>NC_089838.1:113265344-114497219 GCF_035609145.1 Eleutherodactylus coqui
TAGGTGTGAGAAGCATTTGTTACATCTCACGACCTTGTGACGTCACTTACAATGGAAGCATAAAAGGGAACACAATCAATTGTTACCAACATTGTAGCCCATCAAAGTAGTTATTTCTTTTATACTGGGTGAAAACAACTAGTATTATAGCTTATTACAGACTGTTGGCTTATGGATGGCCAAATGGATTATCCACCTATCTATACTATTATATTTCTAAAACTATTGCTTACTCTTAATAAGTCATCTTTATATGCTGAAAGCATTTATAGTAAGCAAGGCTATCTGTAAGGTTGGATTCACACAATATGGTTGCATTTTTGGGTCTGTAGTTTGGCCGATATATCTGCCCCCTCCTTTTAATGAACTGAACTAAGGCCGTGTTTCCATATCTCTGGCTGACATTTTTTTTTTATCAACGGCATGATAACGAAATGCTGGAAAGAAACTGATGCTAAAATGAATCCCATCATTTTCTATGGGATCGTTCATGGCATCTGGATTATTAGTTATAAGGGCAGATGTCTGCGCCACACAGAAAAATGTTGCAGCGCTTTTTTGATTGGCCATGGATGCCGGACTTTGGCACAAAGTGCACAAAAAGTCATCAGTTGGGTCCGGCTCAGGCATAAAAGAACTGTCCAGACACAATCAATATATATTCATCTGTATTAGGTTCAGTGTGCATGAGATTAAAGGCTCAGTGAAACTGGCCGAATATATATCTGGTTTACACTGGAGTTCTCTTTTGTCCTGATGAATTGTACGGTGCATTGTCAGCTATTAATGGATAACCTGTAAATGTTTTTCAGCATACAGCGCCACAGAATTCGGTGGTTCTATATAAAATAATCATCGTCATGTGACGGGATAGGTGAAAAGGGATAGCGATTAAAAGCTGCACATTATAGTAATATGGAATTTTGTGTCATCTCACATGCATAGAAATTTGCTGTATTTTCAAGCCCACTCTTCTTGGCATTCTCCTTTAACATGGGGATCTTCTCATTTATAGAGTTTAGCAGAGATCTGTGAACAGTAATATATCTGAAATATGTTTAAATAGACCAAAACATCCGTAATTCTCTGGAGTGATACAAGGTGTCCATAGTTTTTGCAGAGCTTTTTATAATCGCTTGCACTAAGGACACCCACACAGCTTGTAACTTGTGCACAGACACAGCCCACCTCTATGAAGAACTCTTAACGATGTCTGTAATCCGTCCAACACGCTGCAAATTCCATTTTGTAATATAAATGATCTATTTACTAAATTACAATCAATATTTTTACTAGTGTTACGACTCTTCCAACTTATCTACTGCGGTATGTCTGCGGTTCATGATCTACCAGCTTATTATGATTTTGCCTATCTTCCTGCTTTTTCTTTTAACTGGCGTGCAATAGTGCAGAGTTTAAGCAGTCAAACAAAAATCATTAGTTCATGCTCAAATACGCTCCGTAGCGGTGAGCCTATTTGCGCTTGCGCCAATTATGTTTATGCTCTCACTACTATGAAACTGGACTTTTAAGTATAATGATTGCAGTGATGCTTTCTCTGTACCGCAGAATATATTAGGGCTACGGGACTAAAAAGAAATAATAATAAAAAAACGAAATACTTCATGGAGTCGTAGTGGATAAATAAATAAGGACCTTTTGCCATTGAATAAGTAATCTACTAAATATATTTGTCTTTCACGTGGTTTTAGTGTAAAAAAAGAAGTTCCTTGCTGCTAGAAAAATTGAAATTTTGAATCCGTTTCGACAAACGGATCGTAAATGCTAACTGAAATGCAAATAGTAGTCAAATAAAATGAGCAAACAATAAAAGTCAGATTTTACGCTACTAAAAAATACAATCTTGATGAGACATAAAAAAATGATGCCGCAGTGAATGTGTTGGCACCCACTTAAATACATAACAGTTAGAAGGATGTATTAATTGATCTATCCTTTTAATTTTTTATATCATGTAGATCAAACAAATAGTGTATTATTTTGTATATTGGACATAATACACATGAATTACATTAAAGCAAAGCCCCTCGTTTTCACACAAGACAAACAACTCTGGCGTATAGACTAGGGGGTCAATGGAATCTACCTTTGTCATAATTTTATTTCCTCATTCATTAGTTTCTCATTTTTGGACAAACCTTAATACGTAAAATAGAAATAACTTTATATATTAACGTGAATGGAAATAGTCTGATTAGTGATCTGGGAGTGACTGTAAAATACAGCCAGACTGCATGATGAAGAATGTTTAAACTACCCTAGGCAAAATTATTCATGGCAGTGTATTGACTTTAAAGTAGCAGCTTAGATTGTCTCTTAGCATTTTAGAATCTACCGGATATAAGAAACAGTGCGGAATGTACAGAAAATAGGACCCTGGTCTCCCCAAAGCTCCTCGCTATTTTAAGACAATGTTCCTCTTCTATATATGTGTATATATATATATATATATATGTATATATAAATTACACAAATCTTTAAAGTGGGCAGATAATAAAGTGTCCAAATAAAGCACCCAATGACACTGTGAATCAACGCCAAAGTAAATAAAACTGCTGTTCAGTGTCAGAATAACATGGCCATACAATGCTTAAACAGTGAATAAGTTCATACTACAGTCTCCGGTGTATATGTTGCACTGTCATATTGCTGCTTGAGCCCCGTCCTTGGGGGCCTTTGGTAATTGTCCAATTTGCCTCCCCCTAAGACGCACCCAGAACAGGGAGACATAATATATTGTGAACATATTAGTAAAATAGCACTTCTTTCTAGGATATTGCACTAATAATTCAGCAGTATGTTGTTGCTCAGCCTTTAAGGCAGATAGAGGGGCATTAGTTGAAGAAAGGTATCAAGAGTAGTGCAGCAGTTTGTGATATACTATAGCGGTAAGCTACTTGTCAAATTTTGTTCATTGACTGTAACATGATAAGACCTTGGTAAGTACACAGGTCCCTCTGGGTGTAAAGTGGTCAATGTAGAGCTAGATGATTTGAGAAGGAAAATGAAAATGTTCTTCTTGTGTTTCAAAAGTATCCATAATACCATATGCCTCAGGCTTTTCTTACAGGGCCCCATGATGCATTGTGGGTAGCGGTATGTGCTAATCATTAATTGTTTACCAATGTGCATGATCAGTACAAGAACAAACATTACGATTACACGATTCCTAGGAATGCTTGATAACTACCATTCACATAATGACTTATTTTACTGCCTACATGCATCACTACCCAGAAGCAGAACCCAGCATTTACGTGACTAATAATTACATTCATGGAACCAGATTCTCAGCCATATCTAAAAAGTTCAACAGTTCAGCATTTTTCACAAATATTAACCTTATGTTCAATTGCTGTTATTAAATATACACCTCCTTCCTCCCAAACATTAACAACAGCTACATGACAATACAGTCTATTGTGTATTATTGGAAAGAACAAGGAACCAGCTATGTTTTTAGTACATTTGCTACAACTCCTTTTAGTTATACCCCTTTTTCTAGACTTTCTAGACTTTTTTAGACTTTCCAAAACGTAAAAAGTTTCTGTGTAAGCCATGTACTCCATTTTTTGGAACACTTTACATAATGAATCCCCCTATGTATTGTATTGATCAACAGAGATCTATAAAATGAAAAACGTTTTATGAGAAATGGAGATTATTGTGATTGCAAACATTTACCCACAAATTACACCTTCTTCACTATGGAAGACCAGAAATGGGTATATCTTCTCACTTTACCTAAGCATGGCAGTTGTGGAATATTTTACAAGCATGCCCATACCTTGCATAATCTTTGTTCAGCCAATATACAGTGTATCATATAACTTAGCCAATATCTGATGGAAAGCCAATAGTTGTGTTGGTTCAGAAAGCCTCTTGGGTCTATACACAGGACACTCCGGAGAAACAGCCATTGAATACTTTGAATACTTTGCGCCATTTTCTCCTAATTTGGGCTGTTTAGTAGAAACCTGTATATCTCCCAGACTATTTTTATGGTCTTCAGGAGTCAAAAGTGACTTGATGGCACACTAATATTTATTAATATATTCAAGGTAACTAAAACATTTTCATGTGACTGGTTTTATGTCATCCAAGCTCAGAGCAAATATTGTAGAGGCAGCATAGCATTCACCTATCCCTAGGTGCTATCATCAAAGGAAATCTATCATCCATATTTTTTTTACTAATTAAAATCAGATAGTGAAACATTTTCAGCTTTTCTAATCTCTTTTTACCTTCTTTTTGCAGATTTTTTTATTCTATTGTCTCTACATGACTATGCATTTCACAGCATTTAGAGACATGCTTTACAGCATGAGTCATTTACACAATGGACAGGAGAGGACCCATTGACTTCTATGGGAGAGTGTTCTGTGACTTTTGTGAGATTATGTAGGGAGAGAGAGTTAATAAACAGTGACCATCGCATACTGTGAATGGTGGATCTTGTGTTATTTACATATAGGTGTTACCTTTCATTGTAATCCTGCCTGTGATGTTAGTGAGAAGACTGCTGAAAAGTTTTCTCTACAGATCAGGAAGTGACATACTATCATTAGGCTCTGTGGTCAGTGTGAAAAATGCAGGATTTTAGGATTTTTTCAAATATAGTTTGTGACCAGAAATGTAAAAAAAATGACCAAAAATTCTTGAAAAATATGCTTAACATAAATCCTTGATCTATACAATAGGTCATTTTCTGATGACACATTCCCTTTTAAGGCTAAGTTCACATGATGCTCCTTATGTTCCAGAGTACCAGTATACCAGAGTATACAGGTCAAATATATGACAAAATAACACTCTATTAGCATATTTTCCAGCATATACCCTGAACACAGAAGGCAACCTTCATGTGAGTCCAGCCTCACTTTTCAGATTTGGCACGTTACACTTCTGACGTACAATAATCTATGCAGAATTTTATCTTCTTGCCGTAATAGAACAGTTTTGTTTTTTACTTAACCCATAGTAATTCTAGCTTTATATATTAACACATAAATATTAGCAAAGTTTTCCCATCTTTTTTAAGTTAATTTAAAACTAAAAATGAGATGACAGAAACATAAAGACCAATATATCCCTAATGATCTAACCACCCCATTTACATCTTCGTGTTCTCATCACCAAATAGACACATAACCCCAGTATGTCCATCTGTTGCTTGACCGCCGATTAGTAGGTTAGATTCAGAACTGAACTAATACTATTAATCATAACAATAATTACATAATGTAAAACAGCAAAGTAATCACGACAAGTGATAAAAATATAATTCATAATGAGAAAATTGATCACGCTTGTATAAAAATTTGCATGACCTCTTTTTAAGGAAATGATCCTACTGCTCATTAGGTGCACACAGAATTATTAACGAATGATGCAAACACTTATTGATGATGGTTTTGTGTAATTAGGATTTACAATGAGGATAACTGGAGACATCAGTCCTCTGACTACAATTCAATCTATTTGGGACCTTTCACATGGGACGGCATTGTCTGCAGAATGCAGCGCAGATGCGCATTTTGTCAAGTGGTGTGGACTTATTTGCTTTTTTTAACTTCGGAATGTGTTCTGTTGAGCGTTTTGTGGAATTTATTGCGTTCTTTTCCGCAAACTTTAGTTATGGAATTACATTTTCTGCATTTTAGAAATCTACAAAAACAATTCTGCAAGACGTCCTCAGTTCCACAGCAGAAAGCTTTTTTGATGTAGAGGTAAATCTTACGGTTTTGAAGTAAAGATGTGTGGAGTTTAACAGATGCAGAATTCAAACTCCACAGGAAAAACATTGGGACACAGAAATGTCTGCAAAGACAAATTCCATCCTGTGAGAATGATCCCATGCAGATTTTATACAATATTGAGCTTGTCTATATGTCTATAAGTGGCACTATATAATGTATCTCCGGGTACAGATATGCAACTGAGAAAAGTCTTCATGAATTTGGAAAGGTGATAGTGATATTAAAGACTTCTGTATCAAAAAACACAAAAGCATTGAAGGAGTCATACATTTTTTATTGTCTAACCCAAAAATTATATTCCCAAGCTTTTGGCGCACAGATGCCTATTTATAAGAAATAGTAGAAAGTCATTACGCTTTGGGAAATATCTTTTAGAATTTGTTTCACGTTGTTGTTCTTCTTTTGGTAGTATAATTCATCAATATTTTCATCTGATTGCATGAAACCTTTTTGCTACATACAGCCATCCGTTCCTTACATAATACTGATAATGGTCCATAGGATAGGATGATAGGCATATAATTATCTTTGACAAGCATTTGATAGTATAATCTTGTTTTCCATGTTGTAGTTATGGATTTTATACTTAAATGTTATTGCTTAAAGAAACCCAAGACGTTTCCTATCTTCAACTGTTATAACTGACTCCTATATATTTGTCTGCAGTAATGATCAGACCTGTATCTAATTAACTTTACAGTATTGACCTTTCTGTCATGCGAGTAGTTATGAATGTATAAGTCATATATACATATGTATGAGATACATTGCTCCACCTATAGAGAGCTCTACCGCCTGTTCTCAGGCAAGTCGATATCACTAGACACAAATCAATTACCACATTTAAGGCTTCACACACACATTTTCGTGGGTTTGTAAGAAATTCCATGAAATTCATTTGTTTTTACATGTTTTTTTTTGTGGCTGTTTTTTGGTCACACATTTTTCATTGGGCGTATTTTACAGTGTTTTTTTTTTCTACATAGAAGTTTATAAGAGGTTTTTAACAGAAGAAATATGGCAAAACACATTGAACATCACCCCAAGCAATGACGCATTTTTCATAGAAGACTATGAGTGAAAACCCATTCTTTTTTCAAAAACGCCATTGTGTTGGTTTGCACACAATTGCATTTTTTCCAAATGTTTCATAGAGGTCAGTAATAAAACATGGAATAGCCTAAAAGTATTTTTGCTCACTTTTTTTACTCACTTTTGATGTGGTTTTTTATTTTTTAATTTACGGTGTTTTTTTTTTTCAAAATTTCAACATGCTCTAGGTTGGACGGTTTACCATGAGCATCTTTATCAGATAACAAACACAAAAGAAAAGAAACGTTTAACTAAAAGGTGCCACAAAACAAATTTTTAAATGCCTAAAGGATCCCTACAGGATTAATCCAACAAGCCAGACTAAGCAAATTAACTGCTATTAACTACTTGTACATTTATTTTGCATCATGCAAGCCAAAGTATGATTGATCTGTAGTATTGCAGTACAGAACATAGTTTTATATTAGGATATTTTGCATTGGTATCAATATGTCTTAAGAACGAATGGTCCCTGAATACTTTTCGCATTTTACACTTTTAACTCAATGAAAAGTATACATTTCATAGAATGTTTGTAATCTGGGGTGGTGTAACAATTATATATATATATGTATATATATATATATATATATATATATATATATATATATATATATATATATATATATATTTATATATATAAATTTATATGTATTCAATATATATTTATAAATATATATTGCATGTTTACTGCACAGCATAAGCATTTAGGTTATTGAATTAGAACCCTGCTATTATTGCACAGGTAGGTTTTACAGCATGAAAGCATAAATGCTGTTGATCTGGTTCAAAGGTAGATTAGTGTAAAGATTAAAATGTTCAGCTCATCGTTGTCCAATTACTGCTGTCTGTGCAAAGAAATGCCCAGAGCCTATGTCAGATACACCCAAAATGCAAAGACCCAGTACAGATACAAAGTATAACCAACTTTATTCCAAATCTAATAAAAAGACCCA
The DNA here is from genome assembly GCF_035609145.1 of Eleutherodactylus coqui. Lineage (NCBI taxonomy): Eukaryota > Metazoa > Chordata > Amphibia > Anura > Eleutherodactylidae > Eleutherodactylus > Eleutherodactylus coqui. Next base: position 113,273,173 of record NC_089838.1, read on the forward strand.
TAAAGAGAACAGATAGTCAGTGTATTTGTTTTGGCGTAATGCTTTCTTCACAAGTAAGACATTATGCTGAAACCGTCTGGCTGTTCTCTGTATGGGTCTTTTAATTATACCTGGAATAAAGTTCTTCATACTTTGTACATGTCCTTCAGAAATAGATTGGGTTTTTTTGCGTAATTTTCTAAAAGCTTGCAAAAAATACCATGAGGTTAACGCTTTTCTACAATCATTTTGGGGTAGCTTTTTAATGCCCACTATTTTACCATTTTTTGTGCATTTTTCCAGTCCTATAGAGAACCCTATGGGAAGATGCATAAACAATCCACAAAACCTAAAGTATGTTGCATTTAAAAAAAAAAGCCATGGACCCAAAAATGCATTCTTTGTGGAAAAGCTCCAAATAAAACCCCAGAGTCTTCTTTGAAAAATACTATCCCAAAAAGGAGCCAAAACCTCACTAGCACCAATATTCCTTGGATTGTCTATCTGCAAAAGTGGTGATCAGCCTTCTTCCCTTTTTAATGTAAAAAGTGAAGGCTCATGGGCATTACAAAGAGGTTTCCAGTGTTAAATCTGTTTGGCATCTCCCTCATCACCTGATTTTCTCCTGGTGATTTCATCAGGCATAGTTTGACCAAGAAAAAATGTACATAGAATTGCTGGTGTAGCATTTATTAGGACTACTTTAATGGTGGTTATAGCAATGACGTTTGTTTCATTATCTGCCTCTTACGTGATACTGTGCACTAATGACATTTTTTCCTAAGTCTGCGTGAAAGATTTCTGGAGTAGCACCTCAGTCATTGCGTTATGTGTACTTGTTAGTACCTGCAAGAAAAGTGTATTGCAACATCTGTGTAGATTACAAGCCGTTACTGGCAGGCCCCTATTTACAATATGTGTGTATATATATATATATATATATATATATATATATGTATATATATATTTATTCTCATGTGCATGGCATGATGATGGCACAAGTTTTACTTCTTGAGGTTGCCTTAATTCATGTAGCTGGGAGGGAAGCTTTAAAGGTCAATTCCTGAATATCTTGAGTACCTGAGGGCTATTTGAATACTTTGCAGACTAGTCCTAAATTGATTGCCATTTGGCCTACTGAACATCAGCTCATGACAATTGATGAGCTTTTAAGTACTGTATTTGACCAGTACTTAAGCATCATCCTCAATGATGGATGCAAACGTATGTCACAATGATGCCCTTTACTTTCTTAATTGCGACAGTTTACCTTGTGAACTTTCCAGTGCCACCATTTTTTTTTTGCTGTATGCTTTCCTTTTTGTACCTATTTGTGTATATCTAATCCGATTGGGCAGCTGATGCAGAACAAAATTTTTGTTTATATCGTTTCATTCGTTTTTTGCTGCTGGTTCTACTTTTGAGATTCAAAATGCTGCATTCAATTTTTTGGGTGCTGTAAAAAAAAAAAAAAAAGATCCTGCCTTAATGGGTATAAGCCAACATATATTTGCATATTGCAGAAATGAATGGGATCAGTTTTTGTACATAGTTGTTCCATATTGCGAAGAACTATTACTGGGCGTTCCTTTGTTTAACAATCTAATTACAGGAGGTGCCTTTGTCTCAAATGCTGGAAAATTTATAGCCTTTTGTCATAATTAAATATTTTGGTTTATTATGAAGGAATTTAATTTGAGCAAATGTAATACTTATTAAACAATGATCAAGGCAGATTATAATATTCATGTGTTGAGTGTATCAGTCTTTTGGCTGAATATTTCAATAAAAATAAAATAAGGACGTCATTGTAAAGTATTCAACATATGAATATGAACTGAGAGGATAACTCATGGGGAAGAATGGAGAAAGGGCAACTTTGATGCACAGTATTGACAGGAGAAATCTCAAATCTCTGAGCAAGTAACAGGGAATCTCATTGCACGTGCAGAAGTAGGCAAATAATGGAATTTTAGTGCGGTAATTTGGTTGTATTAAGTCATTAAATAGGTTGTCCGGGATTAGAAAAACATGGCTGCTTTCTTTCACAAAATGCACCACCCACACCTGTCCACAAGTTGTATCTGGCAGAGCAGCTCTGCTCTAATGAAATGAATGGAGCTAAGCTGTAATTTCCCACTAAACTGCAATCTTGTTTTTCAAGTCTCTTGACAACCTTTTAATGGTAAATCAGTTTACTTTTTTAATTTGTGTAAAGTAGGCAAAATAAAGAACTGTAATTCCATGATAATAATTGCTTAATAACATAATTTAGATATATTTGCAATAACATATGCACCGACGTAACATTTAGTAACAAATAAACTTGCTTGAAATGCAGCAAAAATCCCAAGTAGTATTAAATAAAAATAGTAGTAGCAATACCTAGTAATTATAATAATCATACAGTTGCAATTTTATAATTCATTTTCCATAATGATGTCAATTTTAAACATTTAAAATTCTAAAAAAAACTTTGAATTATAGACTTCATGATAATATATCTAAATTCAAGGTCACGTGAAGGTCACATCCATAGCAGTGTCTGGATGTTTTTTTCTTTTTTGTATTTTTTGAGTAATTGATCTAAACTAACCAATCAATTGAATGCATAAGAAACCTTTCACATGGGTTGGAATTAGACCACAGGATGGACCGCAAACTGCAGTATATTCCGCATCAAAATCAGCAGGCTACCTATGGATTTTGATGTGGATTGAAAATGGCTTAAGTGAGCATTCTCACAGAATTGCAGAATATTGCTGGCAATTCCACATCAAAGTCCGCAGTTAGCAGTGCAGAGTTTGGTGCGGAACTCAGGGATGGCATATTCCTCAACACTGTAGCAGAGTATTCCGTCCTGTGTGAAAAGTTCCTAAAACCTGCCTGCGATTCCGCATTAAAAATCCGGAATTAGACCGACAGGTTTTGCTGTAGATTCTGCAGCTATGGATTTGGGTGTTTCCTAAGGTATAATTCTGTCCGGGAATTGGTTGCGTGGACATTTCTGCGTCACAATGTTATGTCTATGGGGCTTAAATTCCGTACCTGTTAAAAACTGTCCATCTTTACTTCAAAACCGCAAGATTAAATTCTGCAGCGGAATTAAGGACGTCTTGAGGATTTGTTGCTGTGTATTTCTAACATACTGGGGATTCAGTTTTGCAAAGTTTACTTTAAAAAAAGCAAGAAAATCTGCAAGATGTTCCATAGAGCGCATCCTGCACTTAAGGGCTTTAACAGAAGCACTATGTGTAAATACACTTGCCGCAACAGAGCGTTTTTGTGCATAATGTATGTGTAAAGATGGCCCTAAACAGGCTGATATGTGCGTGCCAGCGCATATTACTGTAATTTTTGCGCTCTAAATATCAGTTGACATGTGCTTGTTACTCCCTTTCCGTGGAATAGAATTACTATTTAATACCAAATCAGGGGCAGCTGTCTTTTTTCCATGTGTGTCACACAGAGTAACACCCTACCTTTTTTAAGGCTACCATAGACTTCTATGGCAGCTTTCTGCATAAAACGCTGTAAATTAGGCAAGGCCTATCTTTTCTTGTGCGTAGGATTTGGCTGCAAGAAACACACTCTTGAGAATGAACCTATTGCGATTAATGGCTTTGCTTCATCATGTTTTATGGGTGTGAGTTTCCCGCGTGCAAAAAACTTTATAAAAACACATTCATCTGTTTAAGGGCTTATTCACATGAGTGTATATTGGCCAGCCGTGAAAAGAGATGGCTGATAAATGTGACCATGTGATGCACGAGGCGGCGTATACACCGTCGGGCTGTCTTTCCCTTCCTCTTGCCTCCCCCGTGCCGACTCTCTGCAAGGGGAGGAGGCAGGACGGGGCGGGAGCTAGTATGCTGAGCTCCCACCCCTTGCCACTGTTTGCAATGGGAGGGGTGGGAGGGGGCAGCCGATATACGCCCGTGTGAATAAGCCCTGAGCCCTAAAATGGTGAAATCTGCGGCAGATCTGTGACAAAATCCACAGCAAATCAGCTCCGTGTGAACGCATCCTAAAAGGATGGGCATTTTGCCCAGCATATGTCTGGATTCTCTTACTATATTGAAAAGTGTAGCCAACTGTGTTTATGAGTATATTCATATATGCAATGTAATTTTTTGTTTTAATTGCAGTCAGTGGCAGAAATCAATCAGTATATACAATCATATAGGTGCGCTGTTGCATACACCTGTCAATACTTTCAGCAGGATTGTTTCTGTTGGTCCCATCATATATAAGCCCCAAGTGCGGATTGAACCAAGCCTTGGCCCGTAACACTGAATCCGAAGCCCTACATTGCACAAAGATTTAAACAATTCCCTAATCACACATGTGTATGGTGAAAAGTAAATTCTGGGTATCATTATTATTCTACTCGCTCTACATAAAATTATTAATATTATTTTTTGAAGGTGAGGAAAATACTCCAGAGAACTATTTACTTCAGGGACCTTTTTCAAGAAAACCTAAAAGAATACGAACTGCTTTCTCTCCATCCCAACTTTTGCGACTTGAAGGAGCCTTTGAGAAGAACCACTACGTAGTGGGGACAGAAAGGAAGCAACTTGCAAACAGCTTGTGCCTCACAGAGACCCAGGTATAGCATGAAATGCAAGAAATTCTGTGAGATAGATGAGGATCACACACATACAGAGTATGAATGGAATGTATAGACTAAAAGTACAATGGTATGTAAGGTAGCAAATCTATAACTATATTGTTTATATTTGCAAGATGCAATTGTCTAATACAATGCTATTATCAAAAGGACCAAGATGACAATACTCCTTTGCACATTGGTGGCCAAGAGTATGGAAACAGCTCTGCGGGCCATGCTGTGCCGTTTCCATAACTCTCATTGACATCTGTCGAAGTTACCGAAACAGCATAGAGCAGCCCACTTTGTACTGCTGACCACCCCCGGCCACCATATATGGTTTGGATTGGGTTGGAGGAGGTCAGATCTTGTGATAAGTTCAGGTCTTGGTCGTAGGACCTGCTTCAATCAAACTTTGATGGGATATACTGTGGCTATCCTATAAAAGTCTGCGATGGGAATGTCCCTTTAATTGAAATGTACAACAAAAATCCATCAGTTCCACCATTAATATACTCCTGCGCTTGGATGATAAACCTGTCTCATGCTGCAATTAAAACGGAAAGTAATAAAGAATTCTTCTATATGTCTAGCAGGAGATTCTCAATTATATGTTTCCTTCTCCTACCCACAATGCTTTGTCTAGCTGGAAGGCAAAATGGTTGCTGAAGGCTGTGTTTGCAGTAGGAGACCAGGATTTCCCAGTGTCGCTAACCCCCTCCTCTTTAGATGTCTCTCAGCCAAAAATTGAAGGGATCACAAGGAAATTAACACATGTTCTCTTACAAGTTCGTTACCAGTTTATTGTCCCTATGCGACCTTTCACGCAGGACGGAATTACGCCGCAGGGCGCAGCCAAATCCGTAGCTGTGGAATTCCACATCAAAATCCACAGGTCTAACTGCGGATTTTGATGCAGAATTGCAGGCAGGCAGGCTTTAAGCCATTTTCAATTCTGCATCAAAATCGGCAGGTAGCCTGTGGATCTTGTGTGGAATTTACCGCAGCTTGTGGTGCGTCATGTGGCCTATTCCGTTTCGTGCGAAAGGTCCCGCTAAATTTACCAGAAATGATCCTAATGATTATTATATGCATATTTTCACAATTTTCTGTTTTTACCATCGAGAAAATTTGGTACATTGAGGGCTCCCACACACTTGCGTTTTTTTTAACGCAAACGTCAATGTGACTTTCTAATGTTAAAATTGCGTTGCACAAACTTGTGATGCATTTTTAACATTAGAAAGTCCCATTGACAGTCGTGTTAAAAAAGCGCAGCGTTAAAAAAATGCAAGTGTGTGGGAGCCCTTAAGGCCTTTTTGTGCAGCTATTTGTGTGCAAATAGATTGCCGCTCGTGTGCGGAAAAATCGTGTGAACAAAGCTTAAGGCGCTATCTCCATTCGCGCATAATTTACTTGTTCACACGATCTGCGGTGGGCGCTGCGTGTTAATCCAGCTCCCATAAGAGTCAATGGGAACTCCTTCGCAGCACGCACCAAAGATAAGTCAGGTCCTTTCTTTTCACGCGGCACGGAGCTTAGATGCGAGCATTGTAGCCACGCATGTGCTATCTTTTTCAGGTGTGAGTATTTTGTGCATCTAAAAATCATTCATGTGAGCGCTCCAATAGGAAACCATGGCTTTTAATAGACGCGATCTATTTGCCTGGCAATTTGTGCGCAAAAGAAAAACACTTATCTGAACGAGGCCTAATATATGAATAAAATACTGACGCAACCCAAGGATGAGCTTATTATATGAATAGAATTTCATTTTGCATATGAACAGGACCTGTGTGTGCAAAAACTACAATACTATGCGCAGATGCGTGCAAATCAACCTCTTTCAGGCCTCAGATGAGTGTTTTTTCTGCGCAAAAAGATTGCGTCTATTAGAAGCCATGGTTTCCGACAGAAGCGTTCACATGAACGATTTTTAGATGCACAAAATACTCACAGCTGCAAAACATAGGGCATGCGTGGCTACAATGCTCGCATCTAAGGTCCGTGCTGCGTGAAAATATTGGACCTGACCTTTTGCGCAGGTTGTTCCCATTGACTCCTATGGGAGCTGTATTAACACACAGCACGCACCATGGATCGTGTGAACAAGCAAATTATGTGCGAATGTAGACTGCGCCTTTAGCTTTGGTCACGGGATTTTTCCACATGCGGGTGGATCACACAGCGCTTTCCTGCTGCGTGAGCCAGCATTTAGCTGGCTATTGCTGCATATGGCAGCAATTGTGCACTACACACAACAGCATATCTCACGCACGCGGACATGCGCATTGTGACTAGTTTCTTTTTAATCTCCCGCTCTGTCTCATAGTGGCGTTGTATTGCATTGAATACGCAACCATAGAGAACAATAGGATTGTACGCCCGTAATACGAAGGGAAACAGAACATGCTGCCTTCTTTTTTCATGTGCGTATTAGATGCAATGTATATACGCTAATGTGAATAGATCAATGAAAATTAATGTACTTTCATTGACTCCCTTCACAGCGTATTCGTGAGAAGGAGCGCTAAAGGGTAATATTTAAATAATAGTCTAGAATGGTTAATAAATAATGTATACCAACAAGTCCTCGTGTCAGACTGCATTTAACATAAATCCTCTGAAGGCTGTATGCACACAGTAGTCATGTGAAGGAGCCTTATGGCAGTATGTGGAGTCTTTACGGCTTCTTACTATGAGGGCCTAGACACATCACGGCCGTATAGCCACTCATCTCAATAGGAATTGAATACATCATGCGGGGAAGATCGGGCGGCCACTATCTTCTCGCTTGTTTTTTTCAAACTCCTGCGCTCCGGCGGGGAGTTGGATCTGCCGGCGAACTGAGAAAATATTCCTTGTTCAGGTGCAGCTACGCTCCGTACTGCCCAGCGTAGCTGTGACCTCAGCATTTGGTATTGAGCCTCAGGTCTACATGCCACTATATGATGCTTTAGTACATCACTGTATTACGCCGATATTCTCTACAGAGAAATACTCTTTATGTGCGGCTTCACACGAGTGTATGAGCAAAAACACGCACCACAGACCAGCGTATCTGCGCATGAATGAGGTTTGTGCGCATGTCTGGATTTTTTGCGCACGCAGGGCCAGTTTACACGCAAGTGTGACACACCCTTTCTGTGAAATAAGAGGCTAATTAGCCTAATGAGGTTCAGATATGCTCTTTTCCCTATATTTTGCGCAGTGTTCCAAACTTCCCCTTGTGTATTTGCGCACCTCCCATAGACTTCCATTGGACCTTTGCTGCACAAAACACAGGAAAATTGAGCTGGTCAAACTTTCTACCGTACTCGCATGTGAAAACAAACCCACTGAAAGCAATGGGTTGTATTCTCTGGGTTTTGCGTCATAGATTTTGCATGTACATATACCCGTGTGAGGAAGCCCAGAAGGTGGTTTCACTCACGGCATTTTTAGAAAAAATTATGAGTTTTTCCTTGCAATTTCTGTTGGATTCTTTTAATTGCAAAATGGCTGCCACTAGATATTAGCTGGAAGTCAAACCAAACTTTTTGGGCTTTTTTTAAACTTGTGTGTTCTTGCAGTCATAGATTGCTGTATGTTGGGGTTCTTTTTCTGGTTCTTTTTTGCATATGCTTCACTATAGGTCTTGAAAAAATGCCAGACAAAAATGCATGTTAAGGCTTTTCTACATGGACGTATATCAGCCGGGTTTTCACCCTCTGCAAGGGGAGCTAGTGTGCTGAGCTCCCGCCCCCTGCCACTGTTTGCAATGGGAGCGACAGAACAGGGCGGAGCTAAGCTCCATCCCTCCCATTGCAAACAGTGGTGAAGGGCGGAGAGTGGGCGGGAGCTCAGTACACTAGTTCCCACCCCTACCCTGCCTCCTCCCCTTGCAGAGAATGACAGCGTATATCGGCCTGGCATGAAAACCCAGATGATATACGTCCATGTGAATAAGCCCTAATAGTAAATGGTTGAAAAAAAATGCATGTAGATGAAATGGATTGTTTTTTTTAGATGTTTTTTTCATGATGTTTTTGGGGGGTTTGTAAAAAACGCCAAGAATATCATGAATTTTCTATAAGCTTTTATTTGAAAAAAGCCATACCTGCTGTGTTTTGGAAAAAGTTGTCATGGATCCATAAAATGCAGTGAAAGTAGAGATGAGCGAGCGTACTCGTTAAGGACAAATACTTGAGCGAGTATCATCCTTTTCGAGTATCTGCCTGCTCATCCGCAAAGATTCAGGTGCTGGCGGGGTGGAGCGGTGGGGGAAAGAGAGAGAGAGAGATTTCCCCCCGTTCCCACCTGCTCTCTCCGGCCGCCCCCCGCCGGCACCCAAATCTTTGCGGACGAGCGGGCAGATACTCGAAAAGGATGATACTCGCTTGAGTATTTGTCCTTAACAAGTAAGCTCGCTCATCTCTAACTGGAAGTTATAAAAAAAGTTTTACGGTGCTTTTAATAATGTCCTATTCACCTACAGATAACAACTGGCTGCAGTTTTTCTTGGAAAACAGCATATTTTCTAAAAAAAATATTGGGTGAAACCACCATAATACAGCATTTGACAAACCTTGCGACTAGTTTGAAAATCTTTGTATGCTTCCGTATGAAATTTCCGGCTTAAAGATGTCCAGCCAGGGTCAGTAGACTGTCACGGGTAACATAGTATGTCTCTGTGCAACTTGGAGGTTATATGGAGACATGGAGTTCAGGAGCCCATATAGATAGAACTTCCAAGAGCAAAACTAGGGTTATTTTAGCTGGTAAAAATATAAATCAGATCATTTTATATCTTACACTGTATTTTTATCCCCCTCGTGACATCTGCCGTACATGTATGGCGGATATGCTCAGGTCTGGAATAGGGTAGGGGTATGTCATCTCTTTTCTGAATGCTGGGTGCCGAACTGTTATTACAGCAGCTGAAGGCCTACTGAAGACCTCCAGGGCTGCCTACTAGTACCTCTATTAATAGGAGAAAATGGAGAGCTATCAACTATCAAGAGATTACATGTTCAAGTCCCACCAAGTCCCACTAAGTACTAAAAACAACTTTTAAAAATGTTTTAAAAATATATATGAAAAAATTATTAAAAATTCCCAAAAACCCTTTCCCCCTTTTTACAGTAGTAGAAAAATAAATGTACTGGTAGGTCTGTATCCGAAAAACCCCCCAGAAGTAATAAAATATAAAAACATCATAAGATGAAAAGAAAATTCAATGCTCGAATTATATTTCTTCGTCACCTTTGTTTCCCTCATAAAAAAAAATTATCAAAAAGTCATGCATCCCACAATAATACCAGTAAATACTGCAGTACAAGCATTCACAGGGCTCCTATCAATGGGAAAATAAAAAAGTTATGGGTGTGAGAATACAATGGAAAACTTTATTTTTTAAAAGTGGTAAAACAGAATAAATTTAACATGTAATTTTAATAACACAGTGAATGCAGTAAAGAGGAAACCTCCAAGAAATTTTCATCCTATTTCATCCCACCTAAAAATGTTAAAACTTTTTAGTACATTGCATGGTATATTAAGTGGTACTTTAACTAATACAACATCCCACAAAAAATAAAGCCTTCATACAGCTACGTCAAAGGAAAAATAAAAAATATATGACTCTGGGAATGCAGGAATGAAAAAAAGGGAAAAAACTAAAATTTGTTATGTTCTCAAGGGGTTAATCAATTTTCTCAGAACGTTTCTGAGAGGTGGTTTTTAATCCACTATTACCTACGTAAATGAAACCTGCTAGCTCTCTTGACATGCTCCTTTTAATAAATACCTGCATTCCTCACAAAATAAACACCTAGAGCACCTTTTCTCACAATTCTACATTGTGCCGTTTTGGCCGGGTATGTTCACACGTAACAGATCTGTGGAAAAAAATTCCGTGACTGCCCTATTCATCTGAATTGTGCCTGTTGTTAAAATAACCCCATTCAGATATATGAAACTAATTTCTGCGACAAATCTAAAATGTATGGATTTACTCTTATTGCCCCATGAAATTCATGAACAAATTGACAACTATATATAGTCTGCTACTGTCAGCACTGATTGGTCAATTTCAGAGTATATAGGGACCTGTTTCACAGACAGGTGCAGTGGTAACACCCAGTTGTCAATTTCTTTATACATTTATGGGAAAATATTAACTGATGAACAGCAAAAGACTTCACGGAAAAGGCACTTCTAAGGAAATAAAAACATTTGCTAAAACAAACATATCAGGAGACATGCACCTTAGAATGTGCAAATGGCGAAAGGAATTTTGAATCTTATTGCCATTTGGAACTAACCCTGCTGCTAATGCTCTGCAGCTGTAAGTTTACAAACAAAACATCCCCTGCTTCTATTAAATATCCCGGACGATAGTCACATCTGATAGAGCCACCTCTGATACACTGCGTGCGGCCAGATGCTCCCTCCAAGCAGCTGTAACAAGAGGCTTTAACCCCTGCACCATCACAGTGTTTGTGTTCCTGTACTCTATCAAGACGGAAATGGGGAATCCAGCTGTTTCTTCCTCCAGCATCTTGAAACATCCCCAGACTGCATGTGAGCTTTACAGAGCCATGAACCTTTCAACTCCTACTACTCGTCCTGCAGCTTCCATACCCAAAGAACTTGGAAAGTGTCGCTAATAACATTGAGCGCACCACCTAGTATTATAGTGGGGGATTTAATGAGATGCTGATTAGCGGGGGTATAATTAGATACATACTGGGCAGTGGGGGTATAATTAGATATATACTGGGCAGTGGGGGTATAATTAGATATATGCTGGTCATTGGGGGTGGTATAGTGAGGCACATGCTGGAAAATGCAAGGTATAATTCGATATATGCTGGAGAGTGGGATTCTATAGTGAGGTACATGCTGGACAGTGGAGGCTATTATATATATATATATATATATATATATATATATATATATATATATATATATATATATATATATATATATATACTGGACACTGAGGAGGGGAATAAAGTGAGGTACATGCTGGACCATGGGGGGTATAATTAGATATGTGCTAGACAGTGGGTTGGAGGCACATTGAGTTGTATGCTGAAGAGTGAGGTACATGCTGGAGGTATAGCAAGGTATTTTCTGAATAGTGCAGTGCTCTATATGAAAACCCAAATGGTCACAGCAACCAAAATTTTGCAAATGGCAACAAGATTTTTTCTTCTTGTCACCACTGCACAACCAGGCTGTGTGAAAAAAACTATACTAGGACACAACACTGTATATTATAGTGAGGGGGGCCACTGACTTGGATGATCTGTGTAGATTCTATATGTGTATATGCAAGTTATAGAACAATATAATGTCTTTTTATTCTAATATTATATATTAGAATTTAGCAACTAAAAATTTAATTTGGCTACAAAATTTTTCACATTAGGAGCCAATTTGCTCCTTAGTAATTTTTTTTATTGTGGAGCACTATACCAACAATGTACTGTTATATTTTTAGGATAAGTGATGTTTGGCAGATTTCGGACATTACTAAATATCTAAGATCATATCTGTCATATTATCACAATGATGTATAAAATTGTTTCCATTAAAATGGTGAAGCCAGCCTTTACGAATTCACATGTTAATTTAATACATTTGTCCTCCAATAGGTGAAAGTGTGGTTTCAGAATAGAAGAACAAAACACAAGCGTCAAAAATTAGAAGAGGAGTGTCCAGAATCTCAACAGAAAAGAAAAAGCAGCCAGCATGTCAACAGATGGAGAGTGGCAACATGTCAGGATAGCCCCAAGGACATTGATGTCACATCAGATGACTGATATCACCTGTGTAATAAACTGTGTGTGTTACATGAGGACAAACTATCACATCACATGATCAGGTGCCATCTTGGAAATCTGCCTGCAATATGGATGCTGGACAATGCACTTGGGTCAAAGCCTTTAATTTCACTTACTTTGCCTGGATATCCTGACCAATCATTTTTGTCCAATCAAATTTATCCAGTAGGTGTAACCACACTGCAGAGCTCTAGTGATGTCTACACTTACAATCTATGGAAGTCGAACCAGATGGACACGACTGAGAAGTGTCTGGAGAATATAGCAATAACACAAAACTTTTACCTCAGGAATCCCTATTGTGTACTAGATAGAGCAAATGTAAATATATATTTAAACATGGAAGACAAGGCCGTATAAAGGGACAAATTGATATTAAACGTGTTGATGGTTATTACCAAGTTTATTTATTAAGACGTGTACATATCCCTCAGGAATGCATTCTAAATATCAATTAAAATACAACAATGCCTAAAAAAGCATATACTATCTTTTATTATATTGTAGTCAGGAATCACCATCAAGTTGCGCATATTCTCAGTTTTAGCAGTGGCACCTTGACGTTTGCTGTGCACAATTCCCCTATAGTTTAGCCTATTTTTGGTTTACAAGGCAGCCATTTTGAATTTTAATGAAAATCAACTATGGACAAAGCAATTACTACAATTTTTTTATTTCTCAAGTGTGGCGACCAGTCTCTTTTTCATCAAAATTAATAAAACTTCAAACCTACATCCATGTTATTAGATTCTGTCAATAGCAGTATGTTCTTTTGAATAGTACAAAAGTTATATAATATATGTTATTAGAAAAAAGCCTATATCTCCACTTATCACACACTCTGTCTCCTGCACTGATCATTCACTCTCAATTAACTGCTAAAATCCATCTTGAGAGATGAGAAGGATTATCAGCTTACTGAGGGATGAGGTTACAGTTAATGCTCATAGTCTATGAAGAGGGGAGGGGAAGTGCCAGATTCACTTCTGCTCTACTAGTACTGCAATATAATGTCCTCCATGTTGCTGCTGCTTCTGAGGGTATACTATAGAGAGTAAGAAGAAAAGGACCTCCTCTTCTCTTTGCATGCTGTGTTTGGGGACATCATAGCAGCTAGTCTACACCCATGAGCTCAGGGAAGACTACGAATTAGAGATGGAGCCTGCAGAGGAGAAAACTAGTGAAAAATTTCATATGCAAGTCATGTAATCGTATATATATAGTGTTATTTCTCATATACACTTACATGGTCATTTATTCTGAAAGGACAGGAATACTTCAAAGGGGTTGTGCTAAATTATAAAGTTATCCCCTATCCATAGGAGGGTTGAAAATATTATGGTCGGTGGGGATCTGACTGCTGGGACTTTCACAGATCCCAAGAATTGGGATTCATTGGCTACCAGAGTGAATGGAGCGAAGGTTATGACAGCCTGAGAGATTATCAAATTCAAGTCCTTCAGCAAACTCAGGTGCCATTATTAAAGTGAATGGAGCGGCCACGCTCCTGCACGACCTCCACTTTATTCACTTGCGGACCTACCTGACCCCTGTGCTGGTTATCGTTGGGGGCTCCAGTGCTCAAACCCCTCACCAATCATAAATGTATTCCCTATTCTGTGGCTAGGAGATAACTGTATAACTTGGCACAACACCGTTAAGGGACTTGACCTTAAACACCGTGGGGCTGAGCCTCTGTTTATATATTCATTAGTGGTTTCCATTGCTTGGCTTTATTACTGGAGCCAAACTGAGAAACAAATGGAAATGCTACATCTGTCACCTCACTGACAGGAAGAGAACCTGATGAACCCTGGTGACTGCAAGGGGTCTGTCGGATTTCCATCTTGCCACTCAACTTTTTATCTGACAAAATTGGCTTATTTTATCCAGGGTTTTGTGGGTTCACAGATGTGAACAGCGTCTGAAGAATACACCTTATTACAGTGTGTCAGAGAGTATGGTTAAGAAAATTTACATGCATTAATCAACAATTAAAAAATGAGATAGTTGAAATACTGTATCATCTTATTTTGCTAGTTCTTTGGCCCAAAATAACAAGCATCAATAACAGAGTATTGTGCAACATTATATAAATATGTGGCAGACGCCTCATTTTATGTTATTACAATGAGTACTAACATGTTGTACTGTTATACAAGGGACACCGTTGATACATGAGAAGCAGGTCTAGTAATTCTTTCACACTTATCCCATAAATACAAGTTTCCAAAGTGCTCTGTACATGAAAACTATTTTCTGTATTTCCTGAAAACCACACAAAACAGCACAATGGCTGCATGTACTGGGCTGTACAGAAGTTTCATCACTTCCTGCTCTACAACTATTGGCTAAAGTTACACCTTACAGACTTCTCTCCGTCTGCAGGAACCCTTTACATAAGTCTAGATTCACATATGTATCAGAGCCTTTGATGCAAAAATTATTATATCTTTCCAGCCAAAACAACGAACAACTCATTGGAACCCAACGGACCCCATTGTAAGCCAGAGCAAAGCATCTGCCTTTCATTTATAAATAACAGAGCCTCATACAAGCAATATTGAGAGATTCATGCCTCTTTTTAGCTGCTTCGTCCTGCATTTGGACCAGAAAGCAAAGAGAATCATAGAATGGTAGAGTTGGAAGGGACCTCCAGGGTCATCGGGTCCAGCCCCCTGTTCAGTGCAGGATTCACTAAATCATCCCAGACAGATATTTTTCCAGCCTTTGTTTGAACACTTCCATTGAAGGAGAACTCACCACCTCCCGTGGTAACCTGTTCCACCCATTGAACACCCGCACTGTCAGAAAGTTTTTTATGATATCTAATTTGTCTCCTCCTTTTCAGTTTCATCCCATTGCTTCTAGTCTTTCCTTGTACAAATGAGAATAGAGCTGATCCCTCTGCACTGTGACAGCCCTTCAGGTATTTGTAGAGCGCTATTATGTCTTCTCTCAGCCTTATTTTTTGCAAGCTAAACATTCCCAGTTCCTCATAGGACATAGTTTGCAGACCATTCACCATCCTGGTAGCTCTTCTCTGAACTTGCTCCAGTTTGTC
Organism: Eleutherodactylus coqui; assembly: GCF_035609145.1. Lineage (NCBI taxonomy): Eukaryota > Metazoa > Chordata > Amphibia > Anura > Eleutherodactylidae > Eleutherodactylus > Eleutherodactylus coqui. Next base: position 113,288,660 of record NC_089838.1, read on the forward strand.
GATGTCTTTTTTAAATTCGGGGACCCAGAACTGGACAATATTCCAGATGAGGTCTGACCAAGGAAGAGTAGAGGATGATAATTACTTCACACGATCTAGACTCTATGCTTCTCTTAATACTTCCCAGAATTGTGTTTGCCTTTTTTGCTCCTGCATCACATTGTTGACTCAAGAGCCCGCATTATTGTATGAATACAGGAGGTGGTTAGAGCAGTAAGTCAGTGTAGACCTGTGATGTTTCCTGTGGTGCTGTGGTGTTAAGGACCTGTAATGCACAAAGCACCTTGAAAATTTGTATCTGGGGGATCAGAATAAAATAATTTATGACCTTGGTATGTTACATGACCTGTTTTTCTTTAGCTCCATTTTTCTAATTGAGCATTTTCACTTTAAACGTATTCTTCCTCCCTGACAGGAGCACCCTGTCCATATTTACTATAAGTTTATACATTAATCTAATCTACATAAAAAGTTGAATAACTTTGTAAATACATGCTATTTATTACTCATATTTGACTTGTACTAATCCTAGATTACATCCTGCATTATTATAATCTACAACTGCTTGCAAAACTCTTTTGGTTGCCATAAGGAAGCTGTCAACAAGGTTGTCGACAGACACATCTAGAGCAGTTTAGTTAAGCTCCTATAATACTGTGGGACAGTGGACAGGTTTTTCGAATCATGCAAATCACCAGAACAAGCTCTGTACAAATATTGGGCAGACAGAATGCTTGGAGACTTTGAAATAACTGTGAAGCCTGCAGAATTATGCATACAACTCTGGGTTATCATACAGGCTGTAATTCAGGATGCGTGTAAGGTAAATTTAAAGGGGTTTTCTGGGAATTTACTATTAATTGCCTATCCTCAGGATAAGTCATCAATAATTGGTTGAAGGGTGTCCTGAACTACAGATCAGGACACCCTTCACATACATTTTAAGAAGTTTCAGGTGAGCATATTTAAATGTACAGTGCTCCCTCAAATTACAATGACCTCAGGATACAATATTTGTATCATACAATGGTCTTTCCTAAGCTATTCTCTAGTAGTAAGACACCAGGAAAATGTAAGTAAGGGTGTTATATAAGCTATCCAGTACTCCGTATAGCACTGCTACATTAACTGAGCACTATATTAACCTATACATTAAAGCTGACCATATACAGGACATAATTGTAAGCCAAACAGCTATTCAGGGCCACTTGATTCCCTAGGGTGCCTGTCCACTGGCGTTTTTGAATTGCGTTTCCCACGGCGATAATCCAGCCGCGGGGAACGCAATGCACGCTTTCCATAGGCTGATAGCGGAGATCCGTCTGCTGGCTCCTGCTCCCGGGTGGCGGCTCCTGCGGCGGAGATCCGCCGCGGGATACCGCAACGCCCATGGACAGGCAGCCTTAGGCAATCACTGCAGCTGGCTTAGCCCCCCCACCCAAAATGCATCATAAAGACCTGTCAAGTCACCCAGATTTACTGGGAGACACCAAAGTTTAGGGTCCACCGGTCACCCAGTTTCCTACCCTACACTTCTTGGTCAGATGTCAACAAGATTAAAAAAAATTACTCCCTACACCTTTTTCCCCTATGCAGGCTGCTTTAGTCACTTCTCCTGGGTACTCCAATCACTTATTGGTGCCATGTGACCCTTGTAACATCATATATTAAATCATCATTATATGGTGCTAGAGGCATGCGTCAGTGCAGAAGCTCAGTCCCGCGCATGCAGTAAGTTGTTTTGTGACAGACGTGTGGAGGTGGCACCATGAGGGATATCTGTGATTCGTAATCTGCAGGTATCTGTGACTGGCATTCTAGGGACATCTGGGGCAAGTACTGAGGAACACGTCTGTGGCTGGCACTCTGGTGGTCATCTATAGCAGACACTCTAACGGGCACTTATGGGTGTATCTGAGGCCTAGGTAATTATAGTGCATATAATCTATTGCTGGGACACACTATTAAGAAAATGTTGGATCAATGGGATACTCCCCCAACTCCACATCAAACATGCCCTTTTTGTAACTTAAGTCAGTAAAATGTTGTTATTATTAATATAAATGATAATAATAATATTTATTATACAGAAAATATATTTATTTATATTGACTTTGATTTCAATTGATAGCAAACAGCAATGAATGATCTTCTAGAGTCTAGACAGTAGATGTTGATAATAGATATTTGTAAGTAAATCCTATTGATTTTGGTATGATCTCCAATCTGTTCTCTATCTGATCATTGATTTCTATAATCTACAGACTATAAGTATACAGTGAGGATGATGAGCTGTGATCTCCTCTATTATAACTGTGTGACAGTAGATATGTGATCATCATCAGTAACTGAGATAGGAGAGTCTGTGTCCCCCTCTAGGCAGTTTCTGTGGTGGGTATCATGTAATGGAATCACACAAACTGAGAAACTGAACACATAACCTCAAGTAGATCTGAACTGGTCAGAATTAAGATCACATGACCGTCTCAGGAGAGAGAAACCATGAGTTTCAGATAGAAAGGAATATCTTACCAAGGTAACACTAGCTCACTTTATTATAATGGGGGGATGGCTACATAATGAATGAATAAAAAGCCATCGGATTGACCGGCTGAACACAGTGGAAGTCAATAAATATAGATGACACTGGGGACCTGTCCACAGCATAACATATCAACATCTGATCACCAGGGTCTGCTACCCAAGACCCCGGCCTATCAGCAGTTTGCTGGGCCATCTGTTACCTTTTACAGAGTAGGAAGCAGATAGCTCAGTACATTGTGCAGTGAACCAACATGGTATTGCAGGCACAACTCCCATTCACTTCAATATGTTCACCAATTGCACCTTCAAGTTCTGTTGTGGGATGAATAAATGTTGCAAAAGAGAAACATAGTTTTAAGTGTACCCTCATAAACAAACAAAGAAACGAAAATAACCATTTTTTTCCAAATAAACCTCCATGTATTATTGCAAAAAATGTAAAATCCCACAATTAAAACATATGGTTAACATTGTAGAAAAAGATACCGGTTTCCCCCCACACTCCAAAAAACATACTAATAAGTGAATGTAGACTGTGAGTTCCAATGGGGATACTAAGTGATGTGCAGCACTGCAGAATAAGTATGTGCTATATTAATGTGTACAATAAATAAATTCTGTACCCCAAGATGGTACCATATAAAATATGTGCTAATACCACAAGACACGAGCCCTCACACAGCTCCATAGACAGATATGGCTCTATGAATGTGGGGATGCAAAGACAATTTTTTTAATGAACCATGCTTTTATTCTGCAAAACTAGTAAAACATAAGTAAAACTACACGTAGATTTGGATTTGGTATTGTCGTAATCATACTGCCCCAGAGAATAAGGGTAACACGTCATGAATACTGCATGATGGACGCCATAAAAATTAAATCTGTAGAACAATGAAGGAATTGCAGTTCTCTCTCTCAATTATTATGCCCTCATTTCCTTTGCACGCCTTACATATACTCCTTGTACTCCTAGATGAATACCCTAAGGGGTGTAGTTTCCATCTCAAGTTCACATCTCAAGGGTTTACAGTGTACTGGTACCTCAGAAGCTCTGCAAATGGGACATGGTTCTCAAAAGCCATTCCAGGAAAATTTGCGCGACAAAGAGTACTTCTTTCTTTTTGAGGTCTGCTACATGCCCAAGCAGGAGTTTATATCCATATATAGGGCGTTTCCATACTAATTAAAAACGACTTAAGAGATTATGTGTTGCTTATTTCCTATTGTTCCTCCAGAAAATGAAACATTTGGGGCTGAAGCTATATGTTAATGGAAAAATGGAAATTTGTCATTTTCATGGCCTAATGTTAACAACTTCCATAAAAAACCTGTGGGGTCCAAATGTTAACAATACCTCTTGATGAAATTCTTGAAAGTTTAGTTTCGAAAATGGAATCACTTTTGGGGCAGTTCCACTTTACTGATACATCAGGGGTTCCGCAAATGTGACATAGTGTCCAAAACATATTCCAGCAAAGTCTGTGCTCCAAATCAAAATAGTGTTCCTTCCCTTCTAAGCCCTGTCATGTGCCTAAACAGCAGTCCGCATTTAGGGAATTTCTGTATTCGGGAGAAACTGGGTAGTAAATTGTAGGGTGATTTTTCGCTATTGTTCCTTGTAAAAAAAGTTAAAAATGTGGAGCTAAACTTGTGTTTTATTAAAGAAATCATTACTTTTCATTTAGATGGTCCAATGTTAACTAAATTCACCAAACAATGCTCACTATATGCCTCGATGAATTCCTTCAGGGGTCTGGTTTCTACAATAGCGTCATTTTAGAAGGGGGGATCACCACTATTTGTGTTTTCTCATGGGTTCTGTAAATGCGACATCAGGTGTGAAAATTATTCCAGAACATCTGCACTCCAAAAGCGTTCCTACCCTTTTGAGTTCTGCCAGCAAAACCTTTTCATCCACATATGGGGCATTACCATATTCTAGAGAAATTGCTTAGCAAACTTCTGAGAAGTTTGGGGCTAAAACTGCATTTTATTGTATAGGTCATGAATCGTTGAGCGTTGGGGGTCCACCGTTCAGGCTCCCCACCGATCAGCTGTTTGAAGAGGCCATGGCAGTCAGGTGAGCCCTGTAGCTTCCTCTCAGCCACAGGACATTACATTCAACAGTCACATGGACTAAAATTCAACAAGTGAATGGGATTGAGTTGCTATACCAGGCACAGCTGCTATACAATATATGGCACTGCGCTTGCTTCAGACTGAGTGCCGCACTCATATTAGTTAGTTGATTGGTACAGGAAGAAACAAGGTGTGTAGAGGTAGCGTCAATAAGGGCGCAAGTGGTAGTACTTCTACTCACTGTTTCGGCTAGAGCGTAGTCCAGAACCAAACTGGGTCCTTCATGGGATATACAACCTGCGCAACTTACTTACAGAGCCTGGATGTGGTCCATTTCTGCACATCTCATAAGACGTATTACAAGACACTTCGTCAGATAATACAGCAGAGTGTGTGAACTTTATCTTCATTCATCTTCAGTCTTCACTCACTGAGAAAACTTGATAGTTCAGTTCAGAGTCTGACCTGCTCTTTGTTCTTGTGAGCAGAAGTAATTACCCCCCTCAGAATGCTTTTAACATAAAAAGTCAGTAAGTAAAAAATGTGTGTGTGCTGACCTGAAGCAATATAATCATTTTATGTTCATTTCTATGTGTCTGTAACATGTCTGGTTATGACACATGCCCGGGCCTTCACTGCTCTATGGTGGTGTCTGCCAATCCTGCTCGGGCTGTCCAGGATGGCAATTAGTTTTCATCAGTCCACAGCTCGCTGACAAGAGGAAAATGCAGTCTTGTGTCCCCTCAGGAAAGCAAATTATACATATATCCTTTTTTCTTCACTTCAAAGACTGACTCTTCCTACATTACCAAATATTTTAACAATCTGTCTTTGGGGTGGAAACTCCTTTAATTGTTGCTAATTCATTTGGGAGGACTATGTCCACCATAACAGCACTAACTCTATATATGCTTGATGATGGTGAAAAGGTGTTAGGGTGCTTTTATATGCACTGGACTATTCCGCAAGATGCTGCAGAATATTGCGTTGTGCAGAAAGATTTGCACCAAAAATTGTATTTCTAACAAATAGCTTAAATCGGCCAGAAATTCTGCATCAAAAGCACGCCCATATGTTTACGCCCTATGAACCAGTTGCAAAAATTGAACACTTGATATGATAATGTATCCGCTTCTTGGAACCCAGAAGAACCAGCAGACGGTCACATGCCATATATTGTGTACATGACTGCTCAGCCAATCACAGGCTTCAGTGGCCATGGAAGAATCACTGCTTAAAACTTGTGATTGGCTGAGAGGTCATGTGCACAATGTACGGCACATGACCGCCTACTGGTTCTTCTGGGTTCTAAGCAGCAAACACAGGGCTGCAGTGTTGAACGGTGAGCCACTGGAGTTGCTGAGTATTCATTTTTTCTTTATTTTTCATTGGTTTAAGCTTGCACTTTTTTTTTCAGTCCCCTTTAACATTACAGCAGCTATATGGGAAATACTGCAAATATTTTGTAAAGCTGTGAACAATGGCAATCACAGGAAACTAGCAAATGTACTGTATTTCATTCGGATGGTTTTGGATTGCTCAAAACCCTCTTTACTTTCCCAACTGTATGAACCATGCATTCTTTATACAGTAGTAGATAAATATATCGGTATAGGGATCTGATTTATTTAGGGGTTTGGACTGTGGTTTGAATTAACTCAGGATTTTTGTCTGGGGACTGAAGTAATTCAGAGGTTTAGTCTTGGGTCTGAAATAGTTACGGAGGTCTGATCTGGGGCATTGGCAGATTTAGGGGGCAGTGAGGGAGATTTGGCCAGATCTTGATCACCATCATTACCACAATAGTGAAACTGGCAGTGTCCTGTTTTGCTTGACAAATCCTCATCCACTAAGGCACCTCAGAACGTTAGAAGGAGGAAACAAAATGTGATTGTTCCCAGCAAAAGAAACCAAATCATCTTGTAGATATGATACCTTTTAATGGCCCACAAAATGACATGATGTTAATGTGAGATTTCAGACTAAGGGTGGCTTCACACAAGCGTGTGCATACATAGGTGCGCACCCCTGTACACGCACAAACACGAGTGTATGAAGGTCTGTGCATTGCCTTCAATGGAGCCACAGCTGCTGCTGGTGGCTCCAATGAAGGCAATGGTCTGCCAGCACCTTGTAATTGTTTTTCATGGAAGAGTTTTAAATATAAGCTCTTCCCTAAAAAACAAGAATTTAAGTGTAAAAAAACCAAACTAAAAACTTACCTGCCCGCCGCTGCTGTGTCCCCATGGGGATGAAGAACACATCTGCCACATGCGGCAGATGTTTCCTTCATCCCCGCGAGGAAAAGGAATTCCCTGCTGCACCTGCCACATCTGTGACAGATGCAGCAAAGGAATTCTTCATCCCTGCGGGGAATCCCTCAGCCAATCAGAAGCAGCTGCCTGTGATTGGCTGTGTATCTCAGCCAATCACAGGCAGCTCTCGCTGAACGAATGACAGGCGAGAGCTGCCTGTGACTGGCTGAGCACCTCAGCCAATCACAAGCAGCTCTTTCAGCAGGCAGGGATTTTAAATCCTCGCCTGCTGAAAGAACTGCATTGGAGAGCCGGGAACAGCGCAGAGAGGACGCGGCTGAGCCCCGGCAGCTGAAGGAAGGTGAGTATGTGGTGTTTATTATTTTTTACACTGATTTGCCTTTTTTTTCAGGGAAGGGCCTTATATTTAAAGCCCTTCCCTGAAAAATAATTACTGGATGTCGGCAGCTGGATCCCCGGCAGATGCGTTCTTCCTCCCCGCAGGAACACGGCAGCGGCGGAGAGGTAAGTTTTTTTTTGTTTGTTTGTTTTTTTGCACTTAAATGTTTGTTTTTCAGGGAAGAGCTTATATTTAAGGCTCTTCTCTGAAAAACAATAACAACAATTTACGCCTGTAAAGCAAGGACATGTGCACACACCACAGGGAGTCCTTCATCAAAGAAAAATGAAGTGGATCTGAAGAGGCATGCATATTTATACACACATACTTATGACAAGGCACAGACATGGATGTGAATAATTTGTACTTAAAAGAATAGTCACTGATAAGAGAGTGAAGGTTTTATGGTCCCTGAATTAGTGAAGAAGGAAACATACTTGGGTGTTATTCATTATGTTTGTGCGTGGGGACAACCCCTTTAATTTAGGGGGTCTGGGGTCCGATTAATTTAAGGCGTCTGGTCTGGGGTCTGACTAACTTAGGGGATCTGATCTGTGGTCTGAATTAATTTAAATTTTTTAATCTGAAGTCTGAATTAATTCAGTGGTTTGATCAAGCGTTTGAATAAATGGAGGGGTCCAGTGTGGGTGTCATTAATTTAGGAAACTGGTCCAAGGTCTGACTTTCTTTTAATGTCTGGTCTTGGATCTGATTTAATTTAGGAATCTAGTTTGGGTTCTGAATTAATTATGTGTCTGTGGTCTCTCCCTGACTGAAAGGGCAAGTTTATACCTGTCCTTGTGTGATTAGATCGGATTGTTTTCTACTTCGATTTTTCTTCACGTGTTAACAATGTGACTTACATATGGCATGGGGTGGACCAAACAGAAAGAGGTTTCACTGATATTATGTTCAAAACCCAAATGAATACAGCTTACTTGAGGGTGGTGGTGGTGGTAGATGCTTTCTGTTATTTGGAATCCCCAGCACAGACTATCTCCAAAAATCCCACACGGACTATATAGCTATGAGGAGTCTCAGAAATCTTTAACCAGTATCATAGGGAGAACATTACTAAGAAACCCAACCAATCATTCTACAGTTGGTTTTGAACATGCCCGATATTTTATTCCCTTGGAAAATGAGCTGCTGCTAGAGGTTTATTCGCTGTTCTCCAGTGAAATAAGCATGCACACTGGTTTAAACATGCATAAGTCGGTCGGCTATCTAATGTGAATGACTGGCTTAAAGTCTACTCCCCATTTATCCTGAAAATACACCCATTTTAATATAAAATTACATATATAAAAAATAGCAAGTAAGTATAGGTGGTAACACAGGGTTTTGGAGCAGCACCACATTTTAGCTTTCCTGGCATTTTTTGTCGCACTTTTAGGCAAAAAATATTTACTTATATAGCGCCAACATATTCTGCAGCACTTACAAAACAGGCGACAGCAGATACAAAAACGGTTACATCTAGTAATCAATTGATGGAAGCAGTAGGGGTGGGGAGCCTGCTCCAACGAGCTTACGTACTACAGATAATGGGGTGATACAGAAGGTAAAGGGGCTGGAGATGTGCACAGTAAGGCGAGGTGGAGAGTGAGGGATGTTATACTCAGAGACAATGGTAAGACTTGAGCCGTATAGTGGCTGAATCAGTGTGACTACTGGGGGCGGTTGATGGTGGCTAGCAGGGATTGCAGTCGTTAAGACAGGGAGCACATTATCAGGCAGAGTACAGAGGGGTTTGGTTTAGGGGATATGGTATGCCTCCCTGAAGTGGTGTGTTTTTAGAGCACACCTGAAGTTTTGTGTGACAGGGATTGCCCGGATAGATTGGGGTAGTGCGGTCCAGAGGACTGGTGCTGCTCTGGAGAAGTCTTGGAGGCGGAAATAAGAGGTTCATATTAAAAGGGCATTTAATTTGATTTCATTAGCGGAGTGGAGGGCCCAGGCTGGGTGGTAGATTGAGATGAGAGAGGCAATGTAGGGCGGTGCAGTGCTATGGAGAGCTTTATAGGTAGTGAGTTTAAATTTAATTCTATATTTGACAGGCAGTCAGTGCAGTGACTGGCACAGGGCAGAGGCATCCAAGTAGCGGCTGGACAGGAAGATGAGCCTGGCTGCCGTATTCAGGATGGATTGGAGAGGGTAGAGTCTGGAGCAGGGGAGGCCAATCAGCAGCAAGTTGCAATAATTGAGGCGAGAGTGGAAAAGAGCAATAGTGAGCGTTTTTAGCGTGCCCACGGTGGGAAAAGTGTGGATTCTTGCGATGTTCTTGAGGTGCAGGTGGCATGTTCGAGCAAGAGATTGGATGTAGGGGGTAAATGAGAGATCGGGGTCGAATGTAACCCCAAGACAGCGGGTGTGCTGTCTAGGAGTTATGGTGGTTAGTAGAGGGCGGAAACAGAAGTAGGTCAGTTCTTGAGAGGTCCAGTTTTAGGTAGAGAGAGGACATAGTGTTAGAGTCAGCAGACAGACAGTCGGTTGCGTTCTGGAGGAATGTTGCTGTGATGTCACGGGAAGATGTGTATAGCTGGGTATCATCAGCATAGAGATCGTACTGAAAGCCAAATCTTTTGATGGTCTGTTTAATGGGGGCTGTGTAGATGGAGAAAAGGTGGGGACCGAGGACTGAGCTCTTGGTGACCCCAACAGCAAGGGGAAAAGGAGGTAGAGTCTGCAAAGGAGACACTGAAGGAGTGGTCGGATAGGTAGGAGGAGAACCAGGAGAGGGCAGTGTCCTTTAGTCCAATGGAGCGAAGCATACTGGAGAGGAGTTTATAGTCAACAGTGTCAAATGCTGCGGAGGGATCGAGGAGGATCAGTGTGGCCAGATTTAATGTGCAGGTCATTAGAGAAATATTAAACTGTGTATTTATGGTGGTATTTTGTCACTTGTGTGTTTATAGTTTCAGTGTTTTTTTTATTCTAATTTAGCAGGCATTAGTTTTGGCTTGTCAAAAATATGTGAATAAATAAAGCCACACAAAAAAACACTAAAAAATTGCATGTTGTTGATGAAAATCAAAATGCAGAGACTGGCGGGAGATCAGTCTGTACTTAGTGGGGGCTGAATGGAGCAGGTGCATAAAATATTTTCTTGTTTCCTTATTTTACAGCTTTTTTTATTTTACAGGTATCATTATCTGTGGATTTTGCTGCGCATCTGAGGGTAATCTGCAGCAAAATCTGGAACAATTGGGATTTGATATGGATATTGACTTCACTATTGAACTAAACGGGGAGAATTTGCAACTAATTTTTGAATAACGTGCAGCAAAAAATGTAATTCTGCAAATGTATAATTCGCACCACGGGTTAGTTTACACTGCAGATCGCTTTAAGTAGTGTATGGGTGAAATTTCTTAAAATCTAAACCGTTTGGCCTTTACTGTACTGTGCTGTGGATTTTCCATACTCAGGGCTTAAACAGACAAGCGTGTTTTTATCCCATTATGCGGTCATGATTATTACGGCTGCATAACAGAACAAAATGAAACCACTGATTTCAAGCGTTTAATTTTCACTATCAGGATTCTTGTCCGGGTAAGTAAAGTAAGGAATTGCCCTTTCTTTCCCACATGTAGGACCTACTCTGTTTGCCTGAAAATAAGACATACTCTGAAAATAAGACATAGCATGATTTTCCAGAATTTTTGAGGATGCAAAATGATTTTTTAGGCTTTTTGAGAATGCTTGAAATATAAGCCCTACTCCAAAATTAAGCCCTGCTAACAGTTAATTAAAAAAGTCAATTTAAATAGTGTCCAGGCAGCTATACATGTAAAAAAGTTAAACCTTTTAAAAGAAAAATTAATATAAGACACTGTCTTATTTTCGGGGAAACACAGTATCTTCCTGGTATTTTTTTCAAACTCCTGAGTTTGAACGGCCATAGAGGATAGAAAAAAAGCTGTAACATACGGCCGTCTGAAAGCCCCCTCAAATCCATAGAGGAAAATATAGAGTGTGTATCACAGATATAAACAAGCTGATTTCACACATAGTCTATTTGGCAAAAACAATGCATTTTTGCGATCTTTTTGGACGAAAAATGGTGTATATTTTGTGGTCTTTTGCAGTCTGTGTTTCTGGTGTTCTGTGCCACTTTTTTGTGTTCTTCATTTTTGCACTGTTCTTCATTTTTGCTGCATTTTTCCACACCTGTGGTGCAATTTTGGGGTCCAAAAGAATGGGTTTTTTTGCAAAATCGCAGCATGCTCTAGTTGTGTCTTTTCTCTCAGGCTTTTCCCATAGGCTTCTCTTTAGAAAAAAAATGTCTGAAAACCGCATGTGTTTAAAAGAATACCAAAAATGCTAGTAGAAAATGTCTGAAATTTATGGTGCTTTTCGCGAGTCAAAAAGCAGGTCACAAAAAGACTATGTGCGAAGAAAGCCTTAAGAAATAAAGTAAATGAAAATGTGTTGGAAGGTGTTGGGGTTAGCAAAACATTGCTCTTATATTTGGCCCCTGCTGTCTGTGTCGCCGCTAATCCTATGTCTGCAATGAGCCATTTTTTACTTTTTCCTTTTTGTACTGACAGCATGATAATATGTTGGATTTACCCACAGGCGGGCCGCTTCAGAGTATTCCACATAAATCAAGAATGAATTTCTTTTTATCCATCTAATAACTTGATTAAATTATGTCAAAGGGCTGATAATATTCCGCCGATGACTGCAATTATGTTCAGATTTTCTATTCTGCAGAAAAATCCATGTTATTGAAAAATGCTTGTGAAATTATCATTTCTTTCACTTATATATTTTGAATGTTATCAGAATTCCAGACAACTTGGGAAATGGACCCAGGTGCTGCAAAAGTTATCTGACGGCACATTTTTTCTTTAGAGGTGGTGACAGCAGTGACAGAAACATCTGTTTCTCAGATTCTAAATCTTGGTTAACAGATTCCTGTTCCGTAGTTCCTTTTGTTCCTCCCCTCTATAATGTTGGAGCTATGCAGCCTACACAACATTTTTGGTTTGCAACCCTGTAGTTAAAATTCCTACTCTAACGAGTTAAACTGTGATTTATTTAGTTTTATTTTATTCCGGATCAGTGCTATCATACAGTTATCATTATCTAGAAGTATCTCTGGGAGGTGTATTAAATTGCACTTTGGCTTAAGTTTCTTTGGAGGGAATTGCTGCTGAATCAAAAGGCAATAATTCACTAGTATAGACAACTTTAACTTCAGACATTTGTAATAATATGCCCTAATAACTCTCAGCTAGTGTGCTGTTTGGGGGTCTGCAGTAGAGTGCACTATATATACCCGTGAGAATATGTGTGAGCAGCCCCCTCCCTACTGATCCATTTTGGCTAGACCCTCGCACTGAGGAGGGTCCTGTGCCACGATTCTTCTGAAAATCCCCAACAGTATGGATTCCTCAGATTTTGAGAAGATTATAAGGATAGCTATTAGAGATGAGCGAACCTACTCGGCCACGCCCCTTTTTCACCCGAGCGCCGCAATTTTCGAGTACTTCCGTACTCAGGCGAAAAGATTCGGGGGGCGCCGTGGGTGAGTGGGGGGTTGCAGCGAGGAGTGGGGGGAGAGGGAGAGAGAGAGGGCTCCCCCCTGTTCCCCGCTGCTACCCCCGGCTCCGCCACGCCTCCCCCCGCCCCCGGCACCCCCCGAATCTTTTCACCCGAGTACGGAAGTACTCGAAAATCGCAGTGCTCGATCGAGTAATTACTCGAAACGAGTACGTTCGCTCATCTCTAATAGCTATATTATCCCTCTTTGGGTATTCGACAGATAAGCGTGTAACGTAATACACTCATCCTGCACAATTGTTTCGCGCAGTATGCGAGTGTATTTAGCGCTCTTGCCTGTGCAAATACGGAGTGTATTTGCGCAGGCATCACTCATTCATACAGGCGGGGGAATCACCCTGCCTTGATTTAAAAGGCTAATCTGCTTAACAAGGTGCCGAAGGGTAACTTCCTCCTTCTCCCTTTTTTTAAGCTGCCATAGATTTCTACGGCAGCTTTCTGCATAAGGGCTTCTTCAGATGGGTGGGATTTAGTCCCTTTGCGCGGCCGTGATAATCACGGCCGCCTAACGGTATGAAGCAAAACTATTGATCTTAATGGTTTTGTTTTTATTAGCTGTATTCTCGCCTGTTAATACTATCAATGAGGAAGATAGGGTAGGACCTACTGTTTTTATCAAACTCACACGCTATGGCACAAAGTTTGAATGGCCCAATAAGAAAAGAACTCTGGTTCATGCGCAACTACGCTCCATAGCGGCGAGTGTAGTTGCACATACTCCCATGTGTTTTTGCCTTAACATGCAGAAAGACAGGGCAAGGCCTATCTTTTCTCACATGTGGAATTTGCTGGCGAGAAACACACTTATGAGAATTAATTCATTGAAATCAATCACTTTGCCTAGTCAAGTTTTATGGGCGTGAATTTCATGTGCGCAAAAACCTCCACAAACATGTTTGTCTGTTTAAGCCCTGTCTGGGTTTTTGTTTTCACGCAATCCATCTGTCTGTGTGAAAAAACATCTGTGTGATTTGGCACATTGACTACTATGGGTGCATGTTCTATCTGTGTGTACTCTGCTGTAGACTCAGACGGCACACGGACTAAAAGTACACTTCTGTGCCTTTAGCCTAAGGGGTTAAACAGACTAACATGTTTTTTGCACACGTAAAACTCACGCCTGTAAAATGTGACAAAGTGAAGCCATTAATTTCAAAGATGGCAGCTTTTTGCGTAACTTTTCTCGCGCGCAGGACATGCTCATGAGAACGAACCCATTTCACGCATACAAAAACCTGTGCAAAAATGTTCGTCTGTTTAAGCCCTTAGGGTGACACGGTTTGTTTTCACTGGGTTCATTCTCACCATTCTTTTTTGCACACACATTCTGCCCACACGAAAAAAATGTGACATGCTCCATTTCTGTGCGCATTTGCGCACCTAAGGCACGATCGCTGGGCATTCGATAACACCAAGGACTAATTAGGCTGCATAGTGTTACGTCCAGCCTTCTTTCTACGCTCAAAACATGAACCCAAGCATACCTGCACATAACCAGATGGAATCACTATAAAAGTATGAGGTATTGGTTCATGAATTGGCCAAGTCACCTAACCCCTTCAGTGGAGGGTTTCTTACCACCCTGTCAGACCCACCAGGGCAGGTTTTTTAAATGGGCCAATCATTTAATTTCAACTAATTTTCCAGTCGCGTTCCAAGAGCCGTAACTTTTTCATTTTTCCATTGACATGGTCATATGAGGGCTTGTTAATTGCTGGAGAAGTTGTACTTTTTGAGGGCATCATTTTTGGGGTATATATAATGTATTGCATAACTTTTGTAAAGCAAATTGTAGGAAGATTTGGAAAAAAAAAGAAATCCTGCCATTTGTTTTTTAGATTTCATTTTTACGGCGTTCAGCGTGCAGAATAAATAATATGATAAAAGTCAGCACGATTCCAGTGATACCAAGTTTATACAGTTTTTTTATGTTTTGCTATTTTTGTACATTTAAAACATTTTTTTTTCTTAAAGGTTTGCTTTTGTGTCACTACATTCCACGAGCCGAATTAATTTTATTTTTCCATTGCCAGAGCCCCAGAAGGCCTTGTTTTTTGCGGGATGAACTCTAGTCTTCATTTATCTAATTTTTCGGAACATGTAAAATTTTGAATGCTTTTTATTCCATTTTTTCTAGAGGCAAGATTAACAAAATCTGTAATTCTGGCATGTTTTTTCTTTTTCTTTTTCACAGCATTCTCTGAGCAGTGTAAATAATGTATTAAAGTAATGCTACAGGCCAGTTTGATTATGCCAATACCAAATTCTAGCAGTTTTTTTTTTCCGCTATATTTTCACACTTTAAAAAAAAAAAAAGATTATTTTTTTATTGCTGCATTCAAAGACCCCTAGCATTTTAAGTATTTTATCAACAGAGCTGTGTAAGGGTTTTATTTTGTGGGATGAGTTGTACTTTTTATTAGTACCATTTGTTGATCCGTGCAGCAGTTTGATCACTTTCTATTCCATTTTTTGTATGGTGAGATAGGCTAAATTTGTTATTTTTGCCATGTTTTACATTTTTTTTCTCCATAACGTGCACCACCCTGCAGATTAATTAATATACTAACCTCCTTCTCTGGGTCATTACAAACGCAGGGATACCACATGTGTAATTTTGTTTTTAATTTTTTATTTTTTACAAAGCAAAGGGAGAAAGGTAGGGTTTTGGCGTTTTTAAAAAAAATTTTTTGTCCCCTTATGGGACTTGCATAATAATTTTTTAAATTCTTATAATACTCTGCTATGCTGAGGAAGAGCAGGGTATTGGACAGGCTATGACGCTCAGACAGAGTCTGAGCGTCATAACCTAATTTAGCCGGCAGACCCAGAGGCTTTATTCAAGCCTCCGGGTTCCACAGAGACCCACCAGGACCCTCTGATCGCATTGCGGGGGGTACGATGGTGACAGAGGGAGCGCCCTCCCTCTGTCAGCCCTTTACATACACAGACCGCGGCATGTAAAGGGTTAAACAGCAGAGATCTGAGGTTTTCTCCATTCTCTGCTGTAAGAGATCGTGTCAACTATAATTCACAGAGGCAGAGGGATACAAAGGAAAGGCTTTTTAAACAAATATTCACTGGGTATATCCCTTAAAATATAACTTTTATTGACAATATATATATAAAATGTTTGGGCCTCACAAAAAACAGACAAAACAAAACAAAACAGAAACAGAGCAGGAGATAGAACCCTGGAAAAGAACCGAGAAAAAAATCTACGAAGCTGATCCCTCCAAGGTAGTACGAGAGTGTACTGATGGATAAGACACTACCGACTCACTATATCAACCGCTCCAAAATCAATTCAAATCTAATTAGAGGACCATATCGAGGTCTACCCTTATAGAAAAGATGGAAGCGGAAAAAAATTCCACCAAGAAATAATCCCAGAACGAGAAACCAGCAGAAGTCTATGATTGGCTTCTATCCACAGAACTAGATGAAAATTAGTTCTGAATACAAGGACACCAATCAATGCTTCCGCTGAGTACCTCCGAGAGATAAACACAAGTGGCTGATAGACTATAAGCCACAGGTTATCAATCCAGAAATACAATAGTTTCTAATGAAACAGCAGGAGAACCCCATTCAAAGATAAGATGGGTTCTCATGCAACGTGTGGTTTCAAAGACCAATAAAAGACAAGTTCAGAACACCAGTGGACAATCAGACTGGGTTCTCCTAGCAAAAAAAAATAAAAAATATATATAAAAAAAAAAATATATATATATAAAAAAAAATAATTATATTTTGAAAAATTGTTTCAAGATTGGTTCAGGCTGGTTCAACGCGTTTCTGTCTCGTACAGACTCATCAGGAACCTTAATGCTTGATAATGTCATAAGATACGGAAAAAGAATAGTTGTCCTTGATAGTGAAAATATCTATCTCATGTATAATTGGATTAACCTAAGCAGATGCCCTATGCTGTGAACTATGCTGTTATATGAAAAACTCCCAGAAAAAAAATAAAATAAAAAATAAAAAATATAAGAAAAAAAAAATATATAAAAAAAAATACAAAAATACAATAGTTTCTAATGAAACAGCAGGAGAACCCCATTCAAAGATAAGATGGGTTCTCATGCAGAAAAATGAGTATGCTCATAAAAATAAAAACTAACCAGGCTGATTGAAACACCTACGGAGAAATGAGCGTTACAAATGTTGCACTGATTCCTCACTAGAAGGTGCTAGGATAAAGTAATATCCTGGGAACGATATCCCAAACAGAACAGAGTCTCCACAATACATGGGAGTTTTTCTATTATTGGGGGAAGTGGTATTTTGGTACATTTGTTCTGTTATGGGCAATTTATCATCTTTTTATTTGCCCATACGGATAGGTACCACCTATTTTACCATATAACAGCATAGCTCACAGCATAGGGCATCTGCTTAGGTTAATCCAATTATACATGAGATAGATATTTTCACTATCAAGGACAACTATTCTTTTTCCGTATCTTATGACATTATCAAGCATTAAGGTTCCTGATGAGTCTGTACGAGACAGAAACGCGTTGAACCAGTCTGAACCAATCTTGAAACAATTTTTCAAAATATAATTTTTTTTTTATATATATATATATTTTTTATTTTTTATTTATTTATTTATTTTTTTGCTAGGAGAACCCAGTCTGATTGTCCACTGGTGTTCTGAACTTGTCTTTTATTGGTCTTTGAAACCACACGTTGCATGAGAACCCATCTTATCTTTGAATGGGGTTCTCCTGCTGTTTCATTAGAAACTATTGTATTTCTGGATTGATAACCTGTGGCTTATAGTCTATCAGCCACTTGTGTTTATCTCTCGGAGGTACTCAGCGGAAGCATTGATTGGTGTCCTTGTATTCAGAACTAATTTTCATCTAGTTCTGTGGATAGAAGCCAATCATAGACTTCTGCTGGTTTCTCGTTCTGGGATTATTTCTTGCCCGCTACTATTACTTAAACAGGGCATTCCTCTGGATAGAACCGCACTTGTCTCTTACCGGGATGTCATTTTCAGAGCTCTGGGGCTTCTACTGGGTCACTTGCTCATTTTTGCTCCTGGTCTAGCTTATGGGACATAGGGCGAACCCAGGGGCTCGCCACCACTAGAAGCTGACTGTAAACCACCCACTTGGTGGAATTTTTTTTCCGCTTCCATCTTTTCTATAAGGGTAGACCTCGATATGGTCCTCTAATTAGATTTGAATTGATTTTGGAGCGGTTGATATAGTGAGTCGGTAGTGTCTTATCCATCAGTACACTCCCGTACTACCTTGGAGGGATCAGCTTCGTAGATTTTTTCTCGGTTCTTTTCCAGGGTTCTATCTCCTGCTCTGTTTCTGTTTTGTTTTGTCTGTTTTTTGTGAGGCCCAAACATTTTATATATATTTGTCAATAAAAGTTATATTTTAAGGGATATACCCAGTGAATAAAAGATCGTGTCCGACTATCATCTGACAGCTGATCACCATCTCATCCTGCCACAGGGAGCATCGGCCAGCTTCTGACTTGCAGGGAGTCCAATAGTGACATAGGGAGCCCCCTCCCTCTGTCAGCCCTTTACATGCTGCGGTTGCACAGACCGCAGTATGTAAAGGGCTAAACAGTGGAGATTGGAGGTTTTCTCCATTCTTCGCTGTAAGAGCTGGTGCCCGGTTATCATCTGACAGCCGATCACCAGCTTTCCCTGCCACAGGGACCATCGGCTGGCTTCTGACAAGCCGATGGTCTCTGTGGCAATGTCCAAACAGTGCAGGAGTTCAAAAAAAAGAAGCCGGAAGTAGCCGGCAGATCGGTTATATCTTCTTACTTCTTTTTTGAAAGTCCTGCACTGGCTCTCTGTGGAACTGTGCAGGCGCTGTGTGTGAGGAACACAATGCCATAGCTTATAGCATTGTGTTCTGCATGGTCCCATAGTGAAACATAGCCTGGAAATCTTCTGGGCTATGTCACTATGGGCAGTAGAGCTAGTCCCGGAAAATTTCCGGGACTGAAGAGGTTAAGTCTGCGAGACGGGACTGAAGAGGTTAAGTCTGTGAGCTGACTTCAAGGGTCATCATTGTCTCATGGGTCCCTACTCTAACGAATCAACTACCCCAGGAAGATGAGATGGTAAATGATCCACAGCAGGACAGGACACAGTTCATACCAACACACCAGGAATGCATGCAATCCAGAACAGGACAGTTCACACTACATGTCCGGCCACCTGCACAGGCACAGACACAGAACATGTCACTGTTCACACCACAGAACAGAACTCCACTCAGAACTCTCATGCATATAGATATCAAACCACAGCTAGTCCAAGAGTCCTCACACCAAGGGGAAAGAGAGTTAGCCACTATGCTGACATAAAGAGAACCATTTCAGGAATCACCAATCTGACCATATGAGACAACAGACGTCTAGAGTCCGCACCTGTGAAAGGGAAAGAAAAAAGGGGGTCTGCATAAAATGCAGACGCAGGACAACAGGTGTCCATACTGTCCTCAGGGAAGGTGAGAGAGATACTACAGACTAACATGCATAACACCTAACTCTGAGTGAAGGGATACCAGCTTCCTTATGCAGAGGAGCTGGTATAAATGTGCAGCAGACCAGTAGATATTGGCTGGCTAGGGAAATCCACACCCAGCCAGCACAATTATTCCACACCTGTGAAGGTGTGCTCCTGGAAACCTGTAAAACCACCGGTCCCAGCACGCACACCCTGACAGCCATTTCAATCACACGCTCATGTGAATGGTCCCTGGCAGCCCAGGAAGTACAGCAAAAGGCGCCAAAACCCACACGATACGGCGACTTTCACAGTGGAAAAACTCACACTAATTGTGGTAGAGAGCGGCCTTAGTCTTTTTTCGCAAAAGCACTGCGTTTTTTGACACAGATTGTTTTTGCTCAGTTTTTTTTAAAATTCAAAATGCTATGCCCAGATGTTAATTCTAGATCAGCAGGAAGCTATGAAATGCACTACTTTTTTTTTAATGCGCTGGTGTGTTTCTTTTGGGTCCATGGCATTTTTTCAATATCTCAGCATGCTGTGTATGGTGTTTTTGTGGCCTTTCTCCATCTTCACTATAAGAAAAAAAGAAAATATAAAAAGCACCAAAAATAACCTGTAAAAAATCTAAAAATTTTGACAAAAAAAGGTAATAAAAAATACACTGAAAATCTGCCTGTTTTCTACTGCAAATTGCATCAGAAAACTGTCTACATGCTTTGTACCTAATGTATTTTAGACATTTCAAAATACTGCATGAAAAAAGAAGCATGGTTTCACTAAAGGGAGGTGTGACTCCAGCAGAAAGGAGGCGTGGCTTATTGTGCCATTATGGGCCAAAAACTGAAGGCACAGACTGGTGTAATCTGAGCCACCTAATAGGTGGCATAAAGTTAGACAAAGATGTTTAAGGCCTCTTTCAAACGAACGTCATTGCAGTGCTCCGATAGCCATGCCAAAAAATCATGCCTAACGGAGCACTAAATCACGTGAACACAGAATAGCTGTGACCAAGTTGCGGCTATTTTTCGTAAGTTTACCTGAAGTGCACTGACGCCACAGCCCCAAAATTCCTCGGCAGCCAGAACAATGAAGGGAATCCCCAGGGGACTCCCTTCATCTCCACGGAGATTCTCTTTATCCCTGCAGGGATTCCCTTCATCCCCACGGGGACTCCCTTCATCTCCATGGGGACTACCTTTATTTCCGCAGGGATTCCCTTCATCCCTGCAGTGTTAAACTCCCCCCCCCCCCTCTTTGAGGGATGGCTCGCAGTCTCCCATAGCAGTCTATGGAGCTGCTGGCATTGTGTGGTCAAAAGATAGGACAAGTTCTATCTTTTGACGGAGAGAAATCTTGGTGTCAAAAAAACGTGCATCAAAAAATCCCACAGGTTCTTTTAGATGCAAATACAGCACTTGCTGCGTTTTTAGAAACAGCTGTGAAAAATACAGCCATGTAAATAAATACATAGATTTACACTAACTCTTTATTATGGTCCACAAAACTTTGGCCAAATGCGGAGAATAATACGCTTGTCTGAAAGTGGCCTATAGGAGAAATTAAAAAGAAAAACATCAGTAAGCAAAGATTTTCAGCTACTCAAAAGAAAGAAACTGCTGCTTGTTTAAATTGAAGCAATTGCAGTTCTATAATGCAGAGAAGTTTATAATTTGATGAAGCACATAGATATTCCTCTAATAGAATTCTATATGTGTATCAATAAAAGTGTTCTCATATTTCTTATGGCTAGTTCACGCTAGCACTAGGGGTTTCCATTTTCCTACTCCATTTTGGGAGAAAGAAGATGGTAACCCTAGGCCATTTGGTTCCCATTCAGCTGCCTGGCATTTTACAAGATGACATAACGGCATGATCTCATCGTGTTTTTTTTTTTTTTTTAGCAGAAATCAGTTAAAATACAATATGATGTAAATGAGCCCTTAAAATGTTCATGTGGGAAATTTACGACAGCAGTCTAGACTAACAAAAAAAACATAAATCATAAAAAAGAACTTATCAAGAGTTAAAAGAAAAAGAGCAGGCGGTACAACAAGGTACAGCAAGACCAGGTAGCAGCAGCGTTGTAAGTGAGCGTACATATGCTGAAACATCAGTAGCAAGACATTTTTTTGAAGAAGACATGAAGTATATGAACTGAATTGGCAAATCTTAGAAGAAGTGAAGATTATCAGCCATTAATGATGCTAATAATTCCAGATATTTATTACAAAAGGAGACATTCTTTATAATTAACCCTTTCCAATCCAATTTGTATCCTGGTTTTCATAGGGAGCTTACTCTTTTTCTGCTGTTATACAACAGCGCTATATGCTGGCTAAAGCCAGTACTGCATGAGGTGACACGTTGGATAGGCTCCGACAGCAGAGAGGCTGGCAATATACAGTAAGAGAACCCCGACGGGCGTCTTCCAACATCGAAGTTGTACAGCATTAAATCATAATGTCTTTAGATGCCAGACAGTGGATTGGAAAGGGTTAAGACCGCCTGCACATGGATAGATTTGCCTTGCGGAATCTGGAGCAGGCGTCCACCTCTGGATGCCGCAGCAAATAGCTTCCATAGCATGCTATGGAAAAGCGTTTTTTCCTGTACATCAGCGAAAATAAATAGCGATTTCTGCTCGTGGAGGAAAAATTCCAGCACGCTCTATTTGAGTGCAGATTCAGCATGGATGGCTTCCATTAAAGTCAATGGAAGCCGTCCGACCCGCAACCCCTCTGCAATTACATTTAAAAAAAATAAATGGTGCGATTAAGCTAAGGTTTGGATTCTGCTGTGGGCTCCCTTATGTGGAATCCAACCTGGTCGCGTGCAGCCGGCCTAAGCTAGATGAATTGCATATCACTGCAAAGGGATAGGTCAACTCAAATATCACTGCCAACAGCCATATTTAGCAATACACTAATACAAACGATATATAAGGACAGGCAAAAGCACCGCTTTATAAAAGAAAGCAGACAGGCAGATTGCTACGGTATATGGAGGAGCATTGCCCAAGTGCAGGATGTCTGCATTCTGTTGGGATGTTGTGTTTTTACCGGCCCTTGTATAGCTTTATGTTAGTATATAGGTACATGTTGCCACAGTGAGATTTGAGTTGATTTTTCCCTTTGCGGTAATATGTTTGTAAATATTAGTGTATAGACTCACAATAAAACAAGGAACCTTAAGGCCTCCTTGCCACGAGCGTGACTGGCTCCGCCGCGTAATATTACGCAGTGAAGCCCGTCACGGCGCCCCCCAGAGCCCCTATACTTACCTGCGGGAGATAGCGTGAAGACGCTTCCCCGCCCACCGCCGTCGCGTCGTGTGACACGCCCACCGCGTCACGTGACGCGGCCGGCAGTGTCACGTGACGCGCCGGCCGCATCAAATGACGCTGCGGCGGTAGGTGGGGAAGCGTTTTTTCACGCTATCTCCCGCTGGTTACAGCGGGAGATAGCGTGAACGGACGGCTTCCATTGACTGCAATGGAAGTCGTCAGCGCGTACAGCCCGTCCTCACCCGCAGCAAATAGAGCATGCTGCGGGTGAGGACGGGAGAAATCGCGGTGCGTAATTCCGCGGTGGAATTACGCATCGTGAGCATTGTGCTATTAGGTTCAATAGAACCTAATAGCAGGGGGCCACGCAGCGGATTTGTGCCACGAATTTACGCGGCGTAAATCCGTTCGTGGGAAGGAGGCCTTAGGCTTCATGCCCACGGCCATGTCGGACTCCACCAGCGGAATATTGCGCCCCCCAAAGACCCCCTTCTCACCTCTCTGGAACCGCCACACAAGTCCCGTCTAGCGAACCGGTGCGCATGCACAATGCAGTGCATGACGCGCTGGCGATGGGCAGTGACGCGTAACCACGTGATACTTTCGCTGTGCTCACAATGACTACAATGGAAGCTGGCCGGGCGTTTTTCTGCAGCAATTAGGACATGCCGCAATTTCTTTCACGCTGCAGAATTCCGCGGTAGAATTCCGCAGCGTGAACATTGCAAGGCAAAAAGTTATTAGATTCTGCCTTTGTATTGTGCTAGGAGGTCTTGTTTATACCATCCATTGTATATCTTTGTATTATTATATTAGCAAGTATGGTCATTGACAGCGATATTAGATGCTTTGAAACATGTAACTTTAAACCTTTTTCAAAATTAAGTAGGAAGTGATAATGGGATGTATAACTTATTGTTAAAGGGGTTTTCCACTAAAATACTATTGATGACCTGTCATCAATAGGTCTGCCGCTCGGGACCTCGATCGATCAGCTGAGCGAGCGAATGCTGTCAGCATCACAATAACACAGAGGTTGGAGCAGAATTCTCTGCGCTGACCTCTGTGTAGTGGCCAACGATTGTAACTGCAGGCACGGCTCCCATTGATTTCAATAAGAGCCGTGCATGCAGTTACAAGCACCGGCCACTACACAGAGGTCGGCACGGAGGCTTCTGCTCTTTCCTCTGCTATTGTGGCGCTGACAGCATACACTTACACAGCTGATTGGTCGGGGTCCCGAGAGGCAGACCCCGGTCGATCAACTATTGCTGACCTATCCTGATGATACGTCATCAATAGCATTTCAGTGGAAAACCCCTTTAAGTTTATAATGATCATATTAATATTCTAGAAACCATATAGTGTATTTGTAATAGTATATAAATCAGAGGCTGACCCACGTCAGTATGCTCGAGAAAGGAGGGTATGGTCTCCGGGAACATTATGTGCATGACAGTGGATGCTTGCTATGTGAAATAGACCTAAGCGTCCGTTTATACTGTTTATATGGACTGTCGGAACATTATCTAGAGGAAGAGATTATACAATAAAAGAATTAAGAGATCCCTATGTCCCAAACTGCAGAAACGTGAGCAGCGTGATTTTTTGAGGATAAACCCTGCGATACCTGATTAATAGAGATGAGCGAGCACCAAAATGCTCGGGTGCTCGTTACTCGGGACAAAATTTTCGCAATGCTCGAGGGTTCGTTTCGAATAACGAACCCCATTGAAGTCAATGGGCGACCCGAGCATTTTTGTATTTCGCCGATGCTCGCTAAGGTTTCCATGTGTGAAAATCTGGGCAATTCAAGAAAGTGATGGGAACGACACAGCAACGGATAGGGCAGGCGAGGGGCTACATGTTGGGCTGCATCTCAAGTTCACAGGTCCCACTATTAAGCCACAATACCGGCAAGAGTGGGCCCCCCCCCCCTCCCAACAACTTTTACTTCTGAAAAGCCCTCATTAGCATGGCATACCTTAGCTAAGCACCACACTACCTCCAACAAAGCACAATCACTGCCTGCATGACACTCTGCTGTCACTTCTCCTGGGTTACATGCTGCCCAACCCCCCTCCCCCCTACACGACGCAGTGTCCACAGCGCACACCAAATTGTCCCTGCGCAGCCTTCAGCTGCCCTCATGCCACACCACCCTCATGTCTATTTATAAGTGTGTCTGCCATGAGGAGGAACTGCAGGCACACACTGCAGAGGGTTGGCACGGCTAGGCAGCGACCCTCTTTAAAAGTGGTGTGGCGATAGCCCACAATGCTGTACAGAAGCAATGAGAAATATAATCCTGTGCCACCGCCATCAGGAGCTGCACACATGGGCATAGCAATGGGGAACCTATGTGCCACACACTATTCATTCTGTCAAGGTGTCTGCATGCCCCAGTCAGACTGGTAATATGTACCTTAACAGTAACCGCGTTGGTGGTAATGTGGTGGTGACTGCGGACCTAGTAGCGCGGTTGTATTTTGTTGGTTTTCGGAATGTGGCCAGGATTAAGTGGGCCGTGGCGGGGGGATGGTGGGGGGGGGGCTTTCTTGTTGTGTCGGTAAAGGTGAAATTCTTGGACTGCCACCAGACGAACCAATGCAAAGGCATTTGCCAAGAATGTTTTCATTGTTGGAGGAGGAGGGGGATGTTTTTGAGGCACTATGTGTCCTCTCCAAGTATCCGTGGTTATATGCACCTTAACAGTAACTGCGTTGGTGGTAATGTGGTGGTGACTGCGGACCTAGTAGCGCGGTTTTATTTTGTTGGTTTTCGGAATGTGGCCAGGATTAAGTGGGCCGTGGCGGGGGATGTTTTTGAGGCACTACGTGTCCTCTCCACATGTCCGTGGTTATATGCACCTTAACAGTAACCGCGTTGGTGGGAAATCGCCTCGCCGCCATCATGTCTTTGGGAAAACTCTGTTTCCACACCCTAGAGACATACCATTAGCAGCGGTATAGGCAGAGCCCATAATTCGTAACATTTCAGCCGTAGCATTAGGACAGGCCCCACTAACATATCACTAGCAGCATTATAGGGGGAGCACAGTATTAGTTCCATTTCAGTAATAGTAGCACTCAAGACAGGCCCCAGTAACAATTCCGAAGCAGCAGTATAGTGGGAGCGCAGTCTTCGTTCCATTTCAGTAATAGTAGCACTCAAGACAGGCACCAGTAACAATTCCGAAGCAGCAGTATAGTGGGAGCGCAGTCTTCGTTCCATTTCAGTAATAGTAGCACTCAAGACAGGCCCCAGTAACAATTCCGAAGCAGCAGTATAGTGGGAGCGCAGTCTTCGTTCCATTTCAGTAATAGTAGCACTCAAGACAGGCACCAGTAACAATTCCGAAGCAGCAGTATAGTGGGAGCGCAGTCTTCGTTCCATTTCAGTAATAGTAGCACTCAAGACAGGCCCCAGTAACAATTCCGAAGCAGCAGTATAGGAGGAGCATAGTCTAAGTTCCATTTAAGTAATAGTAGCAGCCTACACAGGCCCCAGGAACAATTCCGAAGCAGCAGTATAGTGGGAGCGCAGTCTTAGTTCCATTTCAGTAGCTGCAGTATAGCCAAGGCCCAAGTTACATTTATGTAGCTAAAGTGTAGGCCAACCCCACACACCTTTCTGTACCATGAGTGCAGGCGAAGAACATAGAAATTGCTATGATTACACTGTAGGTGAGGGCCCAAAAAAATTGGTGTACCAACAGTACTAATGTACCTCAGTAAAAATTGGCCATGCCCAACCAAGATGGCAGGTGAAACCCATTAATCGCTTTGGTTAATGTGGCTTAAGTGGTAACTAGGCCTGGAGGCAGCCCAGTTTAACGAAAAATTGTTTCAAGTTAAAGTTCCAACGCTTTTAAGAGCATTGAAACGTATAAAAATTTTTTAGAAAAATTATATGAGTGAGCCTTGTGGCCCTAAGAAAAATTGCCCGTTCAGCGTGATTACGTGAAGTTTCAGGAGGAGGAGCAGGAGGAGGAGGAGGAATATTATACACAGATTGATGAAGCAGAAATGTCCCCGTTTTGGATGGTGAGAGAGAACGATGCTTCCATCCGCGGGTGCAGCCTACGTATTGCTTAGGTATCGCTGCTGTCCGCTGGTGGAGAAGAGAAGTCTGGGGAAATCCAGGCTTTGTTCATCTTGATGAGTGTTAGCCTGTCGGCACTGTCGGTTGACAGGCGGGTACGCTTATCTGTGATGATTCCCCCAGCCGCACTAAACACCCTCTCCGACAAGACGCTAGCCGCAGGACAAGCAAGCACCTCCAGGGCATACAGCGCTAGTTCAGGCCACGTGTCCAGCTTCGACACCCAGTAGTTATAGGTGGCAGAGGCGTCACGGAGGACGGTCGTGCGATCGGCTACGTACTCCCTCACCATCCTTTTATAGTGCTCCCGCCGACTCAGCCTTGACTGGGGAGCGGTGACACAGTCTTGGTGGGGAGCCATAAAGCTGTCCAGGCCCTTAAAGACTGTTGCACTGCCTGGGCTGTACATGCTGCTCGATCTCCGCACCTCCCCTGCTACCTGGCCCTCGGAACTGCGCCTTCTGCCACTAGCACTGTCGGATGGGAATTTTACCATCAGCTTGTCCGCCAGGGTCCTGTGGTATAGCAACACTCTCGAACCCCTTTCCTCTTCGGGAATGAGAGTGGAAAGGTTCTCCTTATAGCGTGGGTCGAGCAGTGTGTACACCCAGTAATCCGTAGTGGCCAGAATGCGTGTAACGCGAGGGTCACGAGAAAGGCATCCTAACATGAAGTCAGCCATGTGTGCCAGGGTACCTGTACGCAACACATGGCTGTCTTCACTAGGAAGATCACTTTCAGGATCCTCCTCCTCCTCCTCCTCCTCAGGCCATACACGCTGAAAGGATGACAGGCAAGCAGCAGGGGCACCGTCAGCAGTGGGCCAAGCTGTCTCTTCCCCCTCCTCCTCATCCTCCTCATGCTCCTCCTCCTGAATGCGCTGAGATATAGACAGGAGGGTGCTCTGACTATCCAGCGACATACTGTCTTCCCCCGCCTCCGTTTCCGAGCGCAAAGCATCTGCCTTTATGCTTTGCAGGGAACTTCTCAAGATGCGTAGCAGAGGAATGGTGACGCTAATGATTGCAGCATCGCCGCTCACCACCTGGGTAGACTGCTCAAAGTTTCCAAGGACCTGGCAGATGTCTGCCAACCAGGCCCACTCTTCAGAAAATAATTGAGGAGGCTGACTCCCACTGCGCCGCCCATGTTGGAGTTGGTATTCCACTATAGCTCTACGCTGCTCATAGAGCCTGGCCAACATGTGGAGCGTAGAGTTCCACCGTGTGGGCACGTCGCACAGCAGTCGGTGCACTGGCAGATTAAAGCGATGTTGCAGGGTGTGCAGGGTGGCAGCGTCCGTGTGGGACTTGCGGAAATGTGCGCAGAGCCGGTGCACCTTTACGAGCAGGTCTGACAAGCGTGGGTAGCTTTTCAGAAAGCGCTGAACCACCAAATTAAAGACGTGGGCCAGGCATGGCACGTGCATGAGGCTGCCGAGCTGCAGAGCCGCCACCAGGTTACGGCCGTTGTCACACACGACCATGCCCGGTTGGAGGCTCAGCGGCGCAAGCCAGCGGTCGGTCTGCTCTGTCAGACCCTGCAGCAGTTCGTGGGCCATGTGCCTCTTATCTCCTAAGCTGAGTAGTTTCAGCACGGCCTGCTGACGCTTGCCCACCGCTGTGCTGCCACG
Organism: Eleutherodactylus coqui; assembly: GCF_035609145.1. Classification (NCBI taxonomy): domain Eukaryota; kingdom Metazoa; phylum Chordata; class Amphibia; order Anura; family Eleutherodactylidae; genus Eleutherodactylus; species Eleutherodactylus coqui. The sequence continues at coordinate 113,317,034 of NC_089838.1, forward strand.
CCGCGCGACACCGACTGCTGGCGACGTGCTGCTGCTGCTGACACATCTTGATTGCGAGACAGAGGTTGCGGAGGAGGAGGAGGTTGCTTTAGTGGAGGAAGCATACACCGCCGCAGATACCAGCACCGAGCTGGGGCCCGCAATTCTGAGGGTGGGTAGGACGTGAGCAGTCCCAGGCTCTGACTCTGTCCCAGCCTCCACTAAATTCACCCAATGTGCCGTCAGGGAGATGTAGTGGCCCTGGCCGCCTGTGCTTGTCCACGTGTCCGTTGTTAAGTGGACCTTGGCAGTAACCGCGTTGGTGAGGGCGCGTACAATGTTGCGGGAGACGTGGTCGTGCAGGGCTGGGACGGCACATCGGGAAAAGTAGTGGCGACTGGGAACTGAGTAGCGCGGGGCCGCCGCCTCCATCATACTTTTGAAGGACTCCGTTTCCACAACCCTATACGGCAGCATCTCAAGGCTGATAAATTTGGCTATGTGGACGGTTAACGCTTGAGCGTGCGGGTGCGTGGCGGAGTACTTGTGCTTGCGCTCAAACACTTGCGCTAGCGATGGCTGGACGGTGCGGTGCGAGACATTGGTGGATGGGGCCGAGGACAGCGGAGGTGAGGGTGTGGGTGCAGGCCAGGAGACGGTAGTGCCTGTGTCCTCAGAGCGGGGTTGGATCTCAGTGGCAGGTTGGGGCACAGGGGGAGAGGCAGCGGTGCAAACCGGAGGCGGTGAACGGCCTTCGTCCCACCTTGTGCGGTGCTTGGCCATCATATGTCTGCGCATGCTGGTGGTGGTGAGGCTGTTGGTGGTGGCTCCCCGGCTGATCTTGGCGCGACAAAGGTTGCACACCACTGTTCGTCGGTCGTCAGGCGTCTCTGTGAAAAACTGCCAGACCTTAGAGCACCTCGGCCTCTGCAGGGTGGCATGGCGCGAGGGTGTGCTTTGGGAAACACTTGGTGGATTATTCGGTCTGGCCCTGCCTCTACCCCTGGACACCGCACTGCCTCTTGCAACCTGCCCTGCTGCTGCCCGTGCCTCCCCCTCTGAAGACCTGTCCTGTGTAGGCGTTGCACACCAGGTGGGGTCAGTCACCTCATCGTCCTGCTGCTCTTCCTCCGAATCCTCTGTGCGCTCCTCCCTCGGACTTACTGCCCTTACTACTACCTCACTGCAAGACAACTGTGTCTCATCGTCATCGTCCTCCTCACCCACTGAAAGGTCTTGAGACAGTTGCCGGAAGTCCCCAGCCTCATCCCCCGGACCCCGGGAACTTTCGAATGGTTGGGCATCAGTGACGATAAACTCCTCTGCTTGGAGAGGAACCACTGCTGCCCAATCTGAGCAGGGGCCCGAGAACAGTTCCTGGGAGTCTGCCTGCTCCTGAGCATGTGTCATTGTAGTGGAGTGAGGAGGCTGGGAGGAAGGAGGAGTAGCAGCCAGAGGATTTGGATTTGCAGCACTGGATGGCGCAGAACTGTGGGTGGATGATAGCTTGCTCGAAGCACTTTCTGCCATCCACGACAGGACCTGCTCACACTGCTCATTTTCTAATAAAGGTCTCCCGCGTGGACCCATTAATTGGGCGATGAATGTGGGGATGCCAGAAACGTGCCTCTCTCCTAATCGCGCAGCAGTCGGCTGCGATACACCTGGATCAGGAGCTCGCCCTGTGCCCACACCCTCACTTGGGCCTACGCGTCCTCGTCCACGTCCACGTCCACGTCCTCTAGGCTTACCCCTACCCCTCAGCATGCTGTATTACCAGTGATTTCCCAGGCAGGAAATAAATTGGCGCAAGCCTGCAGGACAAATACAATTTTTCCCTTTTTGGGAATCGGAGGGCCCACTGACTATATTCAATCAGATAAGATATGTGTTGCACAGAAATGCAGTTATATGAAGTGCAGCAGAGCGGAGACTTTTCACAGGCAGCAAATAAATTGGCGCAAGCCTGCAGGACAAATACAATTTTTCCCTTTTTGGGAAACGGAGGGCCCACTGACTATATTCAATCACATAAGATATGTGTTGCACAGAAATGCAGTTATATGAAGTGCAGCAGAGCAGTTACTTTTCCCAGGCAGCAAATAAATTGGCGCAAGACTGCAGGACAAATACAATTTTTCCCTTTTTGGGAAACGGAGGGCCCACTGACTATATTCAATCAGATAAGATATGTGTTGCACAGAAATGCAGTTATATGAAGTGCAGCAGAGCAGTTACTTTTCACAGGCAGCAAATAAATTGGCGCAAGACTGCAGGACAAATACAATTTTTCCCTTTTTTGGAAACGGAGGGCCCACTGACTATATTCAATCAGATAAGATATGTGTTGCACAGAAATGCAGTTATATGAAGTGCAGCAGAGCGGAGACTTTTCACAGGCAGCAAATAAATTGGCGCAAGCCTGCAGGACAAATACAATTTTTCCCTTTTTAGGAAACGGAGGGCCCACTGACTATATTCAATCACATAAGATATGTGTTGCACAGAAATGCAGTTATATGAAGTGCAGCAGAGCAGTTACTTTTCACAGGCAGCAAATAAATTGGCGCAAGACTGCAGGACAAATACAATTTTTCCCTTTTTTGGAAACGGAGGGCCCACTGACTATATTCAATCAGATAAGATATGTGTTGCACAGAAATGCAGTTATATGAAGTGCAGCAGAGCGGAGACTTTTCACAGGCAGCAAATAAATTGGCGCAAGCCTGCAGGACAAATACAATTTTTCCCTTTTTGGGAAACGGAGGGCCCACTGACTATATTCAATCAGATAAGATAGGTGTTGCACAGAAATGCAGTTATATGAAGTGCAGCAGAGCAGTTACTTTTCCCAGGCAGGAAATAAATTGGCGCAAGACTGCAGGACAAATACAATTTTTCCCTTTTTTGGAAACGGAGGGCCCACTGACTATATTCAATCAATAATATATGTCTTCTGGCCCTGCCTACACAATTCTCTCCCTGTAGTATTACTGCAAGGCGCAATGCTCTGCAGACAGCCGATTTTGAAAAGAAAAAAATATGCAACACTGCTAACAGCAGCCTGCACAGTACTGCACACGGATAGATGTGGCCCTAAGAAGGACCGTTGGGGTTCTTGAAGCCTACACTCACTCCTAACACTCTCCCTACCTAACCACCACTTCTGTCCCTGTAGTATTACTGCAAGGCGCAATGCTCTGCAGACTGCCGATTTTGAAAAAAAAAAAATTTGTGCAACACTGCTAACAGCACCCTCCACAGTACTGCACACGGATAGATGTGGCCCTGAGAAGGACCGTTGGGGTTCTTGAAGCCTACACTCACTCCTAACACTCTCCCTACAGCAGCACCAGCAGCAGCACTTTCCCTCAGCTAAGTCACAAGGCATCTGAGGCGAGCCGCGGGAGGGGCCGACTTTTATACTCGGGTGACATCAGATCTCCCCAGCCACTCACAGCAGGGGGGTGGTATAGGGCTTGAACGTCACAGGGGGAAGTTGTAATGCCTTCCCTGTCTTTCAATTGGCCAGAAAAGCGCGCTAACGTCTCAGAGAGGAAACTGAAAGTAACCCGAACACCGCGTGGTATTCGTTACGAGTAACGAGCATCCCGAACACCCTAATATTCGCACGAATATCAAGCTCGGACGAGTACGTTCGCTCATCTCTACTGATTAACTATGTCTGAAGATGTGCCAGACAGTGAGTCATAATGATAAATCTGCTGGTTTTTAAGAATGTCTACTCTAAAGTTTGCACTGTCTAACTTATAAACCTCGTTCCTGTGGCAGACTTTTGCTGCAGATTCCATGCTTAAGGGCTTCTTTGGATGACTGTGATTTTGTCCCAGGACGAAAAGAAACCATTGATTTCAACAGTTTAGCTTCCACTAGCGGGATTCTTGCGCGTTAATACTATGCATGAGAAAAGATAGGACTTGTCCTATATTTCTTGCACACAGGTTTTCTACATGCGCTTCTTCCCGCTTTTTTAAAATAAACTCATGCACAATATCGCGGAGTTTGAATAGACCAAACCCCTCCCCCCCACTCCCGGTTCATGTGCTAATGCATTCCATCACGGCCGCATAATGGGACACTGCATCTGTATAAGTCCAATCTCTTAAAAATGACACATTATTTATCCCTTGTGGTGAATGCTGTTAGAAAAAAAATACACAAGGTCAGAATTGCGCTTTTTCAAGCATCCTGTCTCTAAGAAAAAATTTAATAAAAAGCAATTAAAAAATCAAATGTATTCTAAAATAGTACCATCTAAACTAAAGAACATCCCGCCAAAAATGAGCCGTCACACAAGTATATCAACAGAAAAATTAAAAAGTAATGTCTGCAGAAAATAATTTTTCTTGTTGCACAATACCCTGTAGGAAGGAGTTTGAGACACCATAAAGTAAGTAAAAACTTAGCCGATTATGATATCTAAGCATTCCTCTGACACAGAAGAATGGGTCTCAATGTACAGATGATCGATTTTAGCTGTCCAGGGTCATCCTATTTTGTGGAATCCAACTGACCCAGTTACAGTGACCAACAGCCGAAGATTGCATCCTGGGAATCAGTGTTTAGGGATCTGAACCCTGACTGGGATAGTCTTGAAGGGTGTGATAGGTAATTGAATAATGAATGAAAGACAATGCACATTATGTTTGCACAGGCCATGACAATGATGTATTTAACCACAAATCATTGTCACATTTGTGAATCATGCATGGGTGTATGAAAGGGCTCATGGGCCTGTTGCTAAACTTCAGCTCAAGCCTTAGATATTGATGAACAATCCTGATAATAGGACAGCAATATCTGAGACCCAGAAAACACCTTTAAGTTATTTTAATTTGTTTTCTGTTTCCAAAGTACTCAGGTATGCTAGACTCTCACTTCTGCCTGATGGTAATCAGGGCTGTGGCATACATACACTGCACCCGGCTCGTCTGAACAGGTGTTTAAATGGAAGATGCAGCCACGACTTGGTCACAGCTGCCTCCCGTTCATTTGACTTTCGGCCGCGTTTTGGCCAAAAATCCTATCACCTGTGTGAAGGAACCCTAAGGTTTAGGAAGCAAAATAATCACTTGTCAGGTGAAATTTAACAATAAATGGTCATTTTTGCAGATGACTGTCATCGTCTGAAAAGAAGTCATCCATGTCTGAAATTTAGCTAGATGAAAGATGTCCACGCGTAATCTTTCGTCCACATATGACCTTTGTTTGAAAAACTGTTTCCAGAAAGATCATCCATCACCCAGTGTCATTGAATATTTATGGACAGTTTAAACGACTGTAATGGCCAATATGAACTATGCTGTGTATAGCTCTGTCTGCAAAATGATCATTTATCAGGTGATTGATCACACAACAGTTGCTCAGCTGTCCATCTACTTCTGTCTAATGTGTATGGCCACCTTTAGTGATAGTGGGTACAAGCATGGCCCAAACTCACCTTTGTTCTCTCTCTTTCTCTTTGGATATATTACAGTATTTGGGTACATTTATCATTGGTGTTGCGCCAGAATTCTGGCATAAGTTGAACCTTTTTTGGTGCAACTCACTTTACTATCTGTATGCCTATCTCTTCACTTTTCAAAAGTTTTTAGACAGACCTAATAATTGCTAAATTTGTCACAATTTCACTGCAGTAGTTGAATGGCGCACAAAGAGATTCCACATCTCTATACATCTTTAAAGATGCAACAAATTTATCTACATGTGTCGCATTCTAAACTGGAAAAGAGAAAAAATGCATCCCAGAAAACTGGAAAGTTCCCATAATAATATATTTTCTCCACTGATTAAAAAAAAATCATGTTTTGTGTGCACCCCTGAATGTTTATGGCAGAAAGGAAAAAGAAAGAGCAATCCTAAAGTATAACTGCTGGCCCGGCTGGGTTATCTTTACTGCCCATCTCTGCCTAGACCTGTCTTTGAACACCATTATCTCAAACAGGTGTTGGGCACTAAAACAGGCCCATCAAGTCTACAAGGAACTCATGGAGGAACTGTGTTGTTTCATGACAAGCTACGATTATCATGTCATTGCTGCTGTAAATCATGGAGGAGCTGACACCAACACAGGATGTAGTTTAGCCAAATACATAACAATTACATTATGACAATAGGAAATAGCTGGTTTTCATTGTTGGCAATCTCCACAAGCAAAATGATCATCAGTTACACTCATACCTGGCAGCTCAAAAATGTTAAGTACTTGTAAGGGGGTCGGAAAAGTTAACCCACTCAGTCATAAAAAGTTATCGTGCTAAGTTTAGTAAAATGTGTATATGCTAGAAAAGTATAGGAATGTATCTGTAATTGAGGAACTATGGAACTAGTGAGAGTTAAGAGTGTAAAGTGCCAACATGCCTTTTTATGTATGATGTAATTAATATACAGAATTGTCTTAAGACATAAAGAGTATTATATATGAAAGGTTCTTGAGTTGTGAAGTGTAGACTCCATGCCATCATTCATAGATACTGTAGTAAGGGATGAGCAATGCATACAGTAACTGCAGCAAGTTGTTATAGGAGTGCCGTTAATAAATAATGCTTATTGTATAGGTGCTATAGGGATAAAGAGTGAGACAGAGTGTGATAATGGGCTGTATCACAATTAAAGGCTATCCCTTATCCACAGAACAGGGGATAACTTGCTGATCAGTAGGGGTCTCACCCTGAGACCTCCACTGATCCCGAGAATGGGGCTCCCGGGTTCCTCTTTGCCTATCATTGTGGGGGATCGCCTATCAACCAGCAGTGACATCGCTGTTAATGGGGCTGATGGAAATAACCGAGTGGGTGCTGCTCGGCTATCTCTGCAGTCCCATTGAAAGTGACTTGCTTCTACACAGATATCTTCGGGTCATCACTTTTCCAGCACCTCAAACACCTTTACCAAACTATACAAACTTGTCCTACTGCTACCCCCAATTCTGTGCCTGTTACAGCCCTTACTGTGTCTCCAAATAATGTACTTCAGAATTAATAGTGTCCTACCTATAATAACTCCCCTCCCCCCCGCAAAAAAAAATAAATATTGCCACAGACAGTAACCCTGAAAATAATAGTGCCAGATAGTGCCCCATATTGTGTCATAGACATTATTAGTGCCCCGCAAAGTAAAAGTGTCACCTTTTGTACCCAAAGAGTAATAGTGCTTCTCTTCATACCCCACACAATGTGATGTTAAATACTAGTGCCCCCTTTGTACTACCACATTGAATAATGCCCCTTCTGTGACCAGACATTGTATTAATAGCTATAGTAGTGCTCCCTTAAAAGTATTAATGCCTTGACTGCCTCTTAGAAATAATGCCCTCTTTCCCCCTCTATATTAATAATGTCCCCTTTGTATTTCTTTAAGATAATTCCCCTGTCAGTACCCCAATACAAAGTAATAGTCCACCCTTGAATTCTCCTTTAAAAAGTAATAATGCCCCACCCGCCCCATTGAGAGCTTTTTTATAATATGGTCCCTCTTGAATGCCCCATATAAAGTAATAATGCCATTATATAGTAATAATATTATCACCCTTAAGAGCCAACGTCTAAAAAAAATGTCCCTTGAATACCCTCTTATGCAGTAATAATGCCCCTTATAAAGTAATAATGACAGTATATATAGTAATAATGTCCCACTAGAGTCTCACCTTATAAAGTAATAAGGATCCACTTGAGTCCTCCCTTATACAGTACCAATGCCCCATTATATGGTAATACTGCCATTATATTGTAATAATGCCTTCTACTAGTGTATTTTTTCCTATTATATTGTAATACTGCCCCTTATATTGTAATACTGCCCCTTCTACTGTAATATTGCCCCCTTATATTGTAACAATGCCCCCAATGAGTGCCCCAGAGAAAAAAAAACAAATATACTCACCTAAGACAGATAGGAACATTTACACAATCTCACAAAGACATTTTTAAATTAGGGTTACCATCCCACCTCAATTAAGGACCAAATCACCAGAGCCACCAGGATACCAAGGAATCAACTACTCCAATACACGGAGAAAGAAAAAAACAGTTGTGTGCCTCTAGTAGTGACCTACAATCCGCAGCTAGAGATACTAAGGAAAACTGCAACGAAACTCCATCATACCCTACACAAGGATGACTGTCTGAAAACCATATTCCCAGACCCTCCTCTTCTGTGTTACAGAATGAAATATACAGAGGTCAGCGTAGCGCTCCTGCGGTCATATATAGTGAGATATAAAAGATTAGCAAAATAAACTAGTTATTTCCATATACATTGGAATATTTTTCTCCAGCGAGCGCTGGGGCCATTTTTCTTTCTATCATTCTTCTGTGTTACAGGTAAGCTCCTAATTTGAGGAGCTGTATAATCAGGAGTGCATTACCCTCTGACACACAAAAAGAAACTTATCCCTGTAATATAAGGAGCTGCAAGACCTGCTCACATATACTGACCGCAGACAGGATACATAACCCCAACACACAATGGGATTATAAGATCCCGGGGACATTCACATGTTCCACGTCTGATGTTGTGTACCTGATCCTGTGAAGTAAATGTCCTGTTGGGGGATTTATGTTGGAGAAACAGGGCAGAAACTTAAAGCGAGGATGAGGTCTCATCGCCACACAATTAAGCAGAGAAAGACAGAATTACCTGTGGCCGAGCACTTCTAATTACGGACACAACTTGGAAGACATGAAAGTTATTATATTGAAAGGCAATTTCAGATCACAAAGCCATAGAAGGATTTGAGAATACAAATTTATAACAACTTTTAACACTTTTAACAGAGGGCGAAATTCTTCAAAATAATTCATGTGTGAATAAGAGGTATTGCACAGATAACACTGCTGACCTAATGATCTCTTAACGCTAATTCGGGGACCATAGAACCTTCACATCTATGTTTGTGTTTCTGTTGTAGTATTTCTTTTAAGTGCAAATTATTCCCACCATCTCTGTGCCTTGTCATAAGTATGTGTGTATAAATATGCATGCCTCTTTGGATCTATTTCATTATGTCTTGATGAAGGACCCTGTGAGGCCTGAAAGCTTGCATTAACATCATGTCTTTTTGTTAGCCATTAAAAGGCATCAAATCTACAAGATTACTTGGTTTCTCTTATTGAGAACAATCACACTTTACTTCCTCTATGGACAGTCCCGTCTATGCGAGGCCATCAAACATGCATGAAGGGAGGCGCAGTGCTGATCGTGCATTGGGTGAGTGTAATGTTTATTTTTTCATATTTTGTATGATTCCAGTGACAGATAATGTCTCCCTGCTTTACTATAGTTATATCAAGTTGAGAGCTACACTTGCCCAAGAATTCATGGCAATGGACTAGAGGTCTGAGGCTTTTGTCCTGGATGTCCAGTGTTAGCGATACCCTTGTTGGGCACAGCTGTATGTGTGTGAGTGAATTTGAGGACATTTTGTCCACTGCAGGGTGTGGCTCGAGTGAGGTATTGAAGGTGGGGTGTGGCACACATAAGAGAGAGGCCGCCTGCAGACGAGCGGAAATCCCGCCGCGGGATTTCCCGCGGGATTTCCGCCGCTGAAAGTCTGCATAGGAGTGCATTACAATACGCACTCCTATGCAGACAACCGCGGTTTGGCCGCGCGAAATCTCGCGCGGCAAACAAACCGCGGCATGTTCTAATTTCCTGCGGGGCACGCACTCACCTGGCCGCCAGCTCCGGTCTGCGCATGCGCCGGCTGCGCGGCAGCCGGCACATCAAAGAGCCGGGGCCGCCAGGCGCGGGTGAGTACGCGCTCGTCCCTGCAGGCTCTGGGGTCGGATCGCGCGGCGAGATTTCTTGCTGCCGGATCCGACCCGCTCGTCTGCAGGCGGCCAGAGTGTTGTAAGATTCATGGACTCAGAGCTAGTGTGGAGCTGCTACAGAAGAGAAGTGCACAAGGACGAGTGAGTACAGCAAGGTTTTAAGCCTGTGTGAGAGGTTGGGAGCAAGTTGTGAGCGCTGTGCAAGGAATGCCTGGAGCATTGTGTTCAGAATGCCTGGGTCCGATCAATGGACCATAGAAGAGTGAGGATACAAGTCAATTTACTGCCGTTATTAAAAGAGTGAGATAAACATTAGAGATGAGCGAGCATACTCGCTAAGGACAATTGCTCGAGCGAGCATTGTCCTTAGCGAGTACCTGCCCGCTCGGAAGAAAAGATTCGGTTGCCGGCGGCGGGCGGGGAGCGGCAGGGGAGAGCGGGGAGGAACAGAGGGGAGATCTCTCTCTCCCTCTCTCCCCCCGCTCCCCCTTGCTCACCTCTCACCCGCGCCGGCAGCCGAACCTTTTCTTCCGAGCGGGCAGGTACTCGCTAAGAATAATGCTCGCTCGAGCAATTGTCCTTAGCGAGTATGCTTGCTCATCTCTAATAAACACCCATTGCAAAGAATGTGAGCTAGCTATGATTGCGGCTATTTAAATACTTAGATGCCACTGTCAAGGCTTACATCAGTCCAGGCAGTTAATGGGAGATCCTCAATCGCCCGACTGGACCCCCGCAACATAATTGCAGGTTGCAGATGGGTTGCCATGGCAGCCAAGGCACTTGTAAAGGCTCACAGGGTTGCCATATATGGATGATTATTAGGCAACATTTAAAAGTACTATATACTGCAATGCAGAAGTATTACAGTATATGGTACAAGTGATCACATGTTCAAGTCCCCTAGTTGGACTAAAATAAAATATAAAAAGTTTCATAAAAATGTCTAAATATATGGAAAAAAATATTTAAAGATAATAAAATCAATTTTTTTATTTTCACACAGAATAAAATCAAAATAATGAAAAGAAAAACATAATTACTATCATTGTGTTTGCAAAAGTCCAGGCTATTAAAGCATTTCACTGTTTACCCTGCACAGTGAACACCACAAAAAAAATGCATGCCATAAAAAATAAAACTCGACTTGCAGGAAGGAAAAATGATCTCTCATAACAACTACTGATAGTAAAAAAAAAAAAGTTATGGCTTTGGGAAGGTGGGAATAAAAAAAATGAAAAACCAAAACAAAATCTCTGGTCTTGAAAGGGTTAAATGGTGCATCCACAAAGGGCATGAATGCTGAGGATTTTCCATAACAGCAATGCTTGCATCGGTGCATACTTTGGCTTAAAATCAGCTGTGCTCCCTCAGCTGATATCAGAAGATACCAAGCTCCCTCTTACCTCGATAGTCTTTGCGCTCTCGGCACTACCTTCACCGGTGACCTGGCAGCCTCTAATGAGCACAGCGCCACTGGTCAGGTGATGTAAAAAGTGGCCCACCGCATTGTGCTCACTAGAGGTCACTGGGTGCCTGATGAAGGAAGCGTCAAGAGTGCAAAGACTTTGGAGGTGAGAAAGATTGTGGTATCTTCTGAAATCATCTACAGAAGTACAGCTGATTTCGAAGTCTAAATCTGCACCAGTGGTATGGATTTTGACTCTATATGTCTTTCGGAAATGCTGCAGATTTTGCCGCAGAAGTTTCTGCTGCAGAAAATCCGTGTCACGGCTCGACAGTTGCGACAGCGCCATAGTGTACTGGCCATGATGCAGAAACGGACTGGCGGCACAAGGTCAGTCCGAGCCACATTATGACACTTTTGTGGTTGTACATTTGTTATTCCCTTGGGTTCCCCCCTCGTTAATAAAGAGTCATTGGGAGTATGTTGAAGTTCCCCAAGGTGGTTTGTGTTTTCTTTAGCTGGCCAGTCTATTTGAGAGGAGGTTTATATATTTCAAACCCTGCTCTTAGAAGTTGCTGATTCGTCTCTTGTGAGTAAAGTTGGTCTAGTCTTTTTTCCCCTAGGTCCTGCCATCCAGATCAAATTAAGTAGTTAGTGTATTAATTCATAGCTTAGTGTTGTTCCTGCCATTGCTCCTGCTGCCGTTTGTTGTTACCACCTTATTATTGACATTTCCCGTCTCTACCTAGGGCCAATACAGATGGCAAAGTTTTGGGACAAACCTTGTTGAAATGATCGCCATACTTTAGGCAGATTCTTTTCCACCCCTTTGTCTGTTATGGCTAGATTCCCCATCTTTTTCCCTTCTTTAACAGTGGAAGTGAGAAAAGAAAAATTCCTGCTCGGGGTAACCTCAGAAGAAGACACCTTTATCATGAGACCATATGGGGGGTATAGTCAAGTGCAATTTCTCATGAAATGAGGTGAAAGACTCCACAGTGATAACTTGAACAGTGGAGTTTTATTGAACAGGACAAGGTAGTGCAACGCGTTTCAGAGCTCTCACGGCTCCTTTCTCAAGCATAATAACTATACCCCTGTATGGTCTCATGATAAAGGTGTCTTCTTCTGAAGTTACCCCAAACGCAGGAATTTTTCTTTTCTTTTCTCACTTCCACTGTTACCTGTCCTGGGGTCCTCATTGGCTCCCCAGCCCTCATTCCATGCATACTCTCGTTTGCCCCTGCATAAGAGACATGGTTTCCTCTATCTATACCACTATTACTGCTCTGCATACTCTAACTATCACCAGCTGTGAAGCACTACAGGTCCATCAGGTCACAACACAGAGGTGCTGTCCAGGCCACTACATTTTTCCCTTCTTTGTGTTTGGTGGTGGTTTTAGTGTTTTATACTAAATACTGTTGTTTGGGTGGTGGTGGACCAGTTGAGCAAGATGTATTATTTAACAACTCTGCCTAGTCTACCGAATTCAAAAACTTTGGCTAAACTTTTCAGAACTCGTATTGTCAGGTTGCATGGGTTGCAATTAGAGATGAGCGAATATACTCGTTTTGAGTAATTACTCGATCGAGCACCGCGATTTTCGAGTACTTCCATACTCGGGTGAAAAGATTCGGGGGCCGCCAGGGGGGCGGGGGGAGGCGTGGCGGAGCGGGGGTAGCAGCGGGGAACAGGGGGGAGCTCTCTCTCTTCCTCTCCCCCCCACTCCCTGCTGCAACCCCCCACTCACCCACGGCGCCCCCCGAATCTTTTCACCCAAGTACGGAAGTACTTGAAAATCGCGACGCTCGTGCGATAAAGGGGTGTGTCCAAGTAGGTTCGCTCATCTCTAGTTGCAATTGAATATTGTCTTGGATCGGGGGGGTTCGGTTTATGTCTAAGTTCTGGTGCCTTCTTTGCTGCCATTGGGGATCCAGCTGTTCTTCTCCTCTGCATATCATTCAGAGACAAATGGACAAACGTTAAGATATAACCAGAGCCTAGAACAATACTTAAGGTGTTTTGTTTCTGACAACCAGGAAGACTGGTCATAGTATTTACCTTTGGCGGAGTTTGCACTGAATAGGTTCCTGCAGTCTACTGGAACCTCTCCTTTTTTGAGTAATTATGGATACCATCTGTGTTTCGGTTCATTTTCCAAATTTTTTGGAGGTACTTGATGAGAATGAATTTTCATCCCATATAGACCATATACCACCTGATTATTTACATTTCTTGTCTCTTTATAGGGTCAGTATAGGTAGGCTAGGTTCGGGATGAGGGGTCATCTCTGTTGGGACAATCACCACACTTTTGGTAGGTTTTTTCCCCCCCTTCGGCTGTTAGGGCTAGATTCCCCATCTTTTCCCTTTCCTCGTGTTTGGTGGTGGTTTTAGTGTTTTATGTGTGACTTTATCCCACGTTTGTCCCATGTGAACACTGTCTTGTGTCCTTGCTGGTTGTGGTGCATTAATGTCCAGCATTGACATAACCGAATAATTAGCCTGACTTTTTTTTCTGTGGGATCTTTTGAGTTTAGAGTCATTATGGATCCCATTGAGTTATTGGCTAATGAGCTTGAGGCTCTTTCACTGGAGGTGGCTGATATAAAACAGAAGACAGTTTGGTCAGTCCCTTGTAAGGAGCCTAAATTAAATTTGCCAGTGGCTGGGGAGTGACATTTCTGTGTGGCGTCTGCACAGAAATAGAGCATGCCGCGGACAAATCGCAGCTGTCTGCATAGGATTCCGTTTTCTAAAGCAATCCTATGGTAGCTTCCATGGGCGGAAATTCTGTGGGAAATCCCGCCGCGGAATTTCCGCCCGTGTGCAGGGGGCCTTACACCACCAAAGGTTGTCATATCTTATTTTGTTTCTCTGTATGTTTTGTTATTGTTTATTGATTAGTATGATTTATAATCCCATATACAGACAAAAAGACCAGCATATGCACTCCTCAATTGAGGGAATAGAAGGGATCTATATATTTAATAATCGCACTAAATTTGTACTGTGCCCTTTTATCATTGTATTGCTGCGCTATCTCATTATCATGTGCAGTGTTTTGCTCTTTGTACTATTTGTATTAAAACATTTTTTTGTTTCCTTTATTGGAGTCTAAACAGCGATTGTCTTCTTAGTTGCATCCTTCTCCAAGTGTAATGACTGCACTAATTAATTTCTCTCCAAACAGATTGGCCTCATTTATATGGAGCAGAGGGTTAATTGGCACACCTGAGCTGCACTTCCTTATTCCAAGCGCAGTTCCTGTCGTGTTGTACATCTGCAGGCATCTGTCGTGTTACCAAATATTGTAAAAGGTAACACCTTGTTAATTAAAGCTCGACTGTGAAAAAGGCTCATCTGCATAATCCTCTTTTTATGTAACTTGGAGAAGAAAAGGAAGGTGACATGATTCTGTCATCGCACATTAAAATGCATTTTGGAGAGAAACAAAATGTCTTGTGGAACCGAATACAAGACAAGTTATTATATGGTAATTGTAGCTTTAGATTGTTTATGCTTTTATTATTTATGTGGGTTTTAGGTAAGGATGAGAAAGAAAAGAATGCATCTGACTTTCACCGATCTGATTCTTGACATAATAAGGCATCAGTAAAACATTAGAAGGGCAGCAACATATTCTACAATGGCAGAAAATACAGGAAATTGTACCCAATGCTACAACATGGCTTCCCAAGTCATAACGAACGGTTTGTTAACAGTCTTCTTGCAATCAGAAAGACCCATTCTGACTATGTTGGGAAAATGTGGTTGAAATATACAATGATAATAATACCAGACTAAGAAAATGGGATTATTTTGAGCAAAAACATTTCTTAATTAGAGATGAGCGAGCATACTCGCTAAGGGCAATTGCTTGAGCGAGCATTGCCCTTAGCGAGTACCTGCCCGCTCGAGAGATCTCCCCTGCGTTCCTCCCCGCTCTCCCACGCTGCTCCCTGCCCGCAGCCGGCACCCGAACCTTTTCTCTCGAGCGGGCAGGTACTCGCTAAGGGCAATGTTCGCTGGAGCAATTGCCCTTAGCGAGTATGCTCGCTCATCACTATTCTTAATGTCAAATGACACTTCACATGGACATAGCAAGCATGCCCAGCTGGAACATGGGCTGTCCATCCATATGATTTTTCACACGTCCAGAAGATGTATAATCTTTAAGGGATTCCTCAGACAAGTGGATTTGCACATACGCTCACCTCCGTGCAACATATTTGCGCAATGAACAAGGTTGATTTACCCACCTATCGGTGCATTGCACTGTGCTTTTTTGAGCATGCAGGGCCTGTTCATAAGCGCATGCGACACACCCCTACAAAGATGTAATTGAGGTTCAGATATGTTCTGTTCTTCGCAGAATTGCACGCGCATTTGCACACATCCCATAGACTTCTATGGGGACCGTTGCTGTGCAAATACACAGAAAGGTACAGCAGATCCTATTTTTTTGTGCACAACCAAAATGCACATAAAAAATTGTTCATGTGAAAGAAGCCATTGACATCAATGGGTTCTATTTTCTGAGTATTGTGTGCATATATTTTGCGTGCACAAATATGTCTGTGTAGAGTCACCCTAACAAAATGACAATGATCCCTAAAGAAAATGATTAAAAAAGTAACCACTAAATCTTGCAGACCTTCTTCAACTTTCAGAATGTGGGATGAAGTATGGCCTTCAACCCAGAACCGGAAACTTAAAGGGCTTGTCCTGTTGTAAACTGACAGGGATTCATCCTGCAGGATTACCCGCTGACCAGAGCCAGCATTAAGGTGCAATTGCCCAGGTACCCCATCCCAAAAGGCACCTTCATGCCTTCAGCACAGCCATTGCTTTTTAGCTGCTGTTAAAATCCGCACCACATATAATTTCTCATCGGCAAAGAATGCCATTACCAAGTACCTTGTCATCCTATGTACAAAAAAATCCTATACATGACACGAGTGCTGACGTCACCGCTAAGGCAGTCAGCGCTCATACATAGCGTTTACACTGACAGACTTCACTGCTGGATCGCTGGGCTCTCACTCAGAGCTTCACCTTCTATGTGAAACGCTGATGATCCAGTGTAAATGAACCTTTAGCCATTGCTTACTAATTCAGTGAACTCTAAACACTGTCACAATCCCCACATTATAGTCCACATAAATCTGCCATAGCCCCTCTAGTGTGGAAACCGCACCTATGTGTCTTACAGCTTGGTCTTTATCTGGATCACAGATCATGGCATCGGCAGCTTCTTCTGTTACTGATTCCCATGTACGAAGGTAGACTTCCTTTCCAATGCAGCGTGTTATTCGGCTCCATGTGTGATTGTTCTCACTGAGAGAAACCAAGTAATCTTGTAGATATGAGACCTTTTAATGGCTAAAGCCATTGTTAGCCATTAAAAGGTATCATATCTACAAGATTACTTGGTTTCTCTCACTGGGAACAATCACACTTTGCTCTACTGGCTTACACAGTACCAAACCTTTTATTTGGCTCCATGTGGCTTCTTCTCCCCGAGTTTAATAAGTAAAAATACTTATCAAACTGGAATCACAATATGGATTTGCCTAATTGTTCTGTCAATACTAGCAACAGGATCACAGATTGAATATGGCATAAAGATCAGTATTGTTTCATAATAAAGTGTAGCCATACATATAATGAGCCCCACTTTTTATAAGAAAACTGTAATATGCAATGCTTCCCGCATGCATGAACACTTCAAACCAGTAAGCACTGTCTAGCTGACTAATTCACTGGAAGCTTTATTACCGCCTAATACCTACTCTACAAGAGTGTGATACATTGGGCTGATCGCCTGAAAGGATACATCTTTATTCAGCATTGTGAACTCCAGAAATGGGTATCACAGTCTTTAATTGGAACACCCCATGCAGTGGCGCCTTACAGTCTCTTTGGTGCCAAGGCAGCTTGGCGCAACTCCGAATCACATGTAACAGTATATGGCATAACACTTAAAGTCTCTGTCAGTAGTAATGCCTCTAGTCTTCTCAGGATACAAGAATCGATGGCCAAAGCTCCCTCATCTCTTCGATCCCATGATTTTCTTGGTCACAGCCCACTTTTTCTGGTTTGAGTCAGCTGACCTTCTCAGATGCTTTCCCTTTCAGTGCATGTCAGTTCTCTTCTGCATGCACATTGGACAGTACATGGACGTCATGTCTGTGCTGACTGATGCGAGTTGTGCCCCAGAATCTCGGACACAACCTTTTAATGGTCCACCTTATAGCTGTTTTGCTACAAGAAACAGACAGCTCTGTATACCACATATGGCTCGGGTTGATACTGCAGTTCCTACTAAAGGGAATGTGACTAAGCCTGCAGTACCAATCTGTGCCACTGTGCAATGTATGGAGCTGTCTGCTTCTTGAAGCAAAAAAGCTAGAAGTGGGACCACCCCTGTAACATAGGTTCAGGCCAGCAGAATTTTTCTGCTGCAGACTGCACATCCGCAGTGAGTAAGTAGAGATTACAAAGTGGATTCACCGTGGATTTCACCTTCAGGGTATGTTCACACCGCGGGAAAAAAACGGGGCAAAAATTATGTTTCTCTGCTGTGGTATTTGGTGCGTATCTGCTCATGGAATTTGTCCTGTCAATTTGAAGCAGAAGCTCATGGAAATGTGATTTTACGTGTCAACATGCTGAGCAGTCTGGGTAACCTTTTATTGGTGCAGTTAGTTTTTCCTACACCAGATTTCTATATTATGCTTTATGTAAGAATCAACATCCCGGATTCAAATTATCTGAGCTATGCAGACATCTAGCAATGCTGGGAGATGCCAGCTCTATAATCAGTAGGGTTTTAAATGTAGTTCTGGACTGTAAGACCAGCCACATACGAATGGATTCGCATTGCGGATTCCACGGTTGGTGTTCACACTGCGGATCCACAGCAAATGGAATTTATAGCATGCTAGGAAAATCACTTCTTCCTGCATACTTACGGAATCGAATTGAAATTTCCGCGAGAGGAGAAAAAATCGCAGCATGCTCTATATTTGTGCTGATTCCGCACGGGCGGCTTCTATTGGAGTCAATGGTAGTCGTCCAACCTGCGGCCCTTCTGCAATTGACATTGCGGAAAAGTCATGGATTCTGCGTCATCGCCTAGAACGGCTGGGAACAGGGAAAATCTGTACTGCGTATGTCTGACGGCGGCTCACCGCAGCCATCTGCGATACAGATAAAGAAGGGAAAAGGACAGCTATGTGCAGATGCCGGTTGGAAACAGGGTTGGATTCCACTGCATGCTCCCGCATGCGGAATCCGACCCGTTTGTGTGCAGGCGGCCTAATATTACTCAATTGTTAATGTAGGTTAATTCTATATGTAAAAATTTGTATTGGTAATAGATGCTGGAAGAACCAAATAGAAACACTCAGATACAACCCCAAATATGTATACTTGAGCAGCAGGGATATGTGTTATATACATAACCTAAAGGGGCTATCTGGCCAATTACATTGTAAAGAAGAGGCTCCGAATAGTGTAAAATAGTGAAGGATTGGATTCCAATGTATTTGTTCAAATGACCGATTTTTAGCCACGTAAAACATTCTGCCAAAAAAATAGGAGATATGCGACCAAATTTATATACTGCCAAAAAACATAAGTCTTGCCATAGCTTTCAACCGAAATACACTGGCAGCTCCCATAGACTCCTATGGGAACTGCAAAAAAAGGGAGGGGAGGGAGCTTAGCTGCGTGCAATGTTGGGAAAAGATGACAGCTGGCTTTATTTAAGCATTAGCAGTCATTCTGAGGATTTCTGATGACCGAGGGATTTCCGATCAGCAGCGTATTTTTCCGGCAATATCCTGCAGCCGCCCGTGTGAATAGATGAGAGACCGCCAATTAACCTCGGGACTCGATCACGGCTATTCTTCATTCCATTCACACAATTTATAGCCGCAATCTGTCGAGCGTAAAAAACACATAGGCTCGTGTGAAGGTGGCCTTAATGTGACTTGCAAAAATCTATGCACATGTTGTAGAAGTAGCTCCATTGACATAAGTGGAATGTACTTTTCAGTTGCAGAACTTTCTGCTACAGAAGTGCTGTCTGTGAACATACTCTTTGTAGATAGTTTTCAGTTGCCTTTTACAACTAGTAAAATTGCAAGAAAAAGGTCTACCTGGATTTTTGCCTGCACTACTACCATGTTTACCCCCAAATAAGGCACTGTCTTATATTAATTTTTGCCCCAAAAGAGGCACAGTGTCTTATTTTCGGGGGATGTCTTATACTCACCTAGCCGAGGCGTCTTGGTCCCTCTCACTGGTCTCCCAGCACTTTAACAGGGTTAAAATCAGGACTCTGAGTTGGCCATTCCAAAATACAAATCTCCTTCCTTTTCAATCATATTTTAGTAGATTTACCTGTGTGCTTTGGGTTATCATCTTGTTCCATACCCAGAGCATGTTGTCTTTTGAAAAATGCCCCTGATCTAAAAAAGCACAACTAAAAAGCCACAAACCACAACAAAATGAGTAGATTTACTATTGAAAATTTGGCAGTTTTCTGGCACAAACCTTAAACTGTCAAACATGCTTTGCCCCACATTTATCATGAGTTTTAGAAACTTTCAGACACTTTTTACAATTCATTTGACAAAGGGACGGTCCTTCTTAGAAAAGTGGGCATGGACTAAATGCACCATTGTGTACCAAAGGTGTCGCTAAAAATTCTGTTAATTTTTTGTGCAACTTTTGGCGTAAACTAAGCCAACTAATAGGTGGTATAGTTAGACTAGACAGTCTAAAGATACAGCAGATTGATCATTCAGAAAACTCATTATGATAAATCCACTGCATTTTAAGGGCTTAGTCAGACGGGCGTTTTTAGCCGCGATTTGCGCATGCGTCCAGCGATTTTATAAAACCATTGCTTTGCAATGGTATCGGACACATGAGCGCTTTTTATGTGCTCGTCCGATAAATTATAGAACAGAAATCGCAGATCGCACCTATCTGCGATCTGCGATTCCTGTTCTCTTCTCTATATGCGCTCAATGGGGCCGGCGGCAGCAGCGCCGACCCCATTGAGAACATATAGAAGACAAATCATTCTTCTCTGCCACAGCTGTAACAGCTGTGACAGAGAAGAACGATGTTTGCCCATTGAATTCAATGGAGCCGGCAATACAGCCGCTCCATTGAAAGCAATGGGCTGCCGGCGTGCACGGGGTGAATTGTCGGGAAGGGGTTAAATATATAAACCCTTCCCTGCAATTCATCCAGAAATGTGTAAAAATAAAAAAAAATTGTATACTCACCTTTCCGCTGCAGCCGGAGTCCAGCCGCGGCCGCTGTCAGTTCTCCTGAACTGCTTCTCGGCACTATTCAGCCGGCGGGGCTTTAAAATCCCCGCCTGCTGAATAATCTGCCTCTGATTGGTCACAGCCCTGACCTATCAGAGGCAGGTTTCACTCACACACCCATTCATGAATTCATGAATGGGTGAGTGACTGCTGCCTCTCAGCGCTGAGCCAATCAGGGGCAGGTCTGACTCACATCCATTCATGAATTCATGAATAGGTGTGAGTGAGACATGCCTCTGATTGGCTCAGCACTGAGCCAATCAGGGGGCAGGTCTGACTCACACCCCCTTCACACCCACTGCAGGACGGCCGCGCGGAGCTCCGGCTGCCGGGAGAAGGTGAGTATATATATATTTTTTATTTTTACACATTTTAGGATGAATTGCAGGGAAGGGCTTATATATTTAAGCCCTTCCCGACAATTCATCCTGGGCTCGCCCGCAGCGCATTGCTTTAAATGGAGCCGGCTCTATTGCCGTCTCCATTGAATGCAATGCGCTGGACAGCTCCGGCCCGTTTCTAATGAAACGCGGCTAGGAGCAGATTTTTGGGCGATTTTCGGGCGACTTGCGCGCACCGGTCACGCGATTTGCGGATGCAAATCCGTCATGCGATCTGCAAATCGCGTGAAAAAACGCCCGTGTGACTAAGGCCTAAGACTGCCTGTCACGTTTGCACTGTTTGAACAGTATTAGTAAATCTGCCCCGTTGTATGCCATACATTTTATATATTGTAACATAGACTTCAAGTTAACATCTTGCGGGGCGGAGCCTAACCGCTGAGCAGCATGGAGTTCTGAGCAGAGAGCTCCGTGATTGCGGTACATACCGGGACCTTATGCAGCTATCTGTCAGATCCAAAATGGGCAAGATCGGTAGAGACAGGAGCAGTGACCCTCAAGAGACGCCAAGAAAGTGTAAAGGACAAGCGGACATGCAGCGTTACCTGAAAGAAAAGGGCGCTCGTCCTCTGCATGAAACATCCAAGATGGCGCCGGCACACGAGCCGAACGGAGCAGGGGGAAGGGACAAGGATGAGGAGATATCTTCAGAAGAAGAAGAAAATGAACGGATATCTAAAGGCTTTATGAAAGACCTCCTGTCCCGGACCATGCGCCCCATACTCCTAGAGCTATCGGAGATAAAAGAAGAAATGAAGCAGCTAGGAAGAAGAACGGAAGATCTTGAATCCTCCACGTCTGCCATTTCCTCTCATGCCAGCGAAATGGAGCTTGCCCTAAGAGAACAACACGCACAGATCAACAAAGCGATCCTAATGCAAGAAGACATAGAGAACAGGAGCAGGCGAAGTAATGTGCGAATAAAGGGCCTTCCCGAATCTTGGGCGTCGGAAGTGCTCGAAAAAGTAGCGAAAGAAGTCTTCGCTTCGCTCCTGGGCGCAGAAAGGGCGTCTTCTATTACAATCGAGAGGATTCACAGGGCACTGAGACCTCCACCCTCAACATCTGATCCACCAAGAGACATCATCTGTAAGTCGCTCGCCTTTCCAGACGCTGCCGCGATCCTCAAGGCGGCAAGGAACCATAGCGACTTAAAGTATGGAGGTACGTCATTGCAAATTTTTCAAGATCTTGCGCCCTCCACACTGGCGAAACGTCGCCTACTGCGACCACTGCTGGACGCTCTGAAAGAAAAGAATATTCGCTACGCCTGGCTTTTTCCATTTGGGCTGGGCATAACCTATAAGGGCCGCAGGTTAAATATTCGCTCGTCTGACGACCTGGACGAATGCTGGCAGTTCTTGGATATCGACCCAATCTCGCTCCCCTGCTGGCAGCCGCTTCCTGACTTACCCAAGTTCACGAAACTGGACTCCTCAGAGAGATGGCAGACAGTAGGAAGCTCAAAATCGCCCAAGGGAAAAAGAAAGAAATCCAGAGAGGAAATCGCGGGCCCCGAGACCTGAAGGGATTTATACGCAGGGGAAGACCCCCTCGCTTGTCTACTCTGGAAGAAGTCCACCACGTTTCCACTTGTTCGATACCGGTTTCCACAACAGTACCACGTTGAAAGCGTTATATGAAAATGGTGACTGGATATGGGGCATATCTGCCCGCAACTATAAGCTGAGTATGATGCTCCAACCCTTTTTTCTGCATAACCCATGTTACAATAGTGGGAACTGAAGTTATACGTTCTACTATCCCTTATCGCTGAAGACAACATCCCCTTCCTCCATATGAAGAGAGGAGGAATACTTCACACCCCAGCGTTATTTTTTATTTTATACTAACATGGGCCTTAAATATTTTGCCCATTCCAATTGGTCCCCCCCTTGTACCGGTCAGGTTAGGCCGACAGCTAACCCCATTTTATTGATCGCCGTTAACCCGGCGGTCCCATCACCCCCTCCCCATCAAACTTGGATTGGTTTCAGCCGAGCTGTAAAGCCGTTCCATAAGATTTTTTCTTTCCTCCAACAGGTTTCTTGGTATATATTAACAATTAATAGGATTAATATATTTATATCTGTTGGTCAATTCAATTTAACTGTACTTTCCCTCACCTGAACTTTCCCCACGTGTACTTGTCTTACTTTTGTCCCCTCTTCCCCCATCCTCCCTCTGTCTCTCTCGTGACAGCTTACTTGCAGCAAAAAATCATAGCACATATCCTGGGCTCTCGGCAGAAGAAGGTCTTAAGACATCAGAGTCAACCCCCACAGCTAGAAATCACAGATGGGTGACATACGAGTCACATCTTTTAACGTGAGGGGCCTCAACTCACCCGCAAAAAGGCACAACATCGCCCTCCTGGCAAAAAGGTATGGCACAAATATCCTTCTTTTACAGGAAACTCATTTTAAACAGGGCAAGTGCCTATCCCTGCCGGGTAGGTGCTTTGACCAAGCTTTCCACTGCGCCCACCCCACCTCTGCCTCGAAGGGGGTCTCGACCTACCTTCACAAGTCATTAAATTTTAAGTGCCGGTCCACTTTCAGGGACGAAGAAGGTAGAGCTTTGTTTTTGAAGGGGACGTGCAATAACATGAAAACCACAATAGCCAACCTCTACGCCCCTAATTCAGACCAAGTTCCTTGGCTAATTAAACATCTGACAATCCTAAAACATTTCACGGAAGGCCAATTAATACTGGGAGGAGACCTAAACTTAACCCTTCAACCTCTAAGCGACACTTCCACCGGGCGATCGCACATATCACAAATAAAAATCAAGAGGCTCCTGCGCTGCTTACAGGAGTTAAATCTTACAGACGCTTGGCGTTTGCTGAACCCATCAGTGAGAGATTACACCTTTTTCTCAAAGGTCCATAAGTCCCATCAAAGATTAGACTATATATTTCTTAGCTCAGACCTTCTAGCTTACATAACAGAAGCGAAAATAGATGTTATCACGGTCTCAGACCATGCCCCGGTCCATGTGGACCTCCGCCTCCTCCAACCTAAGCCCAAAGAGTGGAGATGGAGACTCAACGCTTCTCTGCTGGACTCCCTAGAGGAAAGAGACAGATTAGCGGCCTCACTGGAGGAATATTTCTCCATTAATTCAGGGGGGGACGTGGAGGTGCCGATGGTCTGGGAAGCCCATAAGGCTTTCATACGAGGACAATTGATAGCCTTAGGGACCAGGACTAAAAAACTCCTTCAAAAGGATATAGATGAAAGATTAAACAAAATAGCAAAACTGGAACAAGCGACAAAATTATCCCAATCTAGATCCGCTTTGGAGGAATTAGAAGCTCAGAGAAGGGACCTCAAGCAACGCCTAGACTCACGGTACAATAAAAAACACCTCTACCTAAAGCATAAGATATATGCTCAGGGTAATAAGGGTAGCAAGTTTATGTCTTCCTTGATTAAAAAAGCCTGTGCTAAAAACTTTATACAGTCTATAAAAACTACCAGCGGTTCACAGGTAACAACATCAGAGGAAATCGCAAAGGCCTTCCATCAATATTACTCCGACCTATATAATATAAGACAACAGGCAAATCCTTCTCCAGAAGAAGAGGAGGAAATAGATCAAAAGATAAATACTTTCCTACTACAAGCTCGCCTTCCCAAACTAGACAAGGAACAAGCTGAGTCCCTAATGACTCCTGCCTCACGAGAAGAAGTAGAGTTGCTACTAAAATCCTGCCCGAAGGGCAAAAGTCCTGGTCCCGACGGCCTAGACATTTTATACTACAACTCCTTCAAGGATATTCTAGTGCCCAAACTCACCGAACTCTTTAATGCCCTACTTCATGGTGCCCCACTCCCAAAGCAAGCCCTAGAGGCACATATTACCGTATTACATAAGGAGAACAAAAACCCTGAATCCTGCAATAGTTACCGCCCAATCTCGCTTTTAAACTGCGATTTAAAACTTTGGGCTAAACTCTTGGCCAAAAGGCTGGAAAACTTCCTGCCACTCTTGATCAATGAGGAGCAGACGGGATTCGTGGGGGGGAGAGAGGGCAGAGATAACAGTAGGAGAATCCTCCATGCTATCCGATACGCACACAAATTTAAGGAACCTTTACTCCTGGTCGGAACAGATGCCGAAAAGGCTTTCGATCGGATAGACTGGAACTACATGAAAAAAACTCTGCTTCACTTTAACATCCCCCAGTTTTTCGTAACAGCAATTTTCTCCCTATACGCGTCACCGTCGGCTAGAATAAAAATCAACGAGATCCTATCGCCAGCTTTCGATATTAAAAACGGGACTCGGCAGGGTTGCCCCCTGTCCCCTTCCCTATTCGTGTTGGCTTTAGAACCTTTTCTTCAACATGTAAGACTAGACCCAGAAATTCGAGGCTTGGACTGGGGGAAACACTCCATTTCTTCTGCGGCCTTTGCTGACGATATCGTATTTTTAATAACCAACCCAGAAGAAGGCCTAAACAAACTCGAATCTGCACTGATCAATTTCGGAACTCTTTCCAACTTTAAAATTAATTTTTCTAAGTCTACGGTCCTGAATATTTCAATTCTAGAAGCACGCTTTAGAGCCATTAAAGAAAAATCACCATTTAACTGGGCCAACAATTCAATGGACTACTTGGGAATAAAACTGACAAAAAAAATAGAAGACCTGTACCAAGAGAATTTCCCCCCACTTATTGGCCACATTAAAAATCTTCTAAGGCAGTATGACATCCCCCTAATCTCGTGGTTTGGGAGGAAAAATATTTTAAAGACATATATCCTCCCCACAATACTATATAAAATTAGAATGATCCCAATACATATACCAAAGAGTTTTTTTAAAGCTCTGCGGTCAATGTTCACAGGATTTGTATGGAGGAATAAAAGACCTAGATTGGCATACAGCCTTATGATCAAAAGAAGATCGGAGGGTGGAATAGATCTTCCCAATGTAGTTGAATTTTATGAAGCCTCCCAATTAGGGTACTGGATGGATCTGGCGTCCCCAATAAAAGACAAAACACTAACATCTTTGGTTGAAATCTCAGAAGGAGAGTCATACTTGAAAGAGTTGTGGTTTCCTTCCAATATTGGACTCAGGTCAAAAAGTTTTAATCCCCTTCTAAAAGGCCCTTGCGAGGTTTGGTCCAAATTAAAAGACTCCTTAGCACCCACTCCCTCCCCAAGCACCCCCATTAGAGCCATCCCTAACCTCCTTGACATCCAAAGCGACCCGGCCTCCTATTCAGTATGGGAAAAATTTAAGGAACTCAAGATAGGAGCCCTGCTAACCTTGGCACATAAAATTGCTGACGAAATATTAAATGAACTTCTCCCGGGACTTAAACTCTCATTCTTACAACAGAACTTTATAAAAAAATCATTAATGAGCTTCCTCAAAAAATTTAACTCCACAAGACCACATACAAACTTTGAAAAAATATTGTCTGACAATAACCCTAAATTTAGGAAAATTTCATATATTCGAAAGCAAATTGTCACCAATCCTTCCTACTCCAAGCCTAACTTTCTCCTGTCTTGGGAGAAAGAACTGGGTATCTCCCTTTCACCATCAGATGTTAAAGTAATTCTAAAGGCCTCCTATGGCATCTCGCCCTGCGTAATTGCCCAAGAAAGCCACTATAAGCTGCTGGTAAGGTGGTATAAAACCCCACAATGGATGGCCGCCTACAAACTAACCACAAATGGAAATTGCTGGAGATGCGGGAAAGAGGTTGGTTCGTATTCTCATATCTGGTGGAGCTGCCCGGTCTTGACCCCTTTCTGGACGGAGGTGGAGGTAATTCTACAGAGGCTCTCACCGGGATTACATATCTCCCCTGAGATGCTGTTCCTTTGGAGGCCCTCTGGGGAGTTCCATCCTAGGAAAAACCCACTCATTGCCTTCCTACTAGATGCTGCTAAAGCATTGATTCCATTAATGTGGTTGCAAAAGTCCCCCCCCTCAATAAATCAGTGGATGGAGAGGGCAGACTCCATTGCTAACTTGGAGGAGCTCTCCAGTTGGGCCACAGGTTCTCGGGAAAGGTTCTGGAATATTTGGGGCCCTTGGCGTCAACTGAGGGCCACTGGTTGAGGCCTCGGATATAAGAGTTGAGGTCCCTCACGGGATAGGTGACTCCCTCCTGCTTCCTACTTCTGGCTGACCAGGACCAACACCTGAATCATAGAGTTTCTTTCTGGCTGGTGCACCAATGGGCGGCGTGGGCCGCCGCTCCCCCCCTTTCTCCCCGGTCCTCAGTTAAAAGAGACTACTCTACAACCTGCATAGCTCACGCATAGGACGACGCGGAAGATGGATACATCACGCTGAATCCCCAGCCCTGAAGAAAGCCAGTCATCATTCATACAGTAAGCTCACGAGAACCCCAGCGCCCCCCCATCCTGTACCCCTCCCCCCCTTCTGTCTTTTTCCATACCTTACTACCCTACTCCCCGTTACCCGACAATGTTATAGATAAAGTATGGTTTCGCATTCAAGTTAAATCGGATGGCTATTAAAGCCACACGCCCCGACTTTTATCTCTCTTCTCTGTCTACCCCTATTTTTGTTTTTGATGTAAAAAGACTTTTCTCGAGCCAACCAATTGCACCCAAGGAAAGAGACAACTACACCATCAGATCCGAAAGAAGACCCCTCGCCAAGAATCATCAGCCACACATCTCCTATGTACATGTTTATAATGAAAGGACACGTGAAACTCAAGTCGGTCAATGGCGGGGTGCAAATTAATATTGTCAGTATGTAGAAATTGTCTAAGTTGTATGTTTTGTTTAACAAAAATTTGTAATAAAAATCTGATTTAAAAAAAAAAAAAGTTAACATCTTGCTGCAAATAGCCATCAAAAATTGCACAAAGTGTGGCAATTTTCACAACAATTACCTGGTATGGCACACAAGGATCTTCCATAAATTTGCAAGTTTATTGGCTAACCTGAAAACATTTATGAACAGAGAAAAACCTTAAGCTTCACCTGAAGCCTTCTGACTAACATGCTGTAATTGCTTGTATAATAATTTAAACACAACATTGCCAATTCATGTGAAATTACAAGATGTAGAAAGTGAGGGAATACATGCTGAGCAGTAAATGGAGAGCATAAACCGGGCCACAAAAATGACTCTTCCACTGCTCATTCTTTTTGGGATTTCCATTGACTTGTGAATATCATCAATACTCTGTTGTAAGTATCTATAAGCGTCCAACCCTTGGAATAAGTATTCACTTAATCCCCCATATTTAGTAGTTGGGTAGTCTACTGCACAGTAAAATATTTTCTTGCTGTATCAACTGATACTTATCACGCAAGACTGCTCCGGTTTTAGAAAGAGATGTTATTTTAGTGTCTGAGGCTGTCATGATTTTATTGCCCTTATTATTATGGTTGTTTCTTTGCAAATCTCACTAAATGTTCACAAATTTCTCTTACAAAGTAAGTAACTTTTCAAGCAAGCACTTTATCTTCTCACGGCATGAGACCAATTAACACATCATTAAGTGCATATTTCAGATAATTATTTTTTCTCACTTTTCGAATGAGAACTGAGAGCAGGACTAGAATAGATGGAATGAAACCCCTCCTGCCATACTGGAGAGTTGAATGTTTCACCACAGGCCCAAGATTCTGTGAAGAATCCTGTGAGATAAGGATAGATACTGAGTTACTATGCAAATATCAGTTAGATACCAATCATATAAGACTGTGATATCATTTCAGATTTTTTTCCAGATTAGGAAACCCAAATAAGTGACCCCAGGACCCAATCTAAATAATATAAAATACATTTTTTAATGAGAGTAACTGAATGAAGCTGATGATTTTGTGGCTTTATCATTTATGGGATGACACAACATTGGTCATACATGGGCCAGTGGTCAAATATGCTTACAGTTCCATTCACTAGGGGGACTCGAGATGCACTTTAGTCATGATTATTGGGAGCCCCAATCGTTCGACTCTCAATGGTCATACAATAATCACCTATCCTATGGATAGGTGATGTTTTTGGTGGGTTAATCCCTTTAAAGGAAGCATTAGGGCTTTGGTAGGGTGAAATCTCCTTTTAGGTTGGTCTTTTCACTGGTGAAGTGAACCTCATACAGGTTCCCCTAAAAATTATGGTAACAAACAAGCACAAGGCCTCATGTACCAGGGGTGGTGGTGTGGTGGTGTAGATCAGGACTTCAAGTTTTTTTTTTACCAAGGCCCTTCCTATAAGAATATGATTATGTTTGTCACTGACTAATGGTCAAAGTCTATGCCAAACCTACAAATACTGGTAAATTTATATTTAATTTTCCTGCTAAATTCACAATTTTCCAGTAAATTATAGAAGACAGAAGAATAGATCTTTATCTCAAATCAATTATTTTGCATCTGTCCAAATTCCTTCAAACATGTCTTCTTTTATGACGAGTGTTTGGCTTTATACTTCTATAGTAACACTAACTGCATTGTCACGCTCTAGTCACCATGTGCATATCTTAAACTCTACAACTGAGGCCACAAATACATGAACCTTACTTACATAAACCTTTATAAATGACCCATACAATAAAGTAGCCACTATAAGGTTATTACCACTTTTGTGACTTACACAACTTAAACGTAATAAACACTTTTTGGAGAAACATGGACGCCCCTGTAACACGTAGTTTGTAAAGTGAATAATTGCTGCCTCTAGCTTCCTTATGAATGCCAAGCTCTATAAAACTACTATAAATCTCTAATCATACTAATCCTGATAAACCAGATATAAACCAGATGCATCATCAGTTCACATATTGTAATTAAACAGAATTTTTCAGTCTAAAACATGTGCAATGGTAAATACCTGTATTGTACTAGGGAAACTTCAATATACTCAATGACAAAAAAAAATACTGCACCAAGAAGAAGTTGATGGAATCAAATGAAACGTTATATGTACGGGTGTAATGATGATATATGTAAGTGATTAAAATATTAAAGCAATAGGATATAGTGATGGGGGGAAACTATACAATTTAAAGGAAGCTCTAGTACCCTGTTGGGTCACATCTAGCCTGGATACGTGATAAGATATGGTTGGGCATGGATGCATACAGGTTCTGTGCCACAGTTGCCCACAAATGTCGCAACTGGGCCTCTAGACCCTGCACACTCGTAATCTGGTAAAGCTGGCATCCCAGCTAGTCCCATAAATGCTCAATCTGCGATAAATCTGGTGATCGGGAAGGCCAAGGAAGTGTGGCAACCTGATGGAGACATTCCTGGGAAACTCTTGCTGTGTGTGGTTAAGCAGTATCCTGGTGAAAAATGCCTGATGGAAGCCCTGCCATGAGAGGAACACATGAGGCCACAGGATTTTCTACATATATCACTGAGCTGTTAGTGTTCCTCGTACCACCACTAGGGGTGACCGACTGTTGTATGCAATGGCTTCCCAGATCATCACACCAGCAAGGGGGGGGGGGGGGGGGGCAGTGTTTCACTCCACAGCAAAGGCAAGATTGAAACGCTCACCACAAAGCCTTCATATTTGACCATCAATACCTTCCAACACAGACCCTGGATTCATCACTAAGGACTTGTCCCAGCATGTCCTCGCTCCCGTGCTGTCACACGGGAGCTAGTATCGCTGGTTTGCTCATAGAGTGGCCATCAGGGGGGGGGGGGGTGCAGCTGCAGGAGATTTCTCTCCTCGCTCTTCCCCGCCCCTCTCCATTGACATAACAAAGCAGCCGTTCAATACTGACCGGCTGCTATTTACACTGAATGATAAGCGATCAGTTTATGCTGCATAAATGATTGACGATAAGCTGATTGCTTATTGTTCAGTGTAAATAGCAGCCATTCAGTATTAAATGGCCACTATGTTAAGTCAATGGAGAGGAGCAGGTAAGCGAGGAGAGAAATCTCCTCCATGCTCCCCGCTGTGAGCAAGCAATACTAGCTCCCGTGCAGGTGCACGAGAGCAGGTATGTGCGGGGACGAGTGTCAGTCATCGTTTGCCCGACATTCATCCCATCTTAATGGGGCTAAAGACTTTTAACAAGTCCCATAAAGATTAACTTTATCTGTCGTAACACAAGAGGATTACAGTTTCATTTTGTTCTTTGCAATCTGCAGACATATTAGGTCTTCTGAATCTAACTCATAATGCTAATTTTTGCTTCAAATCCCATTCATTAATTTTTCAATAACTGCAGACAATTGGTCCTGAAAATTCACAATTAAACTAAACAACACTGAAATTATGCATTTAGGAGCATAAACATCTCCAAACTACTACTTTTGGCCTTTTTGAGAAGATTGTGTCTTTAACTAGCCTAGTCTATACTATATATACTGGCCATCTTTGAGAGCACCACCCATCTACCTCATATCTATCTATCTATCTATCTATCTATCTATCTATCTATCTATCTATCTATCTATCTATCTATCTATCTATCTATCTATCTATCTATCTCATATCCATCTATCTATCTATCGATCTATCTATCTATCTATCTCATATCTATCTATCTATCTATTAGAGATGAGCGAACGTACTCGTCCGAGCTTGATATTCGTGCGAATATTAGGGTGTTCGGGATGCTCGTTACTCGTAACGAGTACCACGCGGTGTTCTGGTTACTTTCAGTTTCCTCTCTGAGACGTTAGCGCGCTTTTCTGGCCAATTGAAAGACAGGGAAGGCATTACAACTTCCCCCTGTGACGTTCAAGCCCTATACCACCCCCCTGCTGTGAGTGGCTGGGGCGATCAGATGTCACCCGAGTATAAAAGTCGGCCCCTCCCGCGGCTCGGCTCAGATGCCGTGTGAGTTAGTGAGGGAAAGTGCTGTTCTATTGGAGTTGCTGTAGGGAGAGTGTTTGTAGTGAGTGTAGGCTTCAAGAACCCCAACGGTCCTTCTCAGGGCCACATCTACGTGTGTGCAGGCTGCTGTTAGCAGTGGAAAAATTATTTTTTTTTTTCTCAAAATCGGCAGTGCAGAGCATTGCACCCGGTATTAGGGACAGAAGTGGTGCTTAGGCAGGGAGAGTGTTAGGAGTGAGTGTAGCCTTCAAGAACCTCAACGGTCCTTTCTAGGGCCAAATTTAACCGTGTGCAGTACTGTGCTGGCTGCTGTTAGCAGTGTTGCATTTTTTTTTTTTTCAAAAAATCGTCTGTGCAGAGCATTGCACCCTCCATTGATACTACAGGGACAGAATTGTGTAGGCAGGGCCACAACACAGTTATTGTTCATTGAATATCCGCAGTGGGGCCTTCCCTTTGCAAAAAAGCGAAAAAATTATATTTGGCCTGCCTGTGTCAGTCCTAAGGTCTCCGTGTACGTGTGTGCTGCGTGGAGAACGTACAAAAATCAAACGCAACCAGCTACGGTTTACTGCAGGCTTGCGCCATTGTCTTTCCTGACTGGCAAATACCTGCTCTGCCAGAGTTAATAACTCTGCTACACTAAAGTTGTGTGACACTTTTTCAGGGCCACACCACAGTTATTAAACGTATTGTTCATTGAATATCCGCAGTGGGGCCTTCCCTTTGCAAAAAAGCGAAAAAATTATATTTGGCCTGCCTGTGTCAGTCCTAAGGTCTCCGTGTACGTGTGTGCTGCGTGGAGAACGTACAAAAATCAAACGCAACCAGCTACGGTTTACTGCAGGCTTGCGCCATTGTCTTTCCTGACTGGCAAATACCTGCTCTGCCAGAGTTAATAACTCTGCTACACTAAAGTTGTGTGACACTTTTTCAGGGCCACACCACAGTTATTAAACGTATTGTTCATTGAATATCCGCAGTGGGGCCTTCCCTTTGCAAAAAAGCGAAAAAATTATATTTGGCCTGCCTGTGTCAGTCCTAAGGTCTCCGTGTACGTGTGTGCTGCGTGGAGAACGTACAAAAATCAAACGCAACCAGCTACGGTTTACTGCAGGCTTGCGCCATTGTCTTTCCTGACTGGCAAATACCTGCTCTGCCAGAGTTAATAACTCTGCTACACTAAAGTTGTGTGACACTTTTTCAGGGCCACACCACAGTTATTAAACGTATTGTTCATTGAATATCCGCAGTGGGGCCTTCCCTTTGCAAAAAAGCGAAAAAATTATATTTGGCCTGCCTGTGTCAGTCCTAAGGTCTCCGTGTACGTGTGTGCTGCGTGGAGAACGTACAAAAATCAAACGCAACCAGCTACGGTTTACTGCAGGCTTGCGCCATTGTCTTTCCTGACTGGCAAATACCTGCTCTGCCAGAGTTAATAACTCTGCTACACTAAAGTTGTGTGACACTTTTTCAGGGCCACACCACAGTTATTAAACGTATTGTTCATTGAATATCCGCAGTGGGGCCTTCCCTTTGCAAAAAAGCGAAAAAATTATATTTGGCCTGCCTGTGTCAGTCCTAAGGTTTCCGTGTACGTGTGTGCTGCGTGGAGAATGTACAAAAATCAAACGCAACCAGCTACGGTTTACTGCAGGCTTGCGCCATTGTCTTTCCTGACTGGCAAATACCTGCTCTGCCAGAGTTAATAACTCTGCTACACTAAAGTTGTGTGACACTTTTTCAGGGCCACACCACAGTTATTAAACGAATTGTTCATTGAATATCCGCAGTGGGGCCTTCCCTTTGCAAAAAAGCGAAAAAATTATATTTGGCCTGCCTGTGTCAGTCCTAAGGTCTCCGTGTACGTGTGTGCTGCGTGGAGAACGTACAAAAATCAAACGCAACCAGCTACGGTTTACTGCAGGCTTGCGCCATTGTCTTTCCTGACTGGCAAATACCTGCTCTGCCAGAGTTAATAACTCTGCTACACTAAAGTTGTGTGACACTTTTTCAGGGCCACACCACAGTTATTAAACGTATTGTTCATTGAATATCCGCAGTGGGGCCTTCCCTTTGCAAAAAAGCGAAAAAATTATATTTGGCCTGCAGGCTTGCGCCAATTTATTTCCTGCCTGGGAAATCAAATCACTGGTAATACAGCATGCTGAGGGGTAGGGGTAGGCCTAGAGGACGTGGACGCGGCCGAGGACACGGAGGGCCAAGTGAGGGTGTGGGCACAGGCCGAGCTCCTGATCCAGGTGTGTCGCAGCCGACTGCTGCGCGATTAGGAGAGAGGCACGTTTCTGGCGTCCCTACATTCATCGCCCAATTAATGGGTCCACGCGGGAGACCTTTATTAGAAAATGAGCAGTGTGAGCAGGTCCTGTCCTGGATGGCAGAAAGTGCTTCGAGCAAGCTATCATCCACCCAGAGTTCTGCGCCGTCCAGTGCTGCAAATCCGAATCCTCTGTCTGCTGCTCCTCCTTCCTCCCAGCCTCCTCACTCCACTACAATGACACATGCTCAGGAGCGGGAACACTCCCAGGAACTTTTCTTGGGCCCCTGCTCAGATTGGGCAGCAGTGGTTCCTCTACCACCAGAGGAGTTTATCGTCACTGATGCCCAACCATTGGAAAGTTCCCGGGGTCCGGGGAATGAGGCTGGGGACTTCCGGCAACTGTCTCAAGACCTTTCAGTGGGTGAGGAGGACGATGACGATGAGACACAGTTGTCTTGCAGTGAGGTAGTAGTAAGGGCAGTAAGTCCGAGGGAGCAGCGCACAGAGGATTCGGAGGAAGAGCAGCAGGACGATGAGGTGACTGACCCCACCTGGTGTGCAACGCCTACACAGGACAGGTCTTCAGAGGGGGAGGCACGGGCAGCAGCAGGGCAGGTTGCAAGAGGCAGTGCGGTGGCCAGGGGTAGAGGCAGGGCCAGACCGAATAATCCACCAAGTGTTTCCCAAAGTGCCCCCTCGCGCCATGCCACCCTGCAGAGGCCGAGGTGCTCTAAGGTCAGGCAGTTTTTCACAGAGACGCCTGACGACCGACGAACAGTGGTGTGCAACCTTTGTCGCGCCAAGATCAGCCGGGGAGCCACCACCAACAGCCTGACCACCACCAGCATGCGCAGACATATGATGGCCAAACACCCCACAAGGTGGGACGAAGGCCGTTCACCGCCTCCGGTTTGCACCGCTGCCTCTCCCCCTGTGCCCCAACCTGCCACTGAGATACAACCCCCCTCTCAGGACACAGGCACGACCGTCTAATGGCCTGCACCCACACCCTCACCTCCGCTGTCCTCGGCCCAATCCAGCAATGTCTCTCAGCGCAGCGTCCAGCCGTCGCTAGCGCAAGTGTTGGAGCGCAAGCGCAAGTACGCCGCCACGCACCCGCACGCTCAATCGTTAACCGTCCACATAGCCAAATTTATCAGCCTACAGATGCTGCCGTATAGGGTTGTGGAAACGGAGTCCTTCAAAGCTATGATGGTGGCGGCGGCCCCGCGCTACTCAGTTCCCAGTCGCCACTACTTTTCCCAATGTGCCGTCCCAGCCCTGCACGACCACGTCTCCCGCAACAATGTACGCGCCCTCACCAATGCGGTTAGTGGCAAGGTCCACTTAACTACGGACACGTGGACAAGCCCAGGCGGGCAGGGCCACTACATCTCCCTGACGGCACATTGGGTGAATTTAGTGGAGGCTGGGACAGAGTCAGAGCCTGGGACCGCTCACGTCCTACCCACCCCCAGAATTGCGGGCCCCAGCTCGGTGGTGGTATGTTCGGCGGTGTATGCTTCTTCCACTAAAGCACCCTCCTCCTCCTCCTCCTCCTCAACCTCTGTCTCGCAATCTAGATGTGTCAGCAGCAGCAGGACGTCGCCAGCAGTCGGTGTCGCGCGGCGTGGCAGCACAGCGGTGGGCAAGCGTCAGCAGGCCGTGCTGAAACTACTCAGCTTAGGAGATAGGAGGCACACGGCCCACGAACTGCTGCAGGGTCTGACAGAGCAGACCGACCGTTGGCTTGCGCCGCTGAGCCTCCAACCGGGCATGGTCATGTGTGACAACGGCCGTAACCTGGTGGCGGTTCTGCAGCTCGGCAGCCTCACGCACGTGCCATGCCTGGCCCATGTCTTTAATTTGGTGGTTCAGCGCTTTCTGAAAAGCTACCCACGCTTGTCAGACCTGCTCGTAAAGGTGCGCTGGCTCTGCGCACATTTCCGCAAGTCCCACACGGACGCTGCCACCCTGCGCACCCTGCAACATCGGTTTAATCTGCCAGTGCACCGACTGCTGTGCGACGTGCCCACACGGTGGAACTCTACGCTCCACATGTTGGCTAGGCTCTATGAGCAGCGTAGAGCTATAGTGGAATACCAACTCCAACATGGGCGGCGCAGTGGGAGTCAGCCTCCTCAATTCTTTTCAGAAGAGTGGGCCTGGTTGGCAGACATCTGCCAGGTCCTTCGAAACTTTGAGCAGTCTACCCAGGTGGTGAGCGGCGATGCTGCAATCATTAGCGTCACCATTCCTCTGCTATGCATCTTGAGAACTTCCCTGCAAACCATAAAGGCAGCCGCTTTGCGCTCGGAAACCGAGCCGGGGGAAGACAGTATGTCGCTGGATAGTCAGAGCACCCTCCTGTCTATATCTCAGCGCGTTCAGGAGGAGGAGGAGGAGCATGAGGAGGATGAGTAGGAGGGGGAAGAGACAGCTTGGCCCACTGCTGACCATACCCATGCTGCTTGCCTGTCATCATTTCAGCGTGTGTGGCCTGAGGAGGAGGAGGAGGAGGAGGAGGAGGAGGATCCTGAAAGTGATCTTCCTAGTGCGGACAGCCATGTGTTGCGTACAGGTACCCTGGCACACATGGCTGACTTCATGTTAGGATGCCTTTCTCGTGACCCTCGCATTCAACGCATTCTGGCCACTACGGATTACTGGGTGTACACACTGCTCGACCCACGCTATAAGGAGAACCTTCCCACTCTCATTCCCGAAGAGGAAAGGGGTTCGAGAGTGTTGCTATACCACAGGACCCTGGCGGACAAGCTGATGGTAAAATTCCCATCTGACAGCGGTAGTGGCAGAAGGCGCAGTTCCGAGGGCCAGGTAGCAGGGGAGGTGCGTAGATCGAGCAGCATGTACAGCCCAGGCAGTGCAACAGTCTTTAAGGGCCTGGCCAGCTTTATGGCTCCCCAGCAAGACTGTGTCACCGCTCCCCAGTCAAGGCTGAGTCGGCGGGAGCACTGTAAAAGGATGGTGAGGGAGTACGTAGCCGATTGCACGACCATCCTCGGTGACGCCTCTGCCCCCTACAACTACTGGGTGTCGAAGCTGGACACGTAGCCTGAACTAGCGCTGTATGCCCTGGAGGTGCTTGCTTGTCCTGCGGCTAGCGTCTTGTCGGAGAGGGTGTTTAGTGCGGCTGGGGGAATCATCACAGATAAGCGTACCCGCCTGTCAACCGACAGTGCCGACAGGCTAACACTCATCAAGATGAACAAAGCCTGGATTTCCCCAGACTTCTCTTCTCCACCAGCGGACAGCAGCGATACGTAAGCAATACGTAGGCTGCACCCGCGGATGGAAGCTACGTTCTCTCTCACCATCCAAAACGGGGACATTTCTGCTTCATCAATCTGTGTCTAATATTCCTCCTCCTCCTCCTGCTCCTCCTCCTGAAACCTCACGTAATCACGCTGAACGGGCAATTTTTCTTAGGGCCACAAGGCTCACTCATAATTTTTCTAAACAATTTTTATATGTTTCAATGCTCTTAAAAGCGTTGAAACTTTAACTTGAACCAATTTTTCGTTAAACTGGGCTGCCTCCAGGCCTAGTTACCACTTAAGCCACATTAACCAAAGCGATTAATGGGTTTCACCTGCCCTCTTGGTTGGCCATGGCCAATTTTTTTGATGTACATTAGTACTGTTGATTCAGCAATTTTTGTGGGCCCTCGCCTACAGTGTAATCAAATGAATTTTTAGCCCACCTGCATTACAGCTGACGTTACATCCGCTGTGTTGGGCAATGCAATGGGATATTTTTGTGTACCGCCGGTGGGTTCCAGGGAGCCACCCATGCTGTAGGTGCACACGGAGTCTAACCTACATGTGTCCACTTGTAAAGAACCCCAGTCAGACTGGGGCATGCAGTGTGGGCCGAAGCCCACCTGCATTAAGCACAACATTACTACCTCAGCTGTGTTGGGCAATGCAATGGGATATTTCTATGTACCGCCGGTGGCTTCCTGGCACCCACCCATGCTGTGGGTCCACAGGGAATTATAAATGCATCTGTTTCCACTTGTAAAGAACCCCAGTCTGACTGGGGCATGCAGTGTGGGCCGAAGCCCACCTGCATTAAGCACGACATTACTACCTCAGCTGTGTTGGGCAATGCAATGGGATATTTCTATGTACCGCCGGTGGCTTCCTGGCACCCACCCATGCTGTGGGTCCACAGGGAATTATAAATGCATCTGTTTCCACTTGTAAAGAACCCCAGTCTGACTGGGGCATGCAGTGTGGGCCGAAGCCCACCTGCATTAAGCACGACATTACTACCTCAGCTGTGTTGGGCAATGCAATGGGATATTTCTATGTACCGCCGGTGGCTTCCTGGCACCCACCCATGCTGTCGGTCGACAGGGACTTCACAATAGGGAGTTGTACCTGCCTGTGTCTATGAATTAAAAAGCCCGGTCTGACTGGGGCATGCAGAGACACCTTGACAGAATGAATAGTGTGTGGCACATAGGTTCCCCATTGCTATGCCCACATGTGCAGCTCCTGATGGCGGTGGCACAGGATTCTATTTCTCATTGCTTCTGTACAGCATTGTGGGCTATCGCCCCGCCCCTTTTAAAGAGGGTCGCTGCCTAGCCGTGCCAACCCTCTGCAGTGTGTGCCTGCGGTTCCTCGTCATGGCAGACGCACTTCTAAATAGACATGAGGGTGGTGTGGCATGAGGGCAGCTGAAGGCTGCGCAGGGACAGTTTGTTGTGTGCTGTGGACACTGCGTCGTGCGGGGGGGGGGGGGGGTTGGGCAGCATGTAACCCAGGAGAAGTGGCAGTGGAGTGTCATCCAGGCAGTGATTGTGCTTTGTTGTAGGTAGTGTGGTGCTTAGCTAAGGTATGCGATGCTAATGAGGGCTTTTCAGAAGTAAAAGTTGTTGGGGGGGGGGGGGGCCCACTCTTGCCGGTATTGTGGCTTAATAGTGGGACCTGTGAACTTGAGATGCAGCCCAACACGTAGCCCCTCGCCTGCCCGATCCGTTTCTGTGTCGTTCCCATCACTTTCTTGAATTTCCCAGATTTTCATAAATGAAAACCTTAGCGGAGCATAGGTCCCATACAAAAAGCTCGGGTCGCCCATTGACTTCAATGGGGTTCGTTATTCGAAACGAACCCTCGAGCATCGCGAAAAGTTCGTTCCGAGTAACGAGCACCCGAGCATTTTGGTGCTCGCTCATCTCTACTATCTATCTATCTATCTATCTATCTATCTATCTATCTATCTATCTATCTATCTATCTCATATCTAAATAGCTATCTATCTATCTCATATCTATCTATCTATCTATCTATCTATCTCATATCTATCTATCTATCTATCTCATATCTATCTAGCTATCTATCTATCTATCTCATATCTATCTATCTCATATCTAAATATCTATCTATCTCATATCTAAATATCTATCTATCTATCTCTATCTATCTATCTCATATCTATCTATCTATCTATCTATCTATCTATCTATCTATCTATCTATCTATCTATCTATCTATCTATCTCATATCTATATATATATCTAATATCTATCTATCTATCTATCTATCTATCTATCTATCTATCTATCTATCTATCTATCTATCTCATATCTAAATATCTATCTATCTCATATCTAAATATCTATCTATCTCATATCTATCTATTTATCTCATATCTATCTATCTATATCATATCTATCCATCTATCTACCCACACACCACTCAAAAGTGATTATCTTGACTACGGCACCTGTCTAGGAATGGGATATATCAGGCACCAAATGAACAGTCAGTTTTTGAAAGTGATGTGTTGGTAGCAGCAAAAATGGACAAGTGCAAGCATCTGAGCATTGGCTTTGGCTTAATTAGTGAACAGGTCATTGTGCATCGAAAGTGCATGCAATAAGCACATGAAACCAGAACTGGAATATAGAGTAATGGAAGAATGTGGCCTGTCTGATGAGTCATGTCTTCTTTAAATCATTTGGGCATCTGTGTAAATATGCGTCACTTACCTGGGGAAGAGATGACACAAGAATGGATTTCGGTAAAAAGACAAATTGGCTGAGGAAGTGTGATGCTCTAGCAATGTTCTGCAGCAAACCTTGGGTCCTGACATTTATGATGAAGTTACTTTGACATGTACCACCTACCTAAACATTTTTTGCAGACCAAGTACACCCCTTTATGGCAACAGTACAGTATTTACTAATGACAGTAGCCTCTTTCAGCGGGATACTGTAACTTGCTTCACTCCAGTCTTCAGGAACAGGAAGAACATGAGAAAGTGTTCAGTGTGTTGATTTGGCCTTCAAATTTCTCAGATCTTAATCCAATTGAGCATCTGTGGGATGTGCAAGTAAAAACAGCTCTATCTGTCGGGACTCCAATTCGCAATTTATACAACTGAAAGGGTTAAATTCACTCCAGTGAATTTTTTTATTCATTACGTAATTAGCCTCCAGTATATATAAGCTGGCTAGTATCACATTGTTTAGTTCTTCTTTTCTATCTAAAAGTTCCTGGAGTCTTTCTCTTAAGATGTGTCATATGATATCATTGTGACCATCTGAGATTTACTTGTCTCTTTGCATTATCCAGGAGTCACTATTTCAGTCACCAGAATTTCCTGTGTGATAGAATTGCATGTATTGTACCACACAGGCTCTTCACAGGGGGCAGAAAAAAAACTCACGATGATAATTGGAGGCTCCTGTCATACAGTTAAAATAAACAAGATGATAGTTCAGCCTATCAGACTGTGTACTTATGGTCTTTAGCTTATTTAGAAAATGTACAGGTTACTTATATTTACACTGTCCTCCCAACAAGCAGAGATGGTACTGCTTCTAGCTGGCCATGTGATGCTGTACTGATTGGTCATAGGATTGGTAGCTCAATATAGAGGAAGAGAAAACAGGAGGAAATCTAAACATCAAGACGGTGCCTGATAAGTATCTGACAAGAAGCTGCACTGCATAGAGGTAAGTGCAATATATATAGGAGACATCCTAAGTGTGACAGATAAACAGGTTAAGGGTGCAGGGATGGAAAATGTGTTTCGCTAGAGTGGCCCTTTAAAAGATATGCTGCCAATGTCTTGCTGTCAGATACAACAGGACATTGTTAGAGGTCTTGTGGAATCTATGTCTCAAGAGAGCTAATTGGAGTTCCCATGGGTATATACACAAAATTATTCTTAAAGAAGTGAAAAAAACCCAATTATTCTGTATAAAGATACATTCCCATTATATTTATCAGCTGTCTAATAAAATGTTGACGCATCAGTGTAATTTCAAATTCCCCTTCTTTGTTCTTTAGAACTGTAAGCAAATGAAGGCTGTTTACGATAGCCTATAGTCCTGGGATTTTTGATTGACCAGTCTGATGCGGCGTACTTTCCATTCCACTTTTAATTCTATGTGGCTCTATATCTTGTACTATATCTTGGAGAGGTTCCATAACAAAAATATTTTTTTCCTTATACTAACATTTTATAAGGAAACTGCTATTTGTGTAATTACTTAATA
This sequence comes from Eleutherodactylus coqui, assembly GCF_035609145.1. NCBI lineage: Eukaryota > Metazoa > Chordata > Amphibia > Anura > Eleutherodactylidae > Eleutherodactylus > Eleutherodactylus coqui. Next base: position 113,358,604 of record NC_089838.1, read on the forward strand.
AATTCCTGCAGGTAGCTCAAATAGTGGTGTCCCCTTTAAATCTTAAAGGGTATCTGCACTTTCACTGCGGCTTGTGGTGGAGGAGCGGTGGTCAGGAGTGGGGCCAAAGGAAGAGAAGGCCAGGACACAGCAAGCTGCGGGGGAACGGCCTAGCATTTTAACTAATTAAGGGCTCCTGCACACGGGGTGGATTTGATTTGCAGAATACAGGGCTGGCGGCTGTCCTCGGATTCCACAGTAAATACCACACATAGCCTCCTATGGAGACCCGCTGCTTCCTGCACATGAGCGGAAAAATCGCAGTATGCTCCATTCTGTGCGGATTTCCGCACCGACGGCTTACATTGAAGTTAATGGAAGCCGTCCGCCCTGCAGCTTCCGCAATGAAAACTGCAAAAGGGTGGCGAGATCCGTGTCATCACCAAGCGACGGTGCGGCTTTATTTCTACTGCGCATGTACGACAGTGCGACATCCAGCACTCCCGCAGTACAGAAAAAGGAAAATTGGGACAGGTAAGTGGGATCACCGGCCGGGCACAGGCTGCAGGATCCGACCCTGTCATGTGCAGGAGACCTTAAGATTTGGAAACACCACTCTGCTGGATCTCCTTCTTTAATACTGTGGAACCATCTCTTTGATTGATCGCCTACAAGAACCAAGGGGTGTTCTCATCTGAAACACCACTGTGAAGTAAGTTTCCTATCTATGGTTTGCCTTCTTGGACCGTTGGGGTATATTTTCTGATACACTGTCTACTTGCGCACTTTCACTTCGGAACGCTCCTGCTCTGTCGGCCCTTTTCAGCTCCTTCCAGCAGCTAAAGACGGCCTTATACAGCGCTATGTGGAACTGCTTCAGTTGCCGGAAGGACCCAAAAACAGCAGGAGAGCTCCAAAGTGAAAGTGCAGGTACTCTTTAAATGCCTAATCAAGTGTTTGGAATGAAACCCCATCATAAAATGCTCCGGGTTATATGGCTTCTTACGTATAATACGCAATGAGTTAGCAACCAGTAGTCTACTTTTTACAGTTATCTTTAACATTATTCTTGATGCAAAACTCTAGTTCTTGAGCTCTACAATTACCAGCAATTAGCTGCAGATAATCATACACATTTGTTTAGCTTTTTCCCACCTACAATTGTTTTTGGCAGGTCATTTAATGGATGGGTGCCTATCCTGGTTGGGACCATGGATGAGGAAGGCTTCACTTCCGGAATGCTGTGTTTTAGATACCACGCAGACTGGTTTTGTTTGTTTTCCTTTGCAGGTAGAAAAGAAGATTGCTAGTATATATTACCTCCAAAGCATTATCTGGTGGCAAATGTAACACCTGTGTTGCCCTAGGCACAGGGTCTTTACTCATCAGCAACAAGTTAGCGGTCAACCACCACTAACCCTTATCCACTCTAGCAAAAACTTGTCCTTTAAAGCACTTAACTGATCTTTCTTGTCAAGGACGGTAATCCAGTTAATGTAGCATTTTGACAATGGAGCAGAACAGGCTTTTTTCTTGGTTGCAATCAGTTATTGTTACATCTGACAGTTGGGCTGAGATTTGTTTGTTATTTAAACATCATCAACACATCCTTAACGACTTTGGTTTCTCTCCTTATCAATGACTAACAAGAAAGCAATGCTTTACCTAGGACTGGAGCAGATGGAAGCTGAAGACAATCAAGAAAGGTTGCAAAGCTATTCTTTGAGGAGTTTAATGACAACCAATTATTTTATTCATGGTTTAGTGTTACATTTAAATTTACTACAGAAAAAAAAACTGAAGCACTTAGATGTCTAGAATAGATAACGTAACAGAAGGATAAACAGAAAAACTATTTTTAATATATTTTTTTGTATATACTAGATCTAATAAAAGTGGGTTTATTGACAAATTCATCAGGGGGGTAGCTATAGGCATGATGGACTCCAAAGACCCTTTTTGCACATAAGAAAGCATTAGTATTTCAAGTGGTAGCTGGCATGTGGAGACACTATTTTGCATTACAGCTCAGTAGCTTCAACTTATATTACTATAGCTATACAGAGTAACAAGTTGGGAACTGACCAACATCAGTGACATCTATTAGTCCTTGGACACTGCCATCTCATGCACCAGCCAGTGGAGCATGAGAAGCATTTTAGAAAATCACTGTATAATGAGCTTTTTTAACTGTTGGATATGTTTTTCTTTCTAATTCTCCTCCCTCTTCCAGTTCATGAATGTTGGATAAAGTTTTGAATATTTAGCTTTAACTTCATAACTTTTTAGATTATTTACCAGCTTGAGTTCTTGTGACATCCAATTCTTTCTGGTCCTATTATCACCACATTTTGGACTTTTCAAATATTTGAAGAAAATGTCATGGAAGATGATGCACAATACAGGTTTTTGGATATGATAGAGCCAACGGAGTTACCAAGCATTGTGACACGTATGGGATACGATTGAACTGGATGATTGTGTAATCAAATAACTAGTTGCCGTATGAGTTAACCAGAACTTCAATGAACTAATGACCTGTCTGAATATTCTGCTCAATGCAGAATATTATCGACATATATGGTAAGACAGCAAGAATGACTCATAATATAACACAGATGTGATAACTTCATGGACAAAATATTCAATATATTGTGTTGCCAATCATCTACTACGCATGTCTAGAACCTGAATAGCCATATTAGAATGACGTATATACCCATAACTGCGCAGAAGCAGATATGCCACGTAGTGTAAGAACGGCATAAATAGCAGTGATCTTCAGGGAAGAGTCGGGACTCATCTTGTGGCCGTTAGACGTACCGGCGTACTCCCGGATCCTCTTGACAATCGTACCTGGAGATCCCCCGATTGCGGAGTGATGCTACAATATCCGGTGACGTATTGATGCTTAACTTTGTTACCCATGTGATCTCAATGCCTATATGTTAATTAACTATTTTACTTACATATACTAAAGAGTAAATAAACTTGTGTTTTATATTTGTCTTACCTCAGACTGTGTGCTTAACGGGTATGTTAATGAGGTTAAAAAATTGCCAAAATCTTGAGCAGGTAAGACATAAATTGGCGTAGTCTGGCAGGATATTGTTGTCTTTGGTAAGGTTATATTACTGTATAATTTGGTATTGTGACAGTGCTTCTCAGTGCACGGGGGGGTTGCTGTCGCCATATTAGATTTTTGGCCCATTGCCAAGGGGTTCAAATGGTTATAACTTTGCTTTGATAGGTGATAGAGTAATAATAGTAAATACAAATTGATAGTTGCAGTAAGTAGTCCTTGTTGAACCCATTGGCATACTGCCAAAATATTATAAGTTCTGTAACTTTGAAGCAGGACTTGGGAGATTGGTGCCAGTTTGCACGGTGGTGTCTAGCAGTAAAGGGGACCACTGTGCAAAATTTCACCAATTGGCACGTTGCCAAAATTTTCAGAGTTCTGTAACTTTGAGGCAGGACTCGGGAAATCGGTGCCAGTTTGCAGGGTGGTGCCTCGCCGTAAAGGGGACCTCTGTGCAAAGTTTCACCAGATTGGCACGTTGCCAAAATTTTGTAAAGGGGAACTCTGTGCAAAATTTCACCAATTGGCACGTTGCCAGAATTTTCAGAGTTCTGTAACTTTGAGGCAGTACTCGGGAAATCGGTGCCAGTTTGCAGGGTGGTGCCTCGCCGTAAAGGGGACCTCTGTGCAAAGTTTCACCAGATTGGCACGTTGCCAAAATTTTGTAAAGGGGAACTCTGTGCAGAGTTTCACCAAATTGGCACGTTGCCAAAACTTTCGGAGTTCTGTAACTTTGAGACAGGACTTGGGAAATTGGTGCCAATTTGCAGGGTGGTTTCTCGCAGTAAAGGGGACCTCTGTGCAAAGTTTCACCAATTGGCAAGTTGCCAAAATTTTGTGAGTTCTGTAAGGGGGAACTCTGCGCAAAAAGTTTCACCAATTGGCATTTTGCCAATAAGACAACAATATGTTTAGAAAAAGAACCAAGAAAGATAAAACTAAAATCGTTCAGAAAATAGACATCCCCGGCTGGTCCGAGGGTCCCTATGATATATTAGCTCAGGAGTTGATGCATAGTGGGCTTGCAGAATCATGGGATAGTAAGCTAAAAGATTCAGAGCCCCTCGATGTCGTTAAGGTACTCGAGGAGACCCCTGCCAAGGCAGGTGACGCAGTTCAGTTGGGTAGGAGAAATTGGGTATTGGCCTCAGCCTATAGGAATATCCATAAGAAGAAGTCCCAACTAATAAGAAAACTTAATCAGACGGAACAAAAGTTAGTAGAATCTGAAGGAAAGAGAGTGGTGTTGGAATGTAACCAAAGGCTGATAAAGGAAAAAATAGAACATTACCAGAATATTGCAGAAAAGGCTGTTGTAAAAGTTGCTCAGAATAAATATAAGGGGCGTAAAGGTAAAGTTGATAAGCGAAAGGTATCGAAAGCTATAGCTTCTGCTTCTGTGAACTGGGACCCAGATAAGTGGGATGGAGACTTATGGGATTCCTCATCTTCTTCGGGGGAGGAGGACTGGCATAAGGGGGATTGGGAAGACCCACCCAATCCAATAATTGATCCACCTGCTTTAAAACGTGCCCAGCCCATTAGCAGAAGGAAGGAAACTACTGAATATGGACCCGATACCCAGCCTATCGTAGGTCATGATGGGCAAAGGTTGCCCAGGTATGACGATCAGGGAAACTATATGTACGATGCCGATGGGAGACTGTTGGTGCAAGAAGAATTGGTGCCACATAGGCGCACCAGGCTTACCCTAGAGGATTTTTCTCAGTCAGAAGTTGATGATATACTGAGTAGATTTAGGCAAAGGCCTGGGGAATCTGACATACCATGGTTGGTCCGTCTATTTGAGCACGGGGCGACTGGGGTAATGTTGGATCCAAAAGATGCAATGAGATTTGTTACTCTAACTAGAGATCCAGTAATCAGTAGAAATTTTAGAGAATATTTTCCTAATCATCAAGGAGAAAGTGCTATTTCCCTGTTTAATATAGTAACCAATGGGTTTCTTAATAAATTCCCAACAGAGGCAGACATTCCAATCAATGACAAACCTTGGTACACTATCAGGGATGGCATTGAAAGGTTGAAGGAGGAAGCTATGAGGGTCTCATTAATTATCATCGAGCATATGGAAGATTATTTGGAGACTCGGCTGACAGCAGGAGTTAGAAATCGTTTAATTAAGACTGCACCTTCGGCTTATAAAGCCGTGATGATGACCCTACTTCTATCCATGACTAATGAGCCAATGTCTGCGGTTGTGGCTAGAATGCGGGAATTGCAAGATATGGGAAACTGGGATAGAGAGGAAAAGCGAACAGATCGTGATAGGTCTAGGAATCCTAGTTCCCAGGGGACTGGTGATTCAGGAGTGCCAAGGGTATCTCGTAGAGATATGTTTCAGGCTCTCCTGAAAGCTGGAGTCTCCAAGGACGCCATTGATGGAAAAGATACAGGTGATTTGTGGCGTCTTTATAAACAGAAGGTATTATCCAACAAAAAGGTGGATAAAAGGGAAGATTCAGTGGCCCCAAAAGCTTCTAAAAAGAGAGAGAAGCAGGTCACTAATTTAGAACCTAAGAAATTAGAATGGGAGGATTTTCAAAAGATCTATCCATGGAAGGAGATGGCTGCAATGGTAGCTAGCCAAGTGCAGGACCATATGAAGCCATCTGCTCCGCTCCTGGAGGAATCAGATTCTGATTCCGCATAGGTAGCAAGCCAAGCCCCTGTTTGGGTTAGGCGGGATGACAGACCCTATGTCCCGCTAGCCATACATTGGAAAGGGGGTAATGTCCAAAGGGTCCCAGCTTTAGTAGATACAGGGGCGGAGGCTACTCTGATTTATGGAAATCCCAAAAAGTTTAAAGGTCCAAAAGTTAATATTTCAGGATTGGGAGGAAAAGTTACCGAAGGAGTACAGACACAGGTAACTTTGAAATTGGGCAATTTGCCCTTACGTAAATACACGGTGTTAGTAGTACCTATTCCGGAATATATCATTGGCATAGATATTCTGAAAGGATTGACACTACACCTCGAAGATGGTAAGTTTGCCTTTGGCGTAAGGAAAATAGGGATAAAAGCTTGTCCAGTTACGGTGGGAAAGGTCAAAATGCCACCCGTACACATCCCTCCTGCAGGAAAACTGGTTGCTATGAAGCAATACAGAATTCCTGGAGGTCACAAGGAAATAGGAGAAACCATTAAGGATTTGGTCGATGCTGGGGTTGTGAGGCCTGCAACCACAGCATGGAACAATCCGGTATGGCCTGTGAAGAAGAGTGATGGGTCTTGGAGGATGACTGTCGATTACAGGGAGTTGAATAAACAAACACCTCCCTTGACGGCAGCTGTCCCAGACACCATTACAATTGTGGAGCAGATCCAAAGTCACAGTGGACAATGGTACGCTGTGATTGATATCGCACAAGCGTTCTTCACAATTCCAATAGAAGAAAAGGCGCAAGATCAGTTTGCCTTTACGTGGCAAGGACGTCAATATACGTTCACTCGATTGCCACAAGGTTGGATACATAGTCCAACCATCTGTCACCGGACGGTGGCAGAACATTTGGATGAGTTTGATTTACCATCAGAAATGCAGTTTTCACATTATATCGATGATATAATGATTCAGGGACTGGATGAACAATCTGTAAAGAAACAATTGGACGGATTGTTACATCATCTGCGAGAAAAAGGATGGGAAATAAATGATAGCAAGGTGCAGGGCCCCTCTCAGACGGTGAAATTCTTAGGAATTCAATGGAATAAGGGCCATAGGGAGATTCTCCCTAAGGCAAGGCAGAAAATCTTAAATTTTCCCACTCCGAAAGACAAGAAGGAAACACAATCCTACATAGGATTGTTTGGATTCTGGAGACAACACATTCCGCATCTGGGGCAGCTTCTTGCTCCTCTTTACAAGGTGACTCGCAAGAAGTACGAGTTCACGTGGGGAGAAGAGCAACAGGTTGCATTTGAAGCAGTAAAAGAAGCCATACAACAGGCCGTAGATTTATGGCCCTTACAAGATGGTGAGATAGAACTTCATGTATCAGTTCAGCATATGTATGCAAACTGGTCATTGTGGCAGAAGCAAGGGGGCAAAAGAGTGCCACTGGGCTTCTGGAATCGAAAATTACCAGATGCAGGAGAAAAATACACTCCACTGGAGCAACAGCTGTTGGCATGTTATTGGGCCCTGGTGGATACTGAACAATTGACGACAGGACACATAGTCCTTCTAAGGCCGCAAATACCCATCATGAGTTGGGTATTATCTAATCCAAAGTCCAATCGGATAGGACATGCCCAGGAGCAGAGTATCATTAAGTGGAAATGGTACATCTCGGAAAGAGCGAAAAAAGGTGAAGGGGGGATAGCTGCCCTGCATGAAAAGATAGCTGATATCCCTCCAGATGGTCAGGTTACACCAGTAGCGCAAATGGAGGAATCCCCAGTAAAGTGGGGAATACCTTACTCTGAGTTGACAGACTCCCAAAAAGAGCATGCTTGGTTCACGGATGGTTCGGCCAAGTATATCAGTGGAAGACGTAGATGGAAAAGTGTAGCCTTTAATCCAAAATTAGACAAGACGTTGGTCATGGAAGGAGAAGGTAAGAGTAGTCAATATGCAGAACTTTGTGCAGTATTCTTAGCTCTGAAGCAGGAACAAGGGCAAGAATGTCATTTGTATACGGACTCATGGTCAGTTGCCAATGGTTTGGCCACTTGGATCATGGGATGGAAGAAGAACGACTGGAACATTCATGGTAAGGAATTGTGGGGGAAAGAGCTTTGGCAAGACATAGAGGAATTCATTAGGAGTACTAAAAGTACTGTGTTTCATGTTGATGCTCATGTCCCTCTTGACTCATTGGAACGTTTATTTAATTCTCAAGCAGATGCGGCAGCATCGATTTCTGTTGCCGTACAAGAACCTGACAAGGAAAAGGAAGCATGGCTTCAAGGTACAGCTGTTTGGGCTCACCAAAAAAGTGGACACTTGGGAGAGAAGGCCACTTACAGGTGGGCACAAGAAAGAGGTATCCCTTTGACAGTGGACATGATCAAACAAGTAATCGCGCAATGTCCAGTATGTCAACATGTGCAAAAACGAGAAGTGCCTCATACAGTAATGGGACACATAGGGAGAGGCCAGTTGCCAGCGCAGATTTGGCAGATGGATTTTGTAGGGCCCCTCCCTGAGAGCAGAGGATGTAAGTATATTTGTACAGCAGTAGATACATTCTCAGGTCTGATGGTGGGATTCCCATGTAAAACAGCAACACAATGGAGTACTTTACGTACTCTGGAAGTTATTACCCAGTATTATGGGACTCCCCTGCAGATCCAGACAGACAATGGTTCACATTTTACCGGAAATCAGGTAAAAGAGTATGCCAGTAAAAACAACATAGAATGGGTATATCATATGCCCTACTATCCACAGGCCGCGGGCCTGGTGGAACGAATGAATGGGTTATTAAAATCTACCCTGAAGAAGCTCACTGAGACCGACAAATATGGTCAATGGAGAGATAATCTGACTGCTGCTTTACAGATTATCAACAACAGGCCCATCACTGATTCTATGACACCCTTAATGCGCATGCTAACACCCAATCTCAGTATAGATGTAGCTAAGGTAGAGACAATCTTATACTGGAAAATTAATCCAGATGCGCAGGCACCTTATAGAGCCACTCCTGCCGCTGCAGGGTTGGATCTATATGCTCTTGATACGGTGGTGATAGCCCCGGGAAAGGTGAGTACTATTCCCACAGGGATAGGATGCAAGATCCCGGAGAATCACTTCGGGCAGATAGCCACTAGATCGAGTTTTGCTCTGAGAAGTGCAGTAGTCCTAGGGGGAGTCATAGATGCAGATTATCAGGGGGAAATTAAAGTAATCATGATAAATTTAGGAACAGATCCTCTGATAATAGGGAAAAAGGAGCGCATGGCACAGCTGCTATTAATACCAGTGTATCTGACACAAGTGGAAGAAGGGGTGGCCCCCACTGAACTTACTGTAAGAGGAGATAAAGGTTTTGGCTCAACTGATGTTACTAATGTAGGGGCCAAAATATGGGTTCAGAATCACCAAGGACCGCCCTCCCCGGCAGAAGTTATTGCTGTGGGGAAAGATCGAACTTTGCTTATTATGCGACCCGGAGTAGAGAAATGGGAATATGTCCCACAAGAAAAGTGCTATTTGCGGGAATAATGCTTGTTTCCTTGCCTTCTCTAGAATCACATAATCATTTTTGGAATCCTTGGCGTCATGTGTTCGGTGTTCGCAGTAGGTGATGCGTGGACGCCAGGGATCCGCGTCAATGACACCGGAAGGAATGATTATTCGTGGGGCTGGAGGAATTCAACCCGAACCAGGAAGCAAGACAACTTCACTTGTGAAGCCAACCAGAAATGTTATATCGTGAATATTACCTTTGATGGGACTATCTGGAGTGGAAATCCATTATCGCATATAAGTTCGACCTACCGTCCTTCATATGCACTGCATAAGGCAACGGGACAAATAAACATTACGTCACTTGTGAAAGTGTCCTGCTGTCAGAGACCAAAAGAGTTGCCATATCTCAATTACTCCCTGGTGATACAATATGTTCAGAATTGTACAAATACGGGAGTGCAGTTTTCATTTCCCTTAAATGAGACAGAAGTAATTACGTGTGGGAATGCAACGGAGATCGAGAATCGGGCCATGTGGGGCCAGTTCCTGGTATTCGTGAACATTAATGCTTCTAAAATAGATCCTGGACATATAAAAAGGGTTCCATCCACCTGTCGCATGGTGGGACGAGATGCTCAAAAGACTGTTATACAAGCCTCCGTGCAGTTTCCACCCTCAAGGACTTGTCCTACCAAGCGTTCCCGTCGAGCTTGGTATGATACCTTACTCGGAGGCTACGGAGCGCTTTCTGGGACTATTAATGGTTTTGATATAGAGACTTTAGCTAATCGAATGCATAACGCGGGAAGTGGTATTAAAGATGTGCTCACTTTGCAGGCTAACTGGATGCCCACTATATGGCAGCCCTTTAGTATGCAAACGGATGTGGACACAATAATGCTTGATTTGCAAGATGCATCTAATAGGTTTTCATATGAAATAAATTCTAACATATCTAACTATGTTAATTGGTCAATATGTACCTTGCAGACCATTTATCAGCAACAACAAAAGAACACACTTCAAACTATGCTCATGACTGGCAATGAGCAAGTGTGGAGGACCGTGTTCAATCAGACTATAACTGAGACTGATTGGATACAGTTGGAGGCGCAGAAAATGGTTTGCAATGATATATTATGTAAAGGGACCATATTCATATACAATGTTACTAAAAAGAATGTGATGTGTAAGTTTGTAGTTCTCCCCTTACTTATAGGTGTTCCAGAAGATATGCATTTCTGGGTACCTAGATTTAACGGGATTTACATTGATGACCAAAATAGAACTCATGATTTATCATTGTGTGATGATACATTAGAAGGGACCATATGCAAGGTCCAATCGGCTGTTTATGAACCATGCTTATTACAAAATACGATCAATGTATGTGAATGGACTGTGCTGCCACTCACTTTTAAGATGATGGTTGAAATAGCCCCACAGGAGGTATGTTTGGCAAGTAATCATCCTGTTGTACCTGGGATGGTTGTCCCATTTTCAGGATGCTTGCGAAACGTATCTGCACTTGTTTGGGAAAATGAGACCTTTGTGTTATTACCCGAACAAGACAAGACAGTGGCTGTCAATTGGCAACCACTGCCTTTAAATGTGTCAAATTGGGATCTAAATTTGACCAAATTCAAAAAGTTGTTAGAAGACACAGAAGAAGTACAGCAACATATTAAATTGCTTAATAGATCTTTGGCAACGCATATTGTAAGTACTACTGTAATAGCTGGCAAAATTGTAAAGATGGGATCGGCTATTGCTGATGCCACGTCACACCATTGGTATGACATCTTTATGGGTTATTCATCATCTGCACAAACCACTCTTAATTGGCTAATACATCCTGTTTTGGTATTGGCCATAGTTGTAATACTTTTATCGCTATGGAATTGTTTCATGGCATATAAGGTATTCTGTAGAAAACCAAAAGTTTTAATGGTATCATACGGCAAATAGTGAATGATTAAGGACCGATTGTGACACGTATGGGATACGATTGAACTGGATGATTGTGTAATCAAATAACTAGTTGCCGTATGAGTTAACCAGAACTTCAATGAACTAATGACCTGTCTGAATATTCTGCTCAATGCAGAATATTATCGACATATATGGTAAGACAGCAAGAATGACTCATAATATAACACAGATGTGATAACTTCATGGACAAAATATTCAATATATTGTGTTGCCAATCATCTACTACGCATGTCTAGAACCTGAATAGCCATATTAGAATGACGTATATACCCATAACTGCGCAGAAGCAGATATGCCACGTAGTGTAAGAACGGCATAAATAGCAGTGATCTTCAGGGAAGAGTCGGGACTCATCTTGTGGCCGTTAGACGTACCGGCGTACTCCCGGATCCTCTTGACAATCGTACCTGGAGATCCCCCGATTGCGGAGTGATGCTACAATATCCGGTGACGTATTGATGCTTAACTTTGTTACCCATGTGATCTCAATGCCTATATGTTAATTAACTATTTTACTTACATATACTAAAGAGTAAATAAACTTGTGTTTTATATTTGTCTTACCTCAGACTGTGTGCTTAACGGGTATGTTAATGAGGTTAAAAAATTGCCAAAATCTTGAGCAGGTAAGACATAAATATACAAGGTTCATTTAAGAATACAGAAATGTAAATAATACCGGTGTGAGAATAAGTAAACAACCTCCCTTTCACCCAATGATTACTTAAAGGGGTTGTCTCGCGGCAAACATCAAAATTTTACATAACCCCATTCCCCCTGTCACCCCCCCCCCCCTGGCATAAAATAGCAATTTAAAGCGGTTTTTAAACCGCTTGCTACTCACCGATCCGACGAAATATGGAGTTATAAAAATCTTCTCCCTAAGATGGCCGCCGGTCCTTTCCCAGGGATGCACTGTGGTTTTCTCCCATGGTGCACCATGGGCTCTGTGCGTTCCATTGCCGATTCCAGCCTCCTGATTGGCTAGAATCGGCACACGTGACGGGGCGGAGCTACGATGACGACGCAGTGACCAGCTCTCCGGCACGAGCGGCCCCATTCACCAGCCAGAAAACCGCACAGCGCAAGCGCGTCTAAAAACGCCAGAAGACATCAGAATTAGACAGATCCATGGCGACGGGGACGCCAGCAACGGAGCAGGTAAGTGTATAACTTCTGTATGGCCAATATTTAATGCACGATGTACATTACAAAGTGCATTAATATGGCAATACAGAAGTGTATAACCCCACTTGCTGCCGTGAGACAACCCCTTTAATGCTTCTTGCACTACCTGAGTTCTATAAATAATACTCAATGCAATACTCTAAGCAAGGTTATCACTTCACTACTATAAATGCAGCATAACTGAAGACAGTATCTTCACTCCAAGTGCTCACCTTGGTGTATGGTGTTTAGTCTCTGTCCATAACTTGCGAGCAGTGTCCCCTTAGTTATTAGCTGCTGCAGCATTTCCCTATGCTATAGGCCTGTTGTGTGGCTGCTTTTACCTCTATCTTTGTGCGCGCTTACTACTGGTGTTGAGGGCAACTCACTTACAGTGTGTCACTTGGAAACGGAATCATTGCAATAGAGATGGCCTCCTTGAGCAGCACTATTGGCTATTGTCCTTCCTGAAGATTATTGTCCCTTCTGCAGCGTCCCAATGTTTTTCCCTTTCTGAGATGCTGGGCTTCTCATGTTCTTGTGGCTGAGTCCCAATGGCTATCCTATGATGGCAGTCATTACTCTGCAACCTATTGTGTCCCTTGGACTGTTTCAGCAGCAACATATCCTACTCACAGCAGCACTCCCTGCTCCCACTTGTGTCGCAGCAAATAATTCCTTTTATAATCCAGGCAGCCACCAATTAGCCATGTTCCTCTGGGCATGCTCAATTCAAATTGCCTCAAAAATCAGTTGTTTTTTTACACAAATTGTCACATTTCACAGTCTACTACTTTGGCAGCCAATTACGCCCTTTTGGGCAGCCCCTTACAAATTTGCACACCAAAATACAAGGGACATATTGTGTGATGGTTTGTGTAACTGTATCGCCAGTCTATTTTTTTATATAGGAGAAGGATCCAATAAAAGTATTTTACCTATCACCAAACATTAGTGAGATATGACCTTGTACAACTCTAATACAGTGGCAAAATTCGGATGAGTTTACAGATAAACCAGAGCTATTCAGCCTTTTGACTGTTACCAGAAAGATGATATGATATGTCATATAAGGTAGTGAACGAAGGCCCGCATTGTATGCAAAAGAACCCTTTCTCTAAATGAACCCTGTTGGCGAAAAGCATTTAAAGGAGAAGTTTTTTCAGTGCAAAGAATTTCACTACCTTAGGGCTTGTTCAAACCAGCGCTGTGGGCGCGCAGTATAGCTGCGTGCAAAGATCACGGTTATACTGCTCTAAAGATTGCGTGAACAGGTTAATTAAACCTACCTGAAAGAGCATGTTCCTACGATCCGTGGTGCGGGGTGTGTGCTTTCCAGCTCCCATAGGTGCGCGCCCAACAATCGTTCATGTGAACGCTTCTATAGGAACCCGTTGGTTCCTATAGAAGCGCATCCTGTGTGCACCTCCCATGTGCGCCCACAGCACTCATCTGAAGGGGCCCTTATTGTTATTAGAAGAGTCTGTAGTCTAAAAGTCAACATATTAGTGTATAATTTTGTATTAGATCGCACATTACAATACCTGCTCCAACCTGATGGACCAATGAATGGCAGACTTCACCTTTGTTGTCCATTATATAGAATGTTCTAATATACCATTTTGCTAAGAACCCCAAGAAATTAATTTTTGGCTACAAAAAGGGACCAAGGGAAAACATCTGAGTACTGAGTAAAAAAGATGGGGGCAGGGCTAGAATAGTTGTTGGAGTCTACCTCAGCAGACATTATCACTCCAGCTGCAGACTAAATTGTGTAAGAAAAGGTGTGGGTAAGACCTGATAATTAGCACTTCACTTTGGGGCCTCCATGACAGATTGTTCGCTTTCGGGCTTCCGAGAATGTATTTTTCATTGACTAGAGACAGAGTGACTACTGAAATCCAGATATGGAAAAACTTTAACTCCTTTCCAAACAACGTGTGTGCATATTGTAAAGCTAAACACCTTTTTGAACGCCAGCGATTTAAGATTCAAATGTCAGTTTTACAATCCAGAATAATTTTACATCTCCTTTCACTAGAGGTCCTCGGAGGCTTCTTTTCAGAGGTGAGAGAAAAGCAAATGTGACATGACTAGGTGTCATACCTCTGCTAATTATAATATGCTGGTGCTGCAGGGCATATCGTTGTAACACAAGAAAATTACACAGTTTCATTATGTTCTTTGCAACCTGCATACAAATTAGCACTTCAAAATCTAACTAATAATGGTAATATTTTGCTTGAAATACACCCCTAATTACTTTTCCAGCAACTGCAGAAATTAAGCACTTATTAATCACAATCAAACATAACAATACTGAAATTCTGCATTTAAGAGCATATATTTTTTGGAAAGGATGCTAAATAGGTGTTGTGTGATGATACCATGTTGTATGATGATACCATGCTGTATGTTAGAAAGAGAACATCCAGACAAACCTGAATTTTACCAGGACTCCTACTCTATTAGATGTAGCTCCTCTGGTGTCTCATTAGATCCACCATCAGTCTTCCATTGCCTAGTCTTCTAATACAGCACCTCTTCTAGTAGTATAGTGGCCCAGTATATCTATTCCTGCCCCCCTCCATAATGTTATACATGTGATGTCTTGTGTTGGTGTGCAAAAGTGTCTTGTCATTCTGCTATGTGTATTGCACAACTGCAGCAAGCGAGGAGTTAAGTGCCTGTAAAAGTGTGAGTGATGCTTGCAATGTATCGATTTGTCTTGTCACGTGGTATGAGTGAGAATATAAATTCGAGTGTCTGAAGGCGGGAAAGGAGTCCATTCTTCAGAGATTCTTCTGGGTTTCTCAGAGAGAGTGCCAGCCACATAGGGGTACCTTCCACCCCTCATGTGGTGAAGAATGGAGAAAAAGAGAGGTTCCCTTAGAGTGTATGTTGCAGAGATGAGAGAGGGGTGAGACCCAATTAAAGAGAGAGAGCGTGAGCAAGAAGCTGGTGCCACTTCCAAAGCCTAGTGCAGAGGTACTCTTTATTCGTCTTTGCCTACGAGGCAGTCTTGAAGTCTGGGATCACTGCGAAGAGGTACACCCATTTACTTTTCACATCTGGCTGTCCTGAAGTCTGGGATCACCGAGTGGAGGTACTCTCAAGTCTGTCTAATACCTGCACTGCAAATCATTGTCATTTGTGCCCTGTAGACAAGAGGTTGTTCCAGTAAAGTATTTGCCCGTCCCTGACTGTTCTCAGGGACCTGAGGTACGTTTACTTCTGTCTGCAGCTTCATTTATATACTGCAGAGGGTCAAACCAGTGGGGAACAGAACTGTGGCGTCACCCGTAACATTTGTTATCTCTGTTTCTGCAGTTTATTGGGCATCCCTATCCTAGGGATGTCCGGAAGAGGCCCAGCACTGCTCTGGCCGAGGCTACGAGTGTCCTTCTGGCAGGAAGCCTGGTAAGTGCCACTGTGACAACTGACCACTCTACCCTCCCAGCTCCTCAATGTATGCCTTGTTTCTGGGGTCACCCTACAGGATTCTGCAGCAGCACTCGGGACAGGCCTCAATGAGGCACTTTATGTGAAATACCATCACAGAAGATGCATTAGCTCTCAAATTCACTATTGTTTCCCAGCAGTGTGTGGGGGAGTTGCTAACACTGCGCTAAGAGTGCAGGCAGCAGAGCAGTAGCGATGAGGACAGCACCTGTGAGCGGGGGGACCTTAGGCTGAGGGTAACTTCTATTTGTAGCCTTACATTATTACATTGTAATGCTGGCATGTTACACCACTAACATGCCAGCATTTACAGCTCATAATGTAAAGCTAAGCAGAACTTTTCTCATCAGTGTTAGGCCTCATGTCCACGGGGAAAATCAGGCCCGCTACGGATTCTACATGGAGAATCTGCAGCGGGTCCCTCCTGCCCCGCGGACATGAGCGCTGAAAATAGGAATTTAAAAGAATTTACCCATCCGTAGCGGGCGGGGAAAGTCTTCTCTTCCTCACGGCCGGATCTTCTTTTTCGGCCGGCGGATGAACTCGTCACGGCTGCGGCACGTCACCGACGTGCCGCGCGCATGCGCCGGCACATCCGCCGAGCCGAAGCAAGAAAGATGCGGCCGTGAGGAAGAGAAGACCTTCCCGGTCCGCTCCGGATGGGTAAATTCTTTTAAATTCCTATTTTAGGTCTCCCGCGGATCCGGACGGCTTCCATAGGCTTCAATAGAAGCCCGCGGGAGACCCGCATGAAAATGGAGCATGGTCCAGATTTTTTCATGCTCCATTTTTTTTAAAATCCCTTTTATTGACCATCCGCGGGTATTTATCTACCCCACGGGTGGTCAATGCATCCCTATGGGGTGCGGATCTGCGGGCAGGAGAAGAGTTAAAGGAGATGTCTCAAGGAAGCAGTGAATTTTTTTTTTTGCCCAGTCCCCCTAATTAAGCAAACATTACTAAGCCCCCCTGTAAATGACTTTTCTAGCTGGTTTGTACTTACCGTTCCAGCGTTTCAGCAACTTCTAAAAGTTTCCCCAAGATGGCCGCCGGCTTTTTTCCCGTCGCTTGCTGTAGCCCGACGTGCGCGCTCCCGAGACGCTGCCAGCTGTGTCTCCATGACAACACGACGCCCCGCAGCCGCCGACCGGACCCCTGGAGTGAACACGGCCGACCAGTCACCCACCGCCAGGCAGCAGGTAACCGGCGCAGCCCCCGGCCCCCCCACGCTAGACCCGGCTCCCCCGCGCTACCGCCCCGGCTCCCCAGCGCTACCGCCCCGGCTCCCCAACGCTAGACCCTGACAGACGAAGGCCCCCTCGGCCCAGCGCTAGGCCCCGGAGCCCAGCGCTAGGCCCCGGAGCCCAGCGCTAGGCTCCGGAGCCCAGCGCTAGGCCCCGGAGCCCAGCGCTAGGTTCCGGAGCCCAGCGCTAGGTTCCGGAGCCAAGCGCTAGGTTCCGGAGCCCAGCGCTGGGCTCCGGAACCTAGCGCTGGGCTCCGGGGCCTACCGCTGTGGCCCGGGACCTTCACCTGTTAGTGAAGATCACCCCCCGACCCATCACTTACCTGGGCGGCTTCTCGGGACAGCTGGGCTGCTGGGCTGGGCTTCTCCGCTGGGCAGCTCTAACAGAGGATGGTACAGAATGGCCGCTCCAGCGCGCTCCCGAGCAGTGACAGCTCGTCTGCGCATGCGCAGAAGAGCTGTAGCGGGGAGCACACTGAAGCGGCTCGTGCTGAAAGGAGAAGACCGGACTGCGCAAGCGCGTCTAAAAAAGCAAGCTGCCAGCGAATTTAGACGGAACCATGGAGACGAGGACGCTAGCAACGGAACAGGTAAGTGGAATAACTTCTGTATGGCTCATATTTAATGCACGATGTATATTACAAAGTGCATTAATATGGCCATACAGAAGTGTATACCCCCACTTGCTTTCGCGAGACCTCCCCTTTAAAATCTGCTGCGGATTTTAATTCTTATTTTGCCCGTGGACATGAGCCCTTAGGCTACAGAGAAATGAGAAATGTAGCCACACTGTGCTACCAGGACTTGCCATCCTTGGCCCTATCGGGAGCTAGGGGTGTGAGAGGGGCGTTCCTCCTGTCAAACCCCTAGCTTCCCGTGGCAGCAAGATACAATAATACCGGTGTATATTACCTGCATTTATTATTCTCTGCTGTCCTTCCGATCTGCTGGTTTTGGGTCCCATTTTTGGTCATCTAAGATAGCCAATGCAATCTTCCGACTGTCTAATCCCCATCGTGCATTGGTAGTGTTAAAGTACCAGTGCACTATTCCTGCTTTTTGATTGCCCAGTGCTGCACATGTGATCAGCACATGTCGATCAGACAGCAGTCCACAGTGTATAATAGCTAGATTGGAACTAACAGATCAGACAGACCACAGAGAACCCCCACCGGTCACAGAGTAGAATTTTGTCCCAAAACCAGAGGGTCACTTTAAGGAATTAAGTTGTTCAACACCCATCTTATCCATGTGAAAAAGTAAGTGCCC
This sequence comes from Eleutherodactylus coqui, assembly GCF_035609145.1. Taxonomy (NCBI): domain Eukaryota; kingdom Metazoa; phylum Chordata; class Amphibia; order Anura; family Eleutherodactylidae; genus Eleutherodactylus; species Eleutherodactylus coqui. Next base: position 113,376,961 of record NC_089838.1, read on the forward strand.
CTCTTGCAGAATATTAAAATATTACAACCACTTTTTACAGTTTTATATTAGCATTTTACATAGCTTTTAAGGAATCTTAGCTCGCTTCCATGGTGATAAACCCATGACTATGCAAACCCGAGTGTTTAATTTTATGGTTTGGATCATTGTCTCATCACATAATCCAAATACTTTAGTTCCAACTGAGAGACATAGGGTCAGACCTTCTATTTCATCAATTCTAAGTAAAGAGAAAAAGAGGATAACACCTGCTCTCAGGGTGACCCGTGTAGTGCCAAATGTGACTGCCTGGGACAGATGCGTGTAGGTGTGTGAACTACTGTAATCTGTAGGATATGGTAGAAAGTAACAGAGCCCTCTACGATAAAATAAATATAGATTTATTAAACAGAGTTCCAGTGGACAGTGCAACGCGTTTCGGAGCTCCTTTCTCAAGCACAAGATAGCCGGGTTTGTGTCGCTCCAGTGACATAATTTCTGGTACAGTGTAGAATTCATGTTTCCTTAGGGAGTTGCCAACATCCCGAGGCAGCACAGCATCTCCACACATTGCAATACTATGACCATATTTCTGTTGTTGTAAGAACTATAGTAAGCACTCATTTCTCCAATCCTCCAAATGAAGTCATTGGCAAAAGGCAAGTCGGCTGTTGTGGGTGTTCCTATCTGCTTACAGGATAATATATCTTTGCATATGCTTGTTTAACTTTTGCTTCATTTTTCCTCTTGTACATAACGTGTTTCTCCAAAAATAAGACACTGTCTTATATAGTTTTTTTGCCCTAAAAGAGGCACAGTGTGTTATTTTGGAGAGGGTGTCTAGTATGTTAGGATGAATAAGGACAATGTTCATCTAGTTCAGCCTGTTTCAACACCCCCACCCCCACCCCACCCCTTCGTTGTTGGTCCAGAGGAAGGCAAAACAAAACCAATGAGCCAATTTAGCTCATTTGGAGGAAAAAGATTCCTTCCTAACTCCAGCCAAAGTAATCCCTGGATCAACATTTGAGATCAACAACCCCACTGGTCACCTAAAGTCTACATCATGTAATATTATAGTGCTCTAGAAAGCCGTCTAGTCCCCTCTATGGATTTTGCCATCACCACGTCCTCAGGCAGAGAGTTCCACAGTCTCACTGCTCTTACAGTAAAGAACACACTTCTGTGTTGTTGATGAAACCTGCTTTCTTCTAGATGTAGAGGATGCCCTCTTGTTACCGTTGCAGTCCTGGGTATAAACAGGTCATGGGAGAGATCCTTGTATTGTCTCCTCATGTATTTATACATAGTTATTTGATCGCCCCTTAGCCGTCTTTTTTTCAGGGTAACTAATCCTAATTTTGATAGCCTCACTGGGTATTCCAGTCATCCCATTCCGTTTATTAATTTAGTTGCCCTTCTTTGAATCCCCTCAAGCACTGTAACATCTTTTCTGAGCACCGGTGTCCAGAACTTTACACAGTATTCCATGTGAGGGCTGACAAGTACCTTATATAGTGGGAGGATAATGTTCTCATCCCTCACCCCTATACCTCATTATTTGCTTGTATAGCAGCTGATTGGCATTGATTGCTTCAGTTAAATCTACAGTCCACTAGTACTCCCAGGTCTTTTTACATTTCCCATTTAGTGTATATTGGTGACATCTGTTTTTTCCTGCCCATGTGCATAACCTTACATTTTTCAACATTGAACTTCATTTGATATTTTTCTGCCCAAGCCCCCAGCTTATCCAGGTCCGTTTGTAGCCGCACATTGTCCTCCGTTGCATCGATTATATTGTATAATTTTGTGTCATCTGTAAATATCGATATTTTACTGTGCAGCCCCTCTATCAGGTCGTTGATAAATATATTGAACAGAATGGGGCCTAATACTGAGCCCTGTGGCACACCACTAGCGACGGTGGCCCAATCAGAGTATGAACCATTTATTACCACCCTCTGTTTTCTATCTCTGAGCCAGTTCTTTACCCAGATAGATTTGGCATATTTTGGGATAGAAAGAATAACTAGAAAAAGAAAACAGAAAGTGGATCGCTCAGAAGTACTGAAACGAGAGGGTTATTGGATACTCAGTTTAAACACAAGACAACCAAAAGGGTTAAATGTAAAAACAGATTTATTATATTTGTATTAGGGCTCTTTAAAAATTGAGAATTAATATAATAAATAATGGATCACATACTTTAAGAGAAATAATATAATCTTCACGTAACTCGCATGCAATTACAATGCGGTTATAGTGCGATAAACATAAAATCAGCAGAAAATAAGTGTCTACTTATGAACTAAGATATGGAGATGGTTTCAGAGAAGATTCTGAGAGTTTTCACTTTCATGCGATTTCTATGCGATTGCAATGCGATTATATTGCGGCAAGCAGCAAATTAAGAAAAAACAAATGTCTATTGATAAATTGAGACGTGGAGATTGTTGCAGGGAAAATTCTGAGGATAAAAGTTGGTTGTAAGGAAATCATAACATATAATGTGAGTGTAAAAATCACACTTATGTATTATGAAAGTTTCAATATGGAAAATACAGTGAAATCTTATGAGATGGTTTTAGGTATAAACTATTGGTGAATATATACTATATTATATAGGATTTTTGGTGCAAAAATATATTAATGGAAGATTTATAATTGCCGCAAGGGTTTTATGATTAATGTATAATAATCTATATAGATCAATTATCTAGTAAGAGTTAAGTAACATGTTCTGAGGGAAGGGAACTAGTAACGAACCAAATGTGATGAAGGAGTTAATGAATCAGGTAGTTTGTAATTAGAGATAATTGTTTTTAACCTATAAAACAGGAAGTTATACAACATAGATTGAGGTGAACAAGGCATTACGCCGAAATGCGTTCTTGTTTGTATCATGTACCTGATTGTACGAGCATAAGGAAAGAATAAAGCAAAGAAAAACCATCTGATGTGTCCGTATTCCCATGTATCCACTTTACCCAGATACACATTTTCGTCCAGACCAAGCTGCCTCATTTTATATATCAGTCTATTATGTGACACGGTGTCAAATGCTTTAGAGAAATCCAGATATACAAGATCAATAGACTCTCCCAGGTCCAGCCTAGAGCTTACTTCATCGTAGAAGCTGATCAGATTGGTCTGACATGATCGACCCCTCATGAACCCATGCTGATGAGGAGTTATGCTGCTGTTTTCCTTGAGGTATTCTAGGATGGCGTCCCTCAGAATACTCAAACCACTGAGTATGAAACACAGACCGGACTAAGAATAGAGAGCCTACCCAATTGGACACTCCTCTCTAACCAAGGCTCGGCTAAGCAATGTAGTCAGTTGAAGTCAGCTGATCCCCTCCAACAGGTCAACTGTAAAAACACTTGCATAGCCACTGTCCCAACAAAAAACCTTTAAAAAGCAGGAAATAACAATGCACAAGGAGACCTCCCACTGATCGTAAGAAAAGGACACCACAAAGGAACCCCAAAAGACCCCATTGTAGTCAATTAGGTCTGTTGGTGTCTGTCAGATGTCATGTCTTCCGTTCTAACTCATGTTCTCTCCATATTATATTACATTTTATTTAATTCAACTTGTTTTTATTGAAAAGTTTTTCTTTTAACAATTGCACAAAACTTTCCTTCATATACAAGTTACATAACAACAACCCTATGTTCAAGGCAATTGTAATAGAGGTTATATTCTGAGGGATTCATGACATATGCCCACCAAACAGTTCTCTGACTCTGTCTGTCGTAGTTTTCCAACTTGTATTGTATGGAAGTAAAAAAAGGAGTGGGTGGGGCATGGGGAGGGATGGAGGGAAAGGGGAAGAGTGGAAAGGGAGGGAGGGAGGGAGGGAGGAATGAGAGGTAGGGATGGGACCAGAGGGGAAGGGAGAGGTTAAGTAGGGGAGGTGAGAACAAACTTCGGGTCTGAACTCTTTACCCACTTCAACAGTACATATGACAATAAACTTAAGATTGACACCTTATTGTTAATAGTTAGATTTCTTGCTTATCTCCTCTCTCGCATATGCTCAGGTGAGCCTGAGTTATGGCTCTCAATTGTGCATCTCTTCACTCTGACATCCTCTTCACTCTGTTTGGTAGGATGTCTATAAAGCTCTCCCATACCTCAAAGAACCTTTTCACCTGTGACTCTTTCTGAAGGGAGGTCTTAACTCAGTCCATCCACATAAGGAAGGAGAGCTTCTCCAGAAATAGTTTGAAGGGAAGGGGGGCTGTGTCAATCCATGTCTGCAGGATTGTTTTGACCCCAGCCATGGCCACCATGTGTAGGAGCTTTCGGCTTTTGGTAAAGTTGTAGGTTCATCTCGACATATCTGCTCGAAGGGAGGGAGCATAGGCTATATTTTAGCACTTTTAGTAGTTGCGATACTGCCGGTCCAGGTATATTTGTGGTCCATTTAGTGAGTTCTGTTTTGGAGGCTTTGTGGTCTATTTGTGTGTTTAAGGAGTGGTAGAGTTTAGTTGTGTGTTTACGTGTGTTAGTGGGATGTTTTATTGTGACTGGTTTGACCCTAGCCATTCGCTCGGAGGTATTTTCAACAATACTTTGTCCACATAGCTCCTCGCCTGTGGATACGGGAAAAAGGTTATGGGGACTTGAGTGTACATGGCTTATAGTTCTCCTATCAATAGTGCTTCATGCGTGTTTCTGTGTAGTAAGCACTGAATGTTGGTTGTTTACCCCCTGTGCCAAGATCGGAATTCTCTGTGCAATTTTTTTGTCAGGAAGTGTGGGTTGTTTAATAGTATTAGATATGGTGAAAAGTTTGGGGGTAGAGAGGTGGCTCTACGAAGTTTCTGCCATGCCTTCCATGTAGACATCAGTAGGGGGTTGTCCTTGTGTTCTTTCGGGATTGATTGGAATGTTAGATATAGGAAGTTGGGTAGAGCGATCTGAGGGATGAGTTTCTGTTCTATTTGTATATTCGTGAAAACAGATGTTTGTTGTAACCAATCTATGGTTATCCTGGTTATCGCCGCGACTTTGTATGTTTTTATGTTGGGGAGGTTTATTCTGCCATTTTATTTTGATTGTCTTAAAATAATGAATGGGATTCTGCTTCTGCCACACTTCCAGATGAATGTACGTAGATGAATGTGGTAGTTTATTATATTCTCATCCTCAGGGGTGAGGTATATTGGGAGAGTGTGTAATGTATATAAAAGACATGGGAATTCCACCATTTTGAACAAGTGACATCTGCCTATATATGAGAGTGTGAGTTTCTGCCATTTTATTACATTTTATTTAAAAGCAGAAACCATTCAGTTTTGACAAATATGCAATAATAGAAAATACCTGTATCTAACATATCATTTGGTATAACAAAATCAACCCAAATCCCTCTCTTAACAGTGAACCATGCATGAGACAGACTCATTATTAAAAGAATACAAAAAAATCTAGTCTGCACATAAAACAAATAAATGTGAAGATGCACATAAACCATAGCTGCAAAATACAGTAACAAACACGTGCTTCAGCACTCATACACACTTTAATATCTGCATAAAAAAATACACAACTATTGTTTATACAAACCACACAAAAATACAAGGTTCTTAGTGCAAAATTGGATCAAATGTTTGTTGGCCCATCTGCCGTGTCCAGGCTAAACTTAATGGATGAGTACACACACCTCTATTTGGACTAAAAAGCCTCCACATGAATGGGAATGTTGAATACCTAGCTATATACTATTGTAGCATTGTCACACTCCCCCCTTACACAAGAGCCGTATGTAGCCGCTGTTAAAGGCAGTTAATGGCTAGGATGTAAAGCCCCACCCCCTCTGGGAATCGGATGGGAGGGGGACAGAGAGGAAAGAGGAGATGAGTGCTTTCAAGCGCAGATGAAAGGTTCCCCTCTGACGGCCATAGCCATGGCCAGGGAGGGGAAAACTGGAGAAGGTGCACAGAGGTTTCAGTTCAAGCACCTCCCTCTAACTGTGAGGTAGCCATGCACGAGAAGTGGGGGTAGGTTCAGCAAAAAGCACCATTTTTTTGGAGCCTCATGTGAGGCTGTGGGAGGAGGTTCCGTCTCCAAGGTGATGCAGTGGTGAGGCGACTAGCATGTCAACACCAAGAAGACCTGGCCCTGCAGTAGGGAATAGTCTGTGGGCTAAGTGAACCCACTCATGTCACATCCAGCAACTATATTGGCCACATATAAGGAAATAAGAGCTGATTCAGTGACCCAGCTAAGCCCCTCTAATGAGATGCCAGTGTTACGATCGTGTGGGAAAACTAAGCACGGGGCCCACATGATCATGACCAAAGAGACGGGTACACTCATGGGTTTCAGGTAAATTGGCCCTGTGCTACAAGGGAGGATGGCATGGCCTTACCTGAGCGGGGACATCGTCCTGATAAAGGCGGCCAATCGGTTTTCGGATCTGGGCTCTGGCTGCTCCTAGGAACCACGCACCAGAACAGAATGCATAAACATGCCACATGTCAGGGACAGAACAACAGGACACACACAGCAGGCAAAATGCAACCACTAGTAACAGATAATAAGCTATATATAAATACCAGGTATTAGTTGACATTTTGATCAAAACGTGGAAGCTAGCGGCCACTTCACGGCTCCTGGCTATACCGCTAGTCCCTACACTAACCAGGAGTCCAGCAGCACTGGACACAGGTCACACAGCAAGCTGCAACAGGACAGAACAGAACACAGGTCACACAGCAAGCTGCAACAGGACAGACCAGAACACAGATCACACAGTAAGCTGCATCAGGACAGACCAGAACACAGATCACACAGCAAGCTTCAACAGGACAGACCAGAACAGAGCAAGCTGCAACAGGACAGACAACCCGGCACGGACTCCACCCAGAGCTCACATGCGCACAGATGAAACTCACAGCAAGTCTATGTGTCCTCATACAAGGGGGATAGACAGTCAGCCACCGAGCTGACATAGGGAACTGTGTCAGGGATCCACCAACTAACACACAGAGCGAGACATAAGACGTTTGGAGGCCGCACCTGTCAGAGGAAGGTAAAAGGGGAGCTGCATGTGCTGTAAACTAGGACTACAGGTGTCCAAACCGTCTTTAGGGAAGCAGAGAGACACAACAGACCTACTTGCAAACACAGATCTGAGTGGGGACAAGACAGATACATCCAAACAGTACAAGACCAGCCTCAACTACTGAGAGATGCTGGTTCTTATATATGCTGCAGGCTAAAGGGGATTGGCTGCTGGAGAATACCGCACCCAGCCAGCTCAATTAACCCTCACCTGTGGAGCTGTGCTGCTAGGAACCTTAGTACTACAAATCCCAGCAGCACACGTAACAGCCAGCTTTGCTGCGGGGCCATTACATGCACAAATAGTTCCAGTGTGTGACTGCTGCCACTTCAGTGGGCCAAGTCGCAGCACCTGAAGGTCTATACTGACATGTAGTAAATAGACAGGGCTTGCAGCATGAGTACATAAGTGAGGTCCAGACTATTAGTAAGGGCAGGAATCAGATAAAGCAGAATCCAGGATACAAAACTAAAGTTAAGGAGTACAGAGGTCAGGATAGTCAAATGCAGGCAGAGGGTCAGAGCCAGAAACACAAACAAGGGCTTTTTTGCAACTGGCAGAAATGTAACCAAATTGCTTAGGCACCCACCCTAGGGGATGGATGCCTAATATAGCAAATTCAGGAACCTGATTGGGTGGGGAAGAGTAATGGGAACATGCACCTGCTCTTTAAGAAGCTGGGCTGGAGTTTGCATGAGCCTGGGAGTGAACAGAGGGGAGGCATGCAAAGTGTGAATGACAGTGATGCCTGACTGCAGCACCAACAGCAGGTTAGCAAGGCGCACTGTGATACGCTCAATCTCGGACCTGTGTTATTTCTTGTTTTACAGTTTTTTCCACCTGATTTTCATCCAATATGCTATATATGTAAATGTATATGGCAATTTTATCTTGGCTTACTTGTTTATTATATGTATGTAATTGTTTTAAAAACTTGCAAAATTGATACATTTTTTGCTGCCACCACTGCTATATTTATGTTGCTAAGTGCTCTTATGTGGTGCTTGAAACAGGCTCACTATGAGCCAAAACAGGGGCGTACCTAAAGGCCCGGGTGCAAAAGTTCAGCTCGGGCCCCCCGCCACTCCCCCGGGCCTCCACACCCCCAATACCCCGTACCCATACGAGATCATGCTGCATACAGCTGCAAAATAAATTTACATACATGATCTGCCCCATGGCGTAATCTTTCCAAACATGACTAATTTCCTGCACTACATGAAAATATGTTTGTAGCCCCGTAGGCCACTCTCACATACACACCACTTTTTACTGCTTTTAGCGTGGTGTCCTGAGTATCGTTCTAACCGTGGTACAACACTCCCATTGATTTTAATGGGGTTACTCAAACCTGAGCTGGAAAGCGGTGTTCCTGACACCACGATTTTTGAGAGCTATCTATTTTATTTTTGTGTTTTCATGCATTAAAAAGCGATGTCAAACACTGTAGCATGTGTTTAAAAATGTCGCTTAAAATTGCAGGAAAAATACCACGATTTCAAGCTGCGTTTTCTTACACGCATGTGTAAGAGTGGCCTTAGGGTGTGTTCATGTTTTTGTTTCTCTTCACAAAAATCACAGAAGGTGGCCATACTTATTGGTATACTGATACAAACTACAAGGGCAGGTATAGACACAACATTGCTCAGCATGCAGACGGGCAATTTAATTTATGTAATTTTTGTTTCTTTTTAGACAGGAATGACCCTCAAATTGGTTATCTGTTGTTTTAGCCCATCTGTGCTAAGGAAGGACAAATTGTGTGTTGAAACATGCTAATTTGAGCATAAGTGTTGTACTGCAATTTGCTTGACTGTGCAACACCAGTTTATCAGAATGACTTTTGACATGCTCCTCTGACCCCTTTCGTCAACAAGTTGTTTAAGACCACAGGGTCTTCTTTTGCTTGATGTTTTTTTTCTCAAGCACTCCATTGTCAGTATGCGTTACATGAGAAAACAGCAAAAAGCAGTTTTTGAAACACTTGCCCTGGCTAATCTAGCACCGATGACCTTGCTTCATTTGCTTGATTTTCCCGTCCTAGTGTGGTCGTAGCAGGAGGTGTAACTTGAAGCTCCTGGGCCCCAATGCAAAACTTGTAACAGGGCCCCCAACTATAATGCATTATTCTTAGTACTGGGCTCCCTATATGGAGAAGAGAGGCATTATGGGCCCCCTAGGGCTCATGGGCTCGGGTGCAACCGCCCCCTATGCGTCCCCTATAGTTACACCACTGGTCGTAGCAGTATATATGGTTTTTATTTCTAACAACCAGCCACTTGCCCTTTATAAAAATCTGAACGATTTTAAGAGTTATTCAATCTCAACTTTTCATGGGCTACAAAAGTTTCATAACACAATTTTGATTATTCTGAAAATTACCTATTAAACTAAATTGACAGTCCAGTTTTAGATGCTGAGTTCCATATTTGCTGCACAGAAGCCTCAGTAGCTGCTTGTATTTTCTTACAACAAAGATATTTTTCCGTCTGCATGTTTTAGGTCAAAGACATGTCCCATCTTATCCTATAATCAGACACCCTCATACACCATTCATTCCTCTGCCCTAGAGGGGTTTAGATGCCGGTTGGCTTTGAAGTTGCTCTTCAGTTTGTGGTACTGACAGAAAGATAAAGTTGTGACATTCTACCGAGTGGTGGAACCTGTCTCCGAGCTAGTGAAAAAAGTAAGACTCTTACACATACCATTCACTTTTGATACCTGGGTAAATTATTGGTCCTTTGTAAGATATATGATATTTGATATTGTGGTTATTTTCTGCATTCTGCTTAGAATCATCAAGTACAAACTTATTAAAGTGAAAAAAAAATAAAAGAAAGGTTCGCCATCAAATACGTTGGATTCAAAATGTATACAACCATAATATTTGCTCAGCTTCTCATAACTCTTTTGATTGTTTTAGTGTAGGTAAATGAAAACATACCCCTAGGATCAGCACTACTTTAAATAGTGAGTATAATACACAAAAGACTTACTTGGAAAAGGGAAGTTCCCGTACACAGGGAAACTTCCCTTAATGGACCACCAGAAGGATAGTGTTCATTCACTTAAAGTTGCAGCAGATAAAATAGTCGGTCCACAGCAAACGTGAAAGCTTAATATATTAAATTTAATATGACTCTAGAATCAAAAATATATAATAAAAGAAAGCTTGTGATGCGTTTCAGGGCAATGCAAAACCCCGTTCTTAAGCATGCTGTTCATTATACACGATTTTCCTTTTATCACTGTATCCCGCTTGGTCTGGTGGGCATAACGGTGTCAAAACAAGAAACCCCTACTTGAACTCCGTCATATAAACCATAAACTATCTATTTTTGTGGACGAATCAATGGTAGAATCGGTAGAATCAATGCCCTAAAGATGAACATTTTGCCTAGAATCCTATATGTTTTCCAGACGTTCCATGTGACCTTCCGAGACACTTCTTTACAAAATTGCAGAAGTCTATGGTGAGGTTCGCCTGGAGAGGTCTTCAACCCAGAATAAATTACAAGACTCTCACCCGACCTAAAAAATCAGGGGGGACGGGTCTCCCAGACCTTGTACTGTACCACAACGCAGCAATTGGAAACTGTATTTTGGATATAATCCATCATACAAATGAGAAGGCTTGGGTGACGCTGGAAAACAACCAGAATCAATTTAATCTGGGAGGCGCCTTCTGGGTTCCAGGCAGGGTTGACTGGAAAGAACAGGGGGCATCTCCGCTCGCCTTAGATCTGCTGAAAGCCTGGAACCGTATAGTAAGAGGCAGACGCGTGATGACGGTACCTGGCCCCTTGACGCCACTAAACAGAAACCCACAGCTCCCTGCCACAACACCATTAACAGAACTATCCTTCCTACCCAACAGTCCCCTCCCACGAATCCGAGACGTATGGGGCCCTGGGGGCATACGCCCCATGAGTGACCTGGGTGGAGGACATAGACTAAAACCAGGAGCATGGATGCAATATTTTTAGGTGAGGGACTACTTGGGATAACTCAGAGTCTCTGAACTGTTGTGTGCAGACCTCACTCTATTCGAGGAACTCTACATTGCTTCCACTTCCCCGCCTCACGTAGTATCTCTGCTGTACGGGTTGTTGATCAATGTGAGGATGGCGGGAACTCACTTTCCTTGGGAGACGAGATGAGAAGAGGCGCTAGGCAGACATTTCTCTGGAGAGTTCTGGAACAAGACCTATATCCTAGCCCACAAGATGTCAATATCAATCAAGGCGCAGGAACTAAACTACAAAATAGTATTGCAATGGTACAGAACCGCGGATAAACTTCCCAGAATTTTCCCAGAGATACCAGATGAATGCTGGAGATGTTGCTCAGGGGTAGGCTCCATGCTCCACATCTGGTGGAGCTGTCCGCAAATCACCCCCCTCTGGGGAGACGTCGCCAGGCTATTTGGAATGGTGTGCAGATCCTCCCTGGTTTTGACCCTGTAGATCGCTCTCCACTTAATGCTGCCAGGCTCTTTTTCTCAGGCCAAAAAGGGTATTCTAAGAAACTTTATTATGGCCATGCGTCACATTATTTCTCGACGTTGGAGGCAGAGGGGGGCGTTCCCGAGGTCTGCTTGGGTGGAGGCCATGAACTTCATCAAGTATATGCAGGAATTTGAAAGTTCTGATCTGGAGATGGGTCCCGAGCCCTCTGACACCTGTGCCACTTGGGCGGTGTGGACAGATTTTAAGGTATCCTCGGAGTTTCCCAGGTGGCTGGCGGACGGTTCAACATAGGAGACACATCGACCCTCTCAAAAATCTCAGCAACAGCTTGTACTCACTGGCATACACATATGCCGCTTTATTCAATTACTCTATGAGAAGACAAGAGACCACTACCTACCTATCCATTCCCTACCCTCCCCTTCTTCCATCCCTTCTTCTCCCCTTGGCTTTATTTGCATGTGTTTTGTTTTTGTTTTTTTTCGCTGTTGTTTTCCCCCTTTTTCTTTTCTGCCCTTCCCTGTCAACAAAATTGATATCCACTTAACAGATGTCATTATTTTGCAATAGACAGACACGGAGCTCCCCTCTGTCCCCAGGGAGCTGCTAAAAGGCTCATGGCATCAACTTGTATTCCTCAACTAGTTTCTAATCTAACTGGCCTGGTAGCGGTTCTCCGGGATACCAGAGGAGCACCAGAGTTAAAGCTATTTCCGTTACCAACGTTTACACAATTGTTTTTAGTCATTTGGCTAATACCATATATACCTGTTAACCCCTTAGTGACGGCGCTATCCTAAAACTACGTCCTGCTGTTGCAGGATGTGTATGGAGGGAGGTTGCGCCGCTATCTCCCTCCATACAGCGCGGGCGTTAGCTGTTTAAATGCCGCTGTCAATTCTGACAGCGGTATTTAAATCCCCCGAACGCTGTTTGGGGGTCCCGCACGGCCCCCCCGCGGTGAGATCGGGGGAGCCGTGCAGGTGTCATGGCAGCCGGGGGCCTTATGAATGGCCCCAGGGCTGCCTTAGCAGACTGCCTATCAAGCCATCCACACAGGGTGGCTTGATAGACTGCCTGTAAAAAAGCAGTATGACGTAATGCTATAGCATTACGTCATACTGCAGGAGCGATCAAAGCATCGCATGTTAAAGTCCCCCAGGGGAACTTCAAAGTAAAGTAAGAAAAAAGATCAATAAAGTTTTTTAAATTGTAGAAAAAAAAAAGTTATAAAAGTTTAAATCACCCCCCTTTTGCCATATCAATTATTAAAAAATCTAAATCATAAAATAAAAATATGTATTTGGTATCGCCGCATCCGTAAAAGTCTGATCCATCAAAGTAGTGCATTATTTTTCCTGCATGGTGAACGTCGTCTGAAAAAAAAAATAAAGAACGCCAGAAATACACTTTTTTAGTTACCCTGTCTTCCAGAAAAAATGCAATAAAAAGCGATCAAAAAGTTGTATGTATTCCAAATTGAAACTATCGGAAACTACAGGACATCCCGCAAAAATTGAGCCCTTGCACAACTACGTTGACAGAAAAATAAAAAAGTTATTGCGCACACAAAATGACCGCAGAAAATAATTGAAAAAAATGAAATATCTTTAAAAAAAAATACAAGTACTACAGCAAAAAAAAAAACTATATAAGTTTGGTATCGTAGTAATCGTACTACCCATAGAATAAAAATATCAGGTCATTTTTTTGTTGCAGTTTGTGCGCCGTAGAAACAGGCCGCACCGAAAGAAGGTGGAATGTCGTTTTTTTTCCATTTCTCTCCGCTAAGAATTTTTAAAAAGTTTTTCAGTAAATTATATGGTACAATAAATAGTGCCATTGAAAAATACAACTCGTCCTGCAAAAAACAAGCCCTCATACAGCGATGTCGATGGATAAATAAAGGAGCTACGATTTTTTAAAAGGGAGTAGGAAAAAACAAAAATGGAAAAAAGCAAAAAAGCTCCGTCACTAAGGGGTTAAACACAAGAGGATGGGAATATATGATCTCAGGAAAACCATTTTGATTTTTCCACTGCACTTATCCCTGTAACACGATTATTTGGATGTTCTTATCATAAATATGTAATGTTAATATGGATAACTTAATAAACAAATTTTGAAAGAACTCTGTCATATAGTTGTAAACGGCACTATCGTATGGGGACCGGTAAACAGTACATTAAATAAACTCCTCAAGATATACTCACTTATACCGTTATCAATTGTGGACATTTAAATATAAATTTCTCCAAGAATATACAATTAGTACCTCTCCGTGACCTTGTCAAGTGGGAACATAGCCACATCTTTAAAGGTGACGTTACATGTCAAAGTGTATCCACTACTGAGGAAGTGGTAATTCTATACTCTAATGCGTGAACCACGCTCAGAGCAAACATCACCATGCCATTGGGCGTGTTAACAACAATTAACTATGCATCATGATGTCACAAAACATGGCGTTGCGTTCCAAAGTGCATTTCAACTAGTATACAACACTAGAAACATGACATCTAAACCTTAAGGCCTCATGTCCACGGGGAAAATCAGATCCGCTGCAGATTCTACATGTAGAATCTGCAGCGGGTCCCTCCTGCCCCGCGGACATGAGCGCCGAAAATAAGAATTTAAAAGCATTTACCTATCCGGCGCGGGCGGAGAAGATCAGCTGTTCCTCACGGCCGGATCTTCATTTTCGGCCGGCGGATGAATTCCTGACGCCGGCGGCACGTCGCCGGCACGTTGCCGACGTGCCGCGCGCATGCGCCGGGCACATCCGCCGAGCCGAAGCAAGGAAGATGCGGCCGTGAGGAACAGCTGACCTTCCCCGCCCGCGCCGGATGGTAAATACTTTAAATTCCTATTTTAGGTCTCCCGCGGATCCGGACGGCTTCCATAGGCTTCAATAGAAGCCCGCGGGAGCCGTCCCCGCGGGAGACCCGCACGAAAATGGAGCATGGTCCGGATTTTTCCATGCTCCATTTTTTTTAAAATCCCTTTTATTGACGATCCGCGGGTATTTATCTACCCGCGGGTGGTCAATGCATCCCTATGGGATGCGGATCCGCATGCGGGAGATCCGCTGCGGATCTTAAATCATATTTTGCCCGTGGACATGAGCCCTAACAGTTTATGAATTTCAGCTACATGCCCAAAAAATATTTAACTGAAATATATAATAGTTTTACCTGAATGTACATCACTGGACAAATTAATATATAAACTGTGACATAACTGAATTGATATACACACAGTGGAAAATGCATAAAAGTACATATTATGCAATAAATAATTATATGCAATTGAAAGGACAATATATAACTCCCTAACATAAAAGATATATACAATGTATAATAAATATAAATATAGATGAACTCCACTCATAAAGATATTAAGACACCATTCATAATAACATTTGCACAATGCAATATCCATAAACTATCCCGGTAAATTAAAACATTAACAAATATATATTCAAGGTCCATACTGTGTCAAATTTTCTCCAAGACTTCATATAATCCCTTCCGTGCCAGGCAATTGAATCTAAAAATCCAATACATTTCTCTTTGTTTGAGTTTATCAAAATTCCCGTATTCCACCTTTTGTATGGAGGCTACTCTTAAACCAATTATACTTTTATTATGACAGAGGAAAACATGTTTTGAAACGCTATGCTTTACATACCCTTGGATGTTCGACCGATGTTGGTTCCCCCTTTCTCATAAATGCCTAGAAGTTCTGCCAACGTACCGTAAATTACATGGACATTCAATTAAGTAGATGACATACACAGAATTACAATCAAGATATTCTTTAAATTTAACAGTGGGGATATCAGAAGAAATAAAGATTTCCCTAATGCCGTGCTGGATTATAATACAGCACTTGCATTTTAGAGAACAACAGCGATGAGGTCCAAACACAATGACAGATGGATGAGTACCTATGGAAGGGACTCGCGGACATGAGGGTGCCAGAATAATTTTAACTAGGAGAAACATTAGGAATGCGCCACAAGGTTCAGATTCTTTGCCACATATATCCAATCCCTTGGACTAAGATAGAGCTGCAGGACATACAGAGGGCTTCTCTTGAACAGAGAGCCCCCCAAAGGAAAGAAATATAACAATATGCTGTTAGGAAAAACTGTCCTTGCGCTACATGGTATTCTGGTAAGAAAATGAATCAATCCAAAGAGAGACGCAAGAATGGCAGAGGAAAAACACTAAACAGGAGGGGGATATGATGCTCAGAAGCCCCCTCCTTGAAGTGTTAGCTCCAGACGTCAAAGGGAGATGTACTCGGGTCCACAGAGGTACTTCCAATGCTTTAATGTATAAGCCAATGTGTTTCGGTGTTTTGTATCTCCAAAAAGAATCACCAGTTAGGGCTCCTTCAGACGAGCGTTCGCGCAAGTGTGCGCAGTGCCGTGTATTTGTGCATGAACTATGTTTGAAATGTCTTGAAACATGGCTGAGATGGGAATATAGCCTGCACATTGCATCCACCAGTGGCTGAGACTACAGAAACAGTCGAATTGGTTGTCCTACACTTCATAACCCCCACAGAAGTGAATGTGAGTTGCAGAAACAGTATAGCACAGTGAGTTATACTGTTTCTTTAACTCCTGAGTTACTCAAGAAGTGCAGTTACTACCGTTCACTTCTGTCAAAGTTACATCAACAGTGTAGAACAACCAATTCAGCTGCTTCCATACTCCTGGCCACTAGTGGCTGTGGTAGTAACCTGCCACAGAGTCACAGGACCCCCTTTCTGGTGATAGGTGTGGGTCCCAGAGCTGAGGCCCATATCAGACATTTATTGCATATTCTGTAGATATGATATATATGTTTGAGATGCCAATGCGTCTTTAAGAGAGCTATCATTTGGCTTGGGTGTATTCTGTGATTTAATGTGCATTAGGGTATCATTGATATCATCTCTTATCAAGCTAAAAAGGGTTATCTTACCTCAGTAACTCCTTTCTAATAGAGGGAGGTTCCTATGGACTCAATGTTGACTCAGCCTTGGACTTTACTTTACCTCCTATGGACTAGAGTAGAGAGACATTAATAAAGAGCAGTTTTCCTACGTGCAAACCCAGCCTGTCTATAGCGGTATATAACATGGAGAGCCATTCATTTGATTGTCAAGCATATAATGCTATAATACCCAGACACTTCTAGGGAAATATGTAACCAATGGCAGTCTCTGAAGTGAAACACCCAACCTAAAAATAATTGATGTACGTGTACTAGGGACAGTAAAGTTAGCCTCTAAGTGAAAATATGAATAACAAAAAAATCCTGCAATTTCAAGCAACATCATTAAAAACACGTTAACTAAAATGCAGAAAATAAGCTTAGCCATAAAAGCAATGATCAGTTAAAAAAATTTCAGCAGTCTAACTGGTTCTAACAGATATTATCATCATCATGAATAAACATTCTTCCCTCAAAGGGAATATTGCTCAAGAGGCCTCTTTAGGAAGTTCCCCAGTTAGTTGATTGTATGCTATAGGCAGGAACTAGATAATCCCAGTAAATATACAGTATACTGCCAATAAACATGGTGAAAGCCAACAACAAATGTATAGGGTTTATTACTAGAAACAACCACAACTAAATGCATGTACATCACAACAGAGCCAGAATATTATACAGCTGCTCTAGTTTTTGCTTTTGTTATCTAATCTGCTCCAAATTGATCAAATAGCTGATCAGCTGCCACAAGGCTCTAAATGCTTCCCATTAATATCCCCCAAATTCCAGCAGTAGTAACACTAAAAGTGTTGATAACAAAAACTTGCTTACCAGAATCAATAGATCACTGTCAATTTATGGTCTTGGGGACTACAGAATAATTTGGCCACTCTATTTTTAGACTAGACCAAAGGCTTACATAAAGCTGTGGGGGAGTCTTAGCAAAGACTAAAATGGAGCCCCCTTCTAGTGTTAGTTAATACTACCACATACTTAACTAACACTCTAGGCTCTGTGGAGAAAGGATATATGCACAGATTATCATAAACCACTAAAATAAGGGATTCAGCTAACCTAGGTGGGTCCACTTTCCAGGGTCTCCAAAGCAGCCACTAAAGTATGGTGGCGCTCAGGCTCTGTGGTGGACTCAAGAACGAAGTCCACTTAGCTCATGGAGATGGCCCCGACCTAATGTGTCTGGATATGCAGGGGACTGGGAGCAGTCAGAATCGACATCAGTTCCCTAGGGAAGAGTGGCACCCATGAGGCCCTAGCTTCAGCGACACTGTAAATGGTAAAGGGATTAACTTCATGTTGATTCCACATCTTTGATGCTTCAATAAAATTAAACTTTAATGGATGCATTCAACTAAATAGCAGCAGTTCAACTTATGTGGCTTTGGTTCTTAATTGTTTACATTTTTGGGAAAGATTCTGGAAGGAGGCCATGCTACAGATTTAGTTAGTAGAAGACGCCAGACCGAGCTAATCTGATACACAAAGTTTCCAGTACCTTCAGCTGCACCGGTTGATGTTAATGTTGTAGACTCTTCCTCTGTCTCAACTGTGTATGGACAGTAGATGGGTTATTCCCTTACATGGTGCTTCAGAACCGTAGAAGCTGCATAGGACTACCCCACTCTCTCTTGTTTTTCCAGCTCTCACAACTTGGCTACTTAATCACTTCCTCCCTCACGTGACCTCCCCAGTGTATTTAAAGTGATAGGGCAAAACTGTGTTAAAGAACAAACAGCAGAAAAGAGATGATTGCAGGGGATCTAGCACTGCCTAAATGATACATACGCAATTGCATTTGATGCTTATTTACAACAACATAGCACGATGGAAAGGCAGCTAGGAGCTCATCTGACCATGTAGCACAAGAAGACTCACTCGTGGGGTATATTGACCCTGGGGCGTAACTATAGAGGATTCAGGGGATGCGTTCGCACCCGGGCCCAGGAGCCTTCGGGGGCCTATAAGGCCTCTCTTCTCCATATAGGGAGCCCAGTACTATAAATAAAGCATTATAGTTGGGGACCCTGTTCCAGGTTTTGCATTGGGGCCCAGGAGTTTCAAGTTACGCCTCTGTATTGACCCATCCTCGCTTATCCTGGTGGTTCAGTAGCACAGCCAACATAATCAGTCAAACACATTTTTAAGACATATTATAATAGGTGTATATATAGTGGGTGTAACATTAGAAGAGCTTGATATGCTTCCTGCAATACTAAGTATATAGATTTGGATTGATTATTGCTAGCTATAATGGCTTGTACATGCAGGAGTGTGTTGGTCACTTATATTCCTATTCAGGACATTTCCCCACTGGCAATATTCCCTGATATGTTGACCTGTGATTAAAATTTATCACTTTAAGTTCTGTAATTACTAATTAACATGTGCGTAAAGTCTGGTTAAAACATTCAGTACATTGGTTTATATAAGTAGTGCAAGCTATAACGTGCTGAGGACCATAACCCCGAGGCATCAGCTAAGAAAGATCCTGAAGCCTTATAAAAACATTACGCCACAGCCACTGATGGAAAGAAAACAAGAACAACTGATTTATTTCACATAGTAACTGCCAGATTTCTCCTGAATTCTTCAGCAGGATAACCCACAGAATACACCCTTTAATTTATGAAATTTTTCATTACACTGCATGATTAAGGTGTCTGAAAACAATTACTATTTGCTAACACAGTAATGCAAATCCTGATTTATTTTACCACTTTTTCATAACAAATGTGGAAATTGATAAACTGCAACACTGGCCGTATAAATCCATAAATCCACATAACATAAAAGCAGTTTTTAAATGAGAGGTTACACATTTTATCAGAGAACGAGAGGTGAAATATATGTCTTATACCTGTAGCAGTCTTCTTAGTACATAGAGTAGAGTGGGCTCCATAGCAGTGGTTCACACAACCATCAAGTTTATGAAGGGTTAGTGCTAATTTGTCCCAAAGTTACATTTACACAGGACAACTCTCGCTCTTGTGTTTTTTACAGAGCAGTGATAGTCATTCTGTGAATGGAGGCAGGGCAGCTGGAGATACCTTTTGGCTGCCAACTTCCATTGTTGTGTCCAGAACAACATCCTGGTCCCCTCCATAATTATCATACATGTATTTTCTTATGTGGATGCACTGTGCAAAGCTGTCATGTCTATTTTCTGTATGAGTGTTGCACTACTGCAGCGTCTGAAGGGTTAACTCTCTTAAAATCAATGCCTGTCAGCTCTGCTGCATGCTGAATGTATCTATTCTTACTGTGTCATGTGGTACAAGTGAGGGGATAAAAGTGACTGCCTGAGAGCGGGAGTGGTTGTTGATGATCTTCCATCTTCCCATGCTGTTGGAGCACCCACAGTGATGCAGGAAGGCACCTTTAGCTTCCCTATATCGAAAATGGAGAAGAAGGAGAGGCTCCCTAGTAGGAGCTGAGGATCTTTCCTCTTCCCTGATCCGTTGGAGAAACAGCAGGGGCACAGGGAGACAACTCTGGGTTCCCCGCATCTAATATAGAGGAGACGGAGAGACAGCCTAACTGTATGTGAAGCGCATGAGAGAACAAGTAAGTCACTAAAAATCCCCCAGAGAGAGAGAGCAATTCCTCCAAGTAATTCTGTATAAAAAGACCCATTGTACCAGATACCCGTTCACACTACAGGCCTTTATTTTTCCTGCGTTGCCGTCCACCAATAGGATTCCCACACAGAGGTACGTGATTTTGACACCCACGTGGAGAATGTGCAGGGTGCATTTAAGCTGAGTCTTCTTCTAAGTAATTTTGTCTTGCCAAAGAGTATGTGGAGAGGATTTTGTCTTTTACCTCCTCCGGAGTATATTTCATGTCCAGGACCAGTGACATATAGATAACTACAGGGCCGTATTGTTTCTGTATATTTTTGCCTCCCAACCTCTAAGCTTCTGCCTGTAACTACTGCTGTGAATGTCCCAGTAATTACCTGTTTGCAACGTTTTATTTAAAGGGGTTGTCCCGCGCCGAAACGAGGTTTTTTTTTTTTCAATAGCCCCCCCGTTCGGCGCGAGACAAACCCGATGCAGGGATAAAAAAAACGGGTAGTACTTACCCGAATCCCCGCGCTCCGGTGACTTCTTACTTACCTTGTGAAGATGGCCGCCGGGATCTTCACCCTCGGTGGACCACAGGTCTTCTGTGCGGTCCATTGCCGATTCCAGCCTCCTGATTGGCTGGAATCGGCACACGTGACGGGGCGGAGCTACGAGGAGCCGCTCTCTGGCACGAGCGGCCCCATTCAGAAGACAGAAGACAGGACTGCGCAAGCGCGTCTAATCGGGCGATTAGACGCTGAAGATTAGACGGCACCATGGAGATGGGGACGCCAGCAACGGAACAGGTAAGTGAATAACTTCTGTATGGCTCATAATTAATGCACGATGTATATTACAAAGTGCATTAATATGGCCATACAGAAGTGTATACCCCCACTTGCTGCCGCGAGACAACCCCTTTAAGTAAAGTTTTACCGGGCCTCAACCATTCCTGAGGACCCAAGTTACGATACACTTGTCCAGTGTTTATTACTCCACCACAGAGAAATAACGGTATGGGAACAGTGGCGTCACGACATGATACATATATACTTTCATAAGCATTTCCCCCGTGTTACCACTCGGTTACACCGTGACAAGGACTAGGCCTCCGGCTATACCCGTAGTGTTCATTTCTCCGTGACACTGTTATATGTAGCGTTTCTACCAGGACGCTGCAACATTCACAAGAGCCATTCAGAGATTGAGGGACCCCTGGATGAGTCGATAGTTGCTTGGATTTTAGGCTACATTCACATGAGCATATGCATATTTGCACACACATGAGCATAGCATTTTTGCAGAATGGACAATGCTGTCTTGCACGCAAATCAGCGTATTTTACTGTAACTTTACTACACGCATGGGCATTTGCATTTGGCAAAATAATACGCACCAATTGAAATGGCTAATTAGTTTAATGAGTGTTCTTTTTCCCACGCAATTACGCAGTGTTCCACACATCCCCTAGCATATTTTGTGCACATTCGCACATCCTCGTTGACTTGCATGGGGACTTTTGGTGCGCATATGCACAGAAAAATAGAGTATGCTGCATTTTGTTTTTTTTCACAACTGAAATGTGCAGTAAAATAAGGATATGTGAACGAACCCATTGAAATCAATCGGTTTTATTCTCTGTATACTGTGCATGCAAATTTTTCTGGTCATAGTTCTACTAGAGCAGAATGAGTCTAACAAGTGCGTTATTTGTCGCTCAGTGCACTGTCGGTTTCTGCTTGTACACGGGGTGACTATCACCTGAATTAGCTGCTTCCAGCAATACTGTGGGTGATAATTGCCCCGTGTAAAGGTACTTTAACTCATTTATCTTCATAAAGACTAAGGAAGTACATGAAAACCTGGCAATTGTGAGGCCATATAAGCCGACCACCTGTCTGCCTGGTCCCTAATGGAATCTCTGTATGGGTTCAATTATTTTGTGCTAATGCGATGGCTTTGCCCTATTGATTGCTTAATTTGCATGGTTGCGTGTTTGAGGACCTTGGGTATGCTCTGATGCAGTGAACAGGAACTTTGGTTCTGCCTCCGGATCAGTGCCATAGAGCAGGCAATAGAGGACAGTCCACTTTCCACAATTATCAGAAACGTTTTCAGGCTCCTGCTATATAAGGGACACAGAACAACAGTCCAGATGGGAGAGGAGAGAGCAGCAACACAGGGAGAAGCCACCAGCAAGGTCTCCTAAAGTGGCAAAGGCCTACTCCAGGCGAGTGTAGCAGACATTTTCCTCATGGTAAATGTGAGTGATTGGGATGTGGTGCTGAGTTCCAGAGATCCTGATCTTCAACAGTTGGAGTGGAGTGCCGGCCACATAGAGGTACCTTCAACGCTCATGTGTTGAAGGGATAGAAGAAGAGGAGAGGTATCCCGAGTCCTTCTATGCCAGGAACTGCCTCTGAAGAACGAGTGAAGTGAGGAGTCCACCGTGCAGAGCTGTCTTCAAGTACTGAGTGAGTGTATGTGGAGAGATCCTACCCCCCATCCTCCTCCGGAGTGTTCCCCTTTCCAGGAGCGGTACCTTACAGATAACTTGGCCTGTAGGACTGGTGTCATCCTGTTTTCTCCTCCCTGAACTCACATTCTCTGTCTTTTCTGCACTGTTGCGTAAAGCTGTACTCTGCAAAGCTTTCAGTAAAGTTCACCGGCCATTGCCCATTCCCAGTGACCAAGTTATCAAGTTTCAACTGAGTGTGTGAACTTTCTTCATTTAACCGCCAGGTACAAGCTACGGTGAGAAAGAATGGTGGCGTCACACTTGACAAATCTAAAGTCTACCACACTTATACAGGTAACTGCTGTCCTAGCATTGCCTGGAAGAGGCCTAGCGGTGCTTTGGCCGAGATTCCGTGTGTCTCTCCGGAGAGGAGTCTGGTAGAGTCACCATGACAAGTGCCAACTGTACCCTGCTAGCTCCTTAGTGTGGGCCTCATGTCTAGGTGGCTGCTGGGACATTGCACTACCCAATCACTGAGCCCCGATAACCTTGAGGGCTGAAGTGGTTGACAGTGTCATGGATTCAGAGCAGCATCTGCGTGAATGCCAAAACTTCCCTAGGAGAGAATTTTGTTTAATCCCTGGCCATGGTGGGGGTCAAGGCCTGGCAGAATAGTTATTATGTTATGTGGTTATAATGTATGCTGTAAGATGTCATGTGAAATCTTTATGATGAAGGATGAAATGGTGCAGTCAGGCACATGAGGAAGATTGACAGGGTATTAGTGTACCTTGATGCCACCGGAAGCTAGGGCTTTGACAGGAGGAACACCACTGTCACACCCCTGGCTCCCGATTGGTGCAAGGTTTGAAGGTCCTGGAAGGTGCAACAAAGCATGATTTCCCAGCCCTGTTGGCTCATGTAGAAGTGGGGAGTAATAGGCTAATATGCACCCTGTGACTGTCCTCACCAGCGTCAGTGTAAGTTCCCAGTGCTGTTTGTGCACCGGCTGTCATTCAGCCTCTCCTGCTGCTGTGGCCTCCTGGTGTATGGGCTCCCTGGTGTAATCCTCCTGCAGCACTGGGCCGCTGCCGGCTCTCACGTGTGTGGTCCTCCGCTTACCACCTTGGTAACTCTTCTCTGAACTTGCTCCAGTTTGTCTATGTCTTTTTTAAAGTGGAGTGCCCAGAACTGGAAACAGTATGCCAGATGAGGTCTAACTAAGGAAGAGTAGAGGGGAATAATGACCTCATGTGATCTAGACTCTATGCTTCTCTTAATACATCCCAGAATTGTGTTTGCCTTTTTGGCTGCTGCATCACATTTTTGACTCATGTTCAGTCTAATGTTTACCAGGCTGCATATACGCCCATGTGAAGCCAGCCTTAGGCCGCCTGCAGACGGGCGGAAATTCCATGGCGGGATTTCCCGTGGAATTGCCGCCCTTGGAAGCTGCCATAGGATTGCATTAGCAAACGCAATCCTAGGCAGATGGCTGCGGTTTGGCTGCGCGAAATATCGCGTGGCAAACAAACAGCTGCATGTCCTATTTTTGTGCGGGGCTCGCACATGAAAGATCCGGAGCTGCAGGACGCGGGTGAGTACACGCTGCTTTCTGCAGGCGCTCGGGTCAGGTCCCGCGGTGAGAATTCTTGCTGCCGGATCCGACCCGGCCGTCTGCAGGCGGCCTTAGGGCTTGAACAGGCAAACGTGTTTGCGCAGGTTTTTGCATGCGTAAAACTCACATCTGTAAAACAACAAAACGAAGCCATTGATTTCAATAGATTTGCTTGTTTAGTGCCATCTCCAAACCTTGTTCATGCGCAAATATGCTCCATGGCGGTGAGTGTATGTATGCATACTTTCGTCTGTGGATGCCATTAGACTGGGTTTACACCCATATTTCTGACCAATGGGACAGTCTTAGAGATGATGAAATTGGTCTCAGTTATTTGCTTGCTCACAGATATTTTGTTAGGTTGTAGCCAATTCTTATTGTCCTCATTTGTTATGATCCGTATATATTCCCTATAATGGAGTTGTCTTTGTTGTTCCTTTTCATCATTGTTTGACAGACAAATTTACACATGGGTGTTTTGGTGCAAAATATTTACCAGCGTTCACGCTCAACTGTCATGTGGATTTGTGTGCCGTGACTTCACACTGTCTACAGAATATACATAAGACAGAGAATAATAATTTGTATAGTGAGAAAACTCTGTCTATGTCTTCCCTGCAAAGCCCTTCTAGAAGACTGCTGTATTTCCTTCCAGCATCAGCACTCATGCTCTCCTTCTACACTTGCAGTCCCTTTAGCTACTACACTGGTCACCATCCTGATCAGTTATAAGAATGGGAGGATTGTAGACATTGGATTGGATTTAGACTATGATAAATATCAAGCACTAAAATATATATGGAAGATGCAGATGGGCGTTTTCTGTAACAATTGTTGGCACCTGGATCAGTTGATGTCAAAAAGTATCATACATATACTGTAGCTATTTGCAATATAATTTAATTTCCTAATGTGTATCATGAATGCCACCAAATGCTGATCTAATAATACACATTTTATTGGAAAAGACAATAAACAACAATGTCAAACTTTCAACAGGCCATTGCATGTGCGTATAAACCATAATGTAGATGGCAATGAGGTAACATGTTATTCTAATTTACTATATAAAAGCAGATAGAACATATACAAGAACAGGTGTCAAGTGAGAGGAAGGGGCCATTGTCTTAATGCCATTGGGCCCACACATGGTGAACAAGCATTGACTTAATGTCCAAACGTAGATTCAGTGGACGATACTTGACTCATCATGTGATGAGAAGCATATTTAAACTGATAATTTTGTATTAACCATGCATACTCCCCATCTACTATTAACATGCATAAATTTCACTAGTGCACAAGGGAAATTTATGACATTTTGTTGTGCCTGGCCTACGTGCCATGGAAATGGCTCTAATTGTGATGAAGCTGTTGGCGTCGGGTGTGGTCGGTGAATCAAAGGATCCTAGTATGTGTGTTAGTTGCTTGTGCTGTCAGGCTCTATATAATAACTCATAGGGGAGCTATTCATAGTTACTTGCACTATTGCACTTTATTATTGTATACTTTAGTCATATTAACTGATTGTTGTCTTGATCATTATGTGTAGGATGGGATTAATTATGGTTCACCCACTCTAAATGTCTTTGTTTTATTGTCTTTTTTAATGGGTATAATGTCTTTAGTTAAGAATTAAAGGGGCTGTAGCAGAATTAACTTTTATCACCTATCCATAGGTCTCACCACTCAGAACCTACAGTGAGGAGGAGATTAAATGGCTGCGCATGCATAGTGCCACTCCATTCATTTTGAGAGGGACCGCCAGAGATAGCCAAGTACAAGGGATCAGCTATTTCCATCTGCCCCATTGAAATGAATGCTCAGCCACAGCTTCATTCAATCAGACATCACTGCAGGTGGGAGAAGTGACCACACAGTGACAAGAAAGGGGCAACATGGGTTCCCCCTTTTTGGGATCCCCACCGATAAAAGTTAATTCTGTTAATTCAATGTAATTTTATGATTAATTATGGTTAGATAAAGACCTTTAGCTGAACTATAACTTTTGGTTGTAACTTTAGCTGAACTATAACAGGACAAATACACGGGATGAATAAACGATGGCCGACACTTGACTCCGCACATGCTAGCTCCCGTGCACCTGCACGGGAGATAGTACTTTTAGCAGCAGGTGATTTCTCTCCTCTCGCTCCCCCGCCCCTCAGTACTTAACGGCCACTGTTTGAACAGAACGAAGAGTGATCAGCTGATGCTCCATCGTTAATGCTGCATAAATGATGGACAATGAGTTGATTGCTCCTCGTTCAATGTAACTAGCTATGTCAATGTTATGTCAATGGAGTGGGGGGGGAGCCAGAGGAGAGAAATTTCCTGCTGCCGCCCCGCCCCCCTGCTGGCCACTCTGTGAGTGAGCCAGTGATAGTAGCTCCCGGAGCGAGGACACACAGGCACAAGTGCCCGACATTTGTCCTGTGTAAACCCAGCATTACTTTTAATAACTAATGCTGGAGAGATTTGCTAACTTTTATCAGGTCATTTGTTTGCTGTCTCGGGGCCAGACTGGTAAAGAAATGAGGTGGCTAGGCAGACTCCACTGTCTATTTGCTTCAGCTTTCCTCTGCATTTTTTTGCCTGATGCCTTCTCCTGAGCCCTAGTATCAAGCACCCACCAAAAGTTAAAAAGCAAAATGCCAAGTTGAAAGTCAGCAAATAGACCATAAACATATCCCTTCTATAAAGTAGCACAAAATGAACCAAATGCAATAAAAATGGGACTTCAATGCCTATTACAAGAAGAGTAGTTACAATCACCCCTAATGGAGAGGGGTAAATTTGAACCTTTCTTCTTAGGGTAAAATTTGAAGTAGGTGATCCTGGTACTAGGGTTTGAAACCTCATTTCCATGTAGATTTTCAGGGAAAGTGAATAAAGAAATAGAGAAATTGCTGATCCTGCATATAAAGGTGGAAGCCATGTTGCAAAACCTTGAAAAAAAACGTTTTGTGGATATTGATGGGCTTGTAGACTTATTACATAGAAGGTGACTGCAGAGGATAGATATTTTAGTGTTGAGAGCAACAAAAGAACAGAATAATAAAATCCCCAAAAATATTGCTTCTTCCATACCGATTCAGATTCTTCCATTGTATAGAAGACAAGGGGAACAGCAAAGTTCACACAGAATGTCATGAATGGGAAGATCTTGGTAGATGGTAGAAGCAGGGCCACAATCTCAGATTCTGAGCTGTTTGCTTCTAGTTTGCTCCACTCTAGTTGTACAGTATCTGTAAAAACCAATCACATTAGACATAGAGCAGTGAAAACGTTTTATATGTGCAAACAAATATTAACTTAAATTATAGAAAACCAACATATAGGTATCAGTGCTTCTACATCAAGAGCATGTCTTTGTAAGGGTATTTAAAATGTGTTTTTTAAACTAGACACCCCCATTAAGTTACTTGACTAGAAGTTTCAGTATTTTGGTAAATATTCAAAAATAATCAGAACTCACCATGGGTTCTCATATGTCCAGTTATCAAGAGAAAGTGTAAAGTCATGCCGGATGGATGCATTGCATACAATGTCCCTCCTGGCACTCCATAGGCACAAATGGGACACAACACCAGATGTTGCCAGACCTGTTAACTAACTGTACCAAGAAAACTCTTCAGCTAATATTTTTTGTCCTGGCTTCACCATGCCACAAATGTGAATGAAGCCTTAGGCTTAAAATATTTTCTAAAAGGTTTTATTCTGTTTCTTTCATAATGAGCACCAATGGTTAATAATCACCTATACTAAGTAATTTATGAAAACTCTTGTGCTACTCCCCCACCCAGGTGTCACTATCTGTAGTGCCTATTATATTGATTATATTATGGATAATGTCACTTAGGGAAACAGTATTAGAATTTTGGAAATGACAACACAGACTTTGTGTTCAACACAGAATAGCGCATTCCGTCTTTTCTTGCCTTTCTCCACCCCTTTCCATGGACAGACCAATGTGTATATATGGCAACCTGTCAGTTATCGCTGTGAGGGCCAGGGAGAAGTGTGGGGGGGGGGGGGGGGAGCAACTCTCATCAGTAACGCAGTCTCATAACTATGAGTCTGCTGTATTCTTTTATCACTCTACTAGCCATTATTACTTACGACATTTTGGCTAATAGTACAAATCTGTATCTATAATATGCTCCCTATCTAAGGGCAGCATTTTTAGCCGACATATTTGCTTTAAATTTTACTAAAACAATAAAAATGCTTTAACATTTTCACAAAAGAAAACCACTGAAACATATCTAGAAGTTGCTTCAGTTCGAGAAGCAAATGCTCTTCAAGCCCGATTTACTAGGTAATGTCATGTGATGGTATTGGGTAACTTTAATAAGATAATTAACATTTATGGCTTTCATCCTAAAGCAATAAAAAGATTAGTTTTTGATTCAAGTTAATACTTCCAACAGGCCTAATTTTAAATCTTCCTGTTCTAAAGCAACCTTTTATGACAAAAAGGGCTGTAGTGAAGGCTACTTACCATTGTCCAATGTCTTGTCCAGGTACATTGGGGCTAGCTGGCTTAGTTGTAAGAGCAGATAGCTGTTGACCAGAATGAATGCTGCCAGTGCTTGAAGGTGATACTTCTGACCGCTTATAGCTTGTACAATATGTTTCATTGAGGGGTGTTTCTGGTAAGGGTTTCTGGTAAGATCCACCATAGACTGCGCCACTTTCAATAAAGAAGAGGCAGTAAAGAAAATGATGGCCAATGCAGAGATGGCTAACAGGACCTGCACAACTGTATAAAGGAAGGTAGAAATTAATTAGCATTCTTCGTAGAGAGAAAATACAATAAGAAATCAATCTTTAAGGGGTTATCCTAAAACCTAAAGTTATCCCCTATCTACAAGATAGGGGGTAGCATTGTGATCATTGTAGGTCTAAATTAGCTTTTATCATCTATTCATTGGATAGGTGATAAAGTCTTATCGGTGGGGGTCTCACCACTATGACCCCGATTGATCCTGAGAACAGGGGTCCTGTGCCCCTCCTTTTTCCTCTCTGCACCATTCACTATCAGTTGGACTGACGGAGATACATTGCAGCCAAGTACAAAAACTCGGCCTCAGTGCAGCCAGCGCTCCATTTAGTCTGGCAGTGCTGTGAGTGGGAAGAGCGACCCTGCAGTGATGAGAAGCTAGGGACATGGGATGCCTGTTTTCCGGATCGGTGGAGGTATCAGCAGTAAGACGCCACCAATTAGAGTTAGGGGATAACGTTTGGATTTTGGGATAAACCCTTTAATGTATAGTTATAATTCTATGTAAGAACTCAAAGTTCCATTGAAAATGTTGCTGATCAATATCAACACTTATTTGTCCATATTGTTATGGTGATCGTAATAATTTTAAGCAATTACAAGAAGTTCTATAACAAGGATAGTTTACAACAGAAAAAAAAATTGATTTCACCTAAATGTATTTTTTACAAGCATTTGACTAAAATTGATGAAACATGCAGAGAAAATCCGGTTTTGAGCACTGTCAAGTCTTGGTGTTGCCTCTTCTGCTATAAGCTCAGTGCTAGTTCAGCCTTGAGCTACAAACCTGAGTAATCTGAAAAAACGAGTTGCTTGGGATGCACTGCCTTTAGGTATTAGGAGAGCAATACATTTGAGACCTCTGTCTGCTAAATTCTTCTTTAGCTGAAAGCCATTTCTCCCAAATCCACCATAAACTTGCACTCTTGGCTTGGCCGAGCATGTATCTTTATGTACATACGGATGCCTCATTCAACATGTGATAATCCCTCGGTCCCCCACATCTACAGTCAGATGGTTGTAGGGGAGTCCCCATATAAAGAAGATGATCTGCCAAGTTTTAGCTGACGGACATGGCCAGCTTTGGGCAGTGCAAGGGACTAAAAGCCATTCTCTAATTGATAGCACCTGTCAAACAAAAGCCTGGGATGTGATCAGAGTGTTTATCTAGATCAGTACATATTTCAAGCTACTCATACTCTACTAGTTACCTAAGGCTGCTATCACACCTGCCTTAGGGCTCAGTTCAGCGTTTCCATCTCTTTGCTCCGTTTTTAAGAGAAACTTTAAAAAAGAATTGATTTTTTTCCTCATTGATTTCAATTGGTTTAAAAAAACGGTGCATGCTCTAGGCTAATTCCGTCCGTGCTAAAGCACCCTAATCAGGCTTTATCATTTTGATGCTTTCATCACGTCAAAATTTTGGTTAATACATGTAGATACTGGATTTCCAATCACACCTATATCAATATCAGCAGGTCTGTCCTGGCTATGAGAGTGATGAATCATGCTACTCGATCTTCAAATCAGATGAACATTTTTGCCCGGGCAAGATGCCTGGGAAACACCTTTTGCCTGAGTGTGCTGTGCCAACAGTTAAGTATGGCGGAGGTTCCGTTATGCTCTGGGGCTGTTCTCAGTGGCATGGTCTCAGTCCACTAGTTGTAGTGGTAAGAATCATGAACATGGAGGTGTACCTTGACATTCTAGATAATAAAGTGCTGCCAACAATGTGTCAATCCTCTGGGAATGGTCAGCAATACTTTCATAAGGACAGCACGCCTTGTCAGAAATCCAACGCTGTTTTACATTGGTTTGAAGATATTGATGCTCCAATTGGACTGATTGCATAGAGTTCCAACTTGAGCCCTACTGACCATCTCTGAGGCAAACCAGAACACTGGGTTAGGAAATATAAACAGCGTCCATCTTCCTTGAGAGAACTTTTCAGGAGTTTGCAGGATGAATGGAAGGAAATACCAGTTGAAATGTATCAGACATTAGTAAAAAGCATGCCACGGAGAGTATCCAATGTCACTAGAGCCCAAGAAGGCCCACTATGTATTAACATACGTAAATAAATGCTACTTTTGATTCTTGCTCAGGTGTCCAATTACATTTGCTAGGATAGTAACAATCAGCCCACGTAGAAAGGAGCTTTGCTTTAGACATAAATACAACTAGTATACGGTCATGTGAATCTAGCCTTAGGCCGCTTGCAGACGGCCAAGTCAGATCCCACTGTGAGAATTCCCGCAGCGGGATGTGGACCCATGCCCCTGCACAGCCTTGCGGCTTACCCGCTCCCGGTGTCTCCTCTCTGCGCTGTGTGCCGGCTGCCGCCCAGCCGGCGCATGTGCAAAGAGGAGCCGCCACGTCACCACTGACATTTCTGTGCGGGTCTCTGTGAGACCCGCACAGACATAGAACATGCCGCGATTTGTTTTCCGCGTGTGTTTTCACGTGGACAAATCACGGCCATCTGCCTAGGATTGCGTTATCTAATGCAATCCTATGCAGGCGGACACGGGCAGAAATTCTGCGGGAAATCCCGCCGCGGGATTTCCACCCGTGTGCAGGGGGCCTCAGGAGGGAAATTATCAAGGCAAAAACAACCTCAAATTTTGGTGCAAGCCTTTTTTTTCAGCAAAAATGTGCAATTTTTTCAATTTTACATCTCGCTCGCCACTTTTTGAAGTGGGTGGGGCTTAGTTGGAAGGATCTGACCTGTCATAACATGACAGATTTGCTATAATTCACTCCAGAGACTGGGATAAATATCAGCACAAATCTTTGCTAGCTCATTCCTCGAAAAATAGGCACATCTTACTCCATCCAGCACACTTTGCGTTAAGAAGGCTGCATGAGATGCTTGTCTTATTAAATCTGGGCCATATAGTGGATTTAGGTATATCATTTTTTTATTAGAGAAGGAGACATTCAGCTTCTACCTATAGCTTCCTAAGCCTGTGTTGGCACAAATATCGGCAAAAAGAATGGATTAGACAAGTGAAACATTCAACTTGTGGGGATTTTATTGATTGTAACAAATAGTTTACAGGCAGCTTTACAAACACCATTATATACTGATACCGTATCTGTCTGGATGTTGCAACCTCGAAAAGCTTAGTATACACAGCAGCGTTAATTAGCACCTGACTATTTATAGGCTTGTTTATTAGTAGGGTGGTAAAAAAAAGGTCAAATTACCCACTAATAACAAGCCCTATTGGCCAAACCGTATAGGTGGCTGACTATAGAAACCAAAGTAGCAATGAAAGCATTTCATGTGATCTACGCCTTAATTAAAAAGAACAATTTAAATATTTAAACATGTTATATTTTTGGTAGAAATGCAATGCATGTGGTTTGTAGTAAAGAAGCATAGCTTTGGTTACAGCAAATCTCTGAATCGAAGTTTTTTTTTTCATAGCCCTAAAAAACTCCCTGCAAGTGAATAGTGGCTGCATGCAGTGCAGGTATCACTGGGGGAACCCAAGTTTTAAGGGTAACTATATTAGAAACTATACGCTCATTGGTGGCAATTGCAAATGTTTTTTTATTAGTTAAAGTCACAAGAGTAGAAGATGTTGATTCGTACTAAGATAGCCCAGGGTATCGTTATTAGTAGTAATAGCAGTGCAAGTATTTTTGTAATTTTTTATAGTGTAAAACATTATGCATATAAAATCCATTATTAAATTCTAAACTCTGTCCCAGATTACCTGAGTTGACATGGCTGTGCTGAGTGAGATTCATCTCTCTTATGCAGGTCATTACCAGGTAGATGTGGAAGAGCCAGCACACAGGAAGATACCAGACTGTACCTTTAACAACATTAAGTTTCTGTTAGAACATTGTGTATATTGAGGTCTCAAGGTATTTCTGACATATTTAACCTGACGTCAGTGTGAAGGAGAATAGTTTTGGTTATACTATAAAACCATGCCTAGTGCCTTGTACCAGTAAAAGCATGTAAAAGGCTTTCAACCAGGGCCATTAGTTAGTAACATTATGCCTAATCATTCCTAGAACATCCCTGGACCCCTAAGCACCTGCCCTATGAGTACCATAGCTTAGTTTATACTGCTCATAAGTGATAATAGGCTCCTTTAACCACACACACACAATCTAGACTCTCCAAAATCTCATATCTATTGTGACCCTCCAAATCCTGCTTCTGCAAAACAGCTGGATGGGCAAGTTGGATTTCAACCCCTCCAGACCGGTTGTTTGTCCCAAGTAGAGTGCTTGTGAAATGAAGACCCAATCATGTGTTCTGCTACCTTGTGACAAGCTTTATAAATGACTACTTACCAATGGGTGGCACAGTGACCTTTAAATGTCTGCAGACCCAGGTCCTTCTTGGTCTTGGATTGGCCAGTGTCAATAGTTTATTAGATATCTGCTTGAAATGAGGAAGATACACTGTATCAAAAGAACCATCAAAGACCCAGGTCACATTTCAAATGACTGGAATTCGCTTTCTCTGTCTTTTTCTACATATATATTTTCCCTACGCCCCTTATTATGTGACTCCAATATGGTATTGCTTAGTTCCAATTAAGGTTTTATTTCATAGATCTAATTTTTCCCTGATATCAACATGACAACTTGGTCCAATAGACATTAAAAGATGTTTTGGGTCCTTCCTCAGTTAAAAGCACAGTATGTAATCCAGTCCACCATATGGTCATTTAAGAGGGAATTGGCACCAAACACAGTAAAGAGGAGGGTGCTGCTAGTAAATGGGAGGGCCTATCAGGACATTAACCAATAGCACACAAGTTGCAAAAGTCTCATGGACAGTTGACAAGTAACTGAGGGTATTTGTGTAATACCTATAAAAAACCAATCATCATTTTTCCAACATAGTAATGCTGATTGGAGGTGAGGTAACATCAATATTTAAAGGGGTTGTCCCGCGGCAGCAAGTGGGTCTATACACTTCTGTATGGCCATAATAATGCACTTTGTAATGTACATTGTGCATTAATTATGAGCCATACAGAAGTTATAAAAAGTTTTTTACTTACCTGCTCTGCTGCTGGCGTCCTCGTCTCCATGGAGCACGCCTAATTTTCGCCGTCTAAAATGGTCGAATGGCCAAATTAGACGCGCTTGCGCAGTCCGGGTCTTCTGCTTTCTTCAATGGGGCTCCGTGTAGCTCCGTGTAGCTCCACCCCGTCACGTGCCGATTCCAGCCAATCAGGAGGCTGGAATCGGCAATGGACCGCACAGAAGAGCTGCGGTCCACGGAGGAAGAGGCTCCCGGCGGCCATCTTCAGCCGGTAAGTATAGAAGTCACCGGAGCGCGGGGATTAAGGTAAGCGCTGAGCGTTTTTTTTTTTACGTCCCTGCATCGGGGTTGTCTCGCGCCGAACAGGGGGGGGGGGGGGGTTGAAAAAAAAAAACCCGTTTCGGCGCGGGACAACCCCTTTAAAGTGACCCTCTGGTCCTGGTGAAACAAAGATGGCCACACCACATCAGTAGTCTAAAGGCCCCTTTACACTGGACAAGTGTCAGGCAAATGATACCTGACACTCATCCCTGTATCCCGCGCTCCCATTCTCCTACACGAGAGCTAACACAGCTGGCTGGGTCCCGAAGCGCCAGCAGAGGGGTGGGGCAGTGCAGGAGACTTCTCTCCTCTCGCTCCCCCGCCCCTCTCCATTGAGATACACAGCGGCCATTCGCTATTGAACGGCGGCTGTTTAAACTGCACGATGAGCGATGATCTCCATCGCTCATCTTTTATGCTGCATGGGATACTGGGACGGGTGTAAGTGGGCCTTAAGACAATACACCTGCTTTGATTAACCAGGGCTAGCCAGTCAGAGCAACATATAGTGTCTTAGACTATTGATCATTCTAATGCACAATGTGCGTCAGTTTCTCCAGGTCCATAGAGTCGCTTTAAGTGAATATTTGAATTACTAAAATGTGATATTTTAAAAATATATTAAAACAATAAATATTAATTAGCAATGATATAAAATGACATACTGCTGTAAAACCATGCTATAGTTGTGCATAGCTAAATGGACTTGTTATATCTCATTACTTAAAGGGGTTGTCCAGGGTTTTTAACAACTTTTAAAAATGTATCCAACTCTATTAAAATAATAAAGTTACCTATTGTCAGACCCGGCGATCCAACCCTTTGTGGTGGAACGGCTATCAGAGGCTGTGGCAGTCACTTGGCATCATGGCCTACAGCACCTGATATACCAAAACCTGACTGCTTTGGCCTCTGATTAGTTGCAGTGGTCAGGTGCAAACTGTTCCACAGGAAAGAACACTTGAACCGCCGGCCTGTAGTGCTGGATTTTATTATTTTAATAGAATTGGTTCCATTTAAAAAATTGTTTTAATGTCCGGACAACTTCTTAAAAGAAAGATTTAAAGTTTATTAATAGAGATATGTCATATTAGAAATATATATTTTTAGTAGTAATTTTATTATTTTGATACAATTAGACTCTATTTCAATAGAGTCATGTATACCATTGTAT
This sequence comes from Eleutherodactylus coqui, assembly GCF_035609145.1. Classification (NCBI taxonomy): domain Eukaryota; kingdom Metazoa; phylum Chordata; class Amphibia; order Anura; family Eleutherodactylidae; genus Eleutherodactylus; species Eleutherodactylus coqui. The sequence goes on from NC_089838.1 coordinate 113,412,442, forward strand.
CTAGAGATGAGCGAGTATACTCGCTAAGGCTAACTACTCGAGCGAGTAGTGCCTTAGCCGAGTATCCTCCCGCTCGTCTCTAAAGATTCGGGGGCCGGCGGGGAGCGGTGGGGGAGAGCGGGGAGGAATGGAGGAGAGATCTCTCTCTCCCTCTCCCCCCCCCCCCTGATTCCCCCTGCTCACCGCCACAACTCACCTGTCACCCGCGCCGGCAGCCGAATCTTTAGAGACGAGCGGGAGGATTCTTGGCTAAGGCACTACTCGCTCGAGTAGTTAGCCTTAGCGAGTATACTCGCTCATCTCTAGATACAATGGTATACATGACTCTATTGAAATGTAGTAACGATGTACAGATTTCCTGGTGATACAGATCTCAAATATCCTTGTGCGCAAGAATAAGTGCAAAAGGTCTTATTCACACGGCCGTATATACGCAGCTAACGTAGCTGCAATCAAAAATCATGGCCATCTGAAGCATTGGATTCTAATGTATTCATTCAAATAAGCGATTTTTGTAAAAAAAAATTCGCTGACAAAAATTGCACATTGGCAACTGAAAACGCCAACCGATTTTATACGCTGCGTGCAGAGATACACTTGGGGCTCCCATAGACTTCTATGGGAGCTGAAAAAAGGGGATGGGGAGGAAGTTTACCTGCGTCCAATGCTGGGAAAAGATAACAGCTGCTCTATTTAAGCATCAGCAGTCATTCTGAATATTGCTGACGCCCGAGGGTTTTTTAATGCAGCAGCGTGTCTTTTTGGCGATGTCCTGCAGCCGCCCGTGTGAATGGCCAATAATACACGGCTAAAGATCGGGACTTGATGGCAGCTATTCTTCATTCATGTGATTTTTTTTTTTTTAGCCGCCATCAGCCGAGCGTAAAAATGCATACGGCTGTGTGAGGAAGGCCAAAAGAAGTGTGAGTTCTTGAGGACACTGAAAAGTAGCTTATTCGGTGCAGCTTGATTGGGTGATGATTTCATTGCTTTCACAGCAAGAACATTCTTGCTTTACACGGGCTAAAAAGTTGTAATCAGCATCCCCATTCCTTCTACTTGTTACCTCATCATCTCTGTGAATAACATCACCTCAACTCCTGCCTATTAGCTGTGGCAATAGAATTGGATGGCAAGCTCACCTGTGTGAATATCACCATAGAGGAAGAGACAGGGTGCAAATGATGTGATTTGCTGCTAACAAATATATGATGCCAAATGCTTTTTAAAAACGGTAAATTTTGCATATCTATTTTGACTCTTAAGTTGTTAATAGATGCAGCATAACTAAGCCAAAAATGATGCTTTTGGCCCGATGACTACTGTGACACATTGCTGTATCTAATTCCTAAATATAATTGCTATCTCGCTGCAGTGCCATCACATTTGCTAAATATATGCTAATTGATATCTTGCAGTAGTGATGTCACTATTTCCTTAAAATGATGCACATTATACAGCGGTAACATCACTGTTTGCTACATATAATATTCTGTATCTAGTGACATCACTGTTACTAAATACAGTTCATCTTCACTTGCGATGACGACACTATACAAAGTTAAATTCATATGTTGTTGTAGTAGCATCGTCATTTGCCAAATATAGCGGAGATTCTACAGTAGTAACTTAATTGTTTGATAATTACTATTCAGGCTTTATTCACATGAGTGTTTTGACGCGGCTATGTACCCGCGTTTTCACGCCCAGCCGAAAAACGCAACCATCTGAAGCATTGGATTTCGATGTATTTGTTCACATGGGCGATTTTGCGGTGCGTAAAAATGTTGCACCGGAAAAAATAGAACATACACGACCGAAATCGTCGACTGCTATTATACGCTGAGTGAAAAGATAGCTCCGGATCTATCTTTCAACTAATATACGCTGGCAGCTGTCATAGACTCCTAAGATGGAAAAAAAGGGAGGGGGAGGGAGTTCAGCAGCTTCCAAAGCTGGGAAAAGCTTATAGGTGCCTCTATTAAGGCTCTTGAAGTCATTCCATGGACTTATACCGAGCGTGGGATTTCCGGGTGTATTGTAGTGTATTTTTTTGCAAATACGTCGCACCCAGCCATGTGAATAGATGAGAAAATGCTAATTAAGCTCGGGACTTGATCATGGAAAATCATCCATTCATGTGAATTAACGGCGCATATGAGCGAACGTAAAAACGCAAACGATCGTGTGAAAGAGCCCTTAGATTGCACAGATTACCATGGGAGCCGATGGCAGTGGCCGGAGAGGGAAGGTGGGAGGGAGTTTAGCAGCGTGACTGCTAAACTCCCTCCCTCTTCTCTCCTCTCTCCTCCCCTCCGGCTCTGCAGGGGTGGAGATAAGCTAGAGTGCTAATCTCCCGCCCTGTCCCTCCCCTTCCCTTTGGTGACAGCCGGCAATGGGCGGAAAGCGGGTTGGAAGGGCGAGGGAGTTTAACAGAGCTGCTGCTAAACTCACTCTCACCTCCCTTTTCTGGCAGCTCTCATAGGTTCCCATAGGAGTCTATGGGACCGGCCGACATATTCTGTCTGCAAGATAGGTCCAGACCGATCTGTTCCGGCCGGTGTAAAAGCATATGCACTATCTTTTCCGGCTAGCCATTGTTACACACCTGAAAATCCACCTGAATTGATGCATTGGAATCCAATGCATCAGATGGTCACGATTTTCGGACAGCGTTTTATCATGGCAAAATTGTCGCAATTAAATGATTGTGTGAATAAAGCCTGAAGCTGCGCATTGTGATGTATCCTGGTGGAATAATTCTGCCCAAGTCAAAGTTCTCTAGGAGAGTCTGAGGATTTGAGTGAGCTGAACTCTTAATACTTGCTTTGCATTCACTGGATGTTAGAGATCTTCTTCTGATGTTCTTCTGAAACTTAAAGCATGAATTAAGGTCCATTTAGACGGGACAAATGTCGGGCAAACGATGCCTGACACTCATCTGCATGTACTCGCTCCCGTGCCAGGAGTGCTGGCTTGCTGGCAGAGCGGTCAGCAGGGGGGTAGGAAGGCTTGAGGAGATTCCCCTCTCCACTGACTTAACATAGCGGCAGTTCAGTACTAAACGGCTGCTATTTACACTGAGCGATCAGCGTTCAGCTCACAATCCATCGTTTATGCTGCATAAACGATGGACGATGAGCAGATCGCTGAGTGTAAATAGCAGCCGTTCAGTATTGAACGGCCACTATGTTAAGTGCATGAAGAGGGGCGGGGGAGTGTAAGAAGTGAAATCTCCTCCAGTCTCCCCGCTGTCAGCCAGCGATACTAGCTCATGTGCAGCAGCAGAGAGCGAGTATGTGCGGGGACGAGTGTCGGGCATGGTTTACCCAACATTCGTCCTATCTAAATGGGCCTTAAATTGCAGCTCAGCATGAAATGTGGCAGTGAAACATAGCACTTAGAATAAGCCATTACTAGACAATAGTCTTTTTAGGTAACTATGCAATGCATCTACAATTCCTGCTATATAACTTCGTAAGTGCAAATTAGTAATCCAGTTTGTATTCTGTCTATTGCCTGTATAATGAATAGAGATGAGCGAACGTACTCGGTAAGGGCGATTTCGCAATCGGGCACCGCGATTTTCGAGTACTTCACTACTCGGGTGAAAAGTACTCGGGTGCGCTGTGGGGCGGGGGGTTGCAGAGGGGAGTGGGGGGTAGCAGCGGGGAACAGGGGGGAGCCCTCTCTCTCCCTCTCCCCCCCACTCCCCGCTGCAACCCCCGCTCACCCACAGCGCACCCGAGTACTTTTCACCCGAGTAGTGAAGTACTCGAAAATCGCGGTGCTCGATTGCAAAATCGCCCTTACTGAGTACGTTCGCTCATCTCTAATAATGAATGAAGTAACCAGGGTCTTTAAGTACATGAGTTTAACCACTATTTATTTGCTTTATTTATTGTTTAACCTAAAAGATGTAAACTAATACATAGAAATCGTTTGAGCATGGTGAATGACAGAAATAATCGCCACATATACTAGCATTGTTAATTTTTCTACGAGTGCTCAATTTGCTTTTGTTATAGAATTTATGGAAATAGTAGAATTTCAATGTGGTTAACAGTCATATTCTATGGCTTAATATATAAAGTTCTGTCATTTTTGAGGTTGCACGCCATACAACACATAATAATGTACAATTAAATGGAAGTAGTACAGTGGGACAGCGACTTCTAAGGCCTCATGTCCACGGGGAAAATCAGGCCCGCTACGGATTCTCCATGGAGAATCCGTAGCGGGTCCCTCCTGCCCCGCGGACATGAGTGCTGAAAATAAGAATTAACTCACCTCTCGCACGCTCTGTATCTTCCCTTCATCGCGGCTTCATCTTCTCTATGTCGCGGGCGGATCTTCTGATGTGCACGGCACGTCGGTTGCGTGCCGCGTGCATGCCTCGGACCGAAGAAAAAAGATCCACTCGCAACGGAGAGAAGATGAAGCCGTGAAGAAGGAAAGATCCGGAGCAGGTGAGTATATTCTGATTTTGGTCTCCCGCGGATCCGGGTGGCTTCCATAGGCTTCAATAGAAGCCTGCGGGAGCCGTCCCACCGGGAGACCCGCACAAAAATGGAGCATGGTCTGGATTTTTTCATGCTCCATTTTTTTTTTATTCCCTTTTATTGACCATCCGCAGGTATTCATCTACCCGCGGGTGGTCAATGCATCCCTATGTGATTCGCTGCGGATTTTAATTCTAATTTTGCCCGTGGACATGAGGCCTAAGGGATCTTTCACATGAGCAGAGTTTTCCTACATTCACATAAGCGCATATCAGCCACCGTTTTCACAGTCAGACGATATACGCTACCATCTGATGCATTGGATTCCAATGCATCATATTACACCTGCGTATTCCCGCGGGGTAAAAGCGCCTGGGCGGCCAGTATAGCCCAGGGCGCTTTTACGCCTGGCAGCAAAGATAGTCCTGGAACTATCTTTCTGCCCAGAATACGTCGGCCACTGCATAGACTTATATGGGAGCCAATGACAGTGGCCGGAGAAGGGAGGTGGGAGGGAGTTTAGCAGCATGACTGCTAAACTCCCTCCCCTCCGGCTGTTTGCAATGGGAAGGAGCGGGACAGAGGCAGAGCTAAAGCTCCGCACCCTCCCATTGCTGGCTGGGACAAGGGGCGGGCGGGGCTTAGCCATGCCCCCCAACCCCTCCCAACCTTTGAAACAAGTGGAGGGGAGGAGAGAGGAGGTGAGCCCTCGAAGGGGAGGGGGAGAAAGCTTAGCGTATACGTGCCGGGCCCTTGCCGTCAGATTTGTGCGCCCGTACACACACTTTTTCGGCGCCGGCAGGAAAACAGTAAAAACACCTATGGCAGTATGAAAGAGCACTTAATCCGCTGCTGTAAATTCCTAACCAAAATCTACAACTCTCATTGCGGATTTCGATGCAGAAATGCTGGCAGAATTAACCATTTTCCCATGGCTTGCAATGCGGAAAAATTCCTCCCGTGTGAAAGGTCTTTAAGGACGGATTCACACGATTGTATTTGTGCATGCAAGATTTGTGCACGCAATAAACGGTGAATAGATCCCATTGATTTCAATGTGTTCATTTACAAGCGCATATTTTGCATGTGCAGTTAAATTGTGCAAAAAAATATGCAGCATATTCTATTTTCCTGCGCATTTATGCAGGAAAATAGAACATATGAAATTAAATAGGCTAATTAGACATTTGAATTCATAAGACCATGCCTACAGGTCTTTGTGTTTAGCTAAAAAACGCAGTTATGTGCGCAAATACACAATTCCTAATGCGAATGCAAATATACATAAACACATATGAGAATTCAGCCATAGGGTGCTTTCACACAATTGGAATATTTATGCATTCCACACCTGAGGGCAAAACCACATGGCCGTATGCGCAACTACGTGTTTTTTTTTCTTCTCAGACTTTTTAAACTCCACACTGGTGCACACGAGTTTGAAAAAAACAGCGTGAAGAAGGGTCCTGCCCTATGTTTCCCTTACGTAGTGAATATTACATGCGGGGAAGATAGGGCACGTCTTATCTTTTCTTGCGCGTACTCCAAACTAGTGAGAATACCGCTAATGAAAACAAAACTAGTGAAATCAGTGCCTTTGTTTTGTCCCGTTATGCAGCTGTGATTATCATGGCCACATAATGGGACAAAATCACGGCCATGTGAAGAAGCCCTCAAGATGCAGAAAATTCTGCACTAAATCCACATGTGTATATAGGCGGGTTATGGAGCAGAAATCCGCAGTAGCAGATTAAGCCATATCTTAAAGGAGATGTCCCGCGCCGAAACGGGTTTTTTTTTTTTTTTAAACCCCCCCCCCCCGTTCGGCGCGAGACAACCCCGATGCAGGGGTTAAAAAAACCACCCGCACAGCGCTTACCTGAATCCCGGCGGTCCGGCGTCTTCATACTCACCTGCTGAAGATGGCCGCCGGGATCCTCTGTCTTCGTGGACCGCAGCTCTTCTGTGCGGTCCACTGCCGATTCCAGCCTCCTGATTGGCTGGAATCGGCACGTGACGGGGCGGAGCTACACGGAGCCGCTCTCTGGCACGAGCGGCTCCATAGAAGACTGCTGAAGACCCGGACTGCGCAAGCGCGGCTAATTTGGCCATCGGAGGCCAAAAATTAGTCGGCACCATGGAGACGAGGACGCTAGCAACGGAGCAGGTAAGTAAAAAACTTTTTATAACTTCTGTATGGCTCATAATTAATGCACAATGTATATTACAAAGTGCATTATTATGGCCATGCAGAAGTGTATAGACCCACTTGCTGCCTCGGGACAACCCCTTTAAAGCACACTAAGCGGACGATGATGGAGCAATAACATAGCTGATAAATATTTAATTAAATGTATATAGTCGATGTAAAGCTACAATGATATATTACGCCATGGACAGTTAGTTACATGAGTAGCCTTGGTAGCCACTCTATCAACGGTCCGAACATAGAAAATCATGGAAGTGCCAGATCCGGCATATCACAGACAGCTGATGGACTCCTTTGACTATAGATGGTCCATTGAATTTCCATCATTCTGCACTACACTATGTTATACAGGTTTTTGAACTGGATCAGCATTGGAGACTCTGAACAGAACCTCCAACATAGATGTGAACACAGCTGTTTCTGCTGAACATGAATATTATATATGCATATTGTGTTTTCTAAACAAAAATGCAAAAATTGTGCCCCCCTCCAGTGGTAGGGCAATATGCATCCACCTACTCCCCCAACCCCTATCCCAGTCCAGGGCCCAGGTATGACCTTTGCACATCCAAGCTGCACCTCTGATATTACATAGCTATGACATTGTATGTAGCTGTTCTACTTACAGTGGTCTTGTTGGTTAGGAGAACCATAGATCCTGAGTTGTCTTGAGGTGAAAAAATGCCGTCCATTATAAAGCAGAAGCCCTATATCCAGTATGTTCAGTGACAGTTGTATACTGATGCCAGCATTTATATGGAAACGTTATCTCCAGTACCTGAAGAACAATGCAGTCTTGTGCAAATCTGATCAATAACCACTATCATCACCATCCCCTTGTCACTATTTTACACACAAAGCACTTCAGCAGCTGGTGTATGTTGATGGCTACACATGTATCTGGATTGGGAAATAAGAGCAAATAATGACAGTAATAGGAGATCACAGCAGATTTCCTCCATGATACAACTTAAATATGAGGGTAATCATTAAAATTGTTATATAAGATAAACTAATATTTAAAAAGAATTTGTTAACTTAAACTTGCTGTCCAATCTGCAGGCATCATGTTATAGAGCAGGAAGAGCTGAGCAGATTGATATATAGTTTTATGGGGAAAGATTCAGTAGAATCTCTGCTCATTCTGAGCTGAACAGTCCAATGGGCGGAGCTATCAGTGATTGACAGATACCCCTGTATGTACAGTCATACACAGCTGTCAATCACTGATGGCTCCGCCCACTGGACTGTTCAGCTCAGAATGTGCAAAGGTCTAAATGAATAAAATACAAGTTATAATGAATCTTCCCCCATAAAACTATAAATCAATCTGCTCAGCTTCTCCTGCTACATAACATGATGTCTGCAGTTTGGACAGCATGTCCATGCTGACAGATTCACTTTTAACACAATTGATGAGAACTAAAAGGTTGCACACATTGACTGAATTTGAAAGTTAAAGTGACCCTCCGATCCTGGAGAAACAAAGATGGCCACACTGCTTCTGTTGTGTTACATCACAGCATGTGTAGAATCCTGTGCGTCAGTTAATACAGACTATATTCTTCCTTGCACGGGTTTCAGCAGTAGCTGTATAACCTCCTATGCTAGGAATAATGAGTAAAAGGGTCCACCAGCCACAAACTGTTTAAGCATGAATCTGCTGCCTAACAAGTAAAATTTCAACAAAAAGCTACTCATGTCTGACTAAAATTATGCATCGCATCCCTCCTGGTAGCTCCTATTTCCAGACCTGATTATGTCTGATACTCAGGTCCAAAGCACTTGGGCCACATTACATTTTGGCATAGTACTGGCAGGATGAGCCTTTGAAATTGTGTGGGGCACCCCAAGGCTAGGCCAAGGTGAAGGCAGACAGCTCTATATGGAGGAGACCAATAGAAAGTGCATGCTATTTCCTAAAGGCACTCAAGGACGTAATACAATAAGATTTTTAAAGAATGAGTGGGCAGACTGCATGGCTGAAGTGGTCAAATAATCTAAGATAAACTTAACTCCATGAGGTCTTGGGCTATCAGACTTTCCTAGGACAAAATGCTAGAGACAATAGTAAAAGCCAGCATAGTGACAGTTTCACCAGAAAGAGTTTTGTTTTTGCAACAATAGACAAAACTGAAGAAAAAATATATCTTGACAGCTTGTCTTGGGGAGCTGAAGTAACAAGACTGCAATCTCCTCCAAGAGAAGGACCTTAAGTCTGGTTCAGTCTAGCTCGTTTCAACGACTAGAACTCTGGTGGGATGTAGACAAAAAGAGGAGGTCAGAGGTTGGAGAATCTCCTTGTCCACGGGGAGGACAACTAGAGAGTTCTGGGGAACCAATACAATATAGAACCTTGGGTTGAACACCCAGGTTACAGTACAACCGCTAGTCCAGTCTGGAGTTTATGCTCTGGTGTCATTGAACCAGAGAGAAGAAAGACAAGAGACCTAATTCTACTAAGCGTAACAAATGAAAAGAGGGACCTGTAAAGTCGTTTACTTATATAAATATTAACAAGTACACGTTTGTACATTTATATGGTAATTTTTTTGTTGTAAGGCTCGCATGCCACAGGGAGCCGAGTTAGCTTAGGAAGCCCTGCAGTGAGAATGAAAGGGGGTGGACTTGGGGAGTTTACAAAAGTACAATAGGCATGTTACGTCAGAACACGTGTAGAGTTCTGTGAGAGCCAAGAGAGCTACATTTGGCTGTGAAGAAGGTGTTCTAGGACCAGCAGACTCGTAGTGGTGAGATCTGTGATTGTGTCCAGCAAACCAGTCGTGTTGTCGCCAAGTTGGGACCAAGAATTGAGGTCACTTGATTCAGACTCTTTTCCTCCTTGTACTAGTTTCAGCAGTGTCCTCCCATAGTAGGAATAGTTAGTCCCCAGGCCTGCTAGCCAGAACTGTTTAAGCGTGAACCTACCAAATGGCAAATAAAGTTTCAGCAAACATTTTCATTTGTCTGCATAACATTATGTACCACATCCCACCTAATTGCTACTACTTCCAGACTGGACCTTGTCCAATCCCTAGAGCCACATTACACTATAGCTCTACTTGGTTGATCTTGAATCCATTTTTGGCATTCATTCTCAAAGCAGCACAGAAACAGGTTATGGCTGGCTGCAATCACCCAAAATTCTGATTATATTGTTCTCATCCCTTTGTAATGATGGAGGATTATGTCCTGACTGTTTGCCCAGATAACATCAGTACTTCTAAATTGTCTGGCTGGGCCAAAGCAACTGGCAGAGCTGCATGAGTCTGGTTTCACTTATTGGTTTTGTTTACTTATTACGGACAGAATATACATTTCTTCTAACTTATCTTTTGTCTTCTAATAAGATTAAGGCTTGGACTACGCTGCGACTTTTTGTAGCACCCCTGATTGATTTTAAATGATGAACTACAGCTGCAGTCCAATGAATACATTAGGTTATATATATCGTGTGAACTGCAGCTGTTACCGAATAGTTAAAATCAATCAGAATCGCTAGAAATAGTCGCAGTGTAGCCTAAGCCTTAAAAAAAAGCTTTCAAACATCTTTTCTAAATTGTAACATTTGACATTACCTGCATTGCGCATTTAATAAGATGTTACTATGCTGGTAACACATTATTAGGCCCTTTTACACAGCCTGGTTATCAGGTACAAACATTTATTCACCTAATTTTCAAGCCAAGTGAAAGTGCCAATGATGATCAGACGACAAGTACGCAAATTCCTGTTTGTCAGCTGATGCTTGGTTTTCCATAAGCATAAAACTGCTCGTTGATCAGCTGGATATCTCCCTGTGTGAACAAGAAGATGCACAAATGGCCTATGGGGCGAACAATTCCACTATTCATTTAGAATCCCCCCCCCAAAAAAAATGTCATGCCATATACACTACGGTGTGGATCCCTATGAAAACCAAATGGGACAGTTAAGGATGCAGATTCTGCATTAAATAGAAGGTGAAAAAGGTGTGTGAACAAACCCATGATGTGGATCTTCCACAAAGGAAAATGCACAGAAAATCCTCAGCAGGATATGCTCAGCGGATTGTGGTATGGAATCGCTGCACAACTGTTGCAGATTTGGGTGAAGGGTGAAGTCCGTACAAAAAAAACAGTAACATAATTGACCTGCTGTGGATTTAAAATAACATCACGGGTCAACTTACGTATGGATTTAGTGCAAGTTTTTCTGTAGTGAGTGGATGAGATTTTGAAAATGTATCCATTTTGCTGCTTATGTAAATGCTGTGGATATTTCAGGCGGAAATTCCACAACAGATCTACTCCATGTGAACATGGTCTTACCGCTTGGGAACCATTGCTGAGTCAGTATGAGCTTTGGAGCAACCCTTCCAGAGTTGGCAAGAAACCAACATATAGTGGCTTCCCTGAGGCCTAATGAGAGGACTGTTTATCCAAGTACAGCAAAGTCAACTAGCTGGTGTGCTCAAGAGGGACAGTAACAAACCCAGTTATTTTTTAGAAAATAAGCCAAGTGATAGAGTAAACTCCCTCTGCAAGCTACAAGCTTGCAGTCATGGACAGTCAGGCAACCATAAAAGCTAGTGGTAATGGCCACAAGAAACCACAGAAGTGTAAGGCTTCATGGCTGATGCAATCTTGTGAGTGACATCTAAGTAGGACAGGCTGCGGCAAAAAGTAGCCATCCAGAGACCCACACCAGCAGTGTTGGACAGGCAAAATTCAACTGCCAAATGGACTACAACCTGACTCTAATAAACCTGTTGGAGCATTGCATAATTCCTAGCTCTGGTCATGGACCTCTTGGAAAGTTGTTCTGCCAATGTTAGAAGAAAATAAAGTTAATTGTTCAACAGCAAAAGGTCTTCGTCATTCCACATGGTAGTCTTTCCATATATATATGGAAAGACTCCCATGTTGAATGACATATATACTCGTATATATGGAGAGAAAGACAAGTTTGATGACTTTATCACTTTCATCCCACCTTGTATTTATTAACATTGTGAAATGATGTGTACATAGACAGTATCATACAAATAAAGGCACATACATAGACACATGCATACAAAAGGAACAAGACAGTAATGGTTGAGGACATGGAAGGACTCAGAAGGTCAAGTTAATAAATGGTCATCAGTGTCTGCTAAATGTGCATACAGCACACAATCAAAATGACAGCAGGTGCTTCTAAGATTATAGTAGAGATTTGCAGAAAGTGAAATTGGCTAGTTTAATCTTATCAGAACGGCTCCCTTTAGCTACATGAACATTCCTATAGAAAAATATAGGTTTACATTAAATTGAAAATTTCAATAAAGTTCCGGCTGCCCCTTACATTATTCTGTCTGTGGACTCCAGACCACAAGTTATTGTGAAACTATCTGTGTGTGATGACCAAGCTGCAGGGCTATCATAAGAAATTTGTAAGTCCCCAAAGAATCATCCATAAGAAATTGTCCAGCACTCAAGGCAATCTCACAAATACAGCTTTATTTCTTGTCACGACAAGACAAGAAACCAAGCCCTTAGACATTATTACTTCTTGTTGACGAATTAGAAGTAATACTGTCTGAGGAAATCTATGACATAATGTGAATAACTGAGACCTGGTTGGATGAAAGCTGTGACTGGGCGGTGAATTTATAGGGTTATAGTTTGTTTAGAAGAGATCCGAAAAAAATGGAAAGGGGGAGGGATTTGTCTGTATGTAAAATCCTGATTAAATCCGGCACTAAGTGTAGATATATTTGAAGGAGATGAATATGTGAAGTCTGTATGGGTAGAGAATCGATACATGGAGGGAAAACAATAATAAAATCTGCATGGTGGTTTCTGTAGATTATCCAATATAGATGCTATTTATGCATAGATTATTCGCTGTATGGAGGAATGGTTAACACTAGAGATGAGCGAACACCAAAATGTTCGGGTGTTCGTTATTCGGAACGAACTTCCCGCGATGTTCGAGGGTTCGTTTCGAACAACGAACCCCATTGAAGTCAATGGGCGACCAGAGCATTTTTGTATTTCGCCGATGCTCGCTAAGGTTTTCATGTGTGAAAATCTGGGCAATTCAAGAAAGTGATGGGAATGACACAGAAACGGATAGGGCAGGCGAGGGGCTACATGTTGGGCTGCATCTCAAGTTCACAGGTCCCACTATTAAGCCACAATACCGGCAAGAGTGGGCCCCCCCCCCCCCCTCCCAACAACTTTTACTTCTGAAAAGCCCTCATTAGCATGGCATACCTTTGCTAAGCACCACACTAGCTACAACAAAGCACAATCACTGCCTGGATGACACTCCGCTGCCACTTCTCCTGGGTTACATGCTGACCAACCGCCCCCCCTCCCCCCCACAGCGCACACCAAAGTGTCCCTGCGCAGCCTTCAGCTGCCCTCATGCCACGCCACACTCATGTCTATTTAGAAGTGCGTCTGCCATGAGGAGGAACCGCAGGCACACACTGCAGAGGGTTGGCATGGCTAGGCAGCGGCCCTCTTTAAAAGGGGCGGGGCGATAGCCCACAATGCTGTACAGAAGCAATGAGAAATAGAATCCTGTGCCACCGCCATCAGGAGCTGCACACGTAGGCATAGCAATGGGGAACCTATGTGCCACACACTATTCATTCTGTCAAGGTGTCTGCATGCCCCAGTCAGACCGGGCTTTTTAATTCATAGACACAGGCAGGTACAACTCCCTATTGTGAAGTCCCTGTCGACCGACAGCATGGGTGGGTGCCAGGAAGCCACCGGCGGTACATAGAAATATCCCATTGCATTGCCCAACACAGCTGAGGTAGTAATGTCGTGCATAATACAGGTGGGCTTCAGCCCACACTGCATGCCCCAGTCTGACCGGGGTTCTTTACAAGTGGACACATGTAGGTTACACTCCGTGTGCACCTACAGCATGGGTGGCTCCCTGGAACCCACCGGCGGTACATAAAAATATCCCATTGCATTGCCCAACACAGCTGAGGTAGTAATGTCGTGCTTAATGCAGGTGGGCTTCGGCCCACACTGCATGCCCCAGTCAGACTGGGGTTCTTTAGAAGTGGACACATGTAGGTTAAACTCCCTGTGGACCCACTGCCTGGGTGGGTGCCAGGAAGCCACCGGCGGTACATAGAAATATCCCATTGCATTGCCCAACACAGCTGAGGTAGTAATGTCGTGCGTAATACAGGTGGGCTTCGGCCCACACTGCATGCCCCAGTCTGACCGGGGTTCTTTACAAGTGGACACATGTAGGTTACACTCCGTGTGCACCTACAGCATGGGTGGCTCCCTGGAACCCACCGGCGATACACAAAAATATCCCATTGCATTGCCCAACACAGCTGAGGTAACGTCAGCTGTAATGCAGGTGGGCTAAAAATTAATTTGATTACACTGTAGGCGAGGGCCCACAAAAATTGCTGTATCAACAGTACTAATGTACATCCCAAAAATTGGCCATGGCCAGCCAAGAGGGCAGGTGAAACCCATTAATCGCTTTGGTTAATGTGGCTTAAGTGGTAACTAGGCCTGGAGGCAGCCCAGTGTAACGAAAAATTGGTTCAAGTTAAAGTTCCAACGCTTTTAAGCGCATTGAAACTTATAAAAATTGTTCAGAAAAATTATTTGAGTGAGCCTTGTGGCCCTAAGAAAAATTGCCCGTTCAGCGTGATTACGTGAGGTTTCAGGAGGAGGAGCAGGAGGAGGAGGAGGAATATTAGACACAGATTGATGAAGCAGAAATGTCCCCGTTTTGGATGGTGAGAGAGAACGTAGCTTCCATCCGCGGGTGCAGCCTACGTATTGCTTACGTATCGCTGCTGTCCGCTGGTGGAGAACAGAAGTCTGGGGAAATCCAGCCTTTGTTCATCTTGATGAGTGTTAGCCTGTCGGCACTGTCGGTTGACAAGCGGCTACGCTTATCTGTGATGATTCCCCCAGCCGCACTAAACACCCTCTCCGACAAGACGCTAGCCGCAGGACAAGCAAGCACCTCCAGGGCATACAGCGCTAGTTCAGGCCACGTGTCCAGCTTCGACACCCAGTAGTTGTAGGGGGCAGAGGCGTCACCAAGGATGGTCGTGCGATCGGCTACGTACTCCCTCACCATCCTTTTACAGTGCTCCCGCCGACTCAGCCGTGACTGGGGAGCGGTGACACAGTCTTGGTGGGGAGCCATAAAGCTGGCCAGGCCCTTAAAGACTGTTGCACTGCCTTGGATGTACATGCTGCTCGATCTACGCACATCCCCTGCTACCTTGCCCTCGGTACTGCGCCTTCTGCCACTAGCGCTGTCGGCTGGGAATTTTACCATCAGCTTGTCCGCAAGGGTCCTGTGGTATAGCAACACTCTCGAACCCCTTTCCTCTTCGGGAATCAGAGTGGGCAGGTTCTCCTTATACCGTGGATCGAGCAGTGTGTACACCCAGTAATCCGTCGTGGCCAGAATGCGTGCAACGCGAGGGTCACGAGAAAGGCATCCTAACATGAAGTCAGCCATGTGTGCCAGGGTACCTGTATGCAACACATGGCTGTCTTCACTAGGAAGATCACTTTCAGGATCCTCCTCCTCCTCCTCCTCCTCCTCCTCCTCAGGCCATACACGCTGAAAGGATGACAGGCAATCAGCCGGTGTACCGTCAGCAGCGGCCCAAGCTGTCTCTTCCCTTTCCTCCTCATCCTCCTCATGCTCCTCCTCCTCCTCCTGTACGCGCTGAGAAATAGACAGGAGGGTGCCCTGACTATCCAGCGGCATACTGTCTTCCCCCGCCCCCGTTTCCGAGCGCAAAGCAGCTGCCTTTATGGTTTGCAGGGAATTTCTCAAGATGCATAGCAGAGGAATGGTGACGCTAATGATTGTAGCATCGCCGCTCACCACCTGGGTAGACTCCTCAAAATTACCAAGGACATGGCAGATGTCTGCCAACCAGGCCCACTCTTCTGAAAGGAATTGAGGAGACTGACTCCCACTGCGCCGCCCATGTTGGAGTTGGTATTCGACTATAGCTCTACGTTGTTCATAGAGCCTGGCCAACATGTGGAGCGTAGAGTTCCACCGTGTGGGCACGTCGCACAGCAGTCGGTGCACTGGCAGCTTAAAGTGATGTTGCAGGGTGCGCAGGGTGGCAGCGTCCGTGTGGGACTTGCGAAAATGTGCGCAGAGCCGGCGCGCCTTTACGAGCAGGTCTGACAAGCATGGGTAGCTTTTCAGAAAGCGCTGAACCACCAAATTAAAGACGTGGGCCAGGCATGGCACGTGCGTGAGGCTGCCGAGCTGCAGAGCCGCCACCAGGTTACGGCCGTTGTCACACACGACCATGCCCGGTTGGAGGCTCAGCGGCGCAAGCCAGCGGTCGGTCTGCTGTGTCAGACCCTGCAGCAGTTCGTGGGCCGTGTGCCTCTTATCGCCTAAGCTGAGTAGTTTCAGCACGGCCTGCTGACGCTTGCCCACCGCTGTGCTGCCACACCGCGCGACACCGACTGCTGGCGACGTCCTGCTGCTAACACATCTTGATTGCGAGACAGAGGAGGAGGAGGAGGAGGAGGAGGGTGCTTTAGTGGAGGAAGCATACACCTCCGCAGATACCACCACCGAGCTGGGGCCCGCAATTCTGGGGGTGGGTAGGACGTGAGCGGTCCCAGGCTCTGACTCTGTCCCAGCCTCCACTAAATTCACCCAATGTGCCGTCAGGGAGATGTAGTGGCCCTGCCCGCCTGTGCTTGTCCACGTGTCCGTAGTTAAGTGGACCGTGGCAGTAACCGCGTTGGTGAGGGCGCGTACAATGTTGCGGGAGACGTGGTCGTGCAGGGCTGGGACGGCACATCGGGAAAAGTAGTGGCGACTGGGAACTGAGTAGCGCGGGGCCGCCGCCTCCATGATACTATTGAAGGACTCCGTTTACACAACCCTATACGGCAGCATCTCAAGGCTGATGAATTTTGCTATGCGGACGGTTAACGTTTGAGCGTGCGGGTGCGTGGCGGCGTACTTGCGCTTGCGCTCCAACAGTTGCGCAAGCGACGGCTGGACGGTGCGCTGAACTACACTGCTGGATGGGGCCGAGGACAGCGGAGGTGAGGGTGTGGGTGCAGGCCAGGAGACGGTAGTGCCTGTGTCCTGAGAGGGGGGTTGCATCTCAGTGGCAGGTTGGGGCACAGGGGGAGAGGCAGGGGTGCAAACCGGAGGCGCTGAACGGCCTTCGTCCCACCTTGCGGGGTGCTTGGCCATCATATGTCTGCGCATGGTGGTGGTGGTGAGGCTGTTGGTGTTGGCTCCCCGGCTGAGCTTTGCGCGACAAAGGTTGCACACCACTGTTCGTCGGTCGTCAGGCGTCTCTGTGAAAAACTGCCAGACCTTAGAGCACCTCGGCCTCTGCAGGGTGGCATGGCACGAGGGGGCGCTTTGGGAAACACTTGGTGGATTATTCGGTCTGGCCCTGCCTCTACCCCTGGCCACCGCACTGCCTCTTGCAACCTGCCCTGCTGATGCCCTTGACTCCCCCTCTGAAGACCTGTCCTCCTGAGTAAGCGTTGCACACCAGGTGGGGTCAGTCACCTCATCGTCCTGCTGCTCTTCCTCCGAATCCTCTGTGCGCTGCTCCCTCGGACTTACTGCCCTTACTACTACCTCACTGCAAGACAACTGTGTCTGATCGTCATCGTCCTCCTCACCCACAGAAAGTTGTTGAGACAGTTGCCGGAAGTCCCCAGCCTCTTCCCCCGGACCCCGGGAACTTTCGAATGGTTGGGCATCAGTGACGATAAACTCCTCTGGTGGGAGAGGAACCGCTGCTGCCCAATCTAAGCAGGGGCCCGAGAACAGTTCCTGGGAGTGTTCCCGCTCCTGAGCAGGTGTCATTGTAGTGGAGTGAGGAGGCTGGGAGGAAGGAGGAGCAGCAGACAGAGGATTCGGATTTGCAGCAGTGGACGGCGCAGAACTGCGGGTAGACAATAGGTTGCTCGAAGCACTTTCTGCCATCCAGGACAGGACCTGCTCACACTGCTCATTTTCTAATAACCGTCTCCCGCGTGGACCCATTAATTGGGCGATGAATGTGGGGACACCAGAAACGTGCCTCTCTCCTAATCGCGCAGCAGTCGGCTGCGACACACCTGGATCAGGAGCTCGGCCTGTGCCCACACCCTGACTTGGCCCTCCGCGTCCTCGGCCGCGTCCACGTCCTCTAGGCCTACCCCTCAGCATGCTGTATTACCAGTGATTTGATTTCACAGGCAGCTAATAAATTGGCGCAAGACTGCAGGCCAAATATAATTTTTTCCCTTTTTTGAAAACGAAAGGCCCCACTGCCTCTAGTGAATGTATAATCTAAGTTTAATAACTGTGCTGTTTTCCTGCTAATGTGTCACAGAACGTGAGGGTAGCAGAGTTATTAACTGTGGCAGAGCAGGTATTTTTTTTCCCAATTAAGGAAAGCAAATGGCGAAGCCTGGAGTAAAACGTAGCTGGGTGCGTCTGATTTTTACAGGTTGCACACGCAGCCGACACGTGTCCAC
Source organism: Eleutherodactylus coqui (assembly GCF_035609145.1). Classification (NCBI taxonomy): domain Eukaryota; kingdom Metazoa; phylum Chordata; class Amphibia; order Anura; family Eleutherodactylidae; genus Eleutherodactylus; species Eleutherodactylus coqui. Next base: position 113,430,660 of record NC_089838.1, read on the forward strand.
CGCCGTTAGGACGGACAGAGGCAGGACAAATAGAATTATTTTCCGTTTTTTTGCACCAAAAGGCAGCACTGCGTATATTCTATGAACATGAGAAGTTTAATAACTGTGCTGTTTTCCTGCTAATGTGTCACAGAACGTGAGGGTAGCAGAGTTATTAACTGTGGCAGAGCAGGTATTTTTTTTCCCAATTAAGGAAAGCAAATGGCGAAGCCAGGAGTAAAACGTAGCTGGGTGCGTCTGATTTTTACAGGTTGCACACGCAGCCGACACGTGTCCACCGCCCTTAGGACGGACAGAGGCAGGACATATAGAATTATTTTCCGTTTTTTTGCACCAAAAGGCAGCACTGCGTATATTCTATGAACATGAGAAGTTTAATAACTGTGCTGTTTTCCTGCTAATGTGTCACAGAACGTGAGGGTAGCAGAGTTATTAACTGTGGCAGAGCAGGTATTTTTTTTCCCAATTAAGGAAAGCAAATGGCGAAGCCAGAAGTAAAACGTAGCTGGGTGCGTCTGATTTTTACAGGTTGCACACGCAGCCGACACGTGTCCACCGCCCTTAGGACGGACAGAGGCAGGACAAATAGAATTATTTTCCGTTTTTTTTGCACCAAAAGGCAGCACTGCGTATATTCTATGAACATGAGAAGTTTAATAACTGTGCTGTTTTCCTGCTAATGTGTCACAGAACGTGAGGGTAGCAGAGTTATTAACTGTGGCAGAGCAGGTATTTTTTTTCCCAATTAAGGAAAGCAAATGGCGAAGCCAGGAGTAAAACGTAGCTGGGTGCGTCTGATTTTTACAGGTTGCACACGCAGCCGACACGTGTCCACCGCCCTTAGGACGGACAGAGGCAGGACAAATAGAATTATTTTCACTTGTTTTACAAGCAAAAGGCAGCACTGCGTATATTCAATGAATAATAACTGTGTTGTGGCCCTGCCTATACAATTCTTTCCCTGCAGTATCAATGGAGGGTGCAATGCTCTGCAGAGGCGATTTTGAGAAGCAAAAAAAAATGCAGCACAGCTAACAGCAGCCTGGACAGTACTGCACACGGTTAAATATGGCCCTAGAAAGGACCGTTGAGGTTCTTGAAGGCTACACTCACGCCTAACACTCTCCCTGCCTATGCAGCACTTCTGTCCCTAATGCCGGGTGCAACGCTCTGCAGAGGCGATTTTGAGAAAAAAAAAAATTGCCACTGCTAACAGCAGCCAACACACAGCTATCAGTGGCCCTAATAAGGACCTTTGGGGGGTCTTGAAGCCTACACTAACTACCAATTCTTTCCCTACAGCAGCTCCGGTACAAACAGCACTGTCCCTCATCTAACTCACACGGCATCTGAGGCGAACCGCGGGAGGGGCCGACTTTTATGTTCGGGTGACACCTGATCTTCCCAGCCACTCACAGCAGGGGGGTGGTATAGGGCTTGAATGTCACAGGGGGAAGTTGTAATGCCTTCCCTGTCTTTCAATTGGCCAGAAAAGCGCGCTAACGTCTCAGGGAAGGAAGTGAAAGTAACCAGAACACCGCATGGTGTTCGTTACGAATAACAAACATCCCGAACACCCTAATATTCGCACGAATATCAAGCTCGGAAGAACACGTTCGCTCATCTCTAGTTAACACCACATTTTTGAGAAAAACTACGTTGTTCGCTCTTGCTGAATGGGTCCAGAGCAGCAGTTGTTGTTGCTACATATATAGCAGCCTTTGGTCATACATCTTTCAGTTTGTTGCTGTCAGAACCTGTTTCTCAGCATCTGGCAAAAGGTTTGGCCACTGCACTGTGGGTAATGGGAGGTCTGGTTGGATGGCATTAGTTGAAATCTTCTATGGTGACATGTTTGCTTCATTCATCTAACATAAGGATGATCTCAACAAGCTCTGCTTGAGATAACACAATCATTCACATTGCCTTTAATGAAGAAAAATCACTGTGTTAACATGAGAACAAATTTATTCTATATGGGTGTTTTTCCACACTTTTGAGACTCCCCGTGTATATGCACTCTTTGTCAAAAAATATCAAGATTAAGCACCGAGAAGCAGTTGTTGCTTAGCTGTAAAACTTGGCATTCGGTTACATCTCAGGCAGATCTGCTAATAATTAGAGTTCTGACTACTCCACACAAAGGAGCCATATGGTCTCTGTGCACTGCTGTACGGACTCTATACACAGGGGTCTGCCTTGTACATGACCTCAATCAAACTATTACCGTAAACCTGAAACTGTAAACCAGTAAGAGTAAAGGATGCTAAAAAGTAAAAGACACTCCTGCATCTAAGGCCATTTTTTTGCAGGATGTAGACAGCTCTGTTCTCGCTGTAGTGGCTAAGCTTGGTATTACAGGCAGAGATGCCATTCACTTTAATGGGAACTTTGCCTGTAATACCGAGCCTGACCACTGCAGTGAGAATGGAGCTGTCTGCTACCTACACAAATCACCTAAGTACATGACAGAATTGGCCTGGTGAAGAGATAATTGGCAGAGGTCCTTGGAGGTAGACCCTGCTAATCTAATATTGATGACCTTTTCTGTGCAAAGGCCCATCAATAGTTTACAACTGGACAACCTTTTTTAAATGTCGCCATATTATCTACCTGTGAAACCCGGCAACATTAAAAAGAAAAAACTGGCAGCAAGAGCAAATTATTCTTTTCCCTGTTATTAATTCAATCAAAAAAGCAATATCCCAAGGGCATACATACCAAAGCGGTGTGCTACAGGACCTCTAGAAAATCGGGTTGGTCTAATCTCCTTAGCTAAAAGCAGTTGAGAAGCTATGCAGGGCAATTTTCTTGAAATTTACTGCAATATTAACAAAAGGTCATCAAAAGAAGTTAGGGGGTTAAACAAAAACTAGGACCCAGGGGCTTAGTAATATGAAAGCAAGTGGGGTTAAGCACTTCTGTATGGCCATATAAATGCACTTTGTAATATACATCGTGCATTAACTATTGGCCATACAGAAGTTATATACTTATCCACTCCGGTGTTGGCGTCCCCGTCTCCATGGCGCCGACCGAAGCTTTCTTCTGCGTGGATTAGGCGCGCTTACGCTGTCTGCTCCTTCTGTCCCGCTGAAGGGGCCGCTCCGGCGTGCTCGCGCCGCACAGGTTTTTCGCGGGACAACCCCTTTAATTCTCTTATAGAACATTCTCTTCTCTCTATTGAGTGTAACTTTTCAGAAGGTACACTGGATGCTAGGCTGATGCACCACCATCAGTTCTGTAGACCAGTGTGTGACTACACCAGTCTCCACATGGTGGTCACCAAGTCCCTTCAGCACTGAGGAGTGTTCAATATAAAGCAAAGTTGCAATAAACATGAATAACATACACCAATTTTCTTGAAAGACTATTTACAATATTTTCTACTAGTACTCCACTTAAAATAGATGCATAATATATAGAAAATACACTGAATGCCCACTTTATTAGAAACACCTATTTTTCTTGATTTCTCCATCTTTCATGATTGGAGCTTCCTCGTATGGAAATTAGATATGTCAGCCCAGAGTGCAGCATAGAATTAAGTGAGAAAGTTTTCTGTAGATCAGTTTCATCCACATTAAAATGGGAAAATCAAGTGATGTGGGTGACTTTAAATGAGTCCTAGTCATTGGTGCTAAACTAGCTGGGGCCAGGATTTCCAAAAAATGCCAACCTTGTAGGGTTTTCTCATGCAATGGTATTGAGAGTAAACTGAGAATGGTATGATTGAAGAAAAAAAAATCATCAGAAGGGTGTCCTGTGGTCGTAAAACAACTCATAGATAAAAGGGGTCAGGAGGATGTCAAGAATTGTTCTGATGAGCAGGCGGTGCAAAGTCAAAGCAGCAACCAAATATAACGCTGGTACTCCGAAAAAGTGTTTGAACACACAACTCGATGTTACTTAGCATGAATGGACCTGAACCATTGACCCCAGCACTGGTGTAACTATAGGGGTTGCGGTTGCACCTCTGGGCCCAGGAGCCTCAGGGGGCCCATAAGTCCTCTCTTCACTATATAGGTTGCCTAGTACTATGAATAAAGCATTATAGTTGGGGGCCCTGTTACAGATTTTGCATTGGGGCCCAGATGCTTCAAGTTATGCCATTGGACACCAGACAGGAAGGTTTCATCATTCATGCTGCTTGTGTAAAGTAAACTTTTTCAATAAGTATAAAGCCAAGTAAATGTGTTTTTAAATCCATGCTATTGTTCAAATAAAGTTTTATTAATACCGGTATCTGCCATTCTACATACCGTTTTTCCCGAAAGTAAGACAGTGTCTTACTTTCTTTTTATCCCCAAAAGCCCCACTATGTCTTACTTTCGGGGTATGTCTTATAATAAAAAAAAATCATTACTCACCTCCCCCGGCGTTCTGTCGCGCTCCGGCAGGATGTCGCTCGCTCCTCGTCCCCGGCGCAGCATTGCTTTCTGAATGCGGGGCTTGAAATCCCCGCCTCCAGAAAGCTAATACACACGCCGTCAGCCAGTTACAGCCATTCAATGACAGCATTGAATGGCTGTGATTGGCTGGAGGCGCACGTGGCTTCAGCCAATCACACTATTCAATGACATCATTGAATCTGCCATAGATTTTTTTTCTTTTTTTTATTACAGTGTTAATCATGCAGCATAAATGAGACATTCCATTTTTTCTGCGGGTCGGTACGGTTCCAATGATACCAAAATTCTTACTTTTTTTTTAGGTTTTCCCACTTTTCTGCAATAACAACCCTTTTTTTGGAAATCTTTTTTCTATTCTAAATTGCTGCATTCAAAGTCCTGTAACTTTTTTATTTTTTGATGTACAGCGCTCTATGAGGGCTTATTTTTTGCAAGACGAGCTGTAGTTTTTACTGGTATTATTTTGGGGTACATACGGCTTTTTTGATCACTTTTATTGCGTTTTTAGTGAGGCAAAATGCTAAAAATTAGCATTTTGCCTCAGTTTTTTAGCGTTTTTTTCCGTGCACAGTCAAAAGCATGTGCAACTTATTGTACGCATCGTTACGGACGCAACAATACCAAATATGTGGGGTTTTATTTTTTTTTACCTTTTTTTATGCTAATCTGAGAAAAAGCATAAAAAATGTTTTTTTTTACTTTTTTTACATTTTTTTAATTAATTTTTTTAATCTTTGTTCTTTTTTACACTGTTTGTGTCCCTCTGAGGGACTTTAACCACTGCCCTGATGATCGCTGTCATAAGGCATGGCAGAGCTACTGCTCTGCCATGCCTTATCGCTTATACAGCGATCATAGGCATAGGCAATACAGGACGCCAGTGTCTGGCATCCTGTTGCCATGGTGACAGGCCGGGCTCTTGCAATGACATCGCGAGTTCCGGCCGGAGGCACAGAGGGAGTCCGCTCCCTCTGTGAACTCTTTCCCTGCCGCGATCTACTTAGATCGCGGCAGGGAAGGGGTTAACAGCGGGGGGCGCATCTCCGATGCCTGACTGATAGCCGGCTCCCGCTGTGGGATAGCGTGGGATCATATGTGATCCCGCGCTATCTCCAGGACGTAAGTTTACGTCCTGTTGCGGGAAGTACCAGGCTGCCAGGACGTAAACTTACACCCTGCAGCGGGAACGGGTTAACAGTATTTTTTGTGCTGATTACGGTAAAAATAGTGAAAAAATTCCATCACCCCTAGATAAGTCACAAATTTCACCTGAAATTTTCTTATTTTCAGGGTTTTTAAGGTTCGGTACGCGTACGACAATGAATCTAAACTGTCTGCTAGGCGTGACCTTGACTGCAGTCAGTGACTCAGTGTGGAGCCAGCCACTGTGGTGTACGCATCAAACAGTTTTGTGATACGGTATTTAGAAGAAATGGCTACTAGAAGATGTGTCAACTCTCCTATCTGTTTCTGTTATATTTGTGGGTCTTATACCGTCAAGAAGCAACAAAGGAACATTTCTAATTTTGTTCAGAAGGTGTATTTTGCATACTTTGGTATGAAATTAGGGGACCAAGATAAATCTTGGGCTCCCCATATAGTGTGTTCTGTGTGTGTTGAAGAACTGAGACAATGGTTTCAAGGTAAGAAGAAATCATTTCATTTTGGAGTACCCATGGTTTGGAGAGAGCCTAAAAATCAGTGATGACTGTTATTTTTGTTCTTGTTCAGTGCAAGGTTTCAGTTTAAAAAACAGGAAGGACATTTCATACCCAACCAACATACGTTCGGCTATTCGCCCTGTTCCTCATGGACCTGACTTGCCTATTCCTTCACCTCCAGATACCCTGGACAATATTTTAGACGATTTATACCAAATGTCACATAGTAGCAGCGATAATGATGACAGCTGTGATCCAGGTACCAATGACCCTGAACTTTTCTCTCAATCAGACTTGAACGATTTAGTAGGAGATCTGGGCCTACCAAAGGATTCAGCGGAAGAGTTAGGGTCTAGACTTAAAGAAAGACATATGTTAGCCTCCGGTGTTTCATTTTTATGGTACCGACTTAGAGAAAAGGAATTTGTCCCTTTTTTTACACAAGAGGGTGAACTAGTTTTCTGCAACAATGTACCTGGAATCATGGAAATGTTCAACATAACGTATGACCCAGAGGAATGGAGACTTTTCATAGATTCGTCCAAAAGGAGTTTGAAAGCCGTACTTCTTCACAATGGTAACCAATATGCTTCTGTGCCTGTTGGACACTCAGTCCATTTGAAAGAATGCTACGAAAATCTTGGGTTTGTTCTTAATAAGCTCAGCTACTCTGACCATAAATGGACCATTTGTGGGGATTTGAAAGTTATTTCCATGTTACTAGGTCAACAAAGTGGTTACGCAAAGTTTCCATGTTTCCTCTGTGAATGGGATAGCCGTGACAGGAAACAACACTATGTCAAGCAGACCTGGCCAATCAGAAAGGCTCTTATTCCTGGAGTTAAAAATGTTGAAAGACAAAGTTTAGTGGATCCTAAAAAGATCTTACTTCCACCACTTCATATCAAATTGGGACTAATGAAACAGTTTGTGAAAGCATTACACAAAGAAGGAGAGTGTTTCAAGTATTTTTGTGAACAGTTTCCAGGTCTATCAGATGCTAAGCTGAAAGAGGGAGTCTTTGTTGGGCCTGGCATAAGAAAACTTTTAAAAGATGAAATCTTTGTCACTAAAATGGAAGAAAAAAATGCCTGGAATTCATTTAAACTTGTTGTAACAGGCTTTCTTGGAAATAAAAAAGACCCAAACTACAAAACTTTGGTTGCGGAATTGTTACAAAACTACAAAATCTTGGGCTGCAACATGAGTGTCAAAGTCCATTTCCTTCACTCACATCTGGACTACTTTCCAGAAAATCTTGGGGCTGTAAGTGAGGAACAAGGAGAACGTTTCCATCAAGATCTAAAAGAAATGGAGCGCAGATACCAAGGTCGATGGAATGTCAACATGATGGCAAACTACTGTTGGATGTTAAAAAGCGAAAATTCACAAGAACACAGCCGAAAAAGTACCAAAAGAAGCTTTGATGGAAAAAGAAAACGTTTTTACAAAGACTTATAATAACTTTGCAACACATGTGTATCACTATTATGCTTATTTAAGCTAGGTATTGTTTTTTTTTTGCTTTTACTTCATGTTAAAATAATAAAAACAAATAAAACATTTTCTGTTTTTTGTATTTTTTCGAAATACTTCAACCTTTTTTTGTAGGCAAGCCTTACATGATAGAAAAAAACCTATGTCATTTTTGAAATCTGTAAAAAAAAAATACATAAAGATGATTTAACAAAATCAAAACAATTTTTAAAAAAGTTTTTTTTGCAGACCTGTGTTTATCTATCTATCTATCTACATATAATGTATCCAGATTTCTGTTGCATCATGATAATGGCAGGGGGGCAGAATTTTGAGCAAGCCGCATGAATGATGAGCCCTGGTGTTGATAGTTCAGTTTGGTAGAGGTAGAATAATGATGTTGCAATGTTTTCTTAGCACATCCTATGGTAGGTCTTCTGATACCTTTGGATGAATTGCTGTGGTTCTGAAGGAAGTCCAACGTGTTACTAGGTGTGTGTCTAATCAAGTTGCCATTCAGTGTATCATTATTATATACACAAAATATATGTATAATATACTTTTTATGTTAAAGCTTTGGCTTTTAATATATTAACACTTTATTTTACATACACTTTGGTTCCGTCATAAGATAGTCATGGAATTCTTCTTTTCTGCTCCCAGAACAGAGCAGGAAGCTGAAGCCCCCAAAGCAGATGTAAAACCATGCTTATAGATGTAAAAAGTCTTGCAGCTATAAAAAAGTCACAACCCTTCAAATATTGCATGAGACCTCTCAATAATGGATAGATGGACCCATCCTGGGATGCCTGTTGATATTGAGTATGAGCCACAAAAAGTGTTCAATCTAATCCTCCTTAAATATCCCACTGCTGCTATGTGATTTCCATGTATCAAGAAGCTATGGCATGTCACCCTCGCACTGCATGTATAAAGGGAATGACACATGGTTTAATCTGGATGCGACACATAGTTTGGCGCACCAAAGAGAAAACACACAGTTGTGCACACAACAGCGTTAGCTTCGACTGTTGATGTGCACATCCAGTGTATCAGTGATGCGCACACAATTAAGGCCATGCACTTGCTCCACCATAGTAGTCATAGCAATGAAGCACCATGATATTTAACGCTTAACACCTCAGGGCATAAATGTACGTCCTGGCAGGGAGGAACTTAGCGCAACAGGATAGCGCCCTGAGGATAATGTGAGATCACAAGAGATCCTGCGCTATCCGTCAGGGTGGGCCGGTTGTCACTGATAGCCGGCCTTCCGCTGCAACAGCAGGGGTGCATCAGGACAGTGACTCCCGCTGTGTACCCCTTACACACTGCGATCTATGTAGATTGCGGCATATAAAGGGTTCACAAAGGAAGCGCGCTCCCTCTGTGACGTCAACAGACTCTGACGATATAATCGCGGAGAGCCCGACGGGTTGCCATGGCAGCAGGATACCAGATACAGGCATGCTGTATTGCCAGTGCCTTTGATCGCTATAGCAAGAGATAAGGCATTGCAGGACAGAAGTCCTGCAATGCTTTATCATAGCGATCATAGGTGTTATGGTGCAAGTCCCCCACAGGGACACAAATAGTATAAAAATAAGATCAAAACAGTGTCAAAATAAAATAATGTAAAATAAAAAAGTTAAAAAAACCTTTTTTGTGCTTTTTTCCACTATCAGTATTTAATGTAATTAAAATACCACATATTTGAAATCGTCATATCCGTAACGACGCATACAATAAATTGAACACACTTTTTAACCTGCACGGCAAAAAACGCTAAAAAAAACACCTTAAAAGATAGGCAAAATCTTGGTTTTTTTTTTGCTCCCCAAAAAAGCAATAAAAGTGATCAAATAAGCCATATGTACCCCAGAATTGTACTCATAAAAACTACAGCTTGTTACGCAAAAAAGAAAGTTACCAATTATTCAAATTTGTTTATCTCCTCCTGTTACCATACAGTGGTTGCAGCTCCTCCCGAGGTGGAGTTGTGCTGGGTCCCGCGGTCGGGGTGTGTCCCTCCGGCTTGTGGTCCGGCTGCCAGGGGCGTGGTGCTGGTGGCTTGAGGCGCAGTGCGTGCGCTCGGTAGCCATGGCGGCGCTGTGCGCGCGCACCTGGAAGTGATGCAGCCGTGCACTAGCTCCCTTTTGATATGCTATGGGGAGATGCTGTCTCCCTCTGTCCGCCTCTGGGCGGAGGCTTCTGTTTAAAAGTCTGGCAGTAACTGCAATCACTGTCAGTTATTGGTTTCCCTCAGGTTGCTAGCTAGTCTGCATCTGTAGGTCTCCTTCCTCTGTCAGCTTGTCTGCTATTTTGTTTCCATCTGCCAGGTTATTCTATATGCCTCGGTACTATCAGTATTGGTTCGTGTTGGTATTCATCATCTGTCTGTTCCTGTCGGTAGTCTACCCATTTCATCTAGGTACGCCAGCGTTCCTTCTCGGTCCCTAGATAGCGTAGGGACCGCCTCCCAGTTGCCTGGGGTTAGCCAGGAGTGGAGGCAAGTAGGCAGGGACAGGGGTTGTGGGTAAGATCCAGGGCAACCCGGGCTGGCATATCCAGGGTAGATTACTGTAACATAATAACTGGCCCTTAAAATTGCCCTGCGGATTTTGTTTTCACTCTCCCATGGAGGCCATGAGTACCCTCGCAAGTCAGTTGCAGGAGTTAGTGGTCGTGATCCAAGACCTGTCTGGTCGTAGGATAGCCCAGAAGCAGCGGGAGTCAGTGCATGTTTCTGCTGCCCCTTCTATTCCTGAGCTCAAGTGTCCTCTTCCGAAGGTGTTTTCAGGGGAGAGGAGCAAGTTTTTTGTTTTTCAGCAGGCATGTAGATTGTACTTCCGGATGCGGCCCCGCTCATCCGGCTCAGAGTTCCAGAAAGTGGGATTGATTATGTCCTTACTTCGGGGTCCCCCCCAGACATGGGCCTACTCCTTACCCGAGAGTTCGGCTTGCCTGCAGTCAGTTGATTTGTTTTTTCAGGAATTTGGAGGTATTTTTGATGAGCCGGACAGTGCCGGGCTGGCCGTATCTCATCTCGTGTTTCTACGCTAGGAGCAGCAATGGGTAGAGGATTATTGCTCTAAATTTAGACAGTGTGCAGGTGAAACATCTTGGAATGATAGTGCACTTAAGGATGTGTTTTTGTTGGGTCTTTCTGGCGCTGTCAAGGATCTACTCATTTCCCATCCTGCTCCCATGACACTCAATGATGCGATGAAATTGGCAGTCAAGGCTGACAGAAGGCTGAGATCTAGAAAAGAGGAACGTCAGGCCCGCAAATCTAGGGAATCCAGCAGACCTGTCCCCACTTCTCCCAGGCCAACTTCTGGTGCTGAGCCTATGGAAGTGGACCAGCCAAGTCCCGAGGAACGGCGACGGTTCCGGATGATTTAGTGTCTTTGTCTCTATTATGGAAAAGCCGGACATCGTGTAGCAACCTGTCCTCAGAAGCGGATGCAGCATCAGCCTGAACTGGTGGAAAACTTCAGATCCTAGGCGACTGTCATGAGGGTCACCTAGGACCACAGGTACTCCCTAAGTTGCTGGTGCCCTGTCATATTGGCTTCTGGAATTTCACTCAGTCCGGTCAGGCTTTTATTGATTCAGGTACTGCCGCTAATTTGGTTAGTCTAAGCTTTGTAAGACCCCTGATGGCTGAGTTCTCGGCGTTGGAGACGCTCATACGCTTCACTAGCATTGATTCCACCCGTCTGTCTGCAGGTGTTGTCCAGTGGAGGACTCCCATAGTGCAGTTCACTGTGGGTGTTCTCCATTCTGAGAATCTGTCGTTCTTAGTAATGGAGAGGATGTCTGTTGATGTAGAGCTTGGTATGCCCTGGTTGGCACTGCATAATCCCCGATTTGATTGGTCCACTCGGGAACTGACACATTGGGGGTTGTCCTGTCATAGTCACTTAGCTACTATACCTATGTGTTCAGCAGATGCCATATTTATTCCCGAGTATTTGTTTGATTTTCATAACGTATTTTCCAGGAAGCGGTCTGAGATTTTGCCTCCCCATACAGAGTGGGACTGTGGTATTGATTTGATCCCCGACAGTCCAATCCCAAGGGGAGCCATTTTCAATTTGTCGGGGCGGGAGCACGAAGCCCTTAAGTCCTATATCTTAGAGTCTATGGCCAAACAATACATCAGGCCGCCCAGGTCCCCGGACGGGGCAGGTCTCTTCTTTGTAGAGAAGAAGGATGGCAGATTGAGGCCTTGTGTGGATTATCGGGCTTTGAATAAAATTACTGTGAAGAACCAGTGCTCCTTGCCCTTCATTCCTGACTTATTGAATCAGGTGGTAGGGGCCCACTGGTTTTCCAAATTGAACTTAAACTACAATTTAATTTGCATCCGAGAGGGAGATGAGTGGAAGACTGCATTCAACACCCTGTTAGGACATTTCGAATGTCTGATCATGCCCTTCGGACTTTGTAATGCCCCTGCTGTATTTCAGGGATTTATGAATGCAGTTTTCCACGACTTCCTGAGGGTATTCTTGGTCATATATCTCGATGACATACTGGTGTAATGCAATCAATGCCAGTTATTGGTTTCCCTCAGGTTGCTAGCTAGTCTGCATCTGTAGGTCTCCTTCCTCTGTCAGCTTGCCTGCTATTTTGTTACCATCTGCCAGGTTGTTCCATCTGCCTCGGTACTATCAGTATTGGTTCGTGTTGGTATTTATCATTTGTCTGTCCTGTCGGTAGTCTACCCATTTTATCTAGGTATGCCAGCGTTCCTTCTCGGTCCCTAGATAGCGTAGGGACCGCCACCCAGTTGCCCGCCTGGGGTTAACCAGGAGTGGAGGCAAGTAGGCAGGGACAGGGGTTGCGGGTAAGACCCAGGGCTGGCGTATCCAGGGTAGATTACTGTAACATCTCCCTACTATCCTTCAGTCTCAATAGTTGTCCATCTTGTTCCAAAGCAAATTTATAAGCGTCCATCAAAACCCTATCCGGATACCCCAGAGTGAGCGGGTGAGAACAGGGGGAGATCTCTCCCCCCCCCCCCCATCCTGCTCCCTCCTGCTCACTCCCGCAACACAGCACTCACCTCCACCGGCACCCGAATCTTTGCAGGCAAGCAGGCGGGTACTCGAAAAGGACAATACTCGCTCGAGTATCTGTCCTTAACAAGTACGCTCGCTCACCTCTAGTAGATATTCTTAATCGAATCGAAGATTTTAAAATGATTTTTTGAGACAAAAGACACACTTTTATTAATCTAATTTGTGAGACAGATTAATAATACTCTGAAATCAATCATATATGGTTAGATCTAGGCCTTGACTTATGGATTTTCTTGAAGACTCTAAGCAGCTCCTTCTAAAAAAAAAAAAGAAAGTTTGTTGTGAGATAGGAACAGAGGAGGATGAAGAGGGAAAACCAGTGAGAGGTGGTCTCGTGTTTTGTGGAGATCAACCTCGATATTGTGCTTTTCTTCCTTGCGCCCACTGTACTACTCCATTCCATCCTCTCATACCCTTATTACGTTATGGTGTAGGTTAGGTAGGATGAGGCTTTTGTGCGAGGTCATCCTTCTCATGGCAGTTACTCCGCTATGTCATCTACAGGTTAGTGCTTGAGATGGATTAGGGTGCAAATAGGCTTTTTTATTAGAATTAATCAGAATTAAAAAGTTATATTTTATTATGTGATACAGCACGCCATTCTGTAATTTTATGTTATTAGGATTAAAAGGTTTAGAGCCGTCACATAAATAAATGACAGTCAAAAGGGGTGACAGAGGCATAGCTCCCATTCACTCACTTAACAATCTTCTGCTAGTTAGCATTCAGCCAGGGTGATTAAACCAATTTCCAATGACAAAACCAACCTGACAAGTTTGAAGCAAGTTTGTGGGAATCTTTCAGATTAATAGGTGAGAAGGTGTGAAGGGGAGACTGAATGAGGGATTTATGCCATTTAAGCTCCCCACACATTAGGTGTTAAACAAACAGTCATCCTTTCTGAGGTGAGTGGTACTACATACAGATCACTCTGCGATAACATTGCAGGACAGGTCGTAACCCAAATACAGCATCTCCCCTTACAATGACTTTTAGCAAAACTCCCCCTCAGGTGCTACAGGGTTCAAATAGGATCCCTTACACCTAATGGTCGCAAATAGCTAAAACAGGAGATTCCCTAATAGGCGAGAATGAAAACAAGGTCTACGACTTCCCTGTCATTTTTTAGTTAACTAAAGACCCAGAAGACGTTAAGAGATGGCCAGCTGTAATAGATATGACAGGATTCAAGCCCATCGCCACAACAAACGCCTTAATGGTGCAGGATGATTCCTGACTTGGAGGTGCACAAAGGGGGACAGGTGTCAGGTGTTACTATCCCAAATCCTTCTCAATATGCTCATTACACTCCTGTAACACTAGACAAATCATTCCACATTAACATGCAAAAGGCAATAAATCTCTTGAAATACAGAGATTGTATATCTATAGATATATATCTATATATATGTGTGTGTGTGTGTGTGTGTGTGTGTATACACACATTCTTTGGAGAAAAAAAAATCAAGTAGGTAGAAGAAGTTGTCGTTTTGTTGCAAAACTCAGCATGTAGTTACATCTCAGGCAGATATGCTAATGAATAGAGTTGTGGCATGATTATTATAATTAACCAGCATCTTGTCAAACGTGGAGCAAGGAATCACATGGTTTAGAATTTTCTTTCCTAAGTGTTGTATGTAAAATAAAGTGTTAAGGATAGTTTCACAACTGGGTTGGTGATTACGCTTTCCTTCTCCATTCGGTAAGCAGGTAAGGGGAATCCCTGCAGCCAAGCGGCTACATCTCTGGACGGAACTGAACAGCGCCAGGCGGACCCCATTGACTATAATGAGGTCCATCTATTTTCTACCCAGCTGCCCGGCTTTTGGACAGAAGAAAAAGCGTTGCATGTCTTAAGACATCATACTAAGATGCCCTGGAATGTCTTCTATGCTACTTAAAAGTGTTGAGAGAAGACTGAGTAAAGGACCCCCACTAGGAAGACTAAAGCTCTATGCTGAACTGGAGGAGAAGTATCTGCTACTCTCAATGAATGAAACAAAAAGAATGGCACACTCCTCGAGAGTTTAGTTCAGTTGCCCCTCAACAAGAACTCCCTGTCGTAAATCGATGTGGAAGTCAGTGTCCTGGAGAACAGAAAAGGGTTGAGATCACTAAAGGTGGAGGGAAAAACAGACTACTATGGATAATCCACCAGGGCCAGTAGGTAAGTCATGACCTGATAAGATCACACTAAAAAAATGAAGTAGTCAATGGTACGCACAGCAAAAGTCACTCCTGCAAGCAGATCAGGTGTCAGGGTTAAAACCCCACAGCCTTTTGTGTTTCAGTCTGCAGCTCTCTCCGCTAGCCTATCCAGGATGTGGATAGTTCCTTGCTGAAACCCAGCCTTGTTCTATGTTTCCATGCTCCTGCTAAATCCACTTCCTGTCTCCCTGTTCTGGCTCTGCCCTGCTACAAATTAGGACTTCCTATATAAGCCTAGCCTTACCACTCCTTCAGTGCGTGATTATTGTGTTCCATCACCTTGATCAAGCTCCTCTTCCTCCGACTCCTCTACAAGCATACCAATACCTACTGCTGCTGACCTTTTGGCTTCCATTGACTATGCTTCCATCTCATCCCATTTATACTGCATATCGATACCTCCTGCTGCTGACCTTTGGCTTCCATTGACTACCCTTCCACCTCATCCATTTGTACTGGATACAAAGAGGTTCAACTGCCCACAGCCCATTCTATTCCAATTACAGTACACATCCCATCTTTATTCCTGGTCTCCCCATCGACACTCCAGTGCCAACAGTTAATCATAGACTTACGGCGTTAGCAGAAACGAAGAAGCAACTAAAAGAAACCTTACAGGAAGCCCAGAATACCTATAGGAAGGTGTCTGACCATCACCGCCAAGCAGCTCCTACCTTCCAGGTTGGAGAAAAGATGTGGTTAGCCTCTAAGAACCTGAAGGCACATGTACCCTCTCCCAAGCTTGAGCAAAGATTCTTAGAACCTTTCCCAATTGCAGCAAGGGTCAGCCAGGTGGCATTCCGACTGAAGCTCCCAGGCAGCCTGAGGATTCACCCTATCTTTCATGTTTCCCTACTAAAGCCATTTCATGAGAATACGTTTGTGGGAAGACATCAACCGCCTCCCCCTCCTGTGAAAGTTCAGGGCCAGGATGAGTTCATGGTAGAGAAGATTCTAGACTCCAGACAGGTAAAATACAGTACTTTGTGAAGTGGAAAGGGAATGAGCCAGAGCAGAACTCCTGGGAGCCAGAGAAAAATGTGCATGCTCCAAGGCTCACAGAGGAGTTTCACAGGAGATATCCAGGGAAACTGGTACTTGGGATGTCCGGAGGCTATCCTCATAGAGGGGGACTACTGTCAGGGCTTGAATCCACAACCTCTTGTGTTCCAGTCGGCAGCTCTCTCCGCTTGGCTATCCAGGTTTTGGACAGTTCCTTGCTGAAACCCAGCTTTATTCTATGTTTCCTTGCTCCTGCTAAATCCACTTCCTGTTTCCCTGTTCTGGCTCTGCCCTGCTACTAATTAGGACTTCCTATATAAGCCTAGTCCTGCCACTCCTTCAGTGCGCGATTATTGTGTTCCATCACCTTGATCAAGCTCCTCTTCCTCCGGCTCCTCTACAGGCATACCGATTCCTACTGCTGCTGACCTTTGGCTTCCATTGACTACGCTTCCGTCTCATCCCGCTTGTACTGCATATTGATACCTCCTGCTGCTGACCTTTTGGCTTCCATTGACTACACTTCCATCTCATCCACTTGTACTGCATACCGTGACTTCCCAATAACAACTCATGGCTATTCTGAATACTCTCCAGTGAGCAGCTCGGCTTCTACACCTGCGGCTCCAATCCAGCATAGGTAAAACACAACATCAAGAAACTAATGGGTAGAAGGGAAGAGGTCAGATCTTGACCTCTAACGAGCTGAAATGTAAGTGGGAAGAAAAGGAAATGCCTTTCTGTGCTAGCATGAATAGGGAAAACTAGCCATATGGTAGAGCTAATGTCAAAGACGACCTGCTACCTTCACTTGAGGAGAGAGAGTGTCAATCCTCTGGCTTGATCTGTTCTCAAACATTGGAAAACCCCATTACCCTTCTAGGGATGTACAGTTAGGGCCAGAAATATTTGGACAGTGACACAAGTTTTGTTATTTTAGCTGTTTACAAAAACATGTTCAGAAATACAATTATATATATAATATGGGCTGAAAGTGCACACTCCCAGCTGCAATATGAGAGTTTCCACATCCAAATCGGAGAAAGGGTTTAGGAATCATAGCTCTGTAATGCATAGCCTCCTCTTTTTCAAGGGACCAAAAGTAATTGGACAATGGACTTTAAGGGCTGCAATTAACTCAGAAGGCGTCTCCCTCGTTAACCTGTAATCAATTAAGTAGTTAAAAGGTCTGGGGTTGATTCCAGGTGTGTGGTTTTGGATTTGGAAGCTGTTGCTGTGACCAGACAACATGCGGTCAAAGGAACTCTCAATTGAGGTGAAGCAGAACATCCTGAGGCTGAAAAAAAGAAAAAATCCATCAGAGAGATAGCAGACATGCTTGGAGTAGCAAAATCAACAGTCGGGTACATTCTGAGAAAAAAGGAATTCACTGGTGAGCTTGGGAACTCAAAAAGGCCTGGGCGTCCACGGAAGACAACGGTGGTGGATGATCGCCGCATACACAACCGTTCACAACATCAACTGAAGTCCAGAACACTCTCAGGGAAGTAGGTGTATCTGTCTCTAAGTCAACAGTAAAGAGAAGACTCCATGAAAGTAAATACAAAGGGTTCACATCTAGATGCAAACCATTCATCAATTCCAAAAATAGACAGGCCAGAGTTAAATTTGCCGAAAAACACCTCAAGAAGCCAGCCCAGTTCTGGAAAAGTATTCTATGGACAGATGAGACAAAGATCAACCTGTACCAGAATGATGGGAAGAAAAAAGTTTAGAGAAGAAAGGGAATGGCACATGATCCAAGGCACACCACATCCTCTGTAAAACATGGTGGAGGCAACGTGATGGCATGGGTATGCATGGCTTTCAATGGCACTGGGTCACTTGTGTTTATTGATGACATAACAGCAGACAAGAGTAGCCGGATGAATTCTGAAGTGTACCGGGATATACTTTCAGCCCAGATTCAGCCAAATGCTGCAAAGTTGATCGGACGGCGCTTCACAGTACAGATGGACAATGACCCCAAGCATACAGCCAAAGCTACCCAGGAGTTCATGAGTGCAAAAAAGTGGAACATTCTGCAATGGCCAAGTCAATCACCAGATCTTAACCCAATTGAGCATGCATTTCACTTGCTCAAATCCAGACTTCAGACGGAAAGACCCACAAACAAGCAAGACCTGAAGGCTGCGGCTGTAAAGGCCTGGCAAAGCATTAAGAAGGAGGAAACCCAGCGTTTGGTGATGTCCATGGGTTCCAGACTTAAGGCAGTGATTGCCTCCAAAGGATTTGCAACAAAATATTGAAAAAAAAATATTTTGTTTGGGTTATGTTTATTTGTCCAATTACTTTTGAGCTCCTAAAATGTGGAGTGTTTGTAAAGAAATGTGTACAATTCCTACATTTTCTATCAGATATTTTTGTTCAACCCTTTAAATTAAACGTTACAATCTGCACTTGAATTCTGTTGTAGAGGCTTCATTTCAAATCCAATGCGGTGGCATGCAGAGCCCAACTCGCGAAAATTGTGTTACTGTCCAAATATTTCTGGCCCTAACTGTAGACTGCTGAGTGACTGGAACATGAGCTCTGCACACTCTAATGTGTCTACATTCTCTGACATGACTGTGGTAAGCAGACTCTAACTGGAATGCTAGGATGGCATTGGCAACTGCTCTGTTATTCTCAAAGTGGAACTGAGCAGAGAACAAATGGTAGTTGGGTGTGGTACCAGAGGAATGAAAGGCTGGACTAAGATTTTAGATAACGATAGAGAGAGTCGAGTAGGGAGAGGATCGTATACCCATATGTCTGTTAAGGAACAACACTAGAATACTAGGAAAAAGCACCCCAGAAACAGATTTGGGTAGGTTAGATGCCTGAACAGAAAATCAGGGTCAGAGATTGACGAAGTTGAGAATGATTATGGATCCATTACATCCAACCGAGAAGCTTCTCAGAAGTGGCAAATGTGTGATTTAGAGAAAGGATCACTACAGAGAGGAGGTTAATCTGCCCAAGGCCTGCGTGCAGTGAGGAAACGAGACTATAGTTTGTCACCAGAAAGACTAATGCTCTATTGTCCTGGAGAAGGAGAGCCCCAGTCTAAATGAAGTGCAGGGTTGATTCTGCAGGCAAAGGGAGACAAATTATCCTCTGCCTTGAAAGGCAACAAATCATGGTGGCGTTCCAGTCTAGAAAGTAGAATGCCTGGAAAATGCCGCCCTGGATGGAAAGCCCAGAATGGGGGACAAGATGAGACAGATCAGACAATGCAGTCTGGCTTTAATACCATATTAACCATGTAGTGGGAGTGTGAGAAGGGAACAGAAGAAGGATTGCCTAGTATTGCCCTGGCATGCATAAGAAACATTTGCCACTAAAAATATATCAATCTCTACTGTAGGACCTATGGCATGTAAAGCAAGGAAGTATAGCATGATCAGGAAGAAAGTCAGCACTGCATCAGGAAACTCTCCTAGAGAATCAGAGAGATAAAGTGTTAGGAGGGCGCTTCAGCTGGAATCCAATGCACAATGGAGACAGATGAAATGTAAACTCGGTATAACTTACCCGTTGACTAGTGAGGTCTGTAAAAACCCCACTATCACCTCCACATCCAAGTAGGCCTATAATAATATATATATATACTCCTAGAGAATCAGATGTGGTACTATGAAGTTCATGTAACTGGCAGCCATGACAAACTTATGTGAAGCAAAAAACAGAGGTATCTGGGGTAAGAAATAACCGTTTGTCATATCGTCAAGAGCATCATGCAAGCTCTCACTGAACAGGGGGATGGAAGGTGAGACCCAATGCTTATAAGGAACTGCACAACACCAATCTGGGGTAATATGGCTGACTGACACCTGTCACAGATGTGTAGCCACATCAGCTTTGAGAATTCTGAAGAGAAAACTACTCTGCCTATGGAAGAGTCTGCTGTGGTTGACTGTAACTTGCTCAATTTGCTAGCTAAGATAGACGCTTCAAAGAAACTAGGAAGGGAATTCCAAGTTGCTTTCCATACAAGCCATTTTAAGCAATGTCCAGAAGGTGCTTTATGAGGGAGAATATTGCCAGGCATGGGGTGGTCTGGTCTAGGACATTAGACCTTCTAGTGATGTTATGTGGACTTGACCGCTGTGCTGATGAAACACTACAATAAATGCTATTTCACCTTGGAAGGGGGAAAAGGAGGGTATCGATGCTAGAAATAGCCAAATAAAAACATCAGTTACGTGACACAAATTTGCCATTTTTCTATCCAAGCCACTAGCTTATCTAGGTCCATCTGTAGCCATACATTGTCCTCCGTTGTATTAATTATCCTTTATAATTTCATATTCTCTGCAAATATTGATATTTTACTGTGTAGTCCTTCTATCAGGTCATTGCTAAATATATTCAATAGAATGGGGCCTAGTACTGAACCCTGGGGCATACCCAGTAGCAACGATGGCCCAGAGTATGATCCATTTATTATCACCCTCTGCTTTCTATCTCCAAGCCAGTTCTTTACCCAGCTACACATGTTCTCACCCAGACAAAGCTGCTTCATTTTAGATATATACCTATTATGTGGCACGGTTTCCCCATGGTTTGTGGGAAGCAGAGTTTTTTATGCTCGATATTGCTTTGTTCCTCCTTTTCTTCTTGGAGGAGGAAATAAGGCTGCTTTCATATTTGGTAATAGAAACAGAGTATATATATATATTTAAAATCATAATATTTTGTTCTGAAAACATATTATGACGACTAATGAGAAATTGTGTATATCCTGTTATATGAATGATTATTGATGAAAGGTAAATATATATATAGGTTATTTAAGGTATACTTTGGATATTACCTATAATCCTCATTGGTTGATAGAGTTTCATATATTGAAGGAATTATGCATATCTGAAATGATGTTCTGATATTTCCTTATTCTCTTTCCACTGTTATTTAATATAATGAGCAAGTTTAATATTTGAAACTCTATATAATACTGAATGTTATCAAGATCATTATAATCTGAAAAGCAATGCATATAGGTGGCAACTCCCATAGGAGCTGGGAGCCCATGCTCTTGTACTTGCACTCAGGGATATGTAAGGGTTAATTAACAGGTGAAAATGTAATAAGATTACTATTTAAGGAAGGAACTAACATATTGTGAATGAGGTGATCAAGACCTTAGAAGGTCGAAATGCGTCCTCAGGACGTCTGTATTCTCCTTGTTATGATGGGCACATACTGAATAAAGAGAGAAGAAAGTTTTTCTCTATGCATCCAAGCTCCTATCATTTAAATGCTTTCACATCTGCAGCAGGGATTTCATTTTCCTGCTCTGTTCCTGGCCGAACGGATCCTACATGACAATGTCAAACGAACCCCATTCCCTGTAATGGGGTCCGTTCGGTTTTCACTCAACCGCCCAGCATTTCACCAGAAGAAAAGGTGCTGCTAACACAGCTTTTTCTTCTGGTATTTTGTGTTAGATCTGCGATGGAACCTCTGATCGTAGATGTGAAGGCAGCCTAACAGTGTGTCTCAGGCAGTAGGTCTGCCTCCTACTGACACTAAGCTAAAACTGATTTATCTCAGTGCCTGTGGGAGGTGCATAGTTGGTGGGAGGAACTAACGATCTTTTGTACTTAGTGTCCGCCTCCTAGTGGTGGCAGCTATACCAAAGGTCTTGCTCTGTCCTCCAATGACACAAACAAGAAATTAGCAAAAAAGAAAATATGCCAGCAGCACAGCCTGATAGCCATTTACAGCAAGGCAATGTTAATGCATAGCCACAATGGAGCCCAAATCACAGCTCCAAGTTAACATTTAAAGAAAGCCATGCATGGCAGCATAAGAGGTGCTGTATAGAGATGAGCGAGCACGAAAATGCTCGGGTGCTCGTTACTCGGGACGAAATTATCGCAATGCTCGAGGGTTCGTTTTGAATAACGAACCCCATTGAAGTCAATGGGCGACCCGAGCATTTTTGTATTTCGCCGATGCTCGCTAAGGTTTTCATGTGTGAAAATCTGGGCAATTCAAGAAAGTGATGGGAACGACACAGCAACGGATAGGGCAGGCGAGGGGCTACATGTTGGGCTGCATCTCAAG
Source organism: Eleutherodactylus coqui (assembly GCF_035609145.1). Taxonomy (NCBI): domain Eukaryota; kingdom Metazoa; phylum Chordata; class Amphibia; order Anura; family Eleutherodactylidae; genus Eleutherodactylus; species Eleutherodactylus coqui. The sequence goes on from NC_089838.1 coordinate 113,452,584, forward strand.
TTCACAGTTCCCACTATTAAGCCACAATACCGGCAAGAGTGCCCCCCCCCCCTCCCAACAACTTTTACTTCTGAAAAGCCCTCATTAGCATGGCATACCTTAGCTAAGCACCACACTACCTCCAACAAAGCACAATCACTGCCTGCATGACACTCCGCTGGTGCACGACAGTGTCCACAGCGTACACCAAATTGTCCCTGCCCAGCCTTCAGCTGCCCTCATGCCACGCCACCCTCATGTCTATTTATAAGTGCGTCTGCCACAGGAAAAGCAGGCACACACTGCAGAGGGTTGGCATGGCTAGGCAGCGACCCCCCCATAAAAGGGGCGGGCCGATAGTCCACAATGCTGTACAGAAGCAATGAGAAATCCAATCCTGTGCCACCTCCATCTGGAGCTGCACACGTGGGCATAGCAATGGGGAACCTATGTGCCACACACTATTCATTCTGTCAAGGTGTCTGCATGCCCCAGTCAGACCACGGTTTTTTATAAATAGTCACAGCCAGGTACAACTCCGCAATGGGAATTCCGTGTGCAGCCACAGCATGGGTGGCTCCCTGGAACCCACTGGCGGTACATAAAAATATCCCATTGCATTGCCCATCACAGCTGAGGTAATGTCGTGGTTAATGCAGGTGGGCTTCGGCCCACACTGCATGCCCCAGTCTGACTGGGGTTCTTTAGAAGTGGAAACAGATGCATTTATAATTCTCTGTGGACCCACAGCATGGGTGGGTGCCAGGAAGCCACCGGCGGTACATAAAAATATCCCATTGCATTGCCCAACACAGCTGAGGTACTAATGTCGTGCTTAATGCAGGTGGGCTTCGGCCCACACTGCATGCCCCAGTCTGACTGGGGTTCTTTAGAAGTGGAAACAGATGCATTTATAATTCTCTGTGGACCCACAGCATGGGTGGGTGCCAGGAAGCCACCGGCGGTACATAAAAATATCCCATTGCATTGCCCAACACAGCTGAGGTACTAATGTCGTGCTTAATGCAGGTGGGCTTCGGCCCACACTGCATGCCCCAGTCTGACTGGGGTTCTTTAGAAGTGGAAACAGATGCATTTATAATTCCCTGTGGACCCACAGCATGGGTGGCTCCCTGGAACCCACCGGCGGTACATAAAAATATCCCATTGCAGTGCCCAGCACAGCGGATGTAACGTCAGCTGTAATGCAGGTGGGCTAAAAATTAATTTGATTACACTGTAGGCGAGGGCCCACAAAAATTGCTGTATCAACAGTACTAATGTACATCAGAAAAATTGGCCCTGGCCAACCAAGAGGGCAGGTGAAACCCATTAATCGCTTTGGTTAATGTGGCTTAAGTGGTAACTAGGCCTGGAGGCAGCCCAGTTTAACGAAAAATTGGTTCAAGTTAAAGTTTCAACGCTTTTAAGAGCATTGAAACGTATAAAAAATTTTAACAAAAATTATATAAGTGAGCCTTGTGGCCCTAAGAAAAATTGCCCGTTCGGCGTCATTACGTGAGGTTTCAGAAGGAGGAGCAGGAGGAGGAGGAGGAGGAGGAGGAATTTTATACACAGATTGATGAAGCAGAAATGTCCTCGTTTTGGATGGTGAGAGAGAACGATGCTTCCATCCGCGGGTGCAGCCTACGTATTGCTTAGGTATCGCTGCTGTCCGCTGGTGGAGAAGAGAAGTCTGGGGAAATCCAGGCTTTGTTCATCTTGATGAGTGTAAGCCTGTCGGCACTGTCGGTTGACAGGCGGGTACGCTTATCTGTGATGATTCCCCCAGCCGCACTAAACAACCTCTCTGACAGGACGCTAGCCGCAGGACAAGCAAGCACCTCCAGGGCATACAGCGCGAGTTCAGGCCACGTGTCCAGCTTCGACACCCAGTAGTTGTAGGTGGCAGAGGCGTCAGGGAGGACGGTCATGCGATCGGCTACGTACTCCCTCACCATCCTTTTACAGTGCTCCCGCCGACTCAGCCTTGACTGGGGAGCGGTGACACGGTCTTGCTGGGGAGCCATAAAGCTGTCCAGGGCCTTAAAGACTGTTGTATCGCCTGTGCTGTACATGCTGCTCGATCTCCGCACCTCCCCTGCTACCTGGCCCTCGGAAGTGCGCCTTCTGCCACTAGCGCTGTCGGATGGGATCTTTACCATCAGCTTGTCCGCCAGGGTCCTGTGGTATAGCAACACTCTCGAACCCCTTTCCTCTTCGGGAATGAGAGTGGAAAGGTTCTCCTTATACCGTGGGTCGAGCAGTGTGTACACCCAGTAATCCGTAGTGGCCAGAATGCGTGCAACGCGAGGGTCACGAGAAAGGCATCCTAACATGAAGTCAGCCATGTGTGCCAGGGTACCTGTACGCAACACATGGCTGTCTTCACTAGGAAGATCACTTTCAGGATCCTCCTCCTCCTCCTCCTCCTCCTCCTCAGGCCATACACGCTGAAAGGATGACAGGCAAGCAGCATGGGTACCGTCAGCAGTGGGCCAAGCTGTCTCTTCCCCCTCCTCCTCATCCTCCTCATGCTCCTCCTCCTCCTCCTGAACGCGCTGAGATATAGACAGGAGGGTGCTCTGACTATCCAGCGACATACTGTCTTCCCCCGGCTCTGTTTCCGAGCGCAAAGCGTCTGCCTTTATGCTTTGCAGGGAACTTCTCAACATGCATAGCAGAGGAATGGTGACGCTAATGATTGCAGCATTGCCGCTCACCACCTGGGTAGACTGCTCAAAGTTTCGAAGGACCTGGCAGATGTCTGCCAACCCGGCCCACTCTTCTGAAAATAATTGAGGAGGCTGACTCCCACTGCGCCGCCCATGTTGGAGTTGGTATTCCACTATAGCTCTACGCTGCTCATAGAGCCTGGCCAACATGTGGAGCATAGAGTTCCACCGTGTGGGCACGTCGCACAGCAGTCGGTGCACTGGCAGATTAAACCGATGTTGCAGGGTCCGCAGGGTGGCAGCGTCCGTGTGGGACTTGCGGAAATGTGCGCAGAGCCGGCGCACCTTTACGAGCAGGTCTGACAAGCGTGGGTAGCTTTTCAGAAAGCGCTGAACCACCAAATTAAAGACGTGGGCCAGGCATGGCACGTGCGTGAGGCTGCCGAGCTGCAGAGCCGCCACCAGGTTACGGCCGTTGTCACACACGACCATGCCCGCTTGGAGGCTCAGCGGCGCAAGCCAGCGGTCGGTCTGCTCTGTCAGACCCTGCAGCAGTTCGTGGGCCGTGTGCCTCTTATCTCCTAAGCTGAGTAGTTTCAGCACGGCCTGCTGACGCTTGCCCACCGCTGTGCTGCCACGACGCGCAACACCGACTGCTGGCGACGCGCTGCTGCTGCTGACACATCTTGATTGCGAGACAGAGGTTGCGTTGGAGGAGGAGGAGGAGGGTGGTTTAGTGGAGGAAGTATACACCACCGCAGATACCACCACCGAGCTGGGGCCCGCAATTCTGGGGGTGGGTAGGACGTGAGCGGTCCCAGGCTCTGACTCTGTCCCAGCCTCCACTAAATTCACCCAATGTGCCGTCAGGGAGATATACTGGCCCTGCCCGCCTGTGCTTGTCCACGTGTCCGTTGTTAAGTGGACCTTGGCAGTAACCGTGTTGGTGAGGGCGCGGACGATGTTGCGGGAGACGTGGTCGTGCAGGGCTGGGACGGCACATCGGGAAAAGTAGTGGCGACTGGGAACAGAGTAGCGCGGGGCCGCCGCCACTATCATACTTTTGAAGGACTCCTTTTCCACAACCCTATACGGCAGCATCTCAAGGCTGATAAATTTGGCTATGTGGACGGTTAACGCTTGAGCGTGTGGGTGCGTGGCGGCGTACTTGCGCTTGCGCTCAAACACTTGCGCTAGCGACGGCTGGACGGTGCGGTGCGAGACATTGCTGGATTGGGCCGAGGACAGCGGAGGTGAGGGTGTGGGTGCAGGCCAGGAGACGGTAGTGCCTGTGTCCTCAGAGCGGGTTTGGATCTCAGTGGCAGGTTGGGGCACAGGGGGAGAGGCAGCGGTGCAAACCGGAGGCGGTGAACGGCCTTCGTCCCACCTTGTGGGGTGCTTGGCCATCATATGTCTGCGCATGCTGGTGGGGGTGAGGCTGTTGGTGGTGGCTCCCCGGCTGATCTTGGCGCGACAAAGGTTGCACACCACTGTTCGTCGGTCGTCAGGCGTCTCTGTGAAAAACTGCCAGACCTTAGAGCACCTCGACCTCTGCAGGGTGGCATGGCGCGAGGGTGCGCTTTGGGAAACAGTTGGTGGATTATTCGGTCTGGCCCTGCCTCTACCCCTGGACTCCGCACTGCCTCTTGCAACCTGCCCTGCTGCTGCCCTTGCCTCCCCCTCTGAAGACCTGTCCTGAGTAGGCGTTGCACACCAGGTGGGGTCAGTCACCTCATCGTCCTGCTGCTCTTCCTCCGAATCCTCTGTGCGCTCCTCCCTCGGACTTACTGCCCTTACTACTACCTCACCGATAGACAACTGTGTCTCATCGTCATCGTCCTCCTCACCCACTGAAAGGTCTTGAGACAGTTGCCGGAAGTCCCCAGCCCCGGACCCCGGGAACTTTCCAATGGTTGGGCATCAGTGACGATAAACTCCTCTGGTGGGAGAGGAACCACTGCTGCCCAATCTGAGCAGGGGCCCGAGAACAGTTCCTGGGAGTCTTCCCGCTCCTGAGCATGTGTCATTGTAGTGGAGTGAGGAGGCTGGGAGAAAGGAGGAGCAGCAGCCAGAGGATTCGGATTTGCAGCACTGGACGGCGCAGAACTGTGGGTGGATGATAGCTTGCTCGAAGCACTTTCTGCCATCCACGACAGGACCTGCTCACACTGCTCATTTTCTAATAAAGGTCTCCCGCGTGGACCCATTAATTGGGCGATGAATGTGGGGACGCCAGAAACGTGCCTCTCTCCTAATCGTGCAGCAGTCGGCTGCGATACACCTGGATCAGGAGCTCGGCCTGTGCCCACACCCTTACTTGGGCCTACGCGTCCTCGGCCACGTCCACGTCCTCTAGGCCTACCCCTACCCCTCAGCATGCTGTATTACCAGTGATTTCCCAGGCAGGAAATAAATTGGCGCAAGCCTGCAGGACAAATAGAATTTTTCCCTTTTTTTTTAAAGAAAAGGCCCACTGACTATATTCAATCAGATGAGAAATGTGTTCCACAGAAATGCAGTTATATGAAGTGCAGCAGAGCGGTGATTTTTCCCAGGAAGGCAGGAAATAAATTGGCGCAAGACTGCTGTTAAACGTAGCTGGCTGCGTGTGATTTTTTTACTATCTCCACCCACCACACACGTACCCAGAACGCTGAGGACTGACAGAGGCAGGCCACATAGAATTTTTCCCTTTTTTTAAAAAGAAAAGGCCCACTGACTATATTCAATCAGATAAGAAATGTGTCCCACAGAAATGCAGTTATATGAAGTGCAGCAGAGCGGTGATTTTTCCCAGGAAGGCAGGAAATAAATTGGCGCAAGACTGCTGTTAAACGTAGCTGGCTGCGTATGATTTTTTTACTATCTCCACCCACCACACACGTACCCAGAACGCTGAGGACTGACAGAGGCAGGCCACATAGAATTTTTCCCTTTTTTTTAAAAGAAAAGGCCCACTGACTATATTCAATCAGATAAGAAATCTGTTCCACAGAAATGCAGTTATATGAAGTGCAGCAGAGCGGTGATTTTCCCCAGGCAGGAAGGAAATAAATTGGCGCAAGACTGCTGTTAAACGTAGCTGGCTGCGTATGATTTTTTTACTATCTCCACCCACCACACACGTACACAGAACGCTGAGGACTGACAGAGGCAGGCCACATAGAATTTTTCCTTTTTTTTTTTTAAAGAAAAGGCCCACTGACTATATTCAATCAATAATATATGTCTTCTGGCCCTGCCTACACAATTCTCTCCCTGTAGTATTACTGCAGGGCGCAATGCTCTGCACAGCCGATTTTGAAAAAAAAAGATGCAACACTGCTAACAGCAGCCTGCACAGTACTGCACACGGATAGATGTGGCCCTGAGAAGGACCGTTGGGGTTCTTGAAGCCTACACTCACTCCTAACACTCTCCCTGCCTAACCACCACTTCTGTCCCTGGACTATTACTGCAGGGCGCAATGCTCTGCAGACAGCCGATTTTGAAAAAAAAAATTGTGCAACACTGCTAACAGCACCCTCCACAGTACTGCACACGGATAGATGTGGCCCTGAGAAGGACCGTTGGGGTTCTTGAAGCCTACACTCACTCCTAACACTCTCCCTACAGCAGCACCAGCAGCAGCACTTTCCCTCAGCTAACTCACAAGGCATCTGAGGCGAGCCGCGGGAGGGGCCGACTTTTATACTCGGGTGACATCTGATCTCCCCAGCCACTCACAGCAGGGGGGTGGTATAGGGCTTGAATGTCACAGGGGGAAGTTGTAATGCCTTCCCTGTCTTTCAATTGGCCAGAAAAGCGCGCTAATGTCTCAGAGATGAAAGTGAAAGTAACCCGAACACCGCGTGGTGCTCGTTAAGAGTAACGAGCATCCCGAACACCCTAATATTCGCCCGATCATCAAGCTCGGACGAGTACGTTCGCTCATCACTAGTGCTGTACAAATCAAATGGTATACTTTACTCCTCTATGAAGTATAGTGATGTTTCAACCATAAAGTCTTTTACCCCTTAATGACGCGGCCCCTTTTTCTTTTTCTATTTTGGTTTTTTCCTCCCCCCTTCAAAAAAATCGTAATTCCTTTATTTATCCATCTACTTCGCTGTATAAGGGCTTGTTTTTTGCGGGACGAGTTGTATTTTTCAATGGTGCCATTTAATGTACCATATAATGTACTGAAAAACGTTTTAAAAATTCTAGTGGAGTAAAATGAAAAAAAAGACATTTTGCCGTCTTTTAGTGCGTCTTGTTTCTACGGCGCACAAACGGCAACAAAAGCGACATGATAACTTTATTCTATGGGTCAGTAGGATTGCTACAATACCAAACTTGTATAGTTTTTTTTTACTATACTACTCTTTTTTTTTTTTCAAAGACATTTAATTTTTTTCAATCATTTTCTGCAGTCATTTTGTGCGCGCAATAACTTTTTTTTTTCTGTCGACGTAGTTGAGCAAGGGCTCATTTTTTGCGGGATGTCCTGTAGTTTCTGATAGTATCAATTTCGAATACATACGACTTTTTGATCGCTTTTTATTGCGTTTTTTCTGGGAGACAGTGTAACTAAAAAGGTGCATTTCTGGCGTTCTTTATTTTATTTTTCGGACGACGTTCACCGTGCAGCAAAAATAATGCACTACTTTGATAGTTCGGACTTTTATGGACGTGGCGATACCAAATACATATTTTTATTGTATCATTTAGATTTTTTAATAATAGGTATGGCAAAAGGGGGGTGATTTAAACTTTTACAACTTTTTTTTTTTTACAATTAAAAAAACTTTATTGATTTTTTTTTTTTACATTACTTTGAAGTAACATGCGATGCTTTGATCGCTCCTGCAGTATGACATAATGCTATAGCGAGGGGGATGGCTTGATAGGCAGTCTGCTAAGGCAGCCCTGGGACCTTTCATTAGGCCCCCGGCTGCCATGACACCTGCACGGCTCCCCCGATCTCACCGCAGAGGGGGCCGTGCGGGACCCCCGAACATCGTTTGGGGGATTTAAATGCCGCTGTCAGAATTGTCAGCGGCATTTAAATGGTTAATAGCCGCGATCGCGTGGCCGATCGCGGCTATTGCCCGCGGGTGTCAGCTGTTATAAACAGCTGACGCCCGCACTGTATGAAGAGAGGTTGCCACGCAACCTCTCTTCATACATACCCCGTCGCTCCATGACGTACCATTACATCATTGAGCGGGAAGGGGTTAAAGTTTGAGAAAGACATGATCGAAATGTCGCTACACTTCATGAAGGAAAAAAGTATACCATTGAATTTTTAATGTACCACAAACAGGAAATTAAACTTTTATCAAACAGTCTTGCAACATTTCAAGATGCAACACTCAAGTCTGCCCGTCTTCCTTCATGTGTATCAACATTGCATGAAAATTTTAGGCTGAACTTGATGATGTGAGCAGTCAATTGTAATACCGTTCAATGAGAAAGGAACAATGCCTTTTAAGTATATTCAATACTGTCAATCTTTAGATCTATCTCAAATTAGATCTAGAGAATGAACCACAAAATACACGAATAAATGAATGAATGAGTAAATTTAGCTCAGGCTACAGGGAAAGTAGCTTTGCGAATCAATTATTATTAGAGATGAGCGAACGCGTTCGTCCGAGCTTGATATTCGTGCGAATATTAGGGTGTTCGGGATGTTCGTTATTCGTAACGAACACCATGCGGTGTTCTGGTTACTTTCACTTCCTTCCCTGAGACGTTAGCGCGCTTTTCTGGCCAATTGAAAGACAGGGAAGGCATTACAACTTCCCCCTGCAACGTTTAAGCCCTATACCACCCCCCTGCTGTGAGTGGCTGGCGAGATCAGGTGTTCGCCTAATATAAAAGTCGGCCCCTCCCGCGGCTCGCCTCAGATGCGGTGTGAGTTAGATGAGGGACAGTGCTGTTTATACCGGAGCTGCTGTAGGGAAAGAATTGGTAGTTAGTGTAGGCTTCAAGACCCCCCAAAGGTCCTTATTAGGGCCACTGATAGCTGTGTGTTGGCTGCTGTTAGCAGTGGGATTTTTTTTTTTCTCAAAATCGCCTCTGCAGACCGTTGCACCTGGCATTAGGGACAGAAGTGCTGCATAGGCAGAGAGAGATGTTTAGGAGTGAGTGTAGCCTTCAAGAACCTCAACGGTCCTTTCTAGGGCCATATTTATCCGTGTGCAGTACTGTCCAGGCTGCTGTTAGCTGTGCTGCATTTTTTTTGGGCTTCTCAAAATCGCCTCTGCAGAGCATTCCACCCTCCATTGATACTGCAGGGAAAGAATTGTATAGGCAGGGCCACAACACAGTTATTATTCATAGAATATACGCAGTGCTGCCTTTTGGTGGGAAAAAACTGAAAACAAATCTATTTGTCCAGCCTCTGTCCGTCCTTACGGGCGGTGGAGACGTGTGAGCTGCGTGAAGAACAGTGCTAAATCATACGCACCCAGCTACGCTTTACTGCTGGCTTCGCCATTTGCTTTCCTTAATTGGGAAAAAAAATACCTGCTCTGCCAGAGTTATAATAACTCTGCTACCCTCACGTTCTGTGACACATAAGCAGGGACACAGCACAGTTATTAAACTTAGATAATTCATTCACTAGAGGCAGTGGGGCCTTTCGTTTTCCAAAAAGGGCAAAAATTATATTTGGCCTGCAGTCTTGCGCCAATTTATTTCCTGCCTGTGAAATCAAATCACTGGTAATACAGCATGCTGAGGGGTAGGGGTAGGCCTAGAGGACGTGGACGCGGCCGAGGACGCGGAGGGCCAAGTCAGGGTGTGGGCACAGGCCAAGCTCCTGATTCAGGTGTGTCGCAGCCGACTGCTGCGCGATTAGGAGAGAGGCACGTTTCTGGCGTCCCCACATTCATCGCCCAATTAATGGGTCCACGCGGGAGACGGTTATTAGAAAATGAGCAGTGTGAGCAGGTCCTGTCCTGGATGGCAGAAAGTGCTTCGAGCAACCTATCGTCTACCCGCAGTTCTGCGCCGTCCACTGCTGCCAATCCGAATCCTCTGTCTGCTGCTCCTCCTTCCTCCCAGCCTCCTCACTCCACTACAATAACACCTGCTCAGGAGCGGGAGCACTCCCAGGAACTGTTCTCAGGCCCCTGCTTAGATTGGGCAGCAGCGGTTCCTCTCCCACCAGAGGAGTTTATCGTCACTGATGCCCAACCATTCGAAAGTTCCCGGGGTCCGGGGGAAGAGGCTGGGGACTTCCGCCAACTGTCTCAACAACTTTCTGTGGGTGAGGAGGACGATGACGATCAGACACAGTTGTCTTGCAGTGAGGTAGTAGTAAGGGCAGTAAGTCCCAGGGAGCAGCGCACAGAGGATTCGGAGGAAGAGCAGCAGGACGATGAGGTGACTGACCCCACCTGGTGTGCAACGCTTACTCAGGAGGACAGGTCTTCAGAGGGGGAGTCAAGGGCATCAGCAGGGCAGGTTGCAAGAGGCAGTGCAGTGGCCAGGGGTAGAGGCAGGGCCAGACCGAATAATCCACCAAGTGTTTCCCAAAGCGCCCCCTCGCGCCATGCCACCCTGCGGAGGCCGAGGTGCTCTAAGGTCTGGCAGTTTTTCACAGAGACGCCTGACGACCGACGAACAGTGGTGTGCAACCTTTGTCGCGCAAAGCTCAGCCGGGGAGCCAACACCAACAGCCTCACCACCACCACCATGCGCAGACATATGATGGCCAAGCACCCCGCAAGGTGGGACAAAGGCCGTTCACCGCCTCCGGTTTGCACCCCTGCCTCTCCCCCTGTGCCCCAACCTGCCACTGAGATGCAACCCCCCTCTCAGGACACAGGCACTACCGCCTCATGGCCTGCACCCACACCCTCATCTCCGCTGTCCTCGGCCCCATCCAGCAGTGTAGTTCAGCGCACCGTTCAGCCGTCGCTTGCGCAAGTGTTCGAGCGCAAGCGCAAGTACGCCGCCACGCACCCGCACGCTCAAACGTTAACCGTCCGCATCGCAAAATTCATCAGCCTTGAGATGCTGCCGTATAGGGTTGTGGAAACGGAGTCCTTCAAAAGTATCATGGAGGCGGCGGCCCCGCGCTACTCTGTTCCCAGTCGCCACTACTTTTCCCGATGTGCCGTCCCAGCCCTGCACGACCACGTCTCCCGCAACATTGTGCGCGCCCTCACCAACGCGGTTACTGCCACGGTCCACTTAACTACGGACACGTGGACAAGCACAGGCGGGCAGGGCCACTACATCTCCCTGACGGCACATTGGGTGAATTTAGTGGAGGCTGGGACAGAGTCAGAGCCTGGGACCGCTCACGTCCTACCCACCCCCAGAATTGCGGGCCCCAGCTCGGTGCTGGTATCTGCGGAGGTGTATGCTTCCTCCACTAAAGCACCCTCCTCCTCCTCCTCCTCCTCTGTCTCGCAATCAAGATGTGTTAGCAGCAGCATGTCGCCAGCAGTCGGTGTCGCGCGGTGTGGCAGCACAGCGGTGGGCAAGCGTCAGCAGGCCGTGCTGAAACTACTCAGCTTAGGCGATAAGAGGCACACGGCCCACGAACTGCTGCAGGGTCTGACACAGCAGACCGACCGCTGGCTTGCGCCGCTGAGCCTCCAACCGGGCATGGTCGTGTGTGACAACGGCCGTAACCTGGTGGCGGCTCTGCAGCTTGGCAGCCTCACGCACGTGCCATGCCTGGCCCACGTCTTTAATTTGGTGGTTCAGCGGCTTCTGAAAAGCTACCCACGCTTGTCAGACCTGCTCGTAAAGGCGCGCCGGCTCTGCGCACATTTCCGCAAGTCCCACACGGACGCTGCCACCCTGCGCACCCTGCAACATCACTTTAAGCTGTCAGTGCACCGACTGCTGTGCGACGTGCCCACACGGTGGAACTCTACGCTCCACATGTTGGCCAGGCTCTATGAACAACGTAGAGCTATAGTCGAATACCAACTCCAACATGGGCGGCGCAGTGGGAGTCAGCCTCCTCAATTCCTTTCAGAAGAGTGGGCCTGGTTGGCAGACATGGCTGCCATGTCCTTGGTAATTTTGAGGAGTCTACCCAGGTGGTGAGCGGCGATGCTACAATCATTAGCGTCACCATTCCTCTGCTATGCATCTTGAGACATTCCCTGTAAACCATAAAGGCAGCTGCTTTGCGCTCGGAAACGGGGGCGGGGGAAGACAGTATGCCGCTGGATAGTCAGGGCACCCTCCTGTCTATTTCTCAGCGCGTACAGGAGGAGGAGGAGGAGGAGGAGCATGAGGAGGATGAGGAGGAGGGGGAAGAGACAGATTGGCCCGCTGCTGACGGTACACCGGCTGATTGCCTGTCATCCTTTCAGCGTGTATGGCCTGAGGAGGAGGAGGAGGAGGAGGAGGATCCTGAAAGTGATCTTCCTAGTGAGGACAGCCATGTGTTGCGTACTGGTACCCTGGCACACATGGCTGACTTCATGTTAGGATGCCTTTCTCGTGACCCTCGCGTTGCACGCATTCTGGCCACGACGGATTACTGGGTGTACACACTGCTCGATCCACGGTATAAGGAGAACCTGCCCACTCTGATTCCCGAAGAGGAAAGGGGTTCGAGAGTGTTGCTATACCACAGGACCCTTGCGGACAAGCTGATGGTAAAATTCCCAGCCGACAGCGCTAGTGGCAGAAGGCGCAGTTCCGAGGGCCATGTTGCAGGGGATGTGCGTAGATCGAGCAGCATGTACATCCCAGGCAGTGCAACAGTCTTTAAGGGCCTGGCCAGCTTTATGGCTCCCCACCAAGACTGTGTCACCGCTCCCCAGTCACGGCTGAGTCGGCGGGAGCACTGCAAAAGGATGGTGAGGGAGTACGTAGCGGATCGCACGACCATCCTTGGTGACGCCTCTGCCCCCTACAACTACTGGGTGTCGAAGCTGGACACGTGGCCTGAACTAGCCCTGTATGCCCTTGAGGTGCTTGCTTGTCCTGCGGCTAGCGTCTTGTCGGAAAGGGTGTTTAGTGCGGCTGGGGGAATCATCACAGATAAGCGTAGCCGCTTGTCAACCGACAGTGCCGACAGGCTAACACTCATCAAGATGAACAAAGGCTGGATTTCCCCAGACTTCTGTTCTCCACCAGCGGACAGCAGCGATACCTAAGCAATACGTAGGCTGCACCCGCGGATGGAAGCTACGTTCTCTCTCACCATCCAAAACGGGGACATTTCTGCTTCATCAATCTGTGTCTAATATTCCTCCTCCTCCTCCTCCTGCTCCTGCTCCTGAAACCTCACGTAATCACGCTGAACGGGCAGTTTTTCTTAGGGCCACAAGGCTCACTCAAATAATTTTTCAGAACAATTTTTATAAGTTTCAATTAGCTTAAAAGCGTTGGAACTTTAACTTGAACCAATTTTTCGTTACACTGGGCTGCCTCCAGGCCTAGTTACCACTTAAGCCACATTAACCAAAGCGATTCACCTGCCATCTTGGTTGGGCATGGCCAATTTTTACTGAGGTACATTAGTACTGTTGGTACACCAATTTTTTGGGGCCCTCACCTACAGTGTAATCATAGTAATTTCTATGTTCTTCGCCTGCACTCATGGTACAGAAAGGTGTGTGGGGTTGGCCTACACTTTAGCTACATAAATGTCACTTGTGCCTTGGCTATACTAAGGCTACTGAAATGGAACTAAGACTGCGCTCCCGCTATACTGCTGCTTCAGAATTGTTACTGGGGCCTGTCTTGAGTGCTACTATTGCTGACATGGAACGAAGACTGCGCTCCCGCTATACTGCTGCTTCAGAATTGTTACTGGGGCCTGTCTTGAGTGCTACTATTGCTTACATGGAACGAAGACTGCGCTCCCGCTATACTGCTGCTTCAGAATTGTTACTGGGGCCTGTCTTGAGTGCTACTATTGCTTACATGGAACGAAGACTGCGCTCCCGCTATACTGCTGCTTCAGAATTGTTACTGGGGCCTGTCTTGAGTGCTACTATTGCTTACATGGAACGAAGACTGCGCTCCCGCTATACTGCTGCTTCAGAATTGTTACTGGGGCCTGTTTTGAGTGCTACTATTGCTTACATGGAACGAAGACTGCGCTCCCGCTATACTGCTGCTTCAGAATTGTTACTGGGGCCTGTCTTGAGTGCTACTATTGCTTACATGGAACGGACACGTGGAGAGGACACGTAGTGCCTCAAAAACATCCCCCTCCTCCTCCAACAGGGAAAACATTGTTGGCAAATGCCTTTGCATTGGTTCGTCTGGTGGCAGTCCAAGAATTTCACCTTTACCAACACTACAAGAGAGCCCCCCCACCATCCCCCCGCCACGGCCCACTTAATCCTGGCCACATTCCGAAAACCAACAAAATACAACCGTGGTACTAGGTCCGCAGTCACCACCACATTACCACCAACGCGGTTACTGTTAAGGTGCATATAACCACGGACACGTGGAGAGGACACGTAGTGCCTCAAAAACATCCCCCTCCTCCTCCAACAGGGAAAACATTGTTGGCAAATGCCTTTGCATTGGTTCGTCTGGTGGCAGTCCAAGAATTTCACCTTTACCGACACTACAAGAGAGCCCCCCCACCATCCCCCCGCCACGGCCCACTTAATCCTGGCCACATTCCGAAAACCAACAAAATACAACCGTGGTACTAGGTCCGCAGTCACCACCACATTACCACCAACGCGGTTACTGTTAAGGTGCATATAACCAGTCTGACTGGGGCATGCAGACACCTTGACAGAATGAATAGTGTGTGGCACATAGGTTCCCCATTGCTATGCCCACGTGTGCAGCTCCTGATGGCGGTGGCACAGGATTGTATTTCTCATTGCTTCTGTACAGCATTGTGGGCTATCGCCCCGCCCCTATTAAAGAGGGTCGCTACCTAGCCGTGCCAACCCTGTGCAGTGTGTGCCTGCGGTCCCTCGTCGTGGCAGACGCACTTCTAAATAGACATGAGGGTGGTGTGGCATGAGGGCAGCTGAAGGCTGCGCAGGGACAGTTTGGTGTGCGCTGTGGGGGGGAGGGGGTGCGGTTGGGCAGCATGTAACTCAGGAGAAGTGGCAGTGGAGTGTCATGCAGGCGGTGATTGTGCTTTGTTGGAGGTAGTGTGGTGCTTAGCAAAGGTATGCCATGCTAATGAGGGCTTTTCAGAAGTAAAAGTTGTTGGGGGGGGGGGGGGCCCACTCTTGCCGCTATTGTGGCTTAATAGTGGGACCTGTGAACTTGAGATGCAGCCCAACATGTAGCCCCTCGCCTGCCCTATCCGTCACTGTGTCATTCCCATCACTTTCCTGAATTGCCCAGATTTTCACACATGAAAACCTTAGCGAGCATCGGCGAAATACAAAAATGTTCTGGTCGCCCATTGACTTCAATGGGGTTCGTTGTTCGAAACGAACCCTCGAGCATCACGGGAAGTTCGTTCCGAATAACGAACACCCGAACATTTTGGTGTTCGCTCATCTCTAATTATTATTTAATAGTGAAAGGAGTAATTATAATCAGGGAACAAGGGACAATAATTATTTAATTTTGCCTATGAACTCGTACAGAAGGATAGTTTCAGGACTGTTTAATGACTCGATGACGTGACTTGTGGGCATGAAGACATCCCTTCTGGGTTTGTTCCAGGGTTAAGTGAGGAGTGCCAGGCTTGTAATAAATGTGATGACTTCAGGCAGCTGATGGGAGAGGATATGTCAGAAAATTGATGAGAAAGCTTCATTCATCCATTGTCATTACAGGCATTTACTTGAAGAACAGGTAACAGCAGTGTAGGTGGGAACACTCATGGCTTTCCATGCTTGTCTCCTTTTAAACCCTCCGCTTACCTGCTGGGCTCGCCTTAGGGGAATTGTCATAAAAGAGTAAAACCCTTTGTGAGGTAATAAACGTACGGGCCCCTCAGAATATTCAAGACAGAGTACTATTGCTGTCAATCCCTTGTTGCTGCCAAATTGAAGTAATACTCCATGTCTCTGCACTGAAAAAAAAGAATAATTTAGATAATTAAGGCTCAGATGAAAGAGAATCACATGAGGTCTAAGGAGGTTAAGCATTGCGCTGCCAGGAATTTCACACTGTCATGTTGTTAGAATTTGCTCTGGTTTCAGTTTTTACTCGCTTCAGATTTAAGAGAGCTGATAATTATATTTTGTATATGAGATTCAGATCTGTCAGACGCTTAAAGGGGCAGTGATGCATAGGAACAGTTAGATGGATGGTACTTGTTTCTTTGCTGGCCTAAATGAGGGAGATGGAACAATACCTCTGCAGCGTCACCTATTGGAAGGCAGCATTCCTGCAAGTCAATATTAGATTCTTTATACAAGCCTTGTAACAATGACTGGGAATTGAAAGCCAAGCCAGAATCCATACACGGACAGCTGTTTCAGGGTGTTTGCCTCTCATCAGTGTGCAGTAGGTTTCTGGCTTGGCTAGCGAGAGGCCTGTGATATGGGTCAGGAACACTATCTTTTCTCCTTAGGGAGAACACTTAGAAGATGAGAGAGGGAGGAGACTTATAAGGCCACAGGACACAGGAGCAATATTGGGTTCAAACTGCATGCGCTGGCTGGAACACCAAAGGGACATAAGATAAGGACTGACAAATGACCAAAACACTCACCTTGCATACCTGCACATATAACAGATGGAATTGCTATAAAGTACGAGGTATTAGTTTGTGGATTGGACAAGTCACTTAAGCCTGCAAGCCACTTCAAGGCTCCTCGCTGCCTCGCGGGTCCCTACTCTAATGAGAAAACATCCACCAGAACCCTGCCTGCAAGCAGGGTGATCGCCCCAATAAGGGCAGCCCCGCACTGGAACCTAAGGGGCTAACTAGCCTAGAGATGACAAACGATCCAGCAGGACAAGACACAGTTCTAACCAACACACTAGGGCTAGCATGCAAGACAGAACACACACAGAACCTGTGAAGCTGTGCTCATGGAAACCACAGGTCCCAGAAGCACATACCTGACACCTGTAATGTGGGTCAGGAATCTTTTTTTCTTAGGGAGAGCACATAGAAGGTGAGTGAGTGAGGAGACTTATAAGGCCATTCATGCTCCTCTGGGTAATATGCAAATAAGGGGGATGGAACAATACCTCTGCAGCGCCACCTATTGGAAGGCAGCATTCAAGCAAGTCAGTGTTAGACCCTTTACGAAATAAGTTAAATAAATGGAATGCCAGTTTAAGAGAATTGACCAACCCCTCTAATTTGTTCTTTTATGATATATGAAGCCAATAGAAAGATACAATGCCCTGCTCTCCTCCTCTCATGAGCAGTGGTCCAACATGGTACTTGGAACTGCTAGATAGGAAGATATACACTGGAAACAAACAGATACCAATTAATCTTAATGGGATCTGTGTTAAATTTTGTTTTCCCTGTGGCAGCGGAGCAGGGAAACTGATGTTCTCTATTATACCTTCTTGTAGGCATCAGTGGATTACGGGGTCTTCTTGAAAGGAAATTATTTATAACCAAGTATTGGTAGGGCACCCTGTGATGTCATAAAGGGGTGGCCATCTTATATGACCCATATTAATGGTCCGTACTCCAATACAAATTAAATGATTTCAGTTGGCACTATATTACACCTGTTTTCCCTATGGCAGCACTGCAAAAATGAGCACTTATATCAGTCACTCACCAATGGTCACATATTGTAGCAATTGCAGCCTTGCTCAATTGTGCGGAATACTACATCCTTGCCCCACTGGAGTGAGTAGTAGGTCTAGGGTCTGATTGACTCAACCCCTTCTGGGGTAAAGGGCAAGGGACATCTAAAGTGCTGTACCTGTTTCAGCTGAAGCAGTAATACCTTCCATCACCGTCATTGCAGGTCTTTCTTCAGCTGTGGTCCAGGCCGGAGCCTCCTGATGCTGTAAATTAAACTTGTCCCATCCACATGAGCTGCAGCGTAGCATGCAGGAGAAGAATTTGGATGCAGCCTCAGGATGGATGCTCAAACATAAACATTTAATTGGCATGGAGGAACAATCTGCAACAGTCTCCATAAAGGACTGTAGAGGGTGGTAGGTGGTGGTAGGTGGCTGGCTTGGATAGTCCCACTTTTCTCCACCTGGCTGTGCTTGAAACTTACACATCTACTTCTTCCTCTTTTTTTAAATCATATTTCTTTTTATTGAAATGTTTTTCCAAACATAGCAAAAATAACATAGTACACAATATACATATGTTTATATTGCACTATGATATTAAGCTAATAGCTTCATGTTGTATACAATCAATTTGCTCCACATAGTTCACCACAACTTTATAATCAACATATTACGATATCATGTATCAACTAAAATAAACATACTAATGAATTCAGCCTACTGTGTATGCTTGGAAAAGTAGTAGTAGAGACAATATAGAAAAAAAAGAAAAACATACATGCCTAAAGTGCTCCAACATATATATAATCCAGATTCTTTATTCCCATTGAATATACAGTCGCTACTTGGTGATTTTTAATATATTCATGTATTATGTCTACTTGATAACCATAAATCCCATGTATTAAAAAAGGATGATTTATTATCACAGGAGGATGCAATCATAAATTCGCACCAGCAATTCTGATTTATGCCCGCTATGATTTCTTTTAGTGTGGGGACTTTATCAGTTTTCCAGTATTTGGCCATCTTGGTTTTGGTTACCAGAGTAAAATGTAGAATCACAGTTTGACAGTTTCTTGGATACTTTTCTATGCTTAAAGCTAATAGAGCCAGAGGGGCTTTTATTATTATTGGGGAGCTGTAAATGTTTGAAAGCAGTTTCCCTATTTTCTTCCATAATCTTAATATTGGGGGATAGTCCCAATATGATAGTGGAATCATAGTGCCCGCTGATGGACATCTCCAACATTTGTTAGAGGTATTGTAAAAGGAGGCTAGCTTAGAAGGAGTATAATACCAATGCTATAGAATTTTTCTATTTAGCTCTAAGTGGGAAGTACATTTGGATATGGAGCTTATTATCGAAAAGAACATAGACCACTGCGAAGGTAGAAATTGCTCACTTAAGTCATTTTCCCATTTTGATTTGTATGATGATATATCATCTGGATAAGAATTCCGAAGCATTTTATAACAGTAAGATATACCTCCTTTCCGCAACACAGTAGATGTAAGCCAAATTTGGAGTTGAGAAATAGTTTGCAAAGTGGAATTTCGAAGATGGGCCAAAGCATGTCTTATTTGCAGATATTTGTAAAAATCTTGTTTGTTTAGGAGAAACTTTTTAGATAGAGTAATAAAATCCATCATATTATCTTCTGACCACAAGTCAGAGATTTTTAATATACCATTGGCCTTCCACATATCCAAATTTAGAAATGGTATGTGTACCTACAAAATTGCCACATTGAATTGTAAATAATTATATATGAATAGGTTACTTTTATTAATCTTATATCTTCTGACATACAAAAGATCTGAGAGGGTTAATAACCCCCACCCCCCACCCCCCCAAAAAAGTTCCAATTGGACCCAAATCTTTCGAGTGTCACTCTGCCATTTGTATTTTGCTTGATCTAGTAGAGTGGCATAATAGTATTGCAATATAGAAAGTCAACTCAAAGCTCCATCTTTTACTAGTCTGAATAGTATTGCAGCTTTAATTCTTCATTTAGATTTTTTCTAAATAAACTGCATAATTATTGTTTGAATTTTTTGTAAACACGATATTGGGAGATACACTATATGGGGATATTTCTAAATAGAGAATTTTGGGGATAAACAGCATTTTGATTGTCACGATTCTACCCAACCATGAAAGTCCCTGAACATTTAGTTTGGCAAGATCTCATCTAAGATTTTTTAGTAGAGGTAAATAATTTGCTTCATAAAGATCACTCAGCGGGTAGGTGACATTTATTCCCAAATAAGGAAATTACCTATTTACCCACTTGTAAGGGAAATGATTCCTGAGGCGGGACTCTTCTATCTTTGGTAGGCCCATGTTTATTATCCAAGATTTAGAATTATTGACCTTATAGTAGGAGGTGTCACTAAAAGTTGAGATAATATTGGAGATCGTCAGAAGTGTAATCTCTGGAGAGGAGCAAATCAAGATAATGTCATCTGCAAAAAGGTTTATGCAATGTTCTTGCAAGTTCACCTGAACCGCCTTAAAGTTTGTAGAGATTCTTATTTTTCCGGCCAGAGGTTCTATGATTAGCGCAAAAATTAGAGGAGAGAGCGGACACCCTTGTCGAGTGCGGTTTGTCATAAGAAATGACTGAGATAGGAAACCAGATGTAAAGACCCTGGCTGATGGAGATGAGTAAAGAGCTAAAATAGCTGTGAGTATAGGACCCCCAAATCCAAATTTACACATGACCGATCCCAGGTATCCCTAGTATACTTGGTTGAACACCTTCTCCACATCCAAGGATAGGAGAAGAGAAGGCATCCGACATTCCGACACATAGTGGATAATGTTGATTAGTCTTCTGGTAGCGTTTCTGGTCTGTCTATCTTTTACAAAGCCAACTTAGTCGTTTTTAAATAAATGAGGTAGGAAGTCAATTATTCTATTTGCAGTAATTTTTAATAGATCTTCAAATCGCTGTTTAAGTAAGAAATTGGCCTGAAATTTTTTGGTCTGTCTGGAGTCTTGCCCGGCTTCGGCAAGGTTATTGTTGTAGCATTGAGCATCTCAGAAGGCAAGCTGTCACCTTTTAAAATGTCATTGAAAAGTTGCAGAAGATGGCGTGACAGGATGTGTGAAAATTTTTTATAGTACTCATTGGTCGGTCCATCTGTGCGCGAAAGCTTGTTTACTGGAATCTTCTAATTGTTTGATTTTATTTAAGAGGTTTTCCCTTTTATTAGGTTTTATCTTCTTAACAGTGGAAGATAACTTGATAAAACAATCTCTTATGTAGACTTTATGTGCACACCAATTATTAGATCTGGATGTATCGTTTGAGTTGTTGTTCAAAAAATATTCTTTCAATTCTGTTTCAATCTGTTGGGTGTTGGGGTCAGAAGATTAGAGCGAACTATTAAGACGCCGTGGAGAGGTTGGAATTTTATTAAATTGTTCCTTAACAGAAATCGATACAGGAGCATGGATGGACCGTGTTATCGTACCAATGGAAGCTTTACTGACATCTTGAAGAAGCCACTTGTCTTCTACTATGAAATCAATTCTTGTCCAATTGTGGATTAGAGAAAAAAGTATAGTCTCTATCTGAGGCATGTGTAGTTCTCCAAGAATCAAAAGGCTCCTCCATATAAAGGATATCAAATATATCAGCGTTCTTTTCTTTGGTTGGGCTATGGCTTTTA
Organism: Eleutherodactylus coqui; assembly: GCF_035609145.1. Classification (NCBI taxonomy): domain Eukaryota; kingdom Metazoa; phylum Chordata; class Amphibia; order Anura; family Eleutherodactylidae; genus Eleutherodactylus; species Eleutherodactylus coqui. Next base: position 113,473,547 of record NC_089838.1, read on the forward strand.
GCTAAATGAGGATCAAGAACTTTATTAAAGTCACCATAGATTTCACAGAACCGAACCTCTCTCTGTCCAGGATTCTAAGCACGTTTTAAAAAATTTGCCCTGTTTCTTGTTTGTGGCATATATGGAGAGTATACAAAATGTTTTCGTTATTTATGATACAGTTCAAGAGAATAGATCTATTTTGCTTATCAAAAATGGTTTCGACGTGTTGAAAAGCTATAGTATTTTTTACAGCTATCAAGAGTGCACGTTTTTGTTAATATTTGGGGTGAAATAAATATGGGAAAGTTTTTGTGTTTTATTCTATGACTTTCAGTAGCAAGGAGATAAGCTTCTTAAATACACAAGACATCATAATTTAATCATTTGCTTTCTCGCCAGAGAAGAGATCTTTTAGGGCTATTCAACCCTTTAACATTGAGGGAAGAGATTTTAAACACCATATCCAAAAAGTGACTTCTTCCTTTTTTAAGCGTTGCGGTAGTCTATGGGGAAGGCAAATGTTGGCAACCTCTTCTATCCTGGTGCAGGAGCTCTCCACAGAAGGTCTGCTCACTCGAACTACTAGCAAACTACTAGCACACTACTGCACTAACAACATGGCCTCCAAACCACTTCCTGTTTCAGGTCTTCCTGCAAGCTACATGCACCCCCTCTTCACATTGTGTATTTAAAGTGACATACACCAATAAACTGCAGAGAACAAAGCAAGTGCACTCAGCAACAATTAACAACCCCCCCCCCCCCTCCTTACTCCTGAATGGGATAGGGCTGCTACATAAAACAGCTCACCCTAATTTCATACTATTTAGGAATTTGGCAAATGCTACAATATAAATAATAGTACCTTCCAGCAACTTGGTTTGTATAATATAAAACAACATCATTGACATGTTTGCTTCTTTCTGAATATGGGAATATGCCCGCTGATCTTGTTTCTGTATAAGAAATTACATTACAGCTAAAGTGAATACTGTCAGTAATCTGATGCTCATGCTTGCCAATAGCAGTGAAGAAGAAACAACCACACCACTTTTATGTACACACTCCAGAGTCGTGTTGGAACAACACACTGGTGTATTAAGCATCCAGACATTTTAATTGCAAGATAATTAAAGGTAATGATAAACAACTTCCATGCTGTGTATGTTGTAAATTGCAGCACATTTCTTTCATTAAAAGGGGTTATCCATTGTGTAAATCCTGATGGCTTATTCTCAGGATATCTAATCGGTGATGGTTCATCAAGTGATCATTGGTAGTTTCGGGTGGCAGAGCCCCTCCGATCATGATAGGCTATCAATTTCAACAAATTAGACAACCCCTTTAACGTAGATATCAGCAACCTATTATTCAGAAATAGCCTTAACTAGGATTATATATATACTCAACCATACAAGTCTGATTTAGCCTAGTGTTCCAGTGGTTTAGAAAATATTAGACTATATGTGTGTTTTGTGGGTGAGGTATAGTGACTAGAGATGAGCGAACGTGTTCGTCCGAGCTTGATATTCGTGCGAATATTAGGGTGTTCGGGATGTTCGTTATTCGTAACGAACACCATGCGGTGTTCGGGTTACTTTCACTTCCTTCCCTGAGACGTTAGCGCGCTTTTCTGGCCAATTGAAAGACAGGGAAGGCATTACAACTTCCCCCTGCGTCGTTCAAGCCCTATACCACCCCCCTGCAGTGAGTGGCTGGGGAGATCAGGTGTCCGCCTAATATAAAAGTCGGCCCCTCCCGCGGCTCGCCTCAGATGCCTGGTGAGTTAGATGAGGGACAGTGCTGTTTGTACCGGAGCTGCTGTAGGGAAAGAATTGGTAGTTAGTGTAGGCTTCAAGACCCCCAAAGGTCCTTATTAGGGCCACTGATAGCTGTGTGTTGGCTGCTGTTAGCAGTGGCAATTTTTTTTCTCTCAAAATCGGCTCTGCAGAGCGTTGCACCCGGCATTAGGGACAGAAGTGTTGCATAGGCAGGGAGAGTGTTAGGAGTGAGTGTAGCCTTCAAGAACCTCAACGGTCCTTTCTAGGGCCATATTTATCCGTGTGCAGTACTGTCCAGGCTGCTGTTAGCTGTGCTGCATATTTTTTTTCTTCTCAAAATCGCCTCTGCAGAGCATTGCACCCTCCATTGATACTACAGGGAAAGAATTGTGTAGGCAGGGCCACAACACAGTTATTATTCATTGAATATACGCAGTGCGGCCTTTTGCTTGTAAAACAAGTGAAAAAAATTCTATTTGACCTGCCTCTGTCCGTCCTAAGGGCTGTGGACACGTGTCGGCTGCGTGTGCAACGTTTAAAAATCAGACGCACCCAGCTACGTTTTACTGCTGGCTTTGCCATTTGCTTTCCTTAATTGGGAAAAAAATACCTGCTCTGCCAGAGTTATAATAACTCTGCTACCCTCACGTTCTGTGACACATTAGCAGGGCCACAGCACAGTTATTAAACTTCTCATGTTCATTGAATATACGCAGTGCTGCCTTTTGGTGGAAAAAAACTGAAAAAAATTCTATTTGTCCTGCCTCTGTCCGTCCTAAGGGCTGTGTGTACGTGTCGGCTGCGTGTGCAACGTTTAAAAATCAGACGCACCCAGCTACGTTTTACTGCTGGCTTCGCCATTTGCTTTCCTTAATTGGGAAAAAAATACCTGCTCTGCCAGAGTTATAATAACTCTGCTACCCTCACGTTCTGTGACACATTAGCAGGGCCACAGCACAGTTATTAAACTTAGATTATTCATTCACTAGAGGCAGTGGGGCCTTTCGTTTTCAAAAAAGGGAAAAAATTATATTTGGCCTGCAGTCTTGCGCCAATTTATTTCCTGCCTGTGAAATCAAATCACTGGTAATACAGCATGCTGAGGGGTAGGGGTAGGCCTAGAGGACGTGGACGCGGCCGAGGACGCGGAGGGCCAAGTCAGGGTTTGGGCACAGGCCGAGCTCCTGATCCAGGTGTGTCGCAGCCGACTGCTGCGCGATTAGGAGAGAGGCACGTTTCTGGCGTCCCCACATTCATCGCCCAATTAATGGGTCCACGCGGGAGACGGTTATTAGAAAATGAGCAGTGTGAGCAGGTCCTGTCCTGGATGGCAGAAAGTGCTTCGAGCAACCTATCGTCAACCCGCAGTTCTGCGCCGTCCACTGCTGCAAATCCGAATCCTCTGCCTGCTGCTCCTCCTTCCTCCCAGCCTCCTCACTCCACTACAATGAAACCTGCTCAGGAGCGGGAACACTCCCAGGAACTGTTCTCGGGCCCCTGCTTAGATTGGGCAGCAGCGGTTCCTCTCCCACCAGAGGAGTTTATCGTCACTGATGCCCAACCATTCGAAAGTTCCCGGGGTCCGGGGGAAGAGGCTGGGGACTTCCGCCAACTGTCTCAACAACTTTCTGTGGGTGAGGAGGACGATGACGATCAGACACAGTTGTCTTGCAGTGAGGTAGTAGTAAGGGCAGTAAGTCCAAGGGAGCAGCGCACAGAGGATTCGGAGGAAGAGCAGCAGGACGATGAGGTGACTGACCCCACCTGGTGTGCAACGCTTACTCAGGAGGACAGGTCTTCAGAGGGGGAGTCAAGGGCATCAGCAGGGCAGGTTGCAAGAGGCAGTGCGGTGGCCAGGGGTAGAGGCAGGGCCAGACCGAATAATCCACCAACTGTTTCCCAAAGCGCCCCCTCGCGCCATGCCACCCTGCAGAGGCCGAGGTGCTCTAAGGTCTGGCAGTTTTTCACAGAGACACCTGACGACCGACGAACAGTGGTGTGCAACCTTTGTCGCGCAAAGCTCAGCCGGGGAGCCAACACTAACAGCCTCACCACCACCACCATGCGCAGACATATGATGGCCAAGCACCCCACAAGGTGGGACGAAGGCTGTTCAGCGCCTCCGGTTTGCACCCCTGCCTCTCCCCCTGTGCCCCAACCTGCCACTGAGATGCAACCCCCCTCTCAGGACACAGGCACTACCGCCTCATGGCCTGCACCCACACCCTCATCTCCGCTGTCCTCGGCCCCATCCAGCAGTGTAGTTCAGCGCACTGTCCAGCCGTCGCTTGCGCAACTGTTGGAGCGCAAGCGCAAGTACGCCGCCACGCACCCGCACGCTCAAACGTTAACCGTCCGCATAGCAAAATTCATCAGCCTTGAGATGCTGCCGTATAGGGTTGTGGAAACGGAGTCCTTCAAAAGTATCATGGAGGCGGCAGCCCCGCGCTACTCAGTTCCCAGTCGCCACTACTTTTCCCGATGTGCCATCCCAGCCCTGCACGACCACGTCTCCCGCAACATTGTACGTGCCCTCACCAATGCGGTTACTGCCACGGTCCACTTAACAACGGACACGTGGACAAGCACAGGCGGGCAGGGCCACTACATCTCCCTGACGGCACATTGGGTGAATTTAGTGGAGGCTGGGACAGAGTCAGAGCCTGGGACCGCTCACGTCCTACCCACCCCCAGAATTGCGGGCCCCAGCTCGGTGGTGGTATCTGCGGAGGTGTATGCTTCCTCCACTAAAGCACCCTCCTCCTCCTCCTCCTCCTCTGTCTCGCAATCAAGATGTGTTAGCAGCAGCATGTCGCCAGCAGTCGTTGTCGCGCGGTGTGGCAGCACAGCGGGGGGCAAGCGTCAGCAGGCCGTGCTGAAACTACTCAGCTTAGGCGATAAGAGGCACACGGCCCACGAACTGCTGCAGGGTCTGACACAGCAGACCGACCGCTGGCTTGCGCCGCTGAGCCTCCAACCGGGCATGGTCGTGTGTGACAACGGCCGTAACCTGGTGGCGGCTCTGCAGCTCGGCAGCCTCACGCACGTGCCATGCCTGGCCCACGTCTTTAATTTGGTGGTTCAGCGCTTTCTGAAAAGCTACCCATGCTTGTCAGACCTGCTCGTAAAGGCGCGCCGGCTCTGCGCACATTTCCGCAAGTCCCACACGGACGCTGCCACCCTGCGCACCCTGCAACATCACTTTAAGCTGCCAGTGCACCGACTGCTGTGCGACGTGCCCACACGGTGGAACTCTACGCTCCACATGTTGGCCAGGCTCTACGAACAGCGTAGAGCTATAGTCGAATACCAACTCCAACATGGGCGGCGCAGTGGGAGTCAGCCTCCTCAATTCCTTTCAGAAGAATGGGCCTGGTTGGCAGACATCTGCCATGTCCTTGGTAATTTTGAGGAGTCTACCCAGGTGGTGAGCGGCGATGCTACAATCATTAGCGTCACCATTCCTCTGCTATGCATCTTGAGAAATTCCCTGCAAACCATAAAGGCAGCTGCTTTGCGCTCGGAAACGGGGGCGGTGGAAGACAGTATGCCGCTGGATAGTCAGGGCACCCTCCTGTCTATTTCTCAGCGCGTACAGGAGGAGGAGGAGGAGCATGAGGAGGATGAGGAGGAGGGGGAAGAGACAGCTTGGCCCGCTGCTGACGGTACACCGGCTGATTGCCTGTCATCCTTTCAGCGTGTATGGCCTGAGGAGGAGAAGGAGGAGGAGGAGGATCCTGGCAGTGATCTTCCTAGTGAAGACAGCCATGTGTTGCGTACAGGTACCCTGGCACACATGGCTGACTTCATGTTAGGATGCCTTTCTCGTGACCCTCGCGTTGTACGCATTCTGGCCACGACGGATTACTGGGTGTACACACTGCTCGACCCACGCTATAAGGAGAACCTGCCCACTCTCATTCCCGAAGAGGAAAGGGGTTCGAGAGTGTTGCTATACCACAGGACCCTTGCGGACAAGCTGATGGTAAAATTCCCAGCCGACAGCGCTAGTGGCAGAAGGCGCAGTACCGAGGGCAAGGTAGCAGGGGAGGTGCGGAGATCGAGCAGCATGTACATCCCAGGCAGTGCAACAGTCTTTAAGGGCCTGGCCAGCTTTATGGCTCCCCACCAAGACTGTGTCACCGCTCCCCAGTCAAGGCTGAGTCGGCGGGAGCACTGTAAAAGGATGGTGAGGGAGTACGTAGCCGATCGCACGACCATCCTCGGTGACGCCTCTGCCCCCTACAACTACTGGGTGTCGAAGCTGGACACGTGGCTTGAACTAGCGCTGTATGCCCTGGAGGTGCTTGCTTGTCCTGCGGCTAGCGTCTTGTCGGAGAGGGTGTTTAGTGCGGCTGGGGGAATCATCACAGATAAGCGTAGCCACTTGTCAACCGACAGTGCCGACAGGCTAACACTCATCAAGATGAACAAAGGCTGGATTTCCCCAGACTTCTGTTCTCCACCAGCGGACAGCAGCGATACGTAAGCAATACGTAGGCTGCACCCGCGGATGGAAGCTACGTTCTCTCTCACCATCCAAAACGGGGACATTTCTGCTTCATCAATCTGTGTCTAATATTCCTCCTCCTCCTCCTGCTCCTCCTCCTGAAACCTCACGTAATCACGCTGAACGGGCAATTTTTCTTAGGGCCACAAGGCTCACTCAAATAATTTTTCTGAACAATTTTTATAAGTTTCAATGCGCTTAAAAGCGTTGGAACTTTAACTTGAACCAATTTTTCGTTACACTGGGCTGCCTCCAGGCCTACTTACCACTTAAGCCACATTAACCAAAGCGATTCACCTGCCATCTTGGTTGGGCATGGCCAATTTTTACTGAGGTACATTAGTACTGTTGGTACACCAATTTTTTGGGGCCCTCACCTACAGTGTAATCATAGCAATTTGTATGTTCTTCGCCTGCACTCATGGTACAGAAAGGTGTGTGGGGTTGGCCTACACTTTAGCTACATAAATGTAACTTGGGCCTTGGCTATACTAAGGCTACTGAAATGGAACTAAGACTGCGCTCCCACTATACTGCTGCTTCAGAATTGTTACTGGGGCCTGTCTTGAGTGCTACTATTGCTGACATGGAACGAAGACTGCGCTCCCGCTATACTGCTGCTTCGGAATTGTTACTGGGGCCTGTCTTGAGTGCTACTATTGCTGACATGGAACGAAGACTGCGCTCCCGCTATACTGCTGCTTCAGAATTGTTACTGGGGCCTGTCTTGAGTGCTACTATTGCTGACATGGAACGAAGACTGCGCTCCTCCTATAATGCTGCTACTGATATGTTAGTGGGGCCTGTCCTAATGCTACGGCTGAAATGTTACGAATTCTGGGCTCTGCCTGTACCGCTGCTAATGGTATGTCTCTGGGGTGTGGAAACAGAGGCTTCCCAAAGACATGATGGCGGCGAGGCCATTTCCCACCAACGCGGTTACTGTTAAGGTGCATATAACCACGGACACGTGGAGAGGACACGTAGTGCCTCAAAAACATCCCCCTCCTCCTCCAACAGGGAAAACATTCTTGGCAAATGCCTTTGCATTGGTTCGTCTTGTGGCAGTCCAAGAATTTCACCTTTACCGACACAACAAGAGAGCCCCCACACCATCCCCCCGCCACGGCCCACTTAATCCTGGCCGCATTCCGAAAACCAACAAAATACAACCGTGCTACTAGGTCCGCAGTCACCACCACATTACCACCAACGCGGTTACTGTTAAGGTACATATTACCAGTCTGACTGGGGCATGCAGACACCTTGACAGAATGAATAGTGTGTGGCACATAGGTTCCCCATTGCTATGCCCACGTGTGCAGCTCCTGATGGCGGTGGCACAGGATTATATTTCTCATTGCTTCTGTACAGCATTGTGGGCTATCGCCCCGCCCCTTTTAAAGAGGGTCGCTGCCTAGCCGTGCCAACCCTCTGCAGTGTGTGCCTGCGGTTCCTCCTCATGGCAGACGCACTTCTAAATAGACATGAGGGTGGTGTGGCATGAGGGCAGCTGAAGGCTGCGCAGGGACACTTTGGTGTGCGCTGTGGGGGGGAGGGGGGGCGGTTGGTCAGCATGTAACCCAGGAGAAGTGGCAGCGGAGTGTCATCCAGGCAGTGATTGTGCTTTGTTGGAGGTAGTGTGGTGCTTAGCAAAGGTATGCCATGCTAATGAGGGCTTTTCAGAAGTAAAAGTTGTTGGGGGGGGGGGGCACTCTTGCCGGTATTGTGGCTTAATAGTGGGACCTGTGAACTTGAGATGCAGCCCAACATGTAGTCCCTCGCCTGCCCTATCCGTTTCTGTGTCATTCCCATCACTTTCTTGAATTGCCCAGATTTTCACACATGAAAACCTTAGCGAGCATCGGCGAAATACAAAAATGCTCTGGTCGCCCATTGACTTCAATGGGGTTCGTTGTTCGAAACGAACCCTCGAGCATCACGGGAAGTTCGTTCCGAATAACGAACACCCGAACATTTTGGTGTTCGCTCATCTCTAATAGTGACGCAGGATTCAGTATATGATGCAGCAGACGGAGTAACCAAAATATACAATATTTATTTAAGAACACAGGAATAAAAGGAAACAATAGAATAATGATTGAGCAATTGGACTTCCAATTTCAAGTAAAATTTGGGAATAGCAATACTTTGTGAGCAATCCGTAGTAACAGCAATACCTTATGAACAATATCAATAATACGCGATGAACATTCGTATCGTCCCAGAGAAATACAGATTACATCTCCTAAACCAAACCCCTCTGTACTCCGCCTGATAACATGCTCCCTGTCCTACTGATTGGAATCCCTGCTAGCCGCTATCAACCGCCCTCGGCAGTCACACCGATTCAGCCACCACACGCTCACTATCTAACCATTGTCTATGTGTACAGCATCCCACACTCTCCACCTTGCCATACCGTGCACATCTCCAGCCCCTTTGCCTTCTGTATAACCCCACTATTCGTAGTATGTAAGCTCGTTGGAGCAGGACCCTCACCCCTACTGTCTCCATCAACTGATTACTATGTAACCGTGGTTTTTGTATTTTTGTCTTTTGTATCCCCCTGTTCTTGTAAGTGCTGCGGAATATGTTGGCGCTCAATCAATAAAGATTAATAATATTAACACTCTTACACCTCTAATGGCAACTTTTGCTTCATCTTGTCAGATATCCTAGTCTTAGAATGGGTTGATACACCTCAATGTCCTTTACAGTGTAGTCTCCTTCCCTGGCAATGGGAATTGTTATAGCAGGTAGGTAGGTAATAGCCATCTGTGTTGGCGTACGCACCTGCAGTCCTAAAGTCTGTTCCACTATTCAGTAGTCTTTAACAAGGCGATTCATATCCTACATTGCAGAGCACTGGCCATATTACCTTTTGTATAAAGTCTGTTCAGAGAACGGTCTCATTTACAAGTCAGTATACAAGGGTTGCAGCTTCCACCAATCCCAGTGATCAGACAGTGTTGTCTGTGGGGTTGGGAGCGCAACTTTCTGCTCCTTTTGCTCATTTTGTTGGTTGCTTCTGTGCCCCAGGCCTTAGTGATCCTGCTCTAGATTCCTCACAGCCAGCAGCCTCCTGGCTCCTCCTCGGTGTAAATTTTGGCACAATTTTTGGTGCTTTTCTCCTCCAGTCAATCTCCATGGCAACATTAACCCCTTGGGGGTTACATGTGATCATCCATGGATGATGCTTTATTTAATTGTCAAGAGTATTGCAGAGAACAAAACCAAAGGGATATGATAAGCAGCTTCCTAACAAGGGCTATACATACCGTAGGGGCAATATATGCAGTTGCTATGAGGCTGGTGGAAAGAAGGGTTCTCGGGCCAGATCTTCCTCATGCTACGTTCTTTTATAGGTGTTCTAAACTAGTGGGTTCCCCTTACTATATAATCTGCAAAATTTGTGAATACAGGTGAAGACCACTTTAAAGGGTTTGAAAAATTATCATTCACAGGGAGGTGCTGTTGAACAAGCTCAGCTTTACTTTTCAGGCATGGTTGAAAGCAATTATAGCATAGGCGTAGCGTCAGGGGGTGCTGGGGTCGCCATGGCGACCCGGCCCCTGCGCTCAGGGGGCCCCGAGGCCACCCTCTGCATAACCAACATGCACATTTAGTGCATTAATCGCTGACCATTCTGACTGCAGCAAAATTCTCATCATGCGGCAGCCGGAACGGCCAGCGTGAGAGGAAGGCTCGGCAGAGCAGGGAGGAGGAGGGAGGAACTCACATGGGCCGGCAGCATATTTGGGATTTCCGCCGCACTTAAGCAGCAGTGAGCGATTTCAGCGACCTGATTGGTTGTTGGGTACACACCCCCCTTTGGAGATATATTAAACTGCTTAAGTGCGGCTGAAATACCTAATATGCTGGCCGGCATGGGAGAAGGAGGAAGTCACATGGGACGGCAGGGGAGGAGGGAAGAAGTCACATGACAGGGATCATGTGCTCCCCCCCCCCCCCCCCCCCCTGCTTCCTGCTGAACGGGAAGCTTCTGAATTGCTGGCTTGCTGCTGCTGTCACATGAAGGAGAAGTGGACCGGGCCCTGGGGTAAGTGCATATGTATGTGTCTGTCTCCCTCCTTTATCTATCTATCTATCTATCTATCTACCTATAATGTATCTATCTATCTATCTATCTCCTATCTATCTATCTATCTATCTATCTATCTATCTCCTATCTATCTACCTATAATGTATCTATCTATCTATCTCCTATCTATCTACCTATAATGTATCTATCTATCTATCTATCTCCTATCTATCTACCTATAATGTATCTATCTATCTATCTCCTATCTATCTATCTATCTATCTATCTCCTATCTATCTATCTCCTATATCTATATACTATCTATCTATCTATCTACTATCTATTCATCTATCTATATACTATCTATCTGCTATCTATATACTATCTATCTATATACAATCTATCTATCCCATATCTATCTATATACTATCTATCTATTCATCCATCTATCTATATACTATCTATCTGCTATCTATATACTATCTATCTGTCCCATATCTATATACTATCTATCTGCTATATATATACTATCTATCCCATATCTATCTATATACTATCTATCTATCCCATATCTATCTATTCATCCATCTATCTATATACTATCTATCTGCTATCTATCTCATATGAGATAGCTAGATAGTATATAGATAGATGAATAGATAGTATATAGATAGATAGTGTATAGATAGATGGATGAATAGATAGATGGTATATAGATAGCAGATAGATAGTATATAGATAAATATGAGATAGATAGTGTATAGATAGATATGAGATAGATAATGTATATATAGATAGTGTAAAGATATAGTATATCGATAGATAGATAGTGTATAGATAGTAGATAGATAGATATGAGATAGATAGATAGTATATAGATAGATGGATGATTAGATAGATAGTATATAGATAGCAGATAGTATATAGATAGATATGGGATACATAGATAGTATATAGATAGATATGGGATACATAGATAGTAGATAGATATGGGATACATAGATAGTATATAGATAGATATGGGATACATAGATAGTATATAGATAGCAGATAGCTAGTATATAGATAGATATGGGATAGATAGCTAGTATATAGATAGATATGGGATAGATAGCTAGTATATAGATAGATATGGGATAGATAGCTAGTATATAGATAGATATGGGATAGATAGATAGTATATAAATAGATATGGGATAGATAGATATTAGATAGATAGTGTATAGATAGATAGATAGTATACAGATAGCAGATAGATAGTATATAGATAGATATGGGATACATAGATAGTATATAGATAGATATGGGATAGATAAATAGTATATAGATAGATATGAGATAGATAGTATATAGATAGATATGGGATAGATAGATAGTATATAGATAGATAGAGACATGTGTTCAGAAAACGCAGCTTGAAATCGTGGCATTTTTACCAGGATTTTGAGCAGCGTTTTCGAACACAGGTTACAGCGTCTGACGGCGCTTTTTAATGCCCCCTATCATTGTGAGGAGGTGTGTTAAAAACCACGACAACGCAAAAATAGAACAGACAGCTCTCTAAAATCACAGCGTTAGAAACACCGTGTTCGAGCGCAGGTTTAAGTAAGCTCATTAAAATCTCTGGGAGTGTTGTACCGCGGTTAGTACGGCGCTCGGGACACTGCGCTAATAGCGGTACAAAGCGGTGTGTGTGAGTGGCCTGCGGGGCTACAAACAAATGTTCATGTGCAGGAAATGCGTCAGGTTTGGAAAAATTACGCCAAGGGGGAGATCACGTATGCAGCACGATCTAGGTATGGGTACGGGGAAGTGTGGGGTGGAGGCCCAGGGGGGGCCCCGAGCTGAACTTTTGCACCCGGGCCCCTGAGCCCTTAGGTACGCCCCTGAATTCTAGCATAAGAAAAGTAGCTGTTAGTGCTACCTGCACTTATATGTAGTAATGTGGTATTTTTGAAGGGGTTGATTGAATAAGACTATAATGTAAAAGTGGTTATGAGTTCTAGTATATTTTACTCATGTTACATTATCTTCAATCTGGCATTAAAGGAATTATGCCATGAGTAAAAGTTAGCCCCTATCCACAAGAGAGCAGATAACTTCCTGATCAGTGGGAGTCTGACCCTAAAAATCAGGAGAATGGCAGTCCCATGTCTCCATATGTAAATTGAGTGGCAGCCGAGCATACGCATTGCCTCTCCATTCATATCAATTGGACTGCTAGAGATAACCAGCGTTTGTACCTGGTTATATCTATTGCTCCCAATGAAATAAATGCAGTGGCAGCGTGCATGCTTGACTGCCACTATATGCATCAGGAGATCTTCTAGACCCCCATTCGTATGATCAATGGGTGACCCAGCATTTGAACCCCACTAATCAGATACCTATCCCCTACTATGAGAATAGGTGACAACTTTTAATCTTGCCACACCCCCTGATAATTGCCACATTATGATACATTCCAGATTATCAGATAATCATAGAAAAGTATACACAATTTACTGATTTTTATATTCAATGTTAAAGTTTTTTTGTTGGGTGAGTTCAGATTTGAAAACATTTCTGGGAAGGTACAAATAAATTACAAGCAATAAAAATGTTATAAGCATACATAGGTCAGCACATTATTGCTGTATTCTTTGTGGCATGCACAATGCTACACATAAAAATGACATATACAGTATAATTATTGTTTATTAGGTACAAAGAAAATTATTGTAATCATAGAGGATTATTCATTTAGAAGTAAAATTATACCAACTGAGTATACTGAGACATATGGGTGTGATAGTTGCCTAGTAAACAGCAGGCCTAAATTAAAAGGAAAGCATATAATTGGATAAAGGAAAGGCAAGACATTTTAAGATGATTTAAGTCATTTAAGATCACTCTTTCTATAGAAGAATAGCATATTGTTACATCCAAACTGGACGTAAAATATCTTGTCCACATCGGATATAATTTGTTGTCCTAAAAAGGACGGACATACACACAATATTTTAAAACGAAGAACACAAAATATTTATAATGAAAACAAGAAGTGGTGAAACAGGAAATCTGTACCTAACCTAAAAACGGAGCACTACCCTGATGAGGGCGACCCCACATCAAGAACGTGGGGCAACCCTGACTCTCCCTAGTTGCATGAGAGGCATACTGTTGCTAGAATAAATAATAAGTGTGGTACAGATGTAAAACAAGATGAAATACCAATGTGGAAATAGCAACTAGTAAGGAAATAGATGCTCCAACTCCCAAAATATCCCTAACAGCAAACAAACGTATCTGACAGTGGAACAGGACAGAAGCCGCTGCCTTTACCCGAAGCTCATTCAGACAAGAAGGATAACTGGCGTCCTCAGTGAAGAAGAGCTGGAATAAATGCGTACAGACAAGTGCTAATTGGTCGGCTGGGACACATGCCTCCCAGCTGACCACTCCATCCACACAGCAGCAGAGAAGTGCTTAAATTGGCGTCCAAAACCGATGCATGCACCAGTGCCTATGCACCAGCGTGTGGATCACGCGGGCCAGATTTGACACTGTGACATCAGGCCGGTCCCCATTTGATACGGGTGTGACACATTAGGGCTCATTTACATCAGCTTTAAGGAGTTACACTTTCCTGCTGTGTTCGGGGATCAGGAAAATGACACAAATACAAAAACATAACTATCTGCTTTCACATCCTTTAGATCAGATCTGTCATGCTTAATTTTTGATTATTGAAAAAAAATCATGGATTTACTCTTATACCATATACCTTCATATGACTTACGGAATCTTGGTCTCAGTCTATGCACATTTTAAACCTATTTAACAAGTGTTATTTTTCAGAGTTTTACAAGTTAATCTATTCCCTAGGAAATGATTCATAATCAGCCATCAAGATATAATAAGCAGAAATCTGATCCCTCTGAGGGGGTTAATTCATTGACAATTTCCTTCAATTAAAAGACAAGCGTTCTTTAAGCTCCCTGTTATGGGATTAGCCCAGCAGGACCATTTTCATTGCATTTACTATGAGTGACTAGCAGGTGAGGACATACGCTGCTGCAAGATAATGGGGTGTACAGCAATTCCTTCCATAAACCATTGGCTGGCTCTGTTGACCGTGTCACCTCTTTTCAGTGGACACCCCTCTTGCTGTGACTGTTAGCATTTTTCTCATCCCTACAATCTGCTTGTGCTTCTGATTCATTACTGTTCTTCCTCCTCCATTGTCTCCTTCCAGGATATGTAAGAGAACACATTCAGTGGATGACCCCGATTCTTTCTTGTGATGGGATCATCCCATGAGTTGTGTCAGCCGGCTAATCCAGTAACATCTCCACCACCATTCAAGCTCCAAGACAATTTCCTGAGCTCCCAGGTGCACCCCCAGGCACGGATTTCCCTTTTTTATCCAAAAGAGTTTTTGGTAAAAACAAAAAAGGAAATAGATGTTACATATAAATATACTAATAGTTACTGTGTTTCATTTTTAAATTTACTCAAAGGCTGTTTGCCGCCAATTTATAGCATTCCTAAGAGTTGAAAGTATCTAAACCCGTCTAGAATAAAAAAAACATATTGGGACACATTTACTTGTTGTTATCAGGGGTGCATAGTTCCAACATCTCCATGCTTCATGTGTCCGGCCACAGCCAATCATAAAGCAACAATAGAAACACAATAGAAACAAATAGTGTAATAGCGTAGTTTAGCCCTGCAGATGTCAGGCTATCCTTACATATACCGGTAGTAACAAATATGGTTTGTTGCTCTACAAACGGTTTCAGTTCAAAAGGGGATGGAATAATACCTCCACATTGCTACCTATTGGAAGGCAGCATTCCTGCTGACACTGATGAAGGGCAAGTACCCTGAAACAGCTGTCCGTACATGGAGTCTGGCTTTGCTTTTAATTCCCAGTCATTGTTACAAGGCTTGTATAAAGAGTGTAACTTTGGCTTGAAGAAATGCTTCCTTCCAAAAGGGTGGCATTGTGCAGGTATTATTCCATCTTCCTTATTTGCATATTGCCCAGAGGAGCATGAATGGCATTTTGAGTCTCCCCACTCATTGTGTAGGTGCTCTCCCTCAGGAGAAAGGATAGTGCTTCTGACCCCAGTTCGAAAGGGGTACACTAATACACTCCCCCCGCCCCCACTACCTTAAAAATGTACAGTTAGTCTCCATCTTGCGAACGTTCGATTTACGAATTTCGCAAGATACGAACTATCTGTCCTGCACAGTATGATGTAATGCTATGGCATTACATCATGCTGTGCAGGGACCGGGCAGGCTTCTATCAAGCCTGATAGAAGCCTGTCTGGTCAGATCGCGGGACACAGTGCGGTTGCTAGGCAGCCTGGGGCCTTCGGAAAGGCCCTCAGGCTGTCTATGCAGAGCACCTATTAAGCCGTGCACCTAGCAACCACACAGTGTCCCGTGATCTTATGGCCAGACACTGTACAGGCCCCCTGAACGCCGGGTGCCGGCTGTTTCTTACAGCCAGCACCCGGCGGCAGCGGTAATTAAAGTGTTAACAGTTCCGACGAGCAGCGCAGCTCGTCGGAACTGCAGCCACCAGGTGTCCGCTGTAAGAACAGCTTGCACCCCACGTTGTATGGAGCGGGATCCACCCGCGATCCCGCTCCATACAAACATTTGTTCGGACTTGGGAACAAATGGACTTGTGAACAGGCTCCTGGAACGGAACCTGTTCACAAGTAGGGGAGTATCTGTACTAGGAAATAAAGCAATGGCTTGATCTTTATACAGAACCGACACCTGCACCTCACTCCTATTGTTTAAATTGTTTATTAGCTTAAGGGTAAATACAGTTGCAATCAAAATGAGTGAAATCATATTTATTTGCCAAATTTACAAACTTTCAGCTGTTTACAAAACACAATAAAACAATAACAATTTAAACAGGTTAATACAACTAAGGCCGCCTGCAGACGAGCGGGTCGGATCCGGCAGCGAGAAATCTCACCGCGCGATCCGACCCCAGAGCCTGCAGGGGCGAGCGCGTACTCACCCGCGCCTGGCGGCCCCGGCTCTTTGATGTGCCGGCTGCCGCGCAGCCGGCGCATGCGCAGACCGGAGCCGGCGGCCAGGTGAGTGCGTGCTCCGCACAAAATTAGAACATGCCGCAGTTTGTTTGCCGCGCGAGATTTCGCGCGGCCAAACCGCGGCCGTCTGCATAGGAGTGCGTATTGTAATGCACTCCTATGCAGACTTTCAGCGGCGGAAATCCCGCGGGAAATCCCGCGGCGGGATTTCCGCTCGTCTGCAGGCGGCCTAATACAACATAAAGTCACTCAGTCTCAGAATTATTCAACCCACTGAATAGACTCGCTCATAAGAGCTCACATTTGGAAATCAGTTTTTGGCTCAAGCACACCTGATGCAAGTAATCGACGGCTTCATTAGTCGCGTCTGGTGTGCTTGAGATCAAGTACCTGGACTGGCTAGGGCTTTGTTGATTATGTGACACTAAGGAATTAGTCACAACTCTCTCTTTCTTCACCAGATGGTGGTGACACCCTCAGGAACTCATTTGACAACAGAAACTTTCTTTATATTTGGTGCCTGCCATTTCTATTGCATCACTGTAGTGGTTTACAGGACTTCACACTGGACAGTAATCTGTCTAACAGGCCTAATGCCATCACATCAGCATGGTCCAAGGTCCTTTACCAACACTCGTACTGCAGTACAGAGGGTGTCTCTTCCATGCAGTCTGCGTGCCAGTATCCCAAGAGCTCAGAAGCTATATCCTGAGAGGCACACTTCCTTTTTACAAAACCTTTTCAGCCACCTCCTAATTAACGAGCAGAGGCACCTTTTCTTTGCCGGACCAACTTTTACTGAGCCCTCTAGTGGCATTGTACTACCACAACTATGATGTTTGATTGCATGTTAGGAATATATCTAAGTCAAAATAGTGGTCCAGAAAGTTAAGAGCAGGAAATACTGTCCTGGCTGCCACTAGATTCTTGAGGAGGTAGGTGGTCAAAAACCCTGGAGTGACTGCAAAAGACCTTCAGCAAGATTTAGTAGCAGCAGACACTGAGGTTTCTGTTTGCAAAGTAAGGGCTTATTCAGACGTGCATATATCGGCCGGGCTTTCACGCCCAGCCGCTATATACACTGTCCCTCTGCAGGGGAAGGAGACGGGCCAGGCCGGGAGCAGTGCACTGAGCTCCCGTCCTCTCTCCACCCCTCGCCACTATTTGCAATGGGAGGGCAGGGCAGGAGGAACTCTGCTCCACCGCACCCCTCACATTGCAAACTGTGGCGAGGGGTGGAGAGGGGATGAGAGCTCAGTGCACTGCTCCCGGCCTGGCCCGTCTCCTCCCCCTACAGAAAGGGACAGCATATATCAGCTGGGCGTGAAAACCCGGTCGATATACGCACGTCTGAATAAGCTCTAAGGCACATACTAAGCCATGAAAGTCTTCATGCCCGAACTCCAAGACATATACCTCTACAGACCCAAAAGCACAAGAAAAGTCAGCTCCAATATGCTCAAAACCATATTTAAAAAAACACAGAAGTTTGGGGATTTTGTTCTGTGAAGCAATGAAACAAAACTGGAACTTTTCAGGTCTGTGGATCAGCGATATGTCTGGCAGAGGAAGAATGAAGCATATGCTGAGAAGAATACCCTGCCTACACTGAAGCATGGAGGAGGCTTGGAGATCCTCTAGAGATGCTTTGCTTCCTTTGCATTGGAAAATTGCATGATGGATTCAACCAAGTATCAGGAAATCCTAGAATTAAAAGCCATGTCGTCTGTGAAAAAGCTTAAGTTTGGGCATCATTAGACAAAGATACCTCAAAGACCACCAAGTCATGATTTCCAAAGAGGTCCTGGAAAATTCTGGAGTGGCCATCATAGATGCCTTAGACCCCATAGAAAACCTTTGATAGGATTTGAAGAAGAGGTTTGCAGGAATGGGCTTAGACTCCTCATTAGAGATGAGCGAACGTACTCGGTAAGGGTGATTTCGCAATCGAGCACCGCGATTTTCGAGTACTTCACTACTCGGGTGAAAAGTACTCGGGTGCGCTGTGGGTGAGCGGGGGGTTGCAGTGGGGAGTGGGGGGGAGAGGGAGAGAGGGCTCCCCCCTGTTCCCCGCTGCTACCCCCCACTCCCATCTGCAACCCCCCGCTCACCCACAGCGCACCCGAGTACTTTTCACCCGAGTAGTGAAGTACTCAAAAATCGCGGTGCTCTATTGCGAAATCACCCTTACCGAGTACGTTCGCTCATCTCTACTTCCTCATGAATGCTGTCAGAGGCTGGTGTTTGCTGATACAACACATTAGCAGCCACTCACAATGGTAAAAGGGTGCTCTGAGTACTAAAGAAGCTTGAAAAGGCTGAATAATTCTGAGACTGCATTAGTCATAAGGTGGCATTTTGGGCTAATGCCCACAGCCGGATTTATGCCGCGTTCCTCGTGGCGTAAATCTGCGGCGGAATAACGCAGCTCTTAGGTTCTATTGAACCTAATGGCTCAGTCCTCACATGCGGGATTCTGCTGCGGATTTACGCAGCGGGAAAAAATCATGGCATGGTCTATTTTTCTGCGGCGGGAGGTCTCCATTAATATGGTATTAAAAAGCGCGTTTTTCCGCCAGGACTTTTTTGTTTATCCACGTGGGATTTCCGCGGCGTAAAACCGCGGGCGTATCCCGCTCTGTCCGTGGGCAGGAGGCCTTTGTGTTGCATTTGGAGAAACCACTTGCTATAGTAATTATGTTGAGTTTATATTGTTCTTGTTTAATTGTTTTTGCAAACAGCTGAAAGTTTGTAAACTTAGCAAATAAACTTAATTTTGTAGGGCGTGAATAATTTTGATTGCAACTCTAAGCTGTAATGGAGATCAAATATTCCTTCTAGCCTACAAAGACAACAGAGGAGAGCATTAGAGCCCTGAGAAGGTCAGAGTGCACCACCTAGTGGTTAAATCATAAATGTCAATGAGCTAAGAAAATTAATTGTGTACAAAGTTCAGTGATGCCAGCCTCCATGTGTTTTCTGGAAAACATAAGGTGTCATAGACATTAACTGAATGTTGGTAGAACTCATTCTCCACCAAATATTATGTTTGTCTGATGTTGATTGATGGTAGTCCCAGCCTTCAAACACTAATGCCGCATGCACAGGGGTGGGTCAGATTCTGCATGCGGGAGCCCGCAGCAGAATCTGTCACTGTGCCCGGCCGGCATCCGCGCGTACCTGTATTTTCTTCTTCTTTCCCGTACTGCGGATGGTTCACACGGCTCAAACATGCGCAGTACAGATTTTTTTAAACTCCTGCATTTCCTGCAGAATCTGCGGCCCGTCTGCTATGTTTATGCGGAATCCACAGGAAAATGGAGCATGCTGCGATTTTCATCCAATTGGTTTTTCGCTCATGTGCATGAAGAATCATTTTTGCATTGCATGCTATGGGCGGAATTTACTGCGGAAGCTGGAGGTGGTCGCCCGCTCCAGATTCCGTAACTCAAATCCTCCTGTGTGTATTCATACTTAGGCTGGATTTTAAGGAGTTCACAAGAAGCACATACTTCAGGGTCACCACCATACACCCTCCCTGTCCAGGACAGTTCTATCTGCCTCCATAACTACCTCCTTGGCCACCTCTCACTTATGAGGCTGCTATAAGTTATGTTGCAGTGGTGAGATTGTGGGAGGCGGTGATGGTGCGGCGGTGGAAAGACTGGATTTTTTCAGTAAATAAAACGTTTACTTCTGTACACATATTTACATTCTTATTCTCCATAGGAAGGTGCAATTCCTTATAACATTGCAAACACACACAGGAAGCAGCCCCAAACAATAGATTCGGGTGCACACTACATGGACAATCTCTTATGTGGTCCCAGCTATGGTGGCAACACTCCACCCGTGAGCCTTTACACCAGGTTGGTCTGAAGCCTTTTGTAGTGCATGTGGCTCTTGTCCATAACACATTCAGGCCACTCTCACACACACAGTGTCGGCAAAACTATGCTATTTTGATTGCAGCATCTTGCCACGATTTTATTACCATTTTCCGACGCAGGTTACTGCGTCCGACAGTGGTTTTGAACGCACCCCATCATTGTGATGGGTGATGAGGTCTGTTAAAAAGTGCAAAAACACGTCAAAACAGAGCAGACAATGGGAAATCAATGGGAGTGCTATACAGCGCTTACCGCGCATTCAAAGCGTTGCAGTATTCGCAGTAAAAAGCGCATGTCTAAGAGTGGCCTTACTGTTTGGATGGATTTCTGTCTGAGTCACAGACTGGAACGCTTTGGGGTTAGCACCATCATGCCCTCCAGATTGTCTCTGCAGGTCTCCCATCACTACCATCAATCTCACCCGTCTCACTGCCATCTCTCACTGGACCTGGTCACTGCAGTGCACTGATGCTGCGCTGGGCTACTTTGGTTGTCGTGGTCATCACCACCTCACCTTCACTTCTATAACAGCTGTCATGGCAGGCTTCAGGCCTTTTCTCTGAGGCTAAGTAAATGCCCATGTGTCGCTGATGAAGACGCAGCTTCTTCCACCCACGTCACTACGGTTTCATCCTCTGGACTTATGAATGAAAAATGTAACTAGTTCACTGCCATTATAGATGCTGGGGTATAGCCATGTATATTGTCCAATGATATCTCTTAAAAAATATATTTAACAGCTTCCCTTGAAGCTATAGAGGCGGCCATATTGGCTTCCTGCTTTTCATTTGCATTGCTCATTTATATTTCTCTCTGACTTTTTATCTTTCATTGTAACATCATAGATAATCATTTTGATGCCTGAAATATTCAACACAAGTGAATGGGTTTAAAAAAACCTGATATAAAGTAAAAAGCATAAAAATATTTTTAATAAGTTAGATCTAAATTCAATGCCAAGAATGAAATCTGCAGCAAAATCCAGGTCATGCATGCAGATTTTAGCAGCTGATTTCTGGGACAATTTATGCTGCAAAAATGACACAAAGGTATACATACAAGACGATCGCCTAAAACCAAAAATCAAAGCTAAAAATGAAGCAAAACATCAGGAACAATTTAGATGTAACTTTATCACCACTTACAACTCAGAAGAAGGAACGATTAGATACCAAAAAAACTAGCTTATACTTCAAGAAAGGACCCCTTTCTTAAAAATACATTGGCACCTAGCAAATTAAGAATACACAAGAAAGTTAATAACACTAACCAGAGATACATCTGCTGTCTTAACTAGAGATGAGCGAACCTACTCGTCCACGCCCCTTTTTCGCCCGAGCGCCACGATTTTCGAGTACTTCCGTACTCGGGCGAAAAGATTCGGGGGGGGGGCGCCGTGAGTGAGTGGGGGGTTGCAGTGGGGAGTGGGGGGGAGAGGGAGAGGGCTCCCCCCTGTTCCCCGCAGCTATCCCACGCTCCGCCACACCTCCCCCCGCCCCCCGGCGCCCCCCGAATATTTTCACCTGAGTACGGAAGTACTCGAAAATCGCGGTGCTCGATCGAGTAATTACTCGAAACAAGTGCGTTCGCTCATCTCTAGTCTTAACATAATGGATGGCGTTACTATTACATGTAAGAGTAATGGCGGAACTTTCAATCTAAAACGACATCTGAACTATTAAGCCAGAACATTATATAAGTCATTGAATGCCCCTGCCAACTATAATATGTCAGGCGAACAACACAAGATCTGGGCAGTCGGATGAGCCAACATAGGTATAACATAAAGACGGGGTGCAAGAATATAGTCTGTCCCACCATTGTCATGAATTCCATAAAGGTCACAAATATTCGGTCTCTATCATCCCTATTGATTATATATCTAGCAATTGTAGCACTAGACTTGGGGCCTTACGCAAAATAGAGACCTGTGGATCTCCTGCCTACAGACATTGCAACCTGAGGGCCTCAATGAAATGAAGGACACACTAATATCTTAGAAACACAGTATCCCTCATAATATATTGCCTGTAAGAGTAACCTGTAATAATACCTATGATAAATATATACATTATCGGTTCTCAGTGAATTTTTTCCTATAATACTTTTATGGTCAGTAGATACTACAGGAATACGTCTAGTGGTTACTAATATTTCACTCACTACTAATCAATTATAAATTCTATCAACTTTGTGATCTTTTTAACATTATCTTTATAGCGTTATTATTACCTTTACGGTTATTATTATAGTAACTCCTATTTTTATTATGTTCACCATTATTACTGCTATTATTATTATCACTACTACTTATTTTAATTAATCAGATTTTGTAATTATGAATATAGATTACATTAGGTCTAATTAAAAGGGTTTTCCAGGGAGAATACTATTAATGGGCTATCCCCAGGATAGGTCATCAATAGTTGATTGGCTGGGGTCTGTCGCTCGGAACCCTGACCAATCAGTTGATTGTGCACCCACTGACAGCACTGCAAATATCTAGAGGATGGAGCAGAAGTGGCTGGTGCTTGTAACTTCAGGCATGGCTCAGATTAATTGCAATGAGACCCGTGCTTCTGGTTACAAACGCTGACCACTTCACAGAGGTCGGAGCAGAGACTTCTGCTTCTTTCGATCTGACCCTGTGTTATTGCGGCACTGTCAGGGGGCGCACAATCAGGGTTCTGAGCGACAGCCCTTTATATGGGGCAACGGATCGCAATGATATTCTTGTAATGGTTTGGAGGAACTCATATTTATTTGTGTTGCTTGTTTTCAGATATATTGGTACAGACTTCCCACAATGACTTGGCGTTCATGCCTTTAGTATTTATTGAAATGAGTAGAAATATTTCTGCTATTCCTGCAAGAAGGACTCATACGGCATAGAACAATAACCAGAGGTGGTCGTGAGTGATAAAATACCTCAGAGAATTGACTAATATATTATATAAAATGAGCTTATTGTAGTAATCACAGGCATTACATGTGAACTATACATCTAATTTCATAAGAATTGGGACAGTAAGGCTACAGGTCACATACCGATTATTCATATGCATTAACAAATCCCTTGTGAATAAGCTCTAAAATGTATTCTATTTCAGTTTATATTATACAAATTTTCATATCGATGGAAAGAAATGGGTGTTCAGTATTAAAAACCTATGCGTAAATATAGCTAATAATAATGAAATAGTCTCATCCTGTTAGAAAAATATCAGCATGTGTAGCGAAGCGGCAAATAAATTTGCTTGGTTTTCACAAGATACTGCGGCGCTATGAACTGTCAGATGTAGCGAAGCCCATTAAAGTCATTAAGTTACAGATGACCGACACTTGATTAATGAAAACATTGTGGTTAATTGAAAACATTCCCCTTACAAAGTATCCAAGTGGAGAATCCTGTGAAAGAGTGACACCTGTTGACAGAATTTGAGAACACAGCCTGATGTTAAAGGGGTTGTTTTTTTTCAACCCCCCCCCCCCCCCCCCGTTCGGCGCGAGACAACCCCGATGCAGGGGTTAAAAAAGATCACCGGACAGCGCTTAGCTGAATCCCCGCGCTCCGGTGACTTCTTACTTACCCGGTGAAGATGGCCGCCGGCATCTTCTCCCTCCGTGGACCGCAGGGCTTCTGTGCGGTCCATTGCCGATTCCAGCCTCCTGATTGGCTGGAATCGGCACGGGACGGAGCTACACGGAGCTACACGGAGCCCCATTGAGAAGATAAGACGACCCGGACTGCGCAAGCGCGTCTAATTTGGCCATTAGACGGCGAAAATTTGACGGCAACCATGGAGACGAGGACGCCAGCAACGTAACAGGTAAGTGAATAACTTTTTAGAACTTCTGTATGGCTCATAATTAATGCACAATGTACATTACAAAGTGCATTAATATGGCTATACAGAAGTGTATAGACCCACTTGCTGCCGCGGGACAACCCCTTTAAGGAAAGCAAAGATTGCAAATACCTGATCTCTATTTTTTTTCATCACAGAGATGGATGCAGAAACATTTGCAATATATTCAAAGTGCATAAGGAACATATTTTGCTTATCAAAGCAAACGCTAATTGTTCTCTGACTTGCCTCCAAAATTACCTACTGGCTGTGTATTATGTGCTCTATAGTATGTTTCTATGGTGTGAGGCCGCCAGCCTCAATGGTGAAACGCGTTACGCTGCTTCTGCTTTCAATCAATGACATAAAAATCTTTTTATACTTACCTCAGTGTCCTCCTGGTCCAGCACATGTGAAGGACCCATTTCTATTTAAACTTTTCTTTGATGGCAGATGTTAAAGGTAAGGTTAAAGGGAGCTTGTCATCACTTTTGCATCATTAACCCCTTAATGCTTCATGATGTAAAGTTACATCATGGAGGTTCGAGGTTTCAATGGAGGGGGTTGATCCGGCTCCATACAATGTTTCTTACAGCCAGCACCCGCCCGCAACAGCTGCGATCAGCACTCTCACTGATCACAGCTGTTAGTCCTTTAAATGCTGCTGTCAATTCTGATAGAAGCATTTAAGTGCCCCGGTCAGAATTCAGGGGGTTCCGAAAGGCCCACCACACTGAGATCACGGGGTGCTGTTTGGTTGCCAAGGTAGCCGAGGGCTTTCTGAAGCTCCCATGGTTGCCATTGCAGATTGACTATCAAGCCATGCTTGTGGCACGGTTTGATAGATTGTCTGTCAGATTGTGGTATGATATAGTACTTTGGTATTACATCATGCTGCAGCAGGGATCAAAACATTGCAAGTTTGAGTCCTCTATGGGGACCAAAAGAAAATTTAAAATTTGTTTAAAAAGCTTTATTAATTATCTAAAGAAAAATAAAAGGTAATAAGTTTTAAAAAAACTTTTCTCCCTATTTATATAAAAAAAAAATCTAAATAAAAAAAACCCAAAGCATATTTGGTATTGCTACATCTATAAAAGTCCAAAACTCTCAAAGGAATGGATTATTTACCCTACACAGTGAATGTTGTAAGAAATGAAAAACAATGCAAGAATTACTTTTTTTTGGTTACACCGTCTCCAAGAAATAAAAATTATAAAAAGCAAACAATAAGTCATGTATACTCCAAAATGGCACCAATGGAAGCTACAGGACGTCTTGCAAAAACTATCCCTTGCACAATTAGGTCGACAGAAAAATAAAAAAGTTATGGTGGCCAGAAGCTGGCGGCAGAAAATAATTGTACTTTTTCCAAAGATAATTTAATTTTGGAAAGAAGTAAAGCAAAAAGAACTATATAGATTTAATATAGTAGTAATTGTACTGACCCATAGAATAAAGTAAATTATGTCATTTTTGCAGCATTGTGTATTCTGTAGAAACAAGACCCCTCAAAAGTGATGGAATTGTGCTTTTTTTTCTCTACACTGGAAATTTTTTAAAAGTTTATCAGAACATTATATAGTACATTAAATATTACTTTGAAAAATACAACTTGCCCCCCCAAAACAAGCCCCCAGACAGCTGTGTTGATGCATAAATAGAAGTAGTGTACTTTTCAAAATGTATTTGCTTATACTTTTTGATTAATGCATACCTTTAAAAAGAACACAAAAAACGTTTCCCACGCTGCATGGAAACTGAAAGGAGCAGTAAACTTCAACTGTGTTTTAACTTTTACGTAATTGCCATTATCCAGTGATCACGTGACTGGGGACCGCTCACTGCGGCCCTCGGTCAGTGCTCCAGACTCTCGGCTACCTTTAGTAGCCAGGAGACTTTAAATTTCCCCGGGTAATCCCCAGCTTCTGCGCTTGCGTCCGCTACTTTGCCGATGGGCGCATGTGCCAAAGTTGGGGAAAGGTCTGCAGATAAACATCACATTTGGGGGACATCGCCAGAGGCCTTAGGTAAGAAGTTTCAACTCCCCTCATAGATCAGATCCGTGATGGTAGGTGAAACTTTAACTTTTGTTTACTTTTACGCGATCAACGTTTTCTATTGAAAAAAAGGCAATCATGTGACCAGGGACTGTGTACCGTGACCCCCTGTGAAATCCCCAGGCTCTTGGCAATCCGGATTTTGGCAATCTACGGCTTTTGCACGTGCGTCCGCTATTTTGGCGGCAGCTGCGCTTGCGCAGAAGCCAGAGTAACGTACGCAGATAAATCCCGGGGCCTTGGGTACGTAATTTCATCTCCCCTCACGGATATAATCCGTGAGAGGAGATGCAACTTAAACTTTTTTTTCTACTTTTTGAAAACTTTTTTTTACTTTACATGATCGCTATTTTCCATTGGATAGCAGTGATCATGTGACCAGGAACCGCATACAGTGGCTCCTGGTGACATTTCTCTGCTCTGGGCTACACATGTTAGCTGGGAGCGAGAGAGATTTTTGAATTTCCCGGGCTGCGCGTCCTTCTGCAGGGCCCTAAGAATAATCAATCTGCTTTAAACCATATACAGTAAATATCTCCAAAAGACCACCTTTTCAGTGCCACCATACAGGGTCATTCAAAAAGAAGGGGCAAATTTGGGTATTTAATAACAAACTACAAAAGACAGGTACACAATCCAAACATCACTAAAAAGTAGAAGGTTCAAAGTTCATGCCATTCCAGTAAGTTCCATTTTCTGTCACACCGCAGCGCTGTTTCTTGTTGTTTACAGTTTATAAGAAAATGGCGACACCACAGGAGAAATCGTTTTGTGTGCACGAGTTTGCTAAGTGTGAATCCATTGTTCAAGTGCAACGTGAATTCTGGCATCGATTCCTAAAACAGCCGCCTCGTCCCAGGCAAATTTACGAGTGGCATAGAAAATGTGTTGAACTTGGTTGCATATGTAAACAGAAAAGCACTGGTCGCTGCGATGTGGCAGAAAATGGAACTTAATGGTATGTCATAAAAAACTTTGAACCTTCCTCTTTTCAGTGATGTGAGGATTGTGTACCTGTCTTTTGTAGATTGTTTGTAATTCAATCCCAAAATTTGCTCCATCTTTTTTAATAACCCTGTGTGTTATGCATAGTGCTCATCTCATTTGAGAAGATCACCCCCTTACCCAGATCACCCCAGATTTTCTGTGAGTTCCATCATATAATATGCATAGTGATTTTTTTGAGAAGATCAGCTTCTTAGAAAACCACTTTTTTGTACAAGAGATTTCACTGTATAACCTGTCCTATGTACGCACATAGGAAGCAAGAAGTTAAATAGGAGGGTTCACAACAAATACAGTAAAGTTCCATCCTTTGCGTTTTTTTCATATATGAGGAAAATGCTTTGTGGCCAATTCATTATATACTCATCGACCTGTAGAAATGGGAATAATCTAGGAAATGAGAGTATTGACATGATATGTGCCCAGATACAAAAATGGCCAAACTTCAACTGCAAAGGCCGGGTTCACACGAGCATAATGTCATTGCGTATTATGCGTACAATGTCCGCACACATAACACGTGGTGAATGGAGTCAATAAAAGTACATGGATTGATCCATTCACATTTGCATATATTTCTTGAGTAAATTACGTGCGTAAAAAAGAGCACAGCATGTTCTATTTTAGCGCGTTTTACGCACTAACAGACCTATTGTTTTCTATGGGTGCATTCATTACGCAACTATATTATGTATATACAGCATTTTTTATGCATGTTGCTAGGAAACATTAGAAAAAGGTTAAAAGAAGAAGAAAGCAGGAAGCCAGTGCAGGGCAGCATGCATAAAATACGCTGTTCATGCGCAGGCAAAAACGCAACAGTGCACAGAGATACACAGTTCCCTGCGCCTATAAATTTGGAGCGATTTTTACGCAGCATTCTACTGTATGGTCGTGTGAGCCTGGCTTTAACAGTATTTACTCTTTGCTATGAAACTCCTCAAACCTATACATTTTTAAAGGGATCCTGCAAAAAAGTAATATGGTTTTTCTGTGACATTTTTTTCCTAATTTCATCAATTGTACATACATTATTTTGTATTTTGCTTTGTTTTCTTCCTGGAGCCCACCAACGTACCACTGGGAGTCACAAAGGTCATATATGATATCTAACTGGGTGACCCTCAGAGAGGGGAGGGCAGTCAGTAGCAAATTACAGGCTGCAGACTCCCCCGGCGCACGGCCCTCCCTTCAATTGAAAGACTACAGTTGTGATTCAACACAGTTGCAGTCTATCAGTGCTCTACTGGCTGCGTGACTGGTCCAGTTGGCGGTGTCTGATTGCAAAGAAGGGGAGTGGTCTGTGCACAGCTTCATAGGTATGTGATAATTGAGCTGGCTGGGTGTGGATTTTTCCAGCCAGCCAATCCCCTGGTCTGCTGCACATATATACCAGCTCCTGTGGCTAGAGGGTGCTGGTGTCCCTTCACTTTAGGGTCTTGCTTTCTTGCATGCTTGATCTGTGTGTGTGAACAGTGATGTGTTCATTGGGTCTGCGCAGGTGGCCAGACTAGGTGTATGAACAGTCCTGTTTTGTCTTGTATGCAGTCCTTGGTGTGTTTGTGTGAACTGTGTGGTGTCTGTTTGGATTGCTTACTATCATGGTCAAGCTACGTTCTTAGGTTCCAGCATGGAGCCATCAATATCGGGACGATCATCTGGCTTACAAGCATGGTTCACATGAAAGTTGTGTTGTGTGAGTAGGGAGCCATGAGACAACGAGGACCCTTGAAGTGGGTTCATGGGCTTAAGTTTCTTGGCCAATTCACAAACCAATACCTTGTACTTTTATAGCTATTCCATTTGATTATTAGTGCAGGTATTTATGGTGCAGGTTTTGGATTCCAGCTCAATAGAGGAGTGATTGGTGCAGGTTGGAATCTCTATCCTGGGTAAAAAGCTTTCTTCATTCAGCTAAGTACTGGTGATTTTTGCTTTTGTTTTTGTTAGTCTTTACTCTTTTGCTTTGCCGTGTTTGTGCATCCCTCCAGGTGTCCTGTCAGGCATAGTCTGGTCCGAGGTGAAGACAGTGGGACTCCTACCCTGCTTTTTGCATTCTGTGTGAACGCCACCCTGCATCCATGCTGGGAATGGCGCTCTTGTTCCGCACGGATATGATAGGTATGTACCGCATTTAATTATATATGTATTACTGGTATAAGTTAAATCAGCTGTACAAATAATTATATACAGGAGGTTATAT
Source organism: Eleutherodactylus coqui (assembly GCF_035609145.1). Lineage (NCBI taxonomy): Eukaryota > Metazoa > Chordata > Amphibia > Anura > Eleutherodactylidae > Eleutherodactylus > Eleutherodactylus coqui. The sequence continues at coordinate 113,502,936 of NC_089838.1, forward strand.
AAATTATGCCAGCATGGTCCATATCACTACATACAGGGATACAGGGGGATGTACATCTCCATGTATGCAGTGATAAGGACCATGTTGCTATAGCTTGGGTATCTCCTGTATATAATTGCAAACTTTACACAATATTAAAAAACACATCATGCCACACATGTTGAATATTTATGGATGGTTACAGTCGGCTGGGTGAATGATGACAGCATGATGTAGTGCTAGTGTGTTTTCATGAGCACGCAAATGTGCAGCTATTGTGAACGGAAAAAACAGATAAATCTATTGTTGAGCGTGCAAAGACGTGAAACCTCTCATTTGGCTCTTAGGGACCTTTTGCACGGAATGGAATATTCAGCAACAGCCACTGCATTATGCACCAAAATTCAAATTGTGAGACGGAATTGCTGGCAGAATTCTGCTATTTTCTATTGCGTGCCAAAATCCACACGCTAGCAATGCAGATTTTGTGCTGAATATTCCACAGGAGGGCAGATTCTGTCCTGTGTGAATAGGTCCCCTTGGGGGTCAGCAAATGTGAAAACTGCATATAATGAAACATTGCATAGACATGAATAATAAAAAATTAAACCACGGCAACCAAGAAAGAAGTTAAAGAAGAAAAAGATTTAAAAAATTAAATACCTAATAATTAACTTTATAATGATAATGTAACTTTAATAACTGTTTCCTTTATTGGACTATGTGTGTAAAAATGTGTTATATTATATAAAAAGAGAATAGAAACAAAACCCATTATGGCAACCTATAAAGCTTTCAAACCTCTCAGGGTCCTTCCTCAGGCGTTATGTAGGACAGGGTTCCCCAACTCCAGTCCTCAGGGACGCCAACAGGTCATGTTTTCAGGATTTCCTCAGTGTTGCACAGGTGATGTCATTATTGCCAGTGCCTCAGACATTGCCACAGGTGTTCTTACTATAGGGTATCCTGAAAACATGACCTGTTGGGGGGACCTGAGGACTGGAGTTGGGGACCCCTGATGTAGGAGGACCAGGTACTATGCTAAGAAACTTCAGATGCCAGAGGAAGGATCCTAAGAGTTTCAAAAGCTCGCTATAACATCATGTACTTTTGTTAGCCATTAGAACGTATCATATCTACAAGATTACTTGGTATCTCTTGCTGGGAACAATCATACTTTACATCTATATATATAAAGACGAAAGCCCTCACTGACTCACTCACTGACTGACTCGCCACTAATTCTCCAACTTCCCGATGTCGTAGACACATGAAATTTGGCATGAGCATAGATTAGGTCAAAAATAGGAAAAGTAAAGCGGTCCCAACTCGATTATTCAATTCTAGCTCAAAAGAATTGGCATCCAAATTTTATCTAATTCTCTCACTTCCCGATGTCATAGAAACATGAAATGTGGTACAAGCATTGACTATGTCATAAATAGGAAAACCTTATGGGTCCCGACTTGATTATTTAATTCTAGCGCAAAAGAATTAGCGTCAAAATTTAACATACATAATCTAATTCTCTCACTTCCCGATGTCATAGAAACTTGAAATTTGGCACGGGCATTGATTATGTCATAAATAGGAAAAGCTAATGGGTCCCAACTCGATTATTCAATTCTAAGTGCAAAAGAATTAGCATCCAAATTTTAAGTCTGTAATCTAATTCTCTCACTTCCCGATGTCATAGAAACATGAAATGTGGTACGAGCATTGACTATTTCATAAATAGGAAAACCTAATGGGTCCCGACTTGATTATTTAATTCTAGCACAAAAGAATTAGCGTTGAAATTTAACGTACATAATCTAATTCTCTCACTTCCCGATGTCATAGAAACTTGAAATTTGGCACGGGCATTGATTATGTCATAAATAGGAAAAGTTAATGGGTCCCAACTCGATTATTCAATTCTAAGTGCAAAAAATTAGCATCAAAATTTTACGTAAGTAATCTAATTCTCTTACTTCCCGATGTAATAAAGATTTGAAATTTGGCACAAGCATTGATTATGTTATAAATAGGAAAAGTGATTGGGTCCCAACTTGATTATTTAATTCTAAGCGCAAAAGAATTCACATCCAAATTTTACGTACGTAATCTAATTCTCTCACTACCCGGTGTCATAGAAACTTGACATTTGGTACAGGCATTGATTATGTCATAAATAGGAAAAGTTAATGGGTCCCAAATCGATTATTTAATTCTAAGCACAAAAGAAGTAGCATTCAAATTTTACGGACGTCATCTAATTCTCTCACTTGAAATTTGGCACCAGCATTGATTATGTCATAAATAGGAAAAGTTAATGGGTCCAAAATCGATTATTTAATTATAAGCGAAAAAGAATTAGCGTCCAAATTTTACGCACGAAATCTAATTCTCTCACTTTCCGATGTCATAGAGATTTGAAATTTGGCACGGGCATTGATCTATATATATAAAGACGAAAGCTGTCACTGAATCACTGACTGACTGTCTGACTGGCCACTAATTCTCCAACTTCCCGATATCGTAAAAACATGAAATTTGGCACAAGCATAGATTATGTCCAAAATAGGAAAAGTAAAGGGGTCCTAACTCAATTATTCAATACTAGCGCAAAAGAATTAGCGTCCAAATTTTATGTACGGAATCTAATTCTCTCACTTCCTGATGTCATTTTATATAAAGGAAACGTCCCATGATTACCTCCACGTGGTGTTTCCTGGGTAACGCAAAGAACCATGCAAAATGATGAACATATTTTTTTTCCGGTATCTCTAAAGTAAGCACGACTTCATAAGATTTTCCGTGTGAACACCAGATATACACCAGTACCAAATTAACTCGGGCGAAGCCGGGTATATCAGCTAGTGTTATCATAAGACTTGTAATAGAAATTTTATAGACATGCAATAATTGAGGCTGCAACTAGATGGAGCCATAGCTCAACTCACATTCAGGTGTCAGCCACATTGCAGGCGCAGATTTGGCGTGCCATATAGTTTGTATAAAGAACACTGACTTTACCGCTAAAAAATAGTGAAAACAAACTGCGGTACAATATTGTCATATTGATTCATCCTTGCAGGCTGCTTTTGCTGAATTTTTATAACAAAATATTGAAGTCCTTTGTCAAATTTTAAATGTTTGTTTTATGGACTAGTGTTTGCTTTAGGGCGGCGTCACACAGCCGTGTTTGCACACGCAAAATCTGTGCTTGCTAAACACAGATAATTAAACCCATTGATTTCATAAGTGCGTATTGCACGCGCATTTCATGTGCACGCCACAAAATAGGGCGTTTATACTCACAGACTTCACCGCTCAGTCGCGGGCTTCTCGCTGACTTCTTCACCTTCTATGTGAAGCGCTGAGCGGCGAGCGTTTAGACAGAATGACAAGCCCTTGATCCGGTGATGGCTTATAAGCTGACTGAAGAGTCAGCGATAACGAGTAGTAAATAAATTGTCAGCGATTTCTGTGCATTTACACTGCAGGATTATTGCCCAAATTCGTTTGTTTGAAGTGACTGAGAGTGACTGACCGAGCGCTGAGTGATCTGAACGAAAAGTAAACGAGCCAACAATGAGGCTGGGTTCACACAGGGCGGATTTGCCGCAAATTCTTCTTTTTCGTTGCGGCCGTGCGCTTTTCTATGGAAGCGCCAGCCTCAACGGAAAAGCATGCGGCCATGACACTCCAAAACCCACGGTTTTTGAAGCAGCGCTTTCCTGGCGGAAATCTCATGGTTTTTCGCTGCGGCCAAACCACGAGAGTTCCGGCGGGATTCCGCTTTGTGGGAACCCAGCCTGATTGTTATGCTGCATAAAATGAGCAACGGGCGAAAAGTGAACGATTCTCGTTCATCGTTGGCTGTGTTTAGACCAAACGATTATTGCTCACTTTCACTCATTTGAACGATTTTTGAACGATAAAAGCACCTTATGATGTTCTATTATAACTGCTCAAGATCCAAAGGCCCTTTTACATGCAAAATTAGGCCTGCGTCACACATATTTGCACATGAAAATGTGCGCTCAATACACAGAAAATAGAACCCATTGATTGCATTGGGTTCGTTCACAAGCACAAATTTTTCTTGTACATTTCGGTTGCACAGAAAAATACGCATCGTGCTCTATTTCCCTGTGCATTTGCGCACCACAGTGCCTAACTAGGAGTCAATGGTGGTGTGCAAATGCATGCACAATACGCAGGGAGATGCGTGATACACTAATTCTGCTGCTGAAAGAACACATCTGGAACTCATTAGGGCTCCTGCACATAAGCGGATGCGTAAATACACTCACGAGAGGATGACGTAATTGGCGCTGAGTGAAGTACAGGGTGAAGCGCGGTAATTTGCTAATTTGGGAGTGAAATAAAAAAAATAATGAACTTGTAAAAACTTTATTTTATATTTTATTTACATTGAACAGTAGTTGAATTTACAAATTATTTGGTTTTAAATATTGTATCTGGCAAATGTTGACCTTCGCTATCCACACACTGTTGCATACGTTTTCTGAAGTTCTCATGCACTCTTTCAAGCATGTCGACTGGTATTCTGGCAATCTCAGCGTCAATATTGTTCCTTAGGTCTTCCAGGGTGTTGCTTTTTTGAGTTGCAGGTTGTGGCAGCGCTGTTGGTCGAAGAGAGGGGAGAGTGGGCGTTGCTTATAGTGGCTGACGGGAAGTTTGTCTGCAGCTGCTTTTCAGTTGCCATCATGCAGTGGACACGTGAGGAGCGTTCATTTTGTGTTGAAGCGTATTTTTCAAATAACCACTCGATCATTGCAATGCAACGTGCTTTTCGTTTGCGATTCGCTGTTCCCCCCACGCGGACGTGTTCCTGGACGGCAATCAGTTGTAAATTGGGTAAATGCATTCAGAACAGCAGGGAATGTGTCATCTGTACGAAGAGGACCTGCGAGAAGTGTTACAACACCACAAAACATCGAACGAGTTAGAGCAGCAGTATTGCAATCTCCGAAACGCTCTGCTCGGAAGCAAGCACTTGCTCTTGGCATTTCAAGACGTTCTCTCCACCGGATTCTTCATAGTGAACTGAATTTTCACCCGTATAAAATATGCGTGGTCCAACAATTGTCAGCAGGGGATTATGTTACACGACGAACATCTTGTGAAGACATGCTTGCAACCATACCTCGTGACGCAATTGTGTTCTTTTCTGCTGAGGCACATTTTCTCCTCAGTGGGTGTGTAAACAAACAAAACATGCGGTACTGGAGCGATACAAACCCCAGAGAAGTTCACCAGAGACCTCTGCATTCGGACCGCGTCACTGTGTGGTGCGCCTTATCACGAGTAGGCATCATTGGCCCTTACTTTTTTCCGGCAACTGTGAATTCCGAACGTTACTTAAAGGGGTTGTCCCGCGCCGAAACGGGTTTTTTTTTTTTTAAACCCCCCCCCCCCCCCCGTTCGGCGCGAGACAACCCCGATGCAGGGGTTAAAAAAACCACCCGCACAGCGCTTACCTGAATCCCGGCGGTCCGGCGTCTTCATACTCACCTGCTGAAGATGGCCGCCAGGATCCTCTGTCTTCATGGACCGCAGGGCTTCTGTGCGGTCCATTGCCGATTCCAGCCTCCTGATTGGCTGGAATCGGCACGTGACGGGGCGGAGCTACACGGAGCTACACGGAGCCCCATTCAGAAAAGAAGAAGACCCGGACTGCGCAAGCGCGGCTAATTTGGCCATCGGAGGGCGAAAATTAGTCGGCACCATGGAGACGAGGACGCCAGCAACGGAGCAGGTAAGTATAAAACTTTTTATAACTTCTGTATGGCTCATAATTAATGCACAATGTACATTACAAAGTGCATTATTATGGCCATACAGAAGTGTATAGACCCACTTGCTGCCTCGGGACAACCCCTTTAACTATGCTGCAGGATTTTTCCAGCCAGCACTCGAGGCAATGCAATTAGAGGATACATGGTTTCAACAAGATGGTGCCACTGCACACACAGCGAGAGTTACCATGAATTTTTTGAGGCAAACGTTTCCTGAACGGCTTATCTCTCTGAGGGGTGATCTTAACTGGCCGGCACGCTCACCAGACTTAGCCCCATGTGATTTTTTCCTTTGGGGTTACCTGAAGTGTAAGGTGTATTGCAACCGTCCCAACACCCTGGAAGACCTAAGGAACAATATTGACGCTGAGATTGCCAGAATACCAGTCGACATGCTTGAAAGAGTGCATGAGAACTTCAGAAAACGTATGCAGCAGTGTGTGGATAGCGAAGGTCAACATTTGCCAGATACAATATTTAAAACCAAATAATTTGTCAATTCCACTACTGTTCAATGTAAATAAAATATAAAATAAAGTTTTTACAAGTTCATTATTTTTTTATTTCACTCCCAAATTAGCAAATTACCGCGCTCCACCCTGTACAATACAGTGCTTTTGCACACATGCATTTCATTGTACGTTTTTTGTGCTGCTGTGCCCGTTCATATTGTTGAACCGGCTCAGCTGCCTACTACAGCACAGTACTAGCAATTAACACCACGAAGTCGCACAGTTACACGTGCAATTTCATGCAGACAGGGTGCGCAACTCCTATTGGGCCTCATGTGCGCAAATACACACAAAAATAGAGCATGTTGCATGTTTTTTTGCCCAACAGAAATGCGGAAGCAAAAACGTTCCATGTGTGGGAACCCATTGAAATCCTGCGCAAAATCACCCATGTGCAGGAGCTCTTAAATTGGCCATTTCAATGGCTGAGAGAATGAGTGCATGTTTTTTGAGCGCAATTGTACACGACTTGTGCGGAAAAAGTACAGTAAAATATGCCGAAATCCATGGAAACCTGTGGGAGCCGCCGGCAAAGGAAGTAGGAAGGAGGGAGTTTAGCATGATTCTCTCTCCCAGCCAATGGAATTCCAGGCTGCGGCGTATGTACGCCACACCCAGCCACATGAATGGGTGAGAAAACGCGAGATTTAACTACGACTTGTTCGCGGCTTTCTCGCGTTCATGTGATTTTTGGCTGCGATGTGGGCAACCAGAAAATTGCAGCACGCGTGTGAATAAAGCCTAAAAGCGGCTTAAGATACAAGTTAAATATGAAAAACGGTTAATGATGGTGATAATGATGACACTGATGGTCAAAGTGTGTGGACAGTATAGAGAATAATTAAGTTGTGCAGTGTTCAAGGGCTTAATACGATACGGGGAGCGATCATTGCCCTAATGCTTGCTGGAAACAGTAAGTTTGGACAATAATCCCATGTAGACATGGCCGCCAACAGGACACTGAGCATTCGGCTTTTAGCAGAACTAGAAGACAAGGCGACTGTCAGGTCATGTAAACAGGAGCTACTCAGCAAGGTCTCGTTCACACGAGCATGGTTTTAGCGTAGAATAACTACGCACATTAAATGTTAGCTGGGACTAGCCAACCAACTAATGTTTATAGTGGTCTCCTGACTCTACTTTGAGAGGCAGAGGTACCGTTGTATCTTGTCGACACCGGAAGTGGTGGGTGTCGACAAGTGTTAGGCTGCTTCACAGCCAGGCGATGCCCACATTTTGTGATTGAGTGAACTCACCCCTCCACCACTGATTGCCTGCAGTCACCACTCCACCGCTGTGCCTTCTGCTGTGCCTTCTGCTAGTTGTCCCTGGCAGCTGATAGAATGAGGCCGCCACTGTCAGTTGGTGTCGGGTCCTCCTCTCTCCCCTCATGGCTCCAGTGATGTTCGGCCTCCCTGGGTTCCAGACTCCCGTCTGTGACGCCGCCGCTTTTTACGTCTGGGGTCCTGCCACTCACCCGCTGTGCTGTGACTCTACGCGGCCGGAGCTGCTCCTCCAGCGCTGCTGAAAGGGGGGCCACTGTCTGCATGGCAGGACGGAGGGCTTCGGCCCCAGTAACAGGTTGGCGGCGGCAGTGGGGGGTTTAGAGGATGCAGGGGAGATGAGGTGAGGTGGGTGGCAAGGTCCTAGCAGCATGGGGAAAGACTTTTGCCTGGGATGGAGGGTTAGGGTTAGTTTCAGTGTTAGGCTTAGATTATTAGCTGTAACAGGTTTCGACAAAGACTTATGGCACCCCGTGCGACCCCTCCTTTTGCGATTTCCAGAGGACCGGTACCCCTTCTGTTCGACTGAGCAGGGGGGAGGGGGAGCGCGATGGCTATGGCAGGACGGCCCCCACTGGGTTAGCTCCCCAGTGGCCCAATCGAATTGGGGGTTGTGCAACGCCAGCCACGGCATCCCTAGTACCATGTCTACCGACATTTTCTCCATCACCAGGAATGATAGACCTTCCGAATGGCGACCCCCCACCATGAGTTGTAACACTGGGGTCCTCCATCGAACCAAGCCCGAAGCAAGAGGAGTAGCATCAATGCTAGCAAAACGAATTGGCGTCTTCAGCGCCACAAATTCCGCCCTCAGGGGCTCAACGAGACGCATGCTTATCAGGTTAGCAGCTGCTCCGGAATCAATAAACGCCTGCCCTAGGCGGGAGAAGTTCCGGAATCTAACCTGGCAGGGTATCAGAAGTCTAGGACGTACCTGAGGTCCTAGGCGACCCTCCCTGCAGTCGCCTAGGACTGGAAGTCTTTCTGCCGATTCAGACTGTGGACGCTGAGGCCTCCAGGGGCAAGTTATCACCCGATGTCCAGCTTTCCCGCAGTAGAGACAGAGATTATGTAATAACCGAATCCGGCGTGGCTCCTTGGGGTCCAGCGGGTCCAGTTCCATAGGTTCGGGAACAGAGACTGGTACGGACGGGGAGGGAACAGGACAAATGACCTCCCTGACTCTATGGGTCGGTCTATCTTGCTTCCCAGCCCTGAGCCTCCTATCTGCCTTCACTGCTAACTCCATAGCCTCCTTTAAGGACCCGGGAACGGGATGGGAGATCAACAGTTCTTTGACCGCGTCTGAGAGACCTTGCATAAAAACGTCTTTCAGGGCACTATCGTTCCATGCAGTATCACCCGCATAGCGTCTGAAATTGGAGCAATAATCCTCCACACAAAGCGACCCCTGATGCAGCGCCAGCAACCGAGAAACCGCCAACCCCACTCTGTCCGGTTCATCGAAGATGCCCCCAAGTTCCTGAAAAAAGGAGTCCACCGAATGCAGGGAGGGGGAACCCTCGGGAATGGAAAAGGCCCAAGTCTGGGCAGAGCCCCGCAGCAGGGACATTATGAGCCCGACCCTCTGGACCTCCGAGCCGGAAGAGCGGGGACGCATCCGAAAAAACAGGCGACACGCCTGTTGAAAAACAAAAAACTTGTTCCTCTCCCCAGAGAACACCTCGGGAAGAGGGCACTTGGGTTCGGGACTGGTAACGGCATTCTGCTCCTGCAACAATGCCCACTGCTCCTGGGCCACCATGCGAGCTGACAAATCCCGGATCACCGGCACCAGGTCTTGCAGCTGGTTTGCGAGGGCGCTGATCGCCGCCATGAAAAGAAAAACAGTATTTTAAGGGCCAGTTATTATGTTACGGCACTCTGCCCCCCGAGCGCCAGTTGGGGTGCCCTGATCTCCCGCACCCCCACTGTCCCTGCCTACTTGCCTCGGCCCTGGCTAACCCCAGGCGGACAACTGGACGGCGGTCCCTGCACTGGCTAGGGACCTGGCGACTGACAAGCAGGAACCTACCTAATGGGGGGAACAGAGTGCCGACAGAGGAGGCAGATGAATCAGACCAACAAAACTTACAAGGCTGGAGATGGAACTCACAGGCAAACTGGCAGGGTGCTGGATAGCAACTAGTGCTGACTGGGCCAGACTAGATTAGAGGCAAACAGAACCAACTAAAACAGACTGAGTAACAGGGGACCAGAGGGAGCTGACCGACAACTAGGGACTGACTGAGGAGAACCGCAGACAGACTGGCTAGGTGCATGCAGAACCAATAACTGGCAATGAGCTCAGTTCACTGCCAGTCTTTTAACCACAAGGTTCCGCCCAGGGGCGGAGAGTGGGAGGAGGCAACTCCACCCACTGCTGTATAAGAAGCACAGAGGAGTGCGGGCGGCACCCTACGGGCGGGCACGCCCACGCCGCCGCCCACTGGCCAACCCAAGCTGCTGGGATGACCTCGACACAGGGCTCCAGGCTGCTGGAGCCGACGCCGGAGCGACGCGCGCCGACCGCGGGACCCCATGCCGCACTGCATGGTAACAAAAAGAGCAGTGCTCCAGACTTGATGCAGTGAGAAAAGTTGATTGTTTATTCACCCAAATGTGAGATGTTCTGGCTGTACTTTGTGGAGTAGAGATAAAACATTGTACATACAGCTGACTAAGAAGGATCCACATTGCATCAGGTATGAAGTACGGTTCTTTTTTACAATTGTAAGACTTTTGACCAGAGTCTTGTAGTAAACACTGGGATTCCATTTATTGCTGTCTATCTCATATCTATCTATCTATCTCATATCTATCTATCTCAAAGCTATCTATCTCATATCTGTCTATCTCATATCTGTCTATCTCATATCTATCCATCTATCTCATATCGATCTATCTGCTATCTATCTATCTCATATCTATCTATCCATCCATCTATCTATCTCATATCTATCTATCTCATATCTGTCTATCTCATATCTGTCTATCTCATATCTGTCTATCTCATATCTGTCTATCTCATATCTGTCTATCTCATATCTATTTCATATCTATCTCATATCTATCTGCCTATCAAAGATCTGGACCTCTAGGAGTCATAATAATTCAGGAAATCAGGAACTATAACTTCCCCTGTGTGAACCCAATGGTAATCCTTAAATCCAGGATCACAAAGGTTCTTTGAGGACTGGTATTATTAACCTCTAGCTATATTAGGACATGGTCATGTTGTCGTAGCTCCTGCTTAAGTGACTTATGTAATGACAGTAACGAATAATTGATTTCTGTAGGACTAGTATTGACAGCATTCTTCTCTAGCGGAACACAATCACCACCAATCCATGAGTAAAATCTTCAAAGTTTTATTGTAATTTCAGATAAAACATGCCTGACCACACTAGTATTCCTCTCTAGTCGGACATAAGATGCAATATAGCACTAGAATGTGTACTGGAGAAGCCCTTTGCCATAGGCTGTATAGTGCTTTCACAGTTCAGAACATCTAGAATGTATGAAATCACTAAATCCCACCTGCAAAGAGAAAAAAGTTTGTAACGGTTGCTGCGTACCCTAAAAGCCATGGTGTGAACTAGGTTTTAAAAAATCCTCTTTACATTAATGTTAAAGGAGATGTCTCGAGGCAGGAGTGGATTTTTTTTTTTATTGCCCAGTCCCCCTAATTAAGCATACATTACTAAGCCCCCCTGTAAATGACTTTTCTAGCTGGTTTGTACTTACAGTTCCAGCGTTTCAGCAACTTATAAAAATTTTCCCAAGATGGCCGCCGGCTCTTTTCCCGTCGCTTGCTGCAGCCCGACCGGACCCCTGGAGTGAACACAGCCGACCAGTCACCCACCGCCAGGCAGCAGGTAACCGACGCAGCCCCCCCCCCCCCCGGCACAGCGGCAGCCCCCCCATCGCAGCGACAGCCCCCCCATCACAGCGGCAGCCCCCCCCGGCGCAGCGGCAGCCCCCCCGGCCCATCACTTACCAGGACGGCGGGACAGCTGGACGGCGGGACAGCTGGGCGGCTCTGCACCTTCCTCTAAGAGAGGATGGTACAGAATGGCCGCTCCAGCGCGCTCCCGAGCAGTGACAGCAATGGGCTGCCGGCGAGCGCGGGATGAATTTTCAGGAAGGGCTTAAAAATATAAGCTCTTACCTGAAAATCATCCTAAAATGTGTAAAAATAAAAAAAAAATGTATACTCACCTTTCCGCTGCAGCCGGAGTTCAGCCGCGTCTGGCCGGCAGTTCTCCTGAACTGCTTTCTGTAGTATTCAGCAGGTGGGGATTTAAAATCCCCGCCTGCTGAATGAGCTGCCTCTGATTGGTCACAGCCTCACCAATCAGAGGCAGCTCTCACTCACCCATTCATGAATTCATGAATGGGTGAGTGAGTGCTGCCTCTGATTGGCTCAGCGCAGGGATGACAGCTGAGAGCTGCCCCTGATTGGTCCCTGCGCTGAGCCAATCAGAGGCAGCACTCACTCACCCATTCATGAATTCATGAATGAGTGAGTGAGAGCTGCCTCTGATTGGTGAGGCTGTGACCAATCAGAGGCAGCTCATTCAGCAGGCTGGGATTTTAAATCCCCACCTGCTGAATACTAAAGAAAGCAGTTCAGGAGAACTGCCGGCCAGACGCGGCTGAACTCCGGCTGCAGCGGAAAGGTGAGTATACTTTTTTTTTTTTAACACATTTTAGGATGAATTTTAGGGAAGGGCTTATATTTTTAAGCCCTTCCCGAAAATTCATCCCGCGCTCGCCGGCAGCCCATTGCTTTCAATGGAGCCGGCTGTATTGCCGGCTCCATTGAATTCAATGGTCAGTGCTCGTTTAATCGAGACGAGTACCGCGCGGTGCTCGTCTCGAGTAACGAGCATCTCGAGCACCCTAATATTCGAACGAGCATCAAGCTCGGACGAGTATGCTGGCTCATCTTTAATTTTTAACTTTTTCTGCTATTTTATAAAGCAGGATTTTTACCCTGTTTCTGCTATTTTATATATGTCACCTTATTTGTACCATTGTTTATCTTGAGTTGCATAACTGAACAGCCCTTAAGGCCTATTTACACACACAGATATCTTTCAAAAGATTTAAAGATCAGTGATCATTTTGCATAAAGTACCAATAAGCACTAATTGCTATTAGTACTTTATTAGCATGCAAATGAGCTTCTGGAAGCAGTTACAGAACTCAACAGGAGGTCTGAGCTCTGTAATTAACTCCATTGTTCAGCCATGGGATCTTCCTGGAGAATTCAGCACCATGCCTGTGGTTCTGCTTATCTGCTGTTCTGCTGGTGGGGCTGAGAACTGAGGATAGCTGTAACAATGTTATCAGCTCTCCGTGGGCTGAACACAGCCTGCAGTCCTGCTTATCAGCTGTTCTACTGAATGATGGTTTTCAAGCAGAACTGAAACCCGTTGTTTGGCTGAACAGTGAAAGATGGGCACATTTACACTCAACAGTTATCACTCAAAAGATGGCTTTTGAGCGAATTTTGAGCGATAAATATGTTTCTAAATGGGACTTAAGGCTGCCTTCTTTCGAGCAAGAAAACTGTGCAAGATTTGTTGCGAGACACACAAATATGAATTAGAGTCAGTGAGGTCCTTTTGGCACTATTCGATTCCTGAGACGGAGCCATTCAGCCATGGCGATTTCCCTCCCCGAACGGAGCAGGAAAGCAGAACCCTGAATACAAGTGTGAATCCACCCTTACAAGACCCCCAACTATGATGCTTCTTTTATAGTACTGGTCTCCTCATATGGGGAAGAGCGACCTCATGGGCCTCCTAAAGCTCCAGAGCTCAGGTGAGACCACATCCTCTGCACCCATCATAGTAACAGCACTTTGTTATATATCATAAAACAAATAGGTCCTGAAAGCTATAGAAGCTAGTCTGACTCTAAGGGCTCGTTCACATGAACAAATAGTCCCATCCTACGTGTGAGGGTTTTGCGTTTGTAATACGCTGTACCAATCTGCCATAGGCTCCCATGTTGTTGCTCACATATGTTGCGTGCGCATACACACCAAGATAGCTCGCGGTGATTGGTGGCACTCAACAAGTATGCAACATCATTGCGTACTTGTTGTGTAACTGCGTCATGCGGGCGGCACGCAGCAAATTACTCTTGTGTGAAGCCGCCTTAAGAAACATTAGAAACTGTAAAGTAAATGTATAATTATTGCCAGCTATCACTTAACATGTAATTTTCCAGTATAATACTTGCCTTTATGATCTTGCATAATCTGTAATAATTATAACCAATTCATTTCTATAGCTTTAAAAACTGCCTGATTATAGTGAACCTCCGCCTTTGTGAGCTATTTGTTTTTCTTTATTTAACCCTTTCCAATCCACTGTCTGACATCTAAAGACATTCTGATTGCAGGTTGTACAGCTCTGTTGTCGGAAGACGTCCAGCGGGGTATTCTTACTGTAGATTACTGGCCGCTCTGTTCTCGGGGGGCCTCTCTAACATGTCCCATACCGTAGTACTGGCTCTAGCCAGCAGATGGCGCCATTGTATAAGGGCACAACAAGAAAGCCCCCTAGGAAACCCTGAAACCAAAATTGGATTGCAAAGGGTTAAATGAGTTCAACATAATTTCTTCATCCTTTAAGGCTAATTTCAGAGAGGTGAGCGTGATATCGGGCTGTAAAAAACACATTACTTCTGCCGTTTTTGTTCAGTATGTGGTATAATATATTTTTCTGCGGGTTGGTACAATTGCAACAGTAGCAAGATTAAATATTTTTTAGGTTTTTCCACATTTGAACAATAAAGACTTTTTTGGAAAATTATTATTTTTATTTTTTTTAAGAAAAGGAAATTACACAGTTTTTTTGGAGGATTTTTTTTACTATTCTTCTACCTTTTTTTATGCCCCTTTGTAAGGGCCTTGTGAACTTTTAATCGTTGAAATACACTGCTGTACTTCTGTACTGCAGAGTATTATCTCTTTTTCTATGACTATACAAGCCATCGCAGACCCTGGTATCCTGTTGCTATGGCAACCCATCAGCCTTCCATGATTGAATAGTGGACAGCTAATGAGGGAGCTCGCCCCACTGTTAACTCTGTAAATGCTGGACTCTGCAATTATCATAGCCAGTACGGGGTTAATAGTGGGAACCTGTCACTTACAGTTGGCTCCCACTGCAAAAAGCTCGGGCTCAGCTTTCGAGGCCACGCCATCTATATGCCATAGACTCATGTCATTTCACAGGAACCCATCCCCTTCCATGATGTACATGTACTTCATTAGGGGGAAGGGGTTCATGTATAATTTAATAAGCAACAGTTTGTTTTTTGTTATACAGAGCTTCTAATTCTCTGCGTAGCTATAGAGATAAATGATAAAATATGTCTGCATGCAGAAACCAATAGGGGGTGCCTGGGAGCTTATTGCACTGCTACACATTGTCAAACTACTAATGGCCACTTGTCAGTGAGTGTGTATGTGAGTGCTTCTCATGCTCTGCCCCTGGTGACATCATCACTCCGCCGCCTGGTGACATAATCGAACGTCCTACAACATATATAAAACACAGAGTCTGACCGAACGAAGAACATCACAGTCAGGCTCTTGGAAGGAGAGGACAAAAATAAGAAAATGAGAAAACAGCTAAGCAGTTATCTCAGACACAACTCAGCAGTCCTGACAGAAGACACCGACCTACCACCACCACAGAGATCCAGTAAGCTGAAGGACCTGCAGTGACATCACTGCTGTGGGAGGAGCCAAGCTGTGTTTGTTTTGTGTGTGAATCAAGATGGATGTAGTAGAGCAGTGTGTGATGTGTGGGGATCATAATGGATGTACCATTTAGCACAGCTTTGTGTCACATTGCGCCACCAGAAACACTGGTACTATAATTTCTTAATAATTGCTAGTTATATATAAACTAGTATACAGCAGGTTCCTAAGCACCTCCTAGTGGTCACTGCAGGCAGCTAGAACTCTATAACTTAAAGATGCTTTCTGAGTTAAGGAAACCCCTATCAAAGGGTTCCCCATGCCCTAAAATAAAATATCAGCAGTTACTCACCTCTCCCTGCTTTCCAGTTCGTCCTTTGCCAGAATACACTAGTAGGACATTTTGAGGAAATAGAGTGGTTCACCCCAGTCAGAACCCCCATTACCAAGAACCTCATTAAAATGGAATGGAATGTAATATTAATTTCATAGAGAATAGGAACAAGTATTCAATTAGGCAACTCTCAGACAGGTGAGTGCAATATCGGGCCGTTAAACCCAGCCCAATATCTCGCTCGCAAGCATGCGGTGTCCCCACGGATGCAAGGCATTCTTGTGCTTTTAGCCATGGCAGAGGATTGCGGAGTGCTTCCCATTGTTTTCAATAGGAAATCTCGCATCACACTTGCGTACAATTCGCACGTTGTGCAATGTTTTGCTGACCCCATTGAAAACAATGGGCGAGGCGTTTTGAGGGAATGTCTAAAGATAGGACATGGGGAAAAAAATTAAACGCCCATGTATACGACCGAATTTAAAACAATGGGGTTCATACTTGTGTGAGATTTGTGCTTCTCGCAATGCACAGATCTCGTGTGATTTCCTTGCCCATGTGAAAGCAGCCTTACCATCCATTAACAACTGATTGTATTGATGTCCTGGTTAGAACAGAAAGCCTTCGGGGGAGTCGAAGGTTGTTTGTTAGCAGCCAACATGGATGAAACGTTTGGCTGAAAATACTCTAGTTAACTGAATGACTGTTTCATTCACTTTGTGGCCAGTTTAAGAATAGCGGATGGAAGTAAGCACTTTGTTTCTGTAGGAAGCAGATACAGGCACTTAATGCATTTTTCCCTCTTATCTCTGTCAGGCACCACACTGAGTGTTTATATGTGTCATTCCTGAAGTTGAGTATGTGCCCACAAGACCTTTGAAACTCCTACAAATACTACGTTTTCAGTTAAGAATGCTTATAGCATGTAATTTATCTATAAATTGCACCCTCAAGGCAATAAAAAAAATATTACAATTGTTCACAATGTGTTCCAGATTGCAATCAATAATTCTCTTGTTCTTATAAGAAACTTGTTCCACTTCATACTTTTTTTAACTGCATAAATTTGGCTTAGTTTTCACTAGCCTTAGAGCTCTTTCACAGAAGCACAACTATTTTCATTCGGCCGTGACAAGGCCAAAGTGCGACCAAAAATCACGTGAACAAGCGCACAAATCTGCCATTTGTGCACTCATTCAGACAACCCGGTTCTGGCGCATATACGCCGAGCCCGGGATACCGTTGGACAGAGACAGATAGTTTAGCTCTGCTAAACTGCCCCCCCCCCCCCCCTTTTCACCCCCTCGCCGGCTCTGGGCAAGGGAAGGCGGCGGGGACAAGGTGGGAGCTAGTGTGCTAAGCTCCTGCCACCTCCCATTGCTGGCAGCAACGTGGGGCGAAGAGGAGCTTAGCAACTAGCCCCCACACTGTCCCGCCCCCTCCCATTGCAAACAGCTGGCAAAGGGCGGACAGAAGGAGGGAAGGGGTGGGAGTTAAGCAGACACACTGCTAAACTCCCTCCCACCTCTCTTCTCCGGCAGCTACCATTGGCTCCCATAGGAGTCTATGGGAGCCACCGCTATATTCTGGCCTGGAAGATAGTTCCTGAACTATCTTTTCTGGCCAACGTTAAAGCGTTTATGTCGTGGTAATACAACCATCTGAACTGATGCATTGTAAACCAATGCATCAGATGAGCAGCGTATATCGGCCGGGCGTGAAAGCGCGGTTGCAGGTTGTACAGCCACACTACCTGCACTACCATTCTACAGCATGCAAAAAAGAAAAGAGTTAGGTCAAGGCTTAAACACGCTTGTGAGAACAAATCCATTGAAATGGTTCTCAATGATTTTTCTTTGTCACTTTTTATGGGCATGAATTTCATGCATGCAAAAACCTCCACAAATATGTTCGTCTGTTTAAGCCCCAACACCACAAAATCACGCAGTTCAGTGCGCAATTTCATGCGGACAGGGTTCAGACTCCTATGGTGCCTTTGGTGCACAAGTGTTTGCAAAAATAGAGCAGGTCACATATTTTAATGTGTGCGAAGAATGATTACACAAACGCAGAATGTGACGGAAATCAATGGGTTCTATCCTCTGCGTTTTGTGCAAGCGTTTTTGCGCCCACAAAATCACCCATCTGCAGAGGCCCAAGGGTGCTTTCAGCTCTGTCTGCGGATTTTGATGCTGTATCGAAATGGTTTAAGAGATCCTGTGCAAAAATACAAAAATAGAAAAATCATGCACTTTTGCGGTATTAATTGATAAAGCTAGGGACTAATAAAGCTGCTGAGTCTCTGAGTATGACTTGGGGAAGATATTGAGCTTTGTTACGGACAGACTTTCATTTTTTGGCTGTGCGTGGAGGTGTGCTGTAATTCTGCTTTTCATGGTCATTCTTATGTTATCTTGTGATAAGAAAGTATAACCTGCTAGCATGTTTGCTGTTAACCGTCTGAACATTGTGTTGATTTTAGAATTAACATTATCTTCTTTATACACACCAGCATTCCTGAAATGAATTCCAGACAGATTTGGCCACACTTCAACCCATCAACTCCACAAGTGCCCTGACCTAACAACACCCTCTTTCATTTACACAGTACAAAACACCAATCAGTCCTTCTAAGTACTGGCATGTGAAAAAGTAAGGACACCGCATGTTGTTGTTTTTTTAACACATGAGATGATGTATTTGACAAATATCACACACCATTGATAACAGTGGAACTGTTTCTAGGAGAAAGCAGTCATGTTTTTTTAAATCTAATACATCCCCTTTAGGGCGCCCACCCACTGGCGATTTTTTTCCCTGCGAAATTCGCAGCATTTTTTTCTCTGCAGGGGTCTATGGGACTTGTAATGTTAAAATCGCGATCGCGCAAAATCGCAATTTACCGCGAAATCGCGATTTTGCGCGATCGCGATTTTAACATTACAAGTCCCATAGACCCCTGCAGAGAAAAAAATGCTGCGAACTTCGCAGGGAAAAAAAATCACCAGTGGGTGGGCGCCCTTAGGATGACTACCCAATAGCGGGTTTTTTTCTTTGCAGATGCCTATGGGACTTCCCAATGTTAAAAACGCAACGCAACTTTGCGTTTTTAACATTAGAAAGTCCCACAGGCAATTGAAAAAAAAAACGCAACGAATTCGCAGGTAGTCACCTTTAAAGATAAAAAATTAATACCAAGAGTATTAGAACAGCTGCGAATAAGTAGAGCATAGGGTTATTTTGTTTAGAAAAAAAGACAGCTGAGGGGTGACCTAATAAATACAGTTTCCCCCGCAAATAAGACAATAAGAAAATAAGATCTTTTGCTCCAAAAGATTTTACTTTTTTTACATGTATTGCTGCCTGGACACTATTTAAATTGACTTTTTATATTAAAAGGGTTGTCCCGCGGCAGCGAGTGGGTCTATACACTTCTGTATGGCCATATTAATGCACTTTGTAATGTACATTGTGCATTAATTATGAGCCATGCAGAAGTTATAAGAAGTTTTTCACTTACCTGCTCCGTTGCTGGCGTCCTCGTTCCCATGGAGCCGACTAATTTTCGCCGTCTAATGGCCAAATTAGCCGCGCTTGCGCAGTCCCGGTCTTCTTTGCTTTTCAATGGGGCTGCTCGTGCTGGATGCCGGCTGCGTGTAGCTCCGCCCCGTCACGTGCCGATTCCAGCCAATCAGGAGGCTGGAATCGGCAATGGACCGCACAGAAGCCCTGCGGTCCACCGAGTGAGAAGATCCCCGCGGCCATCTTCATCAGGTAAGTAAGAAGTCACCGGAGCGCGGGGATTCAGGTAAGCACTCTCCGGCGATCTTTTTTAACCCCTGCATCGGGGTTGTCTCCCGCCGAACGGGGGGGGGGGGAGGGGGTTGAAAAAAAAAAACGTTTTGGCACGGGACAACCCCTTTAACTGTAACTAGGGCTAATTTTTGGAGTAGGGCTTATATTTCAAGCATCCTCAAAAATCCTGAAAAATCATGCTGCATCCTCACAAATACTGAAAAACAATGCTAGGGCTTATTTTCAGGGCAGGTCTTATTTTCAGGGAAACAAGGGTATGTATAAATATATCAGGGATCAATATAGAGGTCTCTCCCATCATCTCTTTACGGTATACCCAGGACTGTGACTATAACAAGGGGGAATCCTCTAGAAGAAATAAGCTTTCTAAACCAACACAAAAGAGGGTTCTTTACTGTAAGAGCAGTGAGAATATGGAACTCTCTGCCTGAGGATGTGAGGATGGTGAATTTGATAAAAGTTCAACAGGGGCCTGGACAACTTTCTTGAGCATTACAATATAAAGTTATAGTCACTGATTACTTCAGAAGGGAGATCCAGGGATCATTTCGATTGCCAGATTGGAGTCAGGAAGGAATTTCTTTCTTTTAATGAGGATAATTGGCTTCTATCTCATTGCTGCTATGTAACCATTTCCTGTCATATATACATCCTAACTGCACATACCCCATATAGAGCGTCCAAAGCCATCCACTGCATATGCTGTATACAGAGAGGGCTTGGGAGCTGAACTCACTCCATACACAGCAGGTATCTTGTTTTTGATGAAGATGGTGGCAGAAAGCAAGATAACTGTGCTTGCGGCTGTTAACCCGGTAAATGTTGATGTCAGTTCTGGAAGGGTGTGGGTGTTGTCTCCTAGTCTGGTAGACTCCACTATCTATTTGCTCTTCGAGAGGTATCCCAACAACAAAAGGGTTTTAGCATTTTTCAGGAAGCTCTAAAGTGGTCTGATTTTTGGGCCATTTACACGGGATGATTATCGCTCAAATGAACTAATTTGAGCAATAATTGTGCAGTATAAATGCACAAAAATCGCTCACTTTTCGCTCATAGGTTGTTAAGCTGACTTTTCAGTCAGCTTTATATCCATTGCGGGATCCTGGGCTTGTCATTCTGTGTAAATGCTCCCCACTAAGCACTTCACAAAGAAGGTGAAGCGCTGAGCGAGAAGCCAATGAGAAGCCCACAATCCAGTGGTGAAGTCTATCAGTGTAAACGCTCTGCACGAGTGCTGATGACCTTAGTGGTGACATCAGCGCTCGTGCAGTCGTTTACCCAACTGTCGGCCCCAGTAAAAGAGTCAGTGAGGTGCTGGATCATTCAAATTTGAACAATATTGTTCAGTGTAAACACACCCAATGATTTGATGATGAATGATACTTTGTTCGCTTATTGTTGATTTTATGCAGGCATGAAAATCGTTGGTGGCTTGTTTGCTAATCGTTTAGTTTAAACACAGATCGCTCAGTCATTTCCATTCACTGGTACAGCAAACTGAATGATCCTGCAAAAAAAAACCTATTTTTTTTTTGTTTTTAAACTCATCTTCCATTCTATTCAGGTGTATACTAAGGTAAAGCCTCTGGCGCATCTATTCTTGCACCAGATTCTGAGACTCTTGGATCTGCGATTCCATCTCCACTTGCAGTCTATTTGCCCTGTTAGACAGCTCTGTCTGTAACCAGTCACCTTCTACGATTTTCTTGAAGCTGCGTCTCTACTATGTTCCTCTTGCCTTCAGAGTCATGCTTGTCTTGCAATAGCAGCTTTACCTCATTGGTCAGCCCAGTACACTCACTTTTCAAAGCCTGTTTGGCCTTTTCCAAGGTTTTTTTCACCTTTTCAGTTTGCTCTAGCTGTTCAGTCAGCTTCTGGATTTCGAATACTTCAGCTTCCTCATCCAAGCTTATCTGTAGCTGGGTCACCACTTGCTCATGGAGTGCTTCCTGGGCTTCTTTGAAGTTCAGTATATCTTCCAAGATCTTTGTTTGTTTTTCTGCCTGGCTGCAAGCAGCTTTCTGTAATTCCATGTTTCTTGAGTTAATTTATCTGAGGCTCCAATTCACAAATTTTTCTTAGCTAACTGCATTTTCAACTCTGCAATTTGATTATGCAAATCTGTAGAATCTTCTTCTGACTTGCAACATGTCATCTCTAAAGGCCCATTTAGATGTAACGATTATCGCTCAAAATTTATTCAAACGACCGAAAATGAGAGATAACCATTACCTGTAAACGCAGGCATCATGCACTTTTCGTTTGAATAATGATTTTAAGGTGAACTTAAAATCCATCCTTCAGCTACTGGAGATAAAGCAAAGACATTTATCTCTCAGTAGACTGCAGGCTGTTATCTCTGTGGGGATCAAGGCGATAACATTGTAACCTGCTGGCAGCCGCGAAGAGGACAATGCAGCTGTGTGCACAGCTGGGCGTGTGAGTAATCACATGCTGGGCTCTGCAAAGAAATCCTGGAGGCCCTTTTACATGCAAAAGAAGATGATAAAGTGTTAATGGCCATAAACATTTTATGCAAAAAGATTGCTAAATTTTTCAATCTTTCAGTCAGTTGAAAGATTATCTTTGCGTGTAAATGGACCTTTATTCTTGGGCTCTCATTCGCAAGCAGCTTCATTTTTGGCTACATTACTAAGGTTCTTATTCTCTTTTCTTTTTTTTTCAATTGAGCAACTTCTTTGAGAGCATCCTCCTCTTCACTCTGAAGTCTTTCTGTTTCCTTTTCTATCAGCACCCATGACGGCAGATATCAGGATGCGCTCTTCCTGAACTCTGAGCTACTGTTGACTTTCTTACTTATCTTGGAACTCAGGGTCTGCACTGACTGCATCTACTGTCATCAGAGAAGCAGTCTTTCTCTTCTTCGCAATTTCGCTATCTGTAGTCCGAGGGGACAGTTGGTTGTTACTAACAACTACCTTAGTTTCACAGGAAACTACACTGGCAACACCTCTCTCTAGTTTGCCTTCACCTTTAGTACTACATATATTCTTTTTATTTTTTACAAGAGGCACATTTGAGTTAACTCCCACTTGTTCCCACTCTGCATCTACCTGTGCAAATTGTGGAATACTTTCACAAATTCTAGACATTTCATACACAGAACAAAACATTTCATAATCTTTTTCACATTAGGCTTCTGTATTAATAGAAACATTTCCTGCAACTCATTTTTCTCAATACACTTTTCAGATGTTTTTATTAGACGCTGACGCACACTGTACAACCTTCACTGTACCATACTGCAAAGAAAACATATCATGTAACATTTCAATCACATTTCAATCACTGTGCAGTTTCCATCGCAACAACCTGCAAAGGAAACACATTATGCACTTCATCCACTTTGAGGGTAACTTGATCAGCAAAGATTGATTTCATCTAGTTTGCATACTCAGCAAATACTGCATGCAACATTTTTGTTTTGTGTCAGTTTCAGCCCAAACGTTTGCAACAGACGCAATCTGCAAAACATGTTCAACACTGAGTCCATCAGATCTTGCAAGTCCATTCTGCACCCCCATACCAGATGCCTAAATGGTCCCACCACCCCTCAAACTTGTTTTGTTGCACTACAGCTTCTCAAGACACCACGGTGAAGCTCTTTGAACATAGTTCACATTACCAGACCATGGAACTCCAATCATGATCTGTTCAGAGATTTTTTCTTGCTCTCCTGACCTTTGGATACTGAAGTGCACATTCATCACTTCTGTTGTATCTCCAAAAAAATCTCTGCATTTAGTTATGACAGCCACCTGCCGCCAAGCTTGGTTACTCCCGAAAATAACATTTTCTGGCCTCGTTGCCCTTTCAATTCCTGCAATTTCCAACAGCAACCCTTTCACACATTCAGCTTTCCTGGCTCTTTAACTGCAACTTTGTGCACAATTCCCTGCCAGCACATCCTCCACCAACTGTGGTAACTCGGGGGTCACTCACTGAATAGGACCGCCATTTTCTTCATCTAAGATGGTTGACACGGTTCTCACAGAGACACTGGACAAGTGGACTTTTTTTTAACTCTTTGGTGTCTGCCAGCTTTATTACACACAGCAATGGTTTACAACATATACACTGGAACACAATACAACTTCTGGGTTGACAACTCACAGTGTTTTTGTCACTATACCCAAGCAGGGAGACCAGGGGATGTCCTCCTCTGTCAGACTCACAACAGACACAGTCTGGTCCACACCAGACCTTGGGCTTCCTACTCCTGTAGCTGCCTACTCAGCAGCCTCTTTCCCCTTTGCAGAAGTGTCTGGAGATTTTATCTCCTCCAACCACACCCCCACAGCTGCCCCAGCTAATTTAGCACACAGAATGCCTGCTTTCATACCCTCTGCAGGCCATCTTGTGAACTGCAGCACAACACTAGTCATTATTTTTCACGTCCTGGTAGGGAAATAATTTTGAACACTGCAATATGAAGTCTCTATTTGGATATATATATATATAATGAATGGTTGGTCAACAGGGTCTACTAGTCATGCTTTCTATCTCTCATTCCGATGAAGTAATGTTTTAAGGTTTGTTCTATAAAATACCAAACCACTGTCGTTGTGTATATGAGGCAAATGGGAGAGGACATATTTCTATATCCTCCAAACACTTGAAAAATAATGCATGACCAAGCATTATTTTTGGTCTTTCAGTTTTATCTGGGCCAGTGAGCTCAGCAGTCATATCGGGCTTCATGTCCTAAACTATTGCACTATCACTGAGCACCAAAAAACTAAGCTTGATTGGTCATGCATTATTTTTGAGCACCAAAAATAAAGGTGGCTCGCTCTGACATACTGTCCTGATGAAGCAGCCAAAAAAATCGCTGCGGAAACGCGTCGACAGTAATGCGACAGTAACGCACTAACCACAGATTCAACCGTGATTAGTCATATGGAGACAACGGACTATAACAGTTGCCCTTATAGTTGACAGCAACTCTCTCGCCTGTTTTTGGCTCACACACAGTGACACCCAGGGACAGCTCTGTCTGCTAACGTGTAACTGTAGTTAGTATAGCCTTATGAGAACACAGCACAGCTCAAAGCGTCAATTTTTGGTGTGGGTTTTCAAATAACTACCAAATCAACACTGTGTTGCCATCTTCTCATTAGCTATAAGCGCACATAAATTGGAGTAATCAATCTGGTCTCTGGCTAGGGCACTAGTATAGCACATAAGAGCATTAAGAGGGATCTCTTTGGGAATAGACCTACCTAGCTAGTTTTGTAATACAGGCAGAGACTTCATTAATCTCTATGGCCCTATGTTCGCAGTTTGGAGCCATTACATTAGATAGACCTGTTTAGTACAGGTAGGGGGATCCGTCGTAGCTTGATCTCAGAGGTTACCAATATTATATCATCAATACCTCAATAATAACAGCTCAATACGGCCCCCTACACTAGAGTCCAACAAAGGACAACTATTTTATCATAGAAAGTACTATACACAATTGGTAGTCCTCTATGAAATTATTCTGTTTTGTCTGTTTAGTGTGTGTTTGTATTGGTGGGGTATTATTTTAAAATTGATATTTAATAAAAGTTAAATTTTAATTATCTCAGAAGGTTCCTTACAGTGATGCACATTTAAGTTAATTGGAATCCTCTGCCTCAGTGATTAGATATCTGATAGATAGGCTCACCGCAGAGAATCGCAGCAATCACAGCATGCCGCGATTTAAATTCCGCGAGCGGAGAATTGCTATGATTCTCCGCTCAGCTTCAGAGAGCGTGATCCGTGGGTGACTTATCACCCGCGGATCATCGCCCGTGGACAGGCAGCCTTAGAGTTGGAACAGATCTCCAGGGTCATCAGGTCCAACCCCCTGCTCAATGCATGATCACTAAATCATCCCAGACAGCTGTCTGTCCAGCCTCTGTTTGAAGACTTCCATTGAAGGAGAACTCGCCACCTCCCATGGTAACCTGTTCCACTCATTGATCATCTTCACTGTCAAAAAGTTTTTTCTAATATCTAATCTGTGTCTCCTCCCTTTCAGTTTCATCCCATTGCTTCTAGCCTTTCCTTGTACAATGAGAATAGAGCTGATCCCTCTGCACTGTGACAGCCCCTCAGATATTTGTAGACAGCTATTAAGTCTCCTCTCAGCCTTCTTTTTGGCAAACGAAACATTCCCAGATCCTCTAGCCGTTCTTCATAGGACATGATTTGCAGACCGCTCACCATCCTAGTAGCTCTTCGCTGAACTAGCTCCAGTTTGTCTATGTCCTTTTTAAATTTGGTGTGCCTAGAACTGTTCATCGATAGTTGATCAGCAGGGATCTACCACTCAGGATCCTCGCTGATCAGTTGATTGCTGGGCTGATATCAGTAAGGACAGCGCTGGACCTTCAAGTGCTTTCAAACATAATTCTGTGTGCTTTTAGAAATATAAATGATAAAAGTACTGTTCTCTGCATTCTCTACTAAATGTTGATCTCAGTACAGAGCCTATATCTACATTGCTTAGAAAGGTCAAGATTCAAGATGTCACACAAGTACTTTCCATACTATAGTTTCAGCACTGAGGTCAAGGAACGCTCTATTTGTCTCCTGTAGCAGATCATGAGGATATATTATTTATGAAGGAATATATTCTGTTATATCTGGAATATGCTGCTGCCAGCATGACAGGGCAGTCAAGTTTGGCATAAGGTATGAAGTAGTCAGCAATGTCTCAACAGCATATGAACAGGCACAACTACTGAAAGACTAACACAACAAGTAGACAGTACATAATGTCAAAATTATTTTGTGGTTTTCTAATTGTCTGCAAGTTTCTGACTAATAAAGGGAAAAATACAACTGTTGGCCTGACAATATCTTTACTATGGCGATACTAATCAGTATAATGCTGCACCCTACGGAAAGAAATGTACATTTCATTGGGATGAGTATCTTATACATGACTGAGCTGTTCTTTACTATATTGTACGCCTTTAGTATATATATAAT
The DNA here is from genome assembly GCF_035609145.1 of Eleutherodactylus coqui. NCBI lineage: Eukaryota > Metazoa > Chordata > Amphibia > Anura > Eleutherodactylidae > Eleutherodactylus > Eleutherodactylus coqui. The sequence goes on from NC_089838.1 coordinate 113,529,386, forward strand.
TATCACCTTAGTTCATTAGAGAAACATTATCAAGCTTTTAAAGGGAACCCTAAAAATCTAGTCCAATCTGCAAGCATCATGTTACAGAGCAAAATGAGCTGAGTAGATTGCTATACATATCTGTATGGAAAGATTTTGGATAACTAGTAATGAATTCATTTAAACTTCTGTTCATTCTGTGCTTAGGAGTCCAGTGGGCGGTCCTATTCATTGATTGACAGCTATCCGTATGCACTCACACAGGGAAAGTTGACAATCACTGATTAAGGCTTCTTTCGCATGAGCGACCAGCCGATATGCGCTGTGATCTGATGCATTGGATTCCAATACGCAATACGCCCGTTGGCTCACATGGATGTATTTGCGAGACGTAAAAACGCCCTGCCAAGCCGATATAGCAATGGGCGTTTTTACATCGGGCCCACAATATAGTTCTGGGTGCCCATGGCAGCGGCCATAGGAGGGAGGGAGTTTAGCAGCCTGGCTGCTAAACTCCCTCCCTCTATTCTCCTCCCCTTTCCCGTGCAGGCTCACCTGTCTTCCTCCCTGCTCGGTCTGTGCAATGGGAGGGCGTGTGATGAGGGCGGGGCTAAGTGGTGATCTGTCCCGCTCCCATTGATGGCTATGGACAAGAGGCAGGACATGGGCGGAGCTAAGCACCCACCCCTTGTCCATAGCCATCAATGGGAGGAGACGGGGCGGACCGGCGCTTAGTTCTGCCCCCGTCCTGTCCCCTCCCATTGCACAGACCAAGCAGGGAGGAAGACAGGTGAGCCTGCAATGGGAAAATGGGAGATGGCCTGGTGAGGTCGGCGCATTTGCGCTGGCTTCACCAGGCCATATGAATGGGCGCACAAACATTTGATTTGTGCACCCGTTCACCAGGTTTTTCGCCCCCCAACGTAGCGTATATCAGCCGGCTGTGAAAACGGCCGGCCGATATGCGCTCGTGTGAAAGAAGCCTAAGACCGCCCACTGGACTCCTAAGCACAGAATGAACAGAAGTTTAAATTAATTCAGTACTAGTTATACAGAATCTTTTCCCATAGATATGTATATCAATCTGCTTAGTTACTTCTATGATTTTTCCTCCAAGAGTAGAAATCGCAATTGATTTATACTCGTGTGTAGGAAGAATCAATTTTTTTCATAGCATGCTATGGGCGGTGTTTGCTGCGGAACCCGGGGGCGGACGCCCGCCCCAGATTCCGGAATGCAAATCCACCCGTGTGCAGGCGGCCTTAGGGTAATGTGAAGGTGAAATTAGAGTCAGGTCTCTTCAATCAATGGGATAACAATCAGATGTGAGTGGGCAACCTGTTTTATCCAGAGAACAGGGATCTATCAACGTCTGATTTTTACAACACGTTTTTGAAAGTGTATCATGGTACAAAAAAAAGGAGATTTCTGAGAACCTCAGAAAAAGAGTTATTGATTCTCATCAGACTGGAAAATGTTACGAAACCATCTATATGGTTGACCAACAAAGTTCATCCCAAGAGCAGGACGTATAATAGTCCGCAAGGTCACAGAAGAACCAAAAGTAACCTCTTACCCACCTTAGCTAATTTTAATGTTTATGAGTCTACCATCAGTAGACCTGCATAACAATGGTGTGCATAGCAGGAATACAAGAGGAAAGCCACTGCTGTCCAGAAAGAACATTGCTGTCCACCTGCAGTTTGCTAAAGATCATCTGGAAAAGTCAGAAGCCTCCGGGAACAAAGTTTTGTGGACGGATTCCACAGCAAATACCACCCATAGTATGCTATGGAAAAGCGCTTATTTCTGCACACGAGCGGAAAACAATAGTGATTTTCTGCTCACAGAGGAAACAATTGCAGCATGCTCTGTCCACATGGAAGGCTTCCATTGAAGGCAATGGAAGCCGTCCGACCTGCGGCCCCTTCGCAATTAACATTGCAGACAGGTTGTGGATTCTGCGTTATAATGATGGCACAGGAAAGTCTGTACTGCGCATGTCCAAATGCGAACCATCCAAACCATACACCGCACAGAAAAAGAAGAAAGAAGATGCACAGGGTCATCGGCTGGGCACAGGGTCGGGTTGCGCTGCAGGATCCCGCATCCAGAATCCGACCCGGTTGTGTGCAGCCAGCCTGAAGAAGTTTAAATTTAAAGGGCCACTCTGCTTGTCACACTTAGGAGGTCTCCTCTGTGTAATCTAGTCACTTCCTTGTACTGCAGACCTCTGTTTGATAAGATTTTTTGGTTTCCCTTTTACATCAATTCCATGATGCATCAGCACTGCATTAGCTAAGGCTATACCATTTTTGCCTTCAGGAGGCATATTTGGTATATCAGTAGCACTTCAGTAGCAGTGAGCGATTCCAGCGACATGATTGGTTGTTGGGTACACACCCCCTTTGCAGATGTGCACGAGTGCTACTTCACGAGACCAGTGGGGGGTTAGGGTTTGGGGTTAGGTTTAGGGGTTAGGGTTAGGGGTTTGGGTTTAGGGTTGGGGTTAGTTGCCGACCCTCCTACAGCCCTGCTGCTGCTTATTTAACGGGCCGGCCACTCGTGCACATCTCCAAAGGGGGGTGTGTACCCAACAACCCATCAGTTCGCTGGAATCGCTCACCGCTACTGAAGTGCGGCTGAACTACCAAATATGCCTTCAGGAGGGAGACAGTCAATTATCATTACCTTCTATATTCACCTAAATAAACTACAGACCAGAAGTATACATTCTGTGACAGGAGTGCCTGCATCCTACCTTAAAATAGTTTCTGTTGTAGATCCAGGTAACAGTATCACACAAACTGAATCTGAGTAGAAAATGGATCTGTTACTGCGAAGCATCTATGAGCTGGTCAAAAGTGACATCACATGACCATCTGAGGAAAAGAGGCCATGAGTTTCAGGTAAAGAGAAACAACTAACCAAGATAATACTGGCCGACTTATATATATCCTGGAGAGATAGCTACATAATGAATCAATTTAAAAAATCACGCGAGTGGCCCTTTAAACTTTAGGAATGGCCAAGTGAAAGTCCTGACCTTAATTCCATAGAAATGTTGCGGAAGGACCTGAAGTGAGCAGTTCATGGGAAAAAACCCACCAACATAACAGAGTTGAAGCTGTTTTGTGCAGGGCTAATTAACAATTATTGGAAATGATTAGATGCAGTGATTGTTGCACAAGGAAGTTACTCCAGATACTGAAACCAAAGGTTCACGTACTTTTGCCATACACAGACATGTGATATTGGATAATTTTCCTCAATAAATAAACGACCAAGTGTAATATTTTTGACTCATTTGTTTAAGTTAGTTCTCTTTATCTACTTTTAGGACTTGAGTGAAAATCTGATGTACCTTTAGATCAAATATAAGCAAAACTATAAAAAGTTCTGAAGGGTTCACACACTTTTAAGCGCTACTATAGATTGCACCGCAGTTTCAATGTGACGGGTTCCCTTTAAGAAACTTCAGCCCTGATCTCCATGTTAGTAATATGTTTTTCAGATGATGTTCCTCCGTATTTTGTTGTTAGCAATTCCTCATTGTAGGCTGGAGCTTGAATAGATTAGTTTCCTGCCAAGTTTTGGTGAACTATGGTATTGTATTGTGTTTTTAGCTATGACAACAAACCGAGAGGAAAAGGACACCTGTCATGAGGTTAGGTCTCCATTAGTGATTTTCGTCTAGTGTTTCCTATACAGAATCAGTGCTAAAGTCAAAGTAAGTTCACAGTCATACCACACATAATGTAGATTTGTTTATCAGTCATTAATACTTGACCTTTACCTATTACACAGTATATACTAACAGCAATGTGCATTACAGAGAATGATGATGCTTCAGATGCTGAAAATATGAAAAATACTATGCATTACAAAACACTAATAATCCCACATTAGCCCCTTAAGCTTTACGTATAAGATTGATAAGTGTGTTGAGTGTACATGTAATGGGTGGTGGAGATAAGTGGCTACTAGAGATGAGCGAGCGTACTTGGCCACGCCCCTTTTTCGCCCGAGCGCCGCGATTTTCGAGTACTTCTGTACTCGGGCGAAAAGATTCTAAGATCATATAGTAGGAAAGCCACAAAAAGCAAAATGACAGCAGGTATCCTGATCACAATTCCATGGCACAAGATCAAGGACTTTGATGATCCAACTGCTGGCCTGTTCTATTGCCTCACTCAGCTATGAAAACTAATGTTTGTCTCACCGATAGAGCACAATTCCGGTAAGGATCTCAAATACGCAGCCTACAATATTATAGAATGAATGGAGTTGGCACCTTAGGAATTAATCTATGTAACCGTCACTTGTCAGATTGCACTATAGAATTTGCAGCTGTCAACTAACTGGGAGTCCCATGCAAGAGGTGCTTATGCCATATTATGGGCTGCTGGTTGAAGAACATTGCTTTGAACACATAAATTATGACATATTATAAAAGCTGAATAGTTCCCAGCAGCACACTTTAGTCATCAAACGGGGTAGGACCACAGAAATGCATCAGCCACAAAAGAACATGAACAATGTCCACAAAATCAATCTAGAGCAAAGGTAGCACGGAAGCATAAGTAGGTGCAAAAAGTTATAAAAAACTTTATTCTCCCATAACAAAAATGGCAGCTACATTTCAACCTATTGGTCTTTAACAAAAATGGAAGTTACATTTCGACCTATTGACAAAGGCCAATAGGTCAAAACGTAGCTGCCATTTTTGTTATGGGAGAATAAAGTTTTATAACTTTTTGCACCTACTTATATTGCCGTGCTCTATATTGTAAAAGAAGATTGATTCTTAAAGGGGTTATACAGGAATGGAAAAACATGGCTGCTTTATTCCAGAAACAGTCCAACATTTGTCCTTGGGTTGTGTATAGCATTGCAATACCACACACAACCTATGGACAGGTGTGGTGCTGTTTATCGAAGAAAGCAGCCATGTTTTTCTAAGCTTATGCAACCCCTTTAAGTGCAGGTGTCTGTCATAGGATAACAATTCAACTATTCATTGAATGAGTCATTGTAGCCAGTGTTACAAGATGGCTTATATTGTGTTTATCTAACAGCCACAAAAAAATGAACCTTCAACTATTAAAATAATAAAGCTTTGATTTTGTTGTGATTTGAAGTATCATGGATCGAAATGTGTTTTCAATATTTTTTCCCACTTGTCTAAGCATGCCAAAAGTGGCACCGACTGTGGGAACCTCAACGTATAAACAAATAATCACTTCTATAGTTCTGGAAGTTTACAATGAGTTTATGATTTCTGTAGTGCTGCAGCATATATTGGCACTATATAAATAAAGAGTATTATCGAACCTGTTTGTTATTTTTCTATATGGAGATCACTGGACTCGAGATAAAAAGTCAGGGAACACAGCCATAAAGCGAAGCAAAAATAGCTGTGAACCCTGGCCAGTTTGGAAAGGGCCTAATGTCTGACTATGAAAGAAAAGATACCCAAATGATCTCATCCAAAGTGAAATAAACTAGGTAAAACATTGTCCCATACGAAAAGTTCAAAGGTTGTATCGTCTAAATGTTACCTAAGCAATCTGCTGGATATTTAAAGAAGCTCAGTTACCTCTCCTGTCTGGTTTAGTAAATCAAGGCAACCAGCAACCACCTTCTTCTATGCCCAGATAATCCAGAGCCCAGAATGGCATAGCCAGGGAAAACTTCTAGTAGACAGAATGTATCCAGCTCTACCAATAGGGAACCAATGCTTCATTGGAGAACTTTAAAATGCAGACACTGACAAACATCCCAAGAAAAAACACAGCAATGAATACGGATGTGTCATATGTCTGACACATGTCTGTGCTTGGAAAGTCAAGGTTTGCACTCTAAAGTTCTCCAATAAAGGATTTGTTCCTTATTGATTGAGTTGTTCTAGTAAATACTTGTATTGCCCATGAAATAACAATTCTGGAGAATTTTTTCTTAGACCTCTGCATTGGGTTGTTCCTCTATTATTTTTGCCAAAACGTTATGAAGAACTTGGCACTGGGTGCTATCAGTTGGGGGTGCACCTACATAGTATGACACTGTCCAATTAGTGCTGACAGAATCAGACTGTAGAGGTACATAACCCTTTGACAAGCCGAATGGTAATGCCCAGTTGTCAATTTATTCTTACATTTCCAGGAGGTATAATAAAGGAAAGGCACAATGCAGAGTTCAATGTAAAGATGTTCCAGCATTATTAATTCACAGAGAATACAATTATTTACTAAAACAAACATGTAAGGAGAGCTAATACCCTGTTTCCCCGAAAATAAGACGCGTCTTATATTAATTTTTGCTCCCAAATATGCGCTACGTCTTATTTTCAGGGGGTGTCTTATTTCGCCGCGGCAAATCCGTCTATGGCCGCTAATCCCTCAATTGGCCAGCTTTGTGGACGAAATTTCTCCGAAATCTCATCCAAATGGGACAGCAAATCTGTCACGGCAAAGCTGGGAGAAGCCGGTGTTGTGGTGCAGATTCACCGGCCACAGAAACGGAAAAGCGTGCAGCCAGGTCGCTTCAAAACAAGCGGCTGAGTGCTGTGGGTTTTGAAGCAGCGCTTTCCCGGCGGAAATCTCGCTGTTTATTGCTGTGGCCAAACCGCGAGATTTCCGCTGGAAATACGCTCTGTGAGAACCCAGCCTTAAGAATCACACAGGGTGCCTGACTCACACAGAGCCATAAAAATATTAAGGGCTGTAAAGTAACGTACCTGTCTGCAGACAGAAGGTCCTGGACCACCTGTAAGCAGGGATGGTATTGCAGCTTCCGGCCACCAGGGGGGAGCTCATCACAGCAGACATGTACAGCAGGAACAGAACGTACAGTATGGACTTTTCCAGCCAGCAAGGGGAGCTCACAACAGCACACTGAACAGCACAGCAGGGACAGGATAACAGCCGACTGTCTGCAGATCTACCTATACATCTGGAGGTAGGAGACAACGGGGATGGCAGCAGGCGACAAGCCTCTTGACTTGGGGGGTGCCTTATATTTGGGACTTCTGCAAATTTCAGGGGGTGCCTTATTTTCAGGGGGTGTCTTATTTTCGGGGAAACACGGTAAGTTCTCTTCACGGGATTTGTTACAAGTAATACATGGGTGAAGTGCAGCAGTTGCCAACAGGATCTGATCAGATTCCTGCTCTCATTTTCAGAGATCATTTGATAAATGGAAGTAGGAACCTTATTCAGGGATGCCATAAGGACATAACAGATGGTAGTGTAGTCAGGGACCTAATGTGTCCAAAAAGGGCGCCACTTACCTCCTGACAATTACTGATTATTTAAAGGAGATGTCCCGCGCCGAAACGGGTTTTTTTTTTTTTAAACCCCCCCCCCGTTCGGCGCGAGACAACCCCGATGCAGGGGTTAAAAAAACCACCCGCACAGCGCTTACCTGAATCCCGGCGGTCCGGCGTCTTCATACTCACCTGCTGAAGATGGCCGCCGGGATCCTCTGTCTTCATGGACCGCAGGGCTTCTGTGCGGTCCATTGCCGATTCCAGCCTCCTGATTGGCTGGAATCGGCACGTGACGGGGCGGAGCTACACGGAGCTACACGGAGCCCCATAGAGAAGAGGAGAAGACCCGGACTGCGCAAGCGCGGCTAATTTGGCCATCGGAGGGCGAAAATTAGTCGGCACCATGGAGACGAGGACGCCAGCAACGGAGCAGGTAAGTATAAAACTTTTTATAACTTCTGTATGGCTCATAATTAATGCACAATGTACATTACAAAGTGCATTATTATGGCCATACAGAAGTGTATAGACCCACTTGCTGCCTCGGGACATCTCCTTTAAGAGGCAAACATGCAAATGTTAATTTCACAGAACCCAGTTAATCTTAAATGGTCAAACAACTTGTGATATTATTATTACCTTTTTCTCCTTAAAAAAACACTCTAAAGTGCTGCCCACGAGGGGTCTCACTTCCTTCTAATTTGATATTCACTGCCAGTTCTCAAGTGAAGTCCATCTCCAATAACAGAGATAACAAGACAGATAACAAGAAGTGGAGGAGAGTGTTGTCCCATGCTGTCCATAGAAGTCTATGGAGAGAGGAGGGGGAGGAGAGAAAAAACGGCAGAGAGACTTAGACATAGCTGCAGCTAATAGTAAGTGATTTACATGTTCTCAATTCACATCTGTGCTGCTTAGTACTGCTGTATAATGTTTCTCCATGATGTGTTCATATCTCAGTGTGTGCTGCAAGCAGTTAAGGAGCAAAATCTGTTATTTTCAGTGTATAGAAAACAGGCTCATCCTACCAGCTCAGAAAAAACTGAAAATTAGATAGAATAGCGAGATACAGTGTTACTAGTTATGTGCACACAAGGCCGCTTATTCTGAAAAGTCAAATAAAAAGTTAGGTACACTTTGAACCTTCAGAGGCTAACTAAATATATGATATAGATCTAAAAGAGTGCACATATTATGTACCATACTATTCTGCTATTCCCTCTTCAGTTTTTACCAGGCTGGCCAAGAATGGAGAGAGGAATTAAATGATCTTTATGCTGCATTATGGTTATATTATTTCTCTCTTCCCCAACACCTTCCCTGAGATGGCGCAGGAGAGAGGATAGGAGAATTCAGTGGGCCCTGACCATTTGACAATATAGGTTCAAATATTTGATATGGTAGTTCTTCTCGGACTGGTTACTATTAGGAAGTGCTAACCTCTTGCCTAGTATCAGTTTTGATAGGGCAGTCCATATACTTTAGATAAGAATAAGCTGAATACTCATTTGGCCAACAGCAATCTCTCACAACCAGCAGTGGAATAGGAGGACTACATGCCCGGGGCTACTTACACAATTTAGCCCACTATTACACACAATGCCTTGATGCACTCCCACTCCCACCCCCCTGCAATCCATTGCAGATTTATCCATGTAGCCATAGGGAAATGTTGTGCTCAAGCTGCTTAACAGTCTGTACAGATAGTGCTGCATTTGGAGGTCCTTTTTTACAGCTAGAATGAGATTTGTCATTTTGGTCTTGCAGCAGGGATCTGATGTTTTGATGTGGACCATGAGATGGTTCTTCTGCAAGCACTGTAGCATAAAAGCATGTGTCTCAAAGTCCTTAAGGGTTATGGCCTCCATTCTTTGGGGTCAGGCCCAACAGTGTCCTCTGGCTGGTACCAACATCCACGTAGAATAGCTGGGGTTAGTGATGGATGGAAGAAATGTTGCATGGCCCCCTCCCCTGCCTCTGGACTTATATTATCCCCCTCCTCTTCTTCCTGCTCCTGCTATTCTTCCTCCATATTTCTTCAGTGAGTGAAGAAACTTGTTGAAGAATATGTCACCCTTTCTTGCCCAAAACCACCCTCTTTACAGTGTTGAGTAATGGCAGACTGGCCAGACATATGGGAAATGGTTATCCTTTCCTCCTCCTTCTCCTCCTATGACAACAACACATAATTGTCCCTTAGGCCTTGTAGCATGTGTTCCAGCAGGCAGACAAAAAAATGGTCATATTGATCAGTATGCTATCACAACTGACCATTTTGGTCACTTCCTCAAAGCAGGCTAAATCATCACAAACATCTTTGATTTGCAACCACTCAAGAGACATCAAGTGACCGACCTCCATACAGTGTCTGCTAAGGACATGCGCAATCTAGTACTCTAGATCTAGATCTAGATCACTATCTGCTGCTGGCTGAGCCTCTGCAACATATGCAACGTGGAATTCCGCCATGTAGGCACATCCCAGATGAGACGGTTGGGTGGTAACCCAAGCTTTCACTGCACCTCCACCACTGTGAATGCTGAAAGTGTGAGCTCAGTTTCCTGGCCTTTTCCAGCACTGGATGTAAACCCAGGTAATTGTTTCAGAAGTGCTGCAAAACCAAGTTCACTACATGGGCCAGAAAATATATGCAAATAAGGAAGTTAGAACAATAACTCTGCAGCGCCACCTATTGGATGGCAGCATTCCTTCAAATTAATACCGTACCCTTCATACAGGTCTTTACAACAATGAATTGAAAACCAAACCAGAATCTATATACATACAGCTATTTCAGGGGTTTTGCCCCTCATCAGTGTCAGTAGGCTAGAGAGAGGCCTATGACGTGGGTCAGAAGGGTTATCATCATCACACTGCCATCCAATAGGTGGCACTGCAGAGGTATTATTCCATTTTCCTTATTTGCATATATTTTCCAGAGAAGCATGAATGGCCTTATAAGTCTCCTCACTCACCATCTAGGTGCTCTCCTTAAAGAGTGAAGATAACTCTCCTGACCCACATCATAGGCCTCTCACTAGCCAAGCCAGAATCCTATTGCTCACTGATGGGGGGCAAAAACTCTGAAACAGCTGTCTGTGTATGGGTTCTAACTTGGTTTAATCTCCAATCATTGTGAAGACCTGCATAAAGGATCAGACATTGATTTGAAGGAATGCTGCCATCCAATAAGTGGCACTGCAGAGGTATTGTTCCATTGTCCTTATTTGCATATATTTCCCATAGGAGCATGAATGGCCTTAGTCTCCTCACTCACCTTCTAGGTGCTCTCCTTAAGGAGTGATGATAACCCTCCTTAACCATGGGCCAGGAAAGATATGTGTGTGAAATCGTGGAAGCAAACCGCTGCCAGCAGGTTGGCCACATTGTTATACAAGACCTTGTCTGACTTCAGATTGTGTGGGGTTAGCCACGTGTCAGCCTGGGGCTACAGAACTGTCAACATCTCATATGAGTTTCAGGATAGCATTTTTCGTTTGCCCCATGCACCGCTCTATGGAGGCTGGTTTTTGTCACATATGGATATCTGTGTGGATGTGGAAGGTGTGAAGAAGTAAAGGAAGAGTAGGAGGAGGAGGGAGGGGGGTGAGGAGAGGACATACAAGGCTGAAACCAAGTAATCTTGTAGGTGGAATACCTTTTAATGGCTAAAAAAAAGAATTATGCTACAACAAGCTTTTAAATCTACCTACGATTCTTCATCAGGCTTCTAACAAGACAAATCCAAAGAATCATATATATATATATATATATATATATATATATATATATATATACATATATATATATATATATACATGCACGTGAAAGGTCCCAGATATAGTGTAATAAATTGCATGTCAAACAATAACAGATAAGAATGAGGGGGAAAGAAGTCCTTAATTAGTCCACAGATAAGAATGTGAAAGTTTTATGGCCTCTAAATGGATGTTTGTTCAGAGCCTCAGTGCCCTCACTCTTGTCCATATCTCTCAGACATTATAGATTGCTATAAAAACCTGACAAATATTTAGACCTGTGTTCAGAGTGTCAAAGATGGTCATAAATGTGTACTCTCAAATTTGTAAATTTCTTGGGGATTTGAAGTTGCTTTTTAATATAACAACCTTCATGTGTCCTATTATGTGTCTCTGCCTAAATACTTTACACGTCAAAGCTATCGCTAATGCTGTCACCTCTGTTCTCATCCTTGCTCTCAGTTTCAGAACTTCTTTAAAGTGCCAAGCTCTGGGGCACTCTATTCACATTAGCCCCTCTCTCCTTTCCTCACCTATGCACAGCTCGCATGCACTCTTCAGCTTCTTGCTTAGCCTCAAACCCCCTAATGCCACTAACAAAAATAACAGTCATCCTCATAAATCTCCTAACCATCTGCTAACCCTCACTATTCTGCTGTTACTAGCTGCTGGGGATATCTCTCCCAATCCTGACCCACCCTCCACTGCTCCTAGCTGTCACCCCCTACCTGACTCACTAATAAAATCCCCGAGCCCAACTGCTAGCCCATGCATACCCTCCCCTGATTCCTTTAAATGTGCGCTCTGGAACTGCCAGTCAGCATGTAATAAACTCCCCACCATCCATGACTTTTTTACTGCTAAATCTTTAATTCTGCTTGCTCTCACATAAACGTGGTTACAGCAGTCTGACACAGCCTCCCATGCTGCACTGTCTTACAATGGCCTGCAGTTGTCTCATACCCCGAGACCAGATGACAGGCGTGGCGGAGGAGTAGGTGCTCTTCTCTCCCCAAAATGTACCTACCAGGTCATCCCCCCTGTACCCTCACTCACTTTTCCATTATTTGAAGTACACATGCTATGGCTTTTTCGTCTGCTCTCCATGCGAGTAGCAGTTAACTACCGCCCCCCAGGTGCTTCTCGTCTGTTTTTGGACCACTTTGCTGCCTGACTCCCCCACTTCCTATCCTGCAAAATTCCAACCCTCATCTTAGGTGATTTTAACATCCCCACTAATGACCCCAACTCCCCATCTGCCTCTCAGCTTCTTTCGCTCACCTCCTCCCTTGGTCTCTCTCAACTCACAGCCTCTCCCACTCACAGGGATGGCAAAACTCTTGATCTGGTCTTCCTCCATCTCTGCTCTGCTTCCAACTTCACTAACTCCCCTCTCCCGCTCTCAGATCATAACCTCCTCTCTTTCACTGTCACGCTCCCTAACATCTCTCCAGACCCACCTACCTACATTACCTACAGGAACCTTAAGACCGTTCACACCCAGGACTTTGCTGAATCCCTACAGTCCTCTCTGTCCCCTATCTCTCTCCTCTCCTGCCCCAACCTGGCTGCCGCTCACTACAACACCGCTCTCAAACATGCCCTGGATGAAGCGGCGCTTCCCATGACCCGAGCCATCCGATGTAGAACGCGGCAACCCTGGCTTACGCCTCATCCGGCGGTGCTCTAGAAGTGTTGAACTTCTGTGGAGGAAGTCGCAAACGTCCGCAGACTTCCTCCACTACAAATTCATGCTCAGAACCTACAACCTCGCCCTCCAACATGCCAAACAAGTCTACTTCATCTCTCTAGTCTCCTCACTATCACACAACCCTAAACAGCTCTTTGATACTTTTCACTCCCTTCTCAGCCCTAAACCGCAGCCCCCTGTGACAGATCTCAGTGCTGTAGAGTTGGCTGTTTACTTTGAAAAGAAAATTGATGACATCCATCAGGAAATAACCTCCCAATCCCAGACTAGCCCTGACCCTAGTCTTGTCAGCACTGCATCTAGCTCCTGCTCACTGTCTGTACTCAGATCAGCGACAGAGAAAGAAGTCTCAAAATTGCTCTTCTCTGCTCGCCCCACCACCTGCGCTAGCGACGCCCTCCCCTCACACCTCCTCCGATCCCTCTCCCCAGTGGTCATCTCTCATCTCACCACTATATTCAACCTCTCTCTGATCTCTGGCATCTTTCCCTCTTCTTTCAAACACGCCATTATATCCCCACTGCTAAAGAAGCCGACTCTGGACGTGACTGATGCTGCCAACTACCAACCCATCTCTAATCTAACCTTCATCTCCAAACTACTAGAACGCCTGGTTTACTCCCGCCTTGTAAGCTATCTATCAGTGCACCCTCTCCTAGACCCCCTACAGTCTGGCTTCTGACCTCAACACTCAACAGAAACTGCCCTTACATGGGTATCCAATGACCTGCTGACAGCCAAATCGAGGGGTGATTACTCCTTACTGATCCTCCTCGACCTTTCCGCAGCATTTGACACTGTTGACCACAAACTCCTCATCAGCATGCTTCGCTCCATTGGCCTAAAGGACACTGCTCTCTCCTGGTTCTCCTCCTACCTATCTGACCGCTCTTTTAGCATCTCGTTTGCTGGCTCTACCTCCCCTCCTCTTCCCCTTGCTGTTGGGGTCCCCCAGGGCTTCGTCCTCGGCCCCCTTCTTTTCTCTATCTACACAGCCCCTATTGCACAAACCATCAGGAGATTTGGCCTCCAATACCACCTGTATGCTGACGACACCCAGCTATACAGCTCTCTGACATCTCTGCACCTTTCCTCCAAAACATCACCGTCTGTCTGTCCGCTGCCTCTAACACTATGTCCTCTCTCTACCTAAAGCTAAACCTCTCTAAAACTGACTTACTGATATTTCCACCCTCCACTAACCGACCTCATCCTGACATCTCCATCTCAGTGTGTGGCGCCATCGTAACTCCTAGACAACATGCCCGCTGCCTTGGGGTCATATTCAACTCTGATCTCTCTTTTACCCCCTACATCCAATCTCTCGCCCGAACATGTCAGCTGCACCTCAAGAACATCGCAAGAATCCACTCTTTTCTCCCTGTGGACACGTTAAAAATGCTTACTGTTGCCCTCATCAACTCCCGGCTCGATTATTGCAACTCGTTGCAGATCGGCCTCCCCTGCACCAGACTCTACCCTCTCTAATCCATTCTGAATGTGGCAGCCAGGCTCATCTTCCTGTCCAGCCGCTACTTGGACGCCTCTGGCCTGTGCCCGTCACTGCACTGACTGCCTCTCAAATAAAGAATTAAATTTAAACTCACTACCTATAAAGTTCTCCATAGAACTGCACCGCCCTACATTGCCTCTCTCATTTCAATCTACCACCCAGCCTGGGTCCTACACTCCGCTAATGAAATCAAATCCCTGCTAGCCATCATAAACGGCTCCTGCAGTCATACCGTTTCTGCCGTCACACGGCTTAATGTCTGACCATTCTCTATGTCTATAGCATCATATTATTATGTGCCTTTGGCTACAAAAATGTTCAACTCGATCTTTCTTTCTTTAATCATGTAGCGATGAGATCTCATCCTCACTTTGAGTTTTTGACCCTTTTTTAGCAACAAAAACCCCCCAATGGGACATTGGCTAATTGGGTGCACAAATTTAGGTATACAACATCGGACGTGGAACACATGAATGTCCCAAGGATCTTATAGTCCTGCTGTGTGTTGGGAATCCGTATCCTGTCTGTGGTCAGTATATGTGAGCAGGTTTTGCAGGTCTTTATATTGCAGGCATAAGTTTCTTTTTGTGTGTTGGAGGGTAATGTGCTTATGATTATAAAGTTTCTCAAATTCAAAGGTTGTCTGAAGCATAAGATAGGGAAGGGGGCATGAGCCAAGAATATGTTTTTAAGCGGTTATCCTTGTGTAGGGTATAATGGAGTTTCCTTGCCGTTCTCCTTAGTACCTGTAGCTGTGGACTGAAGGTCACTATTAGAGATGAGCGAACGTACTCGTTACGAGTACTTACGCACCCGAGCGCCATTTTCGAGTACAGCGGTACTCGCGTGTAAAGATTCGGGGGGCGCCGTGGCGGCACGGGGGGTAGCTGTGGGGAGTGGGGGGGAGAGGGAGAGAGAGAGGGCTCCCCCCTGTTCCCCGCTGCTCCCCCCGCACCGCCGCGCCTCTCCCCGCCCCCCGGCGCCCCCCGAATCTTTACGCCCGAGTACTGAAGTACTCGAAAATGGCGGTACTCGGGTGCGTAAGTACTCATTACGAGTACGTTCGCTCATCTCTAGTCACTATTAAAGGCACACAATTGTTTTTCTCTTTGTCTCTGTATTGGAGCAGTTGACTTCTGGTAATTTGATCATCAATTGAAGATGGATGGTAGCCCAGACTTATAAATGTCCTTTTAAAATAGTGTACATATGCATCCCTGTCTGTTGGGCTGGAACAGATCTAGTTGTATCTGATGGCCTGGCTGTAGACGATGAACCTTTTAATGTGTTTGAGGTGGAAGCTGTCCCATCTGAGGTATGTGGACTGATCAATGACTTTGTGGTACAGGGATGTCTGTACTGAGTTGTTCTGAATTTTGATGGTGTCCAGAAAGTTGATTTCTGTATATGATCAGCTTAATGTCAAGATTATGGTGGGGTGAAATGCATTGAAGCTTTCATGGAATTCTATTAGTTATTGTTAAGAGTTGGTAGAGATGATTGCAGTGTCATCAATGTAGCAGAAGTAGACCAATGGTTTGATGGAGCAGGATGCCAGGAAGTCACTTTCCAGTTTGCCATAAAAAAGGTTGAAATGTTGCACTGCTATTTTGCCACCCATGATGGTTCCAGTGATTTGGAGATATGTGTCTTTGCCAAAGAAGAAGTTGTTGTGCGTAAGAATGAATTTAGTGAGTTCTAGGACAGGCTCAGAGCCAGTGCCATTAGTTCCAAGGTAGGCCTTGTGTGGGATGTTGGGATATAAGGATTCCACATCCATAGTGGCTAGGATGGTGCCATTGGGCAGAGGACCTATGGTTGACAATTTGTTTAGTAGGTCAGTGGTGTCCTATAGGTAACTGGCTGTGTTCCTTATCTGTGGTTTGAGAACCCTCAGCTCATTCTGAGATTCCTTCAGTTAGGGTTTTCACTAGCCTCCCTGTGTTTCCAACTTTGTGTATTTTGGGAAGCATTTAGAATATTCCAACCCTGTGATTTTCAGGTACAAAGTCCAAAAGTAGGATCACCAAGCAGACTTCTGATGACCCTTCTTAACTCCCTCATATATTTCTAAATTGGGTCTTGATTCAGTTAGTCATTCAGCTGTCTGTCTGCTTCCTTCATATAGTCCGATGCGTTCATGAGGACTATAGCACCGCCTTTATCTTCAGGCTTAAAGGGGTTGTCCCGAGGCAGCAAGTGGGTCTATACACTTCTGCATGGCCATAATAATGCACTTTGTAATGTACATTGTGCATTAATTATGAGCCATACAGAAGTTATAAAAAGTTTTATACTTACCTGCTCCGTTGCTGGCGTCCTCGTCTCCATGGTGCCGACTAATTTTCGCCCTCCGATGGCCAAATTAGCCGCGCTTGCGCAGTCCGGGTCTTCTTCTTTTCTGAATGGGGCTCCGTGTAGCTCCGCCCCGTCACGTGCCGATTCCAGCCAATCAGGAGGCTGGAATCGGCAATGGACCGCACAGAAGCCCTGCGGTCCATGGAGACAGAGGATCCCGGCGGCCATCTTCAGCAGGTGAGTATGAAGACGCCGGACCGCCGGGATTCAGGTAAGCGCTGTGCGGGTTGTTTTTTTAACCCCTGCTTCGGGGTTGTCTCGCGCCGAACGGGGGGGGGGTTTAAAAAAAAAAAAACCCGTTTCGGCGCGGGACAACCCCTTTAATGATGATCTCCTTGTTATTTTTGAGGCCCTTCTTTCCTGCATATTGATGTTAAAGGTTTCCTTTTTCTGCTTATACAGTATGATAGACTGCACCACAAGTCTGAAGGAGTAAATGTATAAGTCCAAAGTGGCATTGCGGCCAAGTGGCCATGTCCAGTTAGATTTCTTCTTGGCCTCTAGTCACTCCTGGATGTTTGAAAGTTCTTTATCCTCATTATCATGAAAGAACTCTTTGGTTGGGTTCACACAGGGCGGATTTGCAAATCCGCCTGCGGTCGATAATACAGGAATTAGCCAGCCATGTGGAGGAGATTTCTCAGAAATCTCGTCCACACGGGACGGCGAATCCGTCGCAGCAAAGCTGGCAGAAGCCGGCGTTGCAGCACGGATTCGCTGGCCGCAAAATGTCCTTTTTTTTCTGCTGCGGCCGCGCTCTCCTCTAAGGGAGCGCCAGCCACAACGGAAGAGTGTGCGGCCAAGCCGCTTCAAAACCCACGGCTAAGTGTCGGGGGTTTTGAAGCAGCGCTTTCCCGGTGGAAATCTCATGGTTTTTCGCTGTGGCCAAACCACGAGATTTCCGCTGGGAATATGCCGTGTGAGAACCCAGCTTTTTAGTCTTAATTTGCTGAAGTATTCCTCCATGTCAACGCAGAATGCTGTTTTATCCAGCGCTTCAGTAGAACAGTGCACAGTCACCTACAAGCATCACTTTCACCTATCACTGCTTGAGTTCTCAGAGAATACAATGCACACTGTGTAACAAATACCACTAAAGTCAATAAAATGATTTCAAAAACTGGGATTGGCTATTTCCCAACACACCTCTGGCAGACATACTGCATGTTTATCTTACTTGGTGGAGTCACAGAACCTAGACATGGAAGCTACATCATGTGGGAGATGAGCAGAACATACTACTCATTGTCCTATTAACTGTGATTGTTGTAATTTTGGTTTCCATTTGAAGCCTCTATTGGTGATCCTGATGGATGTACCAGGAATAAAAGAGTTCTGGTAAGAAAAAACTTTTGAAGGAGAGACCGGTACTTGAGCTCAGTAAATCTTGTTGCCGCAGAGACCAGAAGAACAACTCCACACATTGTGTGGGAATGTTTTCAGTTGCTGAGGGGTTAATAGGGAACTATTTGTGGGTAAGAGGAGTTAATGTTGCAACTTTGATCTCCAGGTTCACAGACAGAAACACACCTGACCTAGTTCATAACAAGTGCTTGTATTTGCCATTCCTTTTCAAGCAGAACAATGGCCTTATTGCTGTGTCCAGTGCGGAATCCAGTGGAGAAAGAACAATGATGCAAAGTTGTTTGCAGTGCGAGCACGGGTGATTGCTTCAGAGAGAAGACTGGGTTGCTCAATGCAATTGAATGTCGTCTGCAGCCTGTCGTTATTTAGATGCTATTAGGCTAACTTCAAATGGGCAAGCGCGATATGGGGTTGTGAATCCCACCCCCATTTTGCACTCCTCACTATGTGAAATACCCAGGAATGCAAGGCATTTTCATGACAAAACAGCCTTGCAGCACTTTGGGGTGCAGGGATCCTGCGTGGCTATCACAGCTGCAGCGAGGATCGAGGAGTTTCTCCCATTGCTTTCAATAGGGCGGGCGATGCTGCTGTCTGCCCTATTGAAAACAATGGGCGCTAAGATGCGAGAGCACGCAGGGAGATAGAACATGCCACAATTTGTTTCCTGCATAGCATCGCATCATGGTGCCATGAAGGAAAATATCGCTCATGTGTATGATGACCCCATTGAAAAGAATGGGGTTCATATTTGCGCGAGATTTGTGCGTCTAGCAACACACAAATCTTGCATGATTTTAACGCCCGTGTAAAGCTGGCCTTAGTAGTAAAGGCGCTAGCATTGCAGTGTCAGTGTGATTTTTACATCACCCCTTATATTGCATATAAGTACACTATACACTTGCTACATCTGTAGGCAATGGCACAAGGTAACGGTTTCATGTTTTTGTGTTTGCCAAATTTAATTGATATTTTCCTCCCAGTAGAGTCAACAAAAAATGTATATAACTAGAAGAGACCCTTTCATGTGTTCTACTACAAGTCAACGGCACATACTGAAGTGACACATGATACTTCTGTGCCATGAAAGAAAGACTAAATTCATGTAAT
This sequence comes from Eleutherodactylus coqui, assembly GCF_035609145.1. Lineage (NCBI taxonomy): Eukaryota > Metazoa > Chordata > Amphibia > Anura > Eleutherodactylidae > Eleutherodactylus > Eleutherodactylus coqui. The sequence continues at coordinate 113,548,447 of NC_089838.1, forward strand.
TTATTGCTGAGCCTCATAGATCCCTGTGCTAGTATTAGGAATAGAATAGAAAATAAAATAAGGCGGAGAGATAAGAGTAGAGAATACCTTACAGAAAGTTAAAGGCCATGTTTATACTGTATGGGGTTGATTTGCTCTGGATTCTGCATGCAGACCCTCCGCATGAAAATCTGCAGCATTTATAGTAGCAACAATGTGGATGAGATTTTCAAAATCTCATCCACACACTGCAGAAAAAAATCTGTACAGAACCCGTGTGGAAATTGACATGCGGTGCGGAATTTAAATCCACAGCATGTCAATTTTATCACTGTTTACACTACGGACATTCTGTAGCAAATCTCCCCCATGTGAACATGCCCAGAGGGATTTTACGAGAGGTTTGTATTATATAAAATCCTGCTCCGCCTGTCATAAAATAACAAATAGTCACATACTCACCTCTGCCCACTCCCTGCATCTCCCACGCTGCTGGTGCTTGCTTACAGACTGCAGTGCCGCCCAGTTTACGGAACGTTACAGGTGCTGCAGCCAATGACGGAGCTCAGTGCTTGATCGCTGAGCTCTATCATTGGCTGCAGCGCCTCGCCTGTGACATCCCGTAAACAGGCTGGGGAAGCCTATAAATGTGATGTCGGAGGGGAAACCCAGAGCAGCAGGGAGAGGTGTGTTAATGAATATTTCTTGTTTTATGGCAGGGGGAGCTGGATTTTATATAAAACAAAAATCTCGGAAAACCCCTTTAAGAAAAACTAGATGTTGATACAAATATGTCAGGAATTTCTAAATATTGAATCAAGACCCTTCAACTAATATTTTTTCCTATTTTGCTAGTAAGCATGATCGACATAATCGTCTGCTTGACCAACTAGAGTCAACAGATTGGGACTTCCGAAATAAGCTATAGCTATTTAAAGGGAACTGGTCACCAATCTACTGGTATCATGTTATACAGTTAGAGGAGCCGAGTAGATTGATATACATATTTAAGTGAAAGAATTCAGAAAAACTTGCGTTTTAAAATAATGAATAAAATGATTAAAAATTCAGAAAAAAATGAATAAATAAATAATAAAACAATTAATAAATACATTTAAAACTCTGCACTTTCATTGTTTTGGGGTCCACTGTGCGGCCTTACTTGATCGGCAGTTTACCCTGTATGAGAGTTTATACATGGATAACTATCAATCACTAATAGGACCTCCCACTAGACTCCTAAACCCAGAATGAGTAGAGATTTCAATTAATATGATACAATATTTTCCTACAAATATGTGTCACGGCTGGTCCGACTTTCAGTTCAACTGAAGGTGACGAATTCCGGATCCGAAGACACAATCAAGATCCGAAGACACATGATTCAGGACTTTCTGGAGTAGCAAAGAGTGCTACAGCAAAGTGCAGTGGGAAATGGAAACATTTGCAAAGTAGTATACCAGAACCACCCAAACTGGACTGGTCCCTTAAGTGGAGCACCCACCCTGAAAAGGGTGATCTCACTGCAAGAGAGAGACTGAATACCAGAAGAGTAATGGCAACACCTGACACTCAACACTAAACTATGGAGACTAAAGAAACTAAGAAGGTAACTAGCTACATTGAAAAACTAAAACATAAGAACTCTCAACTTTAAACCACTGAACACACTTTAACAGCTTATAGCCAGCTTACAGGAAGTGTAACCAGTTAAATACTTCTACATTACAAGAATAGAAAAAGGAATAGGTTGCAGGAAGGTGTAAAACGTGAGCGTGTAAAATGAGATTTAGGGCCAAAACACACGGGCCTATGCGTAACTACGCTCGCCACCACGGAGCATAGTTGGTGGACAAGGTTTTTTTTCCCCTTCTTGGGCCATTCAAAGTCCGCACTATAGCACAGGAGCTTGAAAAAACTGTGGGAGGATAGGTCCTGCCCTATCTTTCCTGCACGTAGTATTAACATACAAAGGAGCTAGTGAAAATGAAAGCATTGAAATCAATGGTTTCGTTTTGTAAAAAAATATATAAAAATTTAATCCGTTATTTGTAAAGCACCAACTTATTCCACAGCGCTTTCAGGTAATTTTTATTTATTACTCCCCACCAAGCTGGGTACTCATTTTACCAACCTTAGAAGGATGGAGGGCTGAGTCAATCTTGAGCTGGCTACCTGAACCACACAGGAATTGAACCCACAGCCTTCAGGTTGTGAGCAAGGGCTTAACACTTTTGTCCCATTATGCAGCTATGACAAAAACATGCCCATGTGTTTAGGCCCCTATATTTTAAATAATTTAAAACCTAATTTAAGGCGATATGTGCAATAACCCAGAGAGCGGCGGATAAACTACACTATGGTTCCACAATATAGAACTGGAGGTGCTTTGTTGTGCCTCCATATTTCTGTACCTCCATACAGCATGTACTGTATTGTGCCTTTTTTTCATAGAATCTCACAGAATCCATGAGAAAAAAATCCTGCGTGCCTCAGAGAGAGGCACACTGAGGTATAATATGGACCCATAATTGGAATCCGCGTGACACAATTCCGTAATACAGTCATGTGCATAGGGCCTTAAAGGGATTCAATCCAAATAATCCATGAAGACTATAGCTGAAAAATTGTACAACATTCTTAAATATTTTTGTGTTTTAATTCCTCCCTAATTTCAACATACTGCATTTGTTTGTTGTCAGTGAATGAATATGTCCTTGTTTATATTCAAAGGCAGTAAAACTCTGCATGCCTAGTCCTGCTCTTAGAAAAGTACGTAGATACAATTGTATCCAGTCTAGGCAATACTTTGTGAGATCAGCCTGTACTCAAGACTGATACATTGTAGCAGAACTAGTTGTGTTCACAAAAGGGCCCTTTCATACCTGCATTAGGGCTCTGTTTGGGCTTTCTGTCTCTGTTCCACTGTTGAAACAGAAAAACGGAAATAAACATTTCTATTTTTTCCCATTAATTTCAGTGGATTTTCAAAAAAATGGAAAGCAAACAGAATATTAATAATCTTTATTTGTATAGCGGCAACATATTCCGCAGCGCTTACATAGACGGGGGATACAGAAAGACAAAAAAATACAAAAATTACAGAACCACGGTTACATAGTAATCAATTGATGGAAACAGTAGGGGTGAGGGTCCTGCTCCAACGCGCTTACATACTACAAGTAGTGGGGTGATACAGAAGGTAAAGGGCTGGAGATGTGCATGGTATGGCGGGGTGGAGAGTGTGGGATGCTATACACATAAACAATGGTCAGACATTTAGCCGTGTGATGGCAGAATTGGTGTGACTGCAGGAGCGGTTTATGATGGTTTCTATTAAGGTCTATTAAGGTTTCTATTTGCTTCTGTTCCATAAGGTTTCCATTTTTTACAGAATGATAGTATAACATCCATTTGCCAGGTTTTAAAAATTTTTAAACCCATTGTATTAAATGGAAATATTTATTTGTGTTTTAATTCTGTTTCTCTATTCCAGAAATGCGACAAAAAGAGGGAAGCCCCTAACGGAGTCCGAACACAGGTGTAAAAGAGCACTAATTCTTTTCCCACTATAGATAACATTTACAACACAGATGAAGAAAACTATCCAAAAAGAGCCAACTGTGGCATTAGAATGAGGGCTTTTTCACATGGGTTGCATTTTCATTAGCGGTACCCTCGCCCGTTAACTGTACGGATGATAAAAGATAGGACTTGTTTTTTTCCTGCGCGGATGTACGCAAATGCAGTGTCAATCATCCACGTGGCAAAAAAATCTGCAACCCCACCTCCAAGCCTTTTTCCCACCTCCCTAATTACTTCCAACCTTCGAATCCGTAGCAGATCCGCAAATGCATTTAAATGTATTTGCGGATCGCTGCGGATTCGCGACTCCCATAGACTTTAATGGAGCCAGATCCGTGTGGGATCCGCGATGAAAATGGAGCAGGCTGCGATTTTAGATCTGCGCGGATAGTAAATAAATACCATAAAATCAAATCCGTGGACCTAAAATCAATCACGGAAGCTCCATTCATTTCTATGGGCGGCGATCCGCAAATAAAATCAACCCGTGGACATTGGGCCTAAGTCAAGCATTTCTGGATGTGTGATGGAATCCGAATATGTTTTCCTACTAAATTCTTAACCAGCTAGCCAGGGGCGTAACTAAAGGCTCAGGGGCCCTGATGCAAAAGGTGAGCTGAGACCCCTTCTCTATCTATATCTGTACCCAGGGGCATAACTAAAGGCTCAAGGGCCCTGATGCAAAAGGTGAGCAGCCCCCCCCCCCTATCCGTATCTGTACCCGTACCCATACCTAAACCATGCTGCACAGAGACATAACTTGAAGCTTCTGGGCCCCAATGCAAAACCTGTAACAGGGCCCCCAACTATAATGCTTTATTCATAGTACTGGGTTCCCTATATGGAGAAGAGAGGCTTTATGGGTCCCCTAAGGCTCCTGAGCCCGGGTGCAACCGCATCCCCTGCATCCTCTATAGTTACGCCCCTGCAGCTAGCGCAGCATGAAGAGTACTGAGCCATTTACAACTGCCATTACACTGTTATTCATTCCGTCCTATTTTCCATTCATTCCAATGCAGAAGAACAGTCATTATAGATGGACTGAGCGTCAGCAAAATCACACATATAATCCACTTCCAAAATGTATGTTTACTGTCTACAGTTTACCAACCAGTTTCTTCTTTCAGATCTGGATGCCCTCCAGGCTCTTGAAAGCCATCAATACAGACTGACTAATAGGCATTTTGAGCAGGTGAAGAAGTGCTTGGATTATAGGCGTCTGCATGGAGCGAGGATTTGTTTACATCTGTGGAACAATTTGTACATTTTGTTTTGTGCTATACTTGCAGAAAAAATTCTGAGCTCTAGAGGCAGCTAATTTACTGGACCGTTCGGCTGAAAAACAAGAAATGTCACAGTCCAATATTTGGTTCATTGTTCTGATGGTTTGGATTATAGATATTTGAAATAACTGAGTAAAACTGCGGAAATGTAAAATTTATTCTATATTGGTTCTAGGTGAATAGTAGTTTATTGTGGAGCTCAAATTGACATAATATCACCTAGAAACAGACAGTCACGTTATATGTCATCTAGCGATAGGTCATGTTATACATCTCCTACGGACAAGCAGCCTTGTTTTACAAGTGTATCTATACACACAAGGAAGTAGTTGTTGCAATAAACATAATGATACTCAGGGGCATAACTATAAGGCCTTCTGTCCACAGGCCATATTTCACTGCGTTACCTGCGGCGATAATCTGCACGTGGGTAATGCAATCAACGCTTTCCATAGGCTATGATAGGTTCATCATGGAAAATCATGCGGAAAATTGCAGTGAGATTATGCTCCCCTGCGGCGGCTCCCACGGTGGAAATCTGCGGCGGTATATTGCACCGCCCGTGGACAGCCAGCCTAATTCAAAGGGCCTCATAGCAATTAAAAGGGGTTCCCTCAAACTAATGACATGAAGCTAAAAGCAGCAGCATAATTAGCAATAATTCAAGGTATGAATAACAGCGCCATGTACAGTATAAGAGTGCTAGATAGCCGAAAGCCACCAATGTCTTATTCCTTCAAGGCACAATGTTCTCGCACTTGAGTGGAACCCCTGAACCTCTGAGTCCAATAGCAGCCACTATGGCTATAGTTACACCCATGATAATGATAGTCATTACTCCACCATTAGATCTGTTTCACCCATGGATGACATGCAACCCTGTTGCTGACTCATAGCCACAGGTCACATGATGTGTCATGGAGGTCACATGACTGATACAATGTTCAGTCCTATTCAGTTGTATTAGCAAATTGTATGATTTCCTATACTATAAATACACTTTTTTACATTCAAACCAGATAATCTTTTTAACATTTTTTTTAATTTTATCTATGGCCATTGAAAGGGCTATTTACTCAACATGTTAGACTACATGGTGAATCATGGCATTCAGTCCGGCCTACATGACCACTGCGCCCTGTCATTCGGTGCTTCGTAACAATAAGTGCCTTCTTCCTGTCACTGCAGAAGGTCCCTGAGGTGCCGTCTGTTGGAAATCCCTCAGTGCATTCAGTGTATAATGTGCCCTTCTTCCCAACTCTGCTACAACCTCTCCTGTGGTGCATGGACTGATTGGCTGACAGGGAGGTGTTTCACCTATCCGACCAATCAGCCATAACGGAAGTGTATTTATTCTGGGCCCGCCTCTACATGGGCGCCAGTTATTGTTCTGCCTGAGGTGTTTAGTGAGACAGCTAAGTACAAGTGGTTATTTATTCTGTATGAGGCTTCTTCAATTTGACCAAATACTGTGTTATATACATTGCTCTTTCCATCTTAATTAAACATTTTCTCTATCCTCCGTCTAGGGACAGACTAGGCCCCCTAAGTTCCTTCTGTTACTGTTATTTGCTCTATTTTGTGTTCCCCGTGTTTTAATGATATAATATAGGTCTATTTCGATTGATTGAGGTAATTAATTACGTCTTGGTCTGACGTGTTGGTGACGTCCGTGAAGGGTGCCGTATTTGCGCCCTGCACGAATGTAACACCCAGGACATAGTCTTAAATGTGGAATGAGTATATCCTGAAGTGTATGGCAGCAGTTTACCAGGCAGTGTTTTTCAGCAGCTATTTTTCCCCTCTTCCCAGTGAAATAAATGTGCACACTAAGCTTATGTCACTTTATGAAGGTGGGGGGTATTACCTGTCAGCTCAACAATTGTGTATGGCAAGCTTAACATTTCAAACACAAGAGTGTCAAATAAATTAGTGAACCCGCTCACACTCTCTCTTTGTATGGGATTTAGAGTCTGATTATCTTTACAATAAGGAAACCCTTTATTATGTTGATAGAGAAACTGCTTCTCTTCCTGCTATAATGGAAGTTTTCCTTTAACCAACAGGATCTGGTATAAGTAAAGTTCATTAGTCACCTGTTTGTATTGACTGAAGTCATATTCTGTTAGCACCAGATCTTGTAATGAAGATGAAGGTTTTGACTTGAGAATAATTTGAAATATATAATGCACAAACTTGTACTTTTTCCCAAGGCCAACATCTGCCCACGGTGCTAAAAGTCAGACGGCACTATGACCATTCGACTCTTTGCCATAGCTTGCTTCACTCACCCTACTGACACTCCCTTAGAGACTATTTCATATTTTACTAACATTTTATTACACTAGTTCCACTGAAAGTAAAAAAAAAAAGAGAGAACTTACTTAAGTATCCTACAATTTTGTGAATGCGGCATGGAGAATATGTGTCTCCATAGTAACAGACTACAAACAAACCCGTGTAAAGCCGTCTGCACACAAACGGATCGGATTCCGCAGCAGAATCCAACCCCGTGCCCGGCTGCCATCCGTGCCTACCTATCTACAATTGATTTTCATGAGTGTGCAGGAAGAATTGATTTCCCACAGCATGTTATGGACAGTATTTGCTGCGGTGAGCATGCCGACCACGGATTCCGCAATGCAAATCCATTCGTGTGCAGGTGGCCAAGTTATTTCTGCAGTCATATTCTCTTCCATTTATCTTCTACTTCTTGGTAATATACATTTAGTAGATCAAGGGCGCACTTGAAAGAGATCAGGAGAATGTGTTCCCAGGGTCCTGAGTATCCCTGAATAAATGTAGTGGTCGGCATGCGCACTCTTGGTTGTCCAGTACAAGTGCTGGACTAGCTGCAGCAATGAATAGAGTGGTAGTACAGATACATTTATACATAATTATTCTTTGTTGCCACACTTGTTTCTGAACAGGGAGAGGCCTGTCAGACAATATTTTGCCCAGGGACTACCACAAATGATAAGACACTATCCCTGCTAAGGCTATTATACTGTAATCCATAAAAATTAACCACTCATGCTGGATTTTAAACTGGGTGTACATCATATTTGGGCTAACATTTAGGGAAATATACTCTGGTAAAGTCTCCTGACCTTTGTTGGAGTAATCACCATATTTTTCGCTGTATAAGACACACCTGATGATAAGACACAACTAGGTTTTAGAGAAGAAAGATAGGAAAAAATATTTTGAACTCACCCAGGTGACAGTGCAGGTGATGGTACAGGGCAATGGAGGGCCACTATAACTCCTTTTCTTTCTCTTCCACAAGAGGAGCAGCAGAGCTCTGTAACAGCGGAGCTCATGGTACGGCGGGACCTAAACTGATTGGTGGAGATGGGGGACCAGCAGCAGTTCCTGTTGGCGCTCACCACCAATCAGCGTTATCAATGGGCGCGAGTTCAGAGGAGAAAGAGAAATGCTCTCTACCTTGCTATGGTGCCTACACGGCGTGCAAACGTGCGGATGTGCATACCTGCCAGCCAGCTTGAATTTTGGCACATTTTCTCTATAAGACACACTGACTCTTCCCTCCAAGTTTGAGAGCAAAGTGTATCTTATACAGCGGAAAAATAGGGTAATTTAGGTGATACTCAAAGGGTATTGTAGCCTTATTAATCAGGTGTGCCTAATTGTATAAATATAACACATCGAAGAAGAACACAGTGAAAAACACTCAAATGAGTTTTCCAAGATCTTCTGAAGCATGTTTATAATTGTACACTTTATACAGAGAAATGCAAAGCAGTGCTAATACTCATCCGTCTATTGTAAGTAATGTAAGTGAAGTGCAGCCATTCTCTCCAGCTTTTTGCTATTAGTTCATTCCCCATCCCCTCCACAAACTGGTTCTAGCCAGCCTGACTTTCATGAGTCTTTTAAGTGAACTATATTAACCCTGGGGGACAATGTCCAGAAGTCAAGTGAATTCTATTAGCCTGGGGGATAATCTGCAGAAACAATTACTAGGTTACTCTTACACCTGTATGTTTAAGGTACCCATTATTCAAACCTAAGCCAAAAAGTGTCCTTTAGGCCTTTTAAATAAGTCCCTTAGTAAGCCATAATTTGAAACACAGCCTGCACAGAAAAAAAGTATAATGGAAAGATTTACATCTCTTCTTTGTTCTGGACTCAGTCCTAGTTTTGACATATACTAATGTCAAATTGTAGCAGCAAGTCTTCTTTCGAAGACCAGCAGGGACTGTTCAGTCAAGGATCACTCGCACGTATTTGTGTTTTTGGAAACCAATGAGCATTAAGGTGGTTTTCCAGAGACTGGCAAGAATTTCCAAAATTTCCCTACCGTTTCCACTTACTGCCGTTTTTTCAAAGTCCATCTAAATCATCAAACTGAACTCCAGTAACTTTTTTTTGCCAGCCTGCGCTACCGCTGCATTCTAGCCAGCGCCATATTTCTACATCATTATTTAAAATGGCCACCAGGGACTGCAAGAACTACATCTCCCACAATGCGCCATTTACAGTTACTGACGTGTGCATATTTACAACTGTATGAACTGTATCGTCATTAGCAAATTTGAAAGCACTACACATGCCTGACTAGTAAGACAGTAGAGCATATAGGTCATAATCATTGGATACTAACTGAGAACTAAGCGGGGGCAGACCATGGGTAAAGCAATATCTCTGCCGCTTTGTAAAATAAGTAATAATATTATACTGCAAAATTACATGTCGCATTCTTTATGAGGCATATAACTTTTATTTTGAATCCCAGAGATACCCCTCTTAGTGGGAGGACAAAATGTTTGAAAAAAGGTGGGAGCCAATCAACATACAGTGGGAGATGGACTCCGAACAAGCGCACACCCCCCTTCAAAGTTCTGGCTAGTCACTGAAAGAAAACGATTACCTGTTTACACCCAATGATAATTGACCAGGGATTATTTTTAGGTGAGCGGAAATGAAGCGACTAGCACCTATTGAATGAATTGTCGCTCTTTACATAGTTCGTGGCCTTGTTTCCATGGAACAACTGTTGCTTACATTCATTCTAAAGGCCCATTTACACGGAGTGATGATCGCCCAAAGATCGCTCAAACGACAGTTTGAGTGACAGCTTTGAGTGATCATTTTGCATAAACTATTAAGTAGCTATTTAAAGGGGTTGTCCCGCAACAGCAAGTGGGGTTATACACTTCTGTATGGCCATATTAATGCACTTTGTAATATACATCGTGCATTAAATATTGGCCATACAGAAGTTATATACTTACCCCCTCCGGCGTTGGCGTCCCCGTCTCCATGGCTCCGGCATGCGCAGAAGACCTGTGCAGCGCGAGCACGCCAGAGCCGGACAGAAGAGGGAAGACTGCGCAAGCGCGTCTAATCGCGGCAGGAGAAGGCTTTAGTCGGAGCCATGGAGACAGGGACGCCAACGCCAGAGGGGATAAGTATATAACTTCTGTATGGCCAATATTTAATGCACGATGTATATTACAAAGTGCATTAATATGGCCATACAGAAGTGTGTAACCCCACTTACTGTTGCGGGACAACCCCTTTAAGAGCAATTTAGTGTGCAAATGAAGCCTTAGCTGAAAGCAGTTACTAGCCCCAGGGCTCTTATCTGCTTTTAGTTATTTTGTTCTCCAGTGGGAAACAATGCTATCAGCACTACCCGCGGAGAACTCCTGATAAGGCTGAAGGACGATTTTTAGGTTGGCTGAGTTTAACGATCAGCTACAAAAAGTGCACGATGGCCACGCGTTTAGACGCAACGATTATCGCTCAAACGATCGTTATTTAGCAATTTTTGAGCGATCATCGCTCCGTGTAAATGGGCCTTAAGAAGTGACGATTCAGACATTAGCTGTCACTTGTAAAGCCACCCTAGGTAAAGGTTAAGTCCCCTGGTGCAAGCACCGAGTCGTGACCGACTCCTAGGATGACGTCACATTGTGACATTTTCTTGGCAGGCTGTTTTTGCGGGGTGGTTTGCCATTGCCTTCCCCAGAAAGCCACCCTAACTTAGGTTACATACCTTGCTTGCACACAGCATAATCAACATTTAAGTGCTAACTGCAACCAAATGGGTTTAACATTAACAACTAAAAGCTATTGATACTTGCAAACAAAAACTACTCTAATAATAATAATTTGGCACAATTTAAAGGAACCTCAACTTTAATTACTTCATACAAGATTTAATTTCCAACCTTACATAAAACTGCATTCCTACATAAAATGTTATTCTATAGAATGTTACTGCTATTGTCCCTTTCATTAAGTGAGCATATGGATGAGAGCTGTAGTGGTGGAAGCAAATCAGCATGTGTAGACTATCACACAATAGAAAGAATGTGTTATGTGAGAAAAGACGGGATGAAAGGCAGGAAACAGGATGTTATTCAGTGATTGCCATCTTTATTTTACTAACACTTGCTGCTCAGAGCAAGTGCACATCTACTGTATATATACAACAGTAACGTAGAAGAGAATTATAATATATGCACATATGGTGCTATATGTTATACTTTTGTCCATCAACTGGTGCCCAGCCATTGATTAAACTAAAAGTGACAAAAGTAATTGTTTTCCATTTTACCCATGTCTAATCTGCTGAAGAATGTGAAGAAGAGTGGTCAAGAAAGAAAGAACAGAACTTCTTATCATTAAATAAGACTTTTCCCTTTTGATGATGTCATGTATTCAGCAGTCATTGACATAATCCACATTAATAATCAACCAGTCAGTTGAACAATAAGAAAACAGAAGCTTTGTGCTGGACTGATAGAAGCCCTGTTTCATCTGGTTTATTCAGCTTCTGGCCTTTAACCTTAAATGGGGGATGGTATGGAGTAGTGATTGCCAACCATTGTGCCAGGACAAGTCTGTATCTCAATATCTGCCTGGATGCATACTATAATCATCACAAAGGGCAAACTTGCAATATGGTGCGACCATTCTAAACATATGTGAAAAATAGATGGCTGAGAGGTATTTCAATCCGCTGTATATAAAGTCACCATAAGGCTAAGTAAAAAAATTACAAAAAAGCTTGTGTGCGGAAATTCATTCCATGGGTGCTAATTCTGCATCATTTTTGGACCGATTTTTCGGTCTGAAAATCGGACAGAAAAAAATACAGTGTAAATGTACCCTATAGGTACATGCAAACGGGATGTATAGAAAGTTGCGGCTGAGTTTCTCGGGCGCAACTCGGATTGGACAGCACATGGACATCCCATCTCTGTTTTGTCTAATGGGTGGTATAATGCACATTAAAATGTACTATTTTCATCTGAGAATTGGTAAAAAATATGACATGCTCCATTTTTTTAGTCCTACTATTCGTCCAAGTGAAAAGAGAAGTTCATGTGAATACACCCATTCAAATGAAGTCCTATCTCCATCTGATTTTCGGACTGATTTTCTCTTCAAAAATCAAACATGTACATCTACCCTCAGGATGAATTTAATAGATTCCACGCCGGGCACATCCGCCAGCCCGAAGAAAGAAGATCTGGCCGTGAAGAAGAGAAGATCTGCCCGGTCTGCTGCGGGTAAGTTATTCTTATTTTAGGTCTCCCGCGGATCCGGACGGCTTCCATAGGCTTCAATAGAAGCCTGCGGGAGCCGTCTGTGCAGGAGACCCGCACGAAAATGGAGCATGTCCATTTTTTTTCATGCTCCATTTTTTTTTTATTCACTTTTATTGACCATCCGTGGGTATTTATCTACCCGTGGGTGGTCAATGCATCCCTATGGGATGCGGATCCGCTGCGGATTTAAAATCCTATTTTGCACGTGGACATGAGGCCTAAGGACTCCTTCACAGGGGCGTATTTGTGCACATATTTGCACATGCAAAAATTGCACACCACAATTCGCAAAGAATAGAGCCCATTGAATATCAGTGGGTTAGGCCGCCTGCAGACGAGCGGGTCGGATCCGGCAGCGAGAAATCTCGCCGCGGGACCCGACCCGAGAGCCTGCTGGGATGAGCGCGTACTCACCTGCGCCTGGCGGCCCCGGCTCTTTCATGTGCCGGCTGCCGCGCAGCCGGCGCATGCGCAGACCGGAGTCGGCGGCCGGGTGAGTGCGAGCCCCGCACAAAAATAGGACATGCCGCGGTTTGTTTGCCGCGCGAGATTTCGCGCGGCCAAACCGCGGCCGTCTGCATAGGAGTGCGTTTTGTAATGCACTCCTATGCAAACTTTCAGTGGCGGAAATCCCGCGGGAAATACCGCCGCGGGATTTCCGCCCGTGTGCAGGCGGCCTTAGTTCACATTTCCATATTTTGCGTATGCATTTCGGTCACGCAACAAAACTGACAGCATGCTCTACTTTTCTGTGCATTTACGCTCCAAAGGTCCCCATAGAAGTCTATGGGGGATGCGCATATGCATACATATTACGTTGCGTAATTTTGCTGGAAAAAGAGCAGATCTGGAACTCTGTAGACGAATTAGCCATTTCAAGTGGTGAGTCTTTGGATGACAAGCACAAATGAACATGCCCTGTGGGTGAAAAAAGTAGAGTAAAATATGCCAATATGCACGCAAAAAAGGCATAGTTCGTGTCGCAAATACGTTGCTCTGAAGTGCGTGCAAATACGCATACGCCCATGTGAAGAAGCCCATAGATCTTTTTACATGTCGATTATCCTAATGACCCAAGCACCAGTCAATGAGATTGGTGTATTTGAGTAGCCTTCACACACTGACTGATTCAGACAGTATGGTACATGACTGATTGTTCATCCCCCTTACAGTCTCATCAATGTTTTACATGGGAAGATGTGATGTCGACAACAATGATCAGGACACTGAATGTTCAGATGAATATTAGTTTACGATGATCTGCCTGTGTAAAAGGCACTTTAGAAATTAGTAATTGCTGTGTCTTGCTAGCCAGCACATATTTTGTACATTATGGTGTATTCTCTGCAGTAACAGCTATCAAAACATGAAATGCAGTTAATACATAAATTAATTGAATATATATAATTATTGGCACGGCTTATCGACATGTGCTCCCTGTGATACTGGTGCTAGGGCACTTCTATACAGGTGTTAGGTTGATTTTATTGGTTGTGGGGTGGATTTGCCCAGCTAATCCCCGTTTGTGTGTGCACATTTATTCCTGCCCCTCCTTTCAGATAGCACCGGTTATTCTCCAGTCTGTTTTCAGCATGCATGCTGGTCAGATCTCTGTTTGTCTATTTCTTGTTTAAGTCTTATCTGAACCCAATGAGATGTCATGTCTGACTTCTGTATGAATCCACTCTGATTCCTGTCTGAGTCCTGTCTGAAGATTCTCTGTCTAAATGTGTTTCTGGTCTCATTGTCTGCACCTGGTTCTGTACTGCAGCTCTATAAAAACAAGTTTGTCCGTAATTTTACTTATATGTTGGGAGTCTTAAAACTACATGTTCTTTGTACTCTGGGGTATTATATTTTATGTAATCTTTGCCACTGTTCCCTGTTATCATATAAGGAGTGTCATGGTCACCCCAACTTCCTAACATGGGGAGGCCCTTATCAGGGCAATCACTCCACTTATAGATAGGGTTTTCTGTACTTAAAAGGTCAGGGTTGGTTTACCTTTATTTCCTGTATTTATGTTGCCTTATATACCGTTTTATGTTTTCCACATTTGTTCTAATAAAGTCTTTACATTTTTTCTATCTGTGTTTGTCATGTTTCTATTAGTTTGTATATCGGTCCTTTTAGAAAATTTTATTTATGCCCATGTAGGCCATATAAGACTAAGCCCTGCAAGGACATAACAATTATATTCCTGGATCTCCATAAAAAAACTAAATAGAATGTTCAAACATTTACTAAAGTCCCGCCTAGCTGTGAGTTTTCCAAAACTGTCTAGGGGTTGGGAATAGAATAACAAACTAAAAAGCATTCACCAGTTAAATGTCCAGCCGTTCCGGTCCCTGCCACTCTGGTCCCAGAAGCTCTTGTAGTGAACATGAGCATTCATCATTATAGCTTCAGCAATTATGTTGCCATCTACGGCATCTAACTTCTGAGGGCAGTGATTGGCTGCACCAGTCACATGAATGATGAATGGCATGGGGCAGCTGCAGGAGTATCTGGGACTTGAGGGATGGGGACCAGAGTAGTTGTGCTGGGGCAGCATGACATTTAACAGTTAAGTGCTGGACATTTTATTACTTTACTCCATTCCCTGCCCCTAGCCAGTTTTTGAAGTCCCGTAAACCCCTTTAAATATGGGCAGTGAAATAATACAATTGACGAAGAATGCGCAGCAATTTCACACTAAATCAGATTTCAATCTCAACAATCAGCTAAGTAATAGGAGCTAAAAGTGACAACCATTCTACACAATTCCTCAAGTGGATTTCACTTTAGTTCCCTAATCAAAAGGTTTGGAGATTTCCCAGGCTGAGCAATTTGAAATAATGTTACCGCAGAGAATAAGTTAATGCCAGAAATTTTTCTCTCCCCATTGAGATAAACATGCACGCTCTGCCAATACAAAAAAAGGGGTTGCCTACAGCAACATAAACTAACTAACTTATTGTGCTTTTAGGGGTGGTAACAGGGAGCCAGGTGATGTATTTTTTTATACTGATCTGCTCCCTGGATCCCGCCACTGAAGTCAACACGGCGCACAGAAATCTCATTCTTTTCAGAGTTCCGTTTAAGCCCCTTTAACACAGGTTGACCACAGCCATTATAATGGGAAACAAGATCTTAAAGGGGTTTTCCAGGGAAAGGTCATCAATAGTTGATCAGCTGCGGTCCGTCGTTTGGGAGCCTGAACGATCAGATGATTGTGCACCCGCTGACAGCACTGCAATCACACAGGTGTAGGAGCGGAAGCAGAGGAAGCCTCTGCTCTGACCCCTGTGTAGTGGTTGATGCTCGTAACTGTAGGCTCAGCTCACATTGATTTCATTAAGAGCTGCAGTTACAAGAGCCAGCTTCCGAGCGACGGACCCCAGCTGATCAACTATTGATGACCTATCCTGAGGACAGATCAGCAATAGTATTTTCCCTGGAATACCCCTTTAATCAACAACATTAGCACTTGTTTAAATGGCTTTACACATTATCATCATTTTTCAGCACATACCCCATTCACATGGGGAGACATACCACAGACAACAATGATTTTTTTTTTTTGCAGCATAAACAACCCCATCAGCTGACAAATCAGTGTTTTGCCCATTCATCAGCTGACTGGGCACATAATGATCTGACATGATCTGATGATTGGGTGAACTAACATTTAGACAATTATTCTTGCCTAATAATCAGGCCATGTAAAAGGCTCTTTAGGCTCCACGTAAGAGCAGAGATGTGTGCCTGGTGCCTGTGTGCAAAGTCATGCACACAGGCACCAAAGGGGATCTATTTCCCCTGCAAGTAATTATTTTAGGGCACACAATTTACATACTATAGAAGCATAAAATAGCATAAATAGCATAATTCCGAGAGAAAAAAATCTGTTTGCCCTAATATGAAATCTACATACATGGTTATAACATGGTCCTTTAGACTTGTACATACATTTTACTAGGAATGTCTTATAATCATCTGCTTGTACATTTCTTTTATTGGTAAAAGCTGAAGACTGTATTTTTCTCAATGCCATGCACTACAATAATTCACATCTGTAGAATGCAGAAAGCACTTCTTTGCAGGTCACAGTTGAACGGTCTTTCCAGCAGTTTGACCCTACAAGCGGCAGCTGGGTTATGACAGTGGGACATCTGTCCTCCTTCTCCCTACAAACACTCAATTCTCCTGATTTGTTTGACACCTTGCCTATGTTTGCCAATAGCAGTGTGCCATAAATAAACATTAAGCAATGCATCCTCCTTAAAGTGTACCTGCCACTTGCTGTAGGCACGTGTTCTGCAGCTGCAAGCTAAGGAGCATCATGTATTCATGCTTTCCTTTTCCTATAGTGTAAAGGGCCACTCCGGTGATTTTTTTTATCCATTCATTATATAGCTAACCCCCTAGTATATATATAAGTGTAGGGTTATCTTGGTTATTTCTGTCTGAAACTCCCGGTCTCTTTTACCTCAGATGGTCATGTGATCTAAATTCTGACCAGCTGAGATCTACTTGTTGGTTATTGATTCATTTTCTAGTAAATGTGTGGCGTTGTTACACGGATCTACCACAACAACTGCCTTGAGGGGGGACACAGATTCTCCTGACACTGTTAGTAATGATGATCAAACAGCTGCTGTTACACAGTTATAATAGAGGAGATCACGGCTCATCCTTCTAACTGTATACTTATGGGCTGTAGCTTATTTAAAAGGCTATAGGAGCTAATGATAATTAAGCTGTCCTCTAAGCAGGCAAAAATGGTATAGCCTCAGCTAATGCTGTCTGATGCATCGTGGGATAGATGTGAAATTGAAAGTAAAAAATCTCAGGTTTAATGGTGGCTGATAAGAATTAGGTAGGGGGCTACACTGAAGGAAAGTGCTGGAATACATAGAGGACACCTGACAGGCAATCAGGTCAGGGGGCAAAGATGGAAAAATGTGTTTTTGCCTGATTGGCCTTTTAATCTCTTAGTGACTGTCTTTACGCCATGTGATGGTGGTGAGCTTTATTCTGATGTAGCGTCCTTTTATGATGTTGCATTAGAATAATGGCATGGCACTCCCATGCGTTAGGAACGGGGTTGGGCTGTCTGGTAACAGCTCAGCACCTGTTCTTACACCGGGGGCTGAAGAAACATACGATATAAAGGACTGACAGAGGAAGGGAGTTCCCTCTGTCACCCATCCGATCCCCATAATGTGATTGTGGTGGTCCCGATGGGCTGCTAAGGCACACGTAGGTATAAATATGGCCTCTGGGTCTTAGTGATATGGTGGCGTATGAAGTTCAGACTCTGGCTGAGCTTCATAGACTTTATAATACAACGCTGTACTGATGTATAGCAGTGTATTATAAAAATGATAAAAGATGCTTATATTCAAGTTTCCTAGTGGGGCAAAAATGAAAAGTTAAAAAAGTATTTTTAAAAATTGTAAAAAGAATAAATATGTAAAGTTAAAATAAAAATGTTTAAACCCCACCTTTCTTTTTTTACTAATCTATGAAATCCCTTTTATATGAAACCCAGAGATTTTGGTTAATGTTTATCTAGTGTTTGTTTTGTGGTTAGCACTGTTGCCTTGCAATGTTAGAGTGCTTGGTTCAAATTTCATGAAGAGCAACATCAATTTTGTAAAGCTCCATACAGCCATCGCCCTTGGTCAGATTTCAACCTACAACTCCAGCTCTGCAAGGTAACATTGCTAAGGAGCTACTATGCTTGTTCTTCCATTGCCAGAGAATAGAAGAGCAAGGATAATAAACAGAAAGAGAACATAAAAGGCCAATCATCACCCTTGGTCAGATTTGAACCAACAATTCCAGTGTGCAAGGCAGGAGTATGAACAACTGAGCCACCACACCTTGTAACACTGGGGTTCTAGGTTCACATCTGAGTATGGAAAACATTTGCATGGGGGTTATAGGTGCTGATTATGTTTACTCTTCTCCAGCATGAGAAGAGTAAACACCTACAATTCATTAGCACTGTTAGAATTGTAGGTTAAAATCTAACCAAGGGGGATGATTGGCTTTTTATGTTCTCTTTGTGTTTATTCTTCTTGCTCTTCTATTTCTCTTCTGTTTCTTGTTATGAAAGAACACGTGTGGTGGCTTAGTTGTTAGCAGTGCTGGAGTGGTAGGCTCAAGAGTGATGGTTGTATGGAGTTTTTCAAAGTCGATGTTACCCTTGATACGATTTGTACCTAGGACTCCAGCATTGCAAGGCAATGTAACAGTACAGGTAAAGTCCCATGGTGAAGCACTGATTTTCTTAGCAGACTGTTTTTGGAGGGTGGTTTGCCATTGCCTTCCCCACTCAACTTTTACCCCCCAGCAAGCTGGATACTCATTTTATAGAAGGATGGAAGGCTGAGTCAACCTTGAGCCGGCTACCTGAACCCGCAATCTTCAGGTCATGATCGAGAGCTTAAGACTGCATTACTGCTGCCTTAACACTCTGCGCTACACAAGACCCTTTAACCCTTTGCAATCCAATTTTGGATTCATGGTTTCCTAGGGGTTTTTCTCTTTCTGCCATTATACAATGGCGCGCCGTCTGCTGGCTAGAGCCAGTACTGCGGTATGGGACATGCTGGAGAGGCCCCCCCGACAACAGAGCAGCCAGTAATATACAGTAAGAATACCCTGCCGGACGTCTTACAACATCGGAGCTGTACAGCCTTCAATCAGAATGTCTTTAGACGTCAGACAGTGGATTGGAAAGGGTTAAGGCAACAGTAATAATCACTCAGCTACATTCACTGAAGGGGCACAATAATGAAAAATGGATGTAAGTAGAAAGGTTACAGATGCTTTCTGGTTTCCAATTTTAGTTCCAAAAACTTTTTATTGAAATTTTATAAAATGTTTGCTACAGGTAGAGCTGCAGATTTACACCCCTCGCAGGGGGATCTTCTGTTTATAAGAATTGTAACATAAGCAAAAATGAAAACATAAACAAACAAATAAACATTGCCTCAGAATAATATTCAATAAGTCGTATATTATCAATAGTACAGTAGAATTACCTGACATATTGGTACTACATCTAGTCAGCTAGCTCCACCATAGAGTAGAATCGTGGGTCCCTCCTCCCTGCGTTCCCCCACTACACATCTGCACCGTTTCACCTCAGATGGTAAGTGTCCGGGGCAGCCCCGGGATAGTCAGATACGTGGCCCAGGATAGCCAGGTCCTAAGGAAACTCTCCCTGCGGTCTTCCCTCATGGCGAACAGCTTCTCGTACGACATTATTCTGGAGATTCGAGCTAAAATTGGTTTCATATGAAGAGAATGCGACAGCCACTGGCATGCGATGTAGACCCTTGTCACCATGCAAATATATTGTGAGAGCTTGTGCTGTCGGTTACTGTAGCCTGTAGGTTTGTCCGCCAGGAGGCAAGCCGATGGGATAAGGGGGAATGTTTTACCCAGGACTTTAAATATCAGATGGACCACCTGTCACCAGAGGGCCTTCACTGATGGGCACGTCCACCATATATGAGAGACTGTACCCAAAGCTTCACATCCCCTGTCTGATTTCCAAAACCCTAGTGTGAACATAGCCGAAGTCAGCGAATGTCATGCTGATTTCCAATACAATAATGATAAATATAAACTACAAACTGTGAAAAAGAAGATTATCAGGTAACTAGAACTTATTTATTAAGGTAAATGAGCCTCAATGAGGGGGTCTAGGAAATCCACTAAACAGAAATTCAATAAAGATAAAGGAAGCCGTTGTTAAAAGTCATTTCTTTATAAACATCTTATATACTAGGTATTCTGAGGATATTGTCCTCCCAAAAAATTACTATAACCTTTTATGTTTTAACAAAGCTGGATAGATACCTTATCAAATCAGCCTCCTGGTGCATCCCCTGCCATCAGAAGATGAAGTGTCAGCATTCCTCCGCTGCTTCAGAGCCAAGTACATTAACCATGCATCCCACTGCAGATACTCTACAGTGTCAGGTTCACCTTTATAAGATCACTTGTAGTTCTCGTTTCCTAAATGCGCCTAATATTTTATTATTCATACACTTCTTTTCTGCAAGACAATATGTACTTTATATTAGCAGAATAAGGGCAAGCAGCATCTGATTGTATTGATTATAATGAGTAAGCTATCGTTTCTGGTAGCGCTAATTCAGATAGAAAGCCGTCAACAGTTCTGCGGTCAACGCCAGCACACATCCTGAACATATGAGCACATCTTTTGACAATCTTTATGTTTGTACTTTAAGGCTGGATTCACACAGGGCGGATTTGCTGCAGTTTTGCCGCAGTTTGCCGTTGCATATCTGCACTGCGGCAAAACCGCTGCGTTTGCAGTGCAATGCAGCACAAATGTGTTTGGCCAAAAAGCTGTTCTCACAGGACGGATTTTTTCCGCACAGTCGCAGTGCGGAAATGCAACTGCGGTGCGGTTTTTCAAGACGCAGCATGTCCATTCTTTTGTCTTTTCCGCAGCGCTTTTTTGTCCATAGACCTCTATGGACGCAGCAACATCTGCACCAAAATACGCTGCAAAAGTAAAAAAAACGCTGCAGAAAAAAAACGCTTGCGGATTTGTCCGCAAGAAAATCCGCAAGATAAAAATAACCATTGAAGCGGTTTTGCTTCTGCGGCAAAACCGCAACGGAAAAAACGCAACAAATCCGCCCTGTGTGAACCCAGCCTAAGGGCTTCAACGGACGAGCGTGTATCGTAATATGTTCACTATTTTTTTGTACAGTGATTGAGTGTATTTAGCGCATGTGCAAACACGAACAACATATGGCAGGTCCTATTTTTTTCTGTCGCGAAAAAAACATGAACACAAAAAAAAAGAATGAACCCATAGAAATCAATTGGTTCTATTCTCCATGTCATTCCTGCGTGCATAATCGCGATGCTTCACGCTCATCTGTTTAAGCCATAAGGGTAAAACAAACAAATGTGAATGAGTTAATAAAACTGATAAGTAAAATGTTTATCGAGGCTCGGTTCGGTTTGTCCATATGTGTGGTTTTGCCTCGTAGTGCAATTCGGCTGCATTCAAGTGAATTGGGCTAAGTTGCAGCACCAGGCACAGCCGTATATACTGTACATCCCTTTATTCTGCTGCTGGTGAAAGTCCTAAGGGTTGGACCACTACTAATCGTACATTGATAGCCTATCCTAAAGGTGATCATACATCTTGGATAGCTGTTGGCTAAACTCTTACTTAGCCTGGAGCCTCTGACATACTAGCGACCTTTTTTCTATCGGTATTGGAAAAAAAGTTACAGTGTTGGAATTATCCATTATCTTTTGATGTCTTTTGCGATCAGCTGTATTGTGTCCATGCATCCAAAAGGGTTTTCCTTGGAAAGCAATGTTCTGGATTTTGCAGTTACCACTTGAAATCCAGCATGCTTGATCTTTTGTCACCCCCCCCCTTTCACATCTGCCATCGACAGTGTTGGGACACCTCCTTACCAATTAGATGGTCGGCTGGTCTTGCCACATTCATTGGATTTGTCTGGCATTTATCCAATGTGTATGGCAGCTTTAAAAGTGTGGACAACTGATGGGAACCCCATAGACCATAGAGGTATTAGTGTATCTTGACGCCACCAGGAACCCCTGGTGGAGTCAAGATTGATAGAGGGGAGATGCCCCCTGATGCTAATTGGCTGCACAGCTGGCTGGAAAACTAGGTTCTGGAAGGGCACTAAAAGCAGTGGTAAAATGAAATGCAGCTGGCCATGCTGCAAATGGAGAAACACTAATATGTAAGTCTCTGCCGCCTGCCCTGTCAGCTCAGTGGCCTCAGCTTGCCCACTGACATTTTGCCTGCTGCCGCCGGGAGTGTCAGCTCCGTACCCAGCGCTCTGCCACTGAAATTTGCCGCCCTCACCGCCGCAGGGACTGTGAGATTTCTGGCTTGCGCTCCTCCACTGACAGCTGCCGGGCTGAGCGCTTCTGCTTGGCTGCAAGGGAAAGCTGCATTTCTGCGATTTATCCCATCCCGCTGTCGTCCTCACAGCTCCATCCTTTCCACCGGTGGTTTCTGTATTGGGTGACGGCTGTGAGCTGTGTTGCGGCCGATGGCTGTCAGTTCTGTGCTGGCCGGTGGCTCAGAGCTGCATTGTGACCGGCAGCTGTGAGCTCCATGGCGCCCAGCGCCTGTGAGCTCCGTGGCGGCCGGCGCCATGCCTCCATGCTGCCCATGTACCGCAAAACGTGTGCATTGACAGGGGGCTTCTGGCCTCTGGCGCCACGGGGGAACCTACTTGTAGCTGTGGCTGGACCCCTGGCGGCCGGTGTATGCCTTTTCCATCCTTTCTTTAGTGCCCTTCCAGAACCCAGTGCCCAAGATGCTGTGCAGCCAATCAGCCACAGGGGGCGTGACCCCCCTGTCAATCTTGACTCCACCAGCAATTGCTGGTGGCGTCAAGATACACTAATACCGACCATAGATTAGTGAACTTTTCCATTGAAGACCAAGGCATTTGCCTGCAATCTGAAGTGGATGTACAATGTATTTAGTAACTGTTGTAGAGTGCCACATTCAATACAATAAACCACAAAAGTGTGTTGATAATTGCAAATAGTTATGCAAAAAAATGATATAAGATCTGGTAATAGATAGTTAATCAGTCACACAAAAAAAGAAAATTCTAGTAATCTGTAGCCTGACAACTTTGTTTCCTTTAATTTAGTGCACTACTATAGTGTATAGGGGCATGCTTCCAGGATACATCAGTGGGTCAATGACAGACTCACCATATACATTGTGTAATCAAATAAATGGCCTAAACTGCTTTAAGACTACAAGATGCCTTCACAAAGCCTAGACTTGCTATCCATATTGCAGCTATGAAGAATTCTAAGAGTTTAGAAAGATGTATTGTGCCTGGTTGAGCTCGCCTCTTTGGGTTTATTTGCATTGCTCCTGTCACTGCTCTGCAGTAACCTAACCCAGTCTACCGCCACTCACACAAATGGAATTTGCTTATGTACACATACTATTTATTTAAACTGCATGTCCTCTGAAAATAGTTTCTATTTCTGCCAATATTATGCTTAATGGATTAACTTTCATGTATGTTTATTCTTTTTGTCCCCTGCCTGATAAGAAATAAAAAGCCGTAGTATATCAGTATTACCTAAAATAACCACATGATTTTGGCCGTCTGCACACGGCACGCACAGATTCTGCGTGGGGAATCCCGCACGGAGACCACCCGGGCCCCCTGCCGGCGACCCTGCGTATCTGTCTTTTCTTCGGTACTGTGGATGGGCCGCCAGCGCACATGCGCACTACAGATTTCCCCATGCCGTTGCTAGGCGGTGATGCGGATCCCGCCTTTCCAAAATGATGATTGCAGAAGAGCCGTGGATCGGCCAGCTATCCATTGACTTCAATGGAAGCCGTCCACGTGGAAAATGCTCTTAAATAGAGCATGCGGTGATTTTTTATCCGCGAGCAGAAGCTACAACTGGCTTCCCCTCCTGTGCATGAAAAATCACTTTTCCACTGTATGCTATGGATTTCTCTCGGGATAAATGTCCCTTTATAGTCAGAAAAATACGGTAATTCACTTATAGAATAGATCCCCCCCCCCCCTTCCCTAGGCACTCCATCTATGCTTCCTTATGTCCGCAGACTGGAATATCTACCACGAACTGTGTCTGATCACTCTGACCTCTATCTGTCATTGAATGGTGGGGGATTTGGTTTGGAGGTTAAATCCAATAAATTAAATACATAAGTCTAAATCTCGGGATGTCATTAGGGCCCTTCAGCGATGAGCTTTGGATACAAAGCAAGCATATAGATTCTCCCATTATTCAGACAGAAATCAATTGGGAAGAGGCACAGTCTCAACTTGCGGATCATTTGCAAAAAAGAAGCGTTTTTTTATTTATGAATATGACGTTTTTTTAGGAAGGCGAAGCACGGGGTCATTTTTTGGCTTCTCTAATTAAGGCACAGGAATCATCATATAACATGGCAGTATTCTATGGTTATGATAGTAGGATAAAATTTTGGAGATTTTTTTTCTCTCTATTTTAAAAACCTGTATGCCTTTAAGTCAAGTTAAGATCTTAATGAATATTTGGCTCGGGTGTCATTGCCATTTTTGTCTGATGATCAGAGAGAGATATTGGAGACTCCTTTGACACTGATTGCGATAAGGGATGCAGTAGCACACTGTCATGTTGTGTTTCTGGGACCCGTGGTTCCGTGGGTTCCCAGGAGCACACGGCTGCAGGCTGGGTTGATTTGGCTGCCAGATCGTGTGGAGTTCTCCAGCCAACCAATCACCTTTAGGGTGCATTCAGACGACTGTATATCGGCTGGGCTTTTACGCCCAGCTGACATACGGCGTCTCTCTCTGCAGGGGGAGGAGGCTGGAAGACCTGGGAGCAGTGATCTGCCTCCTCTCCACCCCCCTGCACTATTTTCAATGAGGAGAGGCGGGATGGGGGTGGAGCTAATTCCCCCCAAAAAAACTTAGCCCCGCCCCGTTCTGCCTCCTCTCATTGTGTATAGTGCAGAGGGGGCGGAGAGGGGTGGAGAGGGGCGGAAGCTCAGAGCACTGCTCCCGGCTCTTCCAGCCTCCTCCCCCTGCAGAGAGAGACGCCGTATATCGGCTGGGCGTGAAAACCCACCCAATATACGGTCGTCTGAATGCACCATTAGTCTGTGCATTTAAATACCAGCCCCTCTTCCTAGACGGTGCTGGTCATGTATACCTTTAGGGCGCCCACCCACTGGCGATTTTTTTTCCCTGTGAAATTCGCAGCATTTTTTTCTCTGCAGGGGTCTATGGGACTTGTAATGTTAAAATCGCGATCGCGCAAAATCGCGATTTTGCGGTAAATTGCGATTTTGCGCGATCACGATTTTAACATTACAAGTCCCATAGACCCCTGCAGAGAAAAAAATGCTGCGAATTTCGCAGGGAAAAAAATCGCCAGTGGGTGGGCGCCCTTAGGATGCATGCAGTGCAGATCTTTTTTTCTGTGTGGCTTGTTCTATTAGTAGCCCTTGTCGTCTGCATGCATGCTTTTCAGTTTGATTTCTGTCTGTATTTCCCTTGTCTGAATTCTGTCTGTTCTGTTTTGGCTTATGTCTGAACTATGTCCTATGTCTATTTCACCTGTCTGTTGGTTGTTGGGTGCCCAGTTCATGCTTGTTTGTCCTACCCATCTGCTGGTGGCTGGATGCCCAAGCCTTGTCCTGGCCCTTTCGTCCATTGATAGCCGGACGCTAGGGTCTTGTTTTGTCTATCTGTAAGTGTGCAGACACCTTATGTAAACTTGGTCCTGCTTATTGGTTTACTGCTTTGTTTGTATTTGCTCTGTTCCTGCCAGTAACCATCTAGGGAGAGCCAGGCCCATAGGTTCCAGTAGTGGGACGATTGTCCCGCTTGTAAGCAGGGCTCCTGGGGTTAACTTGTCTTGTTACAGTAGGGACTCACGATCCCTCATATTCATTGGCTGTTCCATCTGCTTATGTGTCTTGGTAATATGGGTAAGTGTTTTGGTGTTTGTCAGTCGTTGTTGGATGTCTGCTTGCATGTCCCGTTTACTGTTCAGTTTGTTATGGTGTTCAGCATGTATGCACGTTCTGGTTTGTTGGCGTCCAGTGTGTATGCACATTTCGCCTATCCCCATCCATTCCCTCCAGCCCTTATTTGGGTTGCATCCGTGTAGGTCGTTGTTCCCACAGCCTGCACGGACGCGGCACACACTTCCTAATGAAAAGTTGCTTGGGTTGAACGGTCTCCCAAATGGCTTCTTTAAGCACTACCAGGATATGCTTCTGCCACATTTATTGACAGTGTTTAATAAATCATTGCATGAAGGCATACTTCCACCACCAGTGAGAGATCTTATGATTGTCTTCATTCCTAAACCGGGAAAGATTTGTCTCTTCCTGATGCCTATCATTCAATATCTCTGACCTCTGATATTAAAATCTTGGAGAATGCAAATAGATTACTTTTAGTAATGACTCTGTTGTTGCGGATGAAATAAGGTAAAAAGGGACCATATTTGTCAGTTATTTTAATAATTAAACTATGGAATAAATTTAAGTAAATTTTGCAACTAGATGGATTTATTGTATATTTAATGCATATGTTCTCGGATTAAGAAAAATGGCTGAATTTTGGAATGAGGTACTATAGATAATTTAAAAATATATATCTTGTCGATATTGGTCTTAATCCCAGAACTCGTGTATTGTTGATGGGCATACTCTTGGGAATTCAGAGAGCAGAAGCGGCTTACTGCCTGTTGAATGTAGCATGCCCCCCAAAAGTAGGAAATTTTGTCACAAAAACAAGAGAGGTTATATCTTTGGAGAGGGGGATATATCAAAAGAGGCTGTTTGACTAAGGCTGAATGCCCACGAACGGATTATCGCTGCGGAATTCACGGTCAGGCACCTGCCGTGAATTCCGCAGCAATGTCAGTCCATGAATGTGCCATGTTAAACGATTCTCCCCTGCCCACTAGCAGAAATCAACTGTGATTATCCGCTTGCTAGGGAAGAATCGCAGCATGTTCTAATTTGTGTATAAAATCGCACGGACGGCTTCCATTGCAGTCAATGGACGCCATCCGTCCCACGATACTTTGCGTCACCGCCCAGCATTGGTGCGTCATTTGCTGCACTGCGCATGCGCACCGTCCCAGAATGCTTGCGGCAGATCTAGAGAGGTTAGTATATGGTCTCTGGGGGGCGCTGGGTCTGATTCCGCTGTGGGATTTCGCAGTCGGAATTCGACCCAGCCATGGGCATGAGGCCTAAGTTTGAGGAAATTTGGGGAAGATGGTCTAATACATATAAAGGATAGTTTATGTCGAGTGCTGATTGAATTGATATATTTTATAAAATTTTATGAGATTGAGAGAGGATGAGGGAGAGAGGGGAGAAGGTGGGAGAAGGATAAGGGAGAAAGGGGAGAAGGTGGGAGAAGGATGAGGGAGAGAGGGGAGAAGGTGGGAGAAGGATGAGGGAGAGAGGGGAGAAGGTGGGAGAAGGATGAGGGAGAGAGGGGAGAAGGTGGGAGAAGGATGAGGGAGAGAGGGGAGAAGGTGGGAGAAGGATGAGGGAGAGAGGGGAGAAGGTGGGAGAAGGATGAGGGAGAGAGGGGAGAAGGATGAGGGAGAGAGGGGAGAAGGTGGGAGAAGGATGAGGGAGAGAGGGGAGAAGGTGGGAGAAGGATGAGGGAGAGAGGGGAGAAGGTGGGAGAAGGATGAGGGAGAGAGGGGAGAAGGTGGGAGAAGGATGAGGGAGAGAGGGGAGAAGGTGGGCGAAGGATGAGGGAGAGAGGGGAGAATGTGGGAGAAGGATGAGGGAGAGAGGGGAGAAGGATGAGGGAGAGAGGGGAGAAGGTGGGAGAAGGATGAGGGAGAGAGGAGAGAAGGTGGGAGAAGGATAAGGGAGAGAGGGGAGAAGGATGAGGGAGAGAGGGGAGAAGGTGGGAGAAGGATGAGGGAGAGAGGGGAGAAGGTGGGAGAAGGATGAGGGAGAGAGGGGAGAAGGATGAGGGAGAGAGGGGAGAAGGATGAGGGAGAGAGGGGAGAAGGTGGAGAAGAGTACCTTTTTTGTTTGTTTTGTTTTTTTCCTTTGTATGTGTAAATTTTTTGGGAGGGAGTGATTGGGGTAACTATGATTTACTTACATATAGTTATGAATGATTTCATTATTTGGGTGGGGTAATGATATGGTTTCTGTATATTATGCTTATGCATGTATAGATGTGCAGAAATGAAGGCATGATTGTATTCAACAATATAATTTCAATAAAAATGATCTGATTTGAAAAACAAACAATGGCTCTGCACCAGCATCTGACAGGTGATGTCACCCAGCCTTCCGTAACCTGTCACTTGGGCCTCTAAAATAAAAGCCCCGCCGCAGGTTAACATGATATTACTGATCAAGTTCCTGATGGCCTCCCATTGGCTGCAGCGGTCATGTGGGTAAACGAGGGTGATGCCGCACACAAGTTCTTTTGAGGTAGGGTTTCATGCAGTTTTTTGAACCAAAGCCAGAAGTGGATCCAGCTAGATGTCCTTCCTTTATATACCTCATTCTTCTTGAATCCACTTCTGGCTTTGGCTCAAATACTACATAAAAAACCATCCTTACACATCCCTTTCAATAATTAGAGTCAAATTATTGGCTACAGTTAACGGCCCATTTACACGCAAAGATAATCTTTCAAACGAATGAAAGATTAGTGATCGTTTTGCATAAAGTACTAATGGGCACTAATGCCCATTAGTACTTTAGCAGCTTCATTTGTGTGCAAATAAGTCTCCAGAACTGCTTGCAGAATTCAGCAGGTGGTCTGAAGTCTGCAGTTAGCTCCATTGTTCAGCCTGTGGTCTGTTTTCTTTCATGGGCTGCAGAGAAAATACAATGTTATCTCCTGCTCCTGTAGAGAACACAGCGTGCAGTCTGAACGATGGATTTTAAACGTAACTAAAAATCATCGTTCAGCAGAAGAGTGAACGATGGCAGGATTTATACACAACGATTATCGCTCATATGTCATGTTTTGAATGAATTTTGAGCGATCATTGTTGCGTGTAAATGGGCCTTTACATTGGGAAAAAAATACACGACCATGTTTACTTTTGTCAACATCAATCCTATTGTTTTGCATTTGGTGACCAGAAGTGAAATTTACAATTCCTGCTCATAAGCTCTCTAAATATACCTCTTAAAAGGAAAGTCGTAAATCCTGTGACTCAGAAGAGTGACATCACTACGCAGGATGAACGTGTTTTGCTCGCCTTATGCGGCCATGATTATCAACAGGACAAAACGGAACTACGTGTGGGAAATATACGGCAGGACCTATCTTCCCACTATTTTTTTCAAACTTTTGCACTATAGAAAAAAACACACCTCGTTCATGCGCAACTACGCTCTGTACT
Organism: Eleutherodactylus coqui; assembly: GCF_035609145.1. Classification (NCBI taxonomy): domain Eukaryota; kingdom Metazoa; phylum Chordata; class Amphibia; order Anura; family Eleutherodactylidae; genus Eleutherodactylus; species Eleutherodactylus coqui. The sequence continues at coordinate 113,577,824 of NC_089838.1, forward strand.
GACAAGCACAGTTGCACATACAGGCGTATAAAAACCACTCTGAGTGCTTCTTCACACGAGCGTAAGTGCAAAAACGCAGTGATAGTGTGACGTTCACTGCAAAAAACGTTGCCCAATTGCGTGCGTATGTGCCCTTTTTATTTTATCTTTTGCCCTGCTGGGGCCGTTCACACCGCTGCAGGACACACCCGCGCCATAATTTAAAAGGCTGTGCAGCCTTATTTAGTCCCTGCTGTGCTGATTTACCTGTGAAATTGCGCAGTTCATTGCGCAATGATCAAGTGCTCATTTGCGCACACCCAAAGACTCCGATGGTGCCTTTAGTGCGCAAATGCACATCAAAATAGAGCATTCTGCGGAAAATCAGAATGGCGGCCGCACTTGGGCACATTAGCGGGCATATTTACGGCTGCAAAATCTGCGCACGGAATGAACAGCGAATAGAACCCGTTGACTTAAATGTGTTCCGTCAAACAGTATTTTTCTGCGCACATTTTGAGCACAGGGAAAAAACGGAACATGCTCTATTGCGCACCAAAGGCCCCGTCTGCACAGAATCCCAAACACCTGGGGCAGAGTAAGCTGGCCCGCGCACCTAGTTTACGGTATTGTTAGCGAGTGTGCGCTTACATCCATTTGCGGCCGCCATTCAATTTGTGATTTTGGATGTGCGCGATTGCATTTCTGTACTTGTGTTTATTATGTGCATGCCTCACCACAGCGTATTTGCGCACTGAACTAGGCTCTTTTGCCTATGTATGGTCGTATTTCACGCATCTCCTTGTATATTGCACGCGCATTTGTGCACCCCCTCATTGACTTCTATAGGAACATATGGTGCGCAAATATGCAGAATAATAGAACACGTTTAGGTTTTTTCTGCATGGCCAAAATATGCACACAAAATACGGAAATGGTTCTTTTCTCTGTGTATTGCGCACGCCGGCCTTAAGACTCCATCACACGGGTGTGTGGTGACAGTGTATTATGTGTGCGCCTTTTTTGCGTGTAGTATGCTGCACTAATCTGCCATAAACTTCCATGTTGCCGCTCACACATATTGCGCACAAGAACGTTTGCGGCATGTTCTATCTTGGCGTGTATTATGTGAACATATATGCCACGATAGTGCATGGCAATTGGCGTTGCCTCTCGGGCGGCACACAGTGAATCATACTACATTCAGGGCTACCACACACTTACGCTTTTTAACGCTGCGGTTTTCTATCGCAAAAGTCAGTGGGAACTGGAAATATAGGGAGGAGGAGGGAATTCAGCAGCGTCCAACGCAGGGAGAAGCTTACAGGTACCTCTACTTAAAGGCTCCTTCCCACGGACAGATTTCCGCCGCGTAATCCATTGCGGAATTCCGCACCGTGAAATCTCCCACCCTCACCCACGGCATGCTCTATTTGCGCGGGTGCGCATGCGGACGGCCTCCATTGCAGTCAATGGAAGCCATCCGTCACGCTATCTTTCGCTGTAGCACAGCAGAAGATAGCGTTAAAACGCTTCCCCGCCTACCGCCAGCTGCGTCATATGAGGCGGCCGGCGCATCATGTGACGCTGTGGGCGTGTCATATGACGTGGCCGGCACGTCATGCGCTCTATTGCGCATGCGCGCCGAAGCGTCGTGCGGGACGTAGAACGCCGGATCCGAGGTAAGTATTGGGGTCTCTGGGGGGGCTCCGTGACGGGCTCTCCGCAGCGGGGCCCGTCACGACCGTGTGAAGCCGGCCTAAGACATTAGAAGTCATTCCGAGGATTTATGCCGAGCCAGGGATTTACGGGCTGCGGCGTATTTTTTTTGCTTATATGGCCGTGTGAATGGATGAGAAAACGATAATTAAGCTCAGGATTTGAATGCGTATTCTCTTCTTCACGCGATTTAACGGTGCGTGCGGGCGACCGCAAAAACACATACGCACGTGTGACGGAGCCAAGGATAGGAACGCATGCAGAACGGTGATCCGTAAAGTTACCGAAAGTCGGCCTCGAATAAGCGGATCATTAATATATTGTCATGTCACTACATAGATAGTGATGGTCACACTGGGCAGGGTCAGGCACTCTGTGGCCATGTTTATGGTAATGGCTAGAAGGCCAGAGTGACGGCTGCTCCAGCAGAGGAGACAGCCGCGGGCTCCATAGCGCTCAGCACCCTTCCCTGCAGTGTGACTGCAGGCGCTCCAGCCCGGGATTTCTCTGTGCTCCAGGCCGGGATTTCTTTGAGCTCTAGTCCGGGATTTCTTGGCAATCCAGGCCGCGGCTTGTGTGTCTCCGCGCTCCGCTGCCGCCCGGGTCTCACTGGCATCTTCCTGAGAGGAGTGTTCAAACCTCAGAGAGGGAAGTGAGAGGAGAGGAGCGCTGCGGACATCTCCCGGGACCGGCCGACCACCGGAGCATGGTGAGGGGGACTACACACGGGTTATAGTCCGGGGTCACTGCTGGGTTATACACTGCAGGGGAGTCATCCTACAGCGGGCGTTATACCCACCTCTCCCCCATCCCAGGAGCTCCACTATATGGGCTGCGGTATGTAGTCCTCTATGTGGAGCTGAAGGAACAGAACAGGGGGGGGTTCTCTCTCTATGGAGCGGAGGGCACAGAACAGGGGGCTCTGCATAGAGCCGAAGGTACAGCATAAGGTGGTCTCTCTATGGACCTGAGGGAACAGACCAGGGGGTCTCTCTCTGTGTAGCGGAGGGCACAGAATAAGGTGGTCTCTATGGAGTGCAGGGCACAGAACAGGGGGGCTCCTCTCTCTATGGAGCGGAGGGCACAGAATAAGGTGGTCTCTCTGTGGAGCGGAGGGCACAGAATAAGGTGGTCTCTGTGGAGCAGAGGGCACAGAATAAGGTGGTCTCTCTGTGGAGCGGAGGGCACAGAACAGGGGGGCTCCTCTGTCTGATCTGGCAATGCACTGGTTACACTGTGGAGTATCTGCTGCTCTCTGCTTCCCTACGGAGGAGCAGGATGAGATCTGTGATCACGGAGCACCAGGATGAGATCTGTGATCTCGGAGGACCAGGATGAGATCTGTGATCACGGAGGACCAGGATGAGATCTGTGATCTCGGAGGACCAGGATGAGATCTGTGATCTCGGAGGACCAGGATGAGATCTGTGATCTCGGAGGACCAGGATGAGATCTGTGATCTCGGAGGACCAGGATGAGATCTGTGATCTCGGAGGACCAGGATGAGATCTGTGATCACGGAGGACCAGGATGAGATCTGTGATCTCGGAGGACCAGGATGAGATCTGTGATCTCGGAGGACCAGGATGAGATCTGTGATCTCGGAGGACCAGGATGAGATCTGTGATCTCGGAGGACCAGGATGAGATCTGTGATCTCGGAGGACCAGGATGAGATCTGTGATCTCGGAGGACCAGGATGAGATCTGTGATCTCGGAGGACCAGGATGAGATCTGTGATCTCGGAGGACCAGGATGAGATCTGTGATCTCGGAGGACCAGGATGAGATCTGTGATCTCGGAGGACCAGGATGAGATCTGTGATCACGGAGGACCAGGATGAGATCTGTGATCTCGGAGGACCAGGATGAGATCTGTGATCTCGGAGGACCAGGATGAGATCTGTGATCTCGGAGGACCAGGATGAGATCTGTGATCTCGGAGGACCAGGATGAGATCTGTGATCTCGGAGGACCAGGATGAGATCTGTGATCTCGGAGGACCAGGATGAGATCTGTGATCTCGGAGGACCAGGATGAGATCTGTGATCTCGGAGGACCAGGATGAGATCTGTGATCTCGGAGGACCAGGATGAGATCTGTGATCACGGAGGACCAGGATGAGATCTGTGATCACGGAGGACCAGGATGAGATCTGTGATCACGGAGGACCAGGATGAGATCTGTGATCACGGAGGACCAGGATGAGATCTGTGATCACGGAGGACCAGGATGAGATCTGTGATCTCCGGCCACATGCCCGCCCTCTTCTCCTGCACTAGAATGGGGGTCATTAGCTAACCATATTCTGTGACCCGCGCGGACCCTTGTGTAGATTATTGCACATAAACCGGTTGAATGTGATTCAGTGAAGTATTACGGAGGCGTTTTTATGTCTGATTTATAGCACCTGCTTTATTAATGTTATTCCATATTGTTTGTTTGGCCATGTGATATCTTGGATGCTAGTGGATGAGCGCGGCGTCAGCCTTCATTAGGGTTCATCTACACGAAATGATTTATCGTTTGAACAACGCCAGAGTTCGCTCGTTCAGCCAGTTTATACAGCAGATACATCGTTGGCTCGACTGAATGAGAATCGTTCAGTTGTTCATTCGCTATATAAGTGAATGAGAAGGACTAATCAAGCGCTATTTAACCTGAACGATGAGTGAACGAGCCAGCGATGGTTCTTGCGCTGCGTATAATGAACGATGCGCGAGTCGTACGATCGTTGGCGGCCTTTACACTGAACAACTTATTCATTTGCGCACGTTTGAAGATAATCGTTCCGTATAAAAGGCCCTTTAAACTTGTTCACATTCTTCGGTGATTACGATCCATTGTTTCAGCCTCGGTTGCTCACTGATCAAAACTCCTGGTGAGCTTTATTTCTGAGACGTCTGCTGATCGTTCACGTCATCTCGGAGGGAGGGGATTGGGTTTCCTCTTCTGATGTTTCTCCCTTTCCCAGTGACATTATGGGGCTACTTCTGTTGGATTCAATTTAATTGTCTGTTCAGTTGAGATCCGGTTTTCGGTCATTCAGTGGATCGTTCTCCTCTGTACAGATCTTCTTGTTTTAAATCGCCTCCCGGTAATCCAGAACGTCTTCCCAGCTCGGAGCAGCAGCACAGGGACTTCACATGGACGGGGTTAGCCCGTGGGACGCACGGCAAGTGTCAGGAAGTAGCGCATCCAGATCCGCATGGCTCTGGGCAGATCTTAATCAAAAATGACTTAATCCTGCCAGCAAATCCGCAATGAGATTTGTTGGTTTTGGTGCAGAATTCTCAACTCCTAATTAAGGTGTGGATTTGGGTGCTTAATGTGGGCAGATTCCACCCGTGTGAAATGTCTCTGAGGCTTTCAACACACTTGCATTTTTTATTCTGTGTTGAGTCCGCTTAAAAACGTATCATACTTAGAGATGAGCGAACGTACTCGGTTCGGGTGTTTTTTGCACTCGAGCACCGCTTTTTCTGAGTAACTGACTACTCGGGCGAAAAGATTCGGGGGGCGGCGTGGTGGAGCGGTAGGTAGCAGTGGGGAGCAAGGGGAAGCTCTCTCCCCCCACCCCCACTCCCCTCTGCAACACCCCCCCCCCCCCCCCCCCCGCTCACCCCCGGCGCCCCCCAAATCTTTTCGTCCGAGTAGTCAGTTACTCGGAAAAAGCAGTGCTCGAGTGCAAAAACACCCGAACCGAGTACGCTCGCTCATCTCTAATCATACGCATCAGCGCAGCATGCAGACCCATATTCAGCTCTGCATGAAAAAACTCTGGGCTTGCAGTATCTTGATCCAATTTACGGATGAGACTCCAGTTTATGGGGGTGAGACCTGGAGGGTACCCCCAAAAATGGAGAGCTCTCTAATGCTAACTGTGATGCAAAAAAGAAGAGGCGAGCCTGTGTCCAGTTGTTTTTGGGTTTTTTTGGGGGACATAACTGGCGGCATAAGGGAGTACAATCCGGACACATAGACTATACAGATGGAAACATATATATATATTTTTTTTCTTCTGACACAACATGCAAGCATGCACATAGCCTAAAACAGACTTTCACAAGTGAGTCTTATATACTTTTTCTATGAGTATCCGATAATCCAGAAAATGTGATGACTGTAAGGTCCTGTTGATGCCGGACCACAAGAACTTTACAAATTACTTTCCCTTAAATCTCACATCTGTCCAGACGACCCACAACCCGGTCCTAGTTGGCTCCTAGATCCCCCTGTTACCACCGATATCCAAGGCTTCTTCACAGATGTAGTCTTTCATAAGGTTACAGAAGGAGCCGATCATCAACAATCCTGGCACTTCGGAGGTTAAAATACTCAGTTGCTTACAGATTGAAGCTCTAGTTTGGAGCCAGAATTAGGAAATGAGTAGTAATTTCAGGAGCAACGTGGAGGATCCCTAACCCTCCCTGCAAGGAAGGGAGCTGCGGTGCCAAGCACCTCATACCCACCCGTCCACCATGGTCCTATGTGCAATGCTTATTGGATGGTTCGCACTTGAAAATGGGAAGTAGCGCATAATATTTTACTAGAGGTGCTACTTATGTAGTTCTCTACTATATTTATTGTCTTCCTTCCTGAAACCTCATTTTTATGCAATTTTATCCATCATCTTCTGAGATCCTTACTTGTGACTTGTGAATAGATGCCTGTCTGCTTTATGTGCTATACGGACTGTGCAGACAACATATAGAACTGTCATTGGGAATGCTTGCACTGAGCTGTCAGTGTAGGAGATCCGAGCGGAGTGTTACAAGGCGTGATCGCAGCTGGTGTAGTAAACTGGGATGAGCCGGAATACACAGCCGGCACGCCTATGCAGTGTGACCAGATTATCACAAATTGATGTTTGGCACAGGATCCCATTTAAAAAAAACCCACAGGATGTCCTAATTTGGTGCATAATATGCTTCAATATAGGCTATAGTGATTAACTGTGTACTGTGCATTTTGGGTACGTGCATAATATTTGGGACACATACGCCCATGTGAGGGAGACCTTTAGCTACTTGCGACCCGTATTGTCACAAAGGGTGCCAACCACCATCTTGTAGGCTGGGGCGATGAACTGCCTTAAGTAGGCTTGTCCAGATGATCATCTTTTTCCCTGTGGGTATACATTAATCCTCTTGGCTCTGTCTCCTTTCGTCTGATGTTCTGAATTACTGCTGTCAACCCAACAGCACCTCCTTATTTATGCTACTGTATGTATAGTATGAGCTTGGTTCTGGTGCTGTATTTATACTATGAGCTTGGTTCTGGTACTGTATTCACTGAGCTGTTTTTGTGCGAGTCTCACTCGAGAATTGCACATACAAATGTGCAGTGTCCTGCAAATCGCACGTAATGCGGTGTCCATGTTCTGTGCAATGCGAGTCGTGCCTGAGAATGTCGGCACAATTTATTATCGGCCATGTGGATACAGCCTAAGGGGCTCATGCCCATGAGCGTCGTGGGATACGCCTGTGGATTTATACCGCGAAAGTACCACGATTAAAAACAAAGAAGTGCCTGTGAGTGATCGCAGATTTCCGCGATCCCCATTAATGCTGCTGTCACCTTGGCCATGCTGCTGACGGGGAGAGCTGCCGTGTCCCACCTTCTTAACTCAGGATCTCTGTTCTGATTCTCCTACAATGTGGAATGACTTTTTTACTTTGAAAGCATGATGACGAATGTCTTTTTGTTAAGAACTGAAATAATGACAGTAATGACGCAGGATTCTAAAAAGTTGAGTTTGAGCTGTTTCTTAGATATTACTTTAAGGCATGCTGGGTGATAACTTATATATGCGCCATTACAACTGGCATGCAACTAGTCACCCGGCTTGTGCAGATCTTCCGCTGTGTTCGTGTGCGACTATGCAGATTTGACATGAAGTCTGGAAAGCTGGGTGCAACCCATGTGAAAGCTGTAAATATAGGTCATACTGATTGTCACCAATGTTCCTAATAACTAGCGCTAAAAATATGTGCTTAGTAATGTCGCAGCCCAGCTTTCTCATGCACCTGAGCAGCCAAGCTGCCTAATTGTATAGCATGTGTGTCATTTAAAAAACAGTTTTTTGGTGTGCATTTCTGGACTGCAGAAAAAAAGCACATAAAGCAATGCAATTTTCAAAAACTGCATCCATTTTTTTTTTTCGTTTTTTTTTATTTTTTTTTAATGCAATTTAGAACTGCACAAAACCACAGACCATGAATTCAGTGTGTGAACGCAGCTGTACTTCACAAGGTTTGCCATTAGGGACTTGTTGACATGTAAGAACTATATTGGTGGTTTTTATACGGATGTGAAATGGTTTTCTTTAAAACAAGAGGAATATGACTAGCTTGGGCCCTCTATTTACTGCTTTATATATGCCAACTCTACAGGGAAATGCCCTTTTTGGTGTATTAAAGGGGTTGTCTGGGTGTTGTATAGCTTTAAAAAAAAAATAGACCCAAATCTATTAAAATAGTAGAAGCAGCAGTCCTCGCCCATCTTCACCCTGGCGATGCAGCCCAGCAGTCCTCCCGGGCTTTGTTGTGGAGCTGCTACACTCCTGCAGCCAATCAGAAGCCACAGCAATCAGGTGATGACATTGTGACTCCCAGCATCTGACCAATGATTCCAGGAGAATGGCACCTGACCCCCGGGGCCTCTGATTGGTTACCACGTGAACACTGCAGCCATTCAACAACAAAGACCAGGAGGACTGGGGGGTTATTTTAACACTTGGCTCTATTGTTAAGCAGTTGTCTATCACCCGGACAAGCTCTCTAGTAAACATTGATTTGTTAATATGAAAAATAAGAGCCATGTAATTAGCCTCCTTGTGACTTATTTTTTATTAAATCAGTGAAGTTAATCCATTTTCCTCTATTGTGTACTCCGGCTGTAATTGTTGCTTGTACAGTCTTCACCTAGGAGCCATTCATTATTCTTCATCAGCAGTAATGGGTGCATTCCTATTGTGCTCAGAGTACAGAGAAGTCATTTCCGCCTACCTACATGTGAGAAGTTCACTGCGCCCCATCGGCATGTCTGAACTGCCAGCTGCATGCAGGCTTCCTGTCATTCCCTGCTAGGTTTTCATTGTGAGGTTATGACTTACGTTGGCAGATCACAAATTCCTACAGTCTGCTTTATAGTGGTGATCGGTATAACATCTAGTTGTAATGTGAGAGTCTGTCAGTATTTCATGCCGCCTGTGGTTAGATTGTTACCCATGTACAGTATTTACTGGCCATCCACACCCACTGTCACTTTGGCCAGGACAGCATGCCCTGGGTATCGGGCCCCTTCAATATACTTGGTACGATACATGGAACACACAAAGCGTGGCTAAGATCCATTCTAGTAAAATAGTCGCAGTCATTCTAGTAAAGCTGATGTGCAGCCGGTCTTCTGCTATTGGGCTCCTGAGACTAGTAAACTTTCCCATAGTTTGCAGTCACACAAGGGTGTCACCATTAGGCGCAGCTCATTAGGAGTCCAGCCTGACTTGTCTGGAAATGTAGTAATCCGGGTTATTTATAGAGCCGGCCGGATTATGGAAGCTCCAGCCCTGTTGCTTCCTCTGCACAGCTGCTCCCGGCGAGGTCACCGCATGAAGAGTTTCTGTTGGAGATCAACCAGTTTTGCCTGCAGGTGGACTTGTCTTCTGGGTTTTCACAGTTGATACTTCTCCAGGAACACATCGCTACATCGTACAGCTTTTGTATCCGTCGGTCATGGAGTGCCCCGGATTCCAGGTAACAGAATCAGTCCGTGAGATGACAGGACCTCTGACATCACTGCCGGGAAACTTTGGACGTTTTCCCTGGTTTTGTTTACCTTTGTTATTATCATCCATGCGGTACTGAGTGAATACGGGTCACTTACTCCTTTGGGCGGTGGGAGTTTAATTGCGCTGCGACTGAGGTCATCTCAGTGCCAAGTTATCGATTTAAGAAGTTGACAACTAATCTTTTTTTGGAAAGTTTAACTAGTTGGCTGCTGCCTGTTTTTTTTGTGTTTTTTTTTTTAATGCTGTGATCCATAATATAGTAACCACTTGTTAATAACCACCTAGAAATGAAGCGGCACAGACAATCGCAGAGATGCAAACGGGGCTGTCTGATGTCCCTGAGCGCTGATCTCAGGGATCACACTTGATTAGAGTGATGACTAAACGCACCTCGGGGTCCTGATGCACATTAGACGTTAGTTTTGTGACCCCCACCAATAACAACGGGCTGGACAACTCTCTGATGTGAATGGGAGAGACTCCACTTATCCCTGATGCCAGGAGACAGAAGATTGGCAGCTTTACATTTCAGTGTCCGATCGCCATAGTTTAATGGGGCTGTACCTGAATACTGTCTACAGGATAGGTGATAAGTCTGATCAGTGGTGGTCTCACCGCCAGTAGAATTTATTCTGAGGGCCTTCTGGACAGTTCCATGCTAGTATTACCCTCCTGACAGGCTGTACGCTGCCAATCCACTTGTAGTGCCATGCACCACTCATGTGGTGGGTGACAGGCTGGTGGCAGACTCCTGGCTCAGAGCCGGCTAAGGGATCCACCTGCTCCCCTGTGAGCCAGTCTGAATCTGCTGGCATCTGCTAACCTCCAATGGGTTTGCATCTAATGTGTATGAGCATGTTACAAGGACAATTCTGCACTAATCCCAAGGACCTTCTCTTTCCGCAAGAGGTTACTCATCTATATGGGCGGATGTAGATCTTTGACTGTATTATGGCCTGATTTATTGATGGAAAGTAGAACGTTCTTCTGCTTGCATATATTGAAGCCAGGACACACACAAGTGGAGTGGAGTTTGTTTTCTACACCTCACCTGCAGTTTGATGTAAAACACCACCTTGCTTTTTGTACTATTTTTGCATAAGACCCCATTGCATATTCTGTAACCTTAAGATGTTTTGAAGACCACCTCAATTTAAGGCCTTTCTCCTCACATTGATGTTCGCCTTCAGACAAGTTGATTTCCGGGAGCCTGTATGGTCAGCTGCTAACTGTGAGGAAGCCATAGAGCAGGCCTGCACAGCCTATGGGCCACATGCGGCCTGGCAGAGGATTTCTGGCGGCCCTCTTGGCTGCAGCATGACTGTCTGTCTGCGGGATAGTTATTTGCTGCTAGCAGTAAAGTCTAAACTTTTACTGGTAACTGTTACTGTTAGTGTGACATGATTGTGTCGGGTTGGGGACCTGCAGGGATGGCCCGGGAGCAGCTGTGTGAAGAATCCCTCAACCTGTTTGGAGCCGTGTGTATGTGTAAGAAGGGTAATTATGTGGGATTCTACCTGGGCTTTTTCAGTAGGCCCTCTTTTTTTATTTTTTTTAGTATTTTGTAAGTTTAAATTGTTTTTCAAATGTTTATAATTTAGGCCGCCTGCACACGGGCTATTTGCATTTTGGAATCTGGAGCGGGCGTCCGCCCCGGATTCCGCAGCAAATACCACCCATAGCATACTATTGAAAAGCACTTTTTCCTGCACACGAGCAGAAATCCATCGCAATTTTCTACTCGCTGGGGAAAAAAATTGCAGCATGCTCTATTTCAGTGCGGTGTCCATACGGATGGCTTCGATTGAAGTCAATGGAAGCCGCCTGACCCATGGCCTGTCCACAATTAACATTGCGGACAGGTCAGGGATGCCACGTCGTCGTCTGGCAACTGCGCGGGAAAACCTGAACTGCGCATGCCCGACGGCGAGCTGTCCGGACCATATGCAGCTCGGATAATAAATACGGCTGACAGGTACATGGAGACCCTGGACGGGCGCAGGGTCGGATTTCGCTGTGGGATCCTGCACCTGGAATCCGGCCCGGTCGTGTGTGGCCGGCCTTAATCATTAAACTATAGAACTTGCTTACAAAGTAAGCCACTAAAAACTTATCTGCAGCCCCAAGACGTTTGCCGATTTTTAATTTTAGCCCCTACCTACTGCCAAGTTGTGCCCGCCTCGTATAGAGCAAGGTCTCATGCATGTGGACTGTTTTTGGCATCTGTGTAATGTGGCGTTTGATTTTATAGACCGTGGTGCGGAGATAAGTAAAAGCAGGATGCCACATTGTACACTATATTAGAGGGGTGTTCTGTTCTCATAACATTGCTCTCAAGGGAGAATACATATGGTGGCACATGAAGGGACTGTGGGCACTCTGTGCATGTTGCCTAGACGGTCAAGGCATCAGAGAGGTCACTGATTTCAATGAGCAGTGGTGGTCTATTAGCCCCCTCTATTAGCCAGGCCCGTCCTAGCTCAGCGGGGAACGGCTGTGTGTAGTACATAAACACTTGTAACTATTCTCCCATAGTCCTTACATATTATGCAGGAAACCAGACACTAATGTTAATGAGGCTTCCTATGAATACTTCTAGGCAAATCAGCAATGTGGCGTTAGGAAAATTCTACACAGACTTTGCAGGGTTTCCATTGATACTGAGGCTGTATTATTATAACCGACTATGTCTGCGTTTCATCCTATACTAGCCTAGTATGTTACTATGAACATGCATGCTACCTGATAATGCCATATTCTGGGCCTTCCTTAGAGGGGTTGTCCAGACGTTAAAATCTTTAGCATAAGCCTAGTGACTTAAAATAATTATGGTGCTTTCGTACGCTCCAGTTTGGATATGGTAAAAACTGCCCCCCACCCGGTAAAAACTGCCCCCCCAATTCACTTCTGGATAACTCTGCCCCAAGGCCGTCTAACCGCTTGCCTGCTTCGGCCAATCACTGGTCACAGCTGTAGTAGTGCCAGGGATTGGACGCAGAGGTCACATGCTTGCACAACACATGACTGAGCACAATTGAGCAAGTCACTGGGCTCATGCTAAAAAAATTGTATTCCCCAGACAACCCCTTTAGAAACTGATGCCACTTGTCCTTAGTAAAAAGTCATGGAGGACATCAGAGGAACCTCCTTCATCTGTGGGACGGGTGGAAAAACTGAAATTCGAGTGACTGAAAATAAATGTGGGATGTGAAGAACCGTCCGTCCCAGCTGAGACGTTAGCACATGGACTGCAGTGATGCCCTACCTACACTTATACAGTCCCGTAATGGGGATCCAGCTACTGAGTATCTCGTGAGCAGAAGGAATGTGTGTATGTGGATGACACGGGGACCGCCTCTGGGTGCGGTTCATTCACAAATCCAGGCTTTCCAAACTTTATTGCATGAAGCTTAATTACTATCAATTATGATGCTTAATGAGAAGTTATGCAGCGTTCTACACGGTGTATCACAGGAACCTTGTTTACAGCGATAGGATGAAAACCCCTTCTGACATTAGTCCTGTTCACACAGCTGAGAAGTTGTTGCATTGTATTGGTGCATATCAATCAGTTTATTAAAATCATGAAAAGACTGACAATAACTGTGTCCCCACACACATGTATAGTGCCGCCTTTGTGTGGCACACAGTGATGGTGTACCCTGACATTATGGATGTCCCCACTAGTGCCCACCATACAGTAGTGATGCCGCATGACAAGAATGGCTGTGTTGGTGCTCAGTGAGTCACTAGTAGTTTCAGCTTGCTGATATCTGTCATGGATCCTGTAAGGAGGACACTATGGTGCCTGGATCCTGTAAGGAGGACACTATGGTGCCTGGATCCTGTAAGGAGGACACTATGGCGCCTGGATCCTGTAAGGAGGACACTATGGCGCCTGGATCTTGTAAGGAGGACACTATGGCGCCTGGATCTTGTAAGGAGGACACTATGGCGCCTGGATCCTGTAAGGAGGACACTATGGCGCCAGTGTGAATGCAGGGTAGAGATTGAAAAATAAAATAGTTGCCGTATTCTGCTGACAGAAGTCAGCGCCATTAACTCTAAGATAATAGCACTAATTGCTGAGCTGCACTTGTGCTTGCTGGTTCAGCCCAACAATTGCCAGGCAGCCTCATGTACAAGCTGCAGCCATTGGCTCTCATATAATGGTACCCTGGGGGTTACTATTACACAAGTGTTAGTCCCCTGCAAAACGCGGGAGTCGCTACTCTCATCTGGACTTGTCAGTTCAGTCACTATAGAGTCTGCCGGCTGCAATCAATGTTTCTCCTCCCGGTTTTTGGCAGGGAAGAAACGCTGCAGTCCCTTATAAATAAATGTATTGCAGATGAAACCCTTCTTCATAATTTAACTGCAGGGATTGCAATAGTGTGCATTTGGCCAAGGAGGGTTTTTTATTTTTTTTCCTCTCACTGCGAGGCCAACATTCTCATTTAAAAATGTTTTTTTTTTATCTTTGGGTAACTTTTCCCTGCTCCTATATGGGAGGAGAACAGAACCTGAACCCAGGACATCATATGCTGAAATTGAATGATGCCCATTGGCTATAACTGGGTCCATTTAGTTCTCAGATGGTCTTTTGCAGGCCGACCTAGAGCTGCATCCCACTTGTTTCCAATCTTGGACCATCATAGGGAAGTATGCTCCACTGGACTCCATATTTATGGGGCTAATCTCACTTGGATCAAGCAGAAACGTTACTTCTCGCCGAGTGTCTGTAATACCACACCCAAAAGGGCGTCACATGGAGGCGCTGTGCTGCCCAGTGCAATGGGCTCTGCCATGTGTGTGAATGCTAAGGCTTACTGTGTATCAGAAGAGATTCAGTGGGAAGCTATGAACATTGGCGCAGTGTCGGCCTTGGTAGGTTTCATTACCCTTTATCTACTGATACGGTTTTAGAACCTAACGCCTACAAATATTCGGTGCTCTTCAGAGGATGCAGTGATTACACAGTACAGAGGCGGCAGGGAAAATGTGAATTGTATCTGCAGGTTATAAAACTGCTTTTCCATTATTTTCCCTCGCTGGTGGAGACCGTGACCGTATGAATGTTTACACATCTACTTTGTCTTTGTCATTGAAGCTTGAAAATTGCAGGAAGCTAGTGAACCGAGAGACGGGTAATATTGCATACCGTCACCAGGACATTCCAAGGAGCAGGAGGGTCTTATGTCCTGCTACATGTAGTGACATTCATTCATCAGACACTTCATGGCGGAGCCATTAGTTTAGATCCGTGTGTTTATTGGGCACTGAGTTAAAGGACTATACCGGGGGATTTTAACTGATGACCAGTGCTCTGGATAGGTCATCAGTAGTTGGATAGGGGTTTGCCATCAGCTGATTGCCCAGCAGGCTGGATGTAGTCATCAGCGCTCACCACAGGAAGTGGGACTGCTGACTTCGCTCCCATTGAATGCTGATGACAAGGTCCAGCCCGCTGCACTGACAGGGGGACAGGCAATTGGCTGATGCACAAGGAATAGGTCATCAGTTAAAATGGCCTAGAATACCTCTTTAATGGGGTTGTCTGGCTGTTTGAACAATTTTGTCTTTTTTCTTAAAAATGTTTTTTTTTAATTAACTATTGGTGCATATGTGTTAAAGTAATAAACCCAGTGGTACTTACTTGGCGGTCCTTCCTGGTCTTTCTTGTCGAACGGCTTACCAATCGGTGGCCAGAGCTGTCTGAGGCTGTTCTGTTCTGTCCCATGACCTTTTCATTTTAAGCAATTAGGAGAAAATAATTGTCCATTAAACCCCTTTTAAAGTAGGTATCAGGAAATGGGACCAGGAGTGAACAGTAGCATGGAAATGGGATACAGGGATCCATCAGTCGCTCATACATGTTAGATAGAAATTTGTCCAAAATTTCATATGCCTGTATAGAAATTTTTTCATTGAGATGTCAAACTACTGTTTGCTAAAAAAAAGCAATAAGTCATGTTAATCTGGAATGTGTATGGTGTCATTGACTCTTAGCATTGTGGTCATTAAGGATGTTATTGCATGAGTGCTGGTGGCTAGCGCTTATGTTTTCCCTATGGCTGCCTGTCCATGGGTGTAGTAATATTCCGCGGCGGGAGCCGCTGCCGGGGAGCAGGAGCCAGCTGACTGTTCTCCGCATCTGACAAATGGGCTCACCCATAGCAATGCTAGGGAAAGCTTCAGACAGCGTGATTTGCCGGCGATTTACCGCTAGCGGAATCACGCCTGTGGACGTGCAGCCTGGCAATTGGTATTATTACACAGGCGTTAACAGCACACGTGTTAACGCACCCTATGGCTGCTATTATGTGAGCTCATGTAATAGTGCTGTTTGCTGGGCTGCACCTGCTCTTGCAGGCAATTGTCGGGAAAATGCGAATGCTAGCAGCTCCTGGTAGCGCTCATATAGCAGCAGCCTATGGGTTTTCCCCTACATTCATGAGAAGTATCACCTGATGCCACTCGCAGTCTAGTTCTCCAGTCTCAGTCGGGCACACCCGAGGGCTTATTGTTGTTTGAAGCCAAATTATGGCTGCTTTTACATGGTGCAGTCAAAAACCCTTCGGAAACGAGGCACTGTTTTTCTAATGTGGTTCTTTGCAGTTTTGACCACACTGTCAATACAGATGCATTTTTGGGGTGTCAGAGGGAGCCCACACAAGCACTGCGAGAACATAAAAACTCCATGCAGATGTTGCTGGATTACCCTGCAAGACTGGTAACTGCCACTGGTTTAGGGACCCTGCCACATCTTATAAGCACCATAAACTAAGGGAGTCAAGGGTGTGCTTATACTTGCCCAACTCCCCACGCTGTCACCCCTAGTGGTCAGTCTGAAAGTAACCCTTGCCTTTTAGTCAGTGCATGCCCATAGAGAATACTGTGTACGGACTGAAGAAAGGTGTTGTCGTAATAGGCTTCCAGGGGTGACCGTGTGGGAGCCGGGTAAGTATAAAAATGACACCCCTGGACTCAATGTTCCCTGTCTTATAAGCACCAAAATGTAATTTATGTATTTTAAATGTAATTTTATGTATTTTAAAGGAGTATTCCCATCTTAACTTTTCATAACTGAGATGGGAACCCTCTGCTGTAATTGCCGGCCGGAGGCTATAAAGACCGCCGAGAACCTCAACCCAGCACTGTTTCCATGGCTCTAATTGAAATGAGTTAGAGTTACGGAAATGGCATGCAGAGTGCTACGTTGTTACAGTAACAGTGCGGGAGACTGTTACATTATGGTGACGGTGCGGGAGACTGTGTTGCGTTACGGTGACGGTGCGGGAGACTGTGTTGCGTTGCGTGACGGTGCGGGAGACTGTGTTGCGTTGCGTGACGGTGCGGGAGACTGTGTTGCGTTGCGTGACGGTGCGGGAGACTGTGTTGCGTTGCGTGACGGTGCGGGAGACTGTGTTGCGTGACGGTGCGGGAGACTGTGTTGCGTGACGGTGCGGGAGACTGTGTTGCGTGACGGTGCGGGAGACTGTGTTGCGTTGCGTGACGGTGCGGGAGACTGTGTTGCGTTGCGTGACGGTGCGGGAGACTGTGTTGCGTGACGGTGCGGGAGACTGTGTTGCGTGACGGTGCGGGAGACTGTGTTGCGTGACGGCGCGGGAGACTGTTATGGTGTTTCCATTGTTCTTATTCTCTTCAATGAAAACAACAGAAATGGCGCTGGGTTGGAGCATTTGGCTATTTCCAAGGTGGGGCTGAGATGGGAATACCCCTTTTAAGCAGGATCTCTTCATCTTTGAGGGTCTGCTGACTGATCATTCTCGATAGATAATTAAGGATATTTGACTGATAAGTGGTAGGATCAATTATCTGTTGGGCCAAAATGATTGGTTTTGCCAGATGAAAGTATTTTTTTAGTCTGTTGGTTCAACTCCAAGACTGTAAATATATTCACTTTGTTCGCCAAAAGCAAAGTCTCCGTAAAATGCTATTAGTAATGGGGAACTTCAGGAATGCAGCGCTGATGACAGGAGCCCGAGAGCTACTGGGGCAGCAATAAAACATGAAGTTTTCCCAAACCTGACTCACCTCTTGTATCATCATTACGATCATTCCCTGGGTGTTCTGCCACCACCTTGCCTCAGGAAGTGTTGTCTGTGGAGCCAGCGGATGACACTCTGCTTGTATTCATAGTGGCTGAAACTTAACCCACCAGCCTGTTATTGTGCCAGCAGCGGGTATGGAGCAGTTTCTGTTTACAGTTAACTGGCTGCAGCTTCCCTGCCAGATGACTGATGGCAGAGACGGGAAATGCTGGGGGTTAAAGCTTCCATAGCAGTGAGTCAGCCGCGGGCTGCACCACTCCTGACGGCAGGTTTCTGTGGGACTAGATGGTTCCAGGATCCTTCTACATTTCACAGGGACCTTTCACACAGGACACAGAGTATACCGCCCTTCGGAAAATTCCACATCGGAATGCACAAGTCTAATGGCTGCTCTACAATAGTGAAATCGCTCTCTACGTGGAAACGACCCCCTAATGTGCAGATTTTGATGCAGAATTAAAAATGGCTTAATTCTCCCGCAATTCAGCATCAAAATCTACATTTAGGGCTCATTCACACAGGCATATAGTCAGTGAAAGTAAATGGAATCTCATCGATCCATTCACACTTGTGTATAGTGCGTGAGGACAATTTCAGCACGCTCTAGTTTATTGCATATTACGCGAGTAAGAGCCCTGTTCTCTATGGGTGCGTATAATACGCATTGCGAACGCAAGTACTAGTGTAGCAGCTGCGCTTTTCACGCATTTTGCTAGGAAACATACTAATGAATTTAAACAAAAGCATTTGGAACATAATTCTAGGCTGTTTTCCCTGCTTGCGTTTTTTTTTTTTTTTGAGTGCGTACATAGGTATGCTCAGGTATACGCGCACACGAAACACGCGTACACGATCATAGGCAAGGAAAATTAAACAGTACGCAGTTAAAACGCACCTGTGTGAATGAGCTCTTGGACATGCATATTTTTGTAACAAAGTGGGTTGTGTTGTGGAAACCCTCCATCCCATGTGACGGGTCTCTAATGATGCAGTAAGGCCGCCTCCCCATCTGCATTTGGCTTTCCTGTCAATCATCATTTAATTTTTCAGTTTTGTCTTAGAAAACAATTAGCAAAAGCAAAAAATAAATGGAAATTTTCATTCGGCTTTTTTTTTGTTTTTTTTTTTGGGGGGGGGGGGGGAGTATGGAAACCAAGTTGAACCATAAACAACCTTCCACATTGTCTATGGGAAATGGAAGCAAATGGAGAGGCTTCAGTTTTCCTCAGTGTTACCCTCTGGTAAACAGATCTGTCATTTTCTACTGAGCATGCTCAGAAGGGGGAGATCACGTGACCTCAGACTGGGCAAATTAGAAAAATAAATTGGGTCCTAAAAACTGATTTGTTAATAATGGAATAGTAACAAAAGCATGATGGAATAAGTGGAACTGTCAAAAAAAACCCTATTGCATCCAAGTGACTTCTGGTTTTGCTTTCAATTCTATTATATTTACCAGATCTGTTTTAAATGGAAGCCCAACGCAGATGTGACTGGGCCCTACTACTATGATGCTACAGACTGATTCTCCTCTTATAACATGCCTCCTAGGGGAATATACGAAACGCTTCCAATGACCAAAAGTGGTTAATATTTCACATATTATGTCTGACCTAGAATCGGCTTCTATGACTGATTTTATCTCGAGAGACAAATCAGAAGGGCCACACAATTTTGGAAACTGATTCAAGTCCCCCCATTCCTGGGAAGAGTTCCCACCCATATGCAGTCATCCTCCATCGAAAACCATAGCGTTCATATAAGCGAAAACACCCTTCTCTCATTGATGTGTTATGAAATCCATTCCGGGAAAATGCCTTTACTATGTTCCTTCCAGGACTGTAGTCAGCCAATCCTCCGACCACTCAGTTTTCCCAGACTTGGCCGCCTTCTATCTGACTCATGGCTTTTGAAGTGATACATTTACTGTATTAGAATGGTAACATCAGGGTTGTCATCACTTTTATGACTGAGTTATCAAGCTATTTACATATTAGATAGAATACAGTTTTCTATTGTGGTTTACACATCCTAGTTAAGCAATGATTTATGATAAATGGGGGCTTAGGTGAATAGAATCTCTATTTATAGGACATTTCACAACTTTCCTAAATTCTTATGAAAGGCAAGAAATTCTGCATTGAATGAATTATATATTTTTTTTTATAAGCCAGTCAGTACATTCTTTTCCAACTCCATAACCCTGCGTTATTCCTTACGGAAAATGTTAGGGCGGTGTTTCTCACTTATGTGCTGATAAGAAAAATACGCATGCCTAGAAGTTGCCCCTTTTGCTTCAAACTCGGCCTTCAGTTCCATCCAGATATACAAATGATTAGAGTTGTGGGTGATTAGATGAACGGTCTTGTCACCTGTGGCCCTAAAATTGGTCCCACCCTTGGCCTATAGAAAAGCTCAGAGGCTCCTTGTGTGTAGTGGCCTCTTTTTCCCGCTTATGTAGAGCTTGTGGACCACTAGACGCCTCTACGACACAATCAGATTTCATGCAGTTAACAGTGTCTAAGAGGAGACACCTTATTGGAGTGTGAGAAGCTGGATGGTCGTATCGACCAATTACCCGCTGCCTGGGCCATTCTGACCAGACTGTTAGGCTGTGATGGGACCAGTGGATGAGTGAGGGCAAACACAGAAGGCAACTGGGCTAAGAATACCCTCGACAGACCACCAGTAGAGAGGAGGGTCTGACAAACACAAGCGGTTCCAACTGTTTGGTTGTTCGCCATCCAGAGACAGGTGGCACCATCGTTACAGGCCACTGTGTCTGTTGGAACCATTACCAGGCGCTTGGCTGAAGAATATTTGGCCTCGTGGTGCCCATTACATGTACTGCAGTGTTGCCCCAGTTTGCAGTAATGTCATGAACGACACTGGACCGTTAGAGTAGAACCGGGTTACTTATTTACCGAAACTGAAATACCACGTTGGGGAATAACAGATGTTCTGTGCAGATTATAGTGGATGAGATTCTGCACAGAAACTGCTCTTCTGTAATTTTTTTTTTTTTTCCGGGATGCCAATTTTTGCTGTGGGTTTTACTCCTTTCAACATTTCAGGGGTAAATCTGCTGGCGGATTTGCATCTGATTTTTCAATCCCAACCTCAGGCTAGGTGCACACTGGCCGTAATGCGAGTTGTGCACTGGTGACTTGGGTGCAACTCCCATCAAACAGCACTTGGACACTGGTCCGTGTTTCCTCCCACGTTCACAGGCATTGCATGTTATAGTTGTCATCTATAGGGCATGCCATGAGTTTGGTTTTTATTTTTCCAGTTGGACCTTCAGTCAATGTGAAAAAATCTCCATGTTTATAATAGCCCTATAATAGGGCCGTGTGCTGTCCATGAAATTACAGACAGCATAGTCTCAAAGCAGGTTGGTGTGCCGGAGGCCTAAAGGAACCACTTATTAGTTCTTGAGTCTCACCTTCTCCTGATGGGGCTGACAGTATGTGCTGCCAGGTTCACTTTATTAACTTCCCATTGTCTGAATATTACAAACATATTCTTACAGAAGAGCAAAAAGTTTTTAAAACACAACCTTTTATTGGTCCTATTAAAGATCCAATCAGCAATTTTTTTCGGCTAGTATTACCTTGGTTATTCATTTCTATCCGAATCTTCCTGGATTTCTCCTCCTCGGGTGGTCATGTGATCTCATTCTGACCACCTGGCCTTTACTTGGCTTTTTATTCCTTTAAAAGCCGTTTTTTCGGGCAGCATAATACCTGCGTAATGGACCCTACCACACAAGCTCTTCAGAGAGGGACTCGCCCCCTTATACTGCTGATAATTAGAGGTTCCTGTCACAGTTATAATGAAGGCGATGACCGTTCAGCTTCTGTCTACTTATGGTCTGCAGCTTATTTAGGTGAATATAGAAGGTAATAATTACACTGTCCTGCCAACAGGCAGAGATGGTACAAGCTCTAGCTGCTGGTGCTGATGTATCATGGAGTTGATGGCACAAAATAGTGAAAAAGAAAGCAGGGAGAAATCTCAGCATCAAGATGATGCCTGATGAGTATCGGACAGGAAGCTGCACTGCATGGAAGGGACTGCAGTATACATAGGAGACATATGGGTTTTTATTATGGATTGGTGAAATCTCCTTTATAAATCTAGTATTTACTGGCTTCACGATGCAGTAAGTAATGCTGGAACATGACAAGTGATTACCTTATACCATATTTAGAGAGATTTAGAGATGTTTGATGTTTAGTCAAATTCTTCACGTTGCCAATTACCAAAAAGCTGCCCGTGCCGTGCGGGAAATCGGCTGAAAGTGACACATTAAGGCCTCCCTCACACAGGGCGTTTGCAGAAACGCAGCGTTTTTCAATGCTGCGTTACTGCAGATTCCGCCCCGTTTCAGCAGCGCTGGCATACTTTATGCCAGCGTTTTGGCTGCGTTTTCAGAATGCTGAAAAGAAAAAAAAAAAGTAATACTCACCTAGCCGCTGCAGTCCGGGTCGCGGCCGCTGGTCTCTGCCGCTGATCCGGGCTTCCTCAGCACTCCCAAGTCTATTGACGGAGGCCAGGTTTGAGAACCCGGCCTCCGGCAATAGAGTGCTGTGATTGGGCATCGAGCCAGCACCGATAACCAATCACAGCCCTTCATTGACTGTCTCAGCCAAACAGGGCTTGCCGGCGCTGATTGGCTGAAACAGTCAATGAAGGGCTGTGATTGGGCATCGAGCGTGCCGATAACCAATCACAGCACTTTATAGCCGGGGGCGGGGTTCTCAAACCTGCCCTCCAGGAATAGACTTGGGAGTGTTGGAGAAGCCCGGATCAGCGGCAGAGACCAGCGGCCGCGACCCGGACTGCAGCGGCTGGGTGAGTATTAACTTTCTTTTTTTCTGTCTACCTAGCTGGGGCAGATTTTCGGGGTAGGGCTTCTATTGCAAGCCCTCACCCCGAAAATCGGCGAGTGGTTAATGCTGCCAAAAATGCGGCACAAAGTGTTGCCGCGTTTTCAGCAGTGCTAAAACCGCTGCCCATTCATTTCAATGGGCGACACAGGGCTGAAAACGCCCAAAAATAGAACTTGCATCGCTGTCAAAGCGCAGCGTTGCAAGGCGCTGCGTTTTCAGCCCTGTGTGAGCAGCCCCATTGAAATGAATGGGAGTGTTGTACAGCGTTTAGCGCTGGGCTGAAAAGGCAGCGCTAAACGCTGTATAAAACGCCCTGTGTGAGGGAGGCCTTAGAGAGTGACTCAGATCGTAACTTTGTGTCCCATTAACTTTTTCAAACTTCCGGATTGCATAGGAAACATGTTCTGTAGGGATCAGGAAATTCTGATGATATTGACATCGGTGGCCGTTTGACCCAAGTTGGATCTGTTTTGTATACATTGATCCATCCTACGGCTTGGCACATGAAACCGCTCACCTTTTTTTGGCGTGTGAGCATTATTTGGGCCTGACTAATCCAGCGGCTTGTAATGCTTTTCCCCTGGTTTATGTGCATTATATTATCAGCAGGCAGGGTTTAGTGTTTAATGTTCCTATAACATGGCACGCCTAGAACAAATTGTACATATAAACCACCCACTTACTTTGGGATGTACACAAGAGCCTTTGTTGAGGACGAAATAAAGGAGTTCTGCTTAATGAAGCCTGATGTACCGTAATTACTGCGGACGTAATAAACTTTCCTCCATACATGCAGAGGAGTGTTGTGACTGGAGTCATAGGGATTATGTTGTCTCTATAGGTCATATAGGTAATGCTCCAATAACTGACGCCAGCCAGGTTAACAAAATGTTTTGCTCCGGTTGGGTGTGTGTAGGACTTTGTTATATACTGTAGAATACATCTGGCGCATTGTGTCATGTTGTCTCCTTTTACTGTGATTAGTATGGGCTGCGGGTCGGACGGCCTCCATTGACATCAGTGTAGGCCGTCCGCACGGATTCCATGGCCATAGAATAGAGCATGCCACAACTTTTTCTTCTGCTTGCTGAATCGTGTGTGCGTGCGTGTGTGTGCGTGCGTGCGTGAAGATGCACGCCTTTCAATGCCCGTAATTTAATCTCCTGCGCAGACGGTGATCGCGGAATCCATACCTTTAATCCATCCGTGTGAGCCCGGCCTTGATTGATGGTCTTTGTGATTGATTTTTTTTTTTCTCTTGATTTCACTGATTGCATTGATTCATTCATGATCTAATTTAACTGCCAGAAATGAATAAATGCATTATGCTAATTTGTCTTAACTCGATTCCCATTGGCTATTTTAGCGCTGGAACAAGCATGCTCCAAGCTCATGCAGTGCTAGAAGGATCTTTTGCCCCTGGATGGGTATTTCTGGGGACACCCTTTATAAGCAGCTGCTAACTTGTTGCAGCGGTAGCATTTCTCTCCTCCAAGCCCTGGTGCCGCAGGAAGCCCAATGTCCTCGTGTATAGAAGCCCCCAGTATTATAGATGGTAGGTGGGGACTGTTACAGATTTTGTATTGGGCGCGCATGACATTCCGGATGCTCAACGGCTCGTGCTTCTAGACACTGTAGTCATGACTGTTGCCTCTACATAAGCCACCTATAGCTTGGCTACTGGGTTGTCCTTGGTCTGGAGCTGGTTGATGGCCCAGCAGTGCCGGCAGGGCTGCACCGCTCATTATATGGCTGCAGTCGCTCTACAAACAGCCCCTATGCCTCGCTGCACAAGTAGAAAAAAGGCCATTGTTCCTGCCAGCATCTCCTGGCTCAGTATCCACAAGACAGTTCTCAGAAGATTAGTAGGGCTGATCCTGTAATCTCTCCCATCTCTAGTTTTAATGCTGGTCTAGTGATTTCTATTGCATGGGCATATGAGGGCTCTGCAGGGTATTCTGCGCAGCCGGGGAGCAGGTTGTGCAGCTCTGAGATAACGCAGGGTTTACGCTTGGCTATAAACGCAGCTGGTTGCCGTTTTGGTGGGAAGTATTCATCAGTCCCAACGTCTTCAGATGTTTTGTGAGGAGGAAGGAGATCATGTGCTTGATCCAAGTGGCAACGCGTAAACCCCCATCTGTAAATTAATGAGTCTTTCTAATATTTGGAACTCAATTTGGCTTTTTAAGTATCTTGATCTTATTAAGGCGACTTCCGCAGCGCTTTAAAAATAGAGTTCTAAGATATTCTGATCTCAGGGTTTATTTAAATGGTTACGAAATTTCTTGACCTTTTCAAGAAGTTTGGCAGAGAAAACTGGGTGTATCCACCTTGGTAAAAAGGGAAAAAAAAGTTTGGTACGGTGTTAGCCAGTAGAGTTCAGCAGATCTTTTGCAACAGTTAGTCTACAAGCGCATCTGAGATCTACTGCGTGCCGTTCTTCACCACAAAGAGCCGGAAAAACTGTTTAGGGAGCAAAAGTGTCGCTGAATATTAAAAAAATCTGCTATAAAAGAATAAGGGGTACAGTTTTCTACATGAATGCTTTATGTTCTTGCTGGGGTGTTTTTTCTTTAAAATTGACCTTCCAGTCTCGGGGCAAAATTCTGTCTGGGGACCAGAGGGGGTAGTTATATTACCTGCTGTCTTCTGTGCTTTTATCTCCTGGTTCAGCAGTTACTGGGCTCAGTTTTTGGTCTTGCAAGATGGGCGCCGCAATAGTTTAAAGAACCACTCTGGTTTTTTTGTTTTTTTTTTAATCTTTACAGTTACTGCTATTTAGAGACTTCTGTCACACAGTTATAATAGAGGACACTACAGCTCATCCTCCAACTGTATAATTATGGCCTGTTTATTTTTAGCTGAACATAGAAGGTAATAAGTGTGCGTCCAGCAGGCATAGATGGTACTAGCTCTAGCTGATGCATCATGGGAGTGTTAGCAAAGCGAAAGTGAGCAGGCAGAAATCTCAGTATCAAGATGCTGCCTGATCAATATCAGACAGGAAACTGCACTGCATGGAAATGACTGCAATACACATAGGAGACCTCCAGAGTGCAACAGGCCATCAGGAGAGGGGGTAGGAATGTAAAAATGTGTATTAGCCAGAGTGACCCTTTTAACTATCTAATGCATGCTGTACATTGGTGGTGAGTTAAACTCCCAACATACTACACCTGCTCCCTGACTGGCCAGCACTGCTTGCCTGATCTGTGCTGGTCTGATTGCTGTTAAAATACTGTTGTGGCCATCTTGTAAGATGAAAAATGGGGTGCAGGAACCGGTGGGCCCAAGTCATGACAATGCCTAGGATCAGTAGCAGGTAATAGAACTACCCCCTTTTAGTCCCTGGACAAATGTATTTTCCAGGACCTGAGGGTCACTTTAAAGGGAGCGTGTCACCTCCTATAAGCACCATAAGCTAAAGCTTTCATACTTGCCTGGCTCCCCATTCCCATGGTTCCACCCTGGGAAGGTGGCGCTCTGGTTTTAAATAAGCGCACCTCTTCTCACTCAGCCCATGTGCGCACATTCCCATAGAGAACAGTGGAGTGCTCAGACTAACTGATAAGCCATACTGATAGATGGAGCGCCGATGTCCTGGGAGGACAGCACAGGAATGGGGAGCCGGGTAAGTATGAAGATTACACTCCCAGACTCAGCAGGACTTGTCCTATAAGCATCATAACGTATAGTAGGGGACGGGTTCCCATTAACCCTTTCCAATCCACTCTCTGACGTCTGAAGACATTCTGATTGAAGGATGTACAGCTCTGATGTTGGAAGATGTCCGGCAGGGTATTTTTACTGTATATTACTGTTGTCGGGGGGGGGGGGGGGGGCTCTCCAGCATGTCCCATACCGCAGTACTGGCTCTAGCCAGCAGATGGTGCCATTATATAATGGCAGAAAGAGAAAACTCCCTAGGAAACCCTGAATCCAAAATTGGATTGCAAAGGGTTAAGGCTCTAGATAGTGTAGCATGCAGTGCTATTCATCACATTAAAAAAAAACTAGTACAGCACATACCAATTCACACAGGCGTAATAGGGGTACATGTTTAATGACTCCAACAGGATCCTAGACCACACAGCCAGGCTGCAAACAAAATGTTACTGCGCTCTCTGCCTAGATGAGTGTGACCGGGACACAATGTCATGTATAAACCTTGTGACTATCGACTCCACAACAATAGCACAATATCCTACATGTGATGTACCTGACAATAATAACTCTACCAGCTGCCCGAAGCTTCACCGGGTGAGAAGCACAAGTACAGAGGGTACACACTTAGGTCGGGCTCACACCAGCGGGTCGGATTCTGCGCGTGGATATCTGCAGCGGAAGACCTGCGTTTCATCGCCGAAGCAAATTGCATGTGGGACTGGTGCAGCTCTCGCCTTCTCCCGTGGCTCTGGCTCTGTGATGTGCCGGCCAGCCCGTGCATGCGCAGAGAGGAGCTGGGGCGAATGCACTGCAGATTAAACGTATCCATAGAGATCAATGGAGCTCATGCGCACAGAATGGGCGGTAAAATAGAGCATGCTGAGATTTTTCTTCCGCTCGCAGAATCTGCAATATCCACACGCAAGTGTCAGCGAACTGGCGAAAGTCAATGCATTTCAATGCCCATGTATTACAACATATGATACGCACGGACAGCAATCACGGAATCTGCAATTCAAATCAGTTTGTGTGAGACCCGCCTTATACTAATTCCACTTCACAGCCGGCACCACACTCTATACAGAATGCGCAATTCCATACATTTTCTTCAATATTATGCCATGTACAACCATGAAAGCGATGTCACATGGGGGGGACTTCTGGAGCTCTAAGTGTAACACACCCCCCCCATATAAACCGCCATCGGTATCTGTATAGCATTGTGAATGATGTACACTTCTTTCAGGTGTATGTGTAGTAAATGTCATAGGAACACTAGTATATTGTATTTTTACAAGCTCTGAGGAGTGTCCTAGTCAAACAGCCTCTCCTGCTTCCTCTTTAATCCTCCCATTTGTGTAAATCAGTCCTGTTCTCTCTTCCTTCCCCCGTCTGGGCGATGAGCGCTGCCATATATCCAATACAGTACATATGGCGAAAAGATGCTTCCGGGGCGATGGCTGCGAGGAAGCGCCCAAAATCTCCCCTTGTAAGAAAGAAAGAGTAGGGAATAGAAGTAATATGAAATGTGTTCTTGGGTGATTCATATCCCATTCAGTAATGTTTGAGTGGGTCAGTTTTATAGGCACTAGTGGCGGCCATCAATGTGCCTATTTGTGAAATAAATAAATATAATATTGTGTATATATGACACGCACGCCCGTCTCCCTGTCACATCACCAAACGGCACCATAACTTAGTTTACGGTGCTGTTCTGTGGTGAAAGCGTCCGCCTATAGTCTGTCAACTGGGTAGCAATAAAGAGCTATAGGCACGTTGATGGCCACCGGTAGTGCTTGTCAACTGGCGTCACTCATCTACACAAAAAAACAAGACAACGCAAACCTCACTGAATTTAATGTTAATCCCCTGAAAATAAGACCCTGTCTTATATTACTTTTTGCCCCAAAAGATACACTAGGTCTTATTTTACCTATCTAGCGTACTTGGGCCATGTCCCTCACGCCACTCTTCGTAGGTCTGCGTTGTTCTTCAGGCCTAGCCGTTTGTACATTACCACTTCCTTGTTATAGGATTCATAAATCCCGCCTCCAGGATGTGATGGCTGGGATTTGGCTCATTGAGTGATGCTCAACCAATCAATGCAGCGCTCGATGAACCAATCGCAGCCATCGTATTGGTTCATCCCGAATCACAGGCTAGTGCTGTAATGTATGGAGTTGTGGGACGCAGAACAATGTAACACATGACTCTTTGCATTACCTCTTATGGCCGCCTGCAGACGAGCGGGTCGGATCCGGCAGCGAGAATTCTCGCTGCGGGACCCGACCCGAGAGCCTGCAGGGACGAGCGCGTACTCACCCGCGCCTGGCGGCCCCAGCTCTTTCATGAGCCGGCTGCGGCGCAGCCGGCGCATGCGCAAACCGGAGCCGGCGGCCGGGTGAGTGCGAGCCCCGCACAAAAATAGGACATGCCACGATTTGTTTGCCGCGCGAGATTTTGCGCGGCCAAACCGCGGCCGTCTGCATAGGAGTGCGTATTGTAATGCACTCCTATGCAAACTTTCAGTGGCGGAAATCCCACGGGAAATACCACCGCGGGATTTCCGCCCGTGTGCAGGCGGCCTATAGCCGTATAGATTATCCAGTGGCAAATTATGGATTAGATGTGCCATCTATAATACTTGCGTATTATAGGCAACAGGGTTGCTTAATGGCTAGCACTCTTGCCTTCTAATGGGCATAACTTTTTTTTCCCCTCCATCTATGGAGCTTAATGAGGGCCTGTTCTCTGCATGATTAAGTTGAAGTTTTTCATTGGTATCAATTTTGGGGTACAAACTACTTCTTGAACATATTTTGGTACACCAATGACCAAAAATGGCTGTGGGCCCTACTGGGAGCCATGTGTGGCCACCTGAACCGCCCATATTGTAAGCCGCCTCTGGGAGTTTCAACCAGGTTTACGTGGATTTCCTCCCAGGTACTTCTATTTCCTTCCACACTTAAAAACTGATAGGTTAATTGGCTTCCTATAAACTTGGCCCCTGTGTGAGATAGCGAAATTAGCACTTGAGTCCCATGAGGACAGGCAGACGTGCGGGAGTGAATGTGTTAGCTTAGCACCATGTAAGCAGTGGGAATTAATAGAACCTGATCCTGTCAGCCAGGTACTTGGTACAGACTGTATTGTGCCAGTCCTCGTAGACCCATCCAAGTTGGCTATCTGTTTGACAAGATGTAAAAAGTTTGCCTACAGAAAAGTGTACAAAATGCCTATATTTTCAGTTTCTTGGATCCGAGGTACTTGAGACCTGCCAACAGAACTGAATGTAATGAGTATGTAGATCCTCGGTGGCAGATGCTAAACTGGCTCGGTGGGCTTGTTTAGTGGTGGTTTGCGTCTTGGAAAGCCAACATGCACATACGGAGGGCTGAAGAGCCTCCTGTAGTGTGAATTAATTATTCTGCTAGGAACGCTTGGAATTCGCTCAGCGACTCTCTTGAAGACCGGCTATTGTGTTATGACAATTGAGGTAAAAACCAACACATTCCAGCAAGGAGCAGGACGGACCCGCAGCTTACATATTAATGCTTGGCCTCCTGCTTAATTACACAGCATATCGGTAGAGGAATGTCTGATAAGCAGAGGCTGTGGGAAGTATCTGACCATGCAGGTGTATTAACTCATTATTATGCTGCTTTCCAAGGCATAGAAGAGTAAGCAGTAAGGGACATTCATTGCACTGTTCTATAATATTATGGTTAACCTTTCATCCCATCATGCACCAGTCTCCCTTAATAGATGCACTTTTTCCCCAAAAATCAATACTGCAAGCAAAGATAATAAACTTTGGGCCCTTTACAAATAATTGTTGAATTGTGTGAAAATGAACACTAGTTGGTTGCTTTATTCTAGCGTCGTCCCCACCCCACCCTCCCCAAGCGTCTTCTTTCTTCGAAGACTTCTACAGGCACGCCGATACATACAGAATGTTCGGGAACATGTGCTCACTCTTCTGTATGAAATCCCGTGGGCGGCCTTCAGCTGTCACTGACTCAAAGGCTCTTTCAGTCTTTAATAATCTTGTAGCAACTTTTCGTCTAATTCCATAGACCTTAACTTTCTCTATGATTCCCTCTTACCGGTCGCAGAATCCGGTGTGCCAGGAGGACGACTAAACTATAGCAGCTCGTTCTATTATTTCCTTTATGCACCAGGGTAACATATGGACACGAGCCCAGCAGTGCTGGAGTGCATTCACATACTACATACCAGAACTTTAAGGAGAAGCAGATTAAACTCCCCATCTTTGAACTGTGGGAGGATTTGGAACTCTTAATCTTTGTCTCTCTGTCTTCCTAAGACATCTGTGACTTGAGTAGGTTTTCGTATCAGGGATCCAGCTAGCTTGTGAACAAATAGGGGTTGTAAAAACAATCTCAGATCAATGTCAAATCAAAAAAATTGTCTTCTACACATTCCTTGTATGTATAACAAGTAACTGTCAGTAAAGGGTTAACCACTTTTTTATTTTTAAACCTTCTTTTATCTGGAGAACTTACAGGCTTTTGCTGCTCCTTTTAAAATGTCACCAACAAAAAAAAAAATTGATGTAATCAAAATAATATAAATATAATCTGTACTTTTGCTGTGCAGAGTGTTTAGGCAGCAGAAATGCAGTCCTAAGCTCTCGCTCACGACCTGAAGGTTGTAGGTTCAATACCCACACGGTTCAGGTAGCTGGCTCAAGGTTGACTCAGCCTTCCATCCTTTTGAAGTCAGTAAAATGAGAACCCGGCTTGCTGGGGGGTAAAAGATGACTGGGAAAGGTAATGGCAAACCAGCCCGCAAAAACAGTCTGCCAAGAGAATGTCGCGATGTGACGTCAGTCATGACTCAATTTACCTATTCAAGGGGTTAAGGGGTTTTCTGGGCATTTACTATGCATGACCTATCCTCAGGGTAGATAATGGTTAATTCGATAGGATCTACTGCTCCAGACAGCTTTCAGCTATGGCTTCTATGACACTTCCAGCTGCACTGACTGAAGGCCTGAGGATCAGCTGTGGGGCAGGTCATTCCTCCCTTACAATTAACTATTGATTATCTATCCTGGTGATGGGTCATTATTAATGCTTGGAAAACCAACTGGAGTTTCCAGATACTTTTTCAGTGTATGTGTATATTTTGATCACTGCATTTCCCTACATAAGCCATATGTTACATTGTAGTGCATGGGGTTGGGAGAGACCTAGATGGACACTTGTGCATATCCTAGCCATATGCCAATCAGTCGAACTGCAAAATGAAGGGTTGTTCCCATGTAGTCATGGCATTTTGCTAAGGATATGCCACCACATCGACTGGCTGTCCGACTTCTGGGACCCACACCGATCCTGAGAATGAAGGGGTCGTAGTGATTCATTGTTTTCCTTCAAGTGAATGGTTCCTTGCTAAATCGCTGCCACAGCCCCTTCATCCTCAGGATTGATGGGGGTCCTGGAGGTCGGCCCCCCCTGATCATAAAGTGATGGCATTTCCAAGCAATATGCCAGGTTCCCTGTGTTTAAAAGAGCCTTAGTTTTTTTACAATTACCTGGGCTAGATAAAGTTTGGGCAGCCTCCCAGTTTTGAGAAATGTTAGATGTATCTGCACAGATTTGCAACTTTCACATTAACAGTAAGCGGAGATCTTAAAAATTAAAGTGAGGCCGGCTTCACATCTACGTCGGAACCTGCGGCCAGACGGTCCCTCGCAGATCTGGCTGAAAATACCAGAAGAGAAAACTCTGCGTGCAGCTCTTTTTGTTTTTTTTTTTTATATTCCGTCCAAAAGCCTGGCAGACCCCATTATAGTCAATAGGGTCTGCCCGGCGCTGTTCATTTCCGTCCACAGGGATTCGCCTTTCTTGCTCGTCGAACGGCGCAGGAAAGCAGAATCCCCAGCGCAGATGTGAAAGCGCCTTAAGTGATCTGCAAAGTAAATTAGAAAGTTACGTAACCTTCCATTATACAGTGATTAAGGCTTATTTATAGAAGACCGGACAGCCACTTAATTGTACTTCTAATGACACAAGACGGGTCACAGGTATAACACGTGAATCGTGGCATCGTACACCTGTGATATTTCTATCAGTGATGGACATCCTATTGTACACGTGTTATCCTAATTGACACTAATAAAGCTTCTCGTACTGTAATATATTTTATTTTCATTAGTTTTATTGGCAAGTTGAGAAGTAACGTGTAATAGTGCTGTGCATCCACTTCAGCCATGCTTCATTACACGAGCGGGCCATGGCCCCAGGTATTTTACAGGCTTTCTACTTGCTACTGCCCAAATTTAAAGGTTTCTGCTAGAACTGTGGCATATGGATGTGCTGATTAACCCATTACTTTACTCTGGCCGGGGAACATTGTACATGTGCCAGAATGCTGGTGACATAGAAGGCGGCCATACTGGTGTTCAGCAGAGCATTGAGATCTTCCATGGCCCGCTATGGAGCTTGGACGTCTTGCTGGAGAGTTGCCCCTACTCCTATAGGCTTAACCAGAGCGCCCTGTGCAGAATGGCACCATCCTTCCATTGTTGAACCCAGTTTGGTGACAAAACAATGATTATAATTCATTGGGAAGTTCTTATAGTTTCCATCTATTTTTTTCTTCATTGAAACACTACTTTAGGAGTTCAAAATTGGACTACCTCCATGCACAATACCTTTGTGGGATTTAAAGCCAGTCTTCAATAGAGAGAGTATTTATTATATGGCAACATTTTATTAGTACGCTATTTCTGTAGATCTATGGGGGGCTAAACATGGATCAGTCCTAAGGTTCTAGTACTACATAAAATAGTATTTCTATGCAGTTTCCACATTTAGATCCTCGGTGATCATTGGATCATATTGAGTATCCATTATATATCTGTCCAAATGACCCAAGCACTGTAAAGTTCTGGCTAACTGTGACTTTCTCTTTACAGACTTGTCAGGACCTTTGTTGACTCTCCATGGCAGCTGCACAGACGTTCAGCCTGTCCTGTGACGCCAGGAACCATCATCTCCGAGCTTTCAACTCAGACGTTTCATACAGGTGCAACATGGGTAGCGTGAGCAGCCTGATCGAGAAACAGGTCTTCTCACCAGATGATATTAACCTAGACTTCAAGCCCCTCTCGGAGTCACATGGTCCTGGAAACTTCCTCAAGAGGGGTCTGAATCAGCAGGAACTGCTCAGTTACTTAAACATCACGAAGAAAGATGGTAAAAGTGGGAAGAAGTTCTCCTCGGGGCAGGTATTCCGTAGAGAACACAGTGTCGATGGAGAGAATGACTATCCAGTCTTGTACCACAAAGAACGCCGGGGGACAGACTTCAGCAAGGGCTCCCTTCCAGAAAGAGGACGGTTTGAGAAGGTAATTTCCTTTCCTGTCTTAGAGAAGAATTTGGTCTTTAATCTGTTGTGGAACTTCTCGGCTACAGTGATCGGAGTAGAAAACTGTTCTAAAACTTAATGAACACGGAAAAGTGGTGTGTGAACGCACAGAAGGCACACTGATGTGTGTATATATAAATATGTATGTGCGTAATTAACAGTCTATTAGCAAAGCATACAGACAACTGCAGACATTTACATGTGGTCAAAACCCCCTGAGCCCTGAGGAAGCCATTGTTGAGTGGCGATACGCCTAGGGCATCAATCAAACCCCTTTGTCTGACTCATTTATCATGGTGCCTAATGGAGAACTGTTTGTTCTGCCTTACCTAGCTTCTTTCTGTGTACGGGGCTGGCTTTGCTCACTAGCCAAGCTTTCTGTGCTCAGTAATGGTATTTGACTGGTTGTTTTTTCTTTAGCTCTGATCATATACAGAAGTCATGTACAGTAGTTTGACGATAAGCACCCATTTATTTGCTCGGCCATTTTTGTGGTTTATATGGCTGCACATTGTTAGTCTTTTACAGTGATTCATGCTGTATGAGGGGGGTTGCTCTTCAGGGTTCCCTCTATTGTAATAATGTACTCCTTGGGTTATTGGATGTTATTTTGTATTTAATTATTTTTAATGGTCTGCATTATTTATGCCCAATGCCCACGGATGGAAATTCCGCAGCAAGATTCCCGCGGATTTTCAGTTGTTACATGCTGCCAAAGGATTGCATTAGCTTATGCAATCCTATGCTGACAGCTGCGATTTGACCGCGTGAAAACTCGCGCAGTATTAAAAACGCAGCATGTCCTATTTCTGTGCGGGCCTTGCAGAGGCTCGCACAGAAACGTCACCGCTGACGTGCCAGCTCTGCTATGCGCGGCGGGGCGCCAGCTTGCACATCATAGAGTGGAGCGAGAAGATATTTATATTTTGTTTTGCCTTTTTGTGTTTTTCACTCACAATTTTTCTGCGTTCATTAACTTTGTGTGTAACCCTTAGCACACCTATGAAGTATTTTTGCGGTTCCTGCCCTGACATGAAGTGGCATGTTACACAATCAAAAGCTGAACCGCCTTTGCTCGGTGTGCCCATTGTTTTACCTTATGAGCATCATATCGATGCCCTTAAAATGTCCCAGTCTTGACATGGTAAAATGCCCAAGCAACCTTAATACCTGATGCCAATAGGTATTAAGAGGTAATGAATAGAGGATTCCGTTTTACCTTAGTTCTTACTCTTGATGATGAAACTTTTCGTTATTCTCTTTTATTCTGTAGTTATCTGCCATTGAAGTGTCATGAAATGCTTATGGAACTTGAAAGTCAACCTTAACCTGCATACTATAGTTTTAGGGAATGTTCCCACGTAGCAGAAAATGTAGCGAAATGTCTGCAGTGGAATATCCGTCAACATTCACACCATAGATGCAGATTTTGATGCGTTTTTGTTGTGGATCTGCAGCAGATTTCACCCCTTTCACTTAAAAGGATGAAATTTGGCTGCAGATCTGCTACAAAAATTGCATCAAACATCCGCACCTATGGCTGATTGACAGGTTACCGTCTGCGTTGTGATGCGGAATGTCTGTTGCCGACATTCTGCTACATTTTCCGCTAGATGGAAACATTCTCTTATAGGTTTATACAGCCTTGATCTTTATGAAGGATCACAAAATGACAGCGCTGCTTTATATATTACACACATACCTATATATTTATTGCATTGGATTCATAGCTTCATAGTTAGGAGAAACTAACTTATGTTATGAAGCTAGGAAGTTATGTTGGATAGGACATTCTTCTGTAAAGTGCGTCACACTGCATGAACTGTCATAATCATATTGACTTTAAATTCATCCATTTCCTTTTCAGTCTCGCTTTGGGCAATCTGCTTTGAAGCCATCGAATGCGAAGAACTTTATGTCAATGCAGAGCTTGTGTTCCTCGGGTGGACAGAAGTTATCCAAAAGCAACGGCAGCCTGAACACATTAGGCAGCCTGAACAGTCCTCCTCGTCGGGGGCCACTAAAGTCAAACAACTTTCATCACAATCAGCACGAGCGGGAAAATGACGAGAACGAGAGCTTGTCTGATTCAAGACAGAATTCCATTAACAGCTTCACCACTTATAACGCGGGGTTTAGTGTAGCACGTGGTCAAATCAGTGCTTCCACCGGACATATTAATCACATTGGGGGATCATTAGACAGAGCTTCCCGAGGGGTGCGAGACATGGTATCTGGAGAGAAGAAACCCCTATCCTGCAAGAGTATGGCAACTTTAAGTCGCCTACATAGCTCAGGAGAACCACCTCCTCCATATGAGTACTCGCAGTCTGTAGAAGATGTAGCCCGCCAGCTGGAAGAAAGGCTGAATGAAAAGGGTATGGAACTAAGGCAGCTTAGAAGGAGTCCAAGCGACAAAGATGATCCTTTCACTCAGGTGAGTCAGTTTACTGCTTGAGAAAAAGAATCCAAAATAGTTATCTTAAATTGTATAGGCTGTATACTCCATGGTCACCGGTCACTGAGCAACTTCACCATTCAGTCAGACCTTAAATGGAAACCCAGTGAATAATTCCTAGCCACTTTTATGAGGCGTGACCACATCACCCTGGTGTGCCATTCAGCTTAAAGGGGTTTTGTCATTAAAAAAAAAAAAATACTTACCTATTCCTCCCCAGGCAGTCGTCTCACCGCATCTTCTTCTCGCTGATCTTCTCCAGTCCCGGGGTCACCTCACCGCAAGCCGGACAGGTCCTCTTTCTCCGCCTTCTTCTTCCAGCAGCTCAGTGTAGGTTATGTCACTAGTGACGTAATGTTCACTGCCTAGCAGGGAATGCCGATCTATTGCCGAGACTGTGCATGAGCACTATCTTGCCGCGAATGTTCATATTCCATTTCAGAGAGACCGCGTACATGTGCAGTCTCGGCAGTAGATCATCACTCCCTGCAAGGCTGTGAACGCTACCTCACTAGCCACATAGCATACATTGCCCCCAGGAAGGAGACTGCACAGAGTAAATGCTTTATCACCAGAAGAAGAATCAACCTGCTGGAGTGAGGGGGACTGCAGGAGACAGGAGAAGATGTGGTAAGAAGACTAACGAGTGAGGAATAGGTAAGTATAGAAGTTTTGTTTTCTAATGACAGAACCCCTTTAACTTCTTCACTTTGTCAATTAATTTGTCAATCTCTCCATCTGTCCACTGATATAGAAGCGCCACCTTCACCCTTACCTAGGTCTTGCCTATAGGCCATATGTTTTTGCATAGTTTTCTTAATTCATTTTATGTAATTGCAGCCTAAATTAATGTTGGTTGTCTTACTATTTATCTACTCTCTATGCAGGTATTTGAAGACAAGCGTCGTCTTTGGATGGAAGAACTTGATGAATTAAAGCAGATGTACATAACGAAGCTGCAGCAAATCTCTCAGCAGGCGTTGCGCAGCCAGCGGGCCTTGCAGCTGCAGCTCTACAAGGTTCAGCAGGAGAAAAAGCGTCTTCATGAGGAACTCAACTGCATCAGAGCAGAATGTGAGCAGCTGAGGCAAAAACAGCCGACACAGATTGAAAATCTTAATCCTAGCCTTGAAGAATCTAAATGGGAGGTAGGAGAGATCACTGATAAATTATCAAGATTTTAACTTTCCCATCTATTAGTTTGATTGCTGTAAATACCCGTACTGCTAGTCATTTCACTCATCCACTTGCTTTACCATTTGAATGTATCCTTCTTTAGATACATTATGTCTAGAGATGAGCGAGTATACTCGCTAAGGCACATTACTCGAGCGAGTAGTGCCTTAGCCGAGTATCTCCCTGCTCGTCTCTAAAGATTCATGGGGCGGGGAGTGGCAGGGGAGAGCAGGGAGATCCCTCTCTTTCTCTCCCCCCCCCCCTCCCCCCGCTCCCCGCCGCAACTCACCTGTCACCCGCGCCGGCCCCCGAATCTTTAGAGACGAGCGGGGAGATACTCGGCTAAGGCACTACTCGCTCGAGTAATGTGCCTTGGTGAGTATACTCGCTCATCTCTAATTATGTCTTATTTACTAATACTGCCTAAGGCCACTTTCTCTCGCACCATTTTTTTACAGCGTTTAGCATGGCGTTTGAAACTCCACGCTAAAAGCTGTAAAACTCCTCCATTCATTTCAATGGGGCTTCTCAGATGAGCTTTAGAAAGTGCTGTTTCCAATGCCGCGATTTTCGAACGCTGTCTGCTTTATTTTAGTGCGTTTCAACCCTCTGTAATAGCAGTGTTCTCTGCTCTATCCTGATCTCCTCCACCATCCCTCAGCACTGTCATACAGCCATATGTAATAGTAGTGTTCTCTGCTCTGCCCTGATCTCCTCTACCATCCCTCAGCATTGTCATACAGCCCTCTGTAATACCAGCGTTCTCTGCTCTCTCCTCCTGATCTCCTCCTCTACCACCTCCTAGCACTGTCATAAAGCCTAATGTTATAGTAGTGTTCTCTGCTCTGTCCTGATCTGCTCCACCATCCCTCAGCACTGTCATACAGCCATATGTAATAGTAGTGTTCTCTGCTCTGCCCTGATCTCCTCTACCATCCCTCAGCATTGTCATACAGCCCTCTGTAATACCAGCGTTCTCTGCTCTCTCCTCCTGATCTCCTCCTCTACCACCTCCTAGCACTGTCATAAAGCCTAATGTTATAGTAGTGTTCTCTGCTCTGTCCTGATCTGCTCCACCATCCCTCAGCACTGTCATACAGCCCAATGTAATACGGTAGTAGTGTTCTCTGCTCTCCGTCCTCCTGATCTCCTCCACCATCCCTCAGTACTGTCATACAGCTCTCTGTAATAGTGTTCTCTGCTCTATCCTGATCTCCTCCACCATCCCTCAGCACTGTCATCCAGCCCTCAGTAATAGTAGTGTTCTCTGCTCTCCATCTTCCTGATCTCCTCCACCATCCCTCAGTACTATCATACAGCCCTCTGTAATAATAGTGTTCTCTGCTCTATCCTGATCTCCTCCACCATCCCTCAGTACTGTGATACAGCTCTCTGTAATAGTGTTCTCTGCTCTCTGATCTCCTCCACCATCCCTCAGCACTGTCATACAGCCCTCTGTAATAGTAATGTTCTCTGCTCTATCCTGATCTCCTCTACCACCCCTCAGCACTGTCATATAGCCCTCTGTAATAGTAATGTTCTCTGCTCTGTCCTCCTGATCTCCTCTACCACCCCTCAGCACTGTCATACAGCTCTCTATAGTAGTAGTGTTCTCTGCTCTCTGTACTGATCTCCTCCACCATCCCTCAGTACTGTCATACAGTCCTCTGTTATATTAGTGTTCTCTGCTCTGTACTGATCTCCTTTACCATCTTCCAGCACGGTCCTACAGCCCTATGTAATAGCTCAGTGGAAAGGCAGTGAATGCACGTTCACAACAGGGGAGGGGGAGGCGCTGTCCGTTTACACTGACAGAATTTGCTAATATTTCAGTCCTTCGGTCTGCAGTGCCTTGGAACACAATACAAGCACAGAAATCAAACAATCAGAAATGTTTAATGAAAACCAATTACAAAACGTCTTCATTTCAAAAAACAAATTGATTAAAATAATGAGTGCAAATGCGTAAAGAAGCCTTTATTTTTTAATTGCTAGTTAGAGAAGAGATGAGTCATTACTGGGACACATCTGGCCTTTTGGTGTGAAGTCCAGTTCTATCATGCCAAGCTCTTGTTATATCATCCTCCTCCAGGAGCCAAGTAACAAGTGATAAGTACTATCTGCAGCTGCTAAAACTAGGGGCCAACAAAAGCTACAGGCTGGGAGCAAAACTGGTTTAGAAAATGACTACACTTCACTACCTGCAGAAAGCCGGTCCCTAAGTAAACGGCCCCAAGAAGACCACATATAGTTCTGTCTGCACCCTGTATTATTGTTGCACACAAAGTATTCTGTAACATCATTGTGTTACTCATTCATTTGTTTTCATTTTGTAGATTTCTCAGAAGGCTGGTG
Organism: Eleutherodactylus coqui; assembly: GCF_035609145.1. Classification (NCBI taxonomy): domain Eukaryota; kingdom Metazoa; phylum Chordata; class Amphibia; order Anura; family Eleutherodactylidae; genus Eleutherodactylus; species Eleutherodactylus coqui. Next base: position 113,617,335 of record NC_089838.1, read on the forward strand.
AGATTTCACTCCTGAAACAGCAAATTAGAGACTGTCAAACTGAGATTACTCAGAAAATGGGGGAAATATTCTTGATGAAGACGCAACTCCGGGAAGCAAAAGCTTTAGCAAGAGAGCGAGAGAAAGAGTCTACAGACTTAAAAGCTCGCCTTCAGTCTCTGGAGGCTGCCAAAGAAAAACCTGCAAGTACTCAAGGAAACCTTCCTGGCATGGATGACTCAAGGTGGGGTCAAAAAGAAGGTTCAGAAGCGTCGGAGTTGGAGAGGATAAAGGCTGAGCTGATGCTGGAGAGACGTCAGAATGAAGCACAGATGTTGAATTTTGAGAATGAAAGGAAAATTTGGAAAGAGGAAAAAGATAAAGTCTTAAGATACCAGAAGGAGATCCAGGCAAGTTACCTAGAAATGTATCATCGCAATCAGGCTCTTGAGAGACAGATGCAAGAAATTAGACCAATTCCAGTTCAATCTCCGACTACCCCCTCACTTTGGATGGACGCTGTGGAATCATTTGAGACCACATGAAACTTGGAGTACTTTCTGAGAGCTAAGTAAGCGCTGGTCGTAGGAGCAGGTCGTCTGTTTATTTATGAGTTTTGACGATGTGAGAACCTCTGCAATCCTCACAAACGAGTCTATTGCTTTTTGTGGTATGGAGAAGCCAGATCACTCTCTCTGGGTCACGATTATTTGATCATTAAACTTTTCTGCCACTATGCCATGGTGAACTAAGTGGACAGATGTTGGCATCACCCATCAGATCTTCAGTTTTCGGTATGACATAAGGGAAAACAAGTCATAACTCTCAATATTATAGAACATTTGGTTGGAGGATGATAATCCATAACTAAAGAACGGCTGTGTTCCGGACACTCTTGACTGTAGACTCATTGCAGCACTTTATCTATTGCCTCAGGTCAACTGTTTGTTGGGGCTTATAGAAATGTTCAGAGCTGTGAAGACAAACCTATATTTGTAGGAGCTTTTAAACCTTTAACTTCTACAATGTTGTGACAATAGTTGGATTATAATGTACACTATTTTAATAACTGACTGTAGTTTGAAGACTGGGCCCATAAACACCTTGGTCTGGCGAAATATTGATGGGCTGAAGAATGATCCAAGAAGCATAATAGTAGTCAGAAGTGACATGAAGGAGGTGGTTCCTCTAACCTTTTTGAGTCTGCTTACAATATTCCTTAAGATTCCAAAACAGGTTATACAGGACCGGTCACATGTAATGTTATGGTTGAGCAGGGTATAAGCATCTGTCCTGAAATAACAACCAATACAAGAAAATGGGCTATTAACCCTTTCCAATCCACTGTCTGACGTCTGATTTAAGACATTCTGATTTGAAGGCTGTACAGCTCCGATGTCGGAAGACGTCCGGCAGGGTATTCTTACTGTATATTACTGGCCGCTCTGTTGTCAGGGGCATCCACAGCATGTCCCATACCTCAGTACTTGCTCTAGCCAGCAGATGGCACCATTGTATAATGGCAGAAAGAGAGAGCCCCCCTAGGAAACCTTGAATCCAAAATTGGATTGCAAAGGGTTAATCTGGAAAAGCTTGTGGCAAATTTATTATTTTTACATTGTATCAACCTCATCACATTTGTGTAAGGCCGGTTACAGACTAGTGTATTTTAGCTCTATTTGGCCGTCTTTTGAAGACTGCAATACAGAGCTAATGTATCTATTCACATGGCCGTAGTTTTACAACTGAAAACACAGTATGACCTGCTTTTTTGCCTCCATATTTCTATTCTTTTCTATTGGGCAACTACTGATCAGTAATTAACCATTAAAAGAAGAAAAAACGGTGGCAAATACCGATGACCTACTATTGTAATGGCATCTGGAACGTCCGTAATATGGATCCGTATTATGGAAGGGTTTTCACATTCTCGTCTGAACTCGGCCTTCAGCTGTGTTTGATATTACTGGATCGCATGATCTGTCTCTGTTAGCAAATACTTGTCTTCCTCATGAAATTAAAAAGGCTTTAGCTGCTTTTCTATGAACTCTGTGATGTGCCATTCCTCTGTAATTCCTCCTAGAAATGTGTGAAGAAAATTTAATATTTTACTTGTTAGTATGGAGCGGCCCTACACTGTCAACTGTATCACTGAATGGGCAGGATCCGATGTAGGGACAAAAGACCAGTGACAAAAGTTAGGGTGAAACAAAGTTGGCTATTTGGTCATACATTTCCAGGAGAAATAACAGAAAAATGGAACAACTTTAAGTTCTAAGAAAAGATCCTACTAGATTGATATGTTATGGAAAATGCTATTAAATCCAAGAACGGACATGTCAGGAGATTGACGGGTGCTCTTTAAACAGATTGCTTATGTCATTGTAGCCGATCATTAAAAAAGTATAAATCAAAAAGATTTAACTATAAACCTATGTCCTGAGCAGTGGAACGCGGTGCTGTTTGTGTTAAACATAGTAAATCTTACCGTTTGATACTGTTCATTTTAGTGACCATGGCAAAAAAGGGACTTTGCCGATACAATGTACGAGGTCACACACATTGTGTGCTTTATTATGGATTTTTGAGATTGTTTTTATTAAACAATTTTCAAACTTGAAATGTGAAAAATGTGTGTTTTCTCTTAAACCTATATATCAATCAATAGCTATGACTATTTTTCTACACCGAGGAACCAGGGAGTGTCTACACTTGTCTGCATTAAATCCATTAAACATAAGGTTAGTACTGACGGTTATTTGACTTCAACCAGGTCTTGCTTGTGGGGCTTATCACAGAATTGACATGTCATCAGCCTGCAGATAAGTGTCTGATCACTGGGAACTCCAGCGATCACAAGAACAAGGGCCTTTCCCTGTTTGAACAAAGCAGCTCAGTGCATACTCAACCATTGCACCATTCAAAGGCTATAAACTATGGACTGAGAGAGATAGCTGGGTGCAGCGCTTCTTCTGGTAAAGTCCTTCTAATCCCGGGAGTATTTTTTTTTTTTTTTCCCCTCCCCATTTTTAAGGCGGTCACTACAGATTTTTGTAGGGTTATCTTTGAAAAGCAGCTTCCTTTTATTTACTGGCCATTGGAAAACTTAATAATCACAAGATAAACTATTTGGGGCAGACTATAGAGCTCCAGTTCCAAAAAAGTTGGGACACTGTGTAAAAAGTAAACGTAAAGAACGGTACAGCCATTTGATTGATTGCAAAATACATTACCATATATTCCGGCGTATAAGACTACCTTTTAACCCCGAAAAATCTTCTCTGCAGTCGGGGGTCATCTTATACGCCGGGTATACAAAAAAAAAAGCAGTACTCACCTCCCCCGGCGTTCTGCGGCACTGCTGCAGGCTGTCGCTCCCTCCTCCACATTGGCTGTGATTGGCTGACGCTGCGTGAGTTAGCCAATCACAGCATTAGCTTTCTGGAGGCGGGGATTTCAAGCCACGCATCCAGAAAGCAATGATCTGTCGGTGATGAGGAGGGAGCGACAGTTTGCAGCAGCGCCGCAGAACGCCGGGGGAGGTGAGTACTGCCTTTTTTTTTTTTTTTACACACCGTATTCCCAGCGTATAAGGTGACAGTTGGGGGGGTCATCTTATACGCCCAGTCGCCTTATACGCTGGAATATACGCTAATTTAAAAATGAGGAAAAAAGCCAGACTTTTATACCGGGAAAGATCTTTGAACAAATTATTAAACAGCATGTATGCAAATACTTTGATGAGAATGGAGTAATTAACCAGAGCCAGCATGGGTTTGTAACAAACAAGTCATGCCAGACGAATCTAATTTCTTTCTAAGATAGAATCTCCAACTGAGTTGATCAGGGAAATGCGGTAGCTATACTATATCTTAACTTTAGTAAAGCATTTGACAAAGTATCTCATACTATACTTATTGAAAAAATGACCAAATATGGGATTGACAAGGCAACTGTTAGGTGGATTCACAACTTGCTGAGTGATCGTACTCAGAGTTGCTGCACATCCAAGTGGAAGAATGTATCAAGTGGGGTACCGCAAGGCTCTGTCTTAGGCCCAGTGGTGGTCAACATTTTTATAAATAATCTGGAGGAGAGAACCGATGGGAAACTGATCAAATGTGCCGACCACACAAAGCTAGGAGGGATAGCTAACACTAGGGAAGAGAGAGAGAGTATTCAAAAAGATCTAAAAAAGCTTGAACAGTGGGCGGCGACTAACAATGGTATTTAACAAGGAGAAATGCAAAGTTCTACGTCTGGGCAAGAAAAGTGAAAACCACAGAATGGGAGGAATTGGGCTAAGCAGCAGCACATATGAAAAAGACTTGGGTATACTACTAGATCATAGACTGAACATGAGCCAACAATGTGATGCAGCAGCCAAAAAGGCAAACACAATTCTGGGATGTATTAAGAGAAGCATAGAGTCTAGATCACGTGAGGTCATTATCCCCCTCTACTCTTCCTTAGACAGACCTCATCTGGAATATTGTGTCCAGTTCTGGGCACCCCACTTTAAAAAAGACATCGACAAACTGGAGCAAGTTCAGAGAAGAGTTACCAAGATGGTAAGCAGTCTGCAAATCATGTCCTATGAGAAACGGTTAAAGGATCTGGGAATGTTTAGCTTGCAAAAAAGAAGGCTGAGAGGAGACTTAACCCTCTCCAATGCAATTTGTATTCTAGTTTTCCGGGGGGGCTTACTCTTTTTCTGCTGTTATACAATGACGCTATATGCTGGCTAAAGCCAGTACTGCATGAGGTGACACATTGGATAGGCTCCGACAACAGAGAGGCTGGCAATATACAGTAAGACAACCCCAATGGACTTCTTCCAAAATCGGAGCTGTACAGCCTTAAATCATAATGTCTTTAGCCGGCAGGCAGTGGATTGGAGAGGGTTAATAGCTGTCTACAAATATCTGAAGGGCTGTCACAGTGCAGAGGGATCAGCCCTATTCTCATTTGTGCAAGACTAGAAGCAATAGGATGAAACTGAAAGGGAGGAGACACAGATAAGATATTAGAAAGGACTTTCTGAGAGTGAGGGTGATCATTGAGTGGAACAGGTTACCACGGGAGGTGGTGAGTGCTCCCTCAATGGAAGTGTTCAAACAAAGGCTGGACAAATATCTGTCTGGGATGATTTAGTGATCCTGCACTGAGCAGGTGGGGGGGGGGACCAATGACCCTGGAGGTCCCTTCCAACTCTACCATTCTATGATTATTCATAATCTAGTACGGACACTGTCAGCAGGCAAGATTGGGCAAGAATCGCATCATGTGACGTGATGTGATTCACTGAATTTTTGTCATTCTGAGTTGCAGAGTTTACTCATTTGTAATGTTCTCTGTAAAACAACAAGCTGTCTAGTTTCATTTCAGGATGTGACTTACATGGAGCTGGAGCAAGTACCCACTTGTCACCAGCAGCTGCAGAGCGATGAGGATCTGAGACAGTGAATCGCAGTGGGTGTATACAAAACTTGGCAGGCTGAGTAGAAACAAAACCTAGCTATAGCTCAATCCTACAAAAGAAACCCCCACCGGAACTGTTTCATCACATGCCCAAAACTATTGTCAGCACTTAACTACAGTTTTCCTATTTTGGGTGAGGTGTCAGGAGTTTAATCTCACACATGATATTTAAACCCTTGATCCAAGATCAGAGACTGCTACTAGCTTTCATCTGTACAGGGAAATCTACAATTAAAATAGCTTTCGCTTTACTCATGTTAAAGTGACAGTGCTTTATTACACTAAAAAAAATTTTGGGGGGTGAAGGCGTGAAATCTTCAAAATGAATTATATATACCTTTTTTGGAACTTATTTATTTCATTTTTTAAGTGAAGAATATTCAATGCTGCAATAGCTTAAAAGGGGAGAAGATTAGCCCCCATGCAAAATAAGGAGGCAGTGCCAATTTGCAGAATTTATTACTAGGATATGTTTACTGGAACACTAGAATTAGTTTTTGGGAAATATATAGTGTGCAAAAGTTTTAGAGGTGTATAGAAAAAATGCTGTTAAGTAAGAATGCTTTCAAAAATAGAAGTGTTAGTTTTTTTTTTTGTTAATTAACAAAATACAATTAAGTACAAAAGAAAAATGTAAATCAAATCAATATTTGGTGTGACCACTCCTTACCTTAAAACAGCATCAATTCTTCTATGTACACTTGCACACAGTTTTTGAATGAATGTGGCGGGGAGGTTGGGCCAAACATCTTTAAAGAACTAAAAACAGATCTTCTGTGGATGTAACTTGTTCAGATTCTTCCGTCTCTTCATGTCATCCCAGACAGACTCGATGATGAAATCAGGACTGTGTGGGCATCATGTCATATTACTTTCAGGACTCCTTTGGGTGAAATTCTTCTATTAAGGCTGCTTTTGCCGAGACTTCACTGAAGAGTAGCCAGGTGAACCTGGGTTCCACTGGTTTCTGCCAGTTCTGAGCTGATGGCACTGGAGATATTCTGAGTTCGAAGGGAAGTAAGCATGATTTTTTTTTTCATCTGCTGCACAGTTTCCTTAGCCGACCACTAGGTCTCCAGTCCTCAACATTGACAGATTCTGCAAAAGAGCTTGAACAGCACATCTTAACACCCCAGCCTGCTTTGCAATGTTTGCCTGGAAGAGACCTTTCATATACAGTATAACTGCCTTGTGTCTTGCCGTGGTGTGACATGACCTGTGACGTAAATTGTCTTCCACAACCTGACCTTTTGTAGTAGAGTTTGGCTGTTCCTCACCCAATTTTAAGCCTTCTATTTAGCTGATTTTGTTAATGACCAAAGTTCATTCTACATATGAAAATTAAAACTCATTGTCACACTGTTTGGTATAACTTGTTAATCATACACCTGACTACAGTCCTACAAAATCCCTGTTACCTGTGTACCTAGAATTGATGCTGCTTTGAAGGAAAAGGGTGAAGTCCTGGTGGAGTCCAGATTGACAGGGGGGTGGCGCCCCCTCTACCTGATTTAAATGCACAGCTGGCTTGGCTGCAGAGCGGGGTCGCAAGCAGGGAGGCCACACAGCCCTGAGGTGCCGTTACAGGCGGCGCCGCCCCCCCATGTCACATCTCTCAGCCGGCAGCAGAGAGCCGACGGTGTCGTGAAGACACACATTGAGAGGCCGTGGCTGCATACTGCAGGACCAGAGCACAGCGGCGGATCACTCATATTCCGACCGTCCTCCATTGCAGGATCTTCAAGGACCTTATTCCGCCAATCAGGAGCTAGGGGTGTGACAGGGGCGTTCCTCCATGGAAGCCCTGTCAAACACCTAGCTTCCGGTGGCATCGAGAAACACTAGTACCCACTTAGTGTTAATAGCATTTTGTTAATTGACAAACTATTTCTGAAAGCATTCTTAATTTGCTGTATTTTTCCACACCTGTCTAAACCTTTTGCACAGGACTGTATCTCCCACTTACTTTTATCATTCACTTCTATTTGTCATTTTACACGATTTTTAGTATATTCCTGGAGCTCTTGGCCTTTTAGATATCCTGTAGGGGTTACTATCCTGCTGATCATTACAGATTTGGCTGGGTAATGTCTGCAGGGACAGGCTTAACAATCCTTACAGAGGGGGGGAGGTTCCTGCTGCAGCCAGCTGCGTTACAGTTAATGAGGGGGAGGAGATGCAGAAGATTTATTTTTATAAGACAAAATGGTTTTAAAGGCGAGGAGGAAATTAGGCAAGGCATGGCTGGGTTTTGTGTGTACTTGCTGTATGAAGTGTTCCTTTTAAAGTGAAGCAACATAATATGTTAGGCTGAATAAAGACAATGTCCATCTAGTTCAGCCCGTTTCAATCCCCTAGATCAGTGATGGTGAACCTTTTAGAGACCGAGTGCCCAAACTGCAACCCAAAACCCACTTATTTATTGTAAAGTGCCAACATGTCAGGGGGCGGGGCTTATCACAACGTATGATTTTTACCCCCATCGTTCTTAAAAGGACAAGGCTGTTTCAAAATAGACCGGGTGCAGTTTTTGACTGCTTTTGGATGCGGAAATGCTGTGGAATTTGCCACGGAAATTTCCGCTGAGGACATTCTGCAGCATTTCCACCTCGTGTAAACATATCCCAGCAGTGATATGGACCCCCCAGAGCAGCCCCAGCAGTAAGGGTGACCGCCCCAGAGCAGCCCCAGTGCTAATAGTTACCGACCCCAGAGTGGCTTTAGTGGTTATAGTGACCCCACACAGCGGCCCCAGCGGAAATAGTGACACCGCACAGTGGCCCCAGTCGTAATAGTGACATCCCACAGTGGCCCCCCAGTAGTAATAGTGACACCACACAGTGGTCTCAGTGGTAATAGTAAAATCCCACTGTGGCCCCAGTAGTAATAGTGACATCCCACAGCAGCCCCCAGTAGTAATAGTGTCACCTCACAGCGTCCCCAGTAGTAATAGTGACATCCCACAGTGACCCCCAGTAGTAATAGCGACATCCCATAGTGGCCCCTGTAGTAGTAGCGCCCCCCTCTGAGACCCAAATCCCCCCCCCCCCCACCTCCTCTGCTTGGTGCTGTTGCTGCCACTGATCCCAGGAGCACAATGTGACGTGCTGCCGGACACCTTCTCCCCTCCCCTGCTCTTGCGGAACGAAGTAGGAGACTTCAGAGGAGGGGGAAGGAGGATCCCGGCTGCACACTGACATCACAGTGTGAGCCGGGATCAGCGCCTCTAGCAGCGCTGCTGAGTGAATACCAGCAGGGGAGCTGCGGCACCTCTGCCGGTATTTACTAATGTGGTGAGCGGCCGATGGTGGCGAGTGCCGCCTCTGGCACGCGTGCCATAGGTTCGCCACCACTGCCCTAGATCATCCAGAGGAAGGCAAAAACCCCAAAAAGGCAGAAGCCAATTAGCCCATTTGGGGGAATATTCCTTTTCGACTCCATAATGGCAATCAGAATAATCCCGGGATCAACCTCTGATAGTTTCTACTTGACTGTAAGACCCGAACTACAAACCCGCTGGTCACCTAATGTCTATGTCTGTAATATCCTTCCGCTCGAGAAAGACGTCTAGTCCCCTCTTAAACTCCCCTATGGATTTTGCCATCACCACATCCTCAGGCAGAGAGTTCCAAGTCTCATTGCTCTTACAGTAAAGAACCCTTTTCTGTGTTGGCGATGAAACCTGCTTTGTTCTAGACGTAGCAGATGCCCTCTTTGTTACCGTCATAGTCCTGGGTATAAACATCCTGGGAGAGATCCTTGTATTGTCCCCTCATGTATTTATACATAGTTATTAGATCGCCCCTTAACCATCTTTTTTCCAGGGTAAACAATCCCAATTTGGATAGCCTCTCTGGGTATTCCAGTCCTCTCATTCCATGTATTAGTTTAGTTGTTCTTCTTTGAACACCATCAAGCACGGCAACATCCTTCCTGAGCACCTGTGTCCAGAACGGTGCGCAGAATTCCATGTGAGGCCTGACCAGTGCCTTATATAGTGGGAGGATAATGTTCTTATCCCTCACCCCTATGCATATATTGTATTTCAGCCGCACTTCAGTAGCGGGGAGCGATTCCAGCAACCTCATTGGTTGTTGGGTACACCCCCCCGTTTGGAGATGTGCACGAGTGCTAGTTCAGGAGACCCGTGGCCCGTGCACGAGTGCTACCTCACGAACCCTGCGGCCCGTTAAATAAGCAGTAGCATGCCCGTAGGAGGGTCGGCAACTTGTTCTCTGTTGGCCGATGTTATGAACCCCTTGCAGGCTGCCTGTTCCCTGCTGTGAGATCAGCACAGCAACTCCCGGTCACTTAATGTACTCAGCCGTGGTGTGACCCCTGACCGGCTGCACCGATCAACCCTTCAATAATAAGCCTGGAAGAAGTATATTCTGATCGGCAGATCTGCTACATCCCGTGTGTCTTATCATAGAAGGCTGGATCGGTGCGGACAGTCGGTAGTCAGACCCGGGCTGAGTACATTAAGTAACCGGGAGTGCTGTGCTGATCTCACAAGAGGGAACACCAGCCTGCAGGGCATGAGAACAGCGGACAACACAGTAGAACTGTAACGCTGGCAGGCGCTGCAGGGTGCCGCCGACCCTCCTATGGGGCTGCTAGCAATTATGTCACAGGCCGCGGGGCTCGTTAGGTAGCGCTCATGCGGGGCTCGTGCACATCTCCAAAGGGGGGTGTGTACCCAACAACCAATGAGGTTGCTGGAATCGCTCCCCGCTACTGAAGTGCGGCTGAAATACAATATATGCCACCACTATACCTCTTTTAATGCACCCCAAAACTTTATTAGCTTTTGCAGGAGCTGACTGGTATTGGTTGCTCCAGTTAAGTCTACAGTCCACTAGTACTCCCAGGTCTTTTTCCATCTCACTTTTCCCTAGCAGTACCCCGTTTAGTGTATATTGGTGACATCCATGTCGTCTGCCCATGTGCATAACCTTACATTTATTAACATTGAACTAGTAGTTTATTTTTTTTAATTCAGATACATCCATAATTTGGTGCTGATTTTAATTTCATTATCTTTTTACGATTAGGGGGTCTTTTAAATACCCTGCTTCCCTTTACACTTCCATAGTTACATAGTAAAATGCTGACTACCACCACTAGGGGGAGGCTTACTGCAAACTGATCTATCCAGCGCTCATGAAACTCAATAACATGGCCTCTAGTAAGTGTCTAAGCTCCCCCTAGTGGTGGTTAGTGTACAGCAATGATAAGCATGTATTATATGCAGATCATACAAGTTCTGGACCGCATGCTAGCTTCAATATCTAAAGCTAAATATACACAAATAAACACATTTAATCCTGGAAACCTCCAGCCCTTTATTGACCAGTGTATCTCAGTAATAAATGGCCAGCCACTTTTAAGCAATTTTGCACACATGGTATAAAGGACTTCTCTATTGAACTACCAAAATTCCCGCAGTGCATTTTAAGACTGGGTGGGCTCCTTTTTCTAGTTGTTTTGAGATGCACCCAATTATACAAATTATTTATGTATATACACTCATTGTATAAAGACTAATAATAATTATCCATGCCCTGGGAGTTGTCAAAATCAAATGAAGCTTTCTCTGTGTGATTGTAAGGTTGATATAAGTGATTACAATATCGGAGCAAAAGGATCATTTATTGCATAAACTGAATGCTTGAAGGGAGGCTCTACTACCCTGTTGTACCGCCTCAAGCTAGGATACAAGATATGATACAGGAGGCTCTAGTACCCTGTTGTACCACCTCTAGCTTGGATACAACATAGGATACGGATGGGCATGGGGGCTCTAGTACCCTGTTGTACCGCCTCTGGCTTGGATACAAGATGTGATACGGGCAGGCATGGAGGCTCTAGTAGCCTTTTCTTCTGCCTCTAGCTTGGATACTAGATGTGATACAGAGCAGGCATGGAGGCTCTAGTACCCTGTTGTACTGCCTCTGGCTTGGATACTAGATGTGATACAGGTGGGCATGGAGGCTGTAGTACCCTGTTGTACTGCCTCTAGCTTGGGTACGAGATGCGATATGGGCAGGCATAGCGGCTGTAGTACCCTGTTGTACCGCCTCTAGTTTGGATATGCCAAGGGTGGATATGCCAAACCTTTTATATGCCAAGGGTGGAATCGCTTTTAAGGCTTCAGGTGACAAGACTGTTCAGCTAATCACCCCACAACCCTAATCATTTGTATATCTGCCTGAGATATAAATACATACCAAGTTTTGCAGCAAAATAACTTCTAGGGGTGTGACTTATTTATTTTAATTTTGACAGTGTAATTTTAGAAGCCAGATGCGGAACTATAGAGGATGCAGGGGATGCAGTTGCACCCGGGCCCAGGAGCCTTAGGGGGCCTATAAGGCCTCAGTTCACCATATAGGGAGCCCAGTACTATGAATAAAGCATTATAGTTTGGGGCCCAGCTACAGGTTTTGCATCGGGGCCCATATGCTTCAAGATACGCCTCTGATAGAAGCACTTTTTAACTTCATATATATTGCCGTTTACTCCCCTGAAACTGAGGTGGGTATAGGATCCCTAGTTACAAGGACAAATAGTCTCCTGCCGTGATAATAGCCACTGGCAGAGATGATCTGGGAAAGCAAAGACCCAGCAACTCAGCCATGCCAGGGGGTACATGTGATCACCACGTCCGAGAGCTAGCAGCAATTATCGCATAATGCTGAATGAGTATTATGTAGACTGTAGAAAGAGGGGTTACAAATTACTTCTGTCTTCTCCGCAGGGTCCCTGGCTGTCTCTTGATACCTAGACACTTGATCTGCTCCTGCTAGACTGCAAGAACTTTTATACCTGTGCCATAAATATATGATTGGACCTATTAACCTTTTAACCCCTTAGTGACGGCCCTATCATAAAACTACATCCTGCTGTTGAGATGGGGGATCCGTGCAGGTGTCATGGCAGCCGGGGGCCTAATGAATGGCTCCAGGGCTGCCTTAGCAGACTGCCTATCAAGCCATCCACACAGGGTGGCTTGGAAGACTGCCTGTAAAAAAGCAGTATGACGTAATGCTATAGCGCACAAAATGACCGCAGAAAATAATTGAAAAAAAGTAAATATCTTAAAAAAAAAATAAAAGTACTACAGCAAACAAAATACTATACAAGTTTGGTATCGTAGTAATCGTACTGACCCATAGAATAAAAATATCAGGTCGTTTTTGTTGCAATTTGTGTGCTGTAGAAACAGAACGCACCGAAAGATGGTGGAATGTCGTTTTTTTTCCATTTCTCTCCGCTAAGAATTTTTTAAAAGTTTTTCAGTAAATTATATGGTACAATAAATAGTGCCATTGAAAAATACAACTCATCCCTCAACAAAACAAGCCCACATACAGCGACGTCGATGGATAAATTAGGAAGCTACGATTTTTTAAAAGGGAGTAGGAAAAAACAAAAATGGAAAAAAAACAAAAAGCTCCGTCACTAAGGGGTTAAATGCCGGTCAAATCTGACAGCGGCATTTAAATGCCCCTATTAACGTTTGGGGGTCCCGAATGGCCTGCCGCAATGATATCGCAGGGGTGTGGGTGGTGGCCATGGCAGCCGCAGGCCTTCTGAAACCCCAAGGGCTGATAACATTATACTATGATCTGACAGGCTGTCAGCATTATATTATACCGCAATCTATGGCATTACATTGTACTCCTGGAACAATCAAACTAGTGCAAGTTCTTGTCTCCCTATGAGGACTAAAAATAAATAAATAAATAAAAATTAGTTTTAATTTTTTTTTCTTAATTATAACTTTTATTACTAGAGATGAGCGAGCACCAAAATGCTCGGGTGCTCGTTACTCGGGACGAATTTATCGCGATGCTCGAGGGTTCGTTTCGAGTAACGAACCCCATTGAAGTCAATGGGCGACCCGAGCATTTTTGTATTTCGCCGATGCTCGCTAAGGTTTTCATGTGTGAAAATCTAGGCAATTCAAGAAAGTGATGGGAACGACACAGAAACGGATAGGGCAGGCGAGGGGCTACATGTTGGGCTGCATCTCAAGTTCACAGGTCCCACTATTAAGCCACAATAGCGGCAAGAGTGGCCCCCCCCCTCCCAACAACTTTTACTTCTGAAAAGCCCTCATTAGCAATGCATACCTTAGCTAAGCACCACACTAGCTACAACAAAGCACAATCACTGCCTGCATGACACTCCGCTGCCACTTCTCCTGGGTTACATGCTGCCCAACCCCCCTCCCCCCTGCACGACACAGTGTCCACAGCGCACACCAAACTGTCCCTGCGCAGCCTTCAGCTGCCCTCATGCCACACCACCCTCATGTCTATTTATAAGTGCGTCTGCCATGAGGAGGAACTGCAGGCACACACTGCAGAGGGTTGGCACGGCTAGGCAGCGACCCTCTTTAAAAGTGGTGGTGCGATAGCCCACAATGCTGTACAGAAGCAATGAGAAATCCAATCCTGTGCCACCTCCATCAGGAGCTGCACACGTGGGCATAGCAATGGGGAACCTGTGTGCCACACACTATTCATTCTGTCAAGGTGTCTGTATGCCCCAGTCAGACTGGTAATATGTACCTTAACAGTAACCGCGTTGGTGGTAATGTGGTGGTGACTGCGGACCTAGTAGCGCGGTTTTATTTTGTTGGTTTTCGGAATGTGGCCAGGATTAAGTGGGCCGTGGCGGGGGGATGGTGGGGGGGCTCTCTTGTTGTGTCGGTAAAGGTGAAATTCTTGGACTGCCACCAGACGAACCAATGCAAAGGCATTTGCCAAGAATGTTTTCATTGTTGGAGGAGGAGGGGGATGTTTTTGAGGCACTACGTGTCCTCTCCACGTGTCCGTGGTTATATGCACCTTAACAGTAACCGCGTTGGTGGTAATGTGGTGGTGACTGCGGACCTAGTAGCACAGTTGTATTTTGTTGGTTTTCGGAATGTGGCCAGGATTAAGTGGGCCGTGGCGGGGGGATGGTGGGGGGGCTCTCTTGTTGTGTCGGTAAAGGTGAAATTCTTGGACTGCCACCAGACGAACCAATGCAAAGGCATTTGCCAAGAATGTTTTCATTGTTGGAGGAGGAGGGGGATGTTTTTGAGGCACTACGTGTCCGTGGTTATATGCACCTTAACAGTAACCGCGTTGGTGGGAAATGGCCTCGCCGCCATCATGTCTTTGGGAAGCCTCTGTTTCCACACCCCAGAGACATACCATTAGCAGCGGTATAGGCAGAGCCCATAATTCGTAACATTTCAGCCGTAGCATTAGGACAGGCCCCACTAACATATCACTAGCAACATTATAGCGGGAGCACAGTATTAGTTCCATTTCAGTAATAGTAGCACTCAAGACAGGCCCCAGTAACAATTCCGAAGCAGCAGTATAGGAGGAGCATAGTCTAAGTTCCATTTAAGTAATAGTAGCAGCCTACACAGGCCCCAGGAACAATTCCGAAGCAGCAGTATAGTGGGAGCGCAGTCTTAGTTCCATTTCAGTAGCTGCAGTATAGCCAAGGCCCAAGTTACATTTATGTAGCTAAAGTGTAGGCCAACCCCACACACCTTTCTGTACCATAAGTGCAGGCGAAGAACATAGAAATTGCTATGATTACACTGTAGGTGAGGGCCCAAAAAAATTGGTGTACCAACAGTACTAATGTACCTCAGTAAAAATTGGCCATGCCCAACCAAGACGGCAGGTGAAACCCATTAATCGCTTTGGTTAATGTGGCTTAAGTGGTAACTAGGCCTGGAGGCAGCCCAGTTTAACGAAAAATTGTTTCAAGTTAAAGTTCCAACGCTTTTAAGAGCATTGAAATGTATAAAAAATTTTTAGAAAAATTATATGAGTGAGCCTTGTGGCCCTAAGAAAAATTGCCCGTTCAGCGTGATTACGTGAGGTTTCAGGAGGAGGAGCAGGAGGAGGAGGAGGAATATTATACACAGATTGATGAAGCAGAAATGTCCCCGTTTTGGATGGTGAGAGAGAACGATGCTTCCATCCGCGGGTGCAGCCTACGTATTGCTTAGGTATCGCTGCTGTCCGCTGGTGGAGAAGAGAAGTCTGGGGAAATCCAGGCTTTGTTCATCTTGATGAGTGTTAGCCTGTCGGCACTGTCGGTTGACAGGCGGGTACACTTATCTGTGATGATTCCCCCAGCCGCACTAAACACCCTCTCCGACAAGACGCTAGCCGCAGGACAAGCAAGCACCTCCAGGGCATACAGCGCTAGTTCAGGCCACGTGTCCAGCTTCGACACCCAGTAGTTGTAGGTGGCAGAGGCATCACGGAGGACGGTCGTGCGATCGGCTACGTACTCCCTCACCATCCTTTTACAGTGCTCCCGTCGACTCAGCCTTGACTGGGGAGCGGTGACAGTCTTGGTAGGGAGCCATAAAGCTGTCCAGGCCCTTAAAGACTGTTGCACTGCCTGGGCTGTACATGCTGCTCGATCTCCGCACCTCCCCTGCTACCTGGCCCTCGGAACTGCGCCTTCTGCCACTAGCGCTGTCGGATGGGAATTTTACCATCAGCTTGTCCGCCAGGGTCCTGTGGTATAGCAACACTCTCGAACCCCTTTCCTCTTCGGGAATGAGAGTGGGAAGGTTCTCCTTATAGCGTGGGTCGAGCAGTGTGTACACCCAGTAATCCGTAGTGGCCAGAATGCGTGTAACGCGAGGGTCACGAGAAAGGCATCCTAACATGAAGTCAGCCATGTGTGCCAGGGTACCTGTACGCAACACATGGCTGTCTTCACTAGGAAGATCACTTTCAGGATCCTCCTCCTCCTCCTCCTCCTCAGGCCATACACGCTGAAATGATGACAGGCAAGCAGCATGGGTACCGTCAGCAGTGGGCCAAGCTGTCCCTCCTCCTCCTCCTCCTCCTCATGCTCCTCCTCCTCCTCCTGAACGCGCTGAGATATAGACAGGAGGGTGCTCTGACTATCCAGCGACATACTGTCTTCCCCCAGCTCTGTTTCCGAGCGCAAAGCGGCTGCCTTTATGGTTTGCAGGGAACTTCTCAAGATGCATAGCAGAGGAATGGTGACGCTAATGATTGCAGCATCGCCGCTCACCACCTGGGTAGACTTCTCAAAGTTTCGAAGGACCTGGCAGATGTCTGCCAACCAGACCCACTCTTCTGAAAAGAATTGAGGAGGCTGACTCCCACTGCGCCGCCCATGTTGGAGTTGGTATTCCACTATAGCTCTACGCTGCTCATAGAGCCTGGCCAACATGTGGAGCATAGAGTTCCACCGTGTGGGCACGTCGCACAGCAGTCGGTGCACTGGCAGATTAAACCGATGTTGCAGGGTGCGCAGGGTGGCAGCGTCCGTGTGGGACTTGCGGAAATGTGCGCAGAGCCGGCGCACCTTTATGAGCAGGTCTGACAAGCGTGGGTAGCTTTTCAGAAAGCGCTGAACCACCAAATTAAAGACGTGGGCCAGGCATGGCACGTGCGTGAGGCTGCCAAGCTGCAGAGCCGCCACCAGGTTACGGCCGTTGTCACACACGACCATGCCCGGTTGGAGGCTCAGCGGCGCAAGCCAACGGTCGGTCTGCTCTGTCAGACCCTGCAGCAGTTCGTGGGCCGTGTGCCTCCTATCTCCTAAGCTGAGTAGTTTCAGCATGGCCTGCTGACGCTTGCCCACCGCTGTGCTGCCACGCCGCGCGACACCGACTGCTGGCGACGTCCTGCTGCTGCTGACACATCTAGATTGCGAGACAGAGGTTGAGGTTGAGGAGGAGGAGGAGGAGGGTGCTTTAGTGGAGGAAGCATACACCGCCGAAAATACCACCACCGAGCTGGGGCCCGCAATTCTGGGGGTGGGTAGGACGTGAGCGGTCCCAGGCTCTGACTCTGTCCCAGCCTCCACTAAATTCACCCAATGTGCCGTCAGGGAGATGTAGTGGCCCTGCCCGCCTGTGCTTGTCCACGTGTCCGTAGTTAAGTGGACCTTGCCACTAACCGCATTGGTGAGGGCGCGTACAATGTTGCGGGAGACGTGGTCGTGCAGGGCTGGGACGGCACATCGGGAAAAGTAGTGGCGACTGGGAACTGAGTAGCGCGGGGCCGCCGCCGCCATCATAGCTTTGAAAGCCTCCGTTTCCACAACCCTATACGGCAGCATTTCCAGGCTGATAAATTTGGCTATGTGGACGGTTAACGATTGAGCGTGCGGGTGCGTGGCGGCATACTTGCGCTTGCGCTCCAACACTTGCGCTAGCGACGGCTGGACTGTGCGGTGCGAGACATTGGTGGATGGGGCCGAGGACAGCGGAGGTGAGGGTGTGGGTGCAGGCCAGGAGACGGTAGTGCCTGTGTCCTGAGAGGGGGGTTGGATCTCAGTGGCAGGTTGGGGCACAGGGGGAGAGGCAGCGGTGCAAACCGGAGGCGGTGAACGGCCTTCGTCCCACCTTGTGGGGTGCTTGGCCATCATATGTCTGCGCATGCTGGTGGTGGTGAGGCTGTTGGTGGTGGCTCCCCGGCTGATCTTGGCGCGACAAAGGTTGCACACCACTGTTCGTCGGTCGTCAGGCGTCTCTGTGAAAAACTGCCAGACCTTAGAGCACCTCGGCCTCTGCAGGGTGGCATGGCGCGAGGGTGCGCTTTGGGAAACAGTTGGTGGATTATTCGGTCTGGCCCTGCCTCCACCCCTGGCCACCGCACTGCCTCTTGCAACCTGCCCTGCTGCTGCCCTTGCCTGCCCCTCTGAAGACCTATCCTGAGTAGGCGTTGCACACCAGGTGGGGTCAGTCACCTCATCGTCCTGCTGCTCTTCCTCCGAATCCTCTGTGCGCTCCTCCCTCGGACTTACTGCCCTTACTACTACCTCACTGCAAGACAACTGTGTCTCATCGTCATCGTCCTCCTCACCCACTGAAAGGTCTTGAGACAGTTGCCGGAAGTCCCCAGCCTCATCCCCCGGACCCCGGGAACTTTCCAATGGTTGTGCATCAGTGACGATAAACTCCTCTGGTGGGAGAGGAACCACTGCTGCCCAATCTGAGCAGGGGCCCGAGAACAGTTCCTGGGAGTCTTCCCGCTCCTGAGCATGTGTCATTGTAGTGGAGTGAGGAGGCTGGGAGGAAGGAGGAGCAGCAGACAGAGGATTCGGATTTGCAGCACTGGACGGCGCAGAACTCTGGGTGGATGATAGCTTGCTCGAAGCACTTTCTGCCATCCACGACAGGACCTGCTCACACTGCTCATTTTCTAATAAAGGTCTCCCGCGTGGACCCATTAATTGGGCGATGAATGTGGGGACGCCAGAAACGTGCCTCTCTCCTAATCGCGCAGCAGTCGGCTGCGACACACCTGGATCAGGAGCTCGGCCTGTGCCCACACCCTCACTTGGGCCTACGCGTCCTCGGCCGCGTCCACGTCCTCTAGGCCTACCCCTACCCCTCAGCATGCTGTATTACCAGTGATTTCCAAGCCAGGAAAGAAATTGGCGCAAGCCTGCAGCCAAAATAGAATTTTTTCCCTTGTTTTTCAAAGGAAAAGCCACACTGCGTGTATTCAATGAATACTACTAAGTTTAATAACTGTGTTGTGGTCCTGCAAATGTGTCAGAGAACTGCAGTGATGCAAAGTTATTCGCTACAGCAGATCAGGGATTTCCCATGCAGGAAAAAAATTGGCGCAAGCCTGCAGTAAAACGTAGCTGGCTGCGTCTGATTTTTTTTAACGTTCTGCACGCAGCACACACGTACCCAGAGCCCTGAGGACTGTCAGAGGCAGGCGAAATAGAATTTTTTCCCTTGTTTTTCAAAGGAAAAGCCACACTGCGTGTATTCAATGAATACTACTAAGTTTAATAACTGTGTTGTGGCCCTGCAAATGTGTCAGAGAACTGCAGTGATGCAAAGTTATTTGCTACAGCAGATCAGGGATTTCCCATGCAGGAAATAAATTGGCGCAAGCCTGCAGCCAAAATAGAATTTTTTCCCTTGTTTTTCAAAGGAAAAGCCACACTGCGTGTATTCAATGAATACTACTAAGTTTAATAACTGTGTTGTGGCCCTGCAAATGTGTCAGAGAACTGCAGTGATGCAAAGTTATTCGCTACAGCAGATCAGGGATTTCCCATGCAGGAAAAACATTGGCGCAAGCCTGCAGCCAAAATAGAATTTTTTCCCTTGTTTTTCAATGGACAAGCCACACTGCGTGTATTCAATGAATACTACTAAGTTTAATAACTGTGTTGTGGCCCTGCAAATGTGTCACAGAACTGCAGTGATGCAAAGTTATTCGCTACAGCAGATCAGGGATATCCCATGCAGGAAAAAAATTGGCACAAGCCTGCAGCCAAAATAGAATTTTTTCCCTTGTTTTTCAAAGGACAAGCCACACTGCGTGTATTCAATGAATACTACTAAGTTTAATAACTGTGTTGTGGCCCTGCAAATGTGTCAGAGAACTGCAGTGATGCAAAGTTATTCGCTACAGCAGATCAGGGATTTCCAAGCCAGGAAAGAAATTGGCGCAAGCCTGCAGCCAAAATAGAATTTTTTCCCTTGTTTTTCAAAGGACAAGCCACACTGCGTGTATTCAATGAATACTACTAAGTTTAATAACTGTGTTGTGGCCCTGCAAATGTGTCACAGAACTGCAGTGATGCAAAGTTATTCGCTACAGCAGATCAGGGATTTCCCATGCAGGAAAAAAATTGGCGCAAGCCTGCAGTAAAATGTAGCTGGCTGCGTCTGATTTTTTTTAACGTTCTGCACGCAGCACACACGTACCCAGAGCCCTGAGGACTGTCAGAGGCAGGCGAAATAGAATTTTTTCCCTTGTTTTTCAAAGGAAAAGCCACACTGCGTCTATTCAATGAATAATGTATGTCTTCTGGCCCTGCCTACACAATTCTATCCCTGTAGTATTAATGCCGGGTGCAATGGTCTGCACAGCCGGTTTTGAGAAAAAAAAAAAAATATGCAACACTGCTAACAGCAGCCTGGACAGTACTGAACACGGATAGATGTGGCCCTAGAAAGGACCGTTGGGGTTCTTGAAGCCTACACTCACTGCTAACACTCTCCCTGCCTAACCACCACTTCTGTCCCTATTGCAGGGCGCAATGCTCTGCAGATCCAATTTTGAAAAAAAAAAAATATATACAGTGCTAACACAGTACTGCACACTATTAGATGTGGCCCTGAGAAGGACCGTTGGGGTTCTTGAAGCCTACACTAACTCCTAACGCTCTCCCTACAGCAGCACCAGCACGATAGCACTTTCCCTCAGCTAACTCACAAGGCATCTGAGCCGAGCCGCGGGAGGGGCCGATTTTTATACTCGGGTGACATCTGATCGCCCCAGCCACTCACAGCAGGGGGGTGGTATAGGGCTTGAACGTCACAGGGGGAAGTTGTAATGCCTTCCCTGTCTTTCAATTGGCCAGAAAAGCGCGCTAACGTCTCAGAGAGGAAACTGAAAGTAACCAGAACATCGCGTGGTACTCGTTACGAGTAACGAGCATCCCGAACACCCTAATATTCGCACGAATATCAAGCTCGGACGAGTACGTTCGCTCATCTCTATTTATTACCCTAAATAAATAAATTTATAAATACGGCAAAAGTTGCTTTTTTGTTTTTAATGTTTTTATTTAGATTTCGTATTGTTGCGTCCATAAAAGTCAGATCCATCAAATTAAAGGCATTATTTACCTCGCATTGCAACTCCAAGAAAAATTTTAATAAAAAGCTATCAAAACTTTGCACTTCAAAATGGTACCAGTAGAAACTACAGGACGTCCCGCAAAAAATGAGCTCTCATACAACGACGGAAAATAAAAATTAGGGCTATCAGAATATTTCTGCACTGACTAATTCCTTTATTTTTCTAGAGGTCTGGGCTCTTTTTCTGATGGTTCCAAATCTCTTGCAGAGATGAAGGTTTGAAAGTGTAGATGGTGGCTGTCTGCAGCCATAAATAGAGGGAGCACAGGAGCTAACTGCCTATTGTGTCATTGGATACAATGTGCTACCATATGCACTGAGCTCCTAGCTAAGCCTAGATTAATTATATGCTGTAAATACAAGACAAATTGCCAAACTGGCCTCATACAATGAGA
This sequence comes from Eleutherodactylus coqui, assembly GCF_035609145.1. NCBI lineage: Eukaryota > Metazoa > Chordata > Amphibia > Anura > Eleutherodactylidae > Eleutherodactylus > Eleutherodactylus coqui. Next base: position 113,638,878 of record NC_089838.1, read on the forward strand.
TTAGCACGCCTGAATTAATACAGGTCAGGATTGCAGAATGTTGTGAGGAAAGTTCACCAGGCGATGGATATATGATCAGAATGGAGTCAGCCTAATTAACGAGGAAAAACATCCAGCCCAATGTACAAGGAAGCTTTTGTCTGATTCTACAAATAGGCCGTGGGTGCTGCCTTCAGTGTCATTTAGCGCTTCTAAGGGTAGATACACACGGTAGTAATGGGATGTAAAGTCATATATTTACATTGCAGTGGGATCTTCTGCGTTATAACGTGGGGAAAGTTTTCATGATCATATATCCTGGTAATAGAGTATGGACAGAGTTTATAAATGTGAGTAAAGTTGTCTCTCGAAGCAGCGATTTTTTTTAAATTTATTTATTTATTTATTTTTTATTTTTTAGATAGATTACTAATGTAGCTGCATCTCCCCTTTATGACTTCTGCTTGCAGCTGACAACATATATTTAGTAGAGTGTTGGCTACTTTTATCATGATTTTTCTAAATGTGGTAGAAACAGCATTATAAGTTAAGGCCCATTTAGACACAATTATCGCTCAAAAGCCATCTTTTGAGCGATAATCGTTGTGTGTAACTGCACTGACATCGTGCAGTTTTCGTTAAGCCGTCACTCATCTGAAAGACAACGATCAGCCTTATCAGGGATTCACAGTGGGATACAGCTGATACTATTGTTTCAGCTGTATCCCGCTCCCTGATCCGAGGCTGGGTATGAAGAACAGAGTGGTCCAGCTGTGTTCTCCATACCCCGCTCAGAGCGCCTGGCTGTATAATAGCCAGGCGCTCGGAGCAAAGAACAGCTGGATGCAGAAGACAAGTAGGGACACCCCGCTTGTCTTCTGCATCCTCTGCTGGCAGCACAAGGTGATTGCTCATCTGTGGTTTAAAGGCAAACATTTCCCATTATTTTCAATGGGAAACCTTGTATCACACTCGAGTGCACCTCGCATGCCATGCAATGTTTTTTACGAGCCCATTGAATTGAAAACAATGGGTGAGGCGTTCTGAGATAATGCCCAAAGGGTCGTGTGAAAACAACCCACGGGGTTAAGGCTTCATTTATAAAGCCATAATACAGCTGAATTTTGGCATCTGCGGTAGGTAAGGTCACAAAGCCTTGTCTGACTGTAGGTCTAATGACCTGAACTGAGAGCATCCTTTGCTGCTGTAACTTGGGTCATAAAACAGCAATGCCTGGAACTTGCTTCAGTAATGGCAACACTAAAATGTGGCAACATAACATGTGTCTGCTTATAGCATACCTACCCACCGGGTTCTACTGATGTCGCCATTCCAACCCGGCAGCAGGAGAAACTCCCCATGGCATTTGCAGATGCTGTAGCTTCTAAAGGCCGGATTGTGATATGTTTGTGTTACAAATAATCCATTGCAGCTCATCCAAAGTACGCTTAACCATAATGAGGTCAAGAGGCACCTCAGGCCACGGAACCTGGAATGACCCTGGCACTGTAGGTGAGGCTTTGATGGCTTTTATTTTCTTCTGCTGGAAGTATGCAAGTGATGTTGGTGAACACAGCAAGCATGAATGAGTGGAGCCTGCAGCAATGCTATATATCAGTTTGTCCAATATGGCTATATATACACATACCCATTGTCAAATAAATATATCAAGAAAAATCCCTCCCCTAGGAGTTGTTAGAATCGAAAATAAACTTTCTATGTGTTATTTTAATGTTCATTTAAGTGATTACAATATTGGAGCAAAAGAAGAATTTATTGTGGAAAACTGAACGCTTGAAGAGAGGCCCCATTACCGTGTTGTATCACCTCTAGCTTGGATACAGGATGTGATACGGGCAGGCATGGAGGCCCCATTACCCTGTTGTACCGCCTCTAGCTTGGATACAGGATGTGATACAGGCAGGCATGGAGGCCCCTTTACCCTGTTGTACCGCCTCTAGCTTGGATACAGGATGTGATACGGGCAGGCATGGAGGCCCCATTACCCTGTTGTACCGCCTCTAGCTTGGATACAGGATGTGATACGGGCAGGCATGGAGGCCCCATTACCCTGTTGTACCGCCTCTAGCTTGGATACAGGATGTGATACAGGCAGGCATGGAGGCCCCTTTACCCTGTTGTACCACCTCTAGCTTGGATACGGGCAGGCATGGAGGCTCTAGTACCCTGTTCTACCACAGAACAAACACTTGAATATGGTGTGCTGTGCTGTCAGCTTGTTCACTTCATGTATGTTTCACGATCCACTGTTTGTCAAGCGGGTTCACCTGCCCCTGGTCTTTAACAATAAGAAGTTCCATGCAAGGAAAGGGTGTAATCCACGCTTGCTTGAAGAGTAAAATTTATAATCTTCCTTTATTTAGTCATTTTAAAATTGCCAGGTATACACCTCTCTAACAAGATGCGTATCGGCTGCACAGAACCTTCGTCAGTGGTATGGTGTGGTATGGTACCACTGACGAAGGCTCTGTGCAGCCGATACGCGTCTGGTTAGAGAGGTGTATACCTGGCAATTTTTTAAACTCGTTTTATTGAATAGTATGCATTTTGTACAATAAATGAGTAAATCTTTGGTTGCATCTCAGGCTCATTGTGATAATATAGTCAAGGCTCAAGTACATTACATTGACATACAAAGACAGTAAACGTATTGTTTCTGTGTGTCCGCTCATGATGTCTCTGGTAGAGGGTAATGTTCATCCTATTTACAGGTTAGGTCTAGGTAAAGCTTCTCTTAACAGGTTTTGGAACAGATCTTGCATAGGAACTGTGTTTGTTGATCCGCACCATCCTCCCCATACCTTATCAAATTTTTCGGGGCATTTTCTGTTTTTGTAGACTATTTTCTCATATGGCAGTATAGAGTTAATAATGTTTTGCCAGTTTGAGAGTGTCAGGGGGCGCCTGTCCATCCATCGCAGGGCTATTGCCTTGCGGGCATAAAACAGTACTTTAGTAAGGAATATCCTGTCGTGGTATTGCCATTGTTCCTCGTCTAAGATACCCAGTAGGCATATTGCTGGCTCAGGTGGTACCGGTATCCCTATTAGTTGGGTTAAGTATTCTGTAATTTCTTCCCAGTACGTATGGATATCTGGGCACGACCATATCAGGTGGTTAAAGTTGGCATTGGCCGCTCGGCAGCGGTGGCACTGACCTGTGGTCGTCCTTTTCATTTTATGGAGTCTGATCGGTGTTAAATAACACTGATGCAGGATGTATAATTGGGTTAGTTTATTGTTTGCGGCTGGTGATACCATAGTATATGTTGACATTGCAGTTTCCCAATCTTCGTTAGTGAGAGAGGGAATAAGTTCTTTCCATCTTTCCATCACTTTCATTGGTGCATCAGGGATCTTAGATTGCAGTAGATGGGTATATAGTACCGATATCAAGCCTTTGGGTCCTTGAGTGCGCAATATGCCTATTAATGGGCATAGTGAGAAGGGTTGTCTAGGCTCCTGGAACTGTGCTATCAGGGCATGTCTGAGTTGCAGGTATCTAAAGAAGCCCACTCTTGGGACTTGGTATAGTTGTTGTAGTTGCTCAAAAGATGCCAGAACTCCGTCAATATATAGGTGCTCTAGTGTGGTTATTCCCAGATTAATCCAGAATTGTCTATCTGGTATGCTCATCAGGTGTGGTAGTGTTCTGTTGTCCCACAAAGGTGTCTCCAGAGGAGTGTCCCCCTGCCCAGTCAACCGCCTGCACGCGTGCCATACATTCACTGCAAGTCTATGGATGGGCAGCATCTGTTTAGTCAGTAGTCCTGGTTTTTCCAGGAGAATCCAGAGCGATGACTCTGAAAGAAAGGACATTAGGTGGTGCTCGGAGTTCAGGAGGGGGGAGCCCGACAGCCAATGACGGATATATCTAACCTGTCCTGCTAAGTAGTAGAGTCTAAAGTCTGGCAGTGCCATTTCTTTAGATCGCTTTAAAGTAGCCATACGGAGTTTGGCTCTAGAGTTCCCCCATACAAATGATATTATTAACGAGTTGGTATTTTTGAAGAATTTCTGTGGTACTGTTACTTCCGCGTGTTCTAGACAATATAGATATTTTGGGAGTATTATCATCTTTATAAGATTTATTCTGCCCGCTACCGACAGCGGCAGGGAACTCCAGGTTTTGAGCTTTTGCTGTATAGTTGCCAATAGGGGGGTAATGTTTAGGTCTAGGCTTAGGGTGTAGTCTCTAGTGATATGGATTCCAAGGTATTTAAATTGCGGGGTGATTTGTAAGTTGCAGTACACATCTCCCATCTTCCAACCCTCTAGTTTTAAAGGCATAAATGCGGATTTCTGCCAATTGATGCGCAGGCCCGAGAAGTTTCCAAATTTGTTGATTAGGGATATGGCTAACGGCAGGGTGCTCTTGGGGTTGGACATATATAGTATTATGTCGTCCGCATATAGTCCCAGCCTGTCCTCTCTGGATCCCTTTATAGAACACATGTTGTCGGATTCTCAGGGCTAGGGGTTCTATGGCGATTGCGAACAGGAGGGGAGAGAGCGGGCAGCCCTGCCGGGTCCCCCTATGGAGTGGGAACGAGGTGGAAGTCAGAAACCATTCACCACCACCCTAGCCATCGGAGACCTATATATAATATTGATCCATTTGATAAATGTGTCTCCAAATCCAAACCTCCGTAGTGCTCCCATCAAATATAGCCATTCAACTGAGTCGAATGCCTTAGCTGCATCTAGTGACTAGAGATGAGCGAGCACCAAAATGCTCGGGTGCTCGTTACTCGAGTCGAACTTTCAGTGATGCTCGAGAGTTCGTTTCGAGTAACGAACCCCATTGAAGTCAATGGGCCACTCGAGCATTTTTGTATATCAGCGATGCTCGCTAAGGTTTTCATTTGTGAAAACCTGGGAAATTCAAGAAAGTAATGGGAACGACACAGAAACAGATAGGGCAGGCGAGGGGCTACATGTTGGGCTGCATCTCAAGTTCCCAGGTCCCACTATTAAGCCACAATAGTGGCAAGAGTGAGACACCCCCCCACTGTCAGCATAAAGATCGTTCTCCTCTGCCACAGCTGTAACAGCTGTGGCAGAAAAGAACGATGTTAGCCCATTGAATTCAATGGAGCCGGCAATACAGCCGGCTCCATTGAAAGCAATGGGCTGCCGGCGATCGCGGGATGAATTGTCGGGAAGGGCTTAAATATATAAGCCCTTCCCTGCAATTCATCCAGAAATGTGTAAAAATAAAAAAAATATATATACTCACCTGGTCCCGGCAGACGGAGTTCAGCGCGGCCGGCGGCAGTCCTCCTGAACTGCTCTGAACAGCTGTGAGTAGTATTCAGCAGCCGGGGATTTAAAATCCCCGCCTACTGAATGAGCTGCCTCTGATTGGTCACAGCCTGACCAATCAGAGGCAGATCTCACTCACACACCCATTCATGAATTTATGAATGTGTGAGTGACTGCTGCCTCTCATTGGCTCAGCGGGACCAATCAGGAGTCCCCTCGCGACGCCCGGCAGCATTTTTATCACTTATCATGTAACAGTACCTTTGCATATCTTTAAGAATAGCCTGGAGCACTTGATGCATACAACTTCTTAACATTACAGTACAGTCATATACTACTGGTTTAAAACTTAACTTGTAACTGAACAAATTTGAATGCTTTCTCTGTACAGTTAGTATTCATGGCAAACAATAATTAGGGGGAACCTACATAGTATAGCTGTGGGTGCGGCTATACTTGAGGTACTATTGAATTAACGAATCAATTCTAGGAACCAACATTAACCAATCAGGTATCAACTGTGAGGGTCCTTTTGGCAAGGGTATGGAATTCCCTCTTTTCGGGATACTTCAAGGTCACATCTTTTTTAAGAGCCGGGTGATGAATCTTGGTGCTTGTAGAGTGGGGAGGAGGTGGGGAGGGATAGGGGGAGGGGAGGAGGGGGAAGAGGGGAATTAAGGGTACCAGTGGAGGGAGGGCTCATCTTCATCTCCAAAGGAGGTTTAATCGGGAGACAGCAGTTAGTAGTGAGAGTCTCAGTCCTGCATCTCAGGTTCGGATTTGTCCAAGGTATATCAAAAACACAGTTCCTGAAATGTGGTTAGTGATTTTAGGTGTATATTTGCTTATTTGTGTGGGAGTCCCGGTACCTATAGGGAGAGAAGTGGGTTATTGTGTATACATTACGGTCCTTCCGGTCGTCGTCTGGCGGCCAGCCAATCCTTAGCCTCCGATGGTGTGGAGAAGAAACGGGCACGGTCTCCATCCACCACTCGCAGTCGCGCAGGGTATGCCATGGAATACGGGAGTTGCAGGTCACGGAGCTTCTTCTTGATTCCAAAGAATGATGCTCTTTGCTTTTGGAGGTCTGCTGAGAAGTCCGGAAAGATGGACACTGTGGTGTTGTCGTATCTTAGCGGGCCTTCTTTTCTGGCAGCTTGTAGAATTGTGTCTGTCGCGGGAGTTGAGCAGTTTTGCTAGTAAAGGTCTGGGTGGCGCTCTGGGTATAGGCGGTTTCATAGGTACTCGGTGGGCTCGTTCAATCACGAAGACTTGTGATAGTCCGGCCTTGGGAAAGAGTTCGTGGAGCCACCTTTCTATAAATTCTTCAGGTCTTTGCCCTTCAGCTCGTTCTGGTAAGCCCATAATGCGTAATTATTTTGCCGTGAGCGATTTTCGAGGTCGTCCGCTTTTTGTCTCCAATATTCAGCTTTCTGTGTGAGGTCTCATATTGCGGCTGACTTTGGGGAGACAGTGTCATCTAGTGTAGAGATTCTGTCTTCTGTGCTTGTTACTCGGTCTCTTAGGTTTTGAAGGTCTTGCCACAGCAGGCTTACATCCATTTTTACTTCGTCGATTTTGCCCGTAAGAGTGGTCGTGGACGTTTGTATTGCGGATAGGAGCTGTTCAGATAATTGTTGCAGAGTTTGGACTGTGCCGTCAGGTCGTCCTGGGCTGGAGTCTTTTGCTGTTGGCGTTCTTATTGGGGCGGCTGGGGTGGATTCGGGACTGGGGTCTTCGCGGGCCTCACCCCTGGCAAATGCTTTAAGCTTGTCGACGGATGAGTTTTGTCTGGTGGGGCCCATGATAAGATTGTTTTGTATGCCTTGTTTCGGAGGGAGTCTGGTTGTATATTAGGTTCCCTGCACGGAGCTTGTAAATGCCCTTGATCTGTAGTATGCTTCGTGTACTCTTTATGTAGTGGTTTTCGGATGCTCCGTATCTCAGAGGCCTTAGGAGTATGCTCTGTCTTGTTTATGTTCTGTTATTTCCTCCTCTGCTCTCTTTGCGGGTTTTGGCGGGAAAAAGCGCTGCTCCTTCTCTCAGGGCTATATGGGGGCTCTGAGTCAGTTTTTCCTCCTCTTATTTCCTTATCCGCTCAACGCAGTCAGTCCCGGGTGATCTTTCTAACGTCGGCGTTACCTTTATTGGTGGTGCTATCTGAGCACTGTGGGCCGTGCGGTCTCTGCCTTCCGGCTCTCTGTCCCTTACGCAGCCCCTCAGTGCTGTTGCAAGTGATGGCGGCGGCCGTCGCTGTGCCGCTGGTCCGCTGTCGGCAGTGCTTCTGCTGCAGGCGGTTCGGTCTGCCTTCTCTCCTCTCGGCTGCTCCGCTCTGCTGCGGCTGCTTGGCGCTGCTTCCAAGATGGCAGCGGCGATCGCGGGCCCGCCGCTAGCGTTGTCTGTGCCGCCGGTGTTTCAGGAGTGTTGCAGGGATCTCGGCCTCTTCCCCCCTCACCTCCGCTGGTGTTTAGCTGGGTCTAAGGGCCCTCAGAATGGCTGGTATGTCAGTTGAATCAGGAGCTCTTGTTACATGTGGCCGGTCTGCTCGGCTGCTTGGCCACGCCCCCCGTATACCTGACAATTTTAATATGACTAAATAAAGGAAGATTATAAATTTTACTCTTCAAGCAAGTCTGTTTTACCACCTCTAGCATGGATACAAGATGCGATAGGTGTGGGCATGGAGGCTCTAGTACCCTGTTGTACCGCAGTCTACCTTGAATACAAGGTGTGATACGGGCGGGCATGGAGGCATACAGGTTTCATATGGTATCCTGCAGCATATCACTCCACATTTGCTGTAACTGAGTATCTAGGTCATGCAAACTAGTAGGCTGTTGAAGTAGGAGACCCAGTTACAGGGGAAAGCAATCCCTGTAGTGACATTAGTCACTGGCAGAGCTGATCAGGGTCCAGTATGACCCTCCAGCTCTGCTGTAGCAAGGAACCCCAGCGGTAACATTTCAACATGCTGAATATGGATGTAATTAAGGAGGTAGTCATGGTGGAGAAAGATCATTTATCTACATACAATGCAGGAATAAGTCCAGTCTCTGAGCTCAAGATTGAGATAGTTTATTAGCAGACAGACTGACAGAAAATTAATCTACCTGCAGATAAATCCCAATCAAGATTACTAAAGATATTGTACAAAAAGAACCAAAATCCTTATATGGGACCTTTTACACAGGACAGAATATTCCCCAACAGCGTTAAGGAATATGCAATTCCTGACCTCCGAACCAAAATCCACACTACTGCTAACTGCAGATATTGATACAGAATTGCCGGAAAGATTCTACTATTTCCAATTCCGCTTCAAAATCTGCATGTTAGGGTGGCTTTTTGGGGCTGAATATTCCACAAGAGGGCACGTTCCATAATGCTGTTGTGGAATATTCAGTCCTGTGGGAAAGGTCCTTATTGGAGCACTGTGTATTAAAAACAAATAAAAAAAATACAAAACCAGTTCCTTCAAGCAGAAACAGAATTCCAAATTACAGTGTAACCTTAGAGGACAACCCAAAGTTACAATAAAACAGTCTTCACGATAGAAAGGACACAGCAGAAGAGTCCCCAATCCATTAGATATCTGGTCTAGTTCAGGGTGGTCTTCTTTGAAACCAGAGTTGTTTCACCGTATGTAACGCAAACCCCTCATAAGGGTGAAGGCAGTGCTTGCACCTCCTCTGCGCAGTCTTTAAATGCATCTTCATATTCCTCATTAGATTTTATTAATATTACACAGGTTGGGCGCTTGGATCCAGCAGCAGCACCTAAGTCCTGAGTGGGAGAAAGGAACAACATCAGTATTACATTCCTGTTGGCAACAAATGTTTGCTCAGGTCATTTATTATGCAACAGACTAATTGGAAGCTCCAGTCCTGCCCAACAATATTTCTTCTTACTTTCCTGCAGCTCATGCTTTGTGCCAATTTATCCGTATAAAGGTAGTCACTAATGGGTTAAAGGGGTTTTCACTACAGAAGACCGTCTCATACCTCTACAGGATATGCCATACACATCTGAGGTTCCCAGCTCTGGTACCCGCAGACAAACGGGACTCCATTAACAGTGAAATAGTCACGCATGTCTACGGTTCTTTGTATTCCATTCCATGGGAACAAGCCATATCTTGGCTATCGGGATGCAGCTTTAGGGCTCATTCACATGAGAATATTTGTGCAGCATAATACACAGTGAATAGAATCCATTGATTGTGTATTTTTTCATGTGATATTAGGTCATGTGGGCACAAAAACATGGCCTGTCCTATTTTGCTTCATATTACGCACCAAAATAGGCCATAAAAGTGAATGGGCCAGCGCAAATACACAGTAAATAAAAACATGTATTCACAGCCTATTTGCACAGCAAATCAGTGGTCCCTTCTGTGTTTTTTTTTTTGCGCTCCTAAATATGCAGCGTATTTACACACACGAAAACCCACTTAAACCAGTATTAACAAACCATTATTCTCATGCACATGGCACGGAGGCTTTGTGGTGGCAGAGTGCCATCATAAAATGCTCCAGCACGATGGCACTTGGGCCACTTTCACACAGATTCTCACGCAAGATTTGTGTGTTGCGAGACATGGGAGTCATACAAATTGCGGCATGTCCTATTTGTGCGTACCCTCACAACGCCCATTGTTTTTCAATAGGGCCAGCTATAGCATCGCACCACATGCTCGGTGCACACAAGTGCGGTGCGAGGTTGCCCATTGAAGACGATCAGAAACACTCTGCGATCCTCTACTAGGATTGCTACTTCCCGAATTGATGCAAGGCGGTTTTGATACAAAAACGCTTAGCATTCGCAGTGAAATTGCATATTGGCATTCATTGGAGCAAGCCACAGCTGATTAAGCTGGAGGCATATGGAACACATAAGGGTGCTTCTTATAGTTCTATGCAAGACTAGCGTGTAATACACTTCAAGTGCAGGAGATCCCACAATAAGGGCTCATTCTCACGACTGTGATTCTCGTGCCTATCACACACATGAAGCAAGGCCGCATGACACGTAGTGAATGGAGTCAATGAAAGTCAACGGCCTTTCGCTGATGCATTCACACGAACGTGTAAACACTGCGGATAGATACACGCGTGAAACAGAGCAGAGAATTTTTTAAAAAGTCACTGTGCGTAACCGCATGCGTTACGCTGTCATGTGCAGTAGACTCGCTGTCATATGCGGTGATAGTTGCCCCTCTGACTGTAAGACGCTGCGACCCAAGCAGTGTTTTACACACCTTTGATTTGATTACAGAAGTATAAATGGAAGAAGTAGTTATTTTTTGGCTCCTTTACATTTTAAAATTGCGTAAATACCACTAATGAATTTTTAGGAGAATTTCATGAAATATAACTTTAATCCTTTTATAATTAGCAACTTCTTACATTTTCTTTTTTCCATCTCTACTTTTCAAGACCTATAACTATTTTTCTGTCAACAGCGATATGAGGGTTTGTTTTTTTGGTGGGACAAACTATTTTTTAATGGTACAATTTAGGGCTCATGCCCACAGGGGGATATGCCCACGGATGTCTACCGAAGGAGTACCACAGTGGTAAACAAAAAGTCTCAGCAGGTGACCGCAGCAAAAACACGCATTTCTGCGGTCTCCATTAACCCCTTGAGTGGCACGCCCGGAAATTTTCCGGGACGAGCTCCACTGCTCATAGCAACATAGCCCGGAAGATTTCCGGGCTATGTATCACTATGGGAGCTGCAGAGCACAATGCCACAAGCTGTGACAGTGTGCTCTGCCTGCACAGACCCACACGGGCTTTGAAAAACCAGCAGAAGATATCGCCGATATGTCGGCAACCTCCTGCTTTGTTTACAGGTTGCCATAGAGACCATCGGCTTGTCAGAAGCAAGCCGATGGTCTCTGTGGCAGGGAGAGCTTGGTGCTTGGCTGTGAGAGGACAGCTAGGTACCTGCTCTTACAGCAGAGATCAGAGAAAACCTCCGAATTCTGCTGTGTTAACCCTTTACATGCTGCAGTCTATGTGACTGCAGCATGTAAAGGGCTGTCACTGCAGCATGTAAAGGGCTGTCACCATCGGACCCCTGGAATGTAATCAGGGGTCCTGATGGGTCCCTGTGGAAGTCCCCTAAAGGGACAAAAAAAAAAAATTAAAAAAAAAAAAAAAAAAAGAAGCAAGTTAATACATTATTTAACCCCTTCATGACATGGCCCCTTTTTTTCTTTTTTCCCCCCATTTCTTTTTTTCCTCCACCGTTTAAAAAAAATCACAACTTGTCCCGCAAAAAACAAGCCCTTATATGGCCATATCAATGGAAAAATGAAAAAGTTATGGCTCTTGAGATGCAACTGCAAAATTAGTTGAAATTCAATGATTAGATCATTTTAAAAAACCTGCCCTGGTGGGCACGACAGGGTGGTAGGAAACCCGCCACTCAAGGGGTTAATACTATATTCCGCTCGGTGAAATAGAACATGCAATTTATTTCCCGCAGCGGAAAGCCGGGGCAGAATCACGCATTTGACCACTGACAGGCAGAAAAGCCATTAGGTTCAATACAACCTAATAGCTGCATTATTCCACTGCGGGGAAAGTGGCAGAAATCAGTCCTTGGGCATAAGCCCATAATGTACTAAAAAAACATTAACACTTTAAGTGGCGTGCTTTTGAGTTTTGTTTTTAGTGTTCACGGAGCAGATAGTGCGACGCCAATATTCTGTCGGACAATACAAATATGTATACAGATTTTTGTGTGTTAGTTTTAAAAAAATAAACACTTTTTAAAATTGCTTTCTGCTGCCATATTCAGGCCCCAATAACCTTTATTTTTCTGTTGATGAGGCTGTGAGGGCTTGTTTTTTGCAGGGTGGCCTGTAGTTTATTGGTACCATTGCGGGGTACATACAGCTTTTCTCTCTAAAAAGGCACCTTCGCACTGGTGAGAATATCATGCGAGATTTGCACATTGCGAGACGCACAAATATGAAACCCATTCTTTTGAATGGGTTCATTCACATTCGCAGTGTTTCCCTGCATGGCACTGCATTGTGGGAAACAAATTGCAGCATGTTCAATGTTTTAAGGATATTGGCCATCGTTCTCAAAGGGGCCGGCAGCAGCAGCGCCGGCCCCATTGAAAGCAATGGAAGAGCTTTGCGATCCTCGGCCACTGCTGTGACAGCAGTGGCAGGGGATTCCCTCACCCTCGCGGGGAGTTCCCTCATCACTGCACACTGTGTTCAGGAGGATTGCGATGATCTAAAAGGAAGAGCGCTGCTGCCGCCGTCATTAGAAATAATGGGGGAATATCGCCATCTCCTGCCGCGATTGACAACAGTGGCAGGGGGATTCCTTCGACCCTGCTGTGATGCGAGGCCGTTTCCTTGCGAGAACGCCTCACATGCAGGTCTTTGCAAGAAAAACTGCGAGAGCGATATCAGGCTGTGAATCACGGTCAGATATCGCTCTCACCAGTGTGCAAGAGCCCTAACTGAGACAGGGAGCCCAAAAAACCTCTATACCACCCACCATACATTTACAGCGGTTGGTCATTATGGTGTGAAACTGTGCATTCCCAATCAGCATATACTCACCGATTTCGATGGGACATATGCATATGGTATGCTGCGCTCCTCACACATGACAGGAACGTGGCAGTAGACCTCAATAGGAAGGGTGTCCCCAGCAAGTACAACGATACTACAAACAAACAAGGGTTCAGTTACTGCAGCTTTGGATGAGAGCGTGCAAATATTCTAAACTATTTCTCAGAACCGTCTTCTAATTTCATCAACACATTTTAAAGGGAAGCGGTCACGGTGAACACGAGGTCTGATTTAGAGCAGGAGGAGCCGAGCAGATGATCGACTGAAGATCTTCCTACAAAACTATCAGCCTGCCCAGCTCCTCCTGCCCTATACTATAGTGCCCAGATGGCATCCCTTTACATTCATTCTGTCTTAACTACTGTAACTCACTACTGATCAGTCTTCCTAAGTTTTATTTATTTATTTTTTTAATTACAGCAAAAACGCCAGCTGGGTAACAGATTATCTGCAGCAAGTATTTGGCTGGGAATCCCTACACAGATTCAACTCTTTTCAAGAAATGTATAAGTCATGAAGCTTCCATGCTGATATTAGGGAATAGCCATTAGTCTACACTAACTTGTGGCTGGACAAACCCTGGTCAGAAGATCACTAGGAGACTAAAGTCATTCCTGCTGACCGGCTTATGATCCCATTACTTTAAGCTTTTAGAGTCGGGGTGCTTCACCCATTCCTGATGCATGGAGCGGGAGGTCAGACCGATGCAGATAACTAGGAGCTGCTTGTATATAGCCTCCTGTCAGCCAGCACCCATGTAGCTTCAGTGAAATGGAGGAGGTCTGGCTGAGAGGGACACAGTGGACGACACTACTAGAAGCTGAAAGCAATTAAATATCCAGCTGCTTGGTGTCTACAGACCTGTGCTCACCACTACACGCAGAGCCATTGTCACAACTGTGCAGCCGAGGAACAGAGGTGTAACAACTGCCAATCCCATGTCTGTGGTCACTAATCACGGTGAGTGTATAAGTGATCCCACTACTCACCCCTTCTCGCCTTTATTGATGAATTTCTGAACCTCTTTCACTCCTCTCCGGATACTCTTCTGCTTCGAAGCTAAAGGAGAGAAGTAATAAGACAGGTAAGAGGTGCCGTACAGTGCGGGCTCAGCAGAGGACATACAATAGCTCCATAATAGTGAATTGTATCAGTGATTGCTGACAGCAGGGCCCCCAGCCCCCCTCCTGCCGACAGCGGGGCCCCCAGCCCTTCAGGGCATGGCGGAAGCACAAATGTCAGACAGCAGAGTAAGGCTGGGTTCTCACAGGGCGGATTCTCGGCGGAAATCTCGCGGTTGTCCACAGTGAAAAAAACGCGAGATTTCCGCCGGGAGAACCGCTGCTGCAAAACCCATGGCGGCTTTGAAGCGGCCCAGCCGCTCGCTCTTCCGCTGTGGCCGGCGCTCCCGTAGAGGAGAGCGCTGCCGCAGTGGGAAAAGGAAAAAAAAAACGGACATGCTGCAGTTGGCAAATCTGCGCCGCAGCGGATTTGCCGTCCTGTGTGGACGAGATTTCTGAGAAATATCGTCCACATGGCTGGCTAATCCCGGGATTAGCGGCCGCATGCGGATTTGCCGGGGCGAAATTCCACACAGAATTTCCGTGGCAAATCCGCCCTGTGTGAACCCAGCATAAATGGGTGAAAAACAAAAAAAAAAAAAAAGAACACACTGTAAAATAGTCATAACTAAAAGCCCATTAACATTAGGGTTTTCACATACATATAAAGTGTATACGAATGTATGCTATGTGGAGAACACCAGCAGGCTTTTTCTTAAAGTATACATTAAATGTACTGCAATATCTTAATGGAAATGTGTCCGTTTTTACATTAAGAGAAGCTTACAGTGAAAAAAACCAAAGGGTTGTTAAAGTTCCGTTAAAGCACGTGTCACACACGGCCCATCACCCCATCTTATGTCACCCAGCCGGCAGTGTGCCCACTGACCTCCCTTGGCGTCTGCCCTTCTGTCCGCAGTGGAGGCTCAGCACTGCCACAGCTAGACTGAAGCCGCAGGCCAGTAGAGGAGTCACTAATATTACCAGAGCTACCATGGGGTCCTCAGGATGTGAGAGCCAATGCCAGGAGAATGCACAGTGACACGGCAGCCTCCAATTGGCTGCAGTGGTCACCTGACTTCTGGGGACATCAGCTGTCACAACAAATGTTTGAGTACGCGAAAAAAGTACTCAAACTTAAAGGGGTTGTCCGGCCATAAACATTAGGTCTCATTACTTCTGTTTGCCCATTTCCATGCACTTTGTAATATACATTGTGCATGGAAAATGAAGCAAACAGAAGTTTTGGACTTACCTGAAGGGATGCCCCCCCCCCCGTGTTGCTCCTCCGTCGTCCCTGGTTACCACAAGAATCTTCTCTTCTTGTCGGGCCGCAGCAGCTCTTGTCGGCGCGGGAACGAGCCCCTTCTCATCCGCACATGCGCAGTTCTTCTCTCCGCAGCCGGGACCAATATACGATCTTCTTGTGTGCGGGGGGGGGGGGGGGAGGATGGAAGAGCCTCAGAGCAGGAACTGAGCTCCCGCCCCCTCTCTGCCTCCTTTCCGCCCCTCTGCACTATTTTCAATGAGGAGAGCCGGGACAGGGGCGGGGCTAAGGGCTGAGAATTAGCCCCGCCCCCGTCTCGGCTCTCCCCATTGCAAATAGTGCAGAGGGGCGGAAAGGAGGCAGAGAGGGGGCGGGAGCTCAGTTCCTGCTCTGAGGCTCTTCCATCCGTCCCCCCCCCCCCCCCCCGCCTTCCTTGCACACAAGAAGATCGTATATCGGTCCCGGCAGCAGAGGGAAGAACTGCGCATGCGCGGATGAGAAGGGGCTCGTTCCCGCGACGACAAGAGCTGGCCCGACAAGAAGAGAAGATTCTTGTGGTAACCAGGGACGACGGAGGAGCAACACGGGGGGGGGGGCATCCCTTCAGGTAAGTCCAAAACTTCTGTTTGCTTCATTTTCCATGCACAATGTATATTACAAAGTGCATGGAAATGGGCAAACAGAAGTAATGAGACCTAATGTTTATGGCCGGACAACCCCTTTAAGGGAGGTCAAACTTAAAGGGTTTTACCACAACTTAAAATTGCTTTACAACCCCTCTGTCCTTCCTGGTTGCTGCTGACCAGGACATGTGACTGCTGCAGCCAATCACTGGACACATCAGGGACCTTCTACAACTACTGATTGGCTGCAGAAGTCACATGTCCTGGTCAGCAGCAACTAGAAAGTACAGAGTACATGTGGAGCAATGTTAAGTCGTGGGAAAACCCCTGTAAGTGGTTTTCATACAGGATGAGCCGCCAGTTACAGATGGCCGGCAGTGCATCCCAGCAGTGATCGGTCTTGTGCTTTTACACAGGATCACTAGTGACAGGAGAAAGAACAAGATGGAGATTGCTCCGGGCAGCCGCCTCCATTCACAGTAAGCAGGCGGTCACCCGTAGATGGATTGCCTGCCCTTCAGTCTTTATGCCTGCAGTAACTGGCCGGACAGGTTCCCCAGTCGGGCCCGCATTCACACCGAAAGGTAATTGGTCAGATTCTCACCGATCGCAGGAAAGTCAACGATTTCTCAGCCCGTGTAAAAATGACATTTCCCAAATTACAGCCCTACTGTCTCCTATGGAACGCAGCACAGGGACAAGTTATATCGCGTATGTACGCCGCCGCCTTTTACGCACATTGTTAGGAAAACTGAAGTAAAAAAAGTGCACGACAGAATGCACAAAATATGTTGTTCCCCCCACCAATAAAACACTAGTTTTCCTGCAGTGATACCATCCAGTCATGTGACCCCCACCTTATTCCACACACACCCATCTGACCTACAGGTGCTCATGCCAGGCAGATGCCCAGAGCCGGGTACAACGCCCCCTGCCGTCAGCCACACACGCACGCATCTTTCTTGATGCACTTGTACAGCGCCCCCTACCGTCAGCCACACACGCACCTTTCTTGATGCATTTGTATAGCCGCTTAGTGAGTTTCCTCCCGGCCAGCGGCTGCGCTATGGGGTTGAGGTTCTCCAGCAGCTCCTCGTACGTCCGCTCCGTGGCCGTTGCAGCCATCTCCACTTCTTCCTCGTCCTCCCGCTTCTCCTTCTTCACCTTCATGTTGGGGCTCCACCACACGTGTCCGCACTGCTACACGCGGCTTCCGGCGGAAGTGAGGGAGAAGAGCACGCGCAGCTTCCGCAGCAGTCATGAGGAGGGGGCGTGGCGGGCAGCATGCGGGGTGGGGCAGTTTCCATGGTAACTGGATCGCACATCCTGAATGCCCGCCCCTTTATGTAAAGTAGCGGAGTTCTCGGGTAGACGCAAGTCTCGCGAGATATTAGTCTTGTTGCCGTGGTTACCCCAAACTTTTGCACCCTACAATATCTTGAGCGTCCGTGGCTCAGGTGAGGGATTGTGCCGGGTGTTGGGTCAGAGAAGCTGACAGGAGGAACAGGGAGAGGACCACTGGTTGCGGAAATGTTACCCCCGTATTCCGGTCATCTGTATGTCAGACATAAAGTCCTGCAGCACATTTTTCTTGTACTGGCTGCGTTCACACATGCCTGCCAAAACCGCATGCGTTGTTAGAAACCATGAAGACACAAGCCACTTTTAACAATGCATGCGCATTTTGAAAAATGAATGCTTTTTTTGCTGCAGTACAGAAGTGCAACACAAAGTGTGGCAAGAAAACGCCAAGTGTGCCTCCAGCGGTACGGCAGCGCTCCCCAACCTTCTTAGGGCTCGTTCACACGAGCGTCAGTATATTTGGGCGTGGGAATATGGGGTGTATTTACGTGCAGATTGCAATATACGCAGCGATCGGTGAGTATTTATGCGCGTTTAAAAAATGTTCTCCTTCCTTCGTGCGTGTTTACGCAATCCCATTGATTTTAGTGGGCGGTTTGCTTTCGGCGTGTAATACGCAGCCAAATAGGACGAGCTGTTTTTTTTTTGTTTGTTTGTTTTTCTTGACCGAAATTCGCTGCGTAAATATGTGAATAAACCGGTAGAAATCAATGGGTTTTATGCACTGCATATTCTGCATGTAAATACTCCTGCGCCCCAGGTTCACACGCTGCATATTACGCACATAATACGCAGTACCCCGCATGAGGGCGTAAACAGACAGGCGAACGCAATAAAGCACTCGCCGCTGGTTTGTGTTATTTTCTGACTATTCAAACTCTGCGCTGTTGCGTGCAAGTTTGAAAAAAAAGCAGGAAGGAAGGTCCAGACTAGAGATGAGCGAGTATACTCGCTAAGGCACATTACTGGAGCGAGTAGTGCCTTAGCCGAGTATCTCCCCGCTCGTCCCTGAAGATTCGGGGGCCGGCGCCGATGACAGGTGAGTTGCGGCGGGGAGCGGGGGGGAGAGAGGGAGAGAAAGATCTCCCCTCTGTTCCTCCCCGCTCTCCCCCGCCGCTCCCCGTCCCCCGAATCTTTAGAGACGAGCGGGAAGATACTCGGCTAAGGCACTACTCGCTCGAGTAATGTGCCTTAGCGAGTATACTCGCTCATCTCTAATCCTGACCTATCTTTCTCTCACATAGAAAAATCCCGCTAGTGAAAACGAAACCATTGAAATCAGTCGTTTCGTCCCATTCTGTGGATGTGATTTTCAAAACGGGTGTTAAAACCGTCTGCATCACTTTCAGGGAAGCGGCGATCCTTCGCGGTGGTGTTTAGCCGCGCTAGAGGATCGTGGGGTGTTTCACATTGTTTTCAAGGGGTAACCTTGCGTCGCATCATGTCCACCTCACGCGCGGTGCGATGCTTCGCTGGCCCCGTTAAAACAAGGGGATGAGATACGAGGTGTTCTGAACGAACACCCAAAGATACGACATGCTGCAATTTTTTCCTGTGCTGCGATGCTGGGAAAAAAAATCTTTTATGCGTATGACCTCACAACGCACAAATCTTGCGCGATTTTCTTGGTAATGTGAAAACAGCCTAAAGCTCATCCTGCAGAAACAAATCCCCTAAGTGCGGCAACAAATAAAGCACATTTTTTGAACCCCTTAGTGACCAAGCTTTTTTCCGTTTCTGCGAGGGCTCATTTCTTGCGTTGGTACCTTTGTGGAATACATACGACTTTTTAATCGCTTTTTTAACCTTTTTTTCTTGGAGGCAGGGTGACCTAGCTTTCTTTCTTTTTTATTTTTCTGATGACATTCATCCTGCGGGGGTAAATATTGCGTAACTTTGATAGATCGGACATTTACGGACGCAGCAATACCAAATATATATTTTTGCTTTATTATTTAGATCCTTTTTTTTATAAATATGGTAAAAGAGTTTTTTTAACTTTTCGTTTTTTTTCTTTTTTAATAATTAGTAAAACTTTATTGTTCTTATTTTTACTTCTTTTTTTTTTGTCCCTTGCAATGCAATGCTTTGCTTTCAGAAGGTCCTCGGCTGCCATCACACCCGCACGGCTCCCTGTTAGGGGGATTTAAGTACCGCGGCATTTAAAGAGTTAGCAGCTCTGCGTGGCTTATTGGAGCGGATGCCGCCAGGGGACAACAACTTGTGATGCTTTGATCTCTCCTGCAGTATGATGTCATGCCATAGCATTACATCATACTGCGATCGGACAGACAGTCTATCAAGACACCCCATGGGCATTGCTTGATAGGCATTTGCCATTCTGCCATGACAGCCCTGGGGCCTTTCAGAAGCCCTCTGGCTGCCATGACACCTGCACAGCTCCCTGTTAGGGGGATTTAAATGCCGCTGGCATTTAAAGAGTTAACAGCTCCTATGACCCACTCGACTTATCAGAGCTGTTGCCGTCATCCCTTTTAACTACAGATTGTAAAGCAATAAAGCAAGAACAAACACCTGGGAGGGCTAATACGTTGGCAAAGCGCTGCACATTGTGATTTACTGTCTGGATATTTTCTAGATGGCGGACAGTAAGCCGTTCTCTGCTCTGGGATTCATGAGTTGATGCAATGGCTCTTGTCGGTGAAGTACATGTTGTTCCGAGCGGAAAGGTCTACAGACAGATCTTTGATGCAGAGGTGAGGAAACGTTAGCACTTGGTCACAGAAATCTCTGCTTACTGTCCCAGGAGTTACAACTGCTACCTCCACCCTGCTCCATACTATAGCTTAGCCACTGTGGGCCCCGTGGAATGGCACCAGGGGCATGTGTCTTATTGTAGACCTTCCTGGCAGTTGCACTTGTGAATTTCCTAATATATTGGGATTGCTTGTTTAAGGAATTTTCCCATTAGTCAAAATTGCTCCACATGCCCTCTGTACTTCCTGGTTGCTGCTCACCAGGACATGTGACTACTGCAGCAAATCACCGGCTATTGAAGGTAACTGCTGTGGTCAGTGATTGGCTGCATTAGTCACAGATCCTGGTCAGCAGCAACCAGTAAGTACAAAGGGCATGTGGAGCAATTTTAGATAATTGGAAACCCCCTTTAAGCCTTTTTCTGTTACAGGTGCAGCTTGTGCGGTCCCTTGGAGAGGCACGGTCTCGGGGGCTACAGCATGGAGGAGGGTTTGATAGTGGAAAGATTCCTTTTATCCAGGATGAGGACATCCGTTCTGCTGGACTATTATCCCCATGCCAGCGTCGGTGGGTGAGCAGCATGCCCAATGATGGCTTCACTGAGAACCAGGCTGTTTATAGGTGAATATATATGTATGCTATTATCTGTGTATATAGTGATTCCAGTATAGCTGTCTCTAACGTTCTCCTCCAATCTGCTTACTCTTCTAGGGACAAAACAAAAGCAACTCTTAAGAAACCTCAGGAAAGTGAAGATTTGGCTGCGGTTCGAGAAGTACGGGGTCTTTGTGATGTTATTGGTAATATATGTTATTTTACATAGTAACATAGTGCGTAAGGCTGAAAATAGAGATATGTCCTTGTAGTTTAGTCTATTATCACCACTCCAATGTTGATCCAGAGGAAGGCAAAAAGCCCCAATGAGGTAGAAGCCAATTTTCCTCATTTTATGGGAAACATTTCCTTCCTGACTCCAAGTCTGGCAATCCGAATAATCCTTGAATCACCGACCCTCCTCAGGCAGAGAGTTATATAGTCCCACTGCTCTTACAGTAAAGAACCCCCTTCTATGTTGGTGTAGAAACCTTTCCTCTAGAGGCTATTTGCCTTGGCAGCAGCTGCCTGACACTGGTTGCTCCAGTTGTTTATAGTTAACTAAAATCCTCAAGCCCTTTTCCATGTCAGTGTTACCCAGTGGTTTCCCATTTAGTGTGTAATGGTGACATGTATTTCCCTGCCCATGTGCAGGACCTTACATTTATCAGTGTTAAACTTTTCTGCCCCCAACTTATCCAGATCTATTTGGAACCACATTCGGTCCACATTCTGTCCTCTTGTGTTAATTTATTTACATAGTTTTGTATCACTTGTAAATATTAATATTTTATGTACAATCCCTTCACAACGTTAATATATATATTAAAAAGAATAAGGCCCAGTACTGCCCCCTATGATACCCCACTAGTAACAGTGACCCAATCAGAGTACGTACCATTTATAACCACCCTCTGCTTTCTATCAATGAGCCAGTTACTTACCCACATTCTCACCTGGGCCAAGCATTCTCTTTTTATATACCAACCTTTTATGAGGCACAGTATCAAACGCTTTGGAAAACTCCAGATATACAAGATCGAATGACTCTGCCTGGTCCAGTCTAGAACTTACCTCCTCATTTAAGCTGATCAGATTGGTTTGACAAGAGCGACCCCTCATAAACCTGTGCTGGTACATTTTTCTTGAGGTCCTCCAGGATAGCACCTCTTAGAAACCCTTCAAATATTTTACCCACAATAGACTTCTGCCCTATAGTTTTCAGGTTCTCTTTTTGACCTCTTTTTGAATATTGGCACTACATTTGCTATGTGCTACTGCAGTTGAACAGACCTCGTGACTATAGAGTCTTTACGTATAAGAAACACTGGTTTGTCTATTACATTACTTAATTCCTCTAGAACCCGGGGGTGTATGCCATCAGGACCCAGCGATTTGTCTATTTTAATCTTTTAAGGTGGCTCTGCATGTCTTCTTGGGTTAGGCTGGTGACATTTAGCGAAGAGTTTACTTCATCACTCTGCACTTCATCTGACATTTCCTTTATTTAGTTGAAGAACACTTTATGGTTAGTTTTACTCTCTTTGGCAAAGAGTCTGTCTCAACTTTTGCTGCTTTTATTTGCGTTTTACATAATTTATTTTTTTCCTTATAGCTTTTTAATGCTGATTCGCTGCCTTTTTGTTCTAATTGTTTAAATGCTTTATTTTTGTTGTTTATTTACCCTTTTTCATCTTTATCGAGCCACATTGACTTTCCCCTATTTCCACCTTTTTTGTGCCAGTAAGATATGAACTTTTCACATTTTCTGGCTTTGCAGATCAGTCATGCATGTTGTTTATATAAATGAATACTGGGTCGCGGGCTTTAGGATGCTTTCACATGTAGCAGTTGTAGTGATGCTGCAGAAAATTGCTCCCACAAAAAAAGGCAAATACATTGGGGAAGGAACTCCTTTTGCTGCTCTGCCCTTGTGTGAGTCCTTCGATGCTTATGATGATTTTAGATTTATTTTTCCATATATTTCAGTTCCTGAGAAGGCGGATAGTGACATCCTGCAGCGGATCATCTCCAATAGACAAGAGCGACATGATGCTGCCGTGTCCACTCTGCAGAAAGAATTGGCAGACATTAGTAAGGTCAGGACAAGAATCTTGCCAGTGTTTGTTCTATCTGAGATAACCCTGTGTTTCCATCATCGTTCATTTCGTCACTTTCAGGAGATGGAGGCGTTGGTTATAGCGGCTGGAAAGAGCCTCCAGGAAAAGATCTGTGAGTCTGATAAAAAGACTGACCAATTATTTCAGAAGTATGAAAATAGGACTGATACTGCGAACTTCACAATGACTGTAAGTGCCTGCAAGTTATATACACAATATACACAAGACTTGTCTGGTCTCAGAAGACTGTGTCAGATTATCCTTATACTGCTGAGATTAAATTAGACACTCAGTTTTATGTAGATAAAGCTATATCTATGTTTAAGCCCCCCAACGGTCCTGTTAAAATCGGAAAAATTCTCCGCCGCGCCTCCCACATGCTGCTCGGGCGAGTACACAGTTACTTGATAAGACTGCTACTCGATGGAGCAGCAGCCTTTAACGAGCGTGCTCGCTCATCTCTAGATATGACTTTTTAATCATTTTTTAAAATTTGTTTTGGAAGAAGCAAAAAGGAACACAAAACGGTCATTTCACCATTTACTTTTATTTTGCATAACTTACCGTTTACTGTTATGAATGTGGTGATACCAATTATATGTAGTTTTTTGTTATTTTTTTCAATATTTAAAGCATTGTATAAAACAAGCATTTTACATTTTGTTTCTGTAAAAATGTTTGGATGCTGCGATCAGCAATGACTGCAGTATCTGTGGGGTTAAGTATTAGTTTTTACATGCAGTGTAGAGAAGTGATTAGATGAGCAAGTCCTCATCATTTCACAAATTTTTTTGGAAAAAAGACCCCGTATGCGACAGTCAGAGAGTAAATGTCCTTTCTGGTTAATAGAGGGGAGAGGGTGAGTGATAACATGAACAAAAATTCAAGTCACCCTTCCCTTGGGATAGGGAATATGCAGGAGAATCATAAATCCTCTCTGCCGCCGACTTGTTCCCCTCCCTCTCTTCTCTGCACACACTGACTGACAAGTGGCAGCTCTCAATTCAGAATTCCTGACCTCACTTCAAATAGCTGTTGCTCAAGTTCTATCACAGCTACTAACATGTGTTTGCTGTCATTTTAAAGCCAAGGTTATGAGCAATGACACGAAAAGCATGTCAGTAGTTCATATCATAATGGAGCTTTTTATATACTTTGTGTCAAATATTCTCATTATTTTCAATAGTTCTGCTTGCTGTCAGTGAATGTAAGCATTTGTTGTTTATATTTACATGACTGAAAACGTTTCCTGATCACTCCCAACTGACATACTGTATGTACAAGGCTTATTGCATTGGCTTTTGTATTGAACCTAAGACTGTGTCAGTTGAACATGATCAGGACCGCTTTTCACCCACTTGATGTTAACAGTTACTGTTTACATTCACTTACAGCAAGCAGATATCTTTAAATAAATAAAAGGAATTATAGATGAACTCTGTCTAACTCTGAACTGAATATAATTCTAAAGGTTTTTCTTACTTTCTTATTTCCCCGCTTTTAAGTATAGATAGATTATTTTTTCTCCATAGGCTCTGAATGATCTCTGGGCTCATGTGGTTCAGGTGTCCAGTCATAGGAGACAGCACATAAGAGACACAGAGAAGACTATGCTGGAAGTGGAGGAAAAACGAGCAGATCGGGTGGGTTATGATGGGACAAGGGCTGAAAACCACTATAGACCTAAGGAGCCATGTAGCCCTCTCCAGTAACCAATCTGACTACAAGTAATAAGAATTCCTGTAAACATGAAATAGAGACAACCCAATACTTGAGGGATGGTTAGCAGATTTCCAGATGCATTGGCTGCTTGGGTCATGGCATGTCTTCAGTCCACATAGGCCATACAGTAACAAGATATTTTCTTTCTTGGTCAAGTCCGTGTGCAGAGCCGTTGTTGTAAGGGTGCATTCATACAGCGTTTGCAGTGTACGTTTGGCGTACATGCCAGGAAATCTCGAGGCCCATGCATACATTAGACCAGTATACAGTAATGTACTTTTTCTCCTGATGTATACAATAGTCAGGTATGCTGTTCTATCCAGTAAAGAGCATGGAACCCTATGGCAGTGTATGCCTATACATTTGGGAAATCCTCTAACATATACTATTTGAACACACCTTTTTATCCAATTGTTTACATGCATAGTATTAGCTTTTAATTGCTGCTTCCCTTTCTGGGCTGAGTGCGCCCCCTGTAATTACTATATCACTTTTTTCTTCATTGTAGATTACAGACATACTGAGGACATTCACTGCACTGTTGAAGAATATTTGCTTTCTCATGCCACCTAATGTGCATAGATTTATACATAAGGAAGCCATGGTAAGTAACTGAAGCTTTAGGGGTGCAATCACACACAGTTAATGTATTGCAGAAATGTCTGTAACAAAACAAATCCTATTCATCCATTGGTTTTTCCGATGGCAAGCACATCGACTTTTGCAATTGTATTTCACCCTGATTCATGAGGCCCTGTCCTGTTCTTCTTGACCTATTACATAATATGCAAGGCTGTAAAAAGACAAATGTCATTCTTTGTAGATAATGCATAAATCCATACCTGCGTAAATCAAAAACTTACATTTAGCTAATAATTAACACACCTGCTAGTCATAAGTAGGATGCTTATGTACCCACCCTCCCATACCTTTCATCACAGCACACTAATGTATATGCTTCATATATAGATTATTTTATTTTTTGGTTGTATCCTCATACACTTAGATGATAAATCAGGCCATACTAGCCAACCACCGAGCCATCACCAAGCTTTCCCTTAATTTGATGGAAGCTGAACTCAAAAGAGAGGGATTGCAGCGCCTCCGGTGGCAGGATCTGGTAAAGGCTTGGAAATGCTATCAAAAAGAAATGGTAATTGGCGAATTCAGGTGAGTTATGTCGATATGCCACATTATGTACAAATCATTTATTCTAAATTCTGAGTTATAACTTTATGTATTTCACAGAGAGTTTGGGAAGCGTGAAACGGACCGAATCTCAGGAAGATTGAAGACGGAGGCCAATCTGTTTGTAGATGTGTACAAACCTCTCAATGAATGGAGACTTCGGCTTTTGTGCTCCGTTAGGTACCAGATAACAAGAGGGGCCAATAACAGAATGGATTGTGTGGGTTCTGATTGTAATATTAAATAGTGAGAACAGCAGCTGAAGGGGCAGGAAATACTCTCTGCACATTGCGGATTGATTAGGGTACAGATACCCATAGGTTTCATGGTTTATTTTTGCAGTGATTTTGTCCCTCCGACTTGCAGTAAAACAGCAGTGACTGAGTGGCATGATTCGCTACTTTCCCTAAACAAGCAATTAGGTAAGCAGCTTCACTGTGTCCTATATCATTTACATGTCTCAGATAATAATCTTTCTGATATATAATTATGTTATGTGATGGACGCCATACACTATATTCAGAACAGTATACAGTATACTCACCTGCATTGGCTCTCTCTCATGATTAGGGATTTTAATAATAGATATGTGCAAAAGTTTTAGGCGAGTGTGGAAAAGATGCTGCAAAATAAAAATGCTTTAAAAAATAGAAGTGTAAATTGTTTATTATTGTGAGTTAACAAAATACAAATTGAATGAGCAGAAGAGAAATCTAAATCAAAATTGATATTTGGGGTGACCGCCCTTTACCTTCAAAACAGCATGAATTCTTCTAGGTACACTTCCACGCAGTTTTTGAAGGAACTCGTCAGGGAGGTTGTTCCAAACAGAACTGACCACAGATCGTCTGTGGATGTAGCTTGCTCAAATCCTTCTGTCTCTTCATGTAATATTAGACAGACTCGATGATGTGGAGATCAGGGCTCTGTTGGGGGCCATATCATCACTTCCAGGACTCCTTGTTCTTCTTTATGCTGAGATAGTTGGTAATGACATTGGCTGTATGTTTGAGTTGTTGTCCTGCTGCAGAGTAAATTTGGAGCCAATCAGACGTCTCCCTGATTATATTACATGATGGATAAGTATCTGCCTGTATTTCTCAGCATTGAAGACACCATTAATCCTGACCAAATCCCCAACTCTATTTGCTGAATTGCAGCCCCAAACTTGCAAGGGCGGTCACACCAAATATTGATTTGATTTAGATTTCTCCTTTGTTCAGTCACTTTGCATTTTGCGAATTGACAAAAATAGATTTTAACACTTTTATTTTTTTAAAGCTTTTTTAGTTTACAGCCTTTTTTTCTTCTCCTGCCTAAGCTTTTGCACAGTACTGTGTATGTATTAAGGAATTGTGTAAAAGCTGGAGACACAAAACTGTAGTGATTCCTAATATGTTTGGTTTTTAAAAACTGAGAACTTTTACTGATATTGGTTTCCCCGAGCACAGAATAATTTAATATGTTTTATTTCATGTGAATGTGACAATTTTACTAATTAGTCTATGTGACTATACTAATCAGTGTTTTTGCTCCCCCACTCCCCTGCCCACCCATGACTTATCACAGACAATGTTAGTTCACAATTCTTCGACAAACTTCGTAACTCTCAGGATAATTTGATCCAAAGATGTATAGAGGAGTCAGAGAAGAGTAAGGTAAGTGTTGATGTGTGACTTTAAATATTTTCTATAGGACAAGCAAGCTCCACATGCCTTATCATTTTTTTCAAAGAGGTTTTCTAGGACTCTGAAATTGGTGGTCTAACTTTAGTATAGGCCATCAATATCGGATTGGTGCGGGCTCTTGACAAGATGATCACCTATTGGTTAAATTAAGAGGGAGATTTACTTAGACCAACGTTTTATATGTTGTATTGACTGCACTGTAATGAAGTGCACCACATTTATTATGAAGCATGGTGTAAATGTCCACTGGTAATGGTAGTTTACACCAAGCCACCAATTTGATTCAATTTGATTCAATATATTCAGTAACCACAAAATACAATTGTTCATAATCTGCTAAGTATACAGAAATTTGTATGCCTAGATGTTTAAACCTAGGCAAACACATAAGAGTGACCTGCAGAGCGTTTAAAGGGGTATTCCAGCAATTCAAACTGAAATTATTTGCTACATAAGGCGATAGCATGTAATTTGCATTAAAATGTTATAACTTATTTTACAAAGCTGCAGAGATATATGGGTGGTTTCACACTTGTGTTGGGGATTCTGCTTTTTACTCCATCCGGGAAGCAGGAAAGGGGAATCCATGAGGCCAAATGGCTCCATCTTTGGATGGAACCGAACAGCGCCGGACAAACCCCATTGGCTATAATGGGGTCTGTCCAGTTTTGGCCCAGCTGTTCAGCTCCTGGGCACCGTCTGACCCCATTAAAATACACCACGTTCATAGCATGGTAGCTGTTTTGCACCCAGAAGCTGTTAAGAAAGTGCATACTCTCGGGTGTACAGTGTGTCTTCTAGAGACATACTATAGCAGGATGATATTGGGTTAGGAAGTTAAATGCAGCATACCTTTTATTGCCATGACTCGGTCCCTGACACTGCAGGAGATAAAAGTTATCATATTTGCTACCATAACAGATGTTACCCCTGTCCACCTTCCGTCTCATAAATCTACTGCTTTTGGATAACCTTTGATTCTGCCCTATCCTTCAAAGCATACAAACAAAACCCTTACCGCCTACAACTTAAATACCAACTACTAACTTACCACCTACAACTTAGAATCCGCTAATTCCTCAACTATCAATTAAAAAAAAAGCTAGTGCATTCCCTCATCATCTCCCACCCAGATTACTGTAACATCCTTTTCTGTGGCCTCCCATCCATCATTTCTGTCCTTCTCCAATCTACTCCTCCCCACACGTAATATCTTGTCCTCACAAAACTTCCTTCATGCTCTCCTCTTGTTACATAACCGTAACGTGTTCCCCATGCTCTGTCACTCACTACCCCAAACAATCAGACTCTCCCCACCTTTGAAATTTTTAAAAAGAACCTATAAACCTACCTCTTCAGAAAAACATACATCCTACAATAATTGTACTGTCATGCACTAACATACGATCAGCTTTAACCATCACGTCCTGTCACCTTCCCTTCTAGACTGTAAACCCTTGCGGCAAAAGTTTCTATCTTTCTGTATCTGTAATATCCCAAGGGATCCTTCCAAAGTAGTATGGATCCTACACTATGGCTTCACCAAAATATGTAAAGATATTGAAAGCATGAATATTGGCAAGTTTAAAATGTAACCTTTACTAGAATATAATTAAAATACATGATGCCTCAATAATCCACAATAAATTGTCAAAATCTAGATTGCCAAAAATGGACATTGATAATGATCCACATGTGACAATTCTGATTTTATCCTAGTAAAGGTTACCTTCTCTCCTTCCCTTCTGTATCCGTCTATAATTCATTTAGCTCATGTTTAATATACTTGTTTTTATCTTTTGTTAAGTACTGAAACTCCTTCTACATATTTAGAGCACCCTGGAATGGTGCTTTTACCCCTCAGTGATTGCCCATATACCTTTTTAAGGCGGTTGCTAATGGACTTTATTCTGATGTGCCATCTTTTTATGGCGCTGCATCAGAATAAAGTTGCAGGGCTGGGGATTATAATAGCTCCCTAGTTTCAGCTAATGGAGGTAGCTCATAGCTTGGAGCAGTGACCGGAGGCTGCAGTGAGCGGTTCACAGTCACGTGATCACCGTTATTCAATGAATAATAGTGGTCGCTGAAAACAAAGAAAAAACAAAAGAAAGTTCTTTCTGTTTCATCTCCTCTCGCTGTCTTATCAGTGAGAGAAGATGAAACATAGTAATCAAGTGGCAGACGCGAGCGCATAAGCTGGCTTTGGCAGCAGTTGGCAAATTTTAACAATTATTCTCCTTAATTGCTAAAAAAAAAGCTAAAAAGGTTTTCAAATGTGCTTCCAGAATAAAATAAACAGATGGAAATATATATCTCATAGAAAATGTGTACAGCATGTTTGCCCATATTTGACATACTACAGTTGAAAATATGAAAAAAATTCAACATTTTGGTGTTTTTAATAAATACATACAATTTCTATTAGTCTATTTTTATCACCTAAATGAAGTATTACTTGGATATGCTAAACCTTTACAGAGTTATTCTGTGTTAAAGTGACACATGTCAGATTTCCAAAATTTGGCCTGGTCATTAAGGTGCGAACAGGCTTGGTCACTAAGGAGTTAAAATAAATGATTATTATTATAATACACGATATATACAACACAGCGTGTGATTGTCTATGTGGAAATCCTTCTTATGGCCGCCTGCAGACGGGCGGGTCGGATCCGGTGGCGAGAATTCTCGCCGCGGCACCCGACCCCAGCGCCTGCAGGGAGCAGCACGTACTCACCCGCGCCTGGCGGCCGCGGCTCTTTCGTGTGTCGGGCAGCGGGCGATGCGCAGACCGGAGCCGGCGGCCGGGTGAGTGACGTTTCTGTGCGAGGCTCTGCAAGCCCCGCACAGAAATAGGACATGCTGCGGTTTGTTTGCCGTGCGACATTTCGCGCGGCCGTCTGCATAGGAGTGCGTATTGTAATGCACTCCTATGCAGGCTTTCAGTGGCGGAAATCCTGCAGATAATCCCGCCGCGGGATTTCCACCCGTGTGCAGGCGGCCTATTGCTGAGATATCTTGTAGTCTTGTATATCGCTGGCTTTAACTATGTAGGTGCTAATCTTTTGTGCTTTGTTCCAGGCACAATTAATAGAAATGAACATTTGCAGTAATGAAGAGGCAGAGATTATTTTGACCAAAGAGCGATTCCCATTTGTTGAGCATGTCCAGGTGGAATATGAGAGAAAACATCAGATATTCAAAGTAAATCTTCTGATATCAGTCTGTATAATATTTGATAGTTCTGGCTCCTATTCACTGATTTACACATTTTACCAATTCTTTATGTTTTGCTTACATTTCAGGAATCTCTAGAAGTCGTATCAAAGAAAATGGCAGCAGACATTAACAAATTATTTACGTTTTCTAAAAAATCAGTTCATCTATGGGGTGTCTTGCAAATCGGGCTCTCGCAGCAGGAAGAGACCCTACTAAAAAATCTAGACGCCTGTCGTCAGGCACATGATGCAGAAAACCAGGTTTGGATCCTCTGTGCTGCTAGTTTCCTACTTTTCTATTTACATAGCTCCCAAGAATTGCTTTTTACATTTTTCAATGTGTTTTTTTTGCTCTTAAATTGACTTTATATTTCTGTATGAATCATGTATTCGGTAATATAGATTAGTTCCCTTCATTAAACTAAACATGCGCTTCAACTTCCATGATTTTTTTAGGCAAAAGAAGCTGATTTAGACATAATTCTGGACACCCTGCGGCAGGAGAGTACAAAGGAGCAGCTTGGTGTTCTTCTGGGAAAGGCACAGGCTGCATTGCTTGAAATAAAATCTGGGTAGGTGCTGAGTCTAGTCTGTATTTATGCGTCAGTCCAGTTATATGGTTGGAGGTTCATCCATGTGGTGTCTGTGAACTGCACTCATGATCCAGCAGCAGAAAGGTGTATGCATGTTATATTACAAACCTAAAATCAAGAAGAAATATCATGTTGGAGACTGATTCTGGAGAAAGCTGCTTCTGGCCAGACATATCTGCTACAGTGGTCTTATAGCATTACAGAGTAGCTATCAAATGGGCTTCCATATCATACATAGATGGGACGGGTCCACCACAGTGGGAGCCAACCTTACATATCTTCACTCTGGTGTATAGAGAGGGTGCCGCATTCTGTAATTTGATGCATATGCCCTAATGGGGCAGTGGTTTACTGCTAAGACTTGCAGCTGGCTGCAGCAGCTCGTGATGTCCCTAAACAGGTTAGCAACACAGACTCGGTGTAAAGAACAGAGCTGTGGTGCTGGACATGCAAGGACCCAGGAGAGGTGTGTACGGGATCTTTCATTACTTTTTGGCCATGGGCAGCAGGATTCAAAAATAAATAACGTTGAAAACGCCTTTAACCCCTTAACGACCAGCCCATAGTGTTTTTACGTCCTCCCGAAGTGGGCTTTATTCTCTGAGGACGTAAAAACATGTGTCCTGCAGAGAATAAAGCCCCTCGGGCTGTGTACGTGACAGCTCCATGCTGTCGGTGTCCGCAGGTAGCCGACAGCATGGAGCTGTCATCCCGGGCTGCTCGGACCCCCCCCCCCCCCCGGCATTGCGATCGGCGCTATGCAATGGATAGCGCCGATCGCAAAAAAGTAAATAAAACTGCAAAAAAAGTGACATATTCAGCTGCTCTGATGGATCGGATCCATCGGAACAGCTGAAATTACTCACCGAGGTCCGCCACACGACTCCCAGCTGTCTCGATGCTCCGGGCGCCGTAGCCGTCCTTCTGCGCATGCGCACCAGGCGGCATTACGTCAGCCGCATGCGCAGAAGGCCCGGCGGCGCGGGAGACTTAAAATCTCCCGGCTCCTGTAGGTAGCCGGGAGGCAGGAGATGTCAGCGGGGACCACGGTAAGCAGTCCCCGGTACCGCGATCGTCGTTATCCAATGGATAACGATGATCGCGGAAAAGTGAAAAAAGTGTAAAAAAAGAAAAGTTTCACCTCCCCTCATGCATCGGATCCATGAGGGGAGGTGAAAATACTCACCTCAGGTCCGCCGATGTCCTCCGGCCGGTCTCCGGACCCCCCGCTGGCTTCTGCGATGTGCCGATGTGGCGCGCATGCGCAGAAGGCCGGCGAGCCCGGCAAATTCAAAATCTCCCTGCACCCGGCTGTCACAGTTAGCCGAGTGCAGGGAGATATGACTGGGGACCGCTGTATGCTGTTTCCAGTCATATGATCACCGTTATCCATCAGATAACGGTGATCATATAAAGTTAAAAAGTCAAAAAAAAAAAAAAGTTAAAAGTTTAAAAAAAGTTTAAAAAGTTAAAGTTTCATCTCCCCTTACGGATCGTATCCGTAAGGGGGGATGAAATTACGTACCCAAGGTCCCCGTATTCGTTCCCTGATGGGATGTTCATCCGCAGACCTTACCCCAGCTTCGGCGCATGCGCCCGTCGGCATGATGGCGGACGCATGCGCAAAAGTGAAATATTGCCCAAGAAATTTAAAATCTCCCTGCTCCTGGCTACCAAAGGTAGCCAAGAGCCTGGAGATGTCACGGGGAGCCGCAGTATGTGGTTACTGGTCACGTGATCGCCGTTACCCAATGCTTAATGGCAATCACGTAAAAGTTCTTTAAAAAGTGGCAGTTTCATCTCCCCTCACCGATGCGATCGGTGGGGGGAGATGAAACATCTTCTCGGAGGCTTCCACATTGGAATCCAGATGCAATTATCCTCCATGGACCCTTCCGGCTTCTGCGCATGCACCCGCCGGCAAAATGCCGGACACATTCGCAGGAGCCGGGGAGCCCAGGAAATTTTAAATCTCCTTGCTCCCAGCGACCAACGGTCGCTGAGTGCTTGGAGCAGTGACTGGTGGCCTCGCTGAGCGGTCCCCGGTCACGTGATAAAGTAGCAATCTAACATTAGGCCGGTCACACATGACCGGAGAGGAATTATGGGTTCTGCATGCGCTTGATCAGCGGTAATCCACGGATCAATCACATGCATTGGATCACACAATTCCCCCCAATTAGCGGGTCGGAATTACGGAATCCACTCGCAGAAACAGAACACGGCATGCTATATTTTACCGCGGATATCCGCGACATAGAGCCCATTGTGCTCTATGACGGCGGATATACTCGCAGCCCATGTGCAAATACATTGTGTACGGACTGCGGGTACCCGGCTCATCTCTAAGCGGCGGCACGGGAAATGCAAACAAAAAAAAAGTACTGCTCATGACCGCCTGTGTGAGTAGGCAGTTATGCGCAGTACATTACGCGGCCGTACGCAGGGTCACAGCCGGGCTCACAGCTGGAATCCGCTGCAGGCCTCCACAAGCAGATTCCACCTACGGCCGTGTGTGCCCGGCGTTATTCAGACCGCTACCTGTAATCCGTAATTTACAAGAAGCCCCGGGAACGCTCGCCTTCCTGCAGTTCCAGGAGCAGCTTGTTGAGCGCCTTCTCTGTGAGACCGCAGCACCGCAGCAAGATTACAAAGCCTCACAGAGGGCCACT
This sequence comes from Eleutherodactylus coqui, assembly GCF_035609145.1. Taxonomy (NCBI): domain Eukaryota; kingdom Metazoa; phylum Chordata; class Amphibia; order Anura; family Eleutherodactylidae; genus Eleutherodactylus; species Eleutherodactylus coqui. The sequence goes on from NC_089838.1 coordinate 113,672,571, forward strand.
TTTTACACCCCATCCCCACCGCTGAGGTCACGAAATACCCCCCAAAATACATGAGAGGAGGGGGGATACCCGGTTTTCTTGCCCCATGTGCCCAACCCAACCAGCCTCCGTAATTACCCCTGTCTTCCGACATAAAACGCAGTTTACATTGTTACCTTTATCTAATATTTAGGGAATGCCAAAAAATGGGGATGGCGGGGGGTATTATTTTTAGGAAGTCAAATTTTTTTCCGTATAAGTGGGCAATGGGGCCTGGAATTTATTCAGTTCTGCCCTGAAATCTAGCGGGCATTCCCTCCATTATGGGCCTAGCCATGTGTCCTGTAAGTAGATTAGGGCCACAAGGGGTATGTTTCTGAACACGGGACAAACGGAGGGATCCATTTTGGGGTGACCGTCTTCATTCCTATGTACACTGTACAAAAAAAAACGTTTTTAAATTGACAAAATTGCCAAAAAAATGAAAATCGTAATTTTTTCCTTTTGCTTTGCTTAGATTCATTCAAATACTGTGGGGTCAAAATACGCAGTACACCCCTAGATGAATTTGTTAAGGGGTCTAGTTTTCAAAATGGGATCATTTGTAGGGGTTCTCTTATTGTTTTGGCCGCTCAATGGCTCTACAAGTGGGCAATGGGGACTGGAATTTATTCCGTTGTACCCTGAAATCCAACGGGTGCTCCTTCCATTATAGGCCTAGCTATGTTTCCTTTAAGTAGATTAGGGCCACAATGGGTATGTTTCTGAACACGGGACAAACGGGGGTATCCATTTTGGGGTGAATGTCTTCATTCCTATGTACACTGTACAAAAAAAACCTGTTTTTAAATTGACACAATTTCCAAAAAAATGAAAATCATAATTTTTTCCTTCTGCTTGGCTTAGATTCATTCAAAAACTGTGAAGTCAAAAAAGTCACCGTACCCCTAGATAAATTCGTTAAGGGGTCTACTTTTCAAAATGGGGTCACTTGTGGGGGTTCTCCATCGTTTTGGTCACTCAATGGCTCTACAAGTGGGCAATGGGGACTAGATCTCCTTCAAGGAAAATTTCTGTTCCGAAAGCCACCGGTTGCTCCTCTCATTTTGGGCCCCATTGTGCATCCAGACGTAATACTAGGGCCACAATGGGTATGTTTCTGAGCACAGGACAAACGGGTATCCATTTAGGGGTGCAAGTCTTCATTCATATATGTGCGGTACAAAAAAAACTGCATTTGAAATGACAGAATTACCCAAAAAATGAAAATCGTAATTTTTTTCCTTGGCTTAGATTCATTCAAAAACTGTGAAGTCAAAAAAGTCATCGTACCCCTAGATAAATTCGTTAAGGGGTCTACTTTTCAAAATGGGGTCACTTGTGGGCGTTCTCCATCGTTTTGGTCACTCAATGGCTCTACAAGTGTGCAAAAGGGCCTAAATCTCCTTCAAGCAAAATTTCTGTTCCGAAAGCCACCGGTTGCTCCTTTCATTTTGGGCCCCATTGTGCATCCAGACGTAAGATTAGGGCCACAATGGCTATGTTTCTGAGCACGGGACAAACAGGGGTATCCATTCTGGGGTGCAAATCCTAATTTTCATGTGTACTATAGAAAAAAGTCCTGTCTTTAAAATGACATATTTGCAAAAATATGAAATTTTAGTTTTTCTCTTCTAAATTGCATTGACTCCTAAAAAAAAACTTTGGGGTTAAAATACTCATGACACCCCTCAGTGAATACCTTAAAGGGTGTAGTTTTTAAAATGGGGTCACTTGTGGGGGTATCTATCATTTTGACTCCTATGAGCCTTTCCAATCTTGGTTTGGTGTAGGAAAACAAAGTGTTCCTCAAAATGCTGAAAAGTAATGTTAAATTTGTACGTCTCCTAAATGGTTAAAAAAATGAAAGTTTTTCCAATGTGCGCCCAAAATAAAGTAAACGGATGGAAATATATATCTTAACAAAAATTTCTATATTATGTTTGCACATATTTGAGATATTGCAGTTGGAAATGTGAAAAAATGACGATTTTTTCAACATTTTCCCAATTTTGGCGCTTTTAATAAATAAAAACAAATTCTATTGGTCTTCTTTTTCCGCCTAGATGAAATACAACATGTGGTGGAAAAAAAATGTCAGAATCGCTTGGATATGCAAAACCTTTCTGGTGTTTTTCCATGCTAAAGTGACACATGTCAGATTTGCAAAATTTGGCCTGGTCATTAAGGCGCAAACAGGCTTGGTCACTAAGGGGTTAAGGGCTAATGAAACATGACCAATGAAAAGACATTTCTTTTGCAATTTGCCATGTACAGTAAAACACTGTATATTACAGAAAGAACAGTCACAGAGGTGGTTATAATTATTGTCATATTATAAAAATGAGTATGAAACATACCTCTTTGGACTCACCATTGAGCACATGACATAGTTTATGCTGCTCAAAGGTGCTGATAGAGACCATTTTAAATGTGATTGTTCCCAGCTAGAGAAACCACATAATCTTGTAGATATGATACCTTTTCTAGCCTTCCGACCTTTCCCCCCCCCCAACAGTAATTTAGGGACCATAAAACTTTCACTCCGCTATCAGTGCCTAGACAAAAAAAGTTTGTTTGCTGTTGCAGAATTCCTTTTAGGTGCCAACCAATCACATCCATATCTGTGCCTTGTCATAAGTATGCATGTTATAAGTGTGTATAAATATCCATGCCTCTTCAGATCCAATCCATTTAAGCCTGAAGAAGAACCCTGCGTTGGTTCGGAAACTCGCTATTATTACATCATGTATTTTTGTTAGCCATTAAAAGGTATCATATCTACAGGATTACGTGGTTTCTCTCACTGAGAACAATCACATTTTGCTCTACTGGCTAACACGGTACCAGATCTTTGAGACCATTTTAATATCAATATAATCCAGAAATGCCTAATGACACAGTACGTAGGGCAAACCAATCACTAAAGTCATACATTTGTTCACTGCTCAAAAAATAAAGAGAACTTACTTAAGCATCACAGTATACATCCAAGTCACTTAAACTTCAGGTATATCAATCTTCCAGTTAGGAAGCAGAAGTGATTGTGAATCATTTTCACCAGCTCTGGTACAAATGAAAGTGACAAAAGGTGCCTGGAGGGGAACAGCAAGACAAGCCCCAGGAAGGGAATGGTTTTATAGGTGGTGGCCAGAGTCAATTACTATCTCCTTATCCTTCCTGACTGATTCTTCTTTAGTTTTCCATTTTTGCTCGTGTCCTTGTCACTTCTGGTAGCATGAGGTGGTACCTGCAACCCAATCGGGTTCCCCAGGTAGTCCTGCTCCTCCAGGATGGCACATCCATAGGTGCTGTCGCAAAAAGGTTGCTGTGTCTCCCAGCACAGTCTGAAGAGCATGGAGCAGGCAGCACGACATGGGTCATTACACGAGAGCTGGGCAGGACCTTAGAAGGGCAAGCCAGCTTCAGGACTGGTATATGCTCCTTTGCATGGTTTCAGGATTGGTTTAAAAATCCCAATCATTGTAGACTTTTTTTTATAAGGTCACCTTGAATTGAAGGAATGCTTTCATCCAATAGATGATGCTGTAAAGGTATTTTTCATCTTTCTGATTTGCATACATTTCATATAGGAGCATTGCCTTATAAGTCTCCTTACTTAGCTTTTAGGTTTCCCCACACCCCTTCTGGGTGCTCTTCTTGGGGAGAGACTATACCATCCCCCTTTCCCCCCCCCTTAGGTGTCCCCACACACTTTTTGGGTGCTCTCCTTAAGGACACACAACACCGCTTCTGACCTTTTTGTGAAGAGAAACAAGAGAAGCACTGCCAGATCCCTACAAAATGACCTCCAGCAGGCTATAAGTTTTCATGTTTCTAACCAAACTCTCATAAACAATTTCCATGAGTGTGGCGTGAGAGCTCGACATCCCATTGTGGGACCTGTGCCCACAGTCCAGCACTGTGCGACTTGAATTGACATTTGACAGAGAACACTAGAATTAAAGGGGTTGTCTCGCGCTGAAACAGGTTTTTTTTTTCCCATAGGCCCCCCGTTCGGCGCAGGACAACCCCAAAAGAGGTGTTAAAAAAAAAAAATTTTATTACTTACCCGAATCCCCGCTCTGCGACGTCTTCCTTCTTCCTTCTTCTTCCTTTACCAAGATGGCCGCCGGGATCTTCGCCCACGATGCACCGCGGGTCTTCTCCCATGGTGCACCGTGGGCTCTGTGCGGTCCATTGCCGATTCCAGCCTCCTGATTGGCTGGAATCGGCACACGTGACGGGGCGGAGCTACGAGGACCAGCTCTCCGGCACGAGCGGCCCCATTCACCAGGAAGAAGACCGCACAGCGCAAGTGCGTCTAAAAAAGCAAGAAGACATCAGAATTAGACGGATCCATGGCGACGGGGACGCTAGCAACGGAGCAGGTAAGTGAATAACTTCTGTATGGCTCATATTTAATGCACGATGTATATTACAAAGTGCATTAATATGGCCATACAGAAGTGCATAACCCCACTTGCTGCCGCGAGACAACCCCTTTAACAATTTGTCATTGCCGCCTTATTCTCTTCAGAGATGAAAGCAGGTTCACACTGAGCACATGACAGATGTGAAAAAGTCTGGAGGTGACATGGTGAGCGTCATGCTGCCTGCAACATCATCCAACATGACTAGATTGACGGTGTATCAGTGATGGTATATGGAGGCATATGCTGAGAGGGTCACACAAACATCTATGTGATAGCTAACAGTAAGCTGACTGCTGTCAGGTACCAGGATGAAATCTTCAGAGCCATTGACAGACCTTACGCTGGTGCAATGGGCCCTAAGTTACTCCTAGTGCAAGACAATGTCCGACCTCATGTGGCCAGAGTGTCTAAGCAGTTACTGGATGATGAAGGCATTGATGCCATTGACTGGCCTTCACATTTCCCAGACCTAAATCCAATTGAGAACCCTTTGAGATAGTCTGAATTAGTGTTTCCGACACCGCCAAGCAGCACTATAAACTGTCAGGAGCTCATTGATGCCCTGATCCAAGTTTGGGAGAAGATTCCCAGGACATTATCTGCCATCTCCTCAGGAGCATGCCCAGATGTTGTCAGTGGTGCATACAAGCATGTGAGGGCCATTAACACTACTGAGTGACATTAAAAATATAAATAAATCTTGTTATTAGTATAGCGCCAACTTATTCTGCAGCGCTTTTAAGTAATTTATTTATTACCCCCCACTAAGCTGGGTACTCATTTTACTGACCTCAGAAGGATGGAAGGCCTTGAAGCGGCTACCCGAACCATGCAGGGATTGAGCACTCAACCTTCAGGTTGTGAGCAAGGGCTTAGGACTGCATTTCTGCTGCCTTAACACTCTGCACCACATGAGGCTCATTATGAAGTGCTGTAATTAAATTCATGCAGATTGATTTTCTGGCTGATTTGGAATCCAACCTTCAGTTGGTTGTTGATTTTGGTTTCCATTGACCGTCGGTACATCATTTTGTTCTCAGCACATTACACAATTTATATTAGTAAAGATTTTCAACTTGAATCTTTTGTTCATCCAGATCCGATGTATGATTTTAGTCTTCCCTTAATTATTTTGAGCAGTTTATATATAAATGCCTCTGTATTACTTGTAAACCATATTTTGAATATAACATGTATAATATTACTGATAAATATCTGTTTACTTCACTGAACAGATACAACAAATTTTATCAAGATCAAGTCTGCATCATTGACTCCTATCCTGCCCTGGTGTTGAGTCAATTATTGGCTTACAGTGCATCATTGAGTAAATTCTTTCATGTAAAGGAAATATATGGAAAGGTAAAGCCAACATTCTGGAAGTGCAGGCTTGACTGCATTACAAGTTACATATTATTTGAGCCTGATCTGATACAATGATATTGATTTGTTCTTGAAGGACTTGCCCTCAAATCCAGGAGAATCTGAAGGGGTAACTGTCATAAGCCCAGACCCCATATCCGATGACCCTATAGAGACTTCATATGAAGACATTCCTATGGAAAAACCTGTAGAGTCTTCACACCCCACAGACACGGTTCAGCACTCCCGGGATCATAGTGCAGAGGATGCAGATGTCAATATTCTCCAGATCTTTAAAAGAGAGACCACAGAAGATGGTGATGTGGGAAATACTATTGTTACACATACTGAGGACTCGTCACAGCTGAACCATGAAGATACTGCTGAGGACACTCCGATATCCGAGCCACGGGACCAGTTGGTTTCTGAAAGAAAAGCGACTGCACAGAACAAGGTGAGTGGATGTGTCACGAGTTGGGTTAGATGCGGAGGATCTCCATGTTTAAACATATAATCTTTAAATTACCGTACTTTGCAAATAATTGGCTTTACCAATGCTCTACACATTTACATCATATTCCATTCTCTATTCACATCCAAGCAGCTTTTAGAATTCTAGTTGCAAATTCACTATTACGGAAGAAAGTGCAACAGAGATTAAGAAAAAACTAAATCCAGCTCAAATAAAGGATCTAATTTTCTGTCTTTTTGAATAATCAAAGGGAACCTCCATAGAAAAGTGAAGTGTTTCCATTGTACTCATGATTTAGGGGTCACTATAAACTTACTAATGAATATATGTGTTTTTTAGAATAGAGCAACAGTAGGAGAAACCCCTGTGATCTGTGAATCTTTCACAACCTCCAGACAAAATATATACATGGTGCTAAACAAGAAGGACACACAGCCCAAGTCATCTGTAGAACATCAGCACGATAGCGTCTTCTTCACGGAGGCCGTTACAGAAGACGAGGGCATTTTAAACCTGGACCACATTGTCTTACCAGATGAAATGATTGTGGAACTTAAAAAAAGGTTAGTGTAGGATATTTCTTATACACCGGACTTGTAAAATTAGCCAAGTGTTAATTAACTTCTCACTTTTAGCCTTCGTCTGCGGTTCTTCGAACATCTGGAGGGCTGGTTTGATGAAACTGTGTCCAATTCACATAGTATTGTTCTTGCCAAGATGGAAGAGCTGAAATCTGAGTTGGACCTGCGCTGTCACCTGCATCAGCCTCGAGGCCAGCGCATAAAGATGGACATCCACAATGTTAGAGCGGGTATGGCCTGGATCACTCTTCAGTGTTAAACTCTAAACAACATCTAAATGCCTTCTGCTTTGCCACAGCCCCCTGATACTGCACTTCCTTCAGACAAAGAGGCGCTGCAGGGTTATGGGATATATTCCCTCTGGTGACCATTTTATAAATGCTTCTAAAATAACAAATTAAGTATTGTAACTTTACAAATAGTGTTCATTATTAATTTCCTAGCATTTCTTGTATACCTGGCATCAAAACAGACCAGAGAAAACATTTGCTTGTAGTTCGCATGTTGCTTGAATGAGTGCCCTTTGGGGTCTCTGACATTATCTATACAGCAAAAATGTACTTCTTGGTAACTGGCCGTGGTGTTGGTGACTGATATAGGCAAATTGGTTTGTGAGGTCACTCGGTTTGGGTGTTTTTGAACTCGAGCACCGCTTTTTCCGAGTAACTCACTACTCGGACGAAAAGATTCGGGTGGCGCCGGGGGTGAGCGGGGGGTGGAAGAGGGGAGTATGGGGGGGGGGAAGAAAGAGAGAGAGCTCCCCCCTGTTCCCCACTGCTACCCCCGCTCCACCCCGGCGCCCCCCGAATCTTTTCGTCTGAGTAGTGAGTTACTCGGAAAAAGCGGTGCTCGAGTTCGAAAACACCCGAACCAAGTAGGTTCGCTCATCTGTAGTCACTGGGGATAACGACTGATGTGAGTGATTACAGCCTGATGAACATGTTGGCCCTGTAGATATTGGGAAATAAATAGTAATGATAAATATTCTGGAGATCTCCAGGTTTGTCTTACTCTGACATCTGTATTTTGTTTTCTAGCTGAGCTGCGCCTCCACTCAAAGCGCGTTGACCGTCACTGTGAGGGAGTGAACGAAGCGCTTGGCAACCTAAAGGAAGAAAGCGTTTTACTTATTGAGAAGATGAAAAACGACACTCAGAACTTCCGTGGCAAAATCAGCGACATGGAAAATACATTTCTGAACACCAGGAAATCTGACAAGTGAGTCTTTCTGTATGCTATGAAGTGCTATATGAGTCTACAAAGTGGAGACTATAGAGCACTACAGAGGGAAATAATTTAATAAAATGACCATCCTTGGTCCCCAGCCTCTGATCTCGCCCTGTGGGCCAAAAGATGCCAACAAAAGTAAATACCCCTTGCGCTGTTATTTATACCGACAAGCAGATATGCCAACCACATCCTGATTGCGTGTGGGATTACATTCCTATGGATCACATGTAGCAAAAAGGATCAGTATCGACAGGCCATCAAATGCTTCAGATTTTATTCCATCATCTGCTTTTCATAACATGAGTATGTAAAGGAAGACATTTAACATCTTTCTGACAGTGTATGTTCATCCTACCATCTTCTGCCTCAGGGTACTTTTGCATTGAGCCAAGGATCGTCTCAATGTATTGAACGCCGATCAATAAAACATGTTGATCAGCGCTCATTTATATTTCTTTTGTACAGTGGAGAATTGCTGACATGGGGACAAAAGATATTTGGTACGATCCTTTGTCCCTACACAGCCAAATGTACATCTCCCCATTGTCACGGAGATTTATAGTCAACCAGCAAGCTGAAAAACAACGATAAGCAGACAAATGAGTGTTCACTCTTTTTTGCGGCTGGTCGTTGTCCGTTTTATATAGCTGGAAAATCAGGCTAAGAAAATTTTGGATGAACATTCATACCCAATAGACAGACGGTGTAGAAGGGCCTTCATTCGGTTAACCTATTACTACTGCCCTTATATACATAATGCCATTGTCCTAGACCTAAGTATAAATCAGATTGGGTCATGCTAGCACACATAGAACTAACATGATCTTTGTTTGCCCACATTTACCTTATTGTTTTTCTCTACTGAAGCTTGGTTAGTGCATGTGGTACAATACAAAACAAATGTGGTTTTACCATCAGCTTCGTTTTTCTTTTGTCATTTTTTTATTTCAGACTGGTCACCCTGAGCAACTCCCTCCCATCCATCCTGGACAATCACACTAGCAGAGTGCAGATGGCCATGAGGAACTATCGACAACATGTGGAAGAGATGCTGGGAAAGTTGTGTGACACCAACTCAGAATTCATCAAGTCATTTCGGTAGATACTCAGTGAGACAAGTTTGAAGTCTTACAGATCTGCAATATAAAAAAAATATGAAACAAGTCATTTCTGTTTTGTTAGGTTGTTTTCAGAAGGAGGAAACTTTTCTCCAGATGAAATTGAGATACTTCGCAAGAGATTACATAATGCGTCGGCCAGCATTGCTTCATTTGAAGGCTCCATCATGGTGGATTTAGAAGGATTGGAATCTCAATGCTTAGAGCAGGTAAGTTAAGATTTGTTATATATTTATATAGCATCAGGGAAACCCTAACTCATTTGTTGTACTCTGCATTGTATTCCAGAACATGGCCACTGTGTTTACACCACTAGTGAAGAGGGTGCGGAATGTTCCCCTCATAAATTCAGCTAAATTATAACTGCAAGTCTGCTATATTCTTTATTAGGGTGTATTAGCCAAATGGAGCAATATTTTTTGTGCCATTTTGGCTAATAGTAGAGCCAACTTGTCTCTAGGCTGTACAGCCCTTGTATATTCACACATGGCGTGAAAATCTGCCACAAACAATTTCACACCAAAATCCTTATGTCTTAGAGTGCTTTTACATAGGACGACCTCTCAGGCGCAAATGCCCAACAGGTCGTCCCAGCGATGATCGTTTCTGTGCTTATACACAGGAAAGATCCTCGCTAATGAATGGAGGTGGTTCCGAGGTTGTTCTGGCCCACTCGCCTCCATTCACAGTAAATAGGCAGCTGTTCAGTGGTGAATGACTGCCTGTTTACATGGACTGATCTGTTGTTCAGAATTTATGCATGCAGAAATTGAATGACAGATGAATTTCCCTTTCTTCGTTCAGTCGTGCATGCATTTAGACTGAATCTGTACGATTCCACTCTTGGTAATACTATTAATTAGATATGAGCGAGTATACTCGCTAAGGCACATTACTCGAGCAAGTAGTGCCTTAGCCGAGTATCTCCCCGCTCGTCTCTAAAGATTCAGGGGCCGGGGAGCGTCGGGGGAGAGTGGGGAGGAACGGAGGGGAGATCTCTCTCTCCCCCCGCTCCCCGCCGCAACTCACCTGTCACCCGCTGGCCCCCGAATCTTTAGAGACGAGCGGGGAGATACTCGGCTAAGGCACTACTCACTCGAGTAATGTGCCTTAGCGAGTATACTCGCTCATCTCTACTATTAATCAGTGACATGAAGTTGACATGAAGAGTTTAACAGCTTTAAATAAATATATATATATTCAGATATAAAAGTGGGACCTTCTGCCATGTGTTCCATCCACTTAGGAGCAGATCGAGCACATTGACCACAGACATGGACCCAAACATTAACCTATCAACCTAACAATACTTTATATGTAACCAGATGGGCTGGTTCCAACTCAGGCGAACATAACCATTTTCCCAATACTTTCTCAAAGTATTCGTTGCATTCTTCTTTCTTTTTTTATATTAAATATTTTTTATTTGGATTTTCATCACTTTTCTTATTTAACAGAAACCGAAACAAAAAAAACAAAAGCGTTGCAACCCACAACACCCCTCCGCCTTGAGTCTCTCTTGTGTGTCTAATATATAGATCGTCCAGCATCCTGAGTTAACAGCAGAAAAATTAGTCTATGAAATTTTTCACCCTTTCAGATTATCTCTTTAACTTTGTCCCTTTGAGAACAGTCAGTTGTACGTTCAATGAGCTCAATCCACACATCAGTGCATACTGTACTTTATCCATCCCCCATACCTGTACAACAACTTTATATGACAATGCAGTGTAAAACTACAATAGCAAACGTTATAAACTGTCAGCCAAATGCATTTACACACATGCCTTATGATTATTTCATGAGTCACTACTTTTCTCTCTCTTGTGACTAGGATATACCCTACATATTGTTTCTCTTGTACAGTCAGTTTACCTAATGTGTCAGTTCAGTTGTGCCAAACCAAATGCATCCAACCATGTGGACCATATCTAACTGTATTTGTGTCCTGCCTTACATTTAAAGTATAGGCCTTTTTCCCATGGTAAGAGTCGGTTGACTTTATCTTTAAATTCCCTCAATGTAGGGGGGGACTCATCCAGCCAATGCTGCGCTATCAATTTGCTTGCGATATATAAGAGTCTCGCTGCTGCTAGTTGTTCATGCTCCTCCACTGGTAGATCACTTGTATATCAAAGGATGCATACGAATGGAGTAAACTCCAAATTTATTTTATATACCGTGTTAATCAGAGAGTGGACCTCACTCCAGTATCGGTTCAATTTTGGACTGTATTCCTCTTTCTAATGTTAATAGCCAGTTAGCTTTTTGGACAAATCTCTTGATGTTGGGTGGTTTTCTTTAAACCAATCTTGTGCAATCAATTTCCCTGCCATGTTCCAAGCTGTGGCTCCTCCGGTGGTGATTCCTTACATGCAAAGTACGGTATGCACACTAGTGGAGTATTTTTCACCATGCCCTTATAAGCTAGCTTTAAGCATCACCACATCATGTGAATTAAGCCAACAGCCTGAAACTTACATCTAAGACATAAGTGTGTTTTGTTGTTTCTCTCTGCTTAGGCCACAGAAGTTGTGAAGAAGTTTGAAGACAAATTTCAATATATAACCACAGACATGATTTTCCTTGAGAATATTCAGCAACTCTTGACAAACCTGCAGGTGAAGATTAAAGCTCTGGTAAGTGAGAGAGGTCATACAGCAAAGTTTGAAATGCTTTCAATATGAAGGTGAGCTTCAGATTAATACAAAATGTGACTACTTTAAAGGGAACCTATCACCTCGATCAAGCACTATAAATTAAGTTCTGGTGCTGTTCGGGAAGGTGACGGGGAGCCAAATGATGTATTTTTACGTTCAACCACTCCCTGGTTCCCACGGTCTTCCCCTCTGAAGACCGCACAGCGCACAGATATCTGTCTCTTTTCAGAGTCCCCTGCATGCGCTCTCCCATACAAGTCTATGGGAGAAATCTGAAGTCAGATTTCCTTGCACTGCCCAATCTTCAGTAAATGACAACACGGGAACCAGCGAGCGGGTGAGCATGATAATACAGCACTCTGCTCCTTATCACCTCCCTGAACAGCACCAGAACTTAGTTTATAGGTGACAGGTTCCTTTTACCTCTGCTTTCTAACAGCACAAATATAAATGTGATCTTTTTCTCTGATTGGAAAATATCACTTTGTCTTCATTGATTTTCCTTTTTTACATCGGGAGTTTCTTTTCATTCTTCTGTAGGTCGCAACTAGTAATTCTCAGTCTCAGCAGATCAACTCCCATCTAGAACAGCTGCAGATGAAGACTGACGCCTGCGCATATCCAAACATTGACAAAGAAGTGAGTTGTCTGGAGTTTAGCGGCTGAGTGCTTTATGACATGGATATCTTATGGTCTTTATTTACCTATATTCAGATCAATATGTACCCCCCTGTTCCCCACTGCTACCCTCCGCTCCACCACGCCGCCCCCCGGCGCCCCCCGAATCTTTTCGTCCGAGTAGTAAGTTACTCGGAAAAAGCGGTGCTCGAGTGCAAAAAACACCCGAACCGAGTACGCTCGCTCATCTCTAATTATCACTCAAAGTTGTTTGTTTGAACTCATTTTGAGTGATATCGTCCTGTGCGAATGGCCCATAAGTTATCAATACATACTAATGCACAGTGCTGCATCAGGTAGTCAGAGAAGCGGTGCAGCCATCTTTGCTCATCCAGGACTGGATGGTTGCTTTAAACATCTTGACATGCTATATTGGTGTAATGTTGTTTGTAGCTGTATAATACAGGTGGAGGTTTTGAGTGGGAGTAAGCCTCTCTATTATAGTCACACACCCTAATAGGTCATATGGATATAATAGAGTTTTTACTAGAGATGAGCGAGCGTACTCGGCCACGCCCCTTTTTCGCCGGAGCACCGCGATTTTCGAGTACTTCCGTACTCGGGCGAAAAGATTCGGGGGGCGCGTGGGTGAGTGGGGATTTGCAACGGGGAGTGGGGGGGAGAGGGGGAGAGAGAGGGCTCCCCCCTGTTTCCTGCTGCTACCCCCGCTCCGCCACGCCTCCCCCCGCCCCCCCCGGCACCCCCCAAATCTTTTCACCCAAGTACGGAAGTACTCGAAAATCGCGGTGCTCGATCGAGTAATTACTCGAAACATTGGGCTACCTGTATTTAGTGATTGCTCCTATTTTTCTGGTTACAGTTAGTAAGCAGTCAGGAACTCTACGCATTCATGAAAACTGTAATGGAAGAAGTAATCAAGAGAAGCCGGTATCTTTCTTGTCTCTTGGTGAGTGAACCAATCGTATGGTTACTATATTACATTAGGACTTATCTGTCAGATAACTGTCAGATATTATATAATCATCCTGCCTAAGCTCTTTTGATACAACTTGCAGGACCCCAACTCAATTCTACAAGAACCTCCCTTGCAAGGTCCTATTGCAACAGCTTCTCGCGCTGATGTCACCTCAAGAAAAGACGAGAAACCCACATTTGGAACCCCTGACAGTTTGCTGAATCCAAGCAGGATTGGAAAACTGGCTCTAGATGATGCAGCAGTGGGAGTCATAAAGGACATCATGAAGTGAGTCTGCAAAAAGCACAATTACACTGAACATGGTAGGATGACCCAATTCTTTTATCACCATAAAGCCATCCAATCCTATTCATTTAAATATGGCTTGTAAGGTCTGAAAAATAATTTTTCTCTCCACCTTTAACACAAGGGTCGCATAAGTGGTTCTTAATTTGAATTGTACCCTTAACTCTTTCCCTTCCAAACAACAGAAATCAAAGAAAATATGGAGAGATACATCAAGCGCAGGAAGAAGGGAATGCCGGGCCGTCCACTGGAGCAGGTAAAGAATTTCCCCTGTATAAAACTGTCTATAGGGTATGCTGCAACATGGCCGTAGTATCACAGCAGAAAGCTGCACCACTACCACAGTCAAAGAGCCACTGGCAAAACCTCATGCCGTGTTTACCAGGGTACTTGCCACTGTTATAAAGAAACAATTCTAGGTATGTGTAAATATTCCTACAACACTTTTTATGGCATACTGGACCATAAGAAAAGTCTATAAATTTCCTTTAATCTGTCATCTAGCATAGACCTTGAGGATACTCTCACAAACCATAATAAAAGGGACTTAATATTTTGAAGTTGGCTCCATTATACTGTGAGTAATGTATTGTTTCGCAGTGTCATCAATGTTTTGCTTTTCCAGTGTCAAATCACAGTCCGCCCATAGCACCACATCCTCCATTACCACCCAGTAGTGGAAATAAAAAGAAGGCTGGTTCAACTGAAAGAGAAAATGTCCCAGTCAAGTTTACATCTCCAAGGTATTGTCATAAGAATATAGTGTGTAAGGCAATTCAGCCTATTACCCCCCTCCAATCTTGATCTACAGGAAGGCAAAAAAAAAAAAAGGTTCCATCTCGAGTCTCCATACCCTATGCAGAAAACTGCAAATGGATGGAAACCAGGATGGAACTGTAGCAATTAATGTGGGAGACAGATTTCCTTGGTCTCCACATAACTTGGTGTAATGCCTCATGTCCACGGATGGGTCTGATCCCACATGCGGGAGCCCACAGCGGAATCCGTCCCTGCCCACGACCCAGGACAGTGCTTACCTGTCCGGGTCTTCACTGCGGATGTGTGCGGAAGCGCCGGCCGGTGCACCAACATTCATGCACCATAGAGATTTTTTCTTTTAAATCTCCTTTTTTCCTGCGGAATCCGCGGCCTGTCCGTGGACATTGGGCCCTAGCTGGATAGAAAAGCTTAAACGTTCTTGAGGTTTGTAACCATGGAAGCATATAGGTATGCATATAAAGAAAAAGGCCATCCTACATTATAATGAATACAAGATAAGGAAACTCAGCTGTTCAAGCACTATTATGTCAAATTCCCATTTCTAATCACCTCTTTGTGGCATAAAAGTTACACAGGACAGTAATGTGGCATATGGCACCTGGGTGAATAAAAGCCACATCCAAGCTGCATTAATTGGTAGAGTGATCATCACTGCTATAGAGTAAATGTGACATCAATACATTAATAGCCAGGCTTATTAGTACCAAAATAGGTTTCTGCCAGCTTGTGCTGGCATCTAACAGTGAGATCTGTCCATGTTTGCTTCTACATCTAACCCAAAAGTATCTTATTTACTTTTTTACACTTCATTTTCTCCTTTTGTAGTCTTCGTAAGCTGGTGAAGCCAACAAGGTTTGACAAGAAATACCAGGTTTTTGGGACAAAGAAAGAGGAATCGGAGTAAGATGAGAGCTCAAAAACACCTTTTGTTATCACATGGTTATGTCATGATCTACGTCCTTGTTTTTTCTTAAAGGAACAGTTCCATTGATTCTTATACACTGCCAACTTATTTTGCTGCGCTGTCTCAATAACTGTTCTCCTGTTGGGACTCAAAGTCTTAATAACATTACTCCAGACTCACGGATAAACTAGAGAGAATGTCATAGAAATACTTGCCCTGATTGCAAAATATATTTGTGTTGTACTGATTATTCCTTTGCCTTTTTTTTCTTGTAGTAACTTTAAGGGCCTCCTGACTTCCATTCTGTGGGAGAGTAATGATCAGTTGCTGTATTTGGCTGAGGTGCGTGTGCAGCGGTCTCTATGTCTCCCACTAATAGGCTGTTTGGCATTCTTATTCTCTTGCTCAGTGGAGGTCTCAGGGATCACAGCTCCACCGATCAGACACTTATTACTTATCCTCTGGAGTTAGCAATCTATTTAGTGGGAAAGTTGCTTTAAATTACTTGTGAGGACAGCCCCTGTCCATATGCTTGTATAGAGGCGGTCCCTCCTACTCAGGCCCCCTTACTCTATTAACCAGAGGAGAGATTCCTGTAAAGAGTATAAACCAGCTCACCCTCTAGGATCCACTGACATGTTTAGGAACAATCCACCTAAGCAAAAGAAGAAGAGCATCCAGCATCCACTAAGATCACAACTTTATTTTCAAGAAGGTTGAAATCTAGAGATGAGCGAGCATACTCGCTAAGGGCAATTGCTCGAGCGAGTACCTGCCCGCTCGAGAGAAAAGGTTCGGGTGCCGGCGCGGGGGAGCGGTGAGTAGTGGCAATCAGCAGGGGGGAGCGGGGGTGAGAGAGGGAGAGAGAAATCTCCCCTCCGTTCCTCCCCGCTCTCCCCCGCAGCTCCCTGCCCGCCGCCGGCACCCGAACCTTTTCTCTCGAGCAGGCAGGTACTCGCTAAGGGCAATGCTCGCTCGAGCAATTGCCTTTAGCGAGTATGCTCGCTCATCATTATTGAAATCCCATCAGGAAAGACTTATTGCTGCGTCTGTGTATTTGTCTTTGCTGATGGTATTTTAACCTTCTTGATAATAAGGCTGTGATTTTGGTGGATGCTGGATCCTCTTCTTCTTTCGCTAGGACAGTAAGATGCTGCAAAGTGACTGGAGGATTGATTTAATTGGGTGCCTTTAAAACTTCATTTCCATCAGCATGGGAGAAATAGATGGCCCTCGTAGCTTGTTAGGATGGGACATCAGAATCTGAAGGTGGCAAGAACAAGTGCATTCTATCCATCCCTGTAATCCTTTAACACCATTATAGGTATGGGTCAGAAAACCAAAGAACAAGTAGAGCAGTTGGATTAATTATGGCCTTGTTCTGTCTAAAATGCTTTAGTTTACCCTGTGATTCTGTCCGTTTGATATAATTCATGTTTTGTAGGAATTCTATAAGAAGAAGGAGCGCCGTCCCGTAACTCGGCCAGACTTGCTGCAGGAAACATTTGAAGACTGTGCTGACACTTTGGTCATCAAGCTTCAGTCCTATGAGAAACAAGCCTTGGAGTATCACAATAACTGTGTACTGGGTAAAGTTCTCATAGTTTAAATAAGAAGTTATCTCTGGAGGTTACGGGAAAAAATTAATAATGATAACAATTCTTCCTGTAATTACAGAACTCCGGGAGCAATTGGAGCAGCTTGAAAAGTTGATGAGTCACGTTCCGCCGCTTACAATAAGGAGCCTTAGGGAAGAACACTTCATCTTCATGCAAAATTCTATTGACAGCACACGGCAGCTCTTTGTAAAGGAGATCAAACAGGGGAACCAGACTAAGGTGTTCTTAACTGTCTTTCTCCACTTTAGTAGCTGATTTATTTGGGCACACATCTGCTGAGAGGTTTTATGAGACTGGAAAAATTGTTTAACAGCAGGGAATGTAATAAATAAAAAATACCAATTAAGTGATAAATCCCCAAGGCAATCCAGCGCCTTTGCTTTGATGGTCCCTGCCCATCTTTACTTTGCTGCAGTAATGACATGCCTGTTTACCCATGTGACTGCTACAGCCAATCACTTGCCTAAGAGGTGTACAGCACCAGACTCCTGAGGCCAGTGATTGGTTGCACTAGTCTCGTAAGTAGACTGCTCACTAGAGGGAACCATAAAAGGCGAGGCACTGGATTGGCACCAGGTTTATCAAGTAACTGATTTTTTAATTTTTTTTTAAATTTCATCACATTTCCTGCTCTTAGACAATTTTTTTCTCTGAAAACCCCTTTTAAGGCCATGTTTGCATAGGGCAAATTTTCCATGTGGCATGTCTGCATGGAAAATACATAGCATTTACAATGGCAGCGAAGTAGATGAGATTTTCGAAATGTCATCCACACATTGTGAAAAATATCTGCACGTAAATTGATCTGTGCTGCGGGTTTTAAATCTGCATCATTTCAACTTAAGCTGTGGATTTTCAGTGCCTATTGCATCCTTTGTAATGCAGAAGGTGAAATCTGCTGCAATGCCGCAGCGTTTGCTCACCAAAATCTGCAACAAATTTATCACTTTTGATTTGCTTTAGATCTTCTGTGGATTTTTGCTGCAGATCCAAATCACGTGAACATTTACCCTAAGATTGATGTCACACCTAGTCCTTTTTGGAAAAACACTGTGACTCAATGGCATTTTTGTTACACTTTTTTTTTAGCAGAAAAGGCCACTTGTTAATGGTAAGTCAGTGGGGAATTATGAAATCACTACAAACAGTGCATTTTTTGTAGTTACATTTTTTTCTCACTACTTGTGTTTTTGGGTCCATAACATTTTTTCAAAATTGCATCATGCTTCAGGTATGGTATTTTTTTGCTGCCATTTTCTCATAGGTCTCTCTATAAAAAAAAACAAAAAAAACTATACAGGAAAAACATATGTTTAACCAAAAACTGACACTAAATAAAAGGCCTGTTTAAGAAAAAAAAAGTAGGCATGATCAAAAAAGCTATAAGATTTTCTTTCCAATGGAAAAAAAACGCCAGAAAAAAAGACAATTGGGTAGATTTACCAATAGTGCTGGATGCAGCAGACAAGCGTCCCCGCTTGTTTTCTGCATCCTCCGCTCGGAGCACAAGGTGATCGCTCAACGTTTAAGCGATCACCTTGTACTGTAAATGGACACAACGATTATCGCTCCAAAATTGCTCAAAAGATTTTTTTGAGCGATAATCGTTGCGTCTGAACCAGACTTAAGACAGTGCAAACTAGATTAGTCAGTAATAAAATGCGCCACTTCATCTAAGAGACTTGTGCTTGAAGATAAACTGGCACATCTTTAGAAACCTGAATACAAAGGGTTCTATGGTCAGACTGGCACTTTACAGTGACGCGCGGTTCGGACAGATCAATGACATTTTGGGTCTGGGAGTGTTAAAGGGGTTGTCTCGCGGCAGCAAGTGGGTCTATACACTTCTGTATGGCCATATTAATGCACTTTGTAATGTACATCGTGCATTAAATATGAGCCATACAGAAGTTATTCACTTAACTGCTCCGTTGCTGGCGTCCCCGTCGCCATGGTGCCGTCTAGTTTCAGCGTCTAATCGCCGGATTAGACGCGCTTGCGCAGATGGGTCTTTTCCCTTCGGCTCGCTCCGGCAGCAGCGATGTTCTGGCTCCGCCCTCTTGTACGCGTCATCGCGTAGCTCCGCCCCGTCACATGTGCCGATTCCTACCAATCAGGAGGCTGGAATCGGCACATGTGACGGGGCGGAGCTACGCGATGACGCGTACAAGGGGGCGGAGCCAGAACGCCGCTGCTGCCGGAGCGAGCCGAAGGGAAAAGACCCATCTGTGCAAGCGCGTCTAATCCGGCGATTAGACGCTGAAACTAGACGGCACCATGGCGACGGGGACGCCAGCAACGGAGCAGGTAAGTGAATAACTTCTGTATGGCTCATAATTAATGCACGATGTATATTACAAAGTGCATTAATATGGCCATACAGAAGTGTATAACCCCACTTGCTATCGCGGGACAACCCCTTTAAGGGATGCAGCAAATTGGGGTCAGTCGCCTATCGGATCACCCTTTTTTTAATCAGACTGGTTGGCAGGCGTACATAAAAGCTCCAGAGACTTGGATGTCTTTAAACCTGGCACCTGCCAGTTTTATTCCACATCACAGCAAACATGTACAGCATACATCAAAATCATTTTTCTGTACCCCCACCAGGGGTAAGTTCTGTAACAGATGGAGTCTTAACAAATAAAGATGAAGGCCTACGTTTATTTTGCACATTGAATTTGCAAAATTTTTAGTTTTACTGCCCTCTAGTGGAGAGATCGATTCTATATTATTGTACAGTAAAGGTTTTTGTATGTGCACTGCTGTGTCATTACCATCCACCTGCATTGGTACAGGAGGGGGACACAGGAATTGATAAATGTACACTCTGAGTTCCAGTACAATAGCTGATAAAAAATCTGGTCCCCCTGCTGTTCAATGAGAGCAATGAGAAGTGACATTTCATGCTCAGCAGGAGCTAGTGTCATTCATACTTTATGATTTGAACTGTTAGTCATACGTTGTCTCCCAGAAAGAAATGAAGAATCTGCTGAGACCAAGCCTTGGGCATCCTGATAACTGGCACAGCCTAGAGCAGATCTGCCAACAGGAAGAGAAGAGGCAGATGGAAGAGAAGATCGGGATTGATCGTCATACCCAACACTTAAAGGTGGGAGAATCCTAAAAGTGGATATGCAGCCATCAGTTGGCTAACAATAGCAGCCCTCATGGTCAGATGTTCCTAAGAGAATTTTACACTCATGACTTTTATATCTTGTTCATATCAATGGGTGGGCACAGACACTGTGGGCTTAGGCTGCTGCCGCTAAAATGCAACATACCCTAGGACAACAAGCCGGTAAATGGAGTTGTGTGAATGTTTCCAATTTTTCAACATGAGACCTGCTATAACTCACCAGTATATGTTCTACATATCTGCTGATCATAAGATATCTAGAATGTCCCTTTCTTAACTCATTCATTGTGTAACCGTTCACAGGAATTTGTTTTAGAGAGTATTCAGCATTTCATCACATCTCTAGCCTCCCTTGCTGAGCACACTCTACTGGAGTTGGATGAAGCACTTACTGTGGATGACGTGTTACCAGCCAGTAAGTGGAAATGAAGGAGAGAAACATTGCTTGGCATCTTCATTGCTTTTTGACACCAATAATGAATTTACTCTCTTAGTTTTCATCTAGGTTGTCAGTAGGTTACCCTAAAGACTGAAAGCCAAAGAGACAGAATGAAAAACACTTTCCCTTGCATTAATCGTGATAGTCTGAAGCAGTGTCTCAACCTTTTTCAGCTCGCAGCTTGCTTCGTCGAAAATTTGTTCATTTTGCGGCACCCATGCAAAATAATATATATATATATCTCCATAACTCTTTCTCCTTCTCTCTCCTTTTTTCTCATTCTCTCTCTCCTTTTCTCTTCTCTTGCCTTCTCTTTCTCCTTCTCTATTCTTCCTCCTCTTCCTCTCCACTCTCCTTCTCCTCTCTACTTCTTCTCTCTCTCTTCTCTTCCTCCTACTCTCTCTCCTCCTCCTTCTTTCTCTCTCTCTCTCTCTCTCTCTCCTTCTCCTCCTATTTTCTTTCTCTCTCTCCTCCTCCTACTCCTCCTCCTTTCCTCCTCCTCCTCCTCCAGGCCATCCTGCTCCTCCACCTCCTCCTGGCACTCCTCATCCTCCTCCTGGCACTCTTCCTCCTGACACTCCCCCTCCTGGCACTCCTCCTTCTCCTCCTGGCACTCCTCCTCTTGGCACTACTCTTCCTCCTCCTGGCACTCCTCCTCCTCCTGGCACTCCTCCTCCTCCTCCTGGCACTCCTCCTACTCCTCCTCTTGGCACTCCTCCTCCTCCTCCTTGCACTCCTCCTACTCCTCCTCCTGGCACTCCGCCTCCTGGCACTGCTAGGAGCTTGTCAAGGCACACCAGGGAGCAATAGTGCCCTGGTTGAAAATCACTAGTCTAAACTTCCTAATCTACCCTTTTCCTGTTCCACAAGCTTAAGTTATCTTATTAACTTTACTATAAAGATAAGAGGAAATGACAGGAAACAATAATAATACTGCTGCTTCATTTATAGGGTTTTGTAGCTCTTTAGAAATAAAGCTATTTAATACAAGACCTGCATGAGCTTGGACTTTGTAATATATGTTAATTGTCCGGTCCCCAAGATCAAATCTTTTATTCTGTGACAGTCTTTGAAACTATGCAGCTGAATACCATGTCCTAGGAGCTGCAGTCAAAAAGATTTACTCCTATGATCCCAATAGTGGAGCCTCTAATGTTATACAGTGGTAGTAAAAGTGTCCGTATGGATGTCTGCAGAGACTGAGGTCCCGAAGGAGAAGCTTTCCACACTGATCAGACGTAAGCAAGCCGGTCGTCCATTAGAAGACAAAGAGTGCCACAACCTGATAGAGCGTGGCTGCAGGTAACAATGTATACAGGAGCATTAACCTATTCTCTGTAAGAAATGTGTTACCTATGGAATTTCACATGAAATAAGAGGGATACATTGTGTGATGCTTCCTGCACTCTGACGTAATAGTACATCCAAATGACCACATGTTCACCGACTAGAGGATGGTTGTAATACCCTTCTACCTACTGCACTACAACTGCCAGGATAGGAGAAAACCTCAAACCTGGCATGTAACCCTCTCAGTGCGTGATCATGGGGGGCCTTCTTTATAGTTATTATTGCTGGGGCTGGTGCCATGCTGGAAAAAACCTAGGACCAGAAAAAGATTCCCAGAACTGTCTTTTGTAAAGGTCTCATAGCAGTGGTGTGACCTAACAGGCGCTTCTGCATATTTTTACGCACGGGCACAATATAATGGCATATTGTGTTTAAATAATTATTTAAAAGGAAAGCTCCTTTATGGGAATAAAATGAGATTTAAGTATTTAAATGTGAAGAAAAAAAGAACACAAAACTTTTGTGCACATTTATTGCTTGGGTTGTGCCAGAATTCTGGTATAAGTTGCACTTATATGGTGCAAATCAGTTTAGACAAATTTAGATTTCACTTGCACCAAAAAGAATCGATGTTACACCTCTCAGTCAATTTTTCAAAAGTGTATAGAAAAGGGGCGAAGTTTGAGTGCAGTGAGGTTTTTAGAAAGATTTAAGAATTGCAACTTTTTAAAAAGTAGCAAAAGTCGTCGCAATCTCACAGAGTGGTGTACAAAGTAACTTCACACTTCTAGACACTTTTAAGATCAACAGCATGCAACATTTGATAAATGTCACATTTTAAACTAGAAAAGACAAAGCATCCCAGAAACTTGACATTAAAAATTCACCTAATGATAAATCCCCCCCATTTTCATTAAATAAAATACATTTTATGGGAAAAAAACACATACACATTTAGGAAGATAATCCCAGTGTATTTGGTATCCATTAACTGTTTGCACATTTACAAACTATAGCATGTCCTGCAAAAAAACAGTACATATTTATTTGTTGATGCAAAAATATAATGTTTTTCATTCCAGGATGGTGAGATATACCTGGTTTTAACCCTTTGCAATCCAATTTTGGATTCAGGGTTTCCTAGGGGGCTTTCTCTTTCTGCCATTATACAATGGTGCCATCTGTTGGCTAGAGCCAGTACTGTGTTATGGGACATGCTGGAGAGGCCCCCGACAACAGAGCGGCCAGTAATATACAGTAAGAATGCCCTGCCGGACGTCTTCAAACATTGGAGCTGTACAGCCTTCAGTCAGAATGTCTTCAGACATCAGACAGTGGATTGGAAAGGGTTAAAGGTACACTATCACCACGGAACAGCATATAAACTAAGTTATGGTGCTGTTCCAGGAGGGGACGGGAAGCTGCGGGATGTATCTTTTATACTCACTCGCTCTTTAGTTCCCACAGTGTCCTTCCATGACGTTTGCGTGGTCTGAAAATCTGACTCTTTTCAGACAACTGTACATGCAGTTTATGGGAGAGCACAGGCACAATGGTCTGAAAGGAGTCAGGTTTTTAGGTCACATGCCGACTTCACGGGAGGACACTGCGGAAACCAGGAAGCTGGTGAGTATAAAAGATATATCCCCTGGCTTTCTGTCACCTCCCAGAATAGCATCATAACTTAGTTTATGTGCTATTTTGTGGTGACGGTGTCCCTTTAAGGGAATAATGGGGAAGATTTTAATGCGTATAAATGGAAATCTCCATTAAGCTGAGGTAAAACAAAGTTCTGTCTTGTCTTTTCTCAGGGTTTGGCCAGGTATCTCTCTCAAGGACTCTGCCAATACAAAGATTGGAGATGCTACTGGAAGCCTAGCAACTGCATCTGTGACCACCGCCAAGACCACCTCAAGTCACATCTCCACAGTGGCAGCTCGGGATGCTGCTTATATGGTAATGTTCATTTTATAATATAGACTTGTGGAGACATCAGTAATTGTAGGACTCGCACAATTCTGTAGTAGAAGAATTTAAAGGGGTTTCCTGGGACTGGAGTATAAATCAACTGCAAACGGAAATCTAAGACCCCTACTAATATAACTGTATGGCACACAGTGGCTTATTGTTCATGTGAGGTCCAATGGCTGCACCACCCATAGCTGCTGTATCAGTAAGTGTGTGAGTGCCAAAACTCTGGACAAATGCACATACCATAATGCAAAAATCAATGGAAAATATGATTACATGACTGTCACATGGCCATGC
The DNA here is from genome assembly GCF_035609145.1 of Eleutherodactylus coqui. NCBI lineage: Eukaryota > Metazoa > Chordata > Amphibia > Anura > Eleutherodactylidae > Eleutherodactylus > Eleutherodactylus coqui. The sequence continues at coordinate 113,696,787 of NC_089838.1, forward strand.
CACTTCTCCTATATTGTTAGGGGACACCTTGGTCTTGCTCCCGGTCTGACGCTTCCTGGGGTCCCCCACTGGCATCTGTACTTCCTAGTCCCTATTAACACAGAAATAAGACTCCTGCGGTCAATCACTGACCACAGCAGTATCCTACTACAGCCATTGATTGGCTGCGGAGGTCACACGTCCATGTCGGTAAGAACCAGGATGGCTACTCATTAACTGCAGCAATCACATGTCCATGTTAACAGGGTCCAGGTAGTACGGAAACCAGTGGAGGACCCCAAAACATTGATTGTTGTAGAAAAATGAAATAATTTTATGACATTGTCCTACAATAATTGTATTTTAGAAATTTCTACAAGAAGCAGAGTTGATCCTGACTGGTATTGAAGAAGAGAGGACACAGCAACATGAGGCAGCACAGCGCTGGGAGGAATGGTGGAGCCAATCTGTCCTTAAGATAAAGGAGCTTTATTCTACAAACTAACTGTAATTGACATTCTGCTGTCTTTTCGGATCGGCTCCTTTTAATAATAAGTTCCACATATAATTTATCTGAAGCAGATTCTGGCGGCGTGTTCCTTTATAGTAGAAAAAATAAAATGTGTAATTGAGATTAGTGATGCTGTAAATTTATTTCATCGTTCGTATTAGATTTGGGTGTGAGGTGGCCCCTCTCCCTGTGTGTTCTTGGAGGGCATGTGATAGGGGGCTGGGATTTTCTAATCTTTTTAAATAAGACTTAATAATTATATGTTGAAAATTTTTGCAACTTTGTTTTAAAGGGTAACTGCACTTAAAAGAAAAAAGACATGTCAGAGCAATGTGTCAAAAGTTTTGATCAGTGGGGGTCCCAATGTTGAGATCCCTACTGATCATTCAAATGCAAGGGCTGCAGCGCTCACTCAATCGCTGTGCCCCTTCGACTGTTTCCGCTGCATGTTGACTTCTCTCAGCAGCTGAAGGCAGATGCATAGACTTCTATAGACATCAATGCATCCATCTTCAGCTGCCAAGAAGAGCCGACATGCTACGAAGACAGCTGAAAGGGTACCAAGTTCAGAAGAGCACTGCAGACCCTTTATATGTCATCAGCGGGGGTCTCGGCACCTGGACCGCCTCTGATCAAAACTTTAAAAAATTTAGCTACTCTTTAATGTAAGTTTCAAAGTTTTCTATTAATAAATAGATATTTGTTTATTTGTAAAGCCTAATAACCTGTACAAACCCAATACATGTGAGGTACGTTCTGGACCTGATTGGGGCTGCATGTGGACTCCTCTTTTTATGCATATTAGATTTTAGAAGATCTACCTGTAAGTAATGACCTCAATCTTGTGGTGCTCAAACTTCTCTATATGGCATGTAAACCCATATCTCAGTTCTGGATATCTGCTGAGCTTCTGATAGTGCAGCCATTTATAAATAAAGTGAATTGCATGACTGGGGGAACAAGATGTATTTTTTATTGGCACCACTGTGGGATGCATATATTTTATAACTTTTATTACATTTTTGGGGGCGGAGTTGGAAAAAAATGTCAGAAATTCCGTTTTGTTCTTACAGCGTTCACCATTCGGTAGATCTCTTTATTTTTTACTACTTTTGCACATTAAAAACACATTTTTAAAGAAAAACAAACTGAATCTGCACTGCAACATTCTAAGAGCTTATTCACAGGAGCGTATATCGGCCACCATTTTCACGGCCGACCGATATACGCTACAATCTGAGCTGTCCTCCCCCTTCCCTCCCCCTCGCCTCTCTCCTCCCCTCTTCCTTACATCTGCGTTGGGGAATCCGCTTTCCTGCTTTTCCTTCGGGAGCAGAAAAGGGGAATTCCCGCAGCTGAACAGTTCCGTCTCTGGATGTCAGGGCTTGAACCCGCAACCTCCTGCACTCCAGTCAGTAGCTCTTCCTGCTGAGCCACCCAAACCTTCTGCACAGGTCCTTTGCTGGACCTTAGCCTGGTTCTCATATCCATGATGCAGTTCTCTGTCTTATTTCCACCCTGCTCTTGATTAGGCTAACTATAAAAGCCTGACCTGGCCTCAGATCCAGTGTGTGATTATTGTACTCCAAGCCTTGATCAAGATTCAGTTCCTCCTGCTCCTCTGCTATCAACCGGAGACCTCCTAACACCGACTTCTGGCTTCCTTTCTAACAATGCTACCTGCCTTCTCCATTTGTACTGAGACACAAGACCTCCTAATATTGACTTCTGGCTTCCCTTCTAACAACGCTAGCTGCCTCCTCCATTTGTACCGTGACACGAGACCTCCTGATACCGACTTCTGGCTTCCCTTCTGACAATGCTATCCGCCTCCTCCATTTGTACCGCGATACGAGACCTCCTATTGCTGACCCCTGACTCTTCCTTGACTACTCTCCAGACCTGCCGCTACTACACGTGAGGCTCCAATCAAGTGCCTGAAACAGCTACACTGGATGGAACCAAACAGCGCTGGACGGACCTTATTGACTATAATGGAGTCCGCCCGCTTTCCGTCCAGCTGCTCAGATTTTCGACAGAAGCAAAAGCACTGCATGCAGCACTTCTCTTCTGGTGTTTTGAGCCAGATCTGTGACGGAAGCTCCAGCTGGAGTTTCTGACTCAGATGTGAAACCACCCTAACGGAAATGACTCCTTTGTTCTTACTTTAATGTTATATTGGGGTCAGGAAATGGCATGTTGGGATATTAAGGTGGATTCAGATGTGACAGTTTTTCTGCCGCAGGAGATTTTAAACTTAGTATTGCAAATAGTAAAATCTCTGTGGTGAAAATTTGTGCCAATTTTGTAACATAGTGTGTGAACCACTTCATGCGGTTCGGGTTATGAAAACCTCCCACACAAACTATACTGTATTGTAAATTGTCATGTTTCCACAACAAACGGAGATGTATGAGATACCATAAGGCTGCCACTATAAATCAGGCTTTAGGATTTAAAAATAACAATTATAATTCTTAGTAAATAATTTGAATATTAATTTTAAGTTAAAAAACATGTTACCTCTTGCAGTTCAAAACAACTTTTTAATGCTTTTTTGAACAAGAAACATAATAACAAATTACATAAAACCTGAACACATAACTGTACAACTTTTTTTAAATCAGGAGCAAAACACCAGATTAACACTGTGGAAGGAACTGAAGAACTGTCGTGCATAAGAGCAACATATTCTATTTCATTTCACTTTGTTTCACTTGTTCATTTAAAACCTAAGATACAAAAAAAGACAAAGGAAATAAATATTTAGTGAAAATTACATCTTCTTTTACTCCGGTCCATGATAAAGGTATATGTCAATGTACGTACTACTGCACATGGCTAATATAGTTTGCTATAGGACGTTATACTGCCACAACAATATACACATCCTATACCCAATCATCTTGTCTTAGGGAATGATCATATTGGTCAATTCCTTCTATTAGAAGGAACCCTTTAAGGGGGTTGTCTGACTCAATTTTCCCATATGGTTTTGGGCCCAAAACTATATAGAAGGGAATATACTTACTATGGCGCAAGACACTCTAGTGCTGCGGCATCTAACAGGTGATGTCACTAGGTCTTCTGTCCTGGTCATGTCCCATAAACCTATCACAAGGGCTTCTAATGTCCCTGTTTGACCTTCTATTGGCTGCAGTGGTCACATGGGTAAACAGCCCATGTGACTGCTGCAAGTGAAGAAAAGAGAAGACCAAAGGACCTGAGTGCACATCAGCAGAGCATCGCGGCAGCGGAAAGGTGAGAACTGGGTGTATATATTGCATCCCCCACTTCCACAATTGTAACAATTACTTGGAAAAACCCCTTTAGGGCTCATTCACATGAGGGGATTCAATTTCAGTCAGTGAAATACACGTTTTCATTGATTGAAACTGTGAATATTCCCTGTGTATTGTGGTTTCTTTTTGCGCACATATATTGAGTTTTTCTTGAGCGCAAAAAAATGAAGAAAGCCCCATTGATTTAATGTGTAAATGCGCAGTGAGGCCTCGGTCACACGGGCGATTTTCCATGCGATCTGCGCATGCGATGTGCAATTTTATAAAACCATTGCTTTGCAATGGTATCGGATACATGAGCGCTTTTTATGCGCTCGTCCGATAAATTATAGAACAGAAATCGCAGATCGCACCTATCTGCGATCTGCGATTCCTGTTCTCTTCTCTATATGCACTCAATGGGGCCGGCGGCAGCAGCGCCGACCCCATTGAGAACATATACTAGACAAATCATTCTCCTCTGCCACAGCTGTTACAGCTGTGGCAGAGAAGAATGATGTTTGCCCATTGAATTCAATGGAGCCGGCAATACAGCTGTCGGCGATCGCACGACGAATTTTCGGGAAGGGCTTAAAAATATAAGCCCTTCCCTGAAATTCATCCAGTAATGTGTAAAAAGTAAAAAAAAATATATACTCACCTTGTCCCGGCAGACGGAGTTCAGCCGCGGCCGGCCGGCAGTTCTCCTAAACTGCTGTGAGTAGTATTCAGCAGCCGGGGATTTAAAATCCCCGCCTGCTGAATGAGCTGCCTCTGATTGGTCACAGCCTCACCCATTCAAGAACTGCCGGCCGGCCGCGGCTGTACTCCGTCTGCCGGGACAAGGTGAGTATATTTATTTTTACTTTTTACACATTTCTGGATGAATTTCAGGGAAGGGCTTATATTTTTAAGCCCTTCCCGAAAATTCATCGTGAGATCGACCGCAGCCCATTGCTTTCAATGGAGCCGGCTGTATTGCCGGCTCCATTGAATTCAATGCGCTGGACAGCACTGCACTGCTCCGGCCCGTTTCTAATGAAACGCGGCTAGGAGCAGATTTTTAGGGCGATTTTTCGGCCCCAGTCACGCGATTTGCGTATGCGCATCTGTCATGCGATCCGCAAATCGCGGGAAAAAACGCCCGTGTGACTGAGGCCTGAATATGCATATTTACGTGCTCCAATATGGACCAAAATAGGAAATGCTGCAATTTTTTTCATGTGTGTAAGTCCACCCCTAAGGTGTTCCCCAGCCCAAAACAGAACAAATCACCAAGAGATTAACCCTGTGTTCTCTGCTGGATTTTATTCTCTAATTGTAGATTTTTCTATTCTATTGTCTGCACATGACCATGGTACAGTTAACAGCATTTAGAGATGCTTTACAGTAGAACCTATGGGCCATTCACACAATGAGTAGGAGCGGACCCAATAATTTCAATGGGAGACTTCTATTGGTTCCTACAGAAGTGCTTTCCGTGCGCGCCTCTAATGCGCACCCACGAGCCCTCACTGAAAGCCCAACTATGTGCTGTGTCAGTGAATTGAAATAATCAGTTGCCTGCCTGTATAAAACTATAACTTCATAATGCAGAAGTTGTTACTTTAGAAGAGCTGCTCTGTAAATTATCATCTAGGCAATGGTAGAAGGTGATGAGAAAATCACAATTAGGGCTTAAACACATGGGCGTGTTCTTGTTATGTTATGCGGCCGTGAAAATCATGGCCACAAAACATGACGAGGCCATTGATTTTGCAATAATACTATGCTCGAGAAAAGATAGGACTTGCCTTCTCTTTCTTGTGCGTTTTTCTATGTGTGGTGTAGTAGTGCAGTACACAGAAGGGCCTGTAGAGAGCTGCAGACAGGACTTCTGATGCGTCGGTTAACACAAAGGGGTGGAGCAGGAACTAGAAAAGGGCCAGTTCCTGCCAGAATCAAGTTAGAGAGAGGACCTGTGCAACATAGCTGAGGTACTGCAGGCTGGTGGCTTAGCAGAGGCCAGAGTCTGACAGGGGCGACAACCCTGGACTCACACCCAAGTGGGGTGCATATGGACGGTGTATATTGACGTTGGATGATATTGCTGTGTTTTGTGATTGCGGTGATGACAAATAAAGGCTGGCAGGAGCCAGATAAAGAAATCCACATCTCCTGAGCAGTTTCTACACGTGTGGTGTGCCATTTTCATGTGCGAGAGGTTGGCGATCCGCAGGCAAGTGTACCACCGCTTGCTACAGTGGACCTATCTTCCTGTTTCGTTTTTTTTACACACAAATTTAAACAGTAAAAAAGAATTTTATATTTTTCCTGCGTACATACACTCTATAGGGGCGAGCATATATGCGCAAGCTCCCATCTATTTTAGCCCTTAATGCGAGACTTGTGATGATTTCATATGGTAATACCTGTAGCCACGCCTCTACATCTACTTGCATCTCCAGGGCTTTCCGATGAACAATGTGATGGATGCTGTTGTACATCACAGCATTTTGCAGCATTAGCAGGATGTCTCTCTGGAACTCTACACTTGTCCTTATCCTTCCCGTACATAGACCCCTTTTTATTGTAGAGAGATCCATAGGCCTAGAAGACATAAGTAGTACTTAATTTATTAACCCGTCTTTACATGTCTGCATTCACTTTCTACTAACCATTTGTACAGTACTCATCAGAGATTTCATACAAGAATGATGGGGGGGGGGGGGGGGTCATTTTTTCAACTTTTATAATTTATTCATTCTCAATTTTAATTTTATAGAACCAACAAATAATCACCACAACTATTTTTGGAACTTGCAGTCGTAGATATCAAAATGTTGAAACTTTGTATTGACGCCAGTGCCTTGCTGTCCTTCTTCAAAGACAGCCAAACTTCATGTGTGCAATACAAAAAGTGTCCCCCATTACAAATTCTCACTGAAAATTATGTAAGGAATTTGTAGTGGATAATAGAAACCATAAATAATTCCATGACCGTACGTTACATGGAAATATGTCCCTACTGACCGTTTAACAACGTCCCTATATCCTGGCGCCTTCTTGTCTGTCAGCGGTTTAAGGAATGGTGCTGAAAATCTGCAATATAACAGACGCAAAGAGAACAGAAAATGTATAATTAATGGTATGTATGTTATCTGTGCTATTAGATTATAGTTACATAGTATTGTCCAAGACTTCTGTTTTCTTTTATCTACACATTATATATCACAAATGTATTTCTATATGGGAGATTAAAATCAGCACCACTACAGTAATGCAGCAACCGCTATGAAACAACTAACAGTAATAGTTAAGAAGCAACGGTTTGATTATTCCTAAGGGACCTTTCACGCTGGTCTGCTCACATGGGGCGGAAATGCTGCGGAATATCCGCAACTGAAAATTCTGCAGCAAATTCAAAAGTCCAAAATAGAATCAGAATCCACATCATTGAGCCACAAACACACGAGTGAGCGTTTTCACGCTGATGCGAGGTGTTTTTCGCTTCTGTAAAGTAGTGATCAACCGATGCAGCTTTTAGCCACGTTAGAGGATCGCAAGTGTTTTCCATCGTTTTCAATGTGAAACCTTGCATCGCACTCGCGTGCACATTGCACGCCTCCGATGTGTTTCACTGTCCTATTGAAAACAATGGGTAGCGTGTTCCAAGGAACGTGAAAAACTAGATTTTGTAAGAACTTACCGTAAAAACTCATTCTCGTCTTGTTCATTGGGGAACACAGCTCTGACCTTGGGTATAGCTTCTGCCACTAGGAGGCGACACTAAGCATAAAAGTGTTAACTCCTCCCACTAGCTATACCCCCCCTGCAAGCAGCATGCTAGCTCATTTTGTATGCAAGCAGTAGGAGCAGCCAGTAGGATACAACAATAATCTATATACATAAAATTGAATGTCTGTCTGTCTGTTTGTCCTTTATGCGCTACTACACCATTCATCCGATTGCCATGAAACTTTGGGAAGTTGTTGAGTACACTCCTGGGAAGATTATAGGCATAGTACAAATATTCTATGATAAATGGCGCGTGCGCGAGCATCGTCGACAGTTACGCCCCCCACGTGGATCGTTCGATTTCCATCATTGCCACTAATTCTCTCACTTCCCGATGTCGTAGAAACATTTGGCACGAGCATTGATTATGTCATAAATAGGAAAAGCTAATGGGTCCCAACTCGATTATTCAATTCTAAGCGCCAAAGAATTAGCGTCCAAATTGTATGTACAGAATCGAATTATCTCACTTCCCAATGTCGTAGAAACATGAAATTTGGCATGAGCATTGATTATGTCATAAATAGGAAAAGTTAATGGGTCCCAACTCCATTATTCAATTCTAAGCGCAAAAAAATTTGCGTCCAAATTTTACGTACGGAATCTAATTCTCTCACTTCCCAATGTCATAGAAACTTGAAATTTGGCACTAGCATTGATTATGTCATAAATAGGAAAAGTTAATGGGTCCCAACTCGATTATTCAATTCTAAGCGCAAAAAAATTTGCGTCCAAATTTTACATACTGAATCTAATTCCATCACTTCCCAATGTCATAGAAACTTGAAATTTGGTACAAGCATTGATTATGTCAGAAATAGGAAAAGTTAATAGGTCCCAACTCGATTATTCAATTCTAAGCGCAAAAAAATTAGCGTCTAAATTTTACGTACGGAATCCAATTCTCTCACTTCCCAATGTAATAGAAACTTGAAATTTGGCACGAGCATGTATTATGTCATAAGTAGGAAAAGCTAATAGGTCCCAACTCGATTATTCAATTCTAAGCGCCAAAGAATTAGCGTCCAAATTTTACGTACGGAATCTAATTCTCTCACTTCCTGATGTCATCTATATAAAAAGGAATGTATGTCTGTCTGTCTGTCCTTTTTGCGCTACTACACCATTCATCTAATCGCCATGAAACTTTGGGAAGTTGTTGAGTACACTCCTGGGAAGATTACTGGCATAGTACATCTCTCCTACGATAGGTGGCGCGCGTGCGAGCATCGTCGACAGTTATGCCCCCCAGACAAAGATCGTTTGATTTCCATCTCAAGCACAAAAGCAAAAGGCATTACGAGCAACGGGATGCGTGTTCAACAACAAAATGATGCATCCGCCGAACGTTTCGCAAGACAATTGCTTGATATTGAGAATGCTGAGGTAAAATGAAAGCTGTGCTGTGATTCGTTGCAATTTCTTATACTGCTGAGGTAAAATGAAAGCTGTGCTCTGATTGGTTGCTATTTCTTATACTGCTGAGGTAACATGAAAGCTGTGCTGTGATTGGTTGCTATATATTATACCGGTGAGGTAACATGAAAGCTGCTGTGCTGTGATTGGTTGTTATATATTATACCGCTGAGGTAACTTGAAAGCTGCACTGTAATTGGTTGTTATCTGGATATATTAAAACGAATGTATGTATGTCTGTCTTCGCAGCAACGCGCAACGGGTACGCTAGTCTATATATATAAAATTGAATGTATGTCTGTCTGTCTGTGTGTCTGTCTGTCTGTTTGTCCTTTATGCGCTACTACACCATTCATCCGATCACCATGAAAATTTGGGAAGTTGTTGAGTACACTCCTGGGAAGATTATAGGCATAGTACATTTATGCTATGATAAATGGCGCGCGTGCGAGCGTCGTCAACAGTTACGCCCCCCACGTAGATCGTTCGATTTCCATCATTGCCACTAATTCTCTCACTTCCCGATGTCGTAGAAACATGAAATTTGGCACGAGCATTGATTATGTCATAAAGGGGAAAAGTTAACAGGTCCCAACTTCATTATTCAATTCTAAGCGCCAAAGAATTAGTGTCCAAATTTTACGTACGGAATCTAATTTTCTCACTTCCCAATGTCGTAGAAACATGAAATTTGGCATGAGCATTGATTATGTCATAAATAGGAAAAGTTAATGGGTTCCAACTCCATTATTCAATTCTAAGCTCCAAAGAATTAGCGTCCAAATGTTACGTACGGAATCTAATTTTCTCACTTCCCAATGTCATAGAAACTTTAAATTTGGCATGAGCATTGATTATGTCATAAATAGGAAAAGTTAGTTGGTCCCAACTCGATTATTCAATTCTAAGCGCAAAAGAATGAGCGTCCAAATTTTATGTACGGAATCTAATTCTCTCACTTCGCAATGTAATAGAAACTTGAAATTTGGCACGAGCATTTATTATGTCATAAATAGGAAAAGTTAATAGGTCCCAACTCGATTATTCAATTCTAAGCGCAAAAACATTAGCGTCTAAATTTTACGTACGGAATCCAATTCTCTTACTTCCCAATGTAATAGAAACTTGAAATTTGGCATGAGCATTGATTATGTCATAAATAGGAAAAGCTAATAGGTCCCAACTAGATTATTCAGTTCTAAGCGCCAAAGAATTAGCGTCCAAATTTTACGTACAGAATCTAATTTTCTCACTTCCCGATGTCATAGAAACATGAAATTTGACACAAGCATTGATTATGTCAGAAATAGGAAAAGTTAGTGGGTCCCAACTCGATTATTCAATTCTAAGCGCCAAAGAATTAGCGTCCAAATTTTACATAGTACGGAATCTAATTCTCTCACTTCCCGATGTAATTTGGCACGGGCATTATGTCATAAATAGGAAAGTTGATGGGTCCCAACTCGATTATTCAATTTTAAGCGCAAAAGAATTAGCATCCAAATTAAAAGTACGGAATCTAATTCTCTCACTTCCTGATGTCATCTATATATATATATATAAATGAATGTATGTCTGTCTGTCTGTCCTTTATGCATTACTACACCATTCATCCAATCACCATGAAACTTTGGGAAGTTGTTGAGTACACTCCTGGGAAGATTAGTGGCATAGTACAACTATCCTACGATAGGTGGCGCGCGTGCGAGCATCGTCGACAGTTATGCCCCCAGACAAAGATCGTTTGATTTCCATCTCAAGCACGAAAGCAAAAGGCATTACGAGCAACCGGATGCGTGTTCAATCACAAAATGATGCATCCGCCGAACGTTTCGCTTGACAATTGCTGGATATTGAGAATGCTAAGGTAAAATGACAGCTGTGCTGTGATTGGTTGCTATTTCTTATACTACTGAGGTTACATGAAAGCTGCGCTGCGATTGGTTGTTATATATTATACCACTGAGGTAACATGAAAGCTGCGCTGTGATTGGTTGTTATATAGTATACCGCTGAGTTAACTTGAAAGCTGCGCTGTGATTGGTTGCTATCTAGATATATAAAAACGAATGTATGTATGTATGTATGTCTTCGCAGCAACTCGCGACGGGTAAGCTAGTAGATAATAAATAACAATGCTCACGAACTGGAACTCATTCCCACACCGTGTGCGACTGCACCGAGGACCCTCCAACTAAGGAGTATATGTTACAGTCCTAATACCAGACTGGGTGGGTGCTGTGCTCCCCAAAGAACAAGACGAGAAAGAGATTTTACGGTAAGTTCTTACAAAATCTAATTTTCTCGTCTGTATCATTGGGGACACAGCTCTGACCTTTGGACGTTCGAGAGCAGTACCCAAGGGGACGGGAAAATATAAGAAGTCGCATGAGTAAGGAAGCAAATCCGCTCCTTAACTGCAATTAACGTTAACGGATGCCTAATTATCCAGCATAATCAGAGAGGAGCATAAAGGGGCCTAAGTAACCAGCCCATCCATCCTCCACTGAGAAAAAAAAAGATTAGTCTCTGTAGGAGAGACAGTCCTGCCTCCTAGACACTAAGCTAAAAACTGAGCTAGCACGATGCTTGCAGGGCGGTATAGCTGGTGGGAGGAGTTAACACTTTTATGCTTAGTGTCGCCTCCTAGTGGCAGAAGCTATACCCCAAGGTCAGAGCTGTGTCCCCCAATGATAACAGATGAGAAAGATAGGACATGTGGCGAGTTTTATATATACATCGCTCCCGTACATGACTCCATTCAAAGGAATGGGGTTCATATTCACATGAAATATGTGTGTCTCACAACGCACAAATCTCGTGTGAGTTTCTTATCCGTGTGAAAGCAGCCTTGGGGTGAATCTTGACTTGACATCCGCTGCATATCCCCAGCTGATTTCAGCAGATACAGTGCACCCTTCACCTCACCATGCTTGTGTTGTCAGGACCGGGCACCCAGCAGCATCTAGCAAGTGCCATGCCGCTGGTCAGGCGATGCAGAAGTGGCATTAGCTGATAAGCGGTTTGGCGCTGAGTTGAGGCCATTGGATGCTGGAGTGCTCTAATAACGCAAGCATTCTGAGGTGAAGGGAGCGCTGTATCTGCTGAAATTAGATGTGGACACGCGGCTGATTTCGAGTCAAAATCCGCACCAATGGTGTCTGATGTGGAAATGCTGCGGAATTTTCCACAGAATATTGTGCTGCAGACATTTCACAGCATTGCCACCCCGTGTGAACATACCCTTAGGAGTCTTTCCTACATCCTACAAAATAATTTCTCACCTCGCTGTTCACTAAGAAGTAACCATAATAGCAGATTACAAAAAGTTTAAATGAAATATTTACCTATATATATAATACAATGAGACACACTTTGATTATTTTAGGGCCAACCATGTAAAATGAATACAGATAAATGAAGATGGGCGACTGGGACATAGTGTGACCATAACTCACAAACGTATCTTTGTCAAAATTATCATCTTAAAGCCACCCTGCGCGTCAAACTGAATATACCAGGTATGTTATGTGAACTCTGAAGCTTGAATGAGCGCTTCAGCTGGCTTTTCTAGGGATTGGTGGGAGTCTCAGTAGATAGAGCCAAAGCGATCAAAACTTTTGACATGTCCCCGTGCAGTTACACTTTGAGGGCTTAAACAGACGGGTGCATGCTCTAATACACTCGCCGCTATGGAGCCGGGTTGCGTGTAAACCGGTCAAAATAATGTTTTTTATTGTTCAAATTTCACACACAGGTTAAAAAAAAGGTGCCCTATTGTTTCTCGCACGTCTTATCTTTTCTCGCGTGCGAGAATCCTGCTAGTCAAAACAAAACCATTGAAATCAATAGTTTCATTTCATCATGTTTTGCGGCTGTGATTTTCATGGCTGGAAAACATGACACAATCACATTAATCTCTTTTAGCCCTAACTCCTCTGCAATGCCGCATTCAACTTTACACAGCTCCCATTATAATCAATGGACTGACTGTGTAATGCATGGATATATGTGTCCTCCAGAGCAGAAGATACCCTCCGTCACCACAGAAAAGGGGATTAAAAATGTATGTTCTAAACCAGACAATTCTTTTAACGTTTATAGATTTAAGGGTATTATCCCACAAACTTCTGTTATCACCTAACCAGAGGATAGATGAGTCATTGAGAGAGGCCCAACCACTGGGACCCCCACGATCATGAAAACAACGCACCCTGTCTCCAACAGGTAAAAGGAGTAGCGATGCTCATGCATTCACTCCTATGAGGCTGCGCTCAGTTATCTCCAGTGCAGCAGTGGTCACACATGCCTACCACCCCTCAATTCACCCAGCAGACTTGGGGTGCGCCGTTTTGTTCTCATGTTCTCAGGGGGTCCAACTGCAGGGATCCTTTGGATAGGTGATCAAAGATTTTTGCATTATAACTAGAGATGAACGAGCGTACTCGCTAAGGCAAACTACTCGAGCGAGTAGTGCCTTATGCGAGTACCTGCCCGCTCAACTCAAAAGATTTGTGTGCCGGCAGGGAGCGGCGGGGAGGAACGGGGGGGGGGGGGGGGAGATCTCTCTCTCTCACTCTCTCCCCCCCCCCCCTGCTCCCTCCTGCTCACTCCCGCAACTTACCGCTCTCCCCCGCCGGCACCAGAATCTTTAGAGACGAGCAGGCAGGTACTCGCATAAGGCACTATTCGCTCGAGTAGTTTGCCTTAGCGAGTACGCTCGCTCATCTCTAATTATAACCCTTTTAAATGAGTTGCGTATCTTTGAGTTGTGAAATTGAATGTATTTAAACCGCCTACCATATTAAGCAGATTGTACCAAACACACCTGTGATCTGCTATCATCTTCCAAATAGGCACCAGCTTCTTTCTGATGTTTTTCTGACGGGATTCTCTACTAGTTAAAACCAATCTGAAAAATAAGAGGTCTATGACTGCACATGTACAATCAAACTATAAATGCATTTATAGGCAAAGTCAATGCGCCAAGTACTGTTCAGTACCACACAACTTATTACATGGCCAGGGAGGGTTTGGGCTGACTTTGTAGTATGTCACAAGTGCCACTGCCATCTATGGAATAAGATTTATTTCTTATGCTCATTCACACAAGCGTATTTTGGCTGCGTATTACATGAGCATTTTCCATGCGCATTACGCACAGTGCTAAGCCCCTTTAATTTACATTGGACTTGCGTTTTTAACATGCATGTTTTACACGTGTGAAAAAAAACGCAGTATCACTTGCATGTTACCTGCATATTTGCTCTGTTCTGCATATAATACGAGGGCGGGAGGGGGGAGAAATGCACAGCGAAAATATGCTTGTGTGAGTGCGCTCTCGGATATAGACTGGAAAAACCTCCAGGCAGTAACGTCCGCACAATCTGGACCATAGTAACATGCTTGTATCCCCCAAGCAGAGTACCAAAGTCACATTAACAGAAGGGAATAAGAAGTTGTATTGGCTGTGACACTCACAGTTCAAGCATTGGCATCCTCTTCGGTATGATACATTCAATGTTCTCGCAAATTGGAATTTCATTTTGACTTTGGTTCATAGAAGGGGGAGCCATTTCTGCCACAGGTTCACAGAGCTTTGGTGAGTAATCTTGGTCCAAGTATACTGTTTTCTCCACATTTAAGTCCTTTGTAGTAAAATTAAAATATTATGCAAATACTGGAAAACAGATTGTATAACAGCTAGAAAAAGGTTTAAACAGTTCATAAGTTATGCCACACTTTCTCGAAATGTAATGTTTATGCACATCACATGTTGCAGGCCAGTAAAGGCAGTCGACACCATATATGACAGTTGCCAGTTGCTCAGCGTGCCCTCCAGCATGGAGCACACATTTAATAATGCAGCTGTCAAACACCACCTCAGTCAGCTTACATCCCATATCATAAATCTCGCCAATCACAATGCAATGAGCAGCGCATGCGTACAGTGTCCAAGACGCATGCGCAATCAACCGAAGACTCACAATATCCTGAAACAAAAAAAAAGATCAGAAACACACGTGTGAACATGATACAGCACATGCGTGTACCCACGCGGTCTGACAATAAAGGAATCTGTCTAATAACAGCAAGTGTAGAGTCCAGGGGTGTACTTCTTATACTTATCCAGGTCCCCATTCCCTCACTGTCACCCCTGGAAGTTGGCACTTGGTCTGTGAGCGTGACGTTTTCTTCAGTCAGTGCATGCTCACATATAGTGCACTGACTGAGTCACACTCACAGCTCAAGCGCTGACTTCTAGGTGTGACAGAGAGGGAACGTGGAGCCTGATAAGAAGTACACCCCGAACTCCACCCTCCTTGTCCTATGAGTGCCATAATATAGTTTCTAGAGCTCATCAGAAGTGACAGGTTCCCTTTAAGAGAGAGCGCAGATGAAAACCCCCTTTGTCAGTGTGCTGCCTATCGGAAGGCATGTTGTACACTAGAAGGTCCCCTGCATGTATCATGTATCGAGTGGAGGAACGTGTCAGGCTGATACTTTTATTCAGCTTCTAGGACAAAATAGTAGAAGTAGGTGGGCTTAGCCACTGAGAAGTGGGGGTATCCATGTCAGGATGGCTACCCTGCTTGTAGGCAGTAAGTATATAGGGACAGGTTGATTATTATGATGACCTAGTTATACCCCATGCTGCCCTCCCTGTTTTCTGACGGTTGATTCTGTCAAATCAGGAGTAAAATACACCATAATCAGAATTTGTATATATTTAACTAATTAGGCTTTTTTGCCTTATTGTTTGGCTGTGATTATATTGAAATGAGACCCTGAATTTTGGATTTTTCTGTAATTTTTAATTGTAGACATCTAGGAATATATTATTTGATTTCCCTATAGGCCATCACTTTCCGGTCAGTGGTGTTTGACTGCCAGGTCCCTACCGAGAATACAGGGAGCGCAATGCTAGTTTAGCACATTAGCCCTTTCCAAGCTCTAGCCTTAACAGCCAGTGGTCGGTTCATTGCTGAGCAAGTAAAGACTGCAGCAAAGCCATATTCATGTGAATGCTGTCCCTTCTGTTTAAGAATTCGTGTGGCCTCCAGTAGTTACACCCTCACCAATCCCTATCATGCCATCACTTTGTGTGACATGAAACCCCCTTTAATACAGGTCGCTGTGAACTGGCAAGTTGTCTTATACAGTTTGTTCAAAATGTGAACTAAAAAAAAAAAATTTATATTCATTTTTAACCCTTTGCAATCCAATTTTGGATTCAGGGTTTCCTAGGGGGCTTTCTCTTTCTGCCATTTTACAATGGCCCCATCTGCTGGCTAAAGCCAGTACTGCAGTATGAGACATGTTGGAGAGGCCCCCTACAACAGAGCGGCCAGTAATATATACTAAGAATACCCTGCTGGACGTCTTCCGACATCGGAGCTGTAAGCCTTTAATCAGAATGTCTTTAGACGTCAGACAGTGGATTGGAAAGGGTTAAAAATGTTTGCTTAGCAATAATAGATCATGCGGCCCATGTTTACGTCGGTTTTGTTTTTTTGTGGTTTTATCACATAAAGCCCTTGGTACTTTACAATTAAGTATATTTTTACCTGTGTACAGCCTGCAACAGATTCATATATAACAAATGCTATGTCTGAAGACTGAATTGTGTCTGTTGTCTTTTCTTCTGTCTTTCCACCTTTAAATTGACTTTGGCTTTCTACACTATTTTCTAGATTCCTTCCTAAGAATCCTCCATCTCCTTCACTGTAGTCTTCCATGCAGGAATTTTCAGGGCAACTCAATAAATCATCTACAATGGTAGTGGACTGACTCAGTTTGGGATCTCCAACCTGTAAGTGGTATAAACATAAAAAGGAGTAAATATAAATAAAATCATATGAAAAGTATAAGCCACACAGATTCTATATAGAGTACAAATGTGATCAATGGCTTATTAATTGCTGGTGTGCCGCGTTGCCTCTCAAAGAATAACCTTCTAAAGATCTGCTGAGTCCTATCTAAGTGCAGCATCTCTGATATAGAACCCACGTATTTAATTGATGGAACTTCCCTCACGCTGCAGAATCCAGTCTAGCCTACGTGATGCAGCTTCACACTGCTCTCCCCTGCCTCCTGCTTGTGATAGGCTCCTGCCTGTCTGCTTTTACAAGAAGGAGGCAGGGAAAGCAGTGTGAAGCTCTATCCACTAGAGATTCTGTACACATGGGATAGACAGGAATAAAGTAGGCAAGCTGAGTGAGGAAGGTTCATAGACGAAGTAAATTCATGGGAGCTTAGACTCGTAAGAATGATTCCTCTGCTTTATTGAAAAAAAGTGCTCAATACATCTAAGTTACTGTATGCTCATGGAGAACGCGTTTCGATCTCACCCGAGATCTTGTTCACCTCCTGAGTGAGGAAGGATCTGAGAGCTGCAAGGAGGGATTTGATAGATACAGATATAATTCTGTTTTGTTAGAAGGATTCCCTAATAATAAGTTAATCACAGGTACCATAGTATGTAAAGCCAAAAAAGGCATATGCCCAACCTGTTTAGCCTATTACCCCACAAATGTTGATCTAGAGGAAGGCAAATGAGGTTGAAGCCAATTTTCCCAATTTAAGGGAAAAAATTCCTTCCTGGTTCCAATCTGGCAATTGGAATAATCCCTCAAATCAACAATTCTTTTTGGTGAGACCCCCAGCAATCCGCTGTCATTTGCAGGGGACGCAAGTAGAAAGTGTTCAACTCCCCTGTACCGCTACCACAAGGGAAATGAAGCATTGCATGGTGTCCATTGAACTCAATGGGCTGTGTTTGTACAGTATGTCACATTATTAGAGGAAATGCTCCTCTGGTATTGGGTGTCAACATCATACTATATGTGACAGCTGTACTATATGCAGCTCATGCTGTCTTTTACAAGCCCATTTTTACCTGTGGACAGCCCTGAGTTGTATCAGTTGTCTCAGAGTTTTCTTTCATCTCATTACTTTCTACATTCCTTCCTAAGAATCCTCCATCTCCTTCACTCCAATTCTGTACACTAGAATTTTCAGGGTAACTCATTAAATTATGTATGCTTGTAGGGGACTGAGTCATCCTTGGATCTTCAACCTGCAATTGGCATAATCATAAAAAGTGTAAACATAATCTATGAAAAATATTCTGAAAAACATGTTATATAGATCCTAGAAAATATTAACCAACCACTGGGAGATCTTAAGACTTGATCTATTCTTGAGTGATCAGGTCCCAGAAGTTCCCAGAGTGATATTTAGGGGAAATAAGTCCCTTAAAAATATTTTAGCCCCTTCATGTCCAAGGAATGGTACACAAAAAAGAACACTTGTGGACATTTTTTTAAGGAAGATAATGGGCATCTGTAAGTGTGGCCAAAACCATTGTAAATTCTGTCAGGTCATTTCCCATGGTAGAAAAACCATTAGTATAGATCAGGAACCTATGAAAATAAATGATTTCTTGATTTAATTATTTATTTAATGGACTGTACATGCGGTCTCTGATATGTGGGACAAACCACAAATACACTCAGATCTAGAAGTAATAATCATGGGTTTATTATTTTAAAAGGTTTTACAAAACACAGCGCGTCTAGACACTTTTTAACCCTTTCCAATCCAATTTGTATCCTGGTTTTCCTAGGGGGCTTACTCTTTTTGGGCCGTTACACAACGGCGCTATCTGCTGGCTAAAGCCAGTACTGCATGAGGTGACACGTTGTATAGGCTCCGACAGCAGAGAGGCTGGCAATATACAGTAAGAGAACCCCAACGGATGTCTTCCAACATTGGAGCTGTACAGCCTTAAATCGTAATGTCTTCAGACGTCAGACAGTGGATTGTAAAGGGTTAAAGGAACACGGCTGTGACATAAACCATTAGAAGGTAACACCCCTCGAACAGGTCCTTCCGAGATCCTTTTCTCGCCTAAAAGCCTGCGAGATGTTTTGGATCTTTAGGCTCAATACTTTGGTGCCATGGAGTCTCAATGTAATATTGGAGAAAATTAGAATCAAATTATATTTTAGAAACATAAACTATAAATTGTATTAATTATTATTGAATTACAGGTTCTTTTTACAATGTCAAGCTCCACACAAATACTCCATGAACACAGTGAACCATGATATTTAATACACACTTTCCGATGGGTGCATTTTATACCTATATATTTATGGTTATTTCCAATCTTTTTACGATTTATATGTATTTGATTTCTAATATTTCCACTATAAGCTTTGCATATCACGAGATACATATTATGTATTGCTTCAACATTATTAATTGATTTATTTTATGGATTTTTTTTTTTTAATTCATAATCTTTAAAATTTATGTAACATTCTTGTTTTTAATCTTGAGCAATTAATCATTGAATCAAATTTACATTCTACATCCTTCCTTTCATGTGTTTCCTATCAGTATCGGCCATTGAATTGGCTCTATGTATTCTAATGGAACGTGATGACGTCTCCACCCTAGTGTGTGGAGCGCACGTTAGTGTTCCACCAGCTAAACTGCTAATCTGAAAAATTTATATCATTAACCCAAAAACTATGCCTTATATCTAATTACCATACATTAAGTGATTCTTAGTATGCAATGCTGGGCATTCTCGATGTTTATTGAGCTTGTTATGCGTTATCCAATCGGTACTACGTGATGATGTCATGTTGAGCTGTGGAACGCACGTTTTGCGTTTTACTCACCCTGCCACGAGTGTTTTTGTATTTTCTAATGGGTACCACGTGATAACGTTATCAAGTTAAGCTGTGGAACGCACGTTTGCGTCCACTCACCATACCGTGGGACATGTGACACACGTCTATTGCGATTATGTCATCAGTAAGAGCCGAACGCAGTGGGAATGACCGATGGGAACCATTTAGTTTCTGTATGTTTTTGCTTTTTATACCCTCTTTTTTAATAATTGTATCATGCTTAAAAATGGCTCTGTAAGGGCCGAAATGTGATGCCTGTGTACCTCCACCCTGTGTATGACGTGCTCTAAGTGCTACTTCTATTGAAAATAGAAAACTTGGATTAATAATTACTCTGGGCAGATGTGGATTATTCCTTATGAGCCCTCTGTCCTAGGATTTAAAAGAAGCAGATATACCCCATATTTGGACATCAGGGGGACCTCCCCCCTCCCGAGTATTCTTCTGTCTTAGACCTCATTATTAGAGCATGTACATTATATTCTAATTGCTTTTTACCCCCATTTTATTGGGGGGGGGGGCTTTTTTCTTTCCACATATGCTGCTCTCCACTGGTGTGGATTATATGAGGGTCTGAGAAGAAGCTCCACTGGGACACTCCGCTGAGAAATTGTATTGACTATCTTTCAAGGAGCTGTCCTCACTATTCAGATTTATATAGATCCTACATAGGTTAAGTGTGATGGATGGCTTATTATTTCCTTGAGTCCCATGTTACCTCTTTTAGAGAAAAGAAACAAGGATTGGTTAAGCTTGGAGGGAAGGAAGGTGGCTGAGGGCCACCAAAAAGGATTTGATGGTGTCATCCTGTAGTACACAAGAAGTCAGGTAAAGGAGAGACTTACATCTTGTCTATAAGGCTCATTGTATCTTTCTTAACTACATTTTTACCTGTGGAGAGCCCTGAATAGGTTCATTTAGAACAAGAACTATGTCTGAAGACTGAATTATAACTGCTGTCTCTGAGTTTTCCATCATCTCAAGTTCGAGTTGACTTTGGCTTTTTACATTACTTTCTAGGTTGCTTTCTAAGAATCCTCCATCTGTTTGACTCCAATCCTGCATGCAGGAATTTTCAGGGCAACTCAATAACTTATCTGTGCTTGTAGTGAGCAGATTCATCCCAGGATCTTCAACCTGCAATTGGCATACACATAAAAAAGTGTAAAGAGTATTAAGGCAGCAGAATGCAGTCCTAAGCTCTCACTAATGACCAGAAGGTAGTGGGTTCAATCCCCGCGTGGTTCAGGTAGCCGGGTCAAGCTTGACTCAGCCTTCCATCCTTCCAAGGTTGGTAAAATGAGTTCCCAGCTTGGTTCACAGAGGCAGTAAGGTCCCAATTACTTAATCAAGCTCACTTTTAGGACCCAAAAATATAAATTCATAAAAATTAACTTTTAATAAATATTGTTTAAAAACCTTATGGACACACAAACAAAAAAAAAAAAATCCACTACCCGGTAGGGAATGTGAAATTATATCATACAGTAACACTTCAAGATCAGTATCGATCTTGGACGTTTTCTTTATTAGGTCTTTTACGTCCAAAAGATAGCTCTTTTTTGGGGGGGTTTCTTGGTTTTAATGTTCCAAAAAACCTATGCATTTTTTCCGAACCTGAACATGATGTCGTAATCAGCCGGAATCTACATGCAACTCATATAGTCCAATGTATAATAGACACAAGATGTTTTATGTACAGAATAGACCTTGTAATTGCCCAGATGTTTTTATGTACAAAATAGACCTTGTAATTGCCCTACGCTTTTCGCCCACTGCGTGGGCTCCTCAGGGGCTCAAGTATCTCCTGGGATGATTCCCTGGAGAAAGGTTATCAGTCATCAACTGAGTATAGAAAATTGTTTATAGATTAGGACTATAAACCATTAAAGGCAATGAGTAAGTATAGGTAAGGTACTGTATTGAATTAGCACCCCACTATGAGGAGTGATCGCTGCAGTAATTCCTCCTAAGCTAATATGCGGTACTTGATAGCCTAATAATATTTCCTAGAGGAACAGTGCCCAGTTATCACTTAGAGTGATGTGTTGGTCAATACCCAGATAGCTTGCTCACTAAAAAAAGTTCCCCAGGTAATGCATCGCTGTCTATTAGATCCTTTTAGTAGGTGAGTTTTGATATACTCAAAAGCTATCAATAGTATAGCTCCCACTAAGTAGGGTTTTTCTGCAGTCAGGCAAATTCTCAGCCTAGTGAAGGGTTGTAAGATTCCCCCCCCCCCCCTATAAGGATCAGATAAAGCAGAATAAAATCATAAAATAAATAGAACAAGCGGCGGCATGACAGTCCTAGTGGTGGACTGCCAGCATGTGGAGTCGGTCATGACTCGATGCTTGCACCAGGGGACTTTACCTTTATTCTAGCACTGCACCTTTGGTGCCTTAGATGAGGCAAAAATTACATATTTAGCAGCACTCTACACATGTGGTAGGTAGAGATGAACGAGCGTACTCACTAAGGCAAACTACTCGAGCGAGTAGTGCCTTATGCGAGTACCTGCCCGCTCGTCTCTAAAGATTCGGGTGCCGGCGGGAGAGAGCGGTGAGTTGCGGGAGTGAGCAGGGGAGAGAGTGAGAGAGAGATCTCTCCCCCGCTGGCACCCGAATCTTTAGAGACGAGCGGGCAGGTACTCGCATAAGGCACTACTCGCTCGAGTAGTTTGCCTTAGCGAGTACGCTCGCTCATCTCTAGTGGTAGGACATACAGAGAAACAAAGTGGGCAATCTGGGTCTGGAGAGGTCAGAGAGATGCCAAGTAGGATTTCATAGATGCCAATGTAATCCTGTTTTGTTACAATGATCCCCTAAAAATAAGTTGATCAGAGTGCCCCACTGCAGAGATTCCCTGACTTTTCAAACAACTTATGCTTATGTGATAGCCAATATGATAACTAGCAAAAATTCAAATCCCTATATTTTCCAAAAATGATATTTTTGTGCTGAAAAATCCCACTAACTTGCTGGCCGCTAGGGGTTTCATTTCCTTCTAACTGATGTGCACTGCCTATCGACAAGTGAAGTCCATCTCTAGTAACAGAGACATAAGAGAAAATAGTGAATGACATTATCTTATGCTCCCCCTAGAGGTATATGGAGTCGGGGTGGGGTGGTCGTGGAGGTGTACCGCTGCAAGACGGAGAGAGAAGCAGAAATATTAACACTGATGCTGTTGCATTTAACAGTGTTTATTGTGTCACAGCTGCTGGATGCACATCTACACTGCAGTATAGTGTTATCCATGTTGCTGTTTATTATGAAGGTGTGCTATAGAAAGATAGAGAAGATATCATGTTCTCCCATGTGTGCGGTGTATGGGAGATATCCTAGAGGTTAGTTTATACCCATCAGCTCAAGGAAGACTAAGAATTAGAGATGGAGCCCGTGGAGGAGGAAAACTGATGATAAATACATATAGAAGTCAAAATGGTCAAAATTAGTGTTATTCGTCATGTACACACAATGGCTTATTCTAAAATTCACTTGAAATGACAGGTCTGCTTTAAGTATATTTTTTACCTCTGCACACCACATAACAGATTCATATATAACAAGTGCTATGTCTGAAGACTAAATTGTGTCTGTTGTCTTTTGCTCTGTATTCCTGAGCTTAAATTGACTTTGTTGTTCTACATTATTTTCTAGATTCCTTCCTAAGAATCCTCCATCTCCTTCACTATAGACCTCCATGCAGGAATTTTCAGGGAAATTCAAATCATCTAAGCTAGTAGTGGACTGACTTAACCTGGGATCTCCAACCTGCAACTGGCAGAAGCATAAAAAAGTCTAAATATATATAAAATACATTGAAAAGCATAGACTGTATAGATTCTACACAGAATAAAGCTACATTCACACTTGCCAACGTGCGCTTTACATGCAGATGCGAGCCGTTTTCCATTCAAAAACGCCTTTCATCACTTCTGTGAAATAGCGATCCTAGAAGATTGCAAGTGTTTTCCATTGATGTCAATGGAAAACACCACATTGCACTTGCATGCAATATGTGTTAATGTCTAGAGATGAGCGAACGTGCTCGGCCACACCCCTTTTTCGCCCGAATACCGCGATTTTCGAGTACTTCCGTACTCGGGCGAAAAAATTCGGGGGTCGCCGTGGCGGCGCGGGGGGTTGCAGCGGGGAGTGGGGGGGAGAGGGAGAGAGAGAGGGCTCCCCCCTGTTCCCGGCTGCTACCCCCCACGCCTCTCCCCGCCCCCCGGCGCACCCGAGTACTTTTCACCCGAGTAGTGAAGTACTCGAAAATCGCGGTGCTCGATTGCGAAATCGCTCTTACCGAGTACGTTCGCTCATCTCTATTAATGTCCCATTGAAAACAATGGGCGATGCATTCCAAGGGAACATCAAACGACAAGACATGTAGCTAGTTTTTCCTCACAGAATCACTGCACTGGGAAAAAAAAATCGCTCATGGGAATGACTCCATTCAAAAGAATAAAGTTCATAGTCCCACAACGCACAAAACTCACGTGAGATTCGTTCGTATGTATGTAGTCTTAATGTGATCTATGACTTATTAATTGCTTGAGTCCCATGTTGCCTCGGAGAAAGATTTTCCAAAATTCAACCACATAAACACCAGAAAAATGGAGAGTTGCATGGGGTCTACTGAACTCAATAGCCTGGGTTTGTGAAGTATGGACATGTCACATTCTTAAGAAATACATGCTCCTCTTGTGGGTGTCAACATCATCTTATCTGTTAGACTTAGAATACATAAGACCCATGGTATCTTTTTCAAGTACATTTTTACCTGTGGACAGCCCAGAATAGGTTTATTTAGAACAAGCACAATGTCTGAACACTGAATTGTATCAGTTGTCTCTGGGTTTTCTGTCATCTCGAATTCAAGATGGCTTTCACCTTCTACAGTATCTTCTACATTCCTTCCTAAGAATCCTCCATCTTCTTCACTCCAATCCGTCATGCAGAAATTTTCAGAGCAACTCAAATTATTTATGTTTGTAGTGGACGGACTCTTCTTAGGATTTTCAACCTGCAATTAGCAGAAGCGTAAAATTAATTATCATTTTCTTGATTCCCATGTTCCCTATTTAGGGAAGTAGCTTCTAGAGCCATGCTGCATCAACAAATTAAAAAACTGGTCAATATACAGTGAAACGTTTTTGAAGCTACCAAAATTGCATTAAAAAGTGGTCTTCTAGTGAGATGGTCTTCTCAAAGAATAGCCAGTATGTATAGTATATGGTGGATCCAAAAATCTATCACCGGAAATCAGGTCTGGATAAGGGGGTGGTCTATTCAAAGTGGTGATCTTTTGGAGAGGTTTCAGTGTACTAATAATTGTAGAGTCTTGACAAACATTTCATATCTGCTTAATGAGATGTAACATTTTAAGCCAATTCTGTGCCAGAGCCCATGGACTTTCACAAGTGAATACAATTGGCCAAGTTGTAAATGTAGAGACAATGGCAACCATGATTCAAAAACTGAGAAACTATAGCAAACTATTGCTCACCTTTGGAAGACTCTCTAAATTAAGAATATTTAAACTGGTAAAACATACACCTAAGGGTGAAGTCACATGAACGTATATCGGCTCGGTTTTTACGCCGAGCCGATATACGTTGTCCTCGTGTGCAGGGGGGGGGGAAGGATGGAAGAGCCAGGAGCAGGAACTGAGCTCCCGCCCCCCTCTGCACTATTTGCAATGGGGAGAGGTGGGACGGGGGTGGGGCTAATTCTCAGAACTTAGCCCCCGCCCCGCCTCTTCCCATTGCAAATAGTGCAGAGGGGCGGAGAGGGGGACGGGAACTCAGTTCCTTCTCCTGGCTCTTCCATCTTCCCCCCCCTGCACACGAGGACCAACGTATATCGGCTCGGCGTAAAAACCGAGCCGATATACGTTCGTGTAACTTCACCCTCATACTGAGCGATTGTAATAGCCTATGATGCCTCAATCATTTAAATACCTGAGAACTCTTAATGTCTGGATTAAAGCCTTCTGAACCGCAAATTATACTCTCAAATTCCAATGAAACTGATTCAATTTGGATTTCAAGGTCTGATGTATTTCCATGTATAACTTGTTTTTGGCCAGCATATTCAAGGTCACCCTGATCTTGACTGGAGCTCATAGGGCAAATACAAGCAGGACAAGAGGCTGGACCTTTTTGTACGTTCTGTTGCAAGTGGGAATTCTTCTGCAAGAAGAAAACATACAACCTGTATTTCTTTTCATCTAAAATTAATTCATTATGCAACATACAGAATATTAATGGGTCATTTACTTAACGGGGTTTTCCAGGGTCTTAAATTCTGATAACCTATATTAAGGATAGGTCATCAATATCAGCCTAGTAGAAGGCAGACTACCACCACCCCTCCCAATGAGCTTGTCGAAGAGGCGTCAATGCTTAGTTGAGCACTGTGGTCTCTTCATTTCCCTTCGAGGTCATGTCCATCAATCACATAGCTTTGCTGCAGCTCACTTCCAGTCACCTGAATGGGACTGAGCTGCAATACCAGCATAGCCGTTATACAATGTACAGCCCTGAGCCTGCTACACAACGAAGAGACCACAGAGCTCAACCAAAAAGCAAAGCTTCTTCACACAGCTGGTCGACATGGTTGCCAGGAATTGGACCCCCGCAATCTAATATTGATGACCTATCCTGAGGAAAGGCGTAGAAGGCACAATTCTGTGCTGGAAAAGGCATTCAGAGACTAACCAGGAGTAACTCCAAATGTTTAATCATAATTCCTGATGAAAAGTCCAAATTGGAATCAAAACGTGTTGTCTTATAAATATTAACTTTTAGAGAATGGTCCGCAGTAACAAGAGTTTCTCAAATGTCTCCAGAAGCACCCATTTCAACTGAGCATTTTGTGCCTTCTAAATTTAGATTGTACACAGACTACTTCACAATACTTAAGGGGAATCTTTGAATTGATGCAGTAGCTGATTACAAGGACTATATGATCGAAAGACTCACACCTTTGCAATTAGCATTGAATAATCGAGTTGTGACCACTTTACTTTTGCCATTTAGGACCTAAAGAATGGTCGTGCTAAATTTTGTGTTTGTACAACCATGGGAAGTTAGAGAATTAGATTAAGTACATTACATAGGGGTGCCAATAATTTTGCACTTAGCATTGAATAATCAGGCTGTGACCCCTTTACTTTTCCTATTTAGGAACTAAAGAATGGTCCAGCCAAATTTCATGTTAATATGACACCTGGAAGTTAGAGAATTACTGGCGAGTCAGTCAGTGAAGGCTTACACACACACTATATATACACATTATATATATATATATATATATATTATATATATAGAAAGAGAGAGAGAGAGAGAGAGAGAGAGAGAGAGAGAGAGAGAGAGAGAGAGTGTGAGCGAGCCCTCACTGACTGACTCGCCAGTAATTCTCTAACTTCCCGGTGTTATACACACATGAAATTTGGCTCGACCATTCTTTAGTTCTTAAATAGGTAAAGTAAAGGGGTCACAGCTTGATTATTCAATGCCAAGTGCAAAAGTATTGGCACCCCTATGTAATGTATTTAATCTATTCTCTAACTTCCCAATGTCGTACAAACACGAAATTTAGCATGACCATTCTTTAGGTCCTATATGGCAAAAGGAAAGTGGTCACAACTTGATTATTAAGTTACGTTCTTTTTCCTTTTCAGCCTACTTTGTAGTTTAAGGTTTCGCTATATAATACACACACACACACACACACACACAATGGGGAAAAAGGTATTTAGTCAGATACCAATTGTACAAGTTCTCCCACTTAAAAAGCTGATAGAGGCCTGTAATTGACATTATAGGTAAACCTCAGCTGAGAAGACAACATGAGAAAACACATCCAGAAAGTCAGTCTGATTTTTAACAAATTTATTTGCAAATTATGGTGGAAAATAAGTATTTGGTCACCTACAAACAAGCAGGATTACTGGGTCTCACAGACCTGTAACGACTTCTTTAAGAGGCTCCTCTGTCCTCCACTGATTACCTGTAGTAATGGCACCTGTTTCAACTTGTTATCAGTATAAAAGACACCCGTCCACAACCTCAAGCAGTCACCCTCCAAACTCTACTATGGTAAAGACCAAAGAACTGTCAAAGGACACCAGAAACAAAATTGTAGCCCTGCACCAGACTGGGAAGACTGAATCTGCAATAGGCAAGCAGTTTGGGGTGAAGAAATCAACTGTGGGAGCAATAATTACAAAATGGAAGAGATACAAGACCACTGATAATCTCCCTCAATCTGAGGCTCCACGCAAGATATCACCCCGTGGGGTCAAAATGATCACAAGAACTGTGAGCAAAAATCCCAGAACCACACGGAGGAACCTAGTGAATGACCTGCAGAGAGCTGGGACCAACATAACAAAGACTACAATCAGTAACACACTACGCCGCCAGGGACTCAGATCCTGCAGTGCCAGACTTGTCCCCTTGCTTAAGCCAGTATATGTCCGACTGAAGTTTGCTAGAGAGCATTTGGATTATCCAGAAGAGTATTGGGAGAATGTCATATAGTCAGATGAAACCAAAGTAGAACTGTTTGGCAGAAACACAACTCGTCGTGTTTTGAGGAGAAAGAATGCTTAATTGCATCCAAGGAACACCATGCCTATCGTGAAGCATGGGGGTGGCAACATCATGCTTTGGGGCTGCTTCTCTGCAAAGGGACCAGGACGACTGATCAGTATACATGAAAGAATGAATGGGGCCATGTATCATGAGATTTTGAGTGCAACCTTCTTCCATCAGCAAGGGCACTGAAGATGAAATGTGGCTGGGTCTTTCAGCATGACAATGATCCCAAGCACATTGCCAGGGCAACGAAGGAGTGGCTTTGTAAGAAGCATTTCAAGGTCCTGGAGTGGCCTAGCCAGTCTCCAGATCTCAACCCTATAGAAAACCTTTGGAAGGAGTTGAAAGTCCATGTTGCCCAGTGACAGTCCCCCCCCCCAAAAAAAAAAAATCAAAAAAAAAAATCACTGCTCGAGGAGATCTGCATGAAGGAATGGGTCAACATACCAGCAACAGTGTGTGCCAACCTTGTGAGAACTTACAGAAAATGTTTGACCTCTCTCATTACCAATGAAGGATATATAACAAAGTATT
Source organism: Eleutherodactylus coqui (assembly GCF_035609145.1). Taxonomy (NCBI): domain Eukaryota; kingdom Metazoa; phylum Chordata; class Amphibia; order Anura; family Eleutherodactylidae; genus Eleutherodactylus; species Eleutherodactylus coqui. The sequence continues at coordinate 113,725,602 of NC_089838.1, forward strand.
GAGATGAACTTTTGTTATTGACCAAATACCTATTTTCCACCATAATTTGCAAATAAATTTGTTAAAAATCAGGCAATGTGATTTTCTGGATGTGTTTTCTTATGTTGTCTCTCATACTTGATCTACCTATGATGTCAATTACAGGCCTCTCATCTTTTTATGTGGGAGAACTTGTACAATTGGTATCTGACTAAATACCTTTTCCCCCAACCGTATGTGTGATTATATATAAAACCTTAAACTACAAAGTAGGCTAAAAAGGAAAAAGAACGTAACTTAATTTTGTTGGTGGGGAGGGTTTACAGCATTTACAGTGCAGTGAACACAACATACTATCTTTTATTCTTTGGATCAGTACAATTACAGTACCAAAAAAAATAGTTTTTTGGTTTTTTTTCATACATGTAACAAAAATATAAAAACTTTTAAAAAACAAATTGCTTTCTGTCGCTATCTTTGATCCCAATAACTTATTTTTCCATCAATGGGCTGGTGTGAGGGATTGATTTTTGTGGAGCGAGCTATAGTTTCTTGGTACCATTTCAGAGAACATATGACTTTTTGATCAATTTTTATTCAGTTTTTTCAAGGGAGACCAGGGTGACCAAAAAAGTGCAATTTTGGCATTGTGCGTTTTTTTTCCTTAAAGCATTCACCGTACTGGATAAATAAGGTTATTTTAAATGACTGGAGTTTTACAGAAACAGCTAACCAATTTTATTTTTCTTGGGGGGTGGGAGAATGGGGGGCGGGGGGAAGTTATTAGCTTTTAATATTGTTACATTTACTAACAATAAAAAAAGCTACTTAAAGGAGATTTACATGCTATTTTTATTGATGACTTATCCTCAAGATAGGTCATCAATAATTGATTCGTTCGAGGCTACTGCTAGGGACTCCGGCTGATCAGCTATTTGGGCGCCCATTTTCAATGCCGAAACACACAGGGTATGCAGTGGAAGCAGACAGGCCCAACCCTTATGTGTATTGGCCAGTGCTGGTGTAAAAATAAGGGTTTAATAAGTTGTAATCCATGGCAGACCTGGGGCCTTCACAAGGCTCCAAGCTGCCATGGAAGCCGAATGGCACCCCCTACAATCTCGTGATGGGAGCATTTAGGAGACTGAGGAAGCCAACTTCCTCTGTTCAACAATTTAATTAAATGCTACCATTAGTACAACATATTGGTGGTGATAGAAAGAGAGCATTGCCTAATTTTTATAATGAGCCGACAGCTCATTTGCTCTCCTATGACATCACAGACAATGGAGGCCACAATTGTGGTGAATCCAACTGCATGTTCTGGTAAGAAATTTAAATTGCCTAATAACCTCTTTAAGCAGAAAGCACATATCAAGGTTCTTATCTATTTGACAGTGCACAGAAGTCACATCCAAATTTAAGGCATCGTGTTAGTTATTAGAGATGAGCGAGCACCCAAATGCTCAGGTCCGCGTTATTCTAGTCGAGCTTTTCGCAAAATTCGAGAGCTCTACTCGAGTAACGAACCCCATTGACTACAATGGGAGACTCGAGCATTTTTGTATGTGGGACTGGTGCTGGTGTGTTTGTGTTCTCGCTCGTGTTCTCTCTCAAAAAAATTTGTCGTTGACGCACGCTGCGTTGCGGCGGGGAGGGACCAAGACAGGCACGCCACAGCGGGCAGGAGGCAAAAACTGGTGCGGGGATCGAACCCAGCTTGATGCTCGTTCCAGTAATGAGCACCATCGAGTATGCTAATACTCGAACGAGCATCAAGCTCGGCAGAGTATGTTCGCTCAACTCTATTAGTTATCCAAGCACTGTGGTGATATATTTAAATCCCCTGTTGAGCAAGCCTCTTGAAGGACCTCAGGTGGTCCAGTGTATTATGAAATAAGAAAAGGAAGCAGAAGCACAGATTTTCCTTTAAGTTTACACTTGTGTTTTGCATTTATCACTTTACATACATTTTAACATGCAGAATGTCCAAACATGATTAAAGATGATTTATTTTGTATTTTTACCAACATATACATCAAACAAAACAAATTACATTTTGAAATGTATAATTTTCTACAACCTGCACAAAAATGTTGATACCGGCCCAATTTACAAAGTTCTGTGATTCTTTCCATTCAGCTTCTTACAATGTGTTTGCAAGTCTCATTTTAAAAAAACGCAGGAAATCTATTTTAGACAATTACAGATTTATTCTTTACAATATCTTAAACTGTAATTTCTTTAAATCTGATTGACAAATTACAAGATACGGATTCTACCCTTTAATAAATACTGATGCCCACAATTTATGAATTGGCATATCTAAAGTGGTTGTCTAGGAGTGAAAAGAAAAAAAAATCTACTATTTTTCCTTGTCTCTTCTCTTCTCAGGTTGTGTCTGATATTGTACCTCACACCCATTCAATTGAGCCAAAATACCAAACAGCCTATTGGACAAGGGTGGCGTGATTTCTGGAAGGATAAAAAAAATACATGGGGGGGGGGATTTATGAAAGGTCATGCACCTAGATTTTGATCTATTATGTCTAGGTGACATCTTATGAAAGCTGGAAGACTATTTTATATTACTTATACCTGGTCACATCATTTTACCTTTAGTCTAAATTTGTAGGCATGAGTTAGACCTGATTTATAACTTGTGACTTTTTAAAAAATGTCCCACAAAAAGTCGCACAGCTACTCCAGTGCTGAGGAGGTGTATTTCCAGCACGAACCTTAAACATACACAGAAAGAAGGCATTTGCTCCCATATTTAACATATGATGTGCGATTTTCTGATGAATTTGTCTCATAATAGATCAGTACTAAAGACCAAAAGTCGCACATAAAAGCCATGTGATAAATCTCCCCCATTACTTTTCAAATCCTGAACAACCCCTTTAAAGACCGCGCCTCATGATAACGTCAAAGCTTAATTCACAATGGAAGGACATTTATGTAAAATCTATTTATACGCCTCATTACAGTTAATAACCGATGTCAGCGACTGAGGTCTTAAACACTTTACAAACTATATTCCGATACTGCATAATTGTACAATGTGCAAAAATAGGACTCTACAAAAAAACTGATGAAAATGAACGTAAAAACGTACTTTTAACATTCATAATTTCTCAGAATAAGAGAATAGATGTTCAACCTTTACAACAAGCATATTACAAAACGAAAGTAACAAAATGCTACTACCATCCTTTTCTGGGAATGTCTGTGTGTGTTGCACTAGTACAAACTTTCACTGAAATAACTGGCCTGTTCAGCTACAAGTTTTTGTTGCATTTTTGTAAAGTCTAAAGCAAAAGCGGATCCAAAAAAGGTAAAAGACTGCTGCTTGTGTTGTTTTGGATCCAGTTCCACTTTTAGTTAAAAATATGGGTTCTTGTCCAGTTTTTAGACAGCCGCTTTGCTGTACATATTTACAAATAAAATCAATACTGCTTGAATTGTCACTTCATGGAAGACAGGGCAAACAGAAATGTACTAAGAAACCCAGATACTGGGGTTTTACAATCTAACTTTCCAAAGGAGATATCAAATAATCACACATGATATTAGTGCGATTGCGATGTATTGCACGTAGCAAACGTCTCATTTTTTCATCTTCATATCGGCTTCGATTGCGCAACGGCGGCCTCGTGTTCCTCCATCCTGTGAAAGAAGAAAAAAAAAACAAAAACAAACGTGTTAGTATAAATGAAGGTTTTAAATAATGCGATACCCTACAGTATTTGTCTAGGAAACTGGAGAACCTTTTCCTTTTACATCATGAGTTCACGGTCCGATACAGTTGGAAAAGTTACATACCTGAAACACTAAAGTAGTAACCTTCTGCCTTCTCCTAGTGCTGTCCTAACCCTGTCACAATTCATAGCTCTGAGCTGTTGAACTTACTGAATACACACTACACTGTGGAATGAATACATCTTGATTATCATGCACTGGAGATCAATAAATGTAACCTTGCTATTTGGGGCATGGACACATTTTTACAAACATAAATATCAGTTTGAAGGACAGAAAGAAGCACTAAAAAAAAGCAATACACAGGAGACAAAGCAGACAGTAATAGCTAACAAAATACAATGTCAAACAGCTGTAATGGATGGATGGATGGAGGGCGTTAAAACATATATCCTCCAATACAATGCAGCTATTCAATACTTACAAAAAGAGAGAGAAGGAAGGCAGGAGAGCCCATGGGGACACTGTCCTGTTAAAGGACAAACAGAAAAACAGGTCATATTCCACGGAGACTCTCCTCCGACAAAAGACATTGAGAAGCTGGCGACACAAAAGCAAAAGAGGGGCCCGGATTTTGACAATGATTTCATAGATGGGTAAGGAGACTTGAATATTGGTACAAGAGACTTTCCAACTTTTTTGTGAGATAATTAAGAATCTTTGTTCAACATTTCTAGCAATGGCTTCTTTTGCTTCCCTAGTTAACAATCATGAACATGTGATTGCCTAGTCAGCACTGGAACACAATTATGAATATTAAAAAGGTGAAGCTCCAGATTTAGAGCCATAAGATAGGGAATCACAAGAAAATCTCTAATATTTCCCCTTACAACACATATCATTACTTTTAGGAGATACCATGATTTAGTTGATCATAGCTCTCCACGCATTAGAGGGCATATTCAGAATGTTGAATCCGTCAATGGAGAAAGTAAATGATGGCCAAAAATCTGTTGATAGCTGGAGAAATAGGATCTCCATATGTCTGTCCTTCCTATATACCCACATTGCCTCTTTTCTGTAAATTGGGCGATTTAGGTTAAAAAAATAAAATTATGTATAAAAATGTAATCCCCTAAAAGAGAAGCATATACAACCAACATTTCAAACAATGTAACTCAATGTTTAACTCAGTCTGCAGTATAGTCATCTGCATCAGGAAAAAAATATATTACATTTGTACTCAGGAAAAGCCAATGTAGAAAAATATGTAGTACCTTTAAAATACCCTACATTACAATTTAAGCTGTTTCGTGTATTAACCGTAACACGCACCCTGACCATTATTTATTACATAGTACACCATACATAATGTATGTATTTCACTATGAGCACTGGCAGTGAGATGCACACAACGTTTAATGCTTTATTATACTTATGCAACTTTACCAAGGAAAAATGAAGAAAACAAATATAAAAACGTGGACCATCCGATGATGTAACGCCGCAAAGAATTAGGATGGGTTTTTTATTTTTTTTTTACAAACCTTCACACAAAATAAATCAGAGCAGAGTTTTTTTCTATTTATACAATAACACTGTTCAACAACAACAACAAAAAAAAGTTAGCATTACTCAAAGCAAAACTTTAGAAAGTTCATTATTCAGCTGTTTCAGATTACTAATACTTTTGGAAAACAACAAAAAAAAATGTAACAGAAAATTTCAATTCGCGAAGAGTCTGTCAACAAATCTGTCTAGTTATGTAGTGAACAGGTAATGGAGAGTTACTATTCTGGACAGTAAGAAAGCAGGATAAAACTTACTGTGAGATCAAACTTAGATTGACTGTCACCAAGTTTCCCCAGAAATAAATTTTACAGAGAAACAAATTTAAGAAAAGCTCTTTAGGAAAACTGGCAAAGCCAAAATTAGTTTCTGATCCATACAAATAAAATTACCTTTTCGGAGGCATCTTGCTTGCGTGTGGAATCTCGGCCCCTCAGACTTTTTGCACTGATTCCAGACTCAGATGTTTGCATAATTAGCTGCGTGGCTAGAAATTGCTATGATGTGTGAAAGAGACATGTAAAAAAAGGGGGGAAAAAATACTATGAAAACTATATGCTTAATTATAAATAATCATAAAATGAAAGGAAGTTGAAAGTCATAACATGAAAGGTGGTTCAGCATAGTCAATGACACTAGTACCCATACCTGGATTTGTTCTAGCACATCACGCTGCATTTCTACAGCCATGTGGTAGACATCGTGATCAGAACTGTTATACATTACAGCATTCTGGAACATAAGCATGATGTCCCTTTGGAATTCCGCCGTACTCCGAATTAATCCAGTCTCAATGTTCTTCTTTATAGTAGATAGGTCCATAGGCCTTTGAAATAAAAAAGTTGCATAAAGAGTAAAGCAACAGATTATCCTTAACATGTCAAACGAATTAATACTGACAACTACTTGCTTCTGTGTAATGGAATGAAAATTCTCAAATCAGCAGTGGAAAAACAGCACACATCCACCCATCTAAATGAGACAATTATTTTCTCTTCCACATGTAGAATTTCTCTGTAATTACTGTAGGTGTTGGAAATATAACAATACACATTGGAATAAATTGGTATTCTTACCTTTGTACAATACTGTGATAACCTGGAGCAATGTCATCTGTCACTGGCTGAAGAAAGACATTGGCGTACCTGAACAGAAAGGGGGAAAAAAATAAATTATATATATATATATATCTCAATTGCTTAGTTAATCGTTCCACTGGACCTCTCATCATTCAAGGAATGCTCCCATAAAAAAGGTCTCCCATGTTGTTTATTCGTATCATTGAACAAGTTTATTTTGAAAGTCTACCTACACTTTCAGGTAATTTTTCAGAATAAGCAGATGTGTGTACAGGAGGAATAACTCTTTTTTTGGTCATTGTAGCCTGCATTTTCCAATGCTTTTACCCACTACAGACTGTATCTCTTATACAGACAACCGTATTCTTCATCTGTGTCCTGTCTGTATTGCACAGAGAGCGCATCGACCCATTATAGCTTATTAGGCTAGTCACATGGACATTTTTACCTACAAGACCGATGACTGCATCTCCTATTCTGAGTTGTTTCATGGATACGAGTAGGACATAAAATGTCCACTGTCCCCCAAAATGGGACAGCACACAGATGGGTGTGCTGTCTGATGCGAGTTGCGCCTGAGATTTTTGAGGACAACTCACATCTACAGCCATATGAATGAAGCTCAGTCTTCCTAGAGCTGGTGGGTGCAGACTAACTGTTATATAATCTACACAATACACAGAGCAGGATAACAGGATTCTTTGTTACTCGCCATAACATGCTTTTCTCTGACGTTTTTTCAGGGACATAGCAAAGTCCTTGAGTATAGCTCCTGCCATTAGGATCATAAAATAATGACCCAACAGTCAGTATTCAAATGGACTCACCTGGTGCATAGCGGGGCCCCTAATGTGAAAGGGGACATCCCGCCTGCACCGATGATCCTGGTGTGCTTGTGAAAACAACTCGTGTAGTCCTCCAGACAATCCCAAAGTGGATGGGAGAGCAGCAGAACAAAAACCCCAAAAAGAAACAATTCCAGATGAGGAGTGACAAACCAGAGGAACAGCAGGAGCGCGGACATCACTTATTTTTTCTTTTACCTCTGGTTCCTCCCACTAGGAGGCAGACACTCAGTAAAGGAAGAGTTGACTCTTCCTACCAGCTAAATACCTGCAGTCACTAAGGTAATTCAGTTTGTACACAAGCAGTAGGAGAGGAAAAGCCCAAAGGCCCTTTTACACACAACTATTATCGCTCAAAAGCCATCTTTTGATGATAATCGTTATGTGTAAATGTGTGCCCATCGTGCACTGTTCATCTATCGCTGACTTCAGGTCCGTATGAAATACATTGACACTGATAAGAAGGACCCCACGCTGAGTTCTCAGTGGGCAGAAAATTCGTCAGTCAAGTATCTGACGAATTTTGAGCGATCATTTGTGTGTGTAAATGCAGCTTAACTGCATAGCAAGCTCAAATAGAACATACAACTTAATGAAGAAGCACAGGGATAATCTCAGAACAGAGAAATTGCCAGTTCCCTGAAAACAATGGGTGGGTACCATGCCCCCCAATGAACATCCGAGAAAAGGATTTCATCACAAGTAACAAAAAAAAATAAAAAAAATCTTGTTTTTTTTCGTTTGTGTCATTGAGGGGCACAGCAAAGACGTTGGGACATTCAAAAGCAGTCCTATGGGGTGGGTCTGAAATACTGGTGAAGCGGTCAGTTTACTGCCATTCGCAGTATCCTGCAACCAATAGCAGCGTCAGAAGATGCAAAAGTATGCACCCTGTAAAACTTTGTGAAAGTATGAAGCGAAGACCAGGTCGTGGGCTTGCAAACCTGGATATCAGAAGTGTTGTGAGAGACAGTCCAGTATGCCCTTGGCACGTTAGGCCTCCGAGATCACCGACCTGATCCAATGGGCGACAGTGAACTTTGAGGATGCCTCGACAAGGGCTGTCAGGGATGACGAACAAAGAATTCAAACAGAAGAGTTCCGTGTCAGAGAGAAAGATCTGTGGTGCACAGATGACGTCGAGCTTGTGTAGATGACGTTCTGTATGGTGTGAAGGTTCCGGACAGAAGGATGTCCTCATTGAGGTGGAAAGATGGAACTGGGCGGAGGACTACTTTTTCCAGATGAAGCACCATAAAGGGAGATCTGCATCATGACGCAGCGAGTTCAGAGACGCAAAAAATAAAAGTAATGGCTACTAGGAAGGAAACCTTCCAAAATAGTAGCTGGGAGAGAAATGTCACACAATGGCTCAAAAAGAGAGCATTGTAATGCATCTAGAATCAAAATGAGGTCCCAAGGTGCTGATGGAAGATGGTAAGGAGGGCCAGCGTGTGCCACTCCCTGAAGGAATGTACACACTGTAGATTTGGAAGCCAGTGAGCGTTGGAAAAGGACCGATTGTGCGGAGAGTTAACCCTTTAGAGAGCTGAGACTCAAGCCCATATGCATGCCTGACTGGAGGAAGGAAAGAACTCTGGGAACAGAAAAATGCATTTGTCAGATTCCTGGCCCTGAGCATAGTTTAGACAATTGGGTATGCGAATCCTTGCGCTTTCAAGACTGCGGATTCAACAGCCGTGTTGTCAAAACTCAGAGTACGTAAGTGTGGGTGAAAAGCTGGGCCCTGCCGCAGGAGAATTTGGATGACCCAACAGAGAATTTTGGCAGCTCCCCTCATCACCACTGCGCTTCTTGTGCAGCCCTGGTGATCACTCATGTACACGATGGCAGTCATGTTGTCTGTTTGGATACGGATTGGATGACCATCCCGAATCATAAACCAGTGGGCTAGAGACAGACGAATGGCTCTGAGCTCCAGTACAGTGATGAGGACAGATGATTCAGAGTTGGTCCACTGTTCCTGCACTGTTAAGCTACCAAAGATCGCTTTTTAATCCTCAGGAAATGGATACATTATGTCCAGGCGCTTAGGCTTCACCCCTTAGTGATCGCCCTATAGTGTTTTTACGTCCTGCAGCTGCAGGGTGTGTATGAAGGGAGATCACGCTGAGACCTTCCTCCATACAACGCGAGTGTCAGCTGTTTCTTTCAGCTGACATCAGCGGGCAACAGCCACGACAACTTGCACGGCCAATCGCGGCTGTTAACCCTTTAAATGCCGCAGTGAATCCTGACAGGTGCATTTAAATCCCTGAAAAGATGTTCAGGGGTCCCGTACAGCTGCCCCTCGATGAGATCGCAGGGAGCCATGCAGGTGTCATGGCAGCCAGGGGCTTTCTGAAAGGCTGTCTTGGCAGTATGCCCATCAAGCCATCCCTGTGGGGTGGCCTGATAGACTGCCTGTCAGATTGTAGTATGATGTAATGCTATGACATTACATCATACTGCAAGAGCGATCAAAGCATTGCAAGTTGTGGTCCCCTAGGAGAACTAAATAAAAAAAATGTAAAAATAAGAATAAAAAGTTTTACTAATTATTAAAAAAATAAGTAAAAAAAAAAACCAAAAAAAACCCCAACCCTTTTGCCATATTTACAAAAATATGTATTTAGTATAACTGCGTCCATAAAAGTCTTATCTACCAAAGTAATGTATTATTTACCAAGCACAGTGAACGTTGTCCGAAAATAAAAAAATAAAGAACACCAGAAACGCACTTTTTTTGGTCGCCCTGTCTCCAAGAAAGAAAAAAATTTAATAAAAAGCGATCAAAAAGCCACATGTATTAAAATGGTACCAATGAAAACTACAGGTCGTACCGCACAAAATGAGCCCTCACACAACTAGGTCGACGAAAAAAAAAAAAAAAGTTATCGTGCACAGCAAATGGAAACAGAAAATAATTTGAAAAAATTAAATATCTTAAAAAAAAAAAAACAAGTAGTACAGCAAAAAGAAAAAAAAATAACTATACAAGTTTGGTTTTGTAGTAATCATACTGACCCGTAGAATAAAGTTATCAGGTCACTTTTGTCAGAATTCCCCCTGCACTGCCCAGAGAAACCCAAAGAGGATGACCACCCTTCCCCCCCAAAAGGTAACCGCGCTCTCACTCCCGCTTGGGCCGCAAGGGGAACAAGATGGGAGAAGCATAGGGGGCAAGGTAAGGAAAAACTAAGGGCCATCATACTTGCCTCCCAGAGGAAGGTGCCACGTGCTGTGGCATCAATATCCAGCTTGATCCACTGCTATTTCAGGCCTCGCTTTGGTGGGGAGGCGAGTCCAGGGACTTTGAGCGAGAGAATCTTTGCTGCCAGGTCACAGAAAAGTTAGGGCTTTTCTGTGCTACCTTGCTTTCGGGAGGAAGGAAAGCAACCCTGATGTCTCTCCTCAATAGAGTAGTAGGGGAATTCTGTCACCCTGTGAAACCATAAAGTCAAAGGAGAAAGCAGCTCCAGGTATATAGCAGGTAGAAGGATTCAACTTGTCCTTTACTTATTGTCCACCTTCTAGTGGCAGGAGCCATACCAAAGGTCTTTGCTATGTACCCCAATAATACAGACAAGAAATTGCATCTTTATCTTTCTTTAGCACTCCATTATAAGTAACGGCATCATGAAGGACATTATACAGCAGTATTGAACTTTGTAGATTTCACGGGCTGTGAGGCAGTAGATCATTTACTATTAGTTGCAGCTGCATCTGTTTCAGTCTCTCAGCCTCGGTCTCCCACCTACAGCAGCCGGAGCCCCAACACACACAACCGATACTACAGATGAACTTCACATGACAACAGGTGGTAGGCAGCAAATCATAACAAAGCAAGGCTGCTAGTGGTCAGCAGTTTAGTGAATTTTCAGCGCACAAAAACATTTTTAGGTAGAGGGATTTGCACTTTTACTGGTTATCACATAAGTACATCATGCATTCTAAAAGATCATGCAAAAAAACACACACATTGTGTATGTATATACCGTATATACCGGCGTATAAGACGACTTTTGAACCCCGAAAAATCTGCTCTGCAGTCGGGGGTCGTCTTATGCGCCGGTAATACAAAAAAAAAAAAAGTGTAAAAAAAAAAAAATTCATTACTCACCTCCCACGGCGTCCTGTCGCGCTCCGGCAGGATGTCGCTCGCTCCGGCAGGATGTCGCTCGCTCCTCGTCGCCACCGCAGCATAGCTTTCTGAATGCGGGGCTTGAAATCCCCGCTTCCAGAAAGCTAGTACACACGCCGGCAGCCATGACAGCATTGAATGGCTGTGATTGGCTGAAGGCGCACGTGTTAGCAATCACACCCATTCAATGATGTCATTGAATAGTGTGATTGGCTGAAGCCACGTGCGCTTTAGCCAATCACAGCCATTCAATGATGTCATGGCTGCCGGCGTGTGTATTAGCTTTCTGGAAGCGGGGATTTCAAGCCCCGCATTCAGAAAGCTATGCTGCGCCGGGGACGAGGAGCCAGCGACAGCCTCCCGGAGCGAGCGACATCCTGCCGGAGCGCGACAGGACGCCGTGGGAGGTGAGTAATGAATTTATTTTTTTTTCACCACTGAATACCGGCGTATAAGGTGACAGTTGGGGGGTCGTCTTATACGCCCCGTCGCCTTATACGCCGGTATATACGGTATATATATTAGTGAAATAGAGACAAGAAAGCACGGTTCGTTTTGACAGATGACAGACCTGTGATTGGCAGCCGCTCTCCATACCAACATAATGGCTTTTTTCCAAATTTTCTGAGCTTGTATTGCTTCTTGATCCTCACTGCAGACGGAGCTGAAATTATAGTCACGTGTTATTTTAAACCAGCAAAATAAAATTTTGATTTGCTGATATTATCTCCACAAACATATACATAAATTCACTCACAACTGGGAGGATGCTGGACTGCTGGGAATAGAATCAGCAAGTGTGTGGGACTGAAGTTGGGCGTTATGAATGCTGAATCCATCATCGCTCTCACTAATTGGAGGTTCATTATCAACTTCAGACAGATATTCCTCCCCAGCTTCTTCTTCTTTAGGCTCTTCAGGACTGCCAACCTCACTTGTGACATCCTCCTCTTCCTCTTCTTCCTCTCCTTGAGAGTCCTAGATAAAAAGTATTTACATAACTCCCCTTACATATATAAAGCTGCATCTTAAAAGTTTTTGAAAAAGTATATGACAAAATAGTTACCTTGTTCTGATTGGCAGTTAGAGGTTCTGATTTAATTGTATCTGAAAACCAAAGCAGAACCGTGAAAAAAATGCATAAATTGCCTAGTCCTCCTATCAACTGTTCTAAATTAGAACTTAAAAGGGAACCTGGCATCACCTTTGAGCGCTATAAAACTACTGGGGCTCAAAAGTGAGGGAACGGGGAGTCTGCAGAGCTGTGTGGTCTACTCACTGGCTGCCCCGTTACTGCTCTGTGTGCGTGCATCTGCTCTCCCATAAGAATGAACAGTAAAGCGTGTGCACAGAGCAGCCTTAACCCCTTAACGACCGGGCCATAGTGTTTTTACGTCCTGCAGCTGCAGGACGTGTATGGAGGGAGGTAGCGCCGCGATCTCCCTCCATACAGCGCGGGCGTCAGCTGTTTATTACAGCTGACACCCGCAGGCAATAGCCGCGCTCGGCCGTTCGTGGCTATTAACCCTTTAAATGCCGCTGTCAATTCTGACAGCGGCATTTAAATCCCCCGAAAGCTGTTTGGGGGTCCCGCACGGCCCCCCCCGCGGTGAGATCGGGGGATCCGTGCAGATGTCATGGCAGCCGGGGGCCTAATGAATGGCCCCAGGGCTGCCTTAGCAGACTGCCTATCAAGCCATCCACACAGGGTGGCTTGAAAGACTGCCTGTAAAAAAGCAGTATGACGTAATGCTATAGCATTACGTCATACTGCAGGAGTGATCAAAGCATGGCATGTTAAAGTCCCCCAGGGGGATTTCAAAGTAAAGTAAAAAAAAAGATCAATAAAGTTTTTTAAATTGTAAAAAAAAAAAAAAAAAAAAAAAAAAAAAAGTTATAAAAGTTTAAATCACCCCCCTTTTGCCATATCTATTATTAAAAAAATCTAAATCATAAAATAAAAATATGTATTTGATATCGCCGCGTCCGTAAAAGTCCGATCTATTAAAGTAGTGCATTATTTTTTCTGCACGGTGAACGTCGTCCGAAAAAAAAAATAAAGAACGCCAGAAATGCATTTTTTTAGTTACCCTGTCTCCCAGAAAAAACGCAATAAAAAGCGATCAAAAAGTCGTATGTATTCCGAATTAGTACTAACGGAAACTACAGGACATCCCGCAAAAAATGAGCCCTTGCTCAACTACGTCGACGGAAAAATAAAAAAGTTATCGCGCGCACAAAATGACCGCAGAAAATAATTGAAAAAAATTAAATATCTTAAAAAAAAATACAAGTACTACAGCAAAAACAATACTATTCAAGTTTGGTATCGTAGTAATCGTACTGACCCATAGAATAAAAATATCAGGTCGTTTTTGTTGCAGTTTGTGCGTCGTAGAAACAGGACGCACCGAAAGATGGTGGAATGTCGTTTTTTTTCCATTTCTCTACGCTAAGAATTTTTAAAAAGTTTTTCAGTACATTATATGGTACAATAAATAGTGCCATTGAAAAATACAACTCGTCCCGCAAAAAACAAGCCCTCATACAGCGACGTCGATGGATAAATAAAGGAGCTACGACTTTTTTAAAAGGGAGTAGGAAAAAACAAAAATGGGAAAAAAGCAAAAAAGCCTGGTCATTAAGGGGTTAAAAAAAGGCTGTGTGCACGTGCCAACTTTACAGGGACTCAGAGCTAGTAGAAGACACAGCTCCCCGCACTGCTGGTTTCCTCACTTTTGAGCCCCATAATGTAGTTTATGTAACTCAAAAGTGATGACAGGCCCCCTTTAAAAGTCTAATAGATTTTACTATTTCTACTATTTCCAATGCGTACCAGTTACAGATGTATTCTCCTCGGTTATCCCCTTTTCTTCGTCATTAGAAAAAGCTTCACTGTGAGAAGTTTCATATTGCGGCTCCTTGAGGCAAGAGAAGAAAAATATTAAAGGGAACCTGTCACATCCTACAAGTACTATAAAACAAAGTTATGGTGCTTAGAGGACAGGGAATATTGAGTCTCTGGGTGTAATTCTTTATTACTTACCCAGCTCCCCATTCCCCTCTCACCCTTGGAAGTTGGTGCTCAGTCTAGTGTGCAGTCCTATAGAGAACAGTACATCTCTGGACTCTATGCTCCCTATCCTATAAGCACCATCACGTAGCTTAAAGCACTTTTAGGATGTAACAGGATCCCTTTAATTAGCCAAATAAAAATGCTATAAAAAATATGCACTTAATAAAATGTACCTCTGTTTTCACTTGGTGATCAGTTTCTTCCTCTTCTTCTTTAACTGGATCTTTTACACTGGTTTCATTTATCTCTTCTTCAGGGGTTTCAAGCTGAAAGGTCGAGCGAGAAGTCACAGATGCCCCCTCTGACTGAGCAGGTTCTACCTCTGGTTCAGAAGGTTCAGCTTTTATATCAGTAAGCTCCATTATATTCATTATTGTATCTGTATCCTTGGGCCCCGGAATAAGAGACTTCGGAAGTGTCTCTTGTTTCACCGTGTGTTCCTGGACAGCCTGATCCCAGGGCCCACCAAGGGCTTGGGGGTCATCATTCTCTTCACAAAATGAAAGGGCTGCCTCAACTGCAGCGACATCCAGCACTTCAGGATGGTCATCAACCTATTCACAGAATACATATTCGATTACAAAGCAACAAAAAAAGCCCTCATACAGCTATATCCACAGAACATGTTTAAAAAGGTATAGCTCTTGGAATGGGAAATGAACAAAAACAAAAGGAAAATATTAGAGATCAGCGAGTATACTCGTTTCGAGTAATTACTCGATCGAGCACCGCAATTTTAAAGTACTTCCGTACTTGGGTGAAAAGATTCGGGGGGTGCCGGGGGTAGCAGCGGGGAACAGGGGGGAGCCCTCTCTCTCTCCCTCTCCCCACTGCAACCCCCCACTCACCCACGGCGCCCCCCGAATCTTTTCGCCCGAGTACGAAAGTACTCGAAAATCGCGGTGCTCGGGTGAAAAAGGGGCGTGGCCGAGGTTCGCTCATCTCTAGAAAATATAGAAAAATGGCCAGTCCTTAAGAGGCTAATACACCCAAGTGAATAATTATTCCAACAGTTGTCTTTAGGAGAGTTTACTCACTCACCCGTATAGTTTTACTTCAGTGGAAAATTCTCCACCTCCTACGAGGATGTAAAGCAACCCCCCAGTTTCTGGATTCACATAGCAAGTATAATTCTCTTATTGATCAGAAGCATTCACAGAAAGAGAATCTAAAATCTAACTTCTATTATACTTGATTAAACATTTGGGGCAGACTATATACATATAAAGAGACGGACTGCAAATGCAGGAAACTGGTTTATAAATGTTCACCGGTAATACTTTCCACTTTGTAGTCCGTTACACCTCCCTAATAACATAGGAGAGGTGTCAAAAAAACAGCAGGTGTCATACACAAAGCATGCATATGAAGCAGATAAATGGTGTAGGTGGCTAGTACAGAAAATTCATTAGCAGCCCCTCTGCTCTATAAATCCCAGCACCTTTATGCAATAAGGATCAGGGACATATTGCAATGCAAGTGTTAAACGCAGATGCCGTGTCCATCTAAGATGCATAACTCACAGATGTAGTAACCATGACAGTTTGTATACATGCAGGATAACAAACTGTACAGTAGCCCTGATCCATGTCTTTCTGCACGTATTAATTAGTGAGAATTGGCAGCAGCGTTCTTTCTCCTGGCTCCCGCCTCCTCACTAGTCGCGATAAAACAAGTGGGCTCTATCGCGACTAGTGAGGAGGCTAGGTCCTGTCACGTAGTGATACACTTTGGGAGCACTGAGCTAACTTACAGGTTTGAATCTGATGCAGAGGCACAGTGGGAAAAAGAGTGAAACGTACATGCATGTCAGGTAAACTAATACATGCAGAAAGACATGGAACGGGGCTACTGTACAGTTTGTTCTACTGCATACAAACTGTCATGGTTACTACATCTGTTTCTTTGTTAAATCATCTGAGTTATGCATCTTGAGCAGGCAACTCACAAATACTTTCTCTGCGGAGCCTTTGAATCTATTACTCGGGGCTAGCAGAGTGAGAAGGTTTGCCTTCTCTGCACTCAGATGGACACGGCATCTGCATTTAACACTTGCTTTGCAATATGTCCCTGATCCTTATTGCATAAAGGTGCTGCGATCTTCCAACTACCCAATACCCACAGTGCATTGGTAGTGTTAGAGTACTAATGCACTATATCTGCTCTCTGATTGACCAGAACTACTCATGTGATCAGCACTGACCAATAGTGCAGAGTGTGCATTAGGTAGTTAGAAAATTGCTGCAGCCATCTTGAATGGAACTCGGTACCGGTGAATTGGAAGAGCAGCAGAAAAGAACAACTGCAAGTAATATAACCCCCCTACCCTCTGGTCCTGGGACAGCATTTTACCCCAAAACTGTAGAGTAATTTTAAATTACAAAAACATTACAGGGGTGTGTCACGCTTACTTTGTCTTCAATTATTGCAATGATGTCGCCAACAGTTTCAAAATCTAACTCCTCTCCAGTGTAAGATACAGCAATGTCCATTTTCTCTGCTAGATCCAGGTCTCCCTTGCTGTCTGAAGATTCATCTTTTGACTGTGTGCTGTTATCTCCAGTTCCCAGGCATTCCTTATTAATAGAATCTATGATCATAGAAATGTCACTACTGTCCATAGACACAGTAACTGTGTGTGGATCAGAAGTACTCTCACTGTCCTCCTGCTGGGTCACTATAGGGACAAATCAAAATCATTGAATAGATCATTTCTGCAAAATTACATTTGTATTTAAAAGAGATTTTTAAAATGTATAGAACAGGCAATTTTATGCATTTTTGCAAAACGTTTTATTAGCCTAGTCTGTACATGTTAATTACAAAATCCCTCTTTTGCTATGCAGCTAGAAGACCAGGCTGAGAAATCAGTCTTCACTTAGCTGTATAACAGTAGAGGGCGCTCCAGTCAGATGTCTGCACCTGTTCTCTATAGAACTGCAGACACTGTTGTCTTCCCTTAATACAGTTTATCAATAAAAGGTCACCATTAAAATTTTAACAACTCTGGGCCCGTGTCCACTACCCTTGTGTTTTTCAATCCTAATGTCGCTCGCATACGCCGTCGTCAATGGGCACAAGAAGTGTTCCATTTTGCGGAGGGCTTCCCTTCCACAGCGCTCGCTCCGCGCCGGACTCAATGCATTGACAGGGCTCTCAGTGCATCGGGTAATCACTATTATAGGTCACAGTCCTACGCACTGAGTCAGTCATTGCATTCGGTCGGGTGGGAAGCAAGCAGCACTGTGAAGAAGTGTTCTATTCTGCATACAGCTTCTCTTTTCACAGCGCCCGCTCCCTGCTGGACAAGGTGCACTGACAGGGCCTCAGTGCATCGAGCCCAGCGGGAGGCAAGCACTGTGAAGGGGAAGCCCTCGCAGAAAAAAACGCTTCTTCACTGCTCCGGAGTACGGTGGCGTATTAGAGGGACATGAGAACTGTAAAACATGGGGTGGACACAGGTGTATTAAAAATAAAATATATATACCACTGATATTAACAGCCTATTAATAAACTATTACTGGGGGAGAAAAGGGTCTACAGCTGTTCAATAGAGAACAGGTGAAGACACATCTGAATGAAGCACCCTCTGTTATACATATAGGTGAAGATGGATTACTCAGCCCTGCAAAGCTGAAGAGCATTTAAAATCTACAGAATAAGCTGATAAAACCTATTGCAAAAATGCTTAGAATCGCCAATTTTGAACATTAAAAATAAAAAAATTCAGGTAATCTAAGGCCGGCTGCACACGGGCATATTTGCATTTCAGAATCTGGAGTGGGTGTCCACCCTCGGATTCCGCGGCAAATACCTTCCATAGCATGCTATGGAAAAGTGTTTTCCTGGACACGAGCGGAAATCAATTGCGATATATATATATCGCAGCATGCTTTATTTTAGTGTGGTGTCCGCACAGACGGCTTCCATTAAAGTCAATGAAAGCCATCCGACCCGCGTCACATC
The DNA here is from genome assembly GCF_035609145.1 of Eleutherodactylus coqui. Taxonomy (NCBI): domain Eukaryota; kingdom Metazoa; phylum Chordata; class Amphibia; order Anura; family Eleutherodactylidae; genus Eleutherodactylus; species Eleutherodactylus coqui. The sequence goes on from NC_089838.1 coordinate 113,743,962, forward strand.
CACAATTAACATTGAGGACAGGTCACGGATTCCGTGTCATCGCCTAGCGCGGGAAAATCTGTACTGCGCATGTCCAACGGTGAGCCGTCTGGACTCTTCCACAGTACAGAAAAAGAAGAAGACAGGTACGCGGGGTCACCAGCCAGGCACAGAGTCGGATTCCACTGTGGGGTCCCGCATTTGGAATACGACTCGGTCGTGTGCAGCCAGTCTAAGTCTAAATCTAAACTTTACAACATGGATTTAAAAAAAAGGGTCCCAACTTTCATTAAACAATGTGCACGTAAAGAAATTAAGATTACAAAACGATAAATCCAAGCGTGAAACCCAAGGCATAATTTACCTGGGACAGCTGCAGTCATTGGAAGAGCTGACATCATAATAATGGTAGCCTGTGACTCTATTGGGGTCAGCAAAGACTTAGACGAAGGTTCGCTTGTAGTAGCGGAGAAGGAAGCGAGAGGTGTAGCGAAGTGTGCAGGACCAGCTTCTAGAAGCCGGGACAGAGTGGGAGCACCTAGCAGGGTAAGAACAGGAAGGGACACAACACAACAGGAGGCCGGAAACAGGAAAATGGAGTAAAAGAGAAACAAAAGAGAAGAAAGCGTAGGAAAAAGGTGTTTACATAACCAGAAAAGAGCGATAAGGACCAAATGACAGAAGTTAAGGGATCAACAAAAAGAACGTCTTTAAATAAATAATATCCTTTGAATCAGATAAATAGTATCTGAGAAAGATTGTATTGCTTATGCTACAATTTCGACTGCATACCTGATGCTGCCGGAGATGCTGGAATTGTGCCTGCAAGAGGGTGCAGCTCACCTCCATGAAGACTTGGAAGTACTCCAACATCCATTAAGACACCAGAACCAGTAATGTTATTAGCACCTAAAGTCATTTCAGCTTCACTGACCTGTGGAAAAAGAAAAGAATATGGCAAGAAACTTGACTACTGGTAGATTTTACCTCCCTTGGCAAGACTATGGGTTGTGTTTGGGCGCCCTTCGTGAGAACCAGGGAGGGGTTCCATACCAGCCGGGGACTTGTGGGCAACACATTGCCTTTCTTCAGGAGCTCCGATAACAGCGGGGAGGGGGGTGGAGTTGCTCTCAGTCCCACCATCTTTTTCTGGGGAGAGTCGTCCATCACAGGGGTCAACGGGGACTCCAAGGGGGCAGGAGGAGGAGGGGTGTCAGGAATGCCAATGTACGAGGAGACTGGGGTGTTTGGTAAAGACCCCACACTTACCTAGAAATAAAGACATAGTTTAATGAACATGCAAGAGTTAATGAAATGCAGGGCTAATTCATATCTAAAAAAACAAGAGTGGAGGAATTACACATACCCCCATATTTCCCTCCTCAGTGCTATTTGGTGTCACGTCTCCTAATCCAAAGTCTCCTCCTGGAGATGAAGATCCAACAGATGAGCGACCTATTGTGCTTGAACTTCTGCGAGGGATATTCTTAGCTGCTTGACGTGCTGAAAGAGACAAAAAACATGGGATTGTAAGATGAATGAAAACTTTTATATTCACAGAGAGGCTCTAAAAATATATAAATAATAAAAAAAACAAAAAAACCCTCTTTATTAATTTCTCTATTCTTCTATTAATCCCTTTGGTGTCACAGCCAGCTTAGAGGAATATTTTTTTTCACTGTACCATCCCTGTCTTTCAAAAATCGTAACTTTATTCGGCTGCTGTCATAGTGCGAGAGGGCTTTTTTTTCCAGGAGGAGGTATATTTTTCATGTGCAGTATAATGTGTTGAAAAAAAAATTTGAAAACAAACAAAACAAAAAAAAAAAGTGTGTGTGTATATATCATACACACATACTGTACATTTTTTGTAAAAAATTTTTTACACCATCCTCTGGGCATAGCGTTAAAGGTGTGTTGCCATTAGCTGAGATGGGTAAACGTGTCCGTTTCTGACAACCTATCGGAAATAGCTGAGCACTTCAGTGCAAACTTGTTGGAGTATCTCTTATTGATTAAAGGGTTAAAAATCTTGCATTGGGATATATCAAAACATACTAGCTGACTGACAATGTAAATGACAGCAAAGTAGTGGGATGTGAGATATCTGTGCATCGATACACAAACCTCAGAGCCCAATAGTAATGTTTTAACAGCATTCAGTGTGCAGTATAAATAACATAACATTTGTTTCAGGAACATGTAGAAAATCCCGCAGCCTGAAAAAGTGGGGGCAAATGTATCCCCTGTTCACTTGCATCATTTATTTCTAGGTTTAGTGTTTCCGTTAGGGAAATGTTACAGCCTAACCTTGATAAGCAGCATCTGTTGCCTTCTTTTTCGTCTCCGCTTCTTCCTCTTCTTGTTTCTTCTTGCTACAACATGTGGGGAGATAAGAATGCTGGTGAACAGTATGTATTTTGCTGGTTAATTCATAAGGGAAAAATAAGATGAATGAGAGAGGGGGGAAAAAAAAGGATAAATTAAACTTACGCCACCAAATCGTTCCACAGTTCCTCCAATTTGCTGTCCATGTGGCCACTCTGAATCAGCTCTGCTTCCTTCTTCAACTTTCTGAAGAGAATACAAATGAAAGCCCTTACTATAGAATAATATTTATACTATTTTGTTTAAAGGGGTTTGTGATACAGTAAGTTAAACTACCCTTTCAACTCATTGCATTTGCAAAGGAAGTCAGGCCCCTGTGCACTGGGCTGTACACAAATGTATATAAAATTTTTTTACTGACATGCACATAGATTGCAAGAACTATACCAACCCTTTCTCGCATCCGCTAGAACTGAAAGGTTCTGGGCAATCATATAGTATGCAACATGTAAGATTTTTGAAGCACTGACAATAATTACATCACATGAGAAATAAGGAAATTCCAAAAGTACGATCTGTTGAGGGTACGTGAGGACTGGAATTGAGAAACACCCATCTAGATTAAATGTTTAGCGTACAGCAACATGGGAATATTCTTTATGTTCCAAGTTCATACATGCCACATATGACATTCACCAGAAGTAAATAGGTCAAAAACGGCTGCAATTCAAATACAGTTCGGAGTGAGTGATTACATATTTAAAGGGGCTGCACACTTTCTGATTATTTTCCACAATATGTTCATTCAATGTGTGCGCTATTTAACGTGTTATTCAATGGAGGTCACTGATGGATAGGTCAGGCCATGCGTCCCTCCATCAGCAGCCATGTTCTGGGTGGGAGCACTCTAATCCCGGTGAAGAATATTGCCCTGAACAAGGGGCATGCCTTTACAAATTAACAAATCAGCACAGAACTAATAAATCACATTATATTGGTAATTGACCTATTGTGTAGTTTTCTGCACATTTTGAAAAATAATCAGAAAGTGGCCAACCCCATTTAATATATTTTTCTACTATAGTAGTGAGAAAATTAGCAGTTAAAGTGACATCCAGTGGAAGGCAAAAAAAAACACATTAGGTAGAAGTCGATTTTCCTCATCTGAGCAAAAATTACTCCAATCTAGCAATCAGAATAAATCCCTGGATCAAAAAGCCTTCTGAAGTAATCGGTGGCTGTAACATGTATTATTATTATTACACTCCAGAAAGACGTCCAGGTCCCTCTCATACTGTTTTAGCATGTTTGTTATCACCACGTCCTCAGGCAGAGCGTTCCACAGTCTCACTGCTCTTACAGTAAAGAACCCCCTTCTGTGTTGGTGATGAAATCAATATATTTATATATAGTTATTAGGTCACCACTTAGCCACCTTTTATCTAAACTAAATGACCCCTATTTTGATAACCTCTCTGGGTATTGTAGTCCACCCATTCCATTTATTAACTTAGTTGCCCGTCTTTGAACCATCCATGTCCTTCCTGAGTACTGGTGGCCAAAACTGTCCACAATATTTCATGTGTGGTCTGATCAGTGATTTGTAAAGAGAAAGAACAATGTTCAGCTGCCTGATGCTGGTTGCTCCTGTTAAGTTTATAGTTAGCTAAAATCCCCAAGTCCTTTTCCATGTCAGTGTTACCCAGTGGTTTCCCATTTAGTGTGTAAAGGTGACATGTATTTCCCTGCTCATGTGCATAACCTGACAATTATTAGTAGAAAATGGAATGTCAGAAAAAAATCCGCGCTCAAAACGGAGTAAACTAAGGACAGGTTCACACGTGAGTAAAGATTAGGTATAACACTTACTTGAAAGGAGGGGGGTATGATGTACAGATGCCCCCTCCTCAGAGTGTCCTCCACAAAGTATAAAGCTATGCTCCAAGGTGCATAGTATTAATCCAGAAGTTGTAGTCAAACGAAACTTTTTAATAAGGCAACGCGTTTCGGTGCAAAACAAGGCACCTTTCTCAAGCCATACATATAAAACGAATATACAATACATACATTTATACATGATAAAAGAAAAAGACATACCCTTCCCATGCTTGTCAGTGCCGTGTGTCCGGCGTCCCAGGGGGTGGGCGTGCATTGATGACGTCAACAGCATCATGTGATGTGGGGGCGGTACTCTGTGACGTGTGTAGCGTAACAATGAATCACGATCTCTAGATGGGACTTCCTTGGGGCTAAATTAAAGTAATACTGGTGAGTCTACTATTGCAATCTATATTCATATAAAAAGAAACCCCTACATGAATATAGATTGCAATAGTAGACTCACCAGTATTACTTTAATTTAGCCCCAAGGAAGTCCCATCTAGAGATCGTGATTCATTGTTACGCTACACACGTCACAGAGTACCGCCCCCACATCACATGATGCTGTTGACGTCATCAATGCACGCCCACCCCCTGGGACGCCGGACACACGGCACTGACAAGCATGGGAAGGGTATGTCTTTTTCTTTTATCATGTATAAATGTATGTATTGTATATTCGTTTTATATGTATGGCTTGAGAAAGGTGCCTTGTTTTGCACCGAAACGCGTTGCCTTATTAAAAAGTTTCGTTTGACTACAACTTCTGGATTAATACTATGCACCTTGGAGCATAGCTTTATACTTTGTGGAGGACACTCTGAGGAGGGGGCATCTGTACATCATACCCCCCTCCTTTCAAGTAAGTGTTATACCTAATCTTTACTCACGTGTGAACCTGAACCTTAGTTTACTCCGTTTTGAGCGCGGATTCTTTTCTGACATTCCATTTTCTGTTATATCTGGGGGAGTTCTGGTCTCAGACACCCCCAGTTTGCATCTGCAGCTTTCCTTTGATTCAGAGGATTGGAGTACTGGGGAGAAGACGCATCGTGTGTGCATCTGCATATTCCAGCAAGTGTGGATTGGATCTACCTGTGGCGCTCTCTACTATTCTTTGATTGACAATTATTAGTGTTACACCTTATTTGCCACTTTTTTGCCCAAACTTCCAGCTTATTCACATCCATTTGCAACAGTATTACTTTACACAGTTTTGCACAATATTGAAATAACCAAACGTAGGCTGCGAAAGCAGTGGTGATTATTTGGCATGGTACACAAACTGCTCACCCGATAATTTCAACTTGATGTCTTATGACTAGTTTAATATAAATATTAAAGAGTACCCGCACTTTCACCTTTGGTGCGCTTCTGCTCCGTTGCCCATTTGCGGCTCCTTCTGGCACTATATGGGGCAGTCTTCAGCTGCCGGAAGGAGCTGAAAGCGGACAAAGCAGCAAAAGCGCACCAAAGGTGAAAGTGAAGGTACTCTGAGAAAAAAAAAAAAAAAAAAAAAAAATTTACCTGTACTTTTCTTGCGTTTCTTTAATCAGCTTCTTCAGTTCCTCAATTCTTTCAGCTGTCAGTTTACGCACAATTACATCTTCAACTGTCTCAACTACTTCTCCCCGTTCTCCTCGTTTCCGTCTTAAAATAACAAATCAAAAGAGAAATGCTAGAAGCCCAAAAGGAAAACAGGATTTCCATTAAATGCAATATAGTTTTGCAAGTAAGAGAGGTCCAAATCCCAGAAGCCCGAGAACAAGCTGTAAAAACTGTGTAATAACTACCTACATTACCTGTGACCTGTGGGAACACCACTAAGGGTTCATCCACATAGCAACAGGAGTTTTGTTTGGAACTTCCGTAACTGATTTCCGCTATTTCGTCCTGTAAACTGCAGCAAAGTGCTGTACTGCTGTGCAGAAATCATACAGATCCCCATTACAGTCAATGGGAGGCCAATCGGGCCATTTTGCTCTGTCATAAGACAGAATTATTCAGCCTTGGGGGTGCCATTTTTCTGCTTCCAAGTAAAGCAAGAAAATTGAATAACCCAACGCTAATGTGAATGAGCCCTAATCAGCATATCAGCAGACAGGACGTGCCTTGATTATTTATTTTGAATTTTTTTTCTGAAATCTCCTCCGCTTGTGCTGTCATAACTGTGTATTTAATGAATGCGGATCATGAGGGAAAATAGAACGTATGGCATATGTGTACCATACCCTTTAAATGAATCTCCAGCTTAAATTAAAATTTCCCCTTAAAGGGGTTGTCCAACTTTTTTTTTCTTTAAACAGGTTGCCCATGATAGGAAATAATAAATAAGCATACACTCACCACTCTCTCCCGTACCGACAACTCTGGGTCTCCTTCATGACATAATATTTATAGGCTGCTGCACTTGAGCACTGAGGTCAGAGATTAGCTTTAGCAAACTATGATGTGCCATGTACAAGCTGACGACAGCCTGTAAGCCCAGACCCAGTGCTAAGCATGCAGCAGCAGCACTGGAGATGCAGGGAGCCAGGAGAGGAAAGTATACACACTTGTATATTATTTTCTATTACGGGAAACACATTTTCCTTTTTTTTTTTAAATGTCAGACATTAATTGTGTTTATGGACACCTTCGGAATAGCTTTGGATTGCACAACAGGCAATAGGTCTGCCTATATCACATCTTGAAAAGAGAATTACATTTTGCTCACTAACGTATACTTACTTTGGGGTCTCCGTGGTTTCCAAAAGTTCAGAGTACTGTGAGGCACAATGCTGAAAATAAAACAAAATTAACATTACTGATGAAATAAAATGTTGATGTTCCAACATAACTGAAAACAACTTCATCATTGCAGCTGAAAAAGCTGCGTATTGTACGTGGCATAACAGTCCTAGTGCAAAATGAGGCAAAGTTGGCACATGCAGATTTTGTTTTATACAGGGTGTCACAGTTAATGCGACAGGGCAAATACTGAAGTAGGCTTCACCTCCTTGCTGATGCCATTGAGGTGTCAAATTCAAATGGTTGATGGGCTTTGTTTCCAATCAAGTTCCCTCGTTGTCCATTTAAACCAGCACCTCCCTAGAAAAGGTGCTAGTTATAGATTTAGGACGTGCCTCATGCTTGTTGCTAGTTTGTGCTTTTCATTGTCCCCCGTTATGTAGCAACTCACTTTGTTCTTCCAGTCCTGATGAGCAGTCAGCGACTACTTCACTGACACGTCCTGGTGGAATCTTTTTTTTTGGGGGGGGGGTTGCAGTTATCACTCTAGCTATTGCAAAAATAGCATACCTACATCAGAGTATTGAGTCTAGTGACATAAAATGACACTTCAAGGAAGATGATGAAATACCTCAATGTTCCTCTTCCTGCATGATCAAGCTATATAAAATCTAGCAGTAACAGGTTTTTGACCAACAGACAGCAATACTGTAGATGACGTCAGATACCATGTCTGGGAGTTATTTAGTTACTCCGCCATGAAGCGTGTAATGTGACTGTCTGATGCTAGCAAGCCATGGACAATCATGATTAGTACCAAGGCTAGTAGTAATATCGTTATTTGTTGCATGACGGAGGGAATGACTGGCACTTCAATCATTATGTACTCAGATGCAGCATCTGCCAGTAAGACAATTATTCATGCTATGGAAATGGGTAAAGAGACTGGTAGTCTGCCCGCTACGGACATTCCGCTGCAAGGACCCAACCTTACACGTCTATTCACTGCATCTAATGCCAGAATATATCCGTAATCAGTTTACTTTGTTAATATGGTGGCCTGAATTGCATTTACAATGGTGACCATAAGGCCAGTTGTAAACGGATGACTCCCCCATGTAAATGATAAATGAGGGTGGAGGTGAGGGGTTGATGCTTTCCATAACTGCATAGTCATGATTGATGCAGAATATTAGAGCGCCCCTAAGGGCAGAGCCTACCTGGTCCAAGGCAGGTGATCAGCAATCACTTCAATGGTTGCTGGAGAGCTGTTCTGAGACGCTGCTGGAGAAAGCGGTCCATATAGCGGGATCTAGGCCCCATATGTATACCTGTGTGTCCCTCCATGGAGGACTACTGTGAGTAGTTAGAGAGAAAGGGTAGCGACCTAGGATTGGAGGGAGGTGGACCTGGATGTGGCCGACAGAGCGGGAGAGAGGAAGTCCCCCCATCCACGCTGCCAGTATAGGCCTAGACACCAGGACCGGTTCATCAGATGTCTTGCACACGTAATGCGCTAATAAGACCAGCCAGCCTCAGCGTGTGTGATTGAGACCAAAGTTTCCACTGTTTCACATATCAAACACTAGATTCCACCCAGGCCTCTATCCCCATGCAATTAAGACAGAAACTCAAGAAAGAATCGTCGTTGGAAATCAGATAAATGGGTCACTTTATGAATATATACAAAGAGAGCACTTACTTTTTGAGAGAACCAATCGGGAGGACGACCTGGTTCTACAAAAGGTTTGATGGCCCGGCTCACAGACACCCTAAAAGAACAAGTTGAAAAATGGAGTTTACAAGTTCTTGAATTGACATTTTGCCTTAGAAGCTAAATTCAATAACAGCACCACCACAAAATTATTGGTTTAAGAAAGATTTTTAAGGGTAATTCTGGAACAACACAGCACTTTGCCCAAAAAAACCAGCAACATCTTATAATGGAATTCAGAGAGTAGGGATGCGCTACACAGCTCAGCACAAGGGAAAAACAACAATGGGTATGAGCTGCACTTCCATTTGGACCAGCTCCGTGCCTAGAGACCCAAATATCACATCCACCCAGAGACCCCAACATGGGCAAACAGCAGCACCGAGGTGACTAAAGGTGCTCAATGAGTCACATTTTAAAAGTTTCATCTATTGCCCAATCTTTAATACGGGGAGTCAGATGACAACCAAAATGGCCACAAATATGTCTAAGAATTTGCAAATAGCAACATGAATTTAGTCATTTCATCATTTGCCTCACTGCAATTATTCCATGGCAGTAACTTTAACTTTCCATGAAGAGCTCACCTTTTTTGTTTTCAATCCACCCACATCTTTCAAGACTCATTTTTTTTCTTACTTTTGCATCATTATAGCTGTATGAAGATTTGTTTTTGCTCAACAAGTTTAATTTTTCAATGGTACTACCCTGTTTTCCCAAACATAAGACCTGCCATGATTTTTCAGAATTTTTGGGGAGGCCTGAAATATAAGCCCCACACTGAAAATAAGCCCTAGCTGAATAACATAAAGGAATACATTACCTAGCAAGCTTGGTAATGCAATGGCTCAGCCAATTTATAAATGCTGCCTTCACAACACGGTCTGCGACTGGTTCTTTCACTGCTGCTCAGCCAATCAATGCAGCACTCGATGAACCAATCACAGCCATCGCATTGGTTCATCAAGCGCTGCACTGATTGCTCCTCGAGCGCTGCTCAGCCAATCAGAGCCATTGATTCCTGGAGGTGGGATTTATGAATCCCGTAATCAGGAAGTGATCTTCTGGTGGCGGCCGAGGACTGCAAGAGCGTCGGAGCTCCGGAGAGTAGCGGTAGGGTCCGAGACTGAGCCTGCTAGGTAAGTATAATAAGACATCCTCCGAAAATAAGACCTAGTACCTATTTTGGGGGTAAAAATTGATAGACAGGGTCTTATTTTCAGGGAAACACGTACCGTACCAGTAAATGTATTTTATAACTTTTAAAGCTTTTTAAGTGGTGGTAAAATACTAGAACAAAAAAGAAAATCTGCACCATTGGTATGTTGTTTGCTTTTCCAGCATGCACAATGCATTAAAAAGATGACACATTTTATTGCGCAGGTCAGTAAGATTACAGCGATACCCAGTTCATGTAGTTATTATGTTTTACTACTATAACAACATAAAAAAAAAAAAAAAAAAAAAAACTTGGTTGCTGTATGCCGAGACCAATAACTTTATTTTTCCACCAATGGCGCTGTGAGGTGGCTTGTTTTTTTCAAATTGAGCTGTAGTTTTTACGGTTACCATTTTTGGGTACATATGACTTTTTTACTCTATTTTTGGGGGGGTGGCAGGGTGCTCATAAAACTGCAACTTTGACAACATATTTTTATTTATTTACTTTTTAATGACGTTCTCAATGCAGGATAGATAATGGGATATTTAAATGGTTCTGACTTTTATGAATATGCTAATACTAATTATGTTGAAGCTGGCTATAAGAACCAGCCAACAGCGAATAGGTATGGAGCAGGCTCAACTCTAGAGCCCACAACCCGCCCTCCTAACCTACAACAATTAGCTGTGTTGTGAAGGGGTTAAATTATCTTTCAGGCTTCATTCACATGGGTATATATCGACCGCGTTTTCACGGTTCGCCGATATGTGCCACCCTTCTGAGGCATTGGTTTCCAATGCCTTAGTTCACTTGGGCGATTTGCCGGTGTGCAAAAATGGCTGGCAGGCAAAAATAGCGCATATGGTGCGCATTCCGGACAGCCGCTTTTACGCAGGCCAAGAAAGATAGTTCTGGAACCATCTTTTCCAGACGGAATACGGAGGCCGGTTCCATAGACTCCTATTGAAGCCTATGAGAGATGCTAGAAAAGGGAGGTGAGAAGGAGTTTAACAGCGTGTCTGCTAAACTCCCACCCCCTTCCCTCCTCCTCTCTGCCCCTTGCCGGCTGTTCGCAATGAGAGGTGGCAGAAGCTAGTGTGGTAAGCTCCCGCCCCCTCCCATAGCACACTAGCTCGCACCCATTCCCCTTGCCAACAGCCGGTGAGAGGAAGGCAGTTTAGCAGAGCTAAACTGTCACCCCCACCCGATGATATTCCGGGTGCGGTGTACAAATCACCGCATTCAGTCATCTGAAAGAGTGTTAAAACAGGAGTTTTAACGCTGGTTTACGCGATTTTCGGCCATTACAAGGCCGGCCAAAAGTCGTCACACCCGTGTGAATGAGCCCCAGATTCAGTTGGCGTGTGTGTACATGAGGAATAACACTATTTCTGGAGACCATATAACTTCTTGGATTGATCACCCGTTTTCTTTGCAGACTGTGAGGCTTATTTACTATTCAATATTTGATAGTTTTCTGGGTCAAATTATGCCAGAAAACGGTCTAACATTTACAGTGCATTTTTAGACATTTTCAAACAGTTTTTCCGACTTGTCCAAAGAAGGGACATGACCTAAATTTTACCAAAAATTACAGCGAATTGCACCAAAATTTTGGCACAATTTTTGCAGCAAACTCAGCTAACTAATAGATTTAGATTTATCATTGGGCAGAGCCGCTGTGATGTCAGCTACTGAGAAGAGTCGGCGTGTAATGAAGACAGAGGCAAAAGAGTCCATGCTTTCCCTTACTACAAGCCGCAGATCGGAGTACCGTGTTTCCCTGAAAATAAGACAGTGTCTTATAATAATGTGTGTTCAAAAAGGTTTAACTTTTTTACATGTATAGCTGCCTGGACACTATTTAAATTGACTTTTTACATTAACTGTTAGCGGGGCTTAATTTTGGAATAGGGCTTATATTTCAAGCATCCTCAAAAATTCTGGAAAATCATGCTATGTCTTATTTTCAGGGAAACAGCGTACCTCTCAAAACAGAGTCCACGCCACGTATGGAGATGGTCACATCCCTGTTCCCGCAGTCATCCTTGCTCTTAGAATGTGGCGACACAAAAGCAAAATCTTTCTTTAAAGTGTTTTTAGTGTATAAAAATACCAAAATTTGAAAGAAAAAAAAATAAAATGTCTAAACCCGTCATCTCCTTGCTGACCTACAGAATCAGGTGATCACATTATTTATTCTGCATGCGGAACTACATAAAAGTGAAATCCAAAATACAATGGCAAAATTTTTTTTCCACTGCAATCCCCAACCAAAAAAAAAAAAAAACAGACCTTACACAATACACAGACCCCAAAACAGTGTCATTAAATACAAACAAAAAACAAGTCTGAATACAACTATGCCAGCAGAAAAAAAAAAATCTAAAAAGTTTAATATAAAGCGATGAGGCTAAAAAATAAAATAAAACCTTGGTTAGTCTTTAGGGTCCAAAATGGGAAATGGGGTTACATAAGAACCGACTTTGTTGCCCATAGCAACCCAACAGTTTTTTTTTCCAGAGCAGTTTCCCCCTTAGCACCCCAGGACCTACATGTACACCGTGGGATCGGTGCTGTATACATGGCCGGTGTACGCTGCCTCTGCCGGATAATACCCGGCCGCGATCAGCTGACAACGTCTTTGTGAGCGAGGGTTACCAGATGTCACCCAACATAAAAGGCGTGTGGCTTATCACGACATATGATGTTTCTTCAGTTTTTTCAGTTGCCCCAATAGTAATAGCTCACGTTCTCCAGGGCCCAAGTAGCAACGGCGCCCCCTTTCTGTGGCCCTAATAGTAACAGCGCTTCTCCTTGGTGGCCCCAATGGTAACAGTCTGCGCTACTGGCAGGAAGTAACTTCCATACTGAAGCAGCTCCGGTCCCCGCATTTGCATTGTACGCAGCGCAGATGCAGGGGAGGAGTCAGGACCTGCAGCAGCCATGGCAGGCAGACCGGACCTACTTCAGTCAGTAACCACTAGCTGCCATGGTTGGTGCTCACATTATGACGGCCAGTAAAATGTAAACACCGGCACCAGCCTTGGAGCCCACCTCCTGGTCGGCTGGCAACCCAAGGGTTAACATACACAGACAGGAGCTGAGCTAAGAGTGGCGATAAATATATAAAACTGCTCTTCTGTCAGGAAAAGCTGCGGGGTAACTGGTGAAATGAGAGGTTCACATGGTGGCTGTCAGGGTGAGGGAGGGCCGGGGGCAAACACCAGGGAGGCTGCTGACAGAGGACAGGGCCTGTTTGTTTACTTAGGAAGACGTCACGTGACAGGAGGCGCCAGCACTGATTGGCTGAGGGCAAGAGTAAACAGATATGCAGTCGGCCGGACTCACCAGTTCTGGTCTCCGCTGCGCATGACGGAGGAGGCGAGGCACAGTTTCTCCCGGACAGACCACGGCTCGGTGGGGCCGATGCTCAGCAGCTTGTGTTCTTACACAAAAAACAAAGAGGTTATCAGCAGCAGCGGCGGCACTGCATGTGTCCACAACGTGTAACAAACCATGCCCCTGTGAAGAATGCCTCACGGAACCGTCTATGATAATAACGTAAACAAAGACAATTTCTCGCACTTACTGCCAGTCCCGGCCGCCATCTTCTCGCGTACAATAGACTGAGAGAAACGCGACGTCGCTGTGTGATGACGTAAGGAAGGCGCAGGGAGACATGGGAGTTGTAGTTCTGAAGGAGGGGCGTATGTCGTATCTACATCAAGTCATAGTAGTGTGAGTGATGCCGGAAAACCAGATGTAGGTGACAGACACTATTAGAATTATTAAAATAGTCCTCTACTACAATAAAATATTTAGAATTTTCTTTAGAAATCTAGTCACAATTATCATACCTTCCCACGAGCATATGTGTGTTTGTGTGCGCATGAGCACTACATATTTGTGGGACGAATGTTGCTTTTTTTTCGTGAGCGTAGGCGTATATTTTGTTGCTCCCGGCCATTAAAATGGCTAATTAGTCTAATGAGTTTAAGATGAGTTCATTTCTTGGCACTCCTAGCGTATCGTGCGTGCATTTGCGCATCGCACTGACTTCTATGAGGACTTTTTGTGCGCAAATGTGCAGGAAAATGCAGCACGCTGCGATTATTTATTTTTTCTCGTGCAACTGAAATGCACAGGAAAAAAATCCGTGCGTGTGAACAAACTCATTGAAATCAATGGGTTCCATTCACTGCATATTGCGCACGCAAATACATCCGTGTGTAGCCGGCCTGAAAACAGTGACAGTGCTTGCGGTACGTCTCTTTCACAGTAAGGCCAGACTCACACTACCGTATTGGAATTGCGTATTACGTGGGCGCTGTTTGCAGGGAATCAATTACATTGCTTTACGCAGTTCTGCTTACATTAGTGTGTCGGAATTGCGTAATACGCAAGCACAAAATAAAACGCAGCATGTTTTATTTTGCTGCGTATATACGTGAAACAGAGACCGTTGTTCTCTATTGTCGTGTATATACTCCCAGCCTGTACGCAATTATATAGGCTGTAGGTATACGCGTCATTGCTAAGCGGTACCGCAGGAAATATACGCAAAAAAAACAGGTCCGCTGCACAGGATCGCATGCGTGAGTGTATTTTGCCACTATAAACCACCATATGCAGGGTCATGGCTGGGTTCACAGCTGTAAAACGCTTGTGTGAGCCTGGTATAATAGTGCCTGTTCGTGACGCCCTGATAGTAATAGTGCCCCTCGCTGACCACTCTACAGTATCAGTGCCTCGGCATTACCATAGCAGCTGGTAACTAAGTCCAAAGGCCGGTGCCAGTATTTATTTATTACCAGCCATATTAATGGCTGATAAGAAGTAATTGTCAGCTGCGAGCACCTCATATATTTAACTCGCTCCGTATTTCCAGTCCAGTTGGAGACTATAACCACTGACTTCACCCCCACCCCTGTCTGCATTCTTGCCAGTCCTGTATGCAGCTCCACAGCTCCATACACAGTGCAGTGGCCTGGATTGGTATTGCAGACCCAGTTATTTGAATGGCCTGCATATAATACTACATTTATAAATGTACAGCTGGCCGCCACTTCCTCCAGTGATGACCATGCCAGCTTCAATTTAAAAAAGGAATTGTCAGCAAGAGACAATCCCTTTAAAAAGAACCTGCCCCCACAGGTATACCCGTTGTGTCCATTATGTTTTACTCTGAAACACTGCAGCATTTAAGAGAAAACATACCTTTAAGATGTA
The DNA here is from genome assembly GCF_035609145.1 of Eleutherodactylus coqui. Lineage (NCBI taxonomy): Eukaryota > Metazoa > Chordata > Amphibia > Anura > Eleutherodactylidae > Eleutherodactylus > Eleutherodactylus coqui. The sequence goes on from NC_089838.1 coordinate 113,758,988, forward strand.
GTGGAAGTAATGGAGATTGGAGTCGTGGGGATGGCGCCACGCCAGCCTCTCCCTGTCCGCATCATGTAGACTGTCAGCTCTCTTACCATTGCTTGCTGAGTTATAGTTCTATCCATGTCCATCATGTATCATTATACTGCTATACAGGTAAATCAATATTAATATCGCTGCATGGGATACTATATATTTTACCAATTAGCATCATTTATGGCTTGATATAAAAGCAGGTACGATACAGGCTGAGGCAAAAGTCTGGACACACTTGTTTAACTGGTGTAATTAGAAAGAAAAATGGGCTTACAATGTATGAAAGTATTAATTGAGAAGGAGGCTGAATTTTTTAGTGGAGTCGACATTTTCGGCAGTCATTTTAAAATCCGCCATATTTAATTGAACTCAAATTTTTCCAATGAGAAGGAGGTCATGTGATATATCAGTCTTGGCTAAAATTTACTCAGAAACACTAGAAGAGTGCATTCAGATGATGGTATATCGGCTGGGTTTTCACGCCCAGCCGATATACGGCGTCCCTCTCTGCAGGAGGAGGAAACTGGAAGATCCGGGAGCAGTATACTGAGCTCCCGCCTCCTCCCCACCCCCTCTCCGCCGCTCACCACTATTTGCAATTGGAGTGGGTGGGATGGGGCGGAGCAACGGTCCCAGGTGTAGCTCCCCCCGCCCACTCCTATTGTAAATAGTGGTGAGGGGCGGAGAGGGGGTGGGGAGGAGGCGGGAGCTCAGTATACTGCTCCCGGATCTTCCAGCTTCCTCCACCTGCAGAGAGGGACGCCGTATATCGGCTGGGCGTGAAAACCCAGCCAATATACGGTTGTGTGAATGCACTGAAAGGGTCAGTTTTGCTCTATTTGTAATTGATTAGGAGTTAACCGAGGGCAAGCTTTCACAAAGCGCTTTACATGACGTGTTTGATGGTTCCACCATTCTGCCGGATGTACATTGTTAAACATTTAATCCAGTCTTCATGAACCCGCTGAAGAAGTGCAGGTGGTACTTCTTCAAAGCACTGTAGTATTCGTTATTTCAGGTGAACCATATTGCGTATTTTTTTCGCATACACAAGGGACTTTTGTGCAATTCCCCAGTTACTGGATTGGGCGTTGACATTCGGTAGAATGGCTACTAAGGTCGCTGGATTTAACACCTTTGGACTTTTATCTCTGGGGTCCTTTAAAGTCCCTTGTGTAAGCGGAAAAAATACACAATGTGATTGTCGGGGGTCCTTCCAAAAGAGACCAGATGCTAATGTTGCCTAGGTCCAAATTAGTATAAGCAATCAATTGAGCGCTCGGAGAAGACACGCTGACAGAGTGTGATCAAAATGGCTTCTAGTTTATTGAAGGAAATACACTGGATTATAAAGACCATAGACCACTGCCCAGGCAGGAAGGACTTGTCTTGTGGTCAGCAAATAATGGCAAGGATACATTCCTTCTTAATGAGCTATTGTAAAGCAAAATGAGACAGTACATCTTGTTAGTTTAGAACACAGGATGTTCTTGTTCACTAGATAAGAGAGACGTTGAAGCTTCAGAGAAGTCCATTCTCAACCACCTGTTTCCCTAACCAGAACACATTTTGTATTTAAACTATCTCTTATGCTCGCCTACAGGACTTCACTAGAGCAGCACCCATCCTCTGGAATGCTCTACCCCAAGGCATCCGGACAATTCCCGATGCACGAAATTTCAGACGTGCCTTAAAAACGCACCTCTTCAGGGAAGCATACCAAATCTCCTGACATAGTCCCTCACCCCTCCCTATGGTGCTCCACCCTGTTTGCCTTCTGATAAATGATCTGTACATAAAATTTCCTACTGCCTGTGTTCCCCACCCCCTGCACCTCCTGTACCACCCTCAACCCATTTGTGTCTAACCCAATGTATCTCACATTGTAATTGTTGCAATTGTTGTATTGTTTTGCATTTATCCATGCCTGAAAGCGCTGCGGAATAAGTTGGCGCTATACAAATAAAGATTATTATTATTATTATTATTTATTTATTCGTATTTTGATAGCCTAGCAACTAAATTAACCCCCTACATATCCCCCATTCTGGACATAGGGTCCACCATCATGCGATGCACTACACCCGAGTGGTGCCGGCTCCTGCCTGATTCCCTAAAGTCATGTGGTGGTCCCAAAGTCCATCTAAGTTAGAATTTAGCAAAAGCCTTCTCACTACATTTGTTAACACATGAGATTACTATTTTTACAGCTATATATATGCATAATAAAATCATCACAATTTGTAATATACTTTGTAGAATCCCCATGAACCAACCTCCTAAACCAGAAAACCAATTGGCAGGGTTCAAAGAACTAAATGTGTTACCCCACCAGCTATCTCTGGTTTCTGAGTTTTCATTTGTCCATGCAAACAGTTCTTTTGACGGAACAGGAACAGCCAAGAAAGGAAAACTAGTGGCATCAGGTGTGGGTACAAGTCCAACAGTCTTTCACCGGTGAGGTGTTCAGTCCATCTACCAGTATTTGGTGGTGTCTAACAAAGTGGTTCTGGGCATTGTCTTTTTGCACCCTCTCATAAGGGTGAAGCATGGAGTGAGGAGTCCAAAAGTCCATCAATAAACAAAATGTCCTTAGTGAGGAGTCCAAAAGTCCATCAATAAACAAAATGTCCTTTATTTTTCCTTCTCATGGGGGGGGGGGGGCAAAGTAGGGCGTGAAAAGTCCCATTAGTCTCAAGACAAGCAACAGTTCCTTCAACTTTACTGAAGTAGGTGTGGTCAGCAGGACTTGATAGGGCCCCTTGAATCTGGGCCCTAGGGATTTCCGGACACGTCTCTTTACGACCACCCAATCTCCAGGTTGTAGGGAGTGAGATCCCCCTAGGTTGTCTGGGTCTGGAATGGGAGAAAAAGACTAGATTCTGGGTTACTGGTAGTTGGTCACACAGGTGCTTTACATACCCGACTACTATGTCATAGCCCTGCTGTAGGGCCTGTGGATGATACAGCTCCAATCTTGGCATAGAGCCAAACAACACTTCTTTTAACTTAAGTGTACCATTTAGTCTTTTAACTTTGTCTAAACTCTGCGGGTGGTATGGGGTGTGAAACGCTTGTTCCACTCCAAGGGCTGACATCACCTCTCGCATCACTTTACCTGTAAAATGTGTACCTCTGTCACTCTCAATTGTCTCTAGTACCCCGTATCTGTGGATTACCTCATTCATGAGCTTCTGTGCGGTTACCAGCTTATTTGCTTTGGTAACAGGGTAGGTCTCTGACCTGAAAAGAAATCAACAACAACAAGCACATATTCATACTTCCCAACAAGTAGGAGCTGAGTGTAGCCAATTTGCAATCCCTGAAATGGGTAGAGTGGTCTAGGCAAGTGTTATGTGGCAAATTTACTTCTGCCCTGTTGCTTACGGCAAAGATCATGCAAAATTGGACAGATGATGCAGCAGCTACAGAAAACCCAGAAGCCACCCGTCCTCGTTCAAGCGTCGACATCATTGCTGCTTTGAGAGGTGCGTCTTTCCGTGCATCAGCTGGGCCATCATGGGGCACAGGGACCGTGGTGGGCAAGTGCTGTTGACTGTTCGCCATACGTCATCCAATTTCTGCTGCTCCCATATTTAGTCCATTTGTCTTTTTCTTCCTTGCTGGCTTGTAACTGTAAAGTCTTTAGCATATCAAAGTCCAAAGTTTATATCAAAGTCCAAAGTTTATATCAAAGTCCAAAGTTTAATCAAAGTCCAAAGTTTAGTCAAAGTCCAAAGTTATTGTTAAATTCTTCTTTTCTTCCACGGCTTGTGGGCCGCTGCCTTTGCTGTGTGGTCTGTGATGGCGTTGCCTCTTGTCTCTCTGGTGTAGGAATTGGTGTGAGCTTTCCACTTTGTCAGGTAGAAGTAAGTAGGGCCTCCATGAGACTCTGCACCGCTGCACCATTCTTAATTGGCTGTCCTACTGAGGTAAAAGAAAACTGTCTGGCCTTCCATGTTGGGCCGTAATCATGAGCTATGCCAAATACATACCGGGAGTCAGTGTAAATGTTTGCCGTCTTACCTTCTACCACTCTACACGTTTCAGTGAGGGCCTGCAATTCCGCTTCTTGTCCTGAGACATGCGGAGGCATTCTGCTTTTAGGACATCTTGTTGTGTGACCACTGCAAAACCTGTTACAAACCTTCCCTCGTCATTTAGGTATCTAGATCCATCCACAAACAGCTCAAACTGGGGGTTCTGCAGGGGCTTGTCTGTGACATGCGCAAACCCAGCCGTTTCCTGGGCCATGAGGGCCACACAGTCATGCTGGTTTCCGATGTCAAATGCCTCCTGTTCGTCAGTCAGGGAGTTGTAAAACAACTGATCCCCTGTACTTACTCCCCCATTTTGAATCTACGTCACCTAATGGAAGTAAGGTGGCTAGATTCAAGGTGGTGCACCTTTGGCTTGAGATGTTCGAGGAGGAATGCACTGCGAGTTTCACTGTATCTGTCTGGCAAAAGACAGATGTCTACGGCTTACCTGAGTCAGGATACCATGTATGTCATGTGGGGTGTAGTTAACAATGGTGTGATCTAGGACAACGTCAGAACTTTTGTCCAGTAGTGCCTGGACTGCTAGAACCGCTCGGACGCATGATAGAGACCCTCTAGCCACCGCGTCAAGAAGGGCACTGTAGTATGCTACAGGTCGCTTTTTGTCACCACGCATTTGTGTCAGTACAGTGGTGGCGTGTCCCGCCATCGCAGTGACGTACATCTGGAAAGGTTTGTCATAGTCTTACAGCTCCAGTGCGGGTTCACTGGTTGTCTGTACTTTCCCCCGCGGGGTCAAGGCAAATGGCCGTGAACCCAAACAGTCGTACAGAGACTGCATGGTCATGGAGGCAGAGCGTGTCCACGACCGCCAGTATGAGTCCAGTCCCAAAAAGGTACGCAACTGAGCATGGGAGGTGGGAAGTTGCATGTCACTTACCACCTTTGTGCGTTCCGGCGTCAGGTGTTTAGTACCTGGACCTAGGCAGTGGCCCAGGAACACTACGTGGGATTTACAGAACTGAAATTTGTCTTGCTAGCTTTGCAGCCATTCTACTCTGATGGAGGAAACACAAAAGGCTTAGTGATGCATTGAGGGAACTATTTGGGTCAGGAGCACACAAAAGTAAGTCATCAACATACTACAAGAGGGCGGTGCCCTCGGGAATTGGCCAGGCGTCTAATACCAGCTTCATGCATGTGATGAACTGGTTTTGGGCTATTCTGTGCCCCTTATGGCAGCACTGTCCAACAGTACTGCTTTCCTCTGAAAATAAATGCAAACAATTACTGACAGTCTGGCTGGCCCTTTAAACTCTTTCTGTTAATGGGGAACAAAAGGGGTATTGGCTGGGAAGACGCATTCCTTAAGGGCTTTAAGTTAACATAGAGAAGAGACAGTGTCTGCAATTGCATCTTCCTAGACATGTACCAGGGGGTACTGACGGACCAAGGGGCTAAGAGCTTGTTCCTCTGCGTGCGTAAGAGTGAGGACAGGGAGAGGTGTCGCTTGGTCTGCTGCCATCCGACAGAGGGTCGGGTGACTTTCAGACCTGGGGTGTATACGAGCCTCACCAGACGGGTGAACTTCGATACAACATCCCAAGGGTCCCATCACATCAGTTCCCAATATGCTTTCAGGACCTTCCAGCATAAGGAAGCGCGTGAGGCATCGTGGCCCTCCAAACATTACCTCAAGCGGTTCAGTTTCTGCCAGCTGAATTGGCACCTCTGAAACCCCCTGCACCGATTACCGCTAGACAATCAGGCTGGTATTCTATTTCAAATAGATCATAACCTTGTTGCAAGAAGGAAAAGAAAAAAATTTAAAAATCCAAAAATAGCTGACCTGCAATACCTAGATCACCTATGTCTTCCCCCCCCCCCTTTGAACTAGGGTACTTAATTGGAAGAGTAACCGGGTTCAAGGTAATAACAACAGTGCAAAGAATGACAAGAGCACATTGTGGCTGGATTTGACGGGCCAGAAATAAGTGCTTGGGTTGCACTTGCGTGTATATGCTCCGGGTGTCATGGGGGGTGAGGACCACTAGGGGATAGTTCAATACCAACTCCGAAGATGTCAACCATTGCCTGTACTGCTGCCACCGCACAAACACATGAGGGAGCTCCTCGAGCCACTGGATACAGCCTCATGGAGTAGTATCCAAGTGGCCGTGGTTGTCCTCCGTGCTTTTGTGTCAAGACTGTCGTCATATGGCCAGAAAATTCAGTACTGAAAAGAATAAAGGATAAAGTGTAAAGGGTGAGAAATGAGCTTTAGGGGTGAGAGAGAGAGAGAGAATGATTGAAAGACAGTCATAGAGTAGTTGCATAAGAGCGGAACAGAGTGGATCCATGGGCGGCAGTATGAAACAAGGCCCAGAAAGGTGCGGAGTTTGGCAGCAGGTGTAAGTACAGGTATGGCCGTTTGCGCGTTTCTTCTACAGAACATTCTCTCAGAGACAGTATAATTGTGGCTTGTTGGCAGGCTTCCAAATTATCAGCACACAACGCCTACATCACACATTTTACATTCATTACAGTCTGAGCACGGGTCATTAACTCTCATCCGTTCATGCGGTCAAGTCTCATTCAAATGTTAGTAAGAGTTCACCCAGGACGTCATTAACTCTCATCTTGCAAACAAATGCATTCAATTCTGTTCAAGCAAACAAGGCTACTGTCCAGGGTTCTCTGCTCTAATCTTTGGCCTTGAGAAGCACACATTCCTTCTCTGCAAATCTCACTAAACTCTATTCCTCCTCACTGTACCCCCCTCCCTTTGGAGACAAGGGGGGGCGACTTGCAGCTGTGGCTTTCCACAAATCAAGCATTAACCCTCTATTTATTCCTATATATATATATATATATATATATTTTTTTTTTTTTTTATTATTTTTAAAACCATATAAGTCATGTAATATATTCAACGTCTGTCTTTCTTCTATGACTTTGAATTTTACCTCTCTTATGAAACAGATTTTTGGAAAGCAGCCAGAACATTCAGACTATAACAACATTAACCCCTAGTAATTATAAGAGGTATATTTCTCTGCACAGACGGCAGGAAAATAGTTAAACACATAAAAAAAAGGACAAAGAAGACTAAGACATATAACAAAGATTAGATTACATGACATCAAGACAAACAAAATTGGTTATTTGTCACATAATTATCCACAGATTCTGCATGAACTTGCTTTACGTCCCAAAGGAACACAAACTATGAAGGATTCCCTTTCTCTGATAACTGCCGTATCTACACTTGCCTTAATCTATCTATCCAACATACTTTTATTTTACCTTTGACTATCTCTGAATCTTTCCCGAACTTGCTAGTTGAAGATTCCCAGAATTTTAAAACACCTGCTTTTCTCAACAATTCACTACATTCTCTCCCCACGGCTAAATTGCTTTGTCTGACCTTTGCTATTTCTTTAGTTGTTCCCATATAGGCATACGCCTTGCCTTGAACGTTTGTCTGTTCTATTTTCTAAACCGGCTTCTCTGATATCTTATAGGCTTTAAGTCACGTAGCATTTTTATCTTCTAATTAGAACCAAAATTCATAATTAAAAGTTCCCGCCTTTTTAAGTCTTATAGGCTTGTTTATTGATATCTTCCCCTTTCCTTCTCTCTTATTATCTCAATAGGGGTAAAATCTTCCAGCAATCACACAGATTACTTCGGAGGGTTGAGGGGAGACCACATTTACTGATATCTTCCCCTTCCCTCTCTCTCTTTCCTGCCCCCATCTCAATATGCCCACTATTCTTCACAAAGTAAACAGGACACTATTTTCACACAGTACGTTATAGGAGGACACACAGTCGTCCTTGTCCCGGAATAGTTTTACAGCGACTTCCAGTAATCACACAGATTACCTCGGAGGGTTAAAGGGGAGACCACACTTCGCCTCTCAGGGAACTTTTGGTGATATTATAACAAAGCCAACAAAAACAGATAATTGCCAACGTGATACAAACAATCAGTACAGAAACTTCAAGAATTTCCTCAGGAAACATGGCACAAAACAACAGGGTATGAGTTCTTCCGTCTATTACAGTTTTATGAACACATACATTAAAATATGGCGGAGTATTCTTATAAAAACATGCAGCGACTAACCTTCTGTCAACGATGAGCTCAAAATCAGGGAAGCCCAGAATTAAAGTGGCAAGACAAGGGCCTACCTTTCACCTGTGATTTTTGGAGTCTGGGGTCCCGTGATCCTGGTCCCGTGGTGTTGGCAGTTGGCGTCGTCAGATATCGGCTGCAGGTAATGAATAAACTCCGCCCCACATTCTGGGCGCCAAGTAACTGTCGGGGGTCCTTCCAAAAGAGACCAGATGCTAATGTTGCCTAGGTCCAAATTAGTATAAGCAATCAATCGAGCGCTCGGAGAAGACACGCTGACAGAGTGTGATCAAAATGGCTTCTAGTTTATTGAAGGAAATACACTGGATTATAAAGACCATAGACCACTGCCCAGGCAGGAAGGACTTGTTTTGTGGTCAGCAAATAATGGCAAGGATACATTCCTTCTTAATGAGCTATTGTAAAGCAAAAGGAGACAGTACATCTTGTTAGTTTAGAACACAGGATGTTCTTGTTCACTAGATAAGAGAGACCTTGAAGCTTCAGAGAAGTCCATTCTCAACCACCTGTTTCCCTAACCAGAACACATTTTGTATTTAAACTATTTATTCGTATTTTGATAGCCTAGCAACTAAATTATCCCCCTACATGATTCACCTGAAACGGTGAATTATACAGTTCTGTGAAGAAGTGTCACCTGCAGTTCTCGGTAGATACCTGGAACAGATCTTGGAAAGCACTTTGCGAAACTCTTCCCTTGCTTAACACCTGAACAATTAAAGATAGGGCAAAACTGACACTTCGGCTGCATTCACACGAACGTATATTGACTTGGTTTTCACGCCGAGCCGATATACGTCGTCCTCATATGCAGGGGGGAAGGATGGAAGAGCCAGGAGCAGGAACTGAGCTCCCGCCCCCTCTCTGCCTCCTCTCCGCCCCTCTGCGCTATTTGCAATGGGGAGAGGCGGGATAGTGGTGGGGCTAATTTGGGTACCTTGGCCCCGCCCACACCCCACCTCCTTTCATTGCAAATAGTGCAGAGGGGCAGAGAGGAGGCGGGAGCTCAGTTCCTGCTCCTGGCTCTTCTATCCTCCCCCCCCCCCCTGCAGATGAGGACGACGTGTATTGGCTCGGCGTGAAAACCGAGCCGATATACGTTTGTGTGAATGCAGCCTTCCAGTGTGTCTGAGTAACTTCTAGCCAGCACTGATATATCACATTCTCCATTCCCATTGGGAAAACGTGAGCTGAATTTGATATGGCAGATTTCAAAATGGCCGCCAAAAATGTCTCTTTCACCAAAAAATGCAGCCTAGCCACTGCAGTAAGAACGGAGCTGTCTGCTTCCATCAGAAATCAGGTCAGTACATGAGTGCATAGGCTCGGCGAACAGCTGATCAGTGGAGGTCCTGAACGATGCACCCTGCCAATCTACTACTTTCCTGAGAATAGCCATCAATCGTTCACAACTAGAAAACCCCTTTAAATGTCCCAAATTCTGTTGGTAACTATGTATTTACTATAATAAACTCAGCAAATACCTGCACCATGAACTGCCTTCCTACTGTAAAGATCACGATAGGTTCCCTAATGGTGTCCACAGTTTGATAAGCAGCAATCTGGGTATGTTCAGCCATTGCTTACAAGAGATACCTTGATAATTGGGGGAGAGTGGTGGACCACCATGCCCCTTTGAAGAATGCCATTTTCACTTGCCATACTGCATAGATTGCTGGTGGGACATATTAGTCCCATGACAGCAATACTCCTGGACACATTGCTCAAAGGGCTTGTACAGAATTAGAAAAACATGGCTACTTTCTTCAGAAACGGTACCATACATGGACACAGGATGTGTGCGGTATGCAGCTCAACCCTACTCTCTTCTATGGAACTGAGCTGCAATACCAGATACAACCCATGAACAGTTGTGGCGCTGTTTCTGGAAGAAGGCAAGGTAGATAGCTAAAAGCCATAGGGGTGTGAATTTCTTGGAGAGGGACCAGCAAGAAGCTTTTGGCCTCCTTGCCAGTGTCCTTTTTTAATTTTTTTCAAAGTCAGACTGTTTTTAATTCTATCAGTAACAGGTGCTGGAGAAAGACCCTGCTGCCCTGCCAGTGTAGTAACAGGGAGTTATACAAGTGCTCAAAGCGCCAGGAAGGAAGCACACGTAAACGCTGTAGGGCTGGGTTCACACGGGGTATTTTCAGTAGCAGCAAAGTGGACAAGATTTTAAAAATCTCCACATGCTGCAGGAATAACCCGTACAAAACTCGTGTGGAAACTGACTTACAATATGGAATTAAAATGCGCAACGCGTCAATTATGTCGCTGTCTCCACTGCAGAACTTGCCCCCTCTCAATGAGGGGGTGAATTCCGCACAGGAATTTGCGACGAACACGCCTCAAAACCAGCACCAAATAGTGCGAGTTTGGAGATATTCCACTTGAAATCAGCCTAAAGGAAGGTAAGCCTCCCAAGTGACGTGCAGAGATGCAAAGGCACCCTCAGGTGCTATAGAAGGAATTAAAGCTGCGTCACAGTTTGGTGTGATGCAGCTACAGTTGTGTGACAGCAGTAGTACCCCGTTTCCCTGAAAATAAGACATAGCATGATTTTCCAGAATTTTTGAGGATGCAAAATGATTTTTCAGGCTTTTTGAGGATGCTTGAAATATAAGCCCTACTCCAAAATTAAGCCCTGCTAACAGTTAATAAAAAAGTCAATTTAAATAGTGTCCAGGCAGCTATACATGTAAAAAAATTAAACCTTTTTGAACAAAAACTAATATAAGACACTGTCTTATTTTGGGGGAAACACTGTATTTGTGTGCAGAGGGTCAGCCGCACAGCACTGCAGAAGAGGCGGTGGCAGCTGCAGTGTATGGAGAGCGGTGAGCAGTGCTGTCCCCATGCTGGGGAACAGCGAGGGAGGATCAAAAGGGCCCTGATGACTGAGGGCCGAAGATAGAGAGCCAGGATCAAAAGGGCCCTCATAACTGCAGTCTGAAAGCAGAGGACCAAAAGGGTCCTGATGATTAGGGGCGTAAGTTGGAAGGTGAACCATACAGAGCCCAAGGGGATGCAGATGGATTGGGACTGCTGTGAACAGTGACAGAGCTTGTGAGGATGGCCTCGGTAAAGCTGCTTAGTGTGCACACTGTAAAGGGAGCAAGAAAGTAGAGAGAGGAAGACGTACGAGGGGCTGCTGATAAGTCTTTGGCTTTACCCAGGAAGAAATGAAATAGGAAGATGAAACTTTACATTTCTTCCACATACTCTCCACTGATGTCAACATGTCTTACCTCAGTATTCCAAGTTCAGTAAGCCTTGCAAAAAGAATGATTTCAGTTGTGCCTCAAACCAGTCATCTGTAGCAGCCATGGCATCAGAAATGGTGAGAAATTTGCTACCCTTGAGGTGTTTCTTCAGGTTTGGAAACAGATGATAGTCGGAGGGAGCTAGATCTGGTGAATAAGGTGGGTGGTCAACCAGCTGGAAGCCTAGCTCCACCAGTTTTGCCGTGGTCGCTTGTGCAGTGTGAGCGGAGGCATTGTCTTGCAGGAACAAGATTCCTTTGGACAGCTTGCTGCGCCTTTTGGCCTTCAGAGCTGCCTTCAATTGGTCCAAAAGTTCAATGTAATACCTTGCATTGATGGTGGAACCATTTTGAAGGTAGTCCAGTAGCAGCACGCCCTCCTTATCCCAGAACACAGACGCCATCACCTTAGTGGCTGATTTTTGCACCCTGAACTTCTTTGGGCGAGGAGAACCACTGTGCCTCCACTCTTGACTGCTCCTTGGTTTCAGGGTCATACAAATAAATCCAGGTCTCATCCATAGTGACCAGTCGATCCAGGAAGTTCTTATCAGTCTGGAAACGCTGACAAATGGACCGGGAAGTTTTCACTCGCATGCTTTTCTGATCTGTTGTCAAACATTTGGGGACCCACTTTGCAGATAGCTTCTTCATGTTGAAATGTTCATGGATAATGACACAAACACGTTCACGAGAAATCCCCATGATGTCTGCTATTCCTGCAGCTGAAATTCGCCGATTCTCCAGTATGAGGTTGTGCACAGCATCGGCGATCTCCGGAACAACAACCTCTCTCGGCTGTCCAGGACGTTCCTCATCATTGGTGCTAAAGTGGCCCGTTTTAAGTTTGGCAACCCAGTTCTTAACTGTAGAATATAAAGGGCATTGATCCCCCAATGTCTGCGACATATCACCATAAATATCCTTTGCGGTCTTTCCTTGCAGTAACAAGAATTTTATCACTCCTCTGCTCTCATTTGCTGTGAATACCACCTTAGATTCCGCCATTTTCCCCGCATTCCTAGATCACTGTTGTCATAAGCTACAAACACTAAATTTTGAAAACATATATTAAACATATAAGGCTTTCATGTGATGTAACATTCGTTACCATAGAAACAAAAAAAGAACACAAAGCCAAAGACTTATCAGCACCCCCTCGTACATGGCATGTGAGACCCTGAGAGTGGTGATGTCTACGACATTGTGCGTCCTGGCTGAATGGACCTATGGGGTGAAAGCTCAGGTTTTGGGAAGTGATGTGGAAATTGAGTGAATGTCCGGAAGACCCGAGAAATTTATGGATGTCTTGTGGTTACTATATATACTAATGATGTGAGGGTGCAACAAGCCTGATGTAGTGGGTGGGCCTGAGGTAAATTGGGTGTCTTGTGAGTACCGAGGCATCTCCCACGGGGCGGTATAGATTGAGGCTCCAGTTAGTGGAGTCTGCATCGGGCATATAGAGCCTGAGGCTTTGGTCAGGTGACTTGTTGCGGCCCGCTTCAGGACAAAACGTAAAGTTGATGTTACACATAATATTTTAGAAAACTGTGCTGCAACGTTGAAGTCTAACAAGTTCTGCTATGGTTGTTACTTTTGTTCAATAAAGTTAGTTTTTAACAAAAAAAAAGTGCTGCCTCCATCTCTGCCTATCAGCGGCCGCCATCACTTGCTGTAAGTATCTCTGTTTATTCTGGGGTCTGTATATGTAGGGTGTTTGTATAAAAGGGTCTTTATAAAGAGGGGGGTGTATTTATTTTGGAGGGTCTGATTTGGGGTCACACTTATTTTGGGTTGGGGGTCTGTATTTATTTTGATGGCAGGTCTGTATTAGTTGGGTGGGGGTATTCATTGTGTGCTGTGATGGAGTCAGGTACAGTTTGTGGTTGCTGCCCTGTTATTGCCATCTTAGGGACAGGGTATAAAGACACTGGGCACAGTCTCCTCTCACAAGTATGCCAGACACCGGTACCAGATGGTTTCTATCCGGGCACGTGACCATACGTAAGATCACATGGCTGGGTGATAGAGGGAGGACGAACACTCACTGCCCAGCAAGTTCTCACAGCACCGCCTCCTTATTCTGATTGGACAGTTTAGAATGTTCCGCTCAGTGATTGGCTGGCTCGCACATGGTGCGTTGTGAGTGGCTGGAACCCGCAGCGCCTGGTTTGAAAGTGCAGTTAGTAACAGTCGGTCAGCGGTGAGTGCGGAGGTAGCGGCTGTTCTCTGCACAGGTAAGTGCCGACACCGGGCAGTTATATTACATACACGTGTGTTTGGGAGGGCAGCGCGCACACTGCGAGATAGCGCTGCGCCTTCCACACGTGCGGTTGTGCTATGTACAGGAAGCGTGTTCTCCGGCTACCGCACACTGTGTGACTTGTGGCCCCTCCTCGGTGCAGATCTGATGTGAACGATTTGTTGGTCAGGTAATGTTTTCATTGCAGTCACGTGACTTGCATGCGATCTCTTGATCCCCAGGATCTGGCGGTGATCGCCTGGATCCACACCAATGTGGCGGATGGCTTGGCCTGCTAAACTGATGGCAGGCATAAAATGAGAAGTGAGTGAGCCGTGAGGTTCTCCCCGAGCCCCCCAGTGGCAGCTATGCCGTGCTGTAGTGTATGCAAGGTCCCCACAGACTGACTCCTGCCTGATAGTGTTCAGTTATGGTGGCATGGAGGGGATTTACACTGGAAACACACAGTTACAGATCACCCTATTTTTGGCTGCTTCTTGTTTAAGAATTGCCCTTTATTTCCTATGTGAAACTGAAAAAATAAATGACTTTGTGCTTGTAAGGCCGCCTGCACATGGCTGGGTTGGATCCTGCAGCGGAATCCGCCTGGTGACCCCCACATACCTGTCCAGATTCTTCTGTACTGCAGATGTGCGGCCAGCACACCTGCACAGTGCCGATAATTGTATGCTGTCTCTCGGCGATGATGATGGCAGAAGGGTCAGTGGTCGGACAGCTTCCATGAAAGCCGTCTGCACAGAATCCACTTTCAAATAGAGTAGGCTGCGGTCTTTTATTTTTTCCCCTCTTTCTTCTTCTCCCCCACGCGAGCGGAAAATCGCAATTGATTTCTGCTCGTGGGCAGGAAAAAACTCTTTTCCATAGCATGCAATGTAAGGTATTTGCTGCGGAATACAGAGGCAGGTGCCCGCTCCGGGTTCTGCAATGGAAATCCATCCGTGTGCAGCCGGCTAAGTGTGATTTCATTCTTGTGTGATTCGATATTTATTTATTTTTCTTTACAATTGAGTGAATGTGTGAATTTTCATGCACGTAACAAAACCGCAAGTACAGCCGTGTGTTTTTGCTTGCAAAATGCATCACACAGAAAAAACACCTACAGGTGTTTGTTATTGGGTGAGAAAAAAAAAATCAGGAACAGCTCAAGGTAAAAAAAAATTTTCTTTGAACAAGTTTGTATATAAAGTAGTTGACTCACCTGGTGCCTGCGGTCCCCGCCCCAACCAGGGGACAGGCCACTGCACCTCTGGAATTAACCCTCCAAACGTCTACAAACTCACTCCCTTTAACCAGAAGGAATCGCTGGTGAGCAGCAGGATCTCAACAGCGGATATGCAAATGGGCCCAGGAATAACACAGAGGAAGAAGGCAAAAAACAATTGATCCAGCGCTCCTTACAAGGACAGAGTACCAGATATCTTCATCCACAAAAAGACACTTGTTTCTTTAGGAGGTCCCCCTCCCTGGGAACCCCCCAATCCTTCATAAACAGCCTTTCAGATCACTGCAGCATCCTCACAGTACTGGGGAATATTTTATTATTTAGACAAACAAAAACAAATAACCTTAAAAAAACAAAAAGCCTTCAGGTGGAAAAAGTGCAACGCGTTTCGGGGCCCTGGCGGCCCCTTTTCAAGCATACCTTCTGCTGTCACAGCACCCAATGAACTAGAATGAACCAGCACTGTCATAAAAGGCCATTTAAAACCCAGTATATCTAGGCACTCTATTATGGGTCACAACAAAGAAGTAATAGGATTGAAAATAACACCCCTAGAAGTGATAGACCATGGCAACTGAGCTATATGCACTCTCCCGTGTAGACCCACCCGGAGGCCGGCTTCACGCAAGAATATGTCGATTTGCAGAATAAACTGTTTTTCACTTGTTTTTTTGCGCATATTTTGTTAGACAGGCATGTTCATTTGCACGCGGCAAACAAAGAAGCATCAGTTGAAATGCCTCATAAGTCTTAATGTGTTCCAGATGTGTCTTCCTGTGCAATTACACAGTGTAAATAAAGGAGATGGAACGACACCTCTGCAGCGCCACCTATTGGAAGGCAGCATTCCTGCAAGTCAATGTTAAATTCTTTATACAAGCCTGGTAACAATGACTGGGAATTGAAAGCCAAGCCAAAATCCATACAGACAGCTGTTTTGGGGTGTTTGCCACTCATCAGTGTGCAGTATGTTTCTGCACAATAGGTGGCGCTGCAGAGGTATTGTTCCATCTCCCTCATTTGCATATTACCCAGAGAAGCATGAATGGCCTTATAAGGTTCCTCACTCACCTTCTAGGTGCTCTCCTTAAGGAGAAAAGATAACATTGCTGATTACACAGTCTGTCACATGCCTTTGGATATTGCCTGTGGATTTGTGCACCACCCCACCCCCGTTGGCTTCTATGGGGACTTTTGCTAAGTAATACACAGAAAAATAGAACAGGTTCCATTTTCTGCATATTGTGTGCGCGAATACGTCTGTGTGAAGGTAACATTCACAGGTAGCTGAAATTCTGCATCATCAACAGACTTACTTCACCCAACAATTGAAAAGGTGAAATCTGTTGTGAATTTGTCAGCGCTCCATTCAGAGCAACTTCATTGGGTAGCGGGCCTGTGCATGGGGGATAACTTGAAATTCTGGTAAACCTCTTTACCACCTTTGCTCCCCATGATGTACAAATGATATGGGGAGGTGGAGCTTGAGAGGAAATGCTGTATATTTACGGCCTATGCATGGTGTGGGCTCAGGAGCTGAGACTGCGCCATCCTCAGTGGCCTCCTGCTGCGACTTCATCTGCTCTCTGCTATTTGATTGTGGAGGGGTTAAGGCAGACCCCCACCATGAATTCTGCATCAATAACTGTCCATAGAGCCCACAAGCGGAAATCAACTGCGTTTTTGCTTGTTTCTTTTTTTTCCCCTTCTGTTTGCGGGGGAGAATCGCAGCATGTTCTATTTGGTGCGGAAAAACGCGCGGGCAGCTTCCATTGCAGTCAATGGAAGCCGTCCACTCCGTGACACTTCCACTGTGAGCACAGCGTAAGTATCGCGGGAATCTGCATCACCGCCCAGCGCGTCATGCGCTGCACTGTGCATACGCACCGGTTCGCGGGACAAGACACTCGCGGCGGATCCGGAGGGCAGAATCTTTTAATATAGCATGTCTATGGACGGAAATTGCTGTGGAATTTGCGGCGGGCGCCTGGCCGCGAATTCCACAGTGAAAATCCATCCCTGGCCATTGGGCCTTAGAAAAGTAGAAAAAAAGATATGGGTCTATGAATGCAGCGATGCAAAATGAAACCTTTTTTTAATTTTTTTTTTTTATTGTGGAAAAACCTAAAAAATATATGTAATTTTGGAATACTAGTAATCATGCCAACCCGCAGATAAAGATTGTCATTTTATACCGAATAGACTATAGATATACACTTTTATACTTCATTTATCAAACCTGTCTAGTAAAACTGCATTTGTTGCCTGTAGCAACCAACTACAGCTCAGCTTTTATTTTACCAGCGCAGTACAAGAATAGAGAAGCTGTGATTGCTTGCTATGGAAAACAAGATAGTTTTGATAAATGAGACATATTGGCTCATTTTAAAGTTCTTATTCATTGCGCTGCGCCACGGCAGAATGAAGCGAAATGGTTACTTTGTGCACAAACAGTAGTGTGGGATGCCGAGACGAAAGAGGAAGTGAAATGCCCCGTGTCTACAGAGAACATGTCCGAAAAAGCTCTGATTTGAATGTGTGGTGTAATGAAGGGCAGGGTTATTAGTCCCTTTATAAGTTTAGTGAATGTACACTAACTGGCCCCATATACCTTAATATGTTGGAAGAGTTCCTGTAGCCTCTAATAGCTGATCTACAACCTAACATCTTCCAGCAAGCTACATACACCGCTAGCTGTCAATCGCTAATAGCTCCGCCCACTGGACATCGGTCCAGAATAAGCAGGATTTAAATTAGTACAGATTCTACAGAATCTTACCCCATAAATCATATATCATTCTGCTCAGCTCCTGCTCTATAACATGTCTGTAGCTTGCACACTATGTTCCATCTGACAAATCCCCCTTTAAAGGGCCTACGTAAAAAATGTTAGCAGTGTTTACTATGATGGTCAGAGAGGTAGAGGAGAAAATGGGTGGAGCTACACCTGATTTATTTATCTAAAGCCCAAATGGCCATATAAATGTATCCATATAGAAGAAATCACAGAAGGGCTGCCATCCAGAAAACGTCACATCCACTGCAAAACAGTGTGATTATGGTCACTCATAGGGTAAGCCCCGAAAACTGGTAATGGCACATACTTCCAATTAGAAAAATTTTAAACGAGTGATGGGAGTCCAACTTCTCCCTAATTGACAATGTGAGAATGTGTTTCAGGGTGCAAAACCCCTTCCTCAGCTTAGCTAGGGGGCACACTAGACCTCACGTGAATATGAAGGCAACGAAAGGAGTATGGCCTAATGCACACGAGGCAGTTTGCACTGCGGGCTGCGGATCCCTGCATTTCCATACCCACAAGTGGAAATCGACTGCTATTTCAGTCGCAGGGTGGAAATCACAGCATGTCCTATTTCAATGCGAGGCTGTGCGCCAGCCGGCACATCCACAACAGAGTGTAGACGCTGGACAGGTAAGCTGCGGGTCACTGCAGGGGCACAGGGTCGCATCCCGCTGCCAGGATCTTGGGGTTGGCAAAACAAATGCATGAAAGTACAGCAAAAACGGATGTTTCACGAAAAACTGAGGCTTACTTCACGCTGGTGAGCGCAATATAGGGCTATGACTATCTCCCCCATATTGTGCTCCCCACCATGTGAAAGCCCCATGGGTGTGAGGGGTTTTCATGTGAAAACAGCCTCTCATCACTTCAGGAATCCTCTGGCACATGGCTGTCACAGCCGCAGGAGAGGATCAAGGAGTTCGCCTATTGCTTTTCATTGAAAACATGGGGTAGCCCCTGGGGCTGGGGCGTCTTCACATGGAAACTGCCTTGCATCCCTGCGAGGCTGAAGGAATCCCCTGTCACAGCCATGTGCATATTTAAAAAGGTATAGATAAACATCCTTTGTAGTATAAATATACAGGTGTACACCATGGACTTCAAAGTACAAATAGACTACAGACTAGTTTCTGGGTGAGTGATTGGTGCGCATATCACGGTCAGTGGTCCATGACGGCAAACCCGAAGCCCACACGAGCTACCGTGTAGAACTCTTAACCCAACCCGTCCGGTCACAAACCACAGATAGTCAGTCCCGCTGCAAGACTCTCAGCGTAAAACACAACATAAATATATGCTGGTCTTACCTGGAGTTCTGTGAGTTGATCAGGCTCGGTTTGCAGCAGGACGGCTTCTCCGTGGCGTGGATCCGGGTGGAATGCGTTGCAGGCTCTGGCTTTGTCGCCCCACAGTTGGTTGCGCCATTTGTCAGGGTAATTCTAAGTACAGCACCAATCAGGCCCACCCCACTTGCCCCGCTGCCGGCCGTAAAGAAAGAAACACCACACGGAGGTCTGGTATCGTTCCTCACACGGGGCATGGCTGCGCTTCGCGCTTTATTACAGATTACATGAGATCTTATACCCTTTGTCTCATCACCAGCAAGGGGTGATGGGCTCATAACCATATATGGGAAGTCTGGATTTCCGGCCTGAGACAGTGAAAATTATGTACATAGTTGAACATCTTGATATCTTGCTACGGCGCCTCTGGAAAAACAGCCAAGTACGCGTCCTTGTTTCTGGTTCTTCCTTTGCTGTGTTTTAAGATACATTTTGTTCAAGATACATTTTGTCTTCGTCTCGCAAGGCCTTTGGAATATCTGATGTAAGGCGACATATAAGTGTTTTCTCATTTGGAATTGAATAGAACTTGCATATAGGTATAAAGCATAAAAAACATATGGCAATATATACATATACCCTCACACAAGGGTTACAGATGTAACCACAGATAGGAAATTCATTTGGCACACAATGGGTCAATAGATGAGCTATAAGTGTGTAGGGGAATATACTCGCTGTACGCTGCAAACAGAAATGCTGGCAGACTCGCCTGTCTTTTTGGAGCACCGAAGACAGGTTAGCCTGCCAGCGTCTGAAAATGTGAGATCTTAGGCCTCATGTCCACAGGCGGGTCGGATTATGCATGTGGAAACCCACAGCAGAATTCGACCCTGCCCGCGGCTGAGGACCGTGCGCACCTGCTTCGATCTTTTTTTCTTTATTGCGCATGTGTTTGGAAGCACTGGCTGGCGTGCATGCACTGCAGAGTTTTTTTTTAATTTATTTTTTATTCAAACTCCTGCTTTCCCATGGAATCGGATGGCTTCCGTTGACTTCAGTGGAGGCTGTCTGTGCAGGAAACACACTGAAATGGAGCATGCTGCAATTTGATTTCTGCATTCAAAGATCCGTAAATCAAATCTGCATGCTTCAATTCAGGTTTGGACGTCCATGTTTCCCTATGGGTGGCTTGAACTGCGGGGATTCCGCAATTCAAATCCGCCCGTGGACATTGGGCCTTAGGCCGAATGCACATGGGCAGGTTGGATTCCGCATACAGGATCCCACAGCGGAATCCAACCTTGTGGACGGTATTGGCTGAAGAATCTGGAGGCGGGCGCCCACTCTGCATTCCGCAATGCAAATCTACCCGTGTGCATTTGGCTTTACAATTGGTTCTTTGTATGTGGTGGTAGCCTGTGATTAGGGATTCGGTCTCCTTTGTATGTTTTTGACCTTTTAACTGGCATTCTTCTTTAGAAAAGACCTTAACGTCCTCCAGCATGACGTGCCACGCTGGTTCTCCTGGGCTCGGTGTGCTCTCTGATGACGAGTCTCCAGTCTTTGAATCGACAGCTGCTGACTCTATGGCCGATGTCCGGAAGGATCTTCTCAGTGACTTCTCCTGCATCTCGCCAGGACTGGGACAGGCTTCTCTGGTACGAGCAAGAACCCTTCTGATGTTTTTGAAAACCTGGCACTAGTCTAATGACAAAAGCATCTAGAGTATTATTCAGACTGACTACATAGAAGATTATAACATGTTGATGATAAGAAGGCTGTCCACTGGAGAACGATACATTGTAACCTGGTAATCCTGCTGCCAACTTGTAGTACATTGTCTTCCTGTTATTGTGAGGCCAGATGGCAGCTGTACATTATACTGTCACTAGGAGTTAATATATATGTGTGTGTGTGTATATAATATATATATTATGATACATTGTATTCACATCTATTATTTCTACTTTCAGATATCTGCTAATGAAGGCACTGATAAAGTTATGGTATATGTCAGGATTAGACCATTTACAGAGGGTGAACTGGAGAAAAAAGAAGACCAGGTAAGTGAATGCAACAGATGTTTCATGTTTGTCATTCGCCCTCCCTTATTCCCCAACACATTTTATTTTTTTAATATATTGCACATACATACTCGTATAACATAAATGGTCACACACACATTCCCTATCACCAAAACACAATGTGGACTATAAACAAACATAATACCCACGCTGGAGTCACTGAGGAATCCCCATGAAAAAGACAGGACACGATCCTGACCTGACCCTTTTTCATCCTGTAGTGATAGTAAGACCTAAAATAACATCTTATAGTTACACCAGTTGTCATTTATTTAATCACATGTTGTATCTTACATAATCCCACATGTTCTCTTAAAGTTTTGATCTGTAAGCGTCTGTCGGTGTTCACACTAGTGCAGTTAATGCATCCCAGAATGTAAGGGGTTAACAGCGGGGATCGCTGTTCTTATCAATCCTCCTTGATGCAGCAGGAGGCTGGCTGTCAGTCGCAGCCAGCTACAGCAGAGGGCTGGTTGGACTCGCTTCTAAGCCCATGCCATCCACAGGACATATGTTTATAGCCTGGTGCGTGATGTACTGCCCTGCTAGGACATAAACTTGTGTCCTTTGGCGCTAAGGGGTAAATAAAACGCTGGCACGTCCATGGATTCAGAATCAAAACGGTGTTTTATCTCTATAACCACTAGTCCTCTTGTATCAGAACACATGCAGTAGAGTACTAGAGCGGTGTCACTACTTTCAAGGGAGATTAAACTGGCTTTGGACATTTTCAGAACCCATAATACATATTAGTGCGCGATAAACAACATTCTTCAAACAAAAGTTGTTGTGTTTTTTTTTTTTTTTTCTCTTAAAACTACAAATGGTACATATTCATTTATTTCTCCTTCCCCCAGGGTTGTGTTTTGGCAGAGGATCAAGAGTCTTTGGTCTTGCGAGCTCCTAAAGATTCTCTTTCAATGAAGAATGTTGAACGTGGGCACGGGCAGAGTGTGCACAAATTTACCTTTTCTCAGGTGAGGAAGCCTAGGACTTGTGTGGGGTGGGTTTCTTGTCTGATATCTTCAATGTTTCAGTCTTATTTTATTTTTGTTTTTACATCTTTTCAAATAGATCTTTGGCCCAGAGGTTGACCAAAAGCAGTTTTTTGATGGGACTATGAGACAGGTGGTGAAAGATGCCCTAAATGGTCAAAACTGGCTGGTGTATACATATGGAGTGACTAACTCAGGCAAAACATACACTATACAAGGCAAGTTTGTTTCAAGATTTGTTTGGTGCTTTTTTTTTTTTTTTTTTTTGTTTCTGATGTTGTATTAGTTATATAATTGATTTTCTCAACTTCCCAGGAACTAGCAAGGATGGAGGTATTCTTCCTCGCGCCATATCCCTTATCTTCAATAGCGTTCAAGACCGTCTGTACAAAAGTTCTGACCTCAAACCCCTCTCCAATGAGGTAATCTGGCTAGACAGCAAACAAGTGCGTCAAGAAGAGATGAAGAAAATCTCCGTGCTCTCTAACTTGCGAGAGGTTAGCACAGTTACCAGCTATGTTGTCAATAAACTGCTAAATGCAGGAGAAACGTGAAGGACTCTGGACAACCCCTTCCCCAAGCATTGAAATAACAAATCGCGTTCTACTCGCCTCCTCCTGCTGTGTCCTATGACTACTCAGTCCCCTGATCTAGTCTCTGTTTTCAGCTGCATGGGGAAGGGGCTTCCAGAGTTCTAACAACTCAAACAACCCTTTCTAAGTTGTGACTAACTTATGCGTGGGCTTTTGCAGGAACAACTTGTCACACCTATGAAAAGTGGTGGCAACGAATCTCAACTACGAGCCGGCACTAGCATGAGCTTTGACAGTGGCATTGGTGGCCTCTCTTGTACGAACAATAACCAAACCAGCAGTCAGCTGGAAGGTAGGAGTGATTGGCAAACAATTTGCTTTCTATTTATTATTCACATAGACAATAGTCTGCAATTTAACTCTCACCCTTTGTTTGCCTACCAGAGACCACTTCACACTGGGGACTCCAAGAGGCTGTTTCACTTCAGGAACATGCTGATGTGCAGATCTCCATTTGGGTGTCCTACTTCGAAATTTACAATGAATTCGTATATGATTTATTGGAAGCGTTGCCATCTGGGCCAAATCGCAAACGAACTACGCTACGGCTGTGCGAGGACAGGAATGGAAATCCATATGTTAAAGGTATGAGACATGGATTAAAGTGTTTGGGCTTCTATTTTACAGGAATGTTAAACCTACCGGACAAATAAATTATTTAGGTAAACTAAAGATGACTTGCTCAGCGCTTCAGGAAGACGTGGAAACTGTCTATAAAAGATCATGTAGAGAAGATGGGTGTTAATCTCCATATTCTCTTTTCTTTGGGAGATGGCTGAAGTTGCTGGGTTTTGCTAAGTGGTAGAAGCTGGTGGTTTTATTACAGACAGACCAGTGGGTAAGGGATTGGTGCAGCCAGTATATTAGTCAGACGGGAAGAGAAACCCTAATCTCCTATCCTTCTTGGCTTTGATTGTAATACGTGAAGGCATAGGGTTAAATGAGAGGTGAATAGGAATTTATATTTATATAATATATATATTTTTTTTTTTGTTTGGTTCCAATGTATTTATAAAAAAAAAAAAAAACAACAAACATTTTGTTTTCCCTATAACAGATCTAAACTGGATTAATGTTCAGAGTGCTGATGAAGCATGGAAACTGCTGAGGGTGGGAAGGAAAAATCAGAGCTTCGCAAGCACCCACTTAAACCAAAACTCCAGCCGAAGGTGAGATGAACTATGTGTGTGGTTGGGTTTTGTTTTTTTTCTATTAAAGGGTAATCTCCATCTCAAACTCTTATGCCATATCCACAGGCTATGAGCTGCCTACCGTAGTTGAATGCCTTTCAGGAGTTTAGAAACAGCCAAGCTGGCTGTGCTTCGCTATTGTCACATGCAGATGGGTTTTGCCATGAGTGGCGGAGATGGGAGTAACCCTTTTTAATAACTTTTATTCTTTCTAAGGGCTCATCGCGACCAGCTTGCTCTGCCAGCAGAGAGCGCATACAGGCTGCAATAGGTACTGCTTGCAAGCCCGGGATTATGACGTTACGGACACATGCAGTGTGATACTCTTTCCCCCCCCCCCCCCCCCACCCCCCCAACTTGCTGCTCTATACAGAGCGAGGCTGCGTGTTAAATGCTGTCCATTCGCAAAGGGGCCATGTTTCAGTAAGCAGACCTTCAAGGGATCCGTATGAAACGTAAAGAAATATCGCATGCTGCGATTTTTATTTCTTCTGCGTTTTAGGCGCGGTGTCCTCTCGCAGTTACAACGCAGGTGTGAATGGAAGATTGAAAGTCCTACTTTGCCTCCATTCACCGCGTGTGCCACATGGGAAATGCACGTGCCTTAAATAATTCTAGATGGTTTTAACAGCTTTTAGAATTGTTTGTACAGTAATACTAGATGGTAAAATCTTCATATCCTCTCTCCTTTTTCAGTCATAGCATCTTCTCCATTCGGATTCTCCACTTGCAAAGCAACCGTGACTTCTCTCCAAAGATCAGTGAGTAAGTGCAATCCTTTTAATTTGGCAGTTTCACATTTTATGTATCTTAAGTAGAATCTTCTATCTAGTTTCTGATTTTTATTTTTCTCTCCCTTTTCTATGCCAAATTTTTAATAGGCTTTCTTTTTGTGATTTGGCTGGATCTGAACGATGCAAAAATCAGAGGAGTGGGGATCGACTAAAGGAAGCTACAAATATTAACACCTCTCTTCATACTCTGGGTCGCTGCATCGCTGCTCTGAGGCAAAATCAGCAGAACAAGTAAGCTGTTTTTTGTGTTTTTAACCTAAGATGTAACAGTATTTTTCGGATTCTTCAGTTTCATATCTACCATATGTGCTGTATTTAAACACTTCATTGCCTAAAGGGAATCTGGACTGCATGTCCAAGCTGACAAACCGCTGGCAGGAGGAGCTGGGCAGGTTGATACACTGAACCTCTTTTACCATAAAACTGTATAAATTGTATTTTATTTATCTATATCTCTGCTCATTCTGAGTTTAGAGGCCCAACGGGCGGTCCTATCAGTGACGGACAGCTACCTCTGTACAGGCATTCACAAATGGTTGTCGATCACTGATTGGACCGCCCATTAGACCTGAGCTCCGAATCAGCAGAGAAATAAATGAAGAAAATACAAGTTATGCTGGAACTTTCCCCATAAAACTACATGTAAATCTGCTCGGGTCCTCCTGCTCTGTAGCATGCAGTTTTTGTATAGCATGTTGCAGCTGACAGATTCCCTTTAACATAGTCTGAAAGTGACTTTTAAAAAAAAATTCTATTCGTTATTGTTTGTTTGTTCTTCTCTCAGGCTGAAGCAGAATATGGTTCCATTCAGGGACAGTAAACTAACCCGCGTCTTTCAAGCATTCTTCACAGGGAGGGGAAAATCTTGCATGATTGTGAATATAAATCAATGCGCTTCAACCTATGATGAGACACTACATGCCATGAAGTTTTCTGCCATTGCAAGCCAGGTAGATATGCTTAGAGGGAATGTACTGCCTTTTAAATAAAATCAATATTTAACTAGCTTTTTTCCTGAATTGACTGTAGATTTTTATTCTTTGTTTGTATAAATGATTATTGGGGTGGCCATCTTGCCTGGGCTACTGTTTACAGCCCCCACATGGACCCTAGCAACCTATAGTCTGATTACTCTTACTACTTTTGGGAGAGTGTTTTAGGCATGCTCTGTGAGGAGGTGAGCTGACATCACCTATTGACAATAGGGGCTCCTGTTATCTGCTTCCAGCTTAATAGAGTTCACTGTCACGGTTTATATTGGCTGTGGTGATAAGTTGACACGTTCTGTTATCATGAGAGGGTGTTTATGCTTAAATTTCTGGATTTTCCCTTTTTAATATAAATTGTAACATGGGAAACTAGTGTGTTGTGTGTCTGGTTTTTTTTTTTTTGTTTTTGTTTTTTTTTTTTAGCATAATTACTTAAAGCAACCCTCGAGTTTCAGGACAAAATTCTGTCCCAGGACCGGGGGAGGGAAGAGTGTGTTACTTCCGGTCATTCTTCTTTCTTGATGTCCCTTCAATGCACTAATTCCGGATCCTGCTTTAATCTGTTAAAGGGGTGGTCTCGCGAAACCAAGTGGGGTTATACACTTCCGTATGGCCATATTAATGCACTTTGTAATGTACATTGTGCATTAAATATGAGCCATACAGAAGTTATTCCACTTACCTGCTCCGTTGCTAGTGTCCTCGTCTCCATGGTTCCGTCTAAATTCGCTGGCAGCTTGCTTTTTTAGACGCGCTTGCGCAGTCCGGTCTTCTCCATTCAGCACGAGCCGCTTCAGTGTGCTCCCCGCTACAGCTCTTCTGCGCATGCGCAGACGAGCTGTCACTGCTCGGGAGCGCGCTGCAGCGGCCATTCTGTACCTTCCTCTGTTAGAGGAAGGTGCAGAAACTGGAGCTGCCCAGCGGAGAAGCCCAGCCCAGCAGCCCCGAGAAGCGTCCCAGGTAAGTGATTTGTCGGGGGGGGGGGGCTGCCGCTGCGCCGGGCTGCGCCGGGGGGGGCTGCCGCTGTGATGGGGGAACTAGCGCTAGGCCGGGGGGGCTGTCGCTGCGCCGGGGGGGGGGGGCTGCCGCTGTGATGGGGGAACTAGCGCTAGGCCGGGGGGGCTGTCGCTGCGCCGGGGGGGGCTGCCGCTGTGATGGGGGAACTAGCGCTAGGCCGGGGGGGGCTGTCGCTAGGCCGGGGGGGGCTGCCGCTAGGCCGGGGGGGGCTGCCGCTGCGATGGGGGGGCTGTCGCTAGGCCGGGGGGGGGCTGTCGCTGCGATGGGGGGGCTGTCGCTAGGCCGGGGGGGGCTGCCGCTAGGCCGGGGGAACTAGCGCTGGGCTCCGGAACCTAGCGCTGGGCTCCGGGGCCTTCACCTGGGCTGAGGGTCTAGCGCTGGGGAGCCGGGGGCTAGCGCCGGTTACCTGCTGCCTGGCGGTGGGCGTCTGGTCGGCGGCTGCGGGGCGTCTGGTCGGCGGCTGCGATGCGTCCGGTTGCCATGGAGACACAGCTGGCGGCGTCTCGGGAGCGCGCACGTCGGGCTGCAGCGAGCGACGGGGAAAGAGCCGGCGGCCATCTTGAGGAAACTTTTATAAGTTGCTGAAACGCTGGAACGGTAAGTACGAACCAGCTAGAAATGTCATTTACAGGGGGGCTTAGTAATGTGTACTTAATGGGGGGGACTGGGCAAAAAAAAAATTTAACTGCTTCCTCGAGACATCTCCTTTAAAGATGGCAACTGCAATTTTTTTTTTTTTTATTTTTTTAAGCTACTTAATACACTATGCACTGCTCTGACTAGCCAGCACTGATCATGTGAGCAGTAGTGGCCAATCAGAGCAGTTATAGTGCATGCGCAATCTAAGACTACCAGTGCACTGTTTGGATTGGGTAGTTTGCAGATTGTTGGCCATCTTGAAAGACTGAAAACAAGACCTGAAACCAGTAGATCATCAACACAGGAGACCAACAACAAGTAGTTTAACTATTTCCTTGCATCATGACACAAGATTTGTGTCCTAAAACTGAAGGGTCGCTTTAATTTAAACATCGGGGCATTTCATGACTTTCTATTGATTTACATTCCCTTTTGAGGAGTTTGTGAAATACTTGTGTTGCTGACATGGAGACTCGCGGCTCTAACCATTTATTTCCATCTACAGCTAGTCCAAGCACCACCAATGAAACTGAATCTTCCAACTATACAGTCCCTCATCAAGGAGAGCAGCATTCTGGCAAACCGCAGTTATACAGATGATGAAGATGCTGAAGAGGGATCTGATGAGGAAGGCAGCAGTGAGGGCGATATCACCATGTTTAATAGAGAAGTTGGTGCCATTCTTTAACACATTGAAACCTTTTCATCCTTATACAGTGCGTATGCTTAATCTTGCTTACCTTCCCAGGAACTGCTGCAAGTTATTGAAAATCTGAAAGTACTTCTGATTAAAAAGAGTCAAGAAAATCTTGACATGGAGGCAACAATCAGGAAGGACGTTTGCAATGAAATGATGGAAATTATGCAGGAGCAGAAGACTCAGCTCAGGTAAGGCTTCAAATTAGTTTTTTTTTTTTTTTTTTTAAGGGTATAGTTTTGCTAATGTACAGTCTCAAATCCTCTTCCTTCCTTCAAAGTGAGGCAATGGAAGATGAGCGAGAATTGCTGGAAGAGATGTATGAGGGTAGGCTGGAAAACCTGAAGGAATCCCTTACAAACTACTACAAGCGAGAGCTGGAGGTACGTTAATCATAGGGGACAGAATGAAGTCCTCCCAACATCTAGTCGTCCTGTCTCACACGCCGAAAATGGCTTTTAGATGGAATCTTGGATAGTTCCATAGTCTGCCATTATTGAAATGGAGACCAAAGGTGCTCCATTTCAGTGTGTTTCCTGCATTGTGGCTGGAGAGATTGAGCACCTATGTACCCCAACTATAAAAAGTAGAACGTGTCCTGCAAAAAATGCAAAGTCTTATTTTTCCGTTAATGTAGATGCATAAGGCCGCCTGCACACGGGTGGAAATCCCGCCTGCATAGGAGTGCATAACAGCACGCACTCCTATGCAGACGGCCGCGCAAAATCTCGTGCGGCAAACAAACCGCGACATGTCACTCACCCGGCTGCCGGCTCCGGTCTGCGCATGCGCCGGCACATGAAAGAGGCGGGGCCGCTGGGCGCGGGTAAGTACGCGCTTGTCCCTGCAGGCGCTGGAGTCGGGTCCCGCGGCGAGAATCCTCACCGCTGGATCCGACCCGCCCGTTTGCAAGTTAGAACTGTTTGGGAAAACAAACTTTACTAGTTCTTAAAGGGAATCCCTCACCATCTTTGGCAGCTCATTTGACTTAAAGCTTACTGTTTGCTTCCATAGTATTCAAAAATGCCTGTATATAAAAGTTACTTTGTATATAAAAGTTACATTATTGGAACACTTGTTTAATTGGGCTTAAAATGGTCACCTAGACCTTTTTCATAACTCCTCTCCCCCATCATTAAATTATGTAAATGTTTTTCTTTCATTTTAATACACTTGTGATTTGCTGTAATACTAAATGCCATTTTAAAGATGGGGGGGGGGGGCACTCATTGCTGTATTAGAGCTTTTATGCAAACACATTCTGTTTTTACTGTCTAGGAACGAGATCAACAAATTAGAGAACTAGAGAAAGCTCTGGAGGAGGAGCGAAGCAACACAACGTCTTCTATTCCATTAGAAACCAGCATAAGCAAACAGGATAACACCCTTCGCAGGTCTAAGCGTTTAGCAACAAGTGAACAATCTGATTTGGACAGACTCAAACAGGAGCTTGTGGATTTGAAAGATGAACTGCGCTCAAAGAGTGACGGTAAGGATGGGATTGTGCTTCTGGATTTTGGGCTCAAAATAATGGTGGGATTGGTTTTGCTTTGAGTAAGGCTAGACTTACACAGTTGGGCACGATATTGTGCCGAGAAACCCGGCCCGATATCGCGCTTGTCAACGTGCGTCTTACTCGTCATGCAAAAATGCCTCGCATCATTTCAGTGCTTTTATATTGTGTTGCTGCTATATGTGGTGTTTTAAATGCACAATAGGCAATTTATTGTTTTATTAATCTACTACAGAAATACAAAGGCTTAAGGCAATGCAAGAACCACTTCCATCTACCAGAACTTTTACAGCTGATGTAGATCGGAAGATTCTAGACGGCCAAAAGGTAAGTCTATAGTTGTTGTTGACCAATTGCTGTCTGTGGGATGCAAAACTTTTTGAGAATTCTGGCTTTTTCCTGTAGTGTTCAAACTGATTAACACTTGTGGCCATTATTACACCCACTCATTCCCAAAAAGGCAGCTGGAATGAATGATGCTTCCTAATAAAGAGTAAATGGTTGAATGTAAGGACGCAACAATACCTAGAAGAAGAAAATATGCTGCTAATCTCATCCATACTCAACAAGCAACAACTTGGAGGTTGTCAGACCAATGGTTTTCCGGTAGATTTCCCCCCCCCCCCTTTTTCCCACACCTTCTCTAAATCCCGCCTGGTGTGTCTGCCCTCTGGGTGGTGGGACTGAGCAGAGTGATTTCTACCAGTAGGTAACTTTACAGGTGGCTCCTGCTCACCAGCACTGAACACATTAGGTGGATGTTCTTAGAAGAAAATCGGAAACATCAGGGGGCGCCACAGCTATGTAACAGCAATATAGACGCAGAGGACTTAAAACGAAGAAAATGGTTTAATTTTGCATGATCTGACAGATGTATGCAAGGTTTAACTATTGGGCAACCCTTTTAATTGGAGGCAATGGACATTGAAAATGGATTGATGATTGTCCTGCTCGACCATGGGTCTTCTGACCCCCTACTCGGAGCATCATAGTAGGGGCTCAGCACTACGATGCTCTGACTTCAAGTCAGCATACATGTGGTCAGGCCGGGACACTTGTCCTTATTATGGACACATGAATGCACCCGTAATACACTTCTGTGGAAGCAGCCTTATGGTCATTAATTAGCTGATGAAAAAAGGTTTGAAAAGGCAAAATGAAATTTTAGTTGTGACGGTAAAGTCAGTCTGTAGCTACTGTATACAGTGATGGGTAGAAGCTTCAGAAGCCTAGCAGTGCAAAGCCCTGTCACTGGGTCCTCCATGGTATGAACCATTGCTCACCTCTCCTTGCTAATTCCTCGCCATCACAGTTGTGATGTCCCATAAACCTGCTGTAGCAGCCAATGACGGCACTCTGCCATGAGCACTGTCATTTACTGCTGTTGGTAGATGGGCTCAGCAAGCAGTGACATCACAGGGACACTGGAGCCGACATGTATGTATGTATGTATGCCCCCAAAGATGTCCATAGCCTTTAAGCCAGACTGGGGTTCTCCTTAGTGCATGCATAGTGACTGCTGAGCATTAGAGGCTTTTAAAATTGCCTTTTTTTTTTTTTTTTTAAACCTCCTGAATTGAAATGGTTCAAGAGGGGCTTGAGTTGCTTTGATACTATGGTACAGCCATATCCAATGTCTGAGTTTCAAATTGATTTTACATTATTTTAGGTAAACCCCTGCTTATCAAAAATCCCTCTAGCATGCTGCCCACTAAGGGTCTTTCCCTTCTCATTTGCGGTCCACTTCCTACTGTCATGTAATGTCCCTTTCTGGTAAGGCCACATTCAGACGGCAGTATTTTCGTCAGTATGTTGCATCCGTGTTTGGAAATCAAAACCAGAAGTTGGTCCAAAAATATGAAAACAAAGTTCACATCTTCCCATTCTAGTTTTTCTCTGTATGTTCCATTGCTAGTTTTGGCTTCCTCATACTGAAACAAAGTACTAACCTAATACTGCTGTCTGAGTGGGGCCTGAAAGAAAGAAGTCAGAACACAGGAGGTGGAGGGGGTGTTGTATCATAGTGCCCATAGACGTCTATGGCGAGAGAAAGAGGCTGCGGAGGAAAGAAGTAGTGATAAACGCAGGATACAACTCCTCTAATGGTCAGACACAGTGGTATTCCTCATGACAGCTTATCTTAAAAGTGCAGGTTCACTTTAACATTCAGTTTGAAGACCTCTCCAATTTGTGGTGAAGCTACATTGGCTGCACATCTCACCCCATACCCATCATTTAGCCACTATTGCTGTGCTCCATACCACATAATGCTTGGACTTCTGGATTGAATGGGAGCCTCTTCTCACAGGATCTTTCACATTTTGTGGGGATTTAAGCGTTTATATCTGTAAATGTTTCCTATATTTTACTCTTCCAGCAGTATATTCTGCGCTCTCATCACAAGTGCACAGATTTTCAGCACACAAGAGCTCTTTGGGTAACCAACTTAATTGTTTCACCTCTTCCTCACCCTAAGGTTCTGGGGAGCAACTGATTTGCATAACTTGGAGTTCTTTCCTGTTCTTGCTTTGCTTACTTTACTGATGGGGTCCCTTGTTTTCTGTATCTGTTTCTCCATTGTATGCCCGCACAGTGTACTTATTTTAGTAATCTATCTTCTGTATCTAAAGTTGTTCCTCCTTACAATGTAGTCTGCGTAGTGAACAAGCGCTTTACTTCCTATGGTGAGCTTATAACTACTTCAGAGAAAGGGGATTCTCATCTGTAAGGGACAAAAGATTGGGGTTTGTAAATTGCTTGCTCTCCAGAATCTGATGTAGTATCCTTGCTTTTAATCGCACAGAATCCCGCTTCCTTCCTTTTCTTAATGGGTGAGAATCGCAGGGTAGTTGTGTGGGTGGAGGCCTTATAATGGGGGGCTAGTGCTTATTCTAGGATATTCTTTTGACTTTTTTTTTCTTCAACAGAACATCAGATTATTGCGCGCAGAAATTCAGAAGTTTGGCACCTCCTTACATCAGGTTGATAGAGCATGCTGCCACACAACTGGAGCAGAGAAGATGAGACAGGCCCTGGCTGGCTGTGATGACATCTTGTCTAAACAGGTTGGTGTATTCTAGCTTCCAAAATAATCATTTTGGATTATGTCTGTGCAATGTGCATAAAACACCTGACTTATTATATTCAGCAGTACATGGCAAGCACACTCCAGATATGGTACATTCATTATAAACACACGGGCACATGCCAGAGTGGACCACACACAAGCGCAGGCTCTTTGGGTAAACTAGAGGGTAACTTGGTAAATGGCAAACTGATTCCCACAGCGGCATGGAGCCTCAAAGGATTCAGGCTCCCCATGGAGCCCATTCAAGTACAGGCACATCAAACTTGGTTCTGATGGTAGGGAGAATAGGACGTCTCCATGTCTTATGCTTTTAGGAGACTTTGAACCTGTAAGCTTAGCTTACACGGCTCAAAATGGCTGAGTCAAAAAATGTATTTTTTTTAATACTTGCTGTTTCCCTGTTGTCAGCGCTCAAACTCGCTGCTGCAATTTATTGAGGAACATGCTAAGTATTCCTCCTATTCTTGGCATGGAATGGGAGTACCATTTATCCCGCTCTTCAATGCATTGCAGGTTTGAGTGCGGATAATGGGGGAACAGCAGGTTAGCTATTTTGACCGTATAAGCTTTTGCCTATAAGGCTCAAAGTAGCTGACCTTCTACTTAATGGACAAAAAGAACTTGAAGGGCAGGTAATAATGTCTCACTGACTTCTCAAGGTAGCAGGAGACTCTGGCCTATTGTCTCTACGAACGGTCGCTAGACCTGTTCCTGACTCAAAGCAACAGCACTTTCGCCAGTTTCCTGGACTTGGACTCCCATGGGCCTACTATATTTCTCCTATCAGATCTGTCAGACACCACTGCTGGTTAATTGCTGCTTGGAATGCATAGTAATGACTTCAGATCTGCAATATGGCCATACAGCCTTCCAAGAAAGATGAGAAAATTTTCTTTGACCTACAGTAACTTTTTTTTTTTTTTTTTTTAAGGAAAAGACTCTAGCAGAACTGCAAAACAACATGGTTCTGGTGAAGATGGATCTGCGGAAGAAGGCAATTTGCATTGCCGAGCAGTACAATACTGTACAAAGACTGCAAGGAACATCATCTGGTCTAAAGCGGCCGGTCAACAATGAGAATGTGCAGCCAAACCAAAGCTCAGAGAGGAGGCCTTTTCTCCGCAACCTTCTGTCCAGGACGCCTGGATCAAGAGGCCTGCTGGAGAACACCCCATATGGCCGCATACTGCGAGCCCGCCGTTCCCCTGTACTGAAAACTGTTGCATTTGGTACCAAATATTGAATATTTTATGCTGCTAATGGACTCTTTAAGAGCGTTCTGTCGCTGCTAGTTTTGGGCAGTACCTGTACATATCAATAGGCTCTACATTCTCTATAGTGAAGGCACTGATGTATGTGTAAGACTATGCATAAGTTGTGTTCATGTATGTAACTGCTTGGAATGCCATTTTATTTGCCATGTCATTTATTTGTGCTGTTTTTATTAAGTTCATATACAAATTTTGGGAAGTTTTACTTGTTCTAGGCTTTTTGTCGCCTTGATGTTTCAAGGTGAAGCAGTTCACAAGTGCAATAATCATTATGGGCTGTTGCAAATAAACCACTTTTGTACATTTCTCTATAGGGGAATTTTCCATTTCTTTAAGGGATATGTTTGCGATGGCGGAGCTCCCTGATCTCTGAGGTTCAAAGGCATTATGGCTGAGGTTTTATACTTTTGTACCAGGGGTGCAGAAATTTGATGTGAGGCAGAAGACCGTGTCCGGTCCGGTGGTCATTTCTGACAGGGAAACCCTCAGGAGAAGGTTATGTGGCCTCGATGTGATGCAGAGGAGCCAGTACAATTTTAGGATTGCCGCTGTAGGTCACAAGATTTTGCCCTTGACCATTTTTATTTATTTTTTTTCCTCTTGGAGTGCTGTCAATATGTAGCCATTCATGTGTGGAAACAAACTTTTGGCCTCATGTCCACGGCACGTGTTTTTTTTGTTTTTTTTAATGCGGATTTCTGCAGCGGATGCACGGAGTCATCCTTTAAATTGAATTTTTTTTAATTGCTTTTGGGAGATTGCGTTTTTGTTTTTGGCTTTTTTTTTTTTCTGGTGCAGATGCACTAAGGATCATCCGCGTTGAAAATATACACAGCCAGGCGTTGATGATGGCCTGGTTGGGTCCAGTAACCAAGGCAGGATTGGTTCGTAGACTGGGCCCATTCTCCCCCTTAGTGGGAAACCGGGATATTCCCACCTTCCTACGGGGCTCTACCCTAACTAATATAATACAGAACGCAATACCCAGGATACGGGATCTGATCTCGGAATCTGGTTTCAGGCCACTGTGTGAGATACTTGGGGGGGGGGGGGGGGTTCCAGTACCTGCAGTTACGCCATTACATAGGATCTTTGGGGGACCTGCGACAGTTGAGGCTCGCTATCACCCCTTATGAAAATTATGTGTTTCGGCTGCTGAAGATCATCACAAAATATCAAAATTATATCGGATGTTAGTAGAGGGGAACACACTAAATAGTAATGGAGAGCTGGAGTGGGAGGGAGAATTGGGTATCACACCCTCAGAGGAGTCGTGGGCAAAAGCATACACCTTAACCCATAAAATGAACGTATCTAGTAAGATACAAGAATTAAATTACAAAATACTGACTAGATGGTATCAGACACCAGCAAGGTTGGCAAAGATATTCCCCCAATATCCGGATGCCTGTTGGAGATGTATGTCGGGGCTTGGAACATTTGTTCATATTTGGTCATGTCCGCTGATACGCCTCCTCTGGCAGGAGAACAACACTCTCTCCTCTGCAGTTTGTAGAAACCAAATTCTGCTCACCCCTGAAATGGCTATCTATGATGCCAGGATCACTGGCGCAAACCAAGCGCTCCTTACTCAGATTCTTTATACTAGCCATGTGCCAGATCGTTCTTAGGAGGTGGAGATCTCCCCCCCCCCCCCCCCCCCCCCCAACCCCCTACTAGGTTAAAGCTCTAAAATACATGGAAGTGTTATGCGCAAGAGATGAGATGAAGCTTGATAAGCACTTTGCCACTTAAGTGATGTGGAACCAGTTTCGCTTTTCTACAGACCTAGATTTCTGGCTCGAAAGGGGAGCTCTCCCCGATACAGGTATGATTAACAACCTAGCTGTGGTCCCAGGACCGTAAGTCATAATCATCGGCTTTCTGCAAGAAAATGGGTCGGGAGCTACTATGCTAAGCTCCCGCCCCTTCTTGGCAGCCAGCAATGTGAGGGGCTCCCGCCCTGCCCCCTCCCATTGCAAACAGCTAGCAAGGGGTGGAGAGGAGGACGAGGGAAGGGGGAAGGAGTTTAGCTGTCACGCTGCTAAACTTCCTCCCACCTCCCTTCTCCAGCAGCTGTCATAGGTCTATGCAGCCTCCGCTGGCGTAAAACCGCCCGGACAAAATGCGCCATCTTGGCCGGGCACTTTTACGCCATAGGAATACGCCCATGTGCACTAATGCATTGTAATCCAATGCATCAGAGGTGAATCCAGCCTAATCCTGATGAAATTTATACAATTTTCCAAAAATACTACTAAAAATTGTTTACAGCCTCTAAGACTTCATTCTTATTGCAACTTATTCTACCAAAAATCTCTGGAGCAGCTCAAGCGCACTTAAGGAGCTCTTTCCTACAAGTGGATATACCGCGTCAGCGTTTTACGTTTTCACGCCTGCTCAGTATAAGGGCCTGAATTAGCGTTTTTCTGCGATCACGGCCAGCGTTTTCTTGTCAATTCACACAACCGCGAGCATCGTTTTTAGCGAAAAAATAGGTCACACCCTGGGGAAAACCTCGTTATGCCTATATAGAGGCACCTGTAAGCTTTTTGCAGCGTTGGACGCTGCAAAAAATGCCTCCCCCCTCCCCTCTCTTTTCCTGTTCCCATAGGAGTCTATAGGGCCACCCGGTGTATATTGGCCAAAACATAGTTCCAGAACTCTCTGAAAAACAAGAAAAAAAAGTAAGTGAAAAAGATATTAAAAAATAGATAGCCGTCACTGGGAAAAAAACGCAGCAAAAATAATTTTGGTAGCTAAAGGAAAAAAAATAGGGCAGTAAAACCACATGGGTAAAATCCCAAAAAAGTGTCTGGTCCTTAAAGGGGTTGTCTCGTGGCAAACATCAAAATTTTACATTACCCCATTCCCCCTATCACCCCCCCCCCCCCCCCCTGGCATAAAATAGCAATTTAAAGTGGTTTTTAAACCGCTTGCTACTCACCGATCCGACGAAATATGGAGTTATAAAAATCTTCTCCCAAAGATGGCCGCCGGTCCTTTCCCAGGGATGCACTGTGGTTTTCTCCCATGGTGCACCGTGGGTCTTCTCCCATGGTGCACCATGGGCTCTGTGCGTTCCATTGCCGATTCCAGCCTCCTGATTGGCTGGAATCAGCACACGTGACGGGGCGGAGCTACGATAACGACGCGGTGACCAGCTCTCCAGCACAAGCGGCCCCATTCACCAGCCAGAAGACTGGACTGCGCAAGCGCGTCTAAAAACGTCAGAACACATCAGAATTAGACGG
This sequence comes from Eleutherodactylus coqui, assembly GCF_035609145.1. Classification (NCBI taxonomy): domain Eukaryota; kingdom Metazoa; phylum Chordata; class Amphibia; order Anura; family Eleutherodactylidae; genus Eleutherodactylus; species Eleutherodactylus coqui. The sequence goes on from NC_089838.1 coordinate 113,796,140, forward strand.
ATCCATGGCGACGGGGACGCCAGCAACGGAGCAGGTAAGTGAATAACTTCTGTATGGCTCATATTTAATGCACGATGTATGTTACAAAGTGCATTAATATGGCCATACAGAAGTGTATAACCCCACTTGCTGCCGCGACACAACCCCTTTAAGGTGCAAAACCGCTTGGCCCTTTTAAAGGGTTAAACCAGGTAAAACGGGCTTTATGGCCTTGTATTATAACGAAATTTGCCCCTACTCTTAGCTGCCTCTCTGGTTAATTAATTCAATCATTTTCTTTAATGTTATTAATGTAGGCTTTCTTAGAACATGTATCACAACTATACCCAAACCTAGTAGGATTCATACACTTCCTTCTAATTACAGACCCATATTTCTTCTTAATGGAAAATTTTTCTTGTGTATCATTGTGAATAGGCTTAATAGACTGCTCTCCTCTCTGATTCATTGTGACCAAGTGGGCTTCATTCTGGGGCGATAAGCTCCTGATAATGTGCGTAAAATACTCAACATCACACGTTTAGCGAACACTTCCAACACGACAATGTCCGTTTTTTAGCATTAGATATTGAGAAAGCATTCAATGGTCTTTCCTGGTAGTATTTTTAAATAGTTCTATAGAAAATATGCTTTGCAGGTCCTTTTTTAAAGGCCTTCTTTTCGTACTGCCTACCTCAAAATCACTTCTACCTACCCAACTCCAATATATAGAGCTAGGGGCACCCTGCAAGGATGTCCTTTTATTTCCAGCTCTCTTCGCATAGGCAATAGAACTCCTGGCCATTGTTATTCAGGTGTATCCCATGCTAAACGCAGTCTATTTGCAGATCTTTTGCTTCCACTGACTAAAGCCCCATTTACATGGGACGAAGGTCAGGCAAACGATGCCCGACACTCATCCCCTCATGTACTCGCTCCCGTGCTGTTAAACATGTCAGCCACAGATAAGTGTGACACACCATACAGAATTACAACCCCTACTGGCAAAGCAGTGGATTGCCCTGTATCGCCAATGCACCACACTGACATGACATCCCGGGCTCAATCGGCATCTATAGCATACTGCATAAAAAATAAAACCTCTCAAAGACCTTTTTTGTCCAGGCGGTCAGGCAAATCATTCCAAGGTTCTGGTGGTCCACTTCGCATTCTACCAGGGGCCACTTGGTAGAAGCAGTTAACGTGCTGGCGAGGTATGAGGGCGGATGAGGACATTGCCACCGAAGGGTTTTATACAATCTGACAACCCTGGCAGGATTTCAGGGCATGTTGCAGAGTGGGTGGCCCGAGGGCTAATCCTGCCGTAGATTTGTCGTCCAATCTAGCCCTTGAAGTCTTTAATGTATACGGACGTAAGTTCCTTTTACGAGGCAAAATAGCGGCTATGTCTGGTATAACAACTCAGTCCCAGTCAAATGAATGTGACCGAGCTACTCCGAGGCCATATGGCTGAACATGTCATCACTGGCCTTAAGAGGCTGCGGCACACGCTCGAGTGCCACAGATTCTTCAATCAGCTGATCAGTAGAGAACCCAAGCGGTAGACACCTGCTGATCAACTATTGATGACCTATCCTGAAGATAGGCAGGGCTCCAGCTGGGGGCCAAAATGGTCACCAATGTGACCTATAATTTGCAGCTTGCGACAAGACTTTACAGCTTGTTGCCGATTGCAATTAGTCCTGCCACAGCTTTTTTTTTTTTTGCAGATAGAACTCTAAGAAGCTTGGCGGAATGCTGGCTAACTACTGGCGGAAAACCTGAGAGCATGGAGCCACTTCATCATTCTACTGCACCACCGGTATAGTTACTTGATTGGTGGAGATGTCATTGGGAATGTGTTGGTGCCGGACTAGTTTTATCAAGCTGCTGCTAATTTCTGTATGTTGATGGTGGGAGGTGGTATCTGAGTATAACACTAGCGCTGCTTATTCATGTGCACATACTGTTTCCTTTTATTTTCTGCAGCTCATACAAGCACCTGCCTCATATATTCTGTATGTTTGATATATGGTGTGTGGCAGGATGCAAGCAGGAACAGCATACACCAAATGGGACTGTGTCTGGAACATCTGCAGAATCTATGTGCTAAACCCTCCCAAATCAAGATGGGAGATTCTGCAGAAAGTTGTGGAGAATAACAGGGGTACTTCCGGATTTGAATGGACAAATGGGTAGTGGCCAACCAACCAGACATCATGGTAGTTGACAAGGAACAGAAGCGATGAGAGGTGTAGTGGTACCAAGTCACAGCAACATCAGGAAGGAGTATAAGAAGCTAGAGAAGTACCAGGGCCTGAAAGAACAACTAGAGAGGTTGTGGAAAATGAAGGCTAAAGTGGTCCCAGTGGGGGTAGGAGCACTTGGGGCTGAAAACTGGGGACATGGCTCCAACAAATTCCAGGAATTATCTGAGCACATTATGCAGAAGAGTGTAATACTAGAAACAGTCAACATTCAGCACAGAACCCTCAAACTCCAAGACCTTTTTTACAGGACTCAAGGTTGAGGAAGACACAAACACCCATCGGGGTGAAAATATAAATTATATAATCATACATTCGAATTTAAATTGAAGGGGTGAACTCTGGTACATATCTGCAGCAATTGGTACGAATTTGTTGTGGAAAATTCACAGAAAATCAGCTGTCTGTGAACGCACCCTATTATAGAGATAGTCCTCGATATGTATGAGCTACAGGGTAGCCTTGCCCACCCTGACCTCAGGCCAATGACCAACAGCTGTCCCTCTATACACAGTAAGGCTGCCTGTCCACGGGCGTTTCTGCATTGCGTTCCCCGTGGCGATAATCCGGCCACAGAGAACGCAATGCATGCTTTCCATAGTGTAGCTATGGAAAACGCAGTGCCCCTGTCCATGAGCAGAGAATCATAGCATGCTGCGAATTGCCGCAATTCTCTGCAGTGAGCCTATCTGCCAGATAGGGTCACTGCTCTCCAGTAGCGGCTCCACTGCGGAGATCGCAACGCCTGTGGACAGGAAGCCTTATAAGCAGACAGCACTAAATCAGTGACTGGAGGGCGGGATGAGATTAACCTGTAGCCCATGAATATCGAGGACTACTTCCTGTAGTCCTCTATGTATGTGCGGCTACTGATAAGAAAATACTTTCCCATCAGCCACTACCTTAAATTCCACCTTAACATGAAGTGACCTGGTAACTTACCATAAGCAATAAAAGGCAGTACTGTTTTATGTAACAAAGAAGCTTTATTAAAAGGGACCTGCCACTAAAAACCAGAAAAGTAGTAGTCACCATGTTTCTAATAAAATACTATTTTTTTTTAATGGGTTATGCAGCACAGAAAAGATGGAACATTTGGTTTCCAAGTGTGTGTGTATCACTGTTACATGTCATTTGGCATGTAAACGGCAATTCTGTAACACATACCCATTCTATCTTTACAACCACACATTCCAACTATTGACTCCATCAGCTACAACAAACTGCTGGATTCTAAGTGCAACAAAGAGGGGTGTAAAGTTTATTTTCAGTTTCATGTTAAGTCATTGGAAAAAGTTGTGATTTTCTAGTGTACTTTGTGCAGATGAAAAATATTTTACACTCTCTGCTTGCTGTGAGTGAATGGAAACATTCTTCATGCTATTACATATCAGTGTCCTCATTCAATAACAAGGAGAGATTTTGAAGTGGGAAAGAACTGAAACAAAGTATATTAGACGTATACCACTTTATCTTACAAGGAATAAGCCTAGTTTACATAAAAAAATGCCACTGCTCTTTATCTTTGTTGTGCTATACAACGCCCTAATTAGGCTTGGTTAAAAGGTAAATGCACAGTACTTTGGGGCCAAGTGTATTAGATTTGGTCTCTCCCTCAAGGCATTTAAGAGGGCTGTATAGCACTGAAGTGGAAAGAAAAAAAAGGATCTGTTTTTCCAGAAACAGTGCCATGTCCAGCGAAGGACTGTGTGCCAATCACTTAAATGAAGCTCAGATGCAATACCAGAGTGCCACTGCTTCTGGAAAACCATCAGGCCCTTTTCCTTGTCCTGGACGACCCCCTTTAGGAACCTTTCACACAGGTGGAATTATTCCTCCAGGATTTTGATGCAGAATTTTCCTACATCTTTTGCCCAATTCTGCTCGTGTAAAAGCACTCTTAGGCTGTATTCAGATGAACGTATATCGGCTCGGTTTTCACGACAAGCCGATATATGGTGTCCTCATCTGCAGAGGGGGGGGGGAGGGAGGATGGAAGAGCCAGGAGCAGGAACTGAGCTCCCGCCCCCTCTGCCTCCTCTCCACTATTTGCAATGAAAGGAGGCAGGACGGGGCGGGGCTAAATTACAAGAATTAGCCCCGCCTCTCCTCATTGCAAATAGTGCAGAGGAGCGGAGAGGAGGCAGAGAGGGGGCGGGAGCTCAGCACTGCTCCTGGCTCTTCCAGCCTCCCCCCTTGCAGAGAGAGACGACATATATCGGCTGGGCGTGAAAACCCAGCCGATATACATTCGTCTGAATCCAGCCTTAAAAACAGGTTTTCCCAACAGGGTTAGGATTATGTAATAGAGGTTTTCCTCCTTCTATATTATGCAGGAAAGTCACATTTGAATGGCCTTTGTGTAATGCTACATTTACTTGCTTGAAGTTCATTCTGTGTGGAGAATGACTGTACTTAGATGTAATAATTAATATCCTGCAATCCCCTTGCTAAGTATATAACAGCTAACTATATTAAGCCATTTCTGGGGGCAGAGCCACGTCGTTAAATTTCTTAAGAATTACAGGATGTTAAGTCCCCTGCCTTTGTAAGGGCCCATTCAACCAGGGCAGCTTCCACTTCTCGGGTCAAAAGTTGTTTGATCCCTTTGTATGGAATTTGTAATACAGCCTCTTGGAGCTTACATAATACCTTTGAAATCCATTATAGATTGGACTCCGACTTTGGAAGCAGTCCTTTCTGAATTCTGTTCATTGTGAGAACCTTCCCTAATGCGGTTAATTCTTGCCGAATCCCCACTATTGTGCTGCTGGTAGGATGTAAGGGAAGTGTTGATTTCAAATATTCTGTTTTCTCTTAGTCCTAACAGCAGCACAGGCTGCCCGCCATTGTTATATACTACTACTTTATAATAAATTACGATGCAGGATGGGCTAGTTCAGCCTTATTTAGTGTTTGTGTGGGGAGGGCTTACTCATCTAATCATTTCATTCAAGTTTCCATCTATCCTACCAGCCCACAAGGACAGAAATACCCCATTCCTGTGCTGCTGTTAGGACTAATGGAAAACAGATTAACATCAGAAATGGCTACTTAACCAAAAAAATAGAATAGAGGTAAGAGAGAGCAGCCTATACATGAATGGACTACCCTTATCCCGTAGATTCCAGAAACGACAGGTAGAATCTGTCCGGATGTTAGTGACAACTCCAGTTTATCTAAATATCAGCATTTTAGATCACAGTATAAAAAGTTTATTGACAATAAATTCACGAGTAATGCAAGCAATCTCATTAAGGTAAGAAATTTGCCTCTCACAGGACTCTCTAAAGCTCTGTCTGTGCCAGCACAAACCTGACCTGTCCAATATCTGTTTGGCAGCATGATTGGTTTTCACAACAGACGAGCTCTTAATGGAAATTGTGTGAGCTTCAATAGAAGCGACATCTCTCCACAGTTATTGCACTGTTTTTACTATAGCCGTAGCACCAAGGATCCTCTTGGAGGATGCTACTATGGCGTCACTGAGGAAAGGTTTAAAGGAGATACTCTTCTTGTAGGGGTGTTGCTAGCAGAAACAGATTGCGGGAATAAAAATGTAGCATTGGTAGGTAGGTCGGCAGAAGGGCTTTCATTCTGGTTACGCAGCTGCAGAATCTGGCGCAAGAGTGCTTTGCCTTCTTCTCTTGTCTGAAAAATCAAAACTACTTGTAAGCATCACAGCAACAGCAGTAGTAGATATTAAACATGCCATTATTTTCATGAGTGGTGGATGAGGGCATCTCTAGATCTGTTCTTCAAATGATTCCATTAATTCCTACCTTAGTCATCAAGATTCTTTTTCCTAAATGTCAAGTGTCTTAAAAAGTAAACTTACACCAATTATCTGTAACTACTAAAAAGGAAACCTAGTGCCATTTAAATGCAGGGATTTCGACTAAAGAATAAAGAATGTTTTCAACCCATCAGATAGAATTAGCCATCATGGTATAGGGAAGACCTGGACAAAGCTTTGACTGGTTTACAAGCCAGCAATGACATGTGGAGCTGGATGATAAAACGTTTGCTGCCATTAGAAGGGCTTACTACAAATGTATTTTATAGTTTTAACAGCAGCTATATAAATCTATGCACTGTGAGATTCCCTTAGTGGTGGCTCCAGAATTTGATCCCATAACTGGGTGGAAGGAAGCAGAGCGGTTTCAGCTCTGTATAATAAAACCATGACCTCTACATAAAATTTTCAAACTATTTAGATGAAATTAAATATTATATACACACACACTTTTCTGCCCTTGATCACTTCTATTAAATCCTTCACCTACTCAAATAGGGATATCAATTGTACAAAAATTCCTGTTTTGTCTGTAATACAAGGTGGAAGGAGGGAGTTAGCCATCTGCATCAGTGTTTCCCAACTCCAGTCCTCAGGGACCCCCAACAGGTCATGTTTTCAGGATTTCCTCAGTATTGCACAGGTGATGTAATTATTATCGGTGCCTCAGACATTGCCACATGTGTTCTTACTATAGGATATCCTGAAAACATGACCTGTTGGGGGTCCTGAGGACTGGAGTTGAGAAACACTGATCTGCATTACAAGCATCAGCACACTTGGAAACCTTCCTTTTTAGAAATGCTGTTTGTCCCTGGGAGTGTAGTAAAAGTTTAGTCCCCCTCTCTCATCATTAGAGCAGGCTCCAAACTTCTTCCGCTGGGCACAGTAGGGGTCCCAGTGGTCAACCCCCAATTGATTAGTAAGCTATCCCTTATTCTGTAGAAAGAGAATAACTTGCTGTGATGAAAATACCCTTTTAAATGACAGCTATCATGGGAAGCACAAGGCAAAAAAAGGAAACAGAAATGACTTTCTGGGACTCCTACAACTCAGCAATCATCTACAATGCTAGTGTTTTCTAAAGACTAACTGAGAATGAAATACTTACATCGTTAAAGTTAAAACACTTCTGGGCACATGCTGAGGCTTCGTCCCACAGTTTACACTTGAAGTAATACTGAGCCAGGTACCTAAATGCAGTGCTCACTTCTTGATGCTCCACTATCTCCTGGAAAAAAAACAAATCTAAACTGCTGTGACATGCTCCATAAAAGGTAGACTAAAGAGACAATGGGGGGATTTACTAAGCCTGGCATTTCTTGTTTTGGGCTTAAGGCCCATTTAGACACAACGATTATCGCTCAAAAGCCATCTTTTGAGCGATAATCGCTGTGTCTAAACGTGCTGCCATCGTGCATTTTTGTGCACTGTTCGTTCATCAATGATTTTTAGCAAGCTAAAAACCAAGGATGATTCTTATCAGTGCTGAGCTCTCAGCGGGACACCACTGATAACATTCTTTCAGCTGGTACCGTGCTTGGACTTCTCAGTGGATACCAGCTGAGAGTTCTGAGAACAAAGCAGCTGCTGTTCTCGGAGTTATCAGCAATGTCCCACTATTTAACTCTTAAGTAGCTAATTAGCTACTTGAGTTATGCAAAGATGATTGCTCAAAACTGTCAAACTGCCGTTTGATCGATCATCTTTCAGTGTATAAGGGCATTTAGTAAAGGCCCACTTACAAACTGAAACTGAAAGATTAGCGATCATTTTGCATCAAGTTTGAATGGGCACTAATGCCCATTTGTACTTTAGCAGCTTCATTTGCGTGCAAATGAGCCTCCAGAGCTGCTTGCAGAACTCAGCAGGTGGTCTGAGCTCTCTAATTAGCTCCATTGTTCAGCCACAGGCTGCTAAGAGAATAGAGTGTGGTCTGTTTTCTCTCAGGAGCTGCAGAGAGAATACAAATGTCATCTCCTGCTCCTGTGGAGAATACAGTGTGCGGTCTCAATGATGGATTTTAAACTCACCTAAAAATCATCGTTCAGACGAAAAGTGCACGATGGTTGAATTTACACACAACGATTATCACTCAAAAACCATCGTTTTAACGAATTTTGAGCGATAATCATTGCGTGTAAATGGGCCTTAAGATATCCTCCAGTGCATGGTGCACTGATACATGAAGAGGCACACACTTCCATATTTTCAGTGCATCCCCAACTAATCTGCGTGCCTTCTGAGAAATGTATCCCAATTAGGCGCACATTTCTAGCATGATTTACTCCGGTTTGTGGCGTAATCTTTGATTCAGGTGGCGAAACTCCCTCCAGACAAACCCCATCCACTTTTCTAAAAAGTCGTGGGGCCGGTGTAGGAGGAAGAGAAGTCGCAAAATTTTTGCGTATGCAGGGTTAACACAAAATTTTGAAACATTTGTACACCAGTATCCTGGCTACAGCATTTGGTACATGTCTTCCATTACCTTTAACTCAACACTTACTCCACAAGAGTATATATCCTGTATATATTTGATGTAGCACTGTGCAGCCTGTTCAGACTCATTCAGCTGTTCGTGGAGTCTTTAAAAGAAAACCGTAAGAGAGACATGCTGTAAGAACTGATAGTGATAACGTTCGTATTGAATATTTTGAAATAAATGGCACAGAGAAAACAAACCTTAGCTTACCCATTTATAGGACTTTGTAATGAAAGTTGGCTACAATAACCATAGTTTTATCAATCAGATTTTGGTGAATTACGCAAGGCACATGTCTAAGTTTGAAGATTTTACATACATAATTAAACTTCAAAACACAGTTGCGTACTATTGTAGATGCAATGCATGGAGTCGGATTGAAAGACTGTATTGGGGTACGCTCCAGCACAAAATCCGCCATGGACTTTTCTGTGCAGATTCTAGCTGTAGCAGAAATCAACTCTAAGCCACATATTTCTGCAGCATATTTTGCCCAGTAAATGAGCAAAATCCACGTGTGTCATTTCTGACACAATTCTGCTCAAAGTGGCACATCGCGTTTCCCGTGAATGTTGCTACCAATAAAGGGGTTACTTTTCTTTCAGTTTTGTTTTGTGGATCTTTTTTAGGTGTTTATATATTATATCATGTCAAAAAGTTTGAAAAAAGCATAGCTACACTTTTAATAGATTCATTCTATTTTGAGCATAAAACATTTAGTTTGCAGTACTACAAATAATATTAGCAATAGGCTGTAAGCACTCCTCAGATGCAGAGGAAAAAAAAACTGGGTACTAGAGATGAAAATCCACTTTGCCATTGTTTTTCAGACCGCCAATTATGCCACATTTCCCAGATATAATTGGGAGGCTGAAATGGATCTATATTGAAGAATTACAGCCACCATTGTCTTACATACTGCAAATATGGCTCCATAGTAGGACTTTTCAGATTTATTCATCTCTAATGGACACTGTATAGCAAGAACATTAAGCTTTTGGGTTGAAGAGGAGAACAGGCCTCATCTACATCTGTTCCATCACCGATGCTATATCTAGCTAGCGTCTCATCAGGAAGAAAAAATAAAGGACCAATGCATATCTTTTGCATAGTATTGTTCTCTCCCAATTTTGGGGCCAATATAATAAAGGCCATTCTAAATTATTTAAATAATAATGACGACATCTTAAATTCAAAAACTTACTTTGCCAGTTTAACTAGAGCCATTTTTTCCACATCACCAACGGCATATGCTCTCCAATAGCACTGTCAAGGAACAACAAAAACAGTTATGCCGAGGCTATATGGAGACTCTGTAGCGTGACTTTCCAATCTGAACTAAAAAGCTACAGCGAGTTTCACGCAACGGCGTGCACTTTTGAGAACGGCAGCCATCACTCAATAGCTAAAATTGGAAAGTTGCACTACAAAAAGTTCCCATGTAGCCCCAATCTTACTCTGTCAAGGACTGGCATGTTTTGTTTTCCTTCTTCTATATAAATTTACATTATCACAATCTGAGCTGGAGCAAAGGAAAGTGAACTAGTTCTCCATGGCATACAATTATGTCATTGCTCAATTTCCAAAGGGTCTCTGAAAAATCAAAGGTGGAATCTGATTGGCTGCCATGTGCATCTATTACACTTTTCCTTTACACGAGTTTGCATACATCTCTCAGACAGTCCACAATATAAAGTGTGCTTAAAGGAGTCCAAAACAAACATGACAAAAGCGTGAGTGGCTAAAAAGCATCACAAATAAGAGACACATTGGCAAAAGGAACATTTTAGAACTCAGCACAGAGCAATCTATATGGAAACTGAAAACTCCCCTATACTTACTTCATTGGGAAAGATGTTGGCAGATACCGTGTGTGCACGGATTGTAATGCATGTATCCTGTCCTCACACAGCGGTTGTGAAGGACCCGCATGCATGGGAGGTAGCAGACATGAACAAACGGTTTCTGAGAAATAGCTTTTCTTGAACAGGTCTTTTAATACCATGTATACTACAAAAAGAATGTTTTATGCACCCATTCAAGATGAGCAAGGATGGCTTTAAAAACTCCAATAAATAGGCATCACTGAATTCACATCCCACAATGCAAACGAATGGTTACTCCAGCCTACAGCATTAAACCAGACAAATATGTAAAGTCGAATGTGCAACTAAGAAGTTTTAAAGTTAACCTTCAAACTTACTTTTTTGGCTTCCACAAGTTGGTTCAGCTTTTCATAACATTCACCTAAGGCAACAAGCATCCGGGAATCGTTTGGTCTGAAAACAGATGAATAGTTTAACACCACAGGATAAGGACAGTTTCACACGAGTGTATCATGGATGTATTTATGCACCCTTAATATGGCCGAGTATTGTGGTTCAACCACGGTGTGAGGGTATATGTATATATTGCCATGTGTTTTTTATGCTTTTATACCTGTATGCAAGTTCTATTCAATGCTAAAATGAGAAAAACTTAATAAGTCGCCTTACATCAGATATTCCAAAGGTTTGCAAGGCCGAGAGAGATGTGTCCAGAAATTCAGAGATGATACAGAACTGGACACGAAGGCCGCGTGCTTGGCTGTTTTCCCAGAAGCGCCGTATCTAGATAACGACTGTTTAACTACGCATATAACTATCACTGCCTCAGGCGGAAATCCGGACTTCCCATATATGGTTATGCGGAGTGATGAGTAAGGATTTGGCGCTCACTGGAAGGATACTGAAAAGTGTAGTAGGTGAGTGGTCTTGATTGCCAGGTGGAGACGAATATTCATAGGTGCTGTAAACAATCTCATAAGAGAGAGCGGCTAGAGGGAAACTCCGGTCATGGCATGAAGGAGGAAGATATAAATGAGATAAAAGGAAAAAAACCTCAGCGCTCGCACCGTAGAATAGGTAAGAATAGAATATACTGAAGAGACTGAAGTTATATCACTTACTTCAAGGAGGCGCCTTTAGGGTAGGCGCCTCCTAATCCAAATAGGCGTATCAGATATGGTACCGATCAACAATGATGAACAGGTTCCACGATTTTAATAAAATAAAATAATCTATAATACACAACGCGTTTCGGCCGCACGGCCTTTTTCAAGTGACACTTGAAAAAGGCCGTGCGGCCGAAACGCGTTGTGTATTATAGATTATTTTATTTTATTAAAATCGTGGAACCTGTTCATCATTGTTGATCGGTACCATATCTGATACGCCTATTTGGATTAGGAGGCGCCTACCCTAAAGGCGCCTCCTTGAAGTAAGTGATATAACTTCAGTCTCTTCAGTATATTCTATTCTTACCTATTCTACGGTGCGAGCGCTGAGGTTTTTTTCCTTTTATCTCATATATATGGTTATGCGGTGGATTAGAGCCAATGAGACCATTACCCATTCCTAGTGACGTGACCAAAGGGTATAAGACCCCATGTAATCTGTAATAAAGTGCGCAGTTATGTCCCCGTGTGAGGAACTATACCAGACCTCCGTGTGTGGTGTCTCTTCTTTACCGCCGGCAGCGGGGCATTGGGGTGGGCCTGATTGGTGCTGTACGCAGAAAATTTCCCTGACAACGGGTCTGCTGACCCGAGCTTAGAGCATCTTAGGGATCTATGTTGCTCGGAGTTTGGGTCAGTGGACACGGTCAGGCATAGACCCTCATCAATATTACAGGAAGGGTGGCATAGATACGCTTTAAAGCACTTATGTGAAACTGGCCTAACAAGCATTTTGCTACCACTGACATTAGGATCTCATTTCAGCTTTCTCTGCAATAAATAATGCAGGGCTTCAACAAAGCATAATATAATGTTATGTCAGATCCTCACCGCTCAGAAAAGGTTAAGAAAAAAAGCATTATGGTATCGTATAAGAATAAATTACTAATCTGTATGAAAACTGATCTCCAACTGCGCCTTGTGTCTGAAGGACCCAGCCCGTTCATACATTACATGGACAACCCACTACATCGAATGGGCACCTGTAATGTTTAATTGCTACAGCATGAGACCTCTGCACCTAATGCCAGGATTCCCTGCATATTACAGCTGAGTGACAAGAGTCCCAGCAGTGAGATATACTAGAATCCGCTTATTTTGGACAGACTGTCAGAAGAAGACAAATTAACCTATTTACCTTATCTTTGATGTATATAAGGCGACTTAAGTAAATTCATTCAAATGCATATATGGTATAAGTATATATGAAATATAGTATAACTATCTTAGAAAAACTAATATACAAAGAAATCTACCACACAGATAGAACATGGCTTACCGGAGCTGATGGGCACGTCTATAATAATACAAGCAATAGAATGGCATCTTTAGGATCTCATAGGTCTGTCCTAATCCATACCACGCTCGATAATCTCTCTTATTGACCTCAATGGCATGTCTGTAAGAAAGAAAAACATGTATCATGGACAGCAGCATACAGGACCACCAATACAAGCTACCAAACACAGACAACCAATTCCCTTGTAGGCAAAAAACCTGCAAGGACCAACGTGCTTTAGGATGTGTTCATAGGTCGCTGATTTGCTGCAGATTTTGTAGCTGATTAGGAGCAGCTGACCCAAAAAAACACCAAAAACCAAAATGCATTCTATGTAGTGCATTTCCACAGAGACTTTATAAAGAGTCGTCATCACTAGCTTCATGCTGTCTGAACCACGCTTTGAAAATTTATTTGGATGGAGACTTAGTCACAGGGATGGACCCCCAACAGCTTCTTCCCAACTGGAATGCCTAAACTGATAGTTCTTTTCCTATATACAAATAGGAATAGGCCTGTAAGTCTAGAAGGCGCTAGCGAGGCTTCACACCTATGACTCCAAGCCCCAAAATCTGGGGAAATCTGCCTATACATACCTAGCAGCCAATATTTTTTTTTCTCCATTCAGAGGGAAAAGTGCCACATGTCTGGAGGGGACATTACATGGAACAGTTTACAAAGACAAATCCTTTTAAATGAGCAACTAGCTCGGGGATCAGCTGATTACTGCGAGTCCAGGTTCTATCACCGCCGATCAGCAGGGAAAGCTGGGTCCAGGATTATACTTTCTTTGCAGGAGAAATGTAGCATAACATGCCAGCCATTTAAAGGAATCAAAGATGTAATGCATTGCACATGGCTGCTCTAACAAAGCAGGAAAGGGTGTTGCACATAGACAACCCATTAAGATACGCAACAGCAAATTTATAAGAAAGTAAGCCATTTTTCCTACCTGTAAGCCTGTATGGCCGCAGAGGTGTTCTTCATCTCCATATATTCATGACCCATAAGGGTCCATGCGCCAAGATATCTGGGATTCAGCTTTAAGGCTCTTTGAAAATACAAAGCTGCCTTCTCGTGCTGAGAGCGCAAGCTATAATAATTCCCTAAAAGAAACGGATGGCACTTTCAGGTAAGCACAGACCCAGCCGTTGTCATAACCTAGATATGAGGATTGCTCACTTACCAATCACACAGCAGGTTTCCACACGATACTTGTCAATATCACAGAGGTTATGGGCTAAATAGCTCAGTTCTGGTTTTAAACCCTTGGGAAACAGGATGATACAGCAGTTAATATCATGTATTGGAGAAGGACTGCACAAACTGACATATACTAAAGCCAAGAAGTTTTACTCCTTACTCTGACATAAAGCAGGTTAGAAAACGTGTCCATGTTTTCTATTCTATAAGGGTCTTGTTTTCGTAACTCATTGAAAATAGAAAGAGCTTTGTCAATATCTGTCAAAAGCAAACAGTCATCAGATCATGAGATCTACAAATACAGTGAAGCAGAAAATATTCAGAATACTGAGGACCGACCTCTAATATTATGGTACGCAACTGCGATCTGAGAGATAATGTAGGTACTTTTGGAGAATCCGGCATCAATAAGACTCTGATATTTCTGTAGAGCTTCTTCTATCAACTGCTGCTCCGTGTATATATGTGCCAGGAAAAACTCCTTTATCCAGCAGTCTGGCAGGGACAAGAACTTCAGCTGCAAAGGAAACATTCAGGGCTATCAAATATGGCAAGTTTAGTAATGCAGCTAAACCCAGAAGATAGTTGGAAGTTGCTATACCTGGGGCTTTGTTTATACAGGCGTCAAGAGATTTTTTCTAACAGAATCCACAATGGATAAGAAGGATCCACTACAATCTTGAATAACCTATGTGGCAGTGCACAAGACAGCACACATGCTAGCTTACTATGTGACTATTTGATAACATGCTGCTGGTCTCTTAGTAGTTTCTAAATGTTCACTCCTAGTACAGTTCTTTAGGGGAAAGAGCGCCCTGGAGTGAGCAAGGTACTCCATATTTATTAAGATGCGCACGCCTCTTAATAAAATTGGCGCATGGCTAGCCATTCCTAGTGCCAGAATCCAAAATCTATGAGCTGTTCCAGATTACTAATCTAACTGACGCCAGTTTCTGAAGTAAGCTACAGTAGATATGATGGGCTGCATTAGCTCCTGCCCCCAAGCACCAAATACTTTTAGAGAAGTGTGATGTTTAAATAAAAAACGGTAAGTCCCAAATTTGTGCTCAGGTACGACTTGTGCAAAAATTTGTGACTTTTTAATGCCAGAATTCTGGTGTAAGTTGATTAATACATTCCTCCCTTAGGGATATGAGAAATGCATACATTATAATTATCGGCAAAATATAACAAACTATTCTTACCATTTCCTTGTCAGTGATTAAGTTGCACAGTTCCAACCATGTTCCCCAGTGCAAGGGCAAGACATGTGTTGCTTCCACAAATACATCCAAAGCCTCCTTCACCAGATCCAATTTTCGCAAAACCACCCCATATCTGTAGGACAGTAAAATGTACAAGATTAATAAGACAAGGCCTGTCTGAGGACATCAACAGAGGGGAACATTTCAGAAACTCACAGGTAAAGACTAAATCCATCCAGCTCTCTGGCCTTATGCTTCTTACTGAGTTCCACTCGCAGTTCACGAAGGGCCTCGTTCTTTACCTGTCCTTTCTCAAGAGGACCTAAAAAGACACACATTCTACAACTCTCTGTAATAAAGCTCCAAAAAAGGGTCAATAAACCATTGCAAACCCTCCTTTAAAAGCAGAGCAGTGAGACGCTGTCAAAAGCAGCTTCGTCTCTGACGGACTCAGTGTAATCTATATCACATGACCACTAGAGATGAGTGAGTATACTCGCTAAGGCACATTACTTGAGCGAGTAGTGCCTTAGCCGAGTATCTCCCCGCTCGTCTCTAAAGATTCGGGGGCCGGCGGGGGAGAGCGGGGAGATCTTTCTCTCCCTATCTCCTCCCCCTGCTCCCCGCCACAACTCACCTGTCACCCGCGCCGGCCCCCGAATCTTTAGAGACGAGCGGGGAGATACTTGGCTAAGGCACTACTTGCTCGAGTAATGTGCCTTAGCGAGTATACTCGCTCATCTCTAATGACCACCCATTTGTTAGAATACATGCCACCCAATATGCTGCAGCAGAAAAGTCACTACACAGAATTTTGAACTATTTAAGAATTTTATTTAACTTAATTTTGCATTTTTTTGTTCCTTTTGGGGACGTCGTCAACAATATATTACAATATTTCAGTATTGCAGTATATTGTAGTTTTAAAGGCAGGGATTAATAGGCGTAAATACATGGCATAGCAACCATTGGCATTCCATCCCCTGGCTGACATGACCGCACATGTAAGTGTCAAAGGGCCACGACTGGCCCTTGCTCCGATTACAGCAGGGGTCAGCTGTTTCAGACAGCCGTCACCTGTCTGGTATGAAGTGGGCTCGGCTCCTGAGCCCTCCTTGTAAAAACACGCAGAAATCACTACTTACAGTTTCATGTGTTAAAAAAACTGACATTATACTGATAGGCTACTTGCCTAAGAACCACAACAATGTTTTAACTAGACTTTATAAACACACATGGATTTTTCAGTTCTAGAATTTTCTACAACTAATTCGCCATGTATGAATATATCCTAAATCTTCCCCTGCACTTCTGGAGACTATTCCAATATGCAAGAAGTGTGATATCAACTCACAGATGAGTTAAACAAATATCGTACTTACCCAGGCTATCTACGGTCTCATCATCTTTTCTCTTTTCTCCAGACTAGAAGGTAAAATTGTGTTTTATTACAAAAGGTACAAAGAACATTTCATATTTATTTCAAGCTATGTAAGCTATGATATCAAACCAGCAACCTACATAAATAGGAAAAGGCAACATGACAAGAAATGTAAAAAAGGGCTAGTAAAACAGAACAGTTGGCTCAGAGTATATGTCAGAATTCTAATCAAGAAGAAACTCAGGCACGTAGTACATTTAAGGCAACATGAAAGTTGCATCCGAGAAACTCGGACACAAGAGGGAAAAAAAATTATACATTTCCTCCATACTCTACTCTTGTCCATAAAAGCAGATGTAAAAAGTACATGTGGCAATTTTCACCCGAACCATCAGTCTATACTAAAGAAAAATGCACATTATAGCCACACTGGCTATACTGTGCCCATGTAATATATAAAGAGCACAAGGACTGAAAATATGCCCCATTACGAAAACTCCTGATCTAAACGGCCCCAAAAATCACATGGTACATTTTAGACAGGTGTGGTTAAAAATCCTGTATTAGGGCTCGTTTACATTTGCATTACAGCCCGCCGCAGATTCTCCATGCAGAATCCCGCAGCGGGTCCCTCCTTTCCCGCAGACATGAGGCCTAAAAAGAAGAATTACTTACCTGTCCGGACGCTGCGGATCTGCCCTCCGTCGCGGCTGGATCTTCTTTCTTCGGCCCGGCAGATGTGCTCGGCACGCCGGCAGCGTGCCGCGCGCGCGCGCCATGCACCCTATATATATATTTTTTTAACTCCTGCTCTCCCGCACTGGAGAGCAGAAATTCAGCTGCGGGTGTGCCGTGGATCCGGACGGCTTCCATAGGCTTCAATAGAAGCCTGCGGGAGACCCACACTAAACTGGAGCATGCTGCGGGTGTTTTCCAGCACACGCAATCCGCGCCACAGGGGAAAATTGACATCCGCAGGTATTTAACTACCTGCGGGTGTCCAGTGCATCCCTATGGGGCGCGGATCCGCATGCAGGAGAAACGCTGCGGATTTTAAATGTTATTTTGCGTGGACATGAGGCCTTAGGGTTTTTGGAGCAGAGAAGAATTAAAACTGAATTAAACTCACCCTCCCCACCCCATTGATTTCAATTAGCGTAAAAAAGCAAAGCATAAACCTAACAAATAGCGCTGCAGACTGCGCTACTTGTTCAGCTAAAAAACGGAAACCTGATGGAATGGAAACAAACTGTAAGCTTTCAATTTTTTTTCCCAAAAAGACTGAAATTTATGGGGGAAAAAAATGAAAACGTTTTAATTAATGTTTAATTTGGTTTTAATTCCGTTTCTCCGCTCTGAAAACGGAATAGAAAGATAGAAAGTCCTAACGGAGTCCTAACGTAGGTGTGAACGAGCCCTTGCTCAAATATTATTGCTCTTAACATACAAAATACAAGTAAAGCCAAACATCCCTGGACTCCATAGCTCACCTAGTTTCAGCCCATAAGCTTAGCCTATAGGGCTAAAAGTAGGTGACAGATTCCCTTTAACTGAATATATATGAACTGCTCTTACCAAATACCTGGAGTACATATACAGAAAATAGGCTTTCTGGCTCTTACACCCTCGAAGGAAGTACGCAGCTCTGTCATATTCTTTTAAGTCAAAGTAAGACTTAGCCAGTGTATACGCATCCAGATCTTCTGCATCTTCCTGGAATAAAATATATAAAAGGTTAAACAAATTCTCCCAAGATGGCAGTATATCCTGGAGCACTGATATTAAAGGGTTGTTTCATCTTGACAACACCTTTCAATGCGCCCGACTAGGATATATGGATGACATATAGTGGGTTTCCCTTTACGAGCAAGAGCAGAGAGACAAGAACAAGCAGCAGCTCTCACCTTGAGAAGCCTGGATTATCCATATACTACATGAACAGCCATTCATTGGAATGATTGCATGTAAATCGGTATTTCCCCTGTAGCAACCTCTAAAGAGGAAATATACATTTAGCAGAAACTTTTCCCCCACAAAATGAATTAATTAGTGAGGGTCATGGAAGCCGTACCCGCAGCTATCAGCGGCATGTATATTAAAAAGGACTGACTGTGATGAGAGAATCCATTAAAGGGGGTTTCCACCACAAAACTATTGATGACCTGAGTGCCGTGGCCTCTTCAATCAGCTACTTGGCAGATTCCAAGTGGCAGACCCCTGCTAATCAACTACCTTGTTCCCCCGAAATTAAGACATCTTCTTATATTAATTTTTTCCCCAAAAGAGGCACAGTGTCTTATTTTCGGCGGTGGGGCCTTATACTCACCTGGTCCGCAGCGTTCCAATGCTTCCCAATGGTCTTCAGAGGCGCTGAGGCACTCTGCGTCCTCCCCGTCTGACATCTGAGCTTCTTCTGCTGACAGGGCTTTGAATACCCCACCTCCTAGCAAAGTGAGCGCTGTGATTGTCTAATCGAGCGCCAGCAGCCCGCGCTCGATGAGCCAATCACAGCCATTCAGTGATGTCATTCACTGAGTGGCTTTGATTGGCTCATCGAGTGCTGGCTGTGATTTGCTGCTGGCACTCGATGAGCCAATCACAGCGCTGCTGGAGGTGGTGTATTCAAAGCCCCGTCACAAGAAGAAGCTGAGATCGCAGATGGGGAGGACTCTGCGGTTTGCCACAGCAGCGCTGGAGACCATTGGGACGCCGCGGACCAGGTGAGTATTGATAACTTATTGTTCCTGTGCAATAGTCACTTAGTGAATGGGGGTGGAGCATGCTAGATCTTTTCCGGCCATCCACTGTGAAGAAGCAGCCAAAGATGAGCGACTACCTGTTTTCACCGAGTGAGAACTCACCCACTAGTTGCTATGTTTCACTAAGCTGAAAAAGGTGGTCAGCGAACACTGAGCGATTTCTAGCGCAGTACCTTGCTTGGTCCTGTGCTTGTATAGGACATCCATCACTTAAAATGACTAGTTTTGGCAATTTTGTGGCCGATCGTTGCCCCGTATAAAGTCACTCATAGACTAGTGTGAGCTGTTATCACAATGCAAACCAAACACGCTCGATTTCCCCCTCCGATATCTACCATAGGTGACTGAACGGATGCATCTGTAACAGATCAGATGGTTGGCCGATCAGACCAAACTTGGCAGGTTTGGACAACTAATCTAAAGTGGCCAAATGTACTGAGAAAATGGGGTGAACATTATTAAACCTACCTCTGTTAGTGCAGGTGCGGAGGGCAGCTCACTTAAAGGGATAGATTCCAAAGAAAAAGCCAATTCAGATGCCCTAGAAAGGAGAGGAAAAGAAAATGCCAAATGTTTCTCCAGTTAAAGAAGTTGGGGGAGATTTATCACAACTGATGCAAAGGGAGACGTTCAGACTTCATTATTTTTAGAGGACCTTTTGAAGAAAAAATCTGATAGTATTGACCTACCTGTGTAAACAGCCTGGCAGAGCAGTGTGCTTCCAAATAACACTGCATTTACAGGGAATAAACTAGGAAGCTATTCCTGCATCCCTTTGAATCCAGTCTAATGCTCGGGGCAGCAAATAAGTCGTACTGCCGGGCTGTCTAGTGACCCATTGTTCTCTGTCCTTTGGGGTCATTCCATGTCAAGTGGCCTAATGGTCCCTGCTTAACCATCTTCAATTTTTGAAAAGAGTGCCTTTTATGCAAAAGGTGTCTAGTGCCTCAACCAAGGTATAAACCAAGCTGAAACTTTGCAGAACTTCATACAGGTGGTGTGTGAGCATTCTGTAAAGATTTCAGTAAAATTAGAAGTGGTTGAGCAGGAACCCTCTCCCAAAGTAGGCCAGTTGACATGGAATGACCGTTTCCCATTCATGCCCATCATCAGACCGGCTCTGGGCACATTGAATGGCAGAAATGCTTTGCAGCACTGCGTTTAAACCTAACAAAGGACAAAATCTGCATGGGGTTCTGTGTTCTCCCCATGTTGTGTGGGTTTCCTATGAGTGTAATTTCTTCTTCCCACCCAGAGCTACTGTGACTCTAGAGTCTATTCACCCGGCCAATTAGAAAACTCAGGTTCCGTCTTTGCCCGACAGAAGGTCCACCCACTGGATGCAAATACTGATGTATCTTGTTTCATCATATGTCCGTACTACAGATACGCTTCATCTAGTCCTTGTAGACTAGACCCGTGTCCCTGCTCCTGAGAAACTGATGCAATGGAGGAACAGGGATACTATGGAGCTTAGGGTCTTCATGGATATCCTCCTTTTTTTGGCGATAGATCAAGAATTGCGTTCTGAGAATCTAGGGCTCGCCACACTTACATTTTGATCTTCTCCTCTGGTGTGGCTGGGTCTATCTACTGGTTTGGGAATTATCGAGTTCCTTTTGTTTTGTTGGTTTGTCCTTGTGATCACGTCATCCTCACAAACAACCACCATTCGAAGTCTATTCTAGAGACTGGGGATTATTGTGTCACTCCAACATGTCCCTGAGCCCTATTTTTTAATCGGATTAATAAACTTTAACTTTAATAATTGTCTCTACTGTGAAGGGCTAATTACTTATAACAGACCTTTCATTGGAATGGGGTCACACACATTACCAAGGTTTTCCTGCATGGCACCGCAAGAGGAAAAAAAAAAAATCATCGCAGCACGTTCTATCTTCCGGCGATATTGCCCATTGAAAACAATTGGAGAGCTCCTCTGTGACCGGCCGGAGATTCCTTCATCCCCGCAGTGATGTAAGGCTGTTTCTATGTGGAACGCCTCGCATACAGGGGTTTCACATGGATTGCGATGTCGCCCATGAATCACAGCCCAATATCACCCTCACATGTGTGAGGAGCCCTAACAGTAGCAACAAAGCGGATAGGATTTTGAAAAGCTACATGCTGCGGAAAGAATCTGTACAAAACCGGTGCGGAACTTAAATCCGCAGCATGTGAATGTCATGGCTGCTTACTCTGCGGAGTCCACCACAAAATCCACATAAGAAAATCCACGTCAAAAATCGGCACCAAGTCCATCGGTGGGAATCAGCTGCGTATCCGTAGATTTTTAGCATCTGCAGCGCTCCTCCTCACCCCGCAGTACTTGGCTGGTGCCATCAGTGCTCCCATCATCATCAGAATAGCAGGAACCTGCTGATTGGTGGGGTCTCACTAGTGAGAGCAGTGGTGGTCCTGTGTCCCCCATCCTCATTGGTAGTTCTCATCACTACTGCCCCCAGCAGTGAGGAGCAGATTGAGGGGAGTGCTGGGCGCGTTGGGCTCGGTACGCTGAGTACACTGGATGCACAAGTATGTCCGTCAGCCCCATTGAAATGAATGGAGCACCAACCACACATCCAGCGCGCCATTCCTTTTGACTTTACTGCGGGAGAACAAGCGGTCTCCACAGGGACAGGCAGAGGGGAAACGTTTGACCGATACATAAAAGCAAAAAACTAGACACCTCGATCTCCATTTGTTTCCATTTTTCATCGGTTTGCGACGGTTCATCAATTATACCGCGGATCCGTTATGTGGAATAAACAGCAAGGAGAAACAACGACGGTTCAGTTTGCATCCATTTCCCATTGAGGTCAATATTTAAGGAGAAAAAAAAATGTACGCAATCTACCGTCCATCGTGGCTCCGTTATCATGACCAGAAGAAATAGTGTCGCACGCTGCGCTGGTTTCTCCGTCCGAACGACGGAATTACGTGCAGCGGATGCGAATGGAAGAGAGATTTTTCCCCATTGAGATCAGTGGGAATTTTAACAGATCGGTTTAGTTGCGTTGTTAACATATGTTCGCACGTAGCAGAAAACTGCGTCAAAACCTGCACCTTCAATGTGGGTATAGACTAGGAATCAGCATCAGCAACGCTCCGCCTCACCTCGCAGTACTTGGCGCCATCAGCGCACCCATCATCAAGCAGCCTCTGGTGAGCATCAGTTGATAACACTTCCGCGTCACCTGATCAACAGCACGGCGCTCCCTAGAGGCTGCTTGTTGGTGGGGTGCGTGGCTAGCGCCAAGTACTGTGGGGTGAGGAGGAGCGCCGCTGATGCTGATTTCCAGTCAGTACCCACATTGAAGGTGCAGATTTTGGCGCAGAGTTTTCCGCTACGTGCGAACATATGTTAACAACGCAACTAAAGCGATCTGTTAAACTTTCCATTGAAATCTCTCTTCCATTCGCATCCGCTGCCACAGAGTTCAGTCGTTCGGACGGAGAAACCAGCGCAGCATGCGGCACCATTTCTTCTGGTCACGATAACGGAGCCACGATGGACGGTCAATTGTGTACATTTTTTCTCCTTAAATATTGACCTCAATGGGAAATGGATGCAATCTGAACCGTCGTGGTTTCTCCCCGCTGTTTATTCCACATAACGGATCCGCGGTATAATTGATGAACCGTCACAAACGATGAAAAATGGAATAAATGGAGATCGAGGGGTCTAGTTTTTTGCTTTTACGTATCGGTCAAACGTTTCCGCCCCCTCTGCTTCTTCTCCCGCAGTGAGATCAGAAGGAATGGTGCGCTGGATGAACATGTGTGGTTGGTGCTCCATTCATTTCAATGGGGCTGACGGACATACTTGTGCATCCAGTGTACTGAGCCCAATGCACCCAGCACTCCCCTCAGTCTCCTCCTCACTGCAGGGGGCAGTAGTGATGAGAACTACCGTACCAATGAGGTTAGGGGACACGGGACCACTGCTCTCACTAGTGAGACCCCACTAATCAGCAGGTTCCCCCTATTCTGTGGTAACCTTGGTACAACCCTCAGACTGAGCTGTTACCAGTGATGTAGCTGGCGCGGACTACCAGACGGTATAACCGGCAGACAGGGGGGAAAGGACTCCGCACCCCCGACAGGATCTGTCAGTGCGCCCGTCCGGCTCACCACACATGGATACTAGTGTGCTGGCAGCTCTCACCATTTGACGCTGTGCATGAGCCCGCGCTCCCGGCACAGCCAGCTAATGCTCAGCAGCTGCTTCTTTATCTCCCGCAGGTCGGAAAACAAACTGTTCGTTGCCGCCATCATGCTCTGCTAGCGTCACGGCAGCTGGATAACGTCCACCAATCAGACGGCAGCTTACTACTTTGACGTCACGTCGTTACGCCAGTTGAGGCGGATAGTAGGTGAATCCTGATTGGTCAGAACGTGAGTGAGGCAGCGGTCAGTGAGTGGGCGCCAGTTACAAGTAGCGGGGCGCGGGCGGAGCTGGGGGTGTGTGAGGTAGTGCCGGAGGGTGGCTGTACATACCTACCTGCCGGCCAGTTTGCGCAGTGTTAAGTGGCTCCGGGAGCACTGCGTACTTACTATATGTATCCACGGCAACCATTGTGCACTGACCATCAGACTGCTGGTGGTGCCTGTGACCAGTACCTGTTAACCCTTGGAGTCACGGTTGGCTTTGGAGAACCTGATTTGTCAGGTTGCCCTGTCTGTTATGTATGACTATGAACCCCATTCTTTTGCGTGGGGTCATACGAGTACATGAGCGATGGCGGTGCGGGAAAAATAATGGCGGCACGTCCTATCTCTAGGACGTCATTTTCCTTGGAACGTCTCGCCCGTTGTTTTCAATGGAGCCAGAAAAAACATTGTGCAGCTTCTGAGGTTTTTCATTAAAAACAATGGTAAACCCTGCCGACCCTCCTACTTCCCTGAAGTGATGGGAGGTGTTGTAGACGCACAAACGCCTCGCCTCCACAGGGACATCGCACGTTCCCTTCGGCTGCCTTCACATTGGCGTTAAGGTCAGTTCAGGGTTTCCATCTCTCTGCTCCAATTCTTGAGGAAACAAGAATAATACTTTAAAAAATGCATACTTTTTTCCCCCCAAAGGCTTCCATTTGGTCAGTTTCCAGGTTTCCATCACGTTATGTAGGAGGGATTTATGAATTGGCATGATGATGAGTCGCAGCATTGATTGGACAATTCATAAATCCCGCCTCCACAATGCGTCAGCTGTGATTGGCTGCGCAGTGGTCAAAGAACCAATCAATGAAGCGTGCAATGAACCAATCACAGCCATCACATTGGGTCATCGAGCGCTGCATTGATTGGTTCTCAAGAGCTGCTCAGCCAATCAGAACCATCGCTTTTTGGAGGTGGGATTTATGAATCTCATAATGAGGAAGTGATCTTCTGTGGGTGAACGAGGACTGCAAGAAGCGCGCCAGAGCTCTCGAGAGCAGCAGGAGGAACCTGGACTGAGCCCATTAGGTAATGCATTCCTTTTTTTTCATATAATGCAGCTAGGGCTTATATGTCAAGCCTCCCCCAAAATTAGGGTAGGACCTATTTTCAGACAAACGGGGTATTCGTTTTATGTTTCTCCATTTCAAAAACTGAGCAGAGAGAGATGGAAACCTTGATCTGAGCCTTGCTGCCTTTGCGCAAAACTTTTTTTTTAAATTTCCTAAATTTTGTGTTAGTATATTCTAAAAGCAATAACTTTTTTTTAGTTTTTCCTTAATGCAGCTGTGTGAGGGCTTTTTTTGTGGAATGAGTTGGCTTCCATCAGCGCCATATTTGGGAGTGCAGGGCCTTTTGACTGCTTTTTATACCATATATTTGTGTGCATATTATAATATTCACTGGCGGCGCTGTCAGTGGACGCACAATCGGCTGATCCAGAGCGTTGGACCGCAGTCAATCAACTATTGATGTATTCTGAGGAGAGGTCATCAGTAGTATTTTCCCTGGATAACCCCTTTAAAGGGGTTGTCCCGCGAAACAAAGTGGGGTTCAGCACTTCTGTATGGCCATATTAATGCACTTTGTAATATACATCGTGCATTAATTATGAGCCATACAGAAGTTATTCACTTACCTGCTCCGTTGCTAGCGTCCCCGTCTCCATGGTGCCGTCTAATCTTCAGCGTCTAATCGCCCGATTAGACGCGCTTGCGCAGTCCGGTCTTCTCCTTTGCTGAATGGGGGCGCTCGTGCCGGAGAGCGGCTCCTCGTGGCTCCGCCCCATCACGTGTGCCGATTCCAGCCAATCAGGAGGCTGGAATCGGCAATGGACCGCACAGAAGCCCTGCGGTCCACCGAGGGTGAAGATCCCGGTGGACATCTTCACAAGGTAATTATGAAGACGCCGGACCGCGGGGATTCGGGTAAGTACTATCTGGGTTTTTTTAAAATCCCTGCATCGGGTTTGTCTCGCGCCGAACGGGGGGGGGGCTATTGAAAAAAAAAAAACCCGTTTCGGCGCGGGACAACCCCTTTAATGTTACGCACTGTGCGATTCATTCATGGTGTGGAGCTCCATCCAAATGTATCACAGAAGCCCTCTTTGTTCATGAAACTTCAATCCAGAGAAGCTATTTATGACTTCTTCATGTTGTATACGGAGTTCCTTATCTTCGTCCTCAATGTCCCTATTGAAGAAATGCCTCCAAAGGGTTAGTGACCTCGCAATTCTATTTAAGTCCAAACGAGTGTCAAATATACTAAAACTTTGTGTGGGTGCAAAGCTGAAGCCCTCATGTGAAACTTGAACTTGTTCTATTGATAAACCACGGCGGGAGAGATGTAATACACGTCCACTGGTCACCGCATTAGCCTCACGTGTTTACGGAGCCAAGGCTGACATACTCATTCACTTTCTCTTGCTGTGCATCGTAGATCTCCCTGTATTTCTACTCTCTTTTCTACGTTTTTCATTTTTTTAAATTAGTTTTATTATTCCTATTACTTTCATGTCTTCCTTGTTTGAGTGGCCACGTCTGCTGTGGTATAACTCCATGCACCCTCCTGCCCTGCCACATCAGACGTATCAGTCTGGAATTAAACGGACACGATTCTGATTTCTATCACAGTGATTAAAGGCCCATTTACACCGAAAGATGATCGCTCAAAAATCGCTCAAACGACAGTTGGAGTGACAGTTTTGTGCGATCATCTTTGCATAAATTTTTAAGTAGCTAATTAGCTACATAATAAATGCAGGCAGAGCGGGAAACCGCTGTCAGCTCTGAGAACAGCAGCTGCTTTGTATATGCAAACAACTGCTTTGTTCTCTGAGCTCTCAGCTAGTATCCCGCTGAGCTGATAGTGCAGAGAACAGCAAGAGTTGCTTTGTACTTAGAGCTATTGCTGAGAGCTCCGTGCGGGATACCAGCTGAAAGAATGCTATCAGCTGGTGTCCCTCTGAGAACTCAGCGCGCGGCACTGATAAGGCTCATTGCTGACTTTTAGCTTGCTAGAAGTCAACGATGAACGAATCGTACACGATGGCCGCCCGTTTAGACACAACAATTATCGCTTAAAAGATGGCTTTTGAGCGGTAATCGTGTCTAAATGGACCTTTAGTTCATTTTTGTCTATTGACTTTCGAATGGATTTATTCCTTTTCCAAACACATATTTTGCCTGTTGTGAAATCATCAGTCTCTCTGAAATTTAGACTTCTTCACTTTCGCTATTTGATCTTCTAATCTGGTTGAATTGACACACAATTTCTCATCCATAACATTAAACATTGTCAGTGTTATATTTCTGCAATTGATCTTTGATGTCCTTAATCTGAACTTTTGTTCCCTCCAGTTTTCTTCCTCGTACTGCACAATCAGCTTCATTATTTGGATCAACAACTCTGAGAGGGGTAAATTTCAACCTTCCAGAAAGTTTTTAGATAACACAAAAGTGGGAATTTTCTTTATTTTTCCTGTATCATCGACTTCTCAATATACATTTCAATCTTATGAGATCCCCCCAGGTGCGTAACTCTTTTGTGGAAACTTTGCTCAATTTATGAAAGAGATCTCTGCAAACTGTGTTATCGTCATTGTCTTCTGATTGCAAATTAAATACTGTTCTTCCAGGGATCTATCAGTCATTTTTATGTTCTTACACTTTCAAATAGTCCAAGAGGATTGAAATATTTTAAAAGACTGAATGTGGCAAATACTCTCAAATGTATAATTGACCATTCCACTTGGCCCACTCCTTAAATACAACTTCAAATAGAGCAAAAAGGTCTTTATATCTTGTAGTGAAAATGTCTGTATACAGGAGGAGCACGACCTCAGGCCAAATGTTACATTCAAACACACAAAGTATTGTCAGCTCACCCGCATACATAACAGACTAATATGGACTTGTATGTCATGTGCGGAGTTGGGGAGAGTGCATGGACCCCTTGTAGGACGCAAAGTCAATAAAAATCCCAAAAATGTATCTTCAAGCACCACACCATTGACAGAAAGCGAACAATGGTATAATGCTAATTACATGGAGGTAATAATGATTAGTAGGAAATATATTTGCCTATATTATACCAGGATGATGTATTGGCACATATATAGAAAAAAGCTTGCAGTGTCTTCAGGGAGAGCAAAAAACCAAGGCAAAACATGTCGGGGTGGCTAGAGGTTAGATTTTACTAGGGTTTTGGTGGTGCTGACTGATTCATTTCCACATAGGCTTTTGGAAGTTGGCCATCCAGGCCTATATTTTAGTGTATATATGCACAATTACACACATGATAGTAACGGATGACTGCTGGTCACATTTCATTGTTACCACCGTTTGCCTGTTTATTTTAAATATCATTCAATGTTGTCTTTGCCTTTTTTAAATAATGTATTTACATTAGATTTTAGGGAATATTGCCTATCTGTATTTTTTTTTACCTTTAATTTAACTGGCATGATTATAAATATAGTTTTTTTTTGTTAAAGTGGATCTGTCATGTCCTCTGACAAGTAGAACAGGTTGCATACGTTTCCAGCAGTGCCCACACGGATTCCTCCATTGTTTCTATTTTAGTTTTAGAAGCCCTCTTCATAATGACTTCTGTTACTTTCAGCGCTTGATACTAGTCTACTTTCAAATAGACAGCCTTTAGTGTCCAGTATCAATCAAACGTCATATCAGCCAATTGATATTGGGTAGTGGAGACCACCAACTTGACAATATAATGGTATCGGCCTCTGAAAGTAACAAGAGCCATTTGAGGAGAGGTCTAAAACAAAAATAACACTAAAGCAATCAGTAGTACTGAGTTATGTAGCTCCTACCATATGTAAGAGCATATGACACGTCCTGTTTAAATGGAAGCCGTCATGTTAATATTTTTCGATATGCAGACACCATATTTTGGAGCATGAGCTGAGCAGTGTACAATATACAGTACTGTGCAAATGCATTAGGCAGGTGTGGGAAAAAATGCCGCAAAGTAAGAATGTTTTCAAAAATAGAAGTGTTTCCTTGGCTGACCTCTTCATCTATGGTTACTCAGCGTCTTTGCGCTTCTTCAAAAGAGCTTCAACATCACAGCTTGAAACCCCAGTCTGCTTTGAAATCTTTCCCTGGGAGAGACCTTGGTGATGCAGTGTAACTACCTTGTGTCTTCTTGCTGTGCTCGGTCTTGCCATGGTGCATGGCCTGTGACCGGAAACTATCTTCCACAACCTCACCTTTTTAGGAGAGTTTGGCTGTTCCTCACCCAGTTTTAAGCCTCCTACACCGCTGTATCTGTTTCAGTTCATGACTATAGTTCCGCCTACATATGAAAATAAAGATCATTATCGCCTATTTGGAATAATTGGTGAATCATACACATGACTATAATTCAACAAAATTCCTGATTTAGTGCAAGTGTACCTAGAAGAATTGATGCTGTTTTGAAGGTAAAGGGCAGTCACACCAAATACTGATATGATTTGAATTCCATTTTTTTTCATTCGCTTTGCATTTTGTTAATGTATTTTTGTCAATTAACACTTCTTTTTTTGTCAATTAACACTTCTAACTTTGCAGAATTTTTTCCACACCTGCCTAAACATTTGCACAGTGCTGTAGTTTGTAGGAATAATTAATTATAACTTGTTATATATTAATTTACACCTCTGCTCATTCTGGGCTTCGGACCATCCACTGGACTCCTATTGGTGATTGACAACTTTCCTTGTGTAAGTCTGCATACAAAGGTAACTGTCAGTCACTAAGTCAGACTGCCCATTAGACTTCTAAGCCCAAAATAAACAGAAGTTCAAATGAATAAATTACTAGTTTTACTGAGTCTTTTCCCCAAAAGATGTATATAAATCTGCTTAGCTCAACTTACCCTAAAATATGGTGCCTGCGCATTGAACAACATTTTCATTTTAATTAAAGCTAAAAGCCTACAAAATCTATTGTGCTGGTATGCAGATGATAAACTATGAAAACTTTAACATTGGAAAGTCCTATTGACTTTTGCAATAAAAAAGTGTGCAATTCTATCGCAAGTGGCAGCGATGCGAGATTATTCTAAAAAAAGGCAGCACTGACGCTCAAAATTCGCGTAACGAAGATGCAATTTAGACGCAATTGTCTCGTGGCAAAATCACGATTGTCCGTGTGAAGCTAACCTAACCATTCTTAAACAGTTACTGGCTAACATTTACGTAAATTTCTAGCTCATCAGTATGAAATATATGCATATAATAATAAATTTAACATATCTCGTGCCAACTTATTCACACTATTTTAACTGATTTTTTTTTTTCCCCTTAAGGCCCCTGCACACGGGCGGAAATTCTGCAGCGGGATTTCCCGCAGAATTTCCACTCCTGGGCGCCTGCATAGGATTGCATTACAAAATCCTATGCAGACAGCCGCGATTTGTCCGCGTAAAAAATTCACGCGGAAAACAAATCGCAGCATGCTCTATTTCTGTGCGGGTCTTGCAGAGGCCCACACAGAAATGTCTCTCCCGGTGCCACAGCTCTGCTCTGCGCATCGCCGGCTGCCGACACATCAAAAAGCCAGAGCCGTGGGAGAGGTGAGCGCCGCACTGGTCTCTGCAGGGGCTCGGGTCGGGTCCCGCTGCGAGAATTCTAGCAGCGTGATCCGACCCGGCCATCTGCAGGCGGCCTAAGAGGAAAGACTCCTACGTGAAATTACATATAGTTTAAAACCTGCTCTTTCTAATAGCACAAAGCAAAATAAAATTAGAAGCATCCTTTTTGAGTCACAGTAGTTTTTAAAAAATGCTAGCATTTCCAAAAAAGATTTTTTTTTCACCAATTTCAGTGGGAGATAAAACAGTAAGTATGCAAGCAAAAAAGAAGCCCGTGTTAACAGTGCTTTGGTCGGCACTCGTACTACTCACTGGCCAAGTTCCAGCTTATTTAAGCTATTTATTAATAAGTTTATAGGTTCCTAAACTTGTGGACAATTTTGTAGCAACATTCACCAGCCACTTTGGGCATTATTAGCCACCAAACCAATGCTTACGTTCAGAAAGTGTCAGTGAGTTAGCTTGCTTATATCAAGAACAGTGGCAACACAAACTTGCATATTTCTGCAAAATTACATCCCTGAGGCAAGAGTGACTTTTATGCAAATGGTTCTAGTGCCTCTACCAAGGTATACACCAAGCTGAAACTTCGCTGAACTTCATACAGGTGGTGTATGAGCATTCTGTAAACATTTCAGCAAAATTGAAGGTGGTCAAACAGGGACCCTTTCCCAAATCAGGCCAGTTGATATGGATTGACTCTATTGGAGTAGTTGGCTTATGGGTATCCTGTTGGCTATGGTCATTTTGATCATCAACTGAGGTAGGATGGTAGCTGATTTAAAAATTTCCTTTTTAATATGATATAAATGTTCATCTCTCTGTTGATTTGGAGCAGATCCGGTTGTATCCCATGGCCTAACTGCAGATGATTAACATTTTGATGTGTTTGGTATGGATACTGTCCCATCTGAGGTATGTGGGCCGATCAATAGGTTTTCGCTATAGGGATCTCTATATTAAGTTTTTTAAAATTCTTATGTGTGGTGTCCAAAAAGTTGATTTCTTCATTTGACTAGCTCAATGTCAGGTTTATGGTGGGGTGAAATGCATTGCATCTCTAATGGAATTCTTTTAGTTCTTGTTCGGTGTAGGTCCAGATGATTATGATGTCATCGAAATAGCGGAAGTAGGCCAATCGTTTGATGGAGCAGGAGGCCAGGACGTCACTCTCTAGTTTTGCCATGAAAAGGTTGACATATTGCGCTGCCCATGGTGGTTCTGGAGAGTTGCAAGTATATTTCTTTGGTACAGGAGAAGTAGTTGTGTGTGAAGATGAATCTTGTTAGTTTTAACACAGATTCAGAGGCAAATCCACTGGCCTCAAGGTGTGCCTGGCAGGCGGTCTGTCCATCTGCATGTGGGATGTTGGAATATAAGGATTCCACATCCAGGTTGGCGCTATCGGGGAGGGGACCTATGCTTGACAGTTTCTTCAGTAGGTGTCCTGCAGGTAGCTGGTTGTATTTCTCACCTGTGGTTTGAGGACACCTTCTATCCATTCTGAGATTTTTTCAGTGAGAGTTTCCACACCTGAGATTATTGGCCTCCATGGATTACCAGCTTTGTGTATTCTGGGAAGCATGTAAAATATTCCAACCCTGGGGTTCTATGATATCAAGTCTAAATGTTTTGTGGAATCCACAGACAGACTTCTGATGACCCTTCTAAGTTCCCTCATTTTTGAGTCGGGTCTTGATCCTGTCTGTCCACAATTACGAAAAAGTGAATTCTACATGAAAAAAGCAGACAAACACCAGCACTTACTGAACAGCAGGTGGTGCTGTGATCCTCCAGTCATAGCCCATGAAACCTAATGAAATGTGATTGCCCTGTGTTCTGTAATTGAATTTCTTGAGTCTGGCATCTTGATTAGGAGCCATTATTCACCTTGTCATTCTGCTGTATGATAAATGCTGCTTTATGGAGTCGCTAGGGCCTGACATTGAAGTTTTGAACCTAATTAAAATCTCATTGAATGTTGATGATGATGGCTTTCTTGGCATATAATTGTTATGGGAAACACTTTAAATCTGTAACATTTCCAAAAATTCCCAGTTGTACAGTGTAAAAGGAGTTTTCTCAAAAGCAATAACACCTAACTATAAATCATCTGTTGTTCGTGCAGTGGGAATTTAGAAAAGGATCAAGGAATTTTTTAGCATTTGTATAAATAACTTCAATAGATGCATATATATATTATCTAATAAGATGCGAAAGCCATCACTGATTGACTTCCCGATGTCGTACAAACCTGTAATTTGGCACGACCATTCTTTAGGTCCTAAATAGGAAAAGTAAAGGGGTCGCAACTTGATTATTCAATTCTAAGCATGAAAATCTGCTAAAAAAACGTGATACATGAGATAGTTCTTTTTTCAGAAACCATAAAGCATAGGGAAATGATTTTTGCACACACACTACCTTCAGGTTGTGGAAGTGTACTAAGCAGGCTTTTTTGAGAAATTCATTGTCCAACCACAATTATTCGTGATTAGAGATGAGCGAACGTACTCGTTTCGAGTAATTACTCGATCGAGCACCGCGATTTTCGAGTACTTCCATACTCGGGTGAAAAGATTCGGGGGGCGCCGGGGGCGGGGGGAGGCGTGGCGGAGCGGGGGGTAGCAGCGGGAAACGGGGGAGCCCTCTACCCCCCACTCACCCACGGCGCCCCCCGAATCTTTTCGCCCAAGTACGGAATGACTCGAAAATCGCGGCGCTCGGGTGAAAAAGGGGCGTGGCCGAGTAGGTTCGCTCACCTTTATTCGTGATCAAAACGGGAATCTTGAAAATGCAAAATTGAATCTATTTCCCTAAACTTATTTAAAAACGGCATGTATTGCATACATTATTGTTAATGGATGCACTATCCCACACAAGTAGTAAATATTCCTCTGGATTGTTCCTGTCTGCATGGTCACCTCCATGTGGTATTTCCTGGGTAACCATGAAGAATCATGCAAAATGGTGAACATATTTTTTTCCTTGGTTCCTCTGAAGTAACCACGACTTAATAAAACTTTCCATGCAAACAACAGGTAAACACCTGTACCAAGTAAACTCGGGTGAAGCCAGGTATGTCAGCTAATATATATATTTTATACACACATGTACACAGTGTGTATGTATATATGTGTATTGTGAGGGATTAGCGTTTAGGATCGGTAGCAACCTGGGCATAAGCAGTCAGAGACAGTGACACTTGCGATAAAGTCTTTAGTCCAGGCTTTGCCTGGGTTTATTTCCAAGCAAACAAAGCAAAAATACAGGCCTTAACATCAGGCAAACATAAAGTAAATCCTGCTCGTCCGAGCACTTACTAAACATGTAGCGTCCCCGTCTACACACTGGTAAACAAATGGCTCCTGCACACAGCCAGCCAGGACTCTCAGACCTGCAGAGGTCTCAGCTCTCCTTCTAGGCCCTGTAGGCCCAGGCTTTATAAGGCCTGGTACCAGCCTCACCTGGTACGTGGGAGTGACCATCCCACCCTTCACATTGGTCACTCCAGGAAAAGCCGGCCTGGATTATGTGGCTTGGAGCCACTTACATACTACAACGTGTTAGTGGCTTAATGCTACTAACACTATACTGCCGGCTTCCTCCACCGAGCCCAGGCTGCTCGGTGGCACGTATCTGCCCAAGCGCTCCCCAAAGCAGCATAGGAGAGCATCCTAGGCGAAACATACCTGCCCTCCAGCACCTTGCCGGTCACCGTCTCACAGTATGTATGTGTATATATATATATATATATATATATAAATGAAATGACAAAACTGTGAACCCTAGGGCACATTTATTAAGACTGGAGTTTCACATACTTGAGAAAAATGTACCAAATTTGTTCAGAGGTGTGCTAATTATTAAAGTTGAGCAAACATACTCTGCCGAGCTTGATGCTCGTTCGAGCATTAGCGTACTCGATGGTGCTTGTTACTCGAACGAGCATCAAATCATGTTCAACCCCGCCCCAGTTTTTGGCTCCTCCCCGCTGTGATGTGCCTGTTTTGGCCCCTCCCCACCGCAGCGCGCGTTATTGGCAAATTTTTTGTCTGGCAGGCAGGGGGAAAGGGAGAGCGAGAGAGAGAACACACACAACCCAAGAAAAAAACAACAACTCAGGACCCAGTGTCCCACATACAGAAAAGCTTGAGTCTCCCATTGTAGTCAATGGGGTTCGTTACTCGAGTAGAGCTCTTGAATTTTACGAAAAGCTCGACTCGAATAACGCAGACCCAAGCATTTGGGTGCTCGCTCATCTCTACTAGTTATCTAACGTGTATGGAAATTTCTCTGCTCTCCAAAGATAACACATCAAGGGCAAAAGATTGGGCGTGTTGGCTTTTAACAGGAGAGCGGGGAGTGTTTTTTAAATTTTTTTTTAGCTCCCTACCAGTGCTTACTATATCTTACAGGGACCCAAGAAAATCTGTTTAATATTTAAACTAGAAATTGCCTTTAAATTGGACCCCTTTTGATGCACAAGTACACCTACAAAATATTCCTAGCAATAAATATAGTTAGAAATTTCCTACAGTTGGTACAAATTGTACATTTTTACTGAGCCCCATTTACACGCAAAGACGATTGCTCAAAAGACCGTTTGAGTGACAGTTTTGAGCAATCATTTTGCATAGCTAGCTACTAATGGGCACTAATGCCTATTAGTAGCTTATTAGCTTCATTTGCATTTAAATGAAGCTCCCCTTGCTGTATGCAGATAATAGCAGGTGGTCTGTTATCTGCATACAGCTCCATTGTTCTCCCATGGGACAGCAGCTGAAAACAATGATCAGCGCTCCTGTGGAGAATCACAGCGTGCAGTCCCTGCTATCAGCTGGCTATTATGCTGAACTAAAAATCATCGTTCAGCCGAAAAGCTAACGATAGTAGCATTTACACGCAACAATTATCGCTCAAAAGACATCATTTGAACGAATTTTGAGCAATAATCGTTGTGTGTAAATGAGGTTTAATAGACCATGACTATGCATTCTCTATACTTTTTTGGGGGGAGAGGGGGGGGGGGGGTGATTTTGCTGTGGACTCTGAATGTATAGCACATTTGCTCTATTTCTGCCTTAACTACAAAGTGTGAAGTCCATGGTCAAATACATGTCAAAATCTAGATCAAAATCACTTTGCAGCCAACCCAACCCGTGGGAACATAGCCTAACAGGGAAGTGAGGAACACATTAGGGCAAATTAACTTCTGAAAACCGTCATACATGCTTTGTACCACATTTACAATCTAGGCAATTTAAAGATTATTTATCATGCAGCAGGAGCCATTGCAATAAATTGGGTGCATTTTAAAGATAGTACATACACTACGTCCGGTGACTCTTCTCCTGGGAGCAGGAGTTAATGGAAACTCCAGCGCTGGCACTAGATTCCCTGCGGCCTACAGCAGGGCATTTAAAAGGTGCTTCTGGCCAGAAGCACCTTTTAAATGTCCCGCTGTTAACTCCTGTTAGTCCCCACTGGGATGAGGGGACTCCTCGAGGGTTCCGTTAATCCCTGCAGGGACTGACAGGATTTTACAACGGGACATTTAAAAGGTGCTTCTGTAAGCGGTGGGGTATTCCTACTGCCCACCTGCTGGGAAATTCCTCAGCAGTAAGGGACTCCCCCCACCTCTCTCCCCAAAGGAATTCTCTATAGTGGGGAGAGAGGGGGGTTGGGGTTACAGGGAGCATGGGAGGAGAGGGTGGGGCTAGCAGGACCTGCGCCCCTAGCCACTCCCTCCATGATTTGCTAACCATGGAGGGGCGTGGCTAGGGGATAGGTCACGCTAGCCTTGCCCTTCTCTCTACGCTACAGAAAAATCTCTCGGGATTTCTGCATATCAGAGAGACACAGCGCTGCTATAGTGGATTTCCCCAGAGCAGGGACAGTGAGCGAAGCTATGGATGGTTCCCTATGGACCTTTTCATGGCAAAACTGGAGAGTGACTTTCTGGCCTCCTGCTCCAGCAAACCATTGGCCTACTTCCGCTACATTGCTGACATCATAATCATCTGGACCAACACTGTGCAAGAAATAATAAAATTCCATGAGAGATTCAATGCATTCCACTCCACCATAAACCTGATATTAAGCTACTCGTATACAGAAATCAACTTTTTGGACACCACCATAAAAATTTCAAACAACTCGATACAGACATCCCTATACCGAAAACCGATTGATCAGCCCACATACCTCAGATGGGACAGTTTCCATCTGAAACACATCAAAAGTCCATCGTCCACAGCCAGGCCATCAGATACAACCGGATCTGCTCCAACCCAACAGACAGAGAGGTATATTTATACCATCTTAAAAGGACATTTTTTAATCAGGACTACCATCCCACCTCAATTGATGACCAAATCACCAGAGCCACCAGAATACCCAGGAATCAACTACTCCAATATACAGAGAAGGAAAGAAACAATCGTGAAAACCAACACACCAGGTAATGCATACTACACAGAACAGGACGGTTCATACACCACATGTCTGGCCACCTGCACAGACCCAACAGAACACGTTGCTGCTCACACCAACACACCAGGTAATGCATACCACACAGAACAGGACTGTTCATGCACCACATGTCTGGCCACCTGCACAGACCCAACAGAACGTGTTGCTGTTCACACCAACACACCAGGTAATGCATACCACACAGAACAGAAACCCCACTCAGAACTCTCATGCATACAGATAGTAAACCATAGCTAGTCCAAGTGTTTTCACACCAAGGGGAAAGAGTGAGCCACCGTGCTGACAAAGGGAACCATGTAAGGAATCACCTATCTGACCATATGTGAGTTTAGACGTGTAGAGGCCGCACTTGTAAAAGGGGAAGAAACGGGGGGTCCGCAGATGGGGAAAACAGGTGTCCAGACCGTCCGCAGGGAAGGTGAGAGCAACACTTCAGACTAAACTTACATAACACCCAGCTCTGAATGGGAACAACACAGAATGATTAAAATGACCAGCAACCTCTAATCAGAGGAGCTGTGTAGCAGACCAGAGGGGATTGGCTGGCTGGTGAAACGCCACACCCAGCCAGCTCAATTATCTGACCTGTGAAGGTGTGCTATTGGAAGCCATATAGAACAACAGATCCCAGCAGCACAAACCTCACAGTGACCAGTACAGTCCAAATCTCATTCAAAAATATGTATATATGAACTATACTAAACTATCAGTGAACACCAAATCAGTGAGTATTATTCTGAAGGCTCATGCAGTGAAAGGATCCTCTTATAGTCTAGTAAACCAGTGTGACCATTGTTAATAGGCCAAATGGATATAGCCCCTACAGTCAGAGTGGTTTTACAATACTGATATACAGTATTTAGATGACTATTATCTTTCAGTACCTGATAATTTAATTTAGTTTTAAAAGTGTATAAAAAAGCTACATCTGGGTTTTTTTTTTCCTTGTCATATTTGAGATTACCTGTGGGAAAGTAATTTTTCATGACCATCTAATTATATTTAAAGGGCCACTCTGGCAAAAAACGTTTTTTTCCGTTCCTGTCCCCTCACTTGATTGCATGTCACGCTCTAGAGGTCTTTTCTATGTATTCCAGCCACTTCTCTGACTGATATTTTTCAGGCACCATCTTGATGGTAAGATTTTTTACTTTCACTTTCAATTAAATCCACGATGCATCAACCCAGCATTAGGTAAAGGGGTTCTGTCACTAAAAAAGAGAAATGCTATACTTATCTTTTCCTCCCCCATCAGTCTACTTACCAGATCTTCACCTCACTTATCTTCTCCTGTCTCCTGCAGTCCAGGGGGTCACTTCACCTCCAACTGCCTGATTCTTCTCCTTCCTGCGAGGTTATGTACATTTGGTTGACAGTCTTCCAATGTACGTTTGGTCACAGGCCAGCAGGAGGACTGCCTATCTTCTTCAGAGATTGCTCATGCGAGCTGTCTCTGAAATAGATTACAATTCCTTCCTAGGCAGTGAAGCTATAGCACAGGGATGTGACCTTCACTGACCCCGCCGGAAGGAATTTGTGATAATCAGCCCTCATAACAAGCTGGGCCCAGCCTGCAGTGAGCTGACCTGGGGCACTGGAGAAGCTCAACCAGGAGAAGATGTGATAAGGAGACTGACAGGGAAGGAATAGGTAAGTTTAGATCATTTTTTTAATGACAAAACTACTTTAAGGCTATACAATTTTTGCCTAAAGGAATAGATGGTTTAATTATCATTACCTTCTATATTCATCTAAATAAGCTACAGACCATAACTATACAGTGAAGAGGATGAACTGTGATCTCCTCTATTATAACTATGTGACAAGAACTGTGTGATCATTCTCAGTAAAGGAGTGTCTGTATCCTCCTCTAAGCAGTTGCTGTGGTGGATCCATGTAACCGCATCACACAAACTGAGAAAGTGACTAGAAAATGAACACAACCCCAAGTAAATTAGGGGTGGTCAGAATGGAGATCACATGACCATCTGAGGAGCAAGAGGCCAGGAGATTCAGACAGAAAGAAATAACTAACCAGTGTAACACTGGCTCACTTATATATACACTGGAGAATAGCTGCATAATGAATGAATTAAAAAAAGTTAGTGGCCCTTTTAAGAGAATCTGTCACCTACTTTTCACTCTATAAATTAAGATTATGGGCAGAAAGTAGATGACCCATCCAGTCGGGAATGTAAGTGTTATACTTACCTTTCCCGTCGTTCCTCCTGTGTGAGCACTGAAAGCGTCGATGTAGTGCATTGAGTGGCACTGATAAGTAGTCCACCTATTATATAAAATTAGAATGGGCAGATTACTTAGCAGCACGGCTTAATGCATTGAGCGGCGGCTTTCACCCTTTAAAGACTACTCACAACTAATCATATTAATCAGATGAATATAATACGGCCATACCCTGGAAGTGTGCAAGTTGGGATCAGCTTTATAAAATGACAGCCATTTGAAAGCAATTTTCATTTTTGGCAGCTCATCCGTATTTACTAATTGTTAACATATGTAATTTCAAAGCATTATCTAGAATATGTGCCAAAGACATAAAAAGCACTCAACTTGATGAGCAAAATGCTATGCTGTTATTTGTAAAAAGGGAAAACAAAACATTGTGGCTTTATGTATTTGAAGATTTTCTTTGTTCTAAGTCCGTTTTGATCTTATAGGAACTTTCTCAAAACACCGAGAACGTGGGAACATTAACAGTAGACTCAGTCCAAGCAGCACGCTAATATTTTGAACTCTGATGTCACTTGTTGGTATAGGTTATAAACCAAACTACTCAAGGATTGGTGCAGACTCTAAGGGCTCATGTCCACGGGCAAAATGATATTTAAAATCCGCAGCGGATCTCCCGCGCGCGGATCCGCACCCCATAGGGATGCATTGACCACCCGCGGGTAGATAAATACCCGCGGATTGTCAATAAAAGTGATTTAAAAAAAAATGGAGCATGAAAAAATCTGGACCATGCTCCATTTTCATGCGGGTCTCCCGCGGGGACGGCTCCCGCGGGCTTCTATTGAAGCCTATGGAAGCCGTCCGGATCCGCGGGAGACCTAAAATAGGAATTTAAAGCATTTACTCACCCGCAGCGGGCCGCGAAGCTCTGCTCTTCCTCACGGCCGCATCTCCCTTGCTTCGGCTCGGCGGATGTGCCCGGCGCATGCGCGCGGCACGTCGACGACGTGCCGGCGATGTGCCGCCGGCGTCAGGAATTCATCCGCCGGCCGAAAATGAAGATCCGGCCGTGAGGAAGAGCAGAGCTTCGCCGCCCGCTACGGAAAGGTAAATGCTTTTAAATTGCTATTTTCAGCGCTCATGTCCGCGGGGCAGGAGGGACCCGCTGCAGATTCTACATGTAGAATCTGCAGCGGATCTGATTTTCCCCGTGGACATGAGGCCTAAAGGCAGGATAATTCAAACTTTATTACAATTGCCACAACAAAAGAGAATTGATAACATAATTTAAAATTCATGCAAATCATGACAGTATAATGCTGGTCAGCCTATGAAGGTATCTCAAATGCACATGGTAATTAATACTTGTAATGCTGACATACATCACTCCACAGAAATATAAAAAAAACTAAAAAATTATATACACCATCACAATATCAATCACTATAAAGTGCTAATGCATGTTGTAAGGTCTGCTACTCATGTATGCTGCCCTCTTGCAGTTCCTGGCAGCTGCAGGCATCATTCTGCTATTTCTGTGCATATGGACCCTATCTGTCTGTTTTCATCCAGCACTGGGAGGGTTAAGCAGTCCTCTGCCTCTCAGCTCAACTGTGGGATTAATGGGCAATCACTTCCCTATTTAAGCTGAGCTGATACACTTACTGGGGGCCTCCGAATTGGCATTTGTTAGTTTTTGACACTCAGCTTTCTTTGGTCACTCTGCTTTGTCTGATCTGTATTTTGTCAGCCTCTCTGTGTTGGGTCTGTTCCAGGCCTTCTGTTCTGTCTTAGGCTTCTTGCATATCTGATCTGTATGTACATTTATTTTCTGTCAGTTCCCATTCTTGTTTATGTTTTGCCCTTGCTCTGTCCTGCATCTATTCCTATGTTTGCTACTCCATCAGGGATCGTCAAATCCGAAAATCCAGCGCAGGGCCACCCTTATTGGAGCGATCGCCTTGCTTTAGGTAGGGGTTCTCCATTCCCCCTGTAGCCAAGGGTCAGTCTCCTTTTTCCTGGCAGCAGTCTCCCTATCTGAGGAGTCCGATGCCAACCACACCAGGACCTGTCTAGGCTTGGTTGGTTGCTTCAGTGGATCCACAATCTGTAATCTGTAACACATGTAAAGTTAAAAAAAAAAAAGAACAATTGTAAGTAAGAAAACAAGTGATACTCTGTATCCAAAATCCAATGCTGGCAAGGACATAATGTATATAAGGATACCACCATAGAGAAGCAATCAATAAATATAATGAAGTGGCATCAGAGAGCAAAGGCTGAGAGCCATAAAATAGAAAAAGAAAGCCTATATAAAGTCATATGCATCACGAGACCTGTGGTGGAGAGGAGCCCCACACATCACCATATGTGGCTTCATCAGAGAATTACACCACAAGGTCTCACAATGCAATTCGCCTTTTTTTGTCATAATTTTAGTAAAGTTTATATTATTTTGCATTTAGAGATTTGGAGTGTGTGCTAATGTTGGAGTAATTTGGTTTTTTATGAATACTTGTTGGTGGTTTCATAGATATACATAAACTATTAAAAAGGTTGAATGACAGAAGCTAACTTTGTTGGTTCATTGGCTAACTTGCTCTTGGAATTTGTCCTTCATTGACCTACCTTAAAAGAGCCATGCAAGGTAGAATGGTGTAAAGCTTGTGAATGGAGCAGTTTCCTTTTGTTTTAACTTTTATACGAGGGGCTGCTGATAAGTCTTTGGCTTTACCCAGAAATAAATGAGATAGGAAGATGAAACTTCACATTTATTCCACATACTCTCCACTGATGTCAACACACTTCTTACTTCGGTATTCCAAGTTCTGTAGGCCTTGCAAAAAGAAGGATTTCGGTTGTGCCTCAAACAGTCATCCGTAGCAGCCATGGCCATGGCCATCAGAAATGGCGTGAAATTTGGTACCCTTGAGGTGTTTCGCCAGGTTTGGAAACAGATGATAGTCAGAGGGAGCTGGATCTGGTGAATAAGGTTGGAGGTCAACCAGCTGGAAGCCTAGCTCCACCAGTTTTGCTGTGGTCGCTTGTGCAGTGTGAGCAGAGGCGTTGTCTTGTAGGAACAAGATTCCTTTGGACAGCTTGCCACGCCTTTTGGCCTTCAGGGCTGCTTTCAATTGGTCCAAAAGTTCAATATAATACCTTGCATTGATGGTGGAACCATTTTGAAAGCAGTCCACTAGCAGCACACCCTCCTTATCCCAGAACACAGACGCCATCACCTTAGTGGCTGATTTTTGCACCCTGAACTTCTTTGGGCGAGGAGAACCACTGTGCCTCCACTCTTTTGACTGCTCCTTGGTTTCAGGGTCATACAAATAAATCCAGGTCTCATCCATAGAGACCAGTCGATCCAGGAAGTTCTTAGCAGTCCGGAAACGCTGCCAAATGGACCGGGAAGTTTTCACTCGCAGGCTTTTCTGATCTGTTGTCAAACATTTGGGGACCCACTTTGCAGATAGCTCCTTCATGCTCAAATGTTCATGGATAATGACACAAACACGTTCACCAGAAATCCCCATGATGTCTGCTATTCCTTTAGCTGAAATTGGCCGATTAACCTCCAGTATGAGGTTGTGCACAGCATCGACGATCTCCGGAACAACAACCTCTCTCGGTCGTCCAGGACGTTCCTCATCATTGGTGCTGAAGTGGTCCGTTTTAAATTTGGCAACCCAGTTCTTAACAGTAGAATATGAAGGGCATTGATCCCCCAATGTCTGCGACATATCACCATGAATATTCTTCGCGGACTTTCCTTGCAGAAACAAGAATTTTATCACTCCTCTGCTCTCATTTGCTGTGAATATCGCCTTAGACTCTGCCATTTTGTTTTCCCGCGTCCCTAGATCACTGTTGTCATAAGCTACAAACACAAAATTTTGTAAACATATATTAGACACATAAGGCTTTCATGTGATGCAACATTCGTTACCATAGAAACAAAAAAAGAACACAAAGCCCAAGACTTATCAGCACCCCCTCATATGATCTGTCCCAAACTGTGTGACACATTTCATGTATTGTGGGGTATACTCGGGGAGAGGGTGAATACATTAGATGCATGACTATGTTCAACCACGGAGAGAGGAAATGGTTACAACATAACTGAATAAGATATTACAAGCACTTGCAACGACTAATATTTTCTTTCATAGACTGGAGTAGACCCATAAAAGCTTTAATCTTATAATAATGCTGCAAGATTTATGTGCTACATATTTGGATTACTTCTACATGTTCTTTGTGGTAACTAATATGTTTTACTCATGTTTCAGAAACAAATTACGGAGGAAGTATGTCTCCATTGATCATACTGAATTTCCTAATAAGCATAAACAGGGGTTGTATGTAAGAGGGGTACACTCCATTATAAGAGTCTGTTAGCGTTAGTAATGGACGGCATCGTTTGATTTTCCAATCATTTGCTTCAGTGTTCTTCAGGCTCAGTCCCTTAGGGATGGTTCATAATAGACATAGCAGAAGAAGAGAAGAGAGCTGCCTGTCTGAAAACAGCTTAATAATATCATTAGAAAGACGACAGCCTCTTGCTGCTCCACCAAAGACCCTTTTAGTCCTGACCTAAAGCTAACCACATATTGGCCTGTCTGTTGCTTTCCAGCAGAGACTTACTGGGTAGACCATTATATTTCTTTACGAGCCATTTTAAGAATTAGAAAGATCCTTTATACAAAGCAACTTGTATTTACAATGCCAGTGCGTAAATCTATATTACAACATATAAAAGGTTAACAACAAGGACAATATACTGAAGAATCCCACAAAGAAGCATACAGGAAACATTTAAATGACTTAGAATATGTCTGAGTATTAATAAAGGGTTTATTTATGTTGAAACTACAATATCGTTTTAAATGTGCTTTTGTATTCTAGATCTTTCCTTTTCTTCACTTGGGTCCTTGTCTGACATCCAAGTGCTATATCCATGCATGTCTATGCACAGAGAGGGCTGGTGCTGCCATGGGTTTTCTTTTGCCTGCAGTATAAGATTCGGCGTCTATTTTGTGCTGTCATGTTGGGAGGTTTCGGGACACAACCATTGGCTCTATGAAAAATCCTATTCACATGCATAAGTTTTTCAAATTTTTTTGTTTTATTTTTCAGATTGAGAAAAA
This sequence comes from Eleutherodactylus coqui, assembly GCF_035609145.1. Taxonomy (NCBI): domain Eukaryota; kingdom Metazoa; phylum Chordata; class Amphibia; order Anura; family Eleutherodactylidae; genus Eleutherodactylus; species Eleutherodactylus coqui. Next base: position 113,840,364 of record NC_089838.1, read on the forward strand.
TTGATGGCTGCTGATGCAAACTGGTATCGCTTGATCAGGGTTTCTAGAGGTTTAGAAAATATCTGTGAAAATTGAATTGGCTTTACATCTAGTGAATAGTGGTCTCGATCTTATTTTGAGAAACGTGCATAACTCTCCTAGACCCCCTACAGTCTGGCTTCCGACCCCAACACTCGACAGAAACTGCCCTTACAAGGGTATCAAACAACCTCCTCACAGCCAAATCGAAAGGCGATTACTCCCTACTGATCCTCCTCGACCTCTCCGCAGCCTCTCCGCAACACTGTTGACCACAAACTCCTCCTCAGTAAGCTTCGCTCCATTGGCCTAAAGAACACTGCTCTCTCCTGGTTTTCCTCCTACCTATCTGACCGCTCATTCAGCATCTCCTTTGCTGGCTTCACCTCCCCTCCTCTTCCCCTTCCTGTTGGGGTCCCCCAGGGCTTGGTCCTTGGACCCCTCCTTTTCTCTATCTACACAGCCCCTTTTGGACAAACCATCAGGAGTTTTGGCCTCCAATACCACCTCTATGCTGATGACACCCAGCTATATACCTCTTCCCGTGACATCTCTGCACCTTTCCTTCAAAACATCACCAACTGTCCGAAGTCTCTAACACTATGTCCTCTCTCTACCTAAAACTAAACCTCTCTAAAACTGACCTACTGGTATTTCCACCCTCCACTAACCGACCTCATCCTGACATCTCCATCTCAGTGTGTGGCGCCACCATAAGTCCCAGACAGAACGCCCGCTGCCTTGGGGTCATATTTGACTCCGATCTCTCCTTTACCCCCTACATCCAATCTCTCGCCTGAACATGTCAGCTACACCTCAAGAATATCGCAAGAATCTGCTCTTTTCTCACCGCAGACATGCTAAAAACGCATATTGTTGCCCTCATCCACTCTCGGCTCGCTTATTGCAACTCGTTGCTGATCGGCCTCCCCTGCACCAGACTCTACCCTCTCCAATCCATCCTGAATGCGGCAGCCAGGCTCATCTTCCTGTCCAGCCACTACTCGGACGCCTCTGCCCTGTGCCGGTCACTGCACTGGCTGCCCATCAAATACAGAATACAATTTAAACTTATTGCCTTCATCCACAAAGCCCTCCACAGTGCAGCGCCCCCCTATATTGCCTCCTTCATCTCAATCCATCACCCAGCCCAGGCTCTCCACTCTGCTAACGCGACTAGACTGCACACCCCTCTAATTCGAACTTCTCATTCCCACCTCCAAGACTTCTCCAGAGCAGCACCGGTCCTCTGGAACGCACTACCAAAGGATACCCGGGCAATTCAGGACTCACAGAACTTCAGGTGTGCTCTAAAAACGCACCTATTCAGGGAGGCATACCGCATTCCCCAAGCAAACCCCTCTGTACTCCCCCTGATAACATGCTCCCTGCCCTACTGACTGCAATCCTTGCCAGCCACCATCAACTGCCCTTGCAGTCATACTGATTCTGCCGTCACACGGCTAAATGACTGACCATTGTCTATGTGTATAGCATCCTTCACACTCCACCTCGCCATACAGGGCACATCTCTAGCCCCTTAACTTCTGTATCACCCCATTACTTGTAGTATGTAAGCTCGTTGGAGCAGGACCCTCACCCATATTGTTTCCATCAACTGATTACTATGTAACCGTGGTTCTGTAATTTTTGTACTTTTGTCTTTCTGTATCCCCCCGTCTATGTAAGCGCTGCGGAATATGTTGGCGCTATACAAATAAAGATTATTATTATGATGCTGATGCTAAAACCTGGAGTGCTCCTTTTCATTTATTTCCCAATTCTCCCACTGACCTCTATAGATAGCGCCTGTATACATGCTGCCAATTCTATGGCTAGGAATAAGGATATCAGGCCTCTGGTTGTAGGAAATTGTGGAGACACAAAGATTTGTTCCCCATCTGTCATTCATTTATAACTAGTAAGTTAGTTTTTACAATATTATATAGCACTGAGAAAAAATAGCTGCCAACAAACAATAGCCCTTGAATCCTCTGTTGAAAAATCCAGCTTTTCATCCTATTTCTCTTCCTGAAAAATCAGCATGATGGCTATTAACCCCTTAGAGCAACATACTGTAGTAGTATGGTGTGGGAGAGGGAATAATTCTTACCATGTCATACTATTACAGCACAGTGCTGACGGATGGTGGCTGTAATAAATGGATACCGTGTTTCCCCAAAGATAAGATCCTGTCTTATATTAATTTTTGCCCCAAAAGAGGTACATGGTCTTATTTTCAGGGGGTGTTTTATACTCACCTAGCAGTCACCGTCTGGGTCCCTCCTGCTGGCCCCCGACGCTCCGGCAGGCTTCCATGTAGTTGTCAACAGTGACAAAGCATCTCTTGCTGGTGACGGGGCTTGAATACCCGCCTCCAGCAAGCGATTGCTCTGATTGGTTCATGAGCACCACCTCAGCCAATCAAAGCCGGCGCTCGATGAGATGGGTGACAGAACGCTCGACCGAGTGAGAACAACTGTAAGGTGAATGATCTTTCATCCAATAGTTGTTGGTGTATGTGCATCTAACCCTTTTAAGCACCAAAGATCTTTCATTTTTTTTCTTCTTTGCTTTCAAAAAATCATACTTTGTTCCCCCTGTTGATTTAGGGCTAATATCCACGGGTGTTTTTTAACCACATATTGCATGCACACATAACATGCGATAAATGGAGGTAGTGAAAGTCAATGGACTTTCATTCTTCCACGCACACCAGCATGTGGACACAGTGTATCCATACGCAAGGGAAGTAAATTGCAACATGCTGTTTCTCTGCGTAAAATACGGAGCGCTTCTATCTGCCCCATATGAAACGCGGTCCCTACGCAGGCATAGCTAAAGGCCAACTTTTGGATACGAATACCTCCACTGAACAGAGCAGGGAATTTGGAAAAAAAAATCACACTCAGTGTGTCCATGACATCAGATTCCCGAACATGCACAGTGCATACTCAGCCCAGACGCGGTCTCTGCCGGCTCTGTGTATGTGTAAAACACAATAGGAGACCCGTGGTGTTTTACGCATATGCCTGTGGACATAAGCCCTTAGCCATATGAGGGTCTGTGTTTGTATCTTTTTCATGTTACCTCTTTAATGTACTAAATAATATATTGAAAAGTTAAAAAAATTTTAAGTGGGGTGATATGGAAAAAAACCCGTAATTGCACCAATTTGCGAGTGTTTTTGTTCTTAAAGTGCACATGATGTGGTAAAAATGATATGTTACCATTTATTCTGTGGGTCATGATTATGGCAACACCAAATTTATCATATATTATTGTGGTAGCTTGGGAATTAGTCACTCTTGGACCGCTATCTTTTTTTCCATAAGATGGATGGCAACACTTCGAGAAATCGCATCCACCATGTAGATTTTGTAGAAAACTGGTTCAGCAGCCTTTTATCGCAGCAGTTCAGTAGTACTCACACTGCTGTAACAGACATTACAACGCACATGCCAGAGTCCATACCATCATCAGTCATGTCATCAACTCTGTTTAGGGGTCGTCTACCCCTGTCTTGCTCTCTGCAGTCACACCCGACCCCAGGCCCGCAGCCCTCTCAGCTCTTTGTGAGCTGTTTCCAATGGAGCTATCTCCCTGTTTTCAATAGAGCTATCTCTCTGAGCTACTGAGAAAAAAAACCTTTAGGTAGCAGTGTGGCTGGAGGGTTTAACTCCCCAAACCACACCCCTACAACTAGCCCAGCTAATCAGCAGTCAGTCTGCCTGTTCTTCAGCGCCCTGAAGGCTATCTATACCACTATATATATATAAATTTTTTGCCATCTTCTGATGCCCATAATCTTTCAATTTTTTTTGTTGATTGGATTAGATGAGGGTCTGTTTTTTGCGGCATGAGCTGTAGTTTTTTTATTGGCACATTATGGGGAACATATGACTTTTTTATTTCTTTTTATTACATTTTATTTATTTATTTTTTGGAGATGGGCTGGCCAAAAAATACAATTCTGTCATCATGTGCCGGATAAATAATGCATTATTTTAATACATCTGCCTTTTATGGATCCAGCAATACCAAATGTTTTGACTCGTTAATAGAGATGAGCGAGCACCAAAATGCTCGGGTGCTCGTTACTCGGGACGAAATTATCGCGATGCTCAAGGGTTCGTTTCGGATAACGAACCCCATTGAAGTCAATGGGCGACCCGAGCATTTTTGTATTTCGCCGATGCGCGCTAAGGTTTTCATTTGTGAAAATCTGGGCAATTCAAGAAAGTGATGGGAACGACACAGCAACGGATAGGGCAGGCGAGGGGCTACATGTTGGGCTGCATCTCAAGTTCACAGGTCCCACTATTAAGCCACAATACCGGCAAGAGTGGGCCCCCCCCTCCCAACAACTTTTACTTCTGAAAAGCCCTCATTAGCGTGGCATACCTTAGCTAAGCACCACACTACCTCCAACAAAGCACAATCACTGCCTGCATGACACTCCGCTGCCACTTCTCCTGGGTTACATGCTGCCCAACCCCCCCATACGACCCAGTGTCCACAGCGCACACAAAAGTGTCCCTGCGCAGCCTTCAGCTGCCCTCATGCCACACCACCCTCATGTCTATTTATAAGTGTGTCTGCCATGACGAGAAACCGCAGGCACACACTGCAGAGGGTTGGCACGGCTAGGCAGCGACCCTCTTTAAAAGGGGTGGGGCGATAGCCCACAATGCTGTACAGAAGCAATGAGAAATATAATCCTGTGCCACCGCCATCAGGAGCTGCACACGTGGGCATAGCAATGGGGAACCTATGTGCCACACACTATTCATTCTGTCAAGGTGTCTGCATGCCCCAGTCAGACCGCGGTTTTTAATTCATAGACACAGGCAGGTACAACTCCCTATTGTGAAGACCCTGTGGACCCACAGCATGGGTGGCTCCCTGGAACCCACCGGCGGTACATAAAAATATCCCATTGCATTGCCCAACACAGCTGAGGTAGTAATGTCGTGCTTAATGCAGGTGGGCTTCGGCCCACACTGCATGCCCCAGTCTGACTGGGGTTCTTTAGAAGTGGAAACAGATGCATTTATAATTCTCTGTGGACCCACAGCATGGGTGGGTGCCAGGAAGCCACCGGCGGTACATAAAAATATCCCATTGCATTGCCCAACACAGCTGAGGTAGTAATGTTGTGCTTAATGCAAGTGGGCTTCGGCCCACACTGCATGCCCCAGTCAGACTGGGGTTCTTTAGAAGTGGAAACAGATGCATTTATAATTCCCTGTGGACCCACAGCATGGGTGGCTCCCTGGAACCCACCGGCGGTACATAAAAATATCCCATTGCATTGCCCAACACAGCTGAGGTAGTAATGTCATGCTTAATGCAGGTGGGCTTCGGCCCACACTGCATGCCCCAGTCTGACTGGGGTTCTTTAGAAGTGGAAACAGATGCATTTATAATTCCCTGTGGACCCACAGCATGGGTGGGTGCCAGGAAGCCACCGGCGGTACATAGAAATATCCCATTGCATTGCCCAACACAGCTGAGGTAGTAATGTCGTGCTTAATGCAGGTGGGCTTCGGCCCACACTGCATGCCCCAGTCAGACTGGGGTTCTTTAGAAGTGGAAACAGATGCATTTATAATTCCCTGTGGACCCACAGCATGGGTGGCTCCCTGGAACCCACCGGCGGTACATAAAAATATCCCATTGCATTGCCCAACACAGCGGATGTAACGTCAGCTGTAATGCAGGTGGGCTAAAAATTAATTTGATTACACTGTAGGCGAGGGCCCACAAAAATTGCTGTATCAACAGTACTAATGTACATCAGAAAAATTGGCCATGGCCAACCAAGAGGGCAGGTGAAACCCATTAATCGCTTTGGTTAATGTGGCTGAAGTGGTAACTAGGCCTGGAGGCAGCCCAGTTTAACGAAAAATTGGTTCAAGTTAAAGTTTCAACGCTTTTAAGAGCATTGAAACGTATAAAAAATTTTAAGAAAAATTATATGAGTGAGCCTTGTGGCCCTAAGAAAAATTGCCCGTTCGGCGTCATTACGTGAGGTTTCAGGAGGAGGAACAGGAGGAGGAGGAGGAGGAATATTATACACAGATTTATGAAGCAGAAATGTCCCCGTTTTGGATGGTGAGAGAGAACGATGCTTCCATCCGCGGGTGCAGCCTACGTATTGCTTAGGTATCGCTGCTGTCCGCTGGTGGAGAAGAGAAGTCTGGGGAAATCCAGGCTTTGTTCATCTTGATGAGTGTAAGCCTGTCGGCACTGTCGGTTGACAGGCGGGTACGCTTATCTGTGATGATTCCCCCAGCCGCACTAAACACCCTCTCTGACAAGACGCTAGCCGCAGGACAAGCAAGCACCTCCAGGGCATACAGCACGAGTTCAGGCCACGTGTCCAGCTTCGACACCCAGTAGTTGTAGGTGGCAGAGGCGTCAGGGAGGACGGTCGTGCGATCGGCTACGTACTCCCTCACCATCCTTTTACAGTGCTCCCGCCGACTCAGCCTTGACTGGGAAGCGGTGACACAGTCTTGCTGGGGAACCATAAAGCTGTCCAGGGCCTTAAAGACTGTTGTATTGCCTGTGCTGTACATGCTGCTCGATCTCCGCACCTCCCCTGCTACCTGGCCCTCGGAAGTGCGCCTTCTGCCACTAGCGCTGTCGGATGGGAATTTTACCATCAGTTTGTCCGCCAGGGTCCTGTGGTATAGCAACACTCTCGAACCCCTTTCCTCTTCGGGAATGAGAGTGGAAAGGTTCTCCTTATACCGTGGGTCGAGCAGTGTGTACACCCAGTAATCCGTAGTGGCCAGAATGCGTGCAACGCGAGGGTCACGAGAAAGGCATCCTAACATGAAGTCAGCCATGTGTGCCAGGGTACCTGTACGCAACACATGGCTGTCTTCACTAGGAAGATCACTTTCAGGATCCTCCTCCTCCTCCTCCTCCTCAGGCCACGCTGAAATGATGACAGGCAAGCAGCATGGGTACCGTCAGCAGTGGGCCAAGCTGTCTCTTCCCCCTCCTCCTCATCCTCCTCATGCTCCTCCTCCTGAACGCGCTGAGATATAGACAGGAGGGTGCTCTGACTATCCAGCGACATACTGTCTTCCCCCGGCTCTGTTTCCGAGCGCAAAGCGGCTGCCTTTATGCTTTGCAGGGAACTTCTCAAGATGCATAGCAGAGGAATGGTGACGCTAATGATTGCAGCATCGCCGCTCACCACCTGGGTTGACTGCTCAAAGTTTCGAAGGACCTGGCAGATGTCTGCCAACCAGGCCCACTCTTCTGAAAATAATTGAGGAGGCTGACTCCCACTGCGCCGCCCATGTTGGAGTTGGTATTCCACTATAGCTCTACGCTGCTCATAGAGCCTGGCCAACATGTGGAGCGTAGAGTTCCACCGTGTGGGCACGTCGCACAGCAGTTGGTGCACTGGCAGATTAAACCGATGTTGCAGGGTGCGCAGGGTGGCTGCGTCCGTGTGGGACTTGCGGAAATGTGCGCAGAGCTGGCGCACCTTTCCGAGCAGGTCTGACAAGCATGGGTAGCTTTTCAGAAAGCGCTGAACCACCAAATTAAAGACGTGGGCCAGGCATGGCACGTGCGTGAGGCTGCCGAGCTGCAGAGCCGCCACCAGGTTACGGCCGTTGTCACACACGACCATGCCCGGTTGGAGGCTCAGCGGCGCAAGCTAGCGGTCGGTCTGCTCTGTCAGACCCTGCAGCAGTTCGTGGGCCGTGTGCCTCTTATCTCCTAAGCTGAGTAGTTTCAGCACGGCCTGCTGACGCTTGCCCACCGCTGTGCTGCCACGACGCGCGACACCGACTGCTGGCGACGTGCTGCTGCTGCTGACACATCTTGATTGCGAGACAGAGGTTGCGTTGGAGGAGGAGGAGGAGGGTGGTTTAGTGGAGGAAGCATACACCGCCGCAGATACCACCACCGAGCTGGGGCCCGCAATTCTGGGGGTGGGTAGGACGTGAGCGGTCCCAGGCTCTGACTCTGTCCCAGCCTCCACTAAATTCACCCAATGTGCCGTCAGGGAGATGTAGTGGCCCTGCCCGCCTGTGCTTGTCCACGTGTCCGTTGTTAAGTGGACCTTGGCAGTAACCGCGTTGGTGAGGGCGCGTACAATGTTGCGGGAGACGTGGTCGTGCAGGGCTGGGACGGCACATCGGGAAAAGTAGTGGCGACTGGGAACTGAGTAGCGCGGGGCCGCCGCCGCTATCATACTTTTGAAGGACTCCGTTTCCACAACCCTATACGGCAGCATCTCAAGGCTGATAAATTTGGCTATGCGGACGGTTAACGCTTGAGCGTGCGGGTGCGTGGCTGCGTACTTGCGCTTGCGCTCAAACACTTGCACTAGCGACGGCTGGACGGTGCGGTGCGAGACATTGCTGGATTGGGCCGAGGACAGCGGAGGTGAGGGTGTGGGTGCAGGCCAGGAGACGGTAGTGCCTGTGTCCTCAGAGCGGGGTTGGATCTCAGTGGCAGGTTGGGGCACAGGGGGAGAGGCAGCGGTGCAAACCGGAGGCGGTGAACGGCCTTCGTCCCACCTTGTGGGGTGCTTGGCCATCATATGTCTGCGCATGCTGGTGGTGGTGAGGCTGTTGGTGGTGGCTCCCCGGCTGATCTTGGCGCGACAAAGGTTGCACACCACTGTTCGTCGGTCGTCAGGCGTCTCTGTGAAAAACTGCCAGACCTTAGAGCACCTTGGCCTCTGCAGGGTGGCATGGCGCGAGGGTGCGCTTTGGGAAACAGTTGGTGGATTATTCGGTCTGGCCCTGCCTCTACCCCTGGCCACCGCACTGCCTCTTGCAACCTGCCCTGCTGCTGCCCTTGCCTCCCCCTCTGAAGACCTGTCCTGAGTAGGCGTTGTAAACCAGGTGGGGTCAGTCACCTCATCGTCCTGCTGCTCTTCCTCCGAATCCTCTGTGTGCTCCTCCCTCGGACTTACTGCCCTTACTACTACCTCACCGATAGACAACTGTGTCTCATCGTCCTCCTCACCCACTGAAAGGTCTTGAGACAGTTGCCGGAAGTCCCCAGCCTCATCCCCCGGACCCCGGGAACTTTCCAATGGTTGGGCATCAGTGACGATAAACTCCTCTGGTGGGAGAGGAACCACTGCTGCCCAATCTGAGCAGGGGCCCGAGAACAGTTCCTGGGAGTCTTCCCGCTCCTGAGCATGTGTCATTGTAGTGGAGTGAGGAGGCTGGGAGGAAGGAGGAGCAGCAGACAGAGGATTCGGATTTGCAGCACTGGACGGCGCAGAACTGTGGGTGGATGATAGCTTGCTCGAAGCACTTTCTGCCATCCACGACAGGACCTGCTCACACTGCTCATTTTCTAATAAAGGTCTCCCGCGTGGACCCATTAATTGGGCGATGAATGTGGGGACACCAGAAACGTGCCTCTCTCCTAATCGCGCAGCAGTCGGCTGCGATACACCTGGATCAGGAGCTCGGCCTGTGCCCATACCCTCACTTGGGCCTACGCGTCCTCGTCCTCTAGGCCTACCCCTACCCCTCAGCATGCTGTATTACCAGTGATTTCCCAGGCAGGAAATAAATTGGCGCAAGCCTGCAGGACAAATAGAATTGTTCCCTTTTTTTTTTAAAGGGAAGGCCGGCCCACTGACTATATTCAATCAGATAAGAAATCTGTTCCACAGAAATGCAGTTATATGAAGTGCAGCAGAGCGGTGATTTTTCCCAGGAAGGCAGGAAAGAAATTGGCACAAGCCTGCTGTTAAACGTAGCTGGCTGCGTATGAATTTTTTACTATCTCCACCCACCACACACGTACACAGAACGCTGAGGACTGACAGAGGCAGGGCACATAGAATTTTTCCCTTTTTTTTAAAAGAAAAGGCCCACTGACTATATTCAATCAGATAAGAAATCTGTTCCACAGAAATGCAGTTATATGAAGTGCAGCAGAGCGGTGATTTTTCCCAGGAAGGCAGGAAAGAAATTGGCGCAAGCCTGCTGTTAAACGTAGCTGGCTGCGTATGAATTTTTTACTATCTCCACCCACCACACACGTACACAGAACGCTGAGGACTGACAGAGGCAGGGCACATAGAATTTTTCCCTTTTTTTTAAAAGAAAAGGCCCACTGACTATATTCAATCAATAATATATGTCTTCTGGCCCTGCCTACACAATTCTCTCCCTGTAGTATTACTGCAGGGCGCAATGCTCTGCACAGCCGATTTTGAAAAAAAAAAATGCAACACTGCTAACAGCAGCCTGCACAGTACTGCACACGGTTAAATGTGGCCCTAAGAAGGACCGTTGGGGTTCTTGAAGCCTACACTCACTCCTAACACTCTCCCTGCCTAACCACCACTTCTGTCCCTGGACTATTACTGCAGGGCGCAGTGCTCTGCAGACAGCCGATTTTGAAAAAAAAAAAATTGTGCAACACTGCTAACAGCACCCTCCACAGTACTGCACACGGATAGATGTGGCCCTGAGAAGTACCGTTGGGGTTCTTGAAGCCTACACTCACTCCTAACACTCTCCCTACAGCAGCACCAGCAGCAGCACTTTCCCTCAGCTAACTCAGTCACAAGGCATCTGAGGCGAGCCGCGGGAGGGGCCGACTTTTATACTCGGGTGACATCTGATCTCCCCAGCCACTCACTGCAGGGGGGTGGTATAGGGCTTGAACGTCACAGGGGGAAGTTGTAATGCCTTCCCTGTCTTTCAATTGGCCAGAAAAGCGCGCTAACGTCTCAGAGAGGAAACTGAAAGTAACCCGAACATCGCGTGGTACTCGTTAAGAGTAACGAGCATCCCGAACACCCTAATATTCGCCCGAGCATCAAGCTCGGACGAGTACGTTCGCTCATCTCTACTCGTTAAACATTTAAATATTTTTTTAATTTTTAGTCATAGTTAAAATGCATGGCTTATTAGGCAGAAATACATTGCAGCTCTGGGGTCATCACAAGATCCCAGGCTGCCTTGACACCTGAACTACAACACGTATCATCATTGTCGTGGGCTGTTTGGGAGACAGAGGGAGTCCCCTCCCTCTCTCGGGCCATTTAAATGACACTCAGCCTTTTAGATGCTGCTGTCAATTCTAACTGTTAGTTATCAAAGACCCACGGTGTATGGTGCAAGCTCGACTCTGAACCCCAGTCCATACTAACCCTGTGGACATCCAATGTATATTTACGCTAGATTATGTGAAAGGAAGGATAAGCCTTGTCAGGGTGAAAATTAAACACATAAATATAAAACACATCAATATATACATACAGTAATGTTATATAGCTGATATATCCGGCTTTGCCTGAGTTAATTTGGTACAAGTGGTTTACCTGTTGTTCACATGAAAAATGTTATGAAGTAATGCTTACTTGAGAGGAACTGAGGAATAAAATATGTATACACATAGAGGAGCGTTAGATTCTCCTCAGACTGCATGTACCGATGTCCCTGTGCAAAATGTGCCACCCCTCCCACTCTCCTCACTTTTTACCCTTGAATGTAACACCCCTTTGTATTCCAATTTACCCCAGACTGGAGGTGGCAGCCCCTTGTTATCCTTAAAAGCATGCTCCATCCTTGCAGTCCATGGCCACTTCCTTATGTACTTTACAGCCTTTCAGTATATACAGACAGAGGTCAGTTATATTCTCCTCAGTATATACACATAAAGGTCAGTTATATTCTCCTCATTATATATACATAGAGGTCAGTTAGATTCTCCTCAGTATATACACACACATAGAGGTCAGTTAGATTCTCCTCTGTATACACAAACAGAGATCAGTTAGATTCTCTTCAGTATATACACATAGAGAAGCGTTAGAGTCTCCTCAGTACACAGATAATTTCCCTAGGATTTATAGTTTATGAGAAAAGAACTATCATGTATCGCGGAGGTTCACACAGTTTTTCATGCATAGAATTAGATATTGAGGTTGCGACCCCTTTACTTTTACTATTTACGACTTAAAGGGGTTGTCTCGCGAAATCAAGTGGGGTTATACACTTCTGTATGGCCATATTAATGCACTTTGTAATATACATCGTGCATCAAATATGAGCCATACAGAAGTTATTCACTTACCTGTTCCGTTGCTGGCGTCCCCGTCTCCATGGCTCCGTCTAATTCTGAGCTCTTCTGGCGTTTTTAGACGCGCTTGCGCTGTGCGGTCTTCCCCCTTCGGCTCCGCTCGGCAGCATCGGCGTTTTGGCTCCGCCCCCTTGTACGCATCATCGCGTAGCTCCGCCCCCGTCACATGCCGATTCCAGCCAATCAGGAGGCTGGAACCGGCCACGTCATGGGGCGGAGCTACGCGATGACGCGTACAAGGGGGCGGAGCCAAAACGCCGATGCTGCCGAGCGGAGCCGAAGGGAGAAGACCGCACAGCGCAAGCGCATCTAAAAACGCCAGAAGAGCTCAGAATTAGACGGAGCCATGGAGACAGGGACGCCAGCAACGGGGCAGGTAAGTGAATAACTTCTGTATGGCTCATATTTAATGCACGATGTATATTACAAAGTGCATTAATATGGCCATACAGAAGTGTTTAACCCCACTTGATTTCGCGAGACAACCCCTTTAAAGAATGGTCATGCTAAATTTCAGGTTTGTACGATAACGGGAAGTTAGAGACTCAGTCAGTCAGTCAGTGAGGGCTTTCGCCTAGTATATTATACTGTGGAAAAATTATAGTATGAGGATGCACTACATATAACTAAGTATCATTTAAAGTGTATCACTGTATACATATGTCTGTCTTATATTTATTTTGAGCCTGGCTTACTCCCAAAACATTGCTACGACCAGTAATTGATCACAGCGGTGTATTGTGTGGGATAGAAAAATAAAAGTATACAATAAGATGTTTTCCTGCAACATGGAGTGGTTACCATTTTCCATACTGCATAGGCATCATATGGTGGATTGGAGGTTTATCACCAGGGTACTGGTACTCAATAAGCTTACTCTAATTTCCACAGCGAGGTGCCTGAACTATTACCAGACCTTATCAAATATTGATATATCCAGATGTATAAAACAAATTGTACATGGGGTGTACTTACTTTTTACATGACTGTAATTAAGAGTCTGTTTAGGAAACACACCGTAGATAATGAACTGTGTAGTGACAGGTATACATTTATAATAAATGGAATGGGATGGCTTGGCCTAAAAGAACTGTAAGGTGAAAATAAATGACTTCTGAAATGGTGTTGGTTGTGGTTCATCCAGGATTGTGCTCCCTTTCCTGTGGATAGGTCCTGCCATCACAGCACATTGTCTGTGCTCTCCGTTCTGCACATCTACCTGAATTACACAAATCTAGATTTACATTTGTAGAGAAGGAGAAGTAGAAAGAGAAATGGAAGTGAAGAGTTTAGTCCTCAGGCCATAAGCCTCATCGAGGAATGGAAGCCTTGGCACATTGCGCTTGGATGATCCAATCATACTGCACTGAACACACACAGCAAGGGCTGATCTACTTCCCAGTTTGGGTAAATGTCCCGCAGCAGTGTTACTAGGTACAATGCATCAGTTATATTTGCCTGCCAAGGCACATCACATAGTTGTTCATTTGTTTCTGCTTGCTTTAACTGTATGTGTGGTAGCTAATAAAGGATTACTATTTCTAGGTTTTATTTGAAAAATATATATTGCACATGCAAAATACGGTATTTGGCCTCGTTTACATGATAGTATGGGAAATAATTAAAGGGGTTATACCAGAAAACATTTTCAGCACCTATCCATAGCATTCATTTTCAGTTGGACTGCTGGAGAAAGCAGAGTACAAGCGCTCGGCTATTTCCATCAGCCCCATTGAAAAGAAGAATGGAGCAAAAGTCGTGCATGTTTGGCTACCACTGTTTTCAGTCTGATATTGCTGTGGATGGGTGTAGAAAGCCCGCAGTGACAGAAGAGGGCGACATAGGACCCCTTTCTCAGGATTGGTGGATGTCTCAAGGGTGAGACCCCCATCGATCACAGTTATCATTTATCCCATGGAGAAGTGATAAATGTTTTCTCGTACGACCCCTTTATATGGTTAAGAAAATATAAGGGATACTTTCATCTATGTCTAGCTTTGAGTGCAAGTATGTGGGAGGTCTGTGTTTTGTCTATATAATTCTCTTTACTTCCATATTATCCCAGTGTGCTATTCATATTTTTATATAATTCAGCATTAGGCTGGGTTCCCACGGGGCGGATTCCCGACGCAAATCCCGCGGTTTGGCTGCAGCAAAAACTGCGAGATTTCCACCTGGAGAACCGCCGCGGAAAAACCTGCGGTGGCTTTGAAGCGGCCCGGCCGCTCGCTCTTCCGCTGCGGCCGGCGCTCCCATAGAGGAGAGCGCGGCCGCAGCGGAAAGAAAAAAAGAATGGACATGCTGCGGTCGGCAAATCCGCGCCGCAGCAGCGGCTTCTGCCAGCTTAGCTGCAGCGGATTTGCCATTTCTGAGAAATCTCGTCCACATGGCTGGCTAATCCCGGGATTAGCGGCTGCATGCGGATTTGCCGCGCCAAAATTCCGCACGAAATTTCCGCGGCAAATCCGCTCCATGTGAACCCATCCTTAATCTTTTAAGTTTCCAGTAAACTCATTTTATTTCTGTCAACACCCACTGAAAATCAGTAATTTAGTTACATGACTAGATGCCTTTTACAGCTGGAGATGAGTCTTGGTTTTTGCAAAACGAGCTGTAGTTTCCATACCCTTTTAGGGTACATGCATTGTTTTGATCACTTTGTGTTGCGCTTTTTGAGAGGTGCATGAATGAAAAATAAGAATTTTCGCTTTACAAAATTTTTTTCTATATTGTTGACCATGTGGGATAATGGACATAATATTTTCTTAGCATGGGTCATTATGAATAGTGATTTGTAGTTTTGTTTTCTTTTTGCTATGATAAGGGGGGTTTGTAAGTAAAACGTGTTTTTTCTTTTTTTATTTAACTTTCCATACAAAGGGCTTGAAGATGTGATCATTCAATCACTGCTATTCTACATTGCATTATGTATGTAGTGCACCTCACCACATCATCACATACATCCAGGTACACTATTAAAAAAAAAACAAAAAAAATGTCTTTGTTTCCATCACTTCATATCACAGCTCATCTTTCTTTTCTTTTACAGTGCTCTTTGAAAATGAACAACTCTGTAATATTGGTGCAGATTTTTTCCTCTACTGAAAATCCACAGCAAAACTGCAACTAGTAAATGCACACTTGGGTTTGCATAACGGAATTTCAGTTTTGGGTGAGGATCCGTGTGTAGGAATTCCAACATGGAAAATCGCGATTACGTATCAAAAATCACATGTCACTTCTTGATTCGGAAACGAGCATAAGCACAAATCTCTGCATAGGAATTCCGGAGCCAAAGTTTGCCCATTGACATGGCAAACTCTGTGTGTCGATCTGCGCCTAACACCGCGTCCAGAAGCCATGCATTTTGACATGTTTTTTTAGACTGATTCGCTGCAAGAAATTCTGCAGCAAATTCCACCATGTGAACACACTCTTAGGCCTTAGTCACACGGGCGTTTTTTGCCGCGATTTCCGGATCGCATGACGGATGCGCATCCGCAAATCGCGTGACCTGGGCCGAAAAATCGCCCGAAAAAACTGCTCCTAGCCGCGTTTCAATAGAAACGGGCCGGAGCTGTCCAGCGCATTGTGTTCAATGGAGCCGGCAATACCGCCGGCTCCATTGAAAGCAATGTGCTGCGGGCGATCGCGGGATGAATTGTCGGAAAGGGCTTAAATATATAAGCCCTTCTCTGCAATTCATCCAGAAATGTGTAAAAATAAAAAAAATATATATACTCACCTTGTCCCGGCAGACGGAGTTCAGCGCGGCCGGCCGGCAGTGGGTGTGAGTGGGTGTGAGTGAGAGCTGCCCCTGATTGGCTCAGCGCTGAGCCAATCAGAGGCAGCTCTCACTCACACCCATTCATGAATTCATGAATGGGTGTGAGAGCTGCCTCTGATTGGCTCAGAGCAGGGACCAATCAGGGGCAGCTCTCACTCACACCCACTCACACCCACTGCCGGCTGGCCGCGCTGAACTCCGTCTGCCGGGACAAGGTGAGTATATATATATTTTTTTATTTTTACACATTTCTGGATGAATTGCAGGAAAGGGCTTATATTTTTAAGCCCTTCCCGACAATTCATCCCGCGATCGCAGGCAGCCCATTGCTTTCATAGGAGCCGGCTGTATTGCCGGCTCCATTGAATTCAATGGGCAAACATCGTTGTTCTCTGCCACAGCTGTTACAGCTGTGGCAGAGAAGAATGATTTGTCTAGTATATGCTCTCAATGGGGTCGGCGCTGCTGCCGCCGGCCCCATTGAGCGCATATAGAGAAGAGAACAGGAATCGCAGATAGGTGCGATCTGCGATTTCTGTTCTGTAATTTATCGGACGAGCGCATAAAAAGCGCTCATGTGTCCTATACCATTGCAAAGCAATGGTTTTATAAAATCGCCGGACGCATGCGCAAATCACGCGAAGAAACACCCGTCTGACTAAGGCCTTAGACAGTTTCATAAATCTCCCTTTGTATGTATACGATGTGCACTTTCTGATAGACCAATGTTTTGTTACTATTGTATTTTTTCACTGGCAGTGGATATACTATTTTTTGACAGTGGCAAATATAAGCTCAATTGTAGCGCCATATGTAGTAAAAACCTGTTTCTGAAACAATACCTGCTTGGTTCTGGTACGGTATCTATTTAGTAAGCTTGGTTCTGGCTCCATATCTCTGAAGCAAACTTGTTTCTGGTACAATATCTATAGTATCCTTGTAGTAAGCTTGGTTGGAGCATTGTATCTATGAAAGTAGGCTTGATTCTGGTATGATATCTATGCTTAAGTTTCCAGTAAACTCATTTTATTTCTGTCAGCACCCACTGAAAATCACTCTTAGTTACACGACTAGATGCCTTTTACAGCTGTAGAAGCATTTTGGTTTTTGCAAAATAAGATGGCTTTAGTACCGTTTTTATGCAGCGAGCAGTCATTCACACTGCATTTTAAGTTGGAATTCCATCTCTCTGTTCTGTTTTTGGAGCAGAAAAACTGAAAATAATTGGAATTAAATGGTTTTGCTTTTTACCCCATTGTTTTCAATGGGATTTTTTTTTAAAATAAAAAGCAAACAGAAATTCTTCCGTTTGAAAACACAGAAACGAACTGAATCAAACAGAGTATTTCTGTCTCTCTACTCCAAAAATGGAATAGAGAGACAGAAATCCAAAATGGAGATTAAGTGCTAGTGTGAACAAGCCCTATACTTGGTTTTGTTACTGTATACAGTAGTGCCTTGACATACGAGTTTAATCCGTTCCGTGATGGAGCTCTTAAGACAAATGTCAAGTCACTTTTCCCCATTGAAATGAATTGAAACGCCATCAATGCGTTCAATGACATCATTGAATGGCTGTGATTGGTTAACCCAGCGCTGGCTTTCATTGGCTGATGCGGCACTGGATTAACCAATCAGAGCATTAGCTTGCTGGAGGCGGGGCATTCAAGCCCCGCATCCAGAAGGCAATGCTTTGTCAGCGTAGAAGAGGATGCGACAGCCTGCCGCAGCACTGCGGACCATCGTGAGGACCAAAATGAAGGCGATAGGTGAGTATTAGACACCCCCCCGCCTTAACCTCAGATTGCAAGCTGCTTGACTTGCAAGCAGGCTCATAACTTGAGTTTTTGCTCTTAAATCAGAGCAAAAATTCAGGGGAGAGCCTGCTCTCAAGTAAAAAAACTTAATCTGCCGCTAAGTGCAGTGTAGTGTACGTTTGACCAAACAGCCAGGTTGGCATGCCTGTCAGATCGCCATTAATAGCAGCATGTAAGGGGTCAAAAGGTGTTATCTGACAGCTTGGACCCAGCTCTGCCGGCCACAGGATTCCCTTGTGGGCCTTAAATTAGGCCACTGTAAAAACACGGCACCTAGCTTAAGGCCCCTTAGTGACGGATGTAAAAACCCGTATGGCTGGTCACTTACCGGGTAAACAGTAGGTCATTTTCTGATGATGCGCTACTCTGTGAAATAGATTTCTTGCACTTGCAAAAAGTGCTGAAGCATCCTTTGACAGACATAATCACTTAATAAGGAAAGAGCACATAAGCCCGCAGGGAGTAAGTCTCAGGAGCCCATCCTCAAGAGTGTCTGGTAGTAGAGCTAATTCAAGTCAAGACAGCCATGTAAACAGGAGAAGTCAGCACTTGTAGCACATCAATAGAATGTAATGCCAAGATTTATGCAAGCTACATTTAATTTAACTAGAACATAATGGAAAATTTAATGCGCGACCCAATTATTTCACAGACCCTGGCGGCACTTGGCCTGAACAACGTATTACTTAATGATGGTGATATATTTCTCTTTGTTGGCATGTTATGCTGTATAAGTACAACAGAAAACATGCATAATTGTCTGGCATTAAAAATAACATCTCATTTATTGGCTGAGCAAATAAAATAGGTTTAAACAGTATATTCAGAAAGTATTTGAACCCCTTCACCTTCTGTTATTCTACATTTTCTTAAGTTATTGCCTTATTCTAAAAGAAGTAATACTTATTTTGTTTCCATCCATCTACATACAATACACAATGGAAAGTGAAATTTGTTTTGGAGAGATTTCAATTAAATTATATAAAAAATGTATAATTGTAAAACTGAGCTTTGCATAACTATTTAGATCCTATGCTATTAACCCCTTCCCGCTCTAGGACGTACATTTACGTCCTGGAGCGTTGGGGTATGTATGAAGGGAGGTCGCGGGTGTTTATTATAGCTGACACCCACGGGTAATAGCTGCAATCGGCCGTACGGCCGATCACGGCTATTAACCCTTTAAATGCCATTGTCCATTCTGGCATGTCCCATATGCCCCTCCCCCCCCCCCCCGCGGTGAGATCAGGGGAGCCATGCAGGGGTCATGGCAGCTGGGGTCCTTTTGAAAGGCCCCAGAGCTGCCTTGAGAGACTGCCTATCAAGCCATCCCCGTGGGGTGGCTTGATAGGCTGCCTGTCAGAATGTCAGAATGCAGTATGACGTAATGCTATACTGCTGGAGCGATCAAAGCATCGCATGTTGTAGTCCCCCAGGAGGACTTAAAAGAAAAGTTAAAAAAAATCAATAATGTTTTATTAATTGTAAAAAAAAAAAGGAATAAAGAAAAAGTAGTAAAAAAAGTTTAAATCACCCCCCTTTTGCCATATCTATAATAAAATAATCAACATTATAAAATAAAAATACATATTTGGTATTGCCGCATTCGTAAAAGTCAGATCTATCAAAGTAGTGCATTATTTACCCCGCACGGTAAACATCGTCCGAAAAAAAAAAAGCGGCAAAAATTCACTTTTTGTTACCATGTCTCTCAGAAAAAACGCAATAAAAAGCTATCAAAAAGTCGTATTTATTGCAAATTGGTACTAACAGAAACTACAGGACATCCTGCAAAAAATGAGCCCTCGCACAACCAAGTTGACGGAAAAATGAAAAAGTTATTGTGCGCAGAAGATGGCAGCAGAAAATAATTGAAAAAAATTTATTGTCTTTGAAAAAAAAAAAAAATAGTACAGTAAAAAAAACTATACAAGTTTGGTATCGTAGTAATTGTACTGAACCATAGAATAAAGTTATTGTGTCGTTTTTGTTGCAGTTTGTGCGCCCTAGAAACAAGACGAACTGAAAGATGGCGGAATGTAATTTTTTAAAAATTTTACTCCACTTAGAATTTTTTAAAAGTTTTTCAGTACATTATATGGTACATTAAATAGCACCATTGAAAAATACAACTCGTCCCACAAAAACAAGCCCTCATACAGCGACGTCGATGGGTAAATAAAGGAGTTACGATTTTTTTAAAGGGGGGAAGAAAAAACAAAAATGGGGAAAAAAAGGGGCCGCGTCATTAAGGGGTTTAAAGTACTGAGGCAGGGATCAGCTGGGCCGACAGGGGAATGCAGGTGCCCCGAGCAACCGGGTCATCTGAGCAGGTAGGCTCAGAATGATACAGCAGCGGATGAGGCAGGACGTAGCCTCGGCCTACAACAGGTGGCACCAATAAGGGTACATACTAGGGCGATGTAAATGGCTGTAGCCACATATTCATGCAGTCCAGAACTCTTGCTCAGCAACCATTCAATAAACTTGAAACTTGCAAAGTAACAAACCACTCCTACTACTTACCAATATATCAGTCTCTGCCCAGCAAGTGATAACTCTGCAGAGGGCGTGTAATGGGACTGGTAGCGAAGCAGTCCCGCAGGAAGCACCGAATACAACTTGGACTTGTGTTATTAGGATAGAGAGTGGCTCTCCCTCATTGAGGGTATGGTGCTAGACATAGTCCAGAGGGAGTAGGACTCTGCAGCAGGACTTTGAAACTACCAAAGTAGAATTTCTCCACAGTGCACTTTCCTGCAGAGGCTACTATCACAGTGTGTTCCTCTACCGTACTCTAGTCTTTGGCTCTACCTCTTCCGTTTCCTGCTCAGAGTCAAATCCGCCCCCAATGTCATTGCACATTCCTCTGTTAAAGAGACAGGCACTATATATACAGTTACATCATTCTAATTAAAACAAACAGTGTGAAGTGTGGCCCCCTTACACTATGACACTCAAAGTTGAGCTCAATTGTATAAGGCTTCTGTTGATCATACCCCAGATATTTCTATAACTTGCCTGGAGACCAAATGTGGAAATTTCAACTGATTAACTAAGACTTGAAATGCTCACACCTGTAAATATAAAGATACCTTCATACGAAGTAACCCTCATTCAGATAGTCAGTCAGAAAAGTCGTTGAACCATACGAATGACAGTTGGTCATTTGTTTTTGCACAGTGTGATGATTGTTCATTAGTTTTTTGATGAGATATCATTCGTAGCGGGGATCTCTATGCAAATGCATTCACAAGTCGTTCAAGTACAAACAACCTTACACCAGGCAATTTTCGATCAACCAGCAGCTATTTGTTGGTAAACTAAAACAAAACGACTAGAGACTTATCTCCCTGCACCTTCATTGTCCACATTTAAACTGAACGTCTATTGTTTGAGTTCGCTCTTCCATGTCATTCGGCCAATAGTCATCCTGAGTAAAGGTACTTTAAGGTCCCGGATTTGAAAATGCAGGTCAGAGCAAAAACAAGACTCTGATGTGGAAGAAGCATATGTCAAGGCATAGATCAGAAAAGTTTACAAAAATTAGGGCAGCTTTGAAAGTTCTGAATAACTCAGTAGCCTCCATCATCCTGAAATGGTAAAAGACTGGAACCATCAGGACCCCACACTCAGCTAAACAGCAATGCAGGAGAAAGGCCTTGATCAGGCATGTGACCAAGAACCCGAGTCACTCTGATATTACTGCAGATTTCAGGTGTAGAGAGGAGAACCTTCCAGGAAAACCATCTCTCTGACAATTTACCAATCAGATCTTTATGGGAGAGTGGCCAGACAGAAGCTACTTCTCAGTTAAAGGCACATGTAGGCTTCTTGGAATTTGGAAATAGGCACTCTAAAGATATTCGGAGCATGAAAACCAAGATTCTCGAATCCAATGAAACCAAGAATGGTGGCTCTAATAGTTGAAAAAGGTGCCTTTCCAAATGCTGATTAAGGGGGGTTTTACATACAGTATTTTTCAGAAAAACGCCATGTTCTTAGTCACATTTCTAAGTTTTTTTTTGTGACAAGTTGCTTCAGGATACTCAACCCTAACCATGATGATAACTCAGTTTATTATGGTTGAAGGAATAAAAATCTGAAGTAATTTTCTGATTTTGTGTAAATTGAACATGTTTAGTA
This sequence comes from Eleutherodactylus coqui, assembly GCF_035609145.1. Taxonomy (NCBI): domain Eukaryota; kingdom Metazoa; phylum Chordata; class Amphibia; order Anura; family Eleutherodactylidae; genus Eleutherodactylus; species Eleutherodactylus coqui. The sequence goes on from NC_089838.1 coordinate 113,862,225, forward strand.
CCAGTACACTTGATATTATCAAAGTGCTAACGACCACTTGTCAATCAGTCTGTGTGTGTGATGTGTGAATTACATGCAGAGTTTGACAGCACCTGTGATGTCAGTTACCGACTCTTAGCTCCGCCCCTGATCACATGAAGGTGATGTCATCACAGGTCCTTTATCCTCCTTCTGCACTGAATGAGGAATTATGGGCAGACTAGATCCCCCACAAACCCCTGTAGCCTTGCTTGCTATGGATACAGCAGTACTCAGTCTGGAAGTTTGTACCTGCTTGTGAGACATTTTGACACCTGTGTGGAGACTCCAATAAATGACAACTCACAAATTTACACATACATGGCTCATGTGCTGACAGGATCTGTGATGATGCCACTGTCATGTGATCTGTCACATGGTCTCTGAGCTAAATGAGGGATTATGGGCAGAATACATCCCCCCACAAAGCCCTGTGGCCTCAGTTGCTATGGATACAACAGTACTCAGTCCGGCAGTTTGTAGCTGGTTGTGAGACAGCTGCACACATGTGTAGAGACTCTAATAAGTGACACCTCACAAATGTCCACATACATAGCTAGCAGTGCATATTCACCAACAACATTGAAGCATAGTCCTTCCCCACTATCTTCACATCTACTGAACGTGATATCATGTCATCTCAAGAGCTAATGCGCCAACAGCAGTCCAGCCTTCATCTAATCGTCAACTATTGTCCAGTGTTGAAACAAACCTTCACTGCCATGCAAAAATGTCACTACAGGGGGTTCAACGTCTTTGTGAAGCTAATGCAACTTACATGATACAAGCCACAATTTCACCTCAGCGAGCAGCTTTAGTTTGTAAATCACATGCTTTTTATATGCAAAAGCAACTAGGGAATGTCTTCTCAGCGAGCAGTCGAATTTCGTAAATCACGTGCAGCTCATATGCAAAAGCAACAAGTGAACCCGGCTCCTCAGCAAGCAGTTGACGTTTGTAAATCACATGCAGCTCATATGCAAAGCAACCAGCAAACATGTCTCCTCAGCGAGCAGCTGAAGTTCGTAAATCACATACAGCTGATATGTGAAAGCAATGACCGAACATGTCTCCTCAGCGAGCAGCTGAAATTTGTAAATCACATGCAGATTATGTGCGAAAGCAATGAGCCAATGTGTCTCCTCAGCGAGCTGCTGAAGTTCATAAATCACGTGCAGCTCATTTGTGAAAGCAGCAAGCAAACATGTCTTCTCAGCGAGTTGCTGAAGTTCATAAATTACGTGCACTGCACGGAAATATTTTGACTAACTCCAGTCTCTTTCACTATATTTATATTAGTAAGTGGCACATTGCGCCACCAGAGACACTGGTACTAATATTTCACTATGGATTGACTGGTAATATGGAAAATATATCTTAAAGGGAAACTATCACCTACTTTTAGCCCTATGAGCTTAACTTATCTGCTAAAAGTACGTGACCCGCTGAGTCTGCGGATGTAAGTGCTATACTTACCTCCTCCGTCATTCCTCTGGTGTCAGCGCTGGAAGCATTAAGCGGCACTGCTATGTAGTCCACCAATTCTAATTTTATAATGGGCAGATTACTTAGCAGCATCGCTCAATGCCATTCAGAGACAGTGTTCAGCGCTCACACTGGCAGAACACTGAGGAAGGTAAGTTTATATACTTACACCCCTGGACTTAGCGGGTCACCTACATTTAGCCCATAAGCTTAGCATATAGGGCTAAAAATAGGTGAAAGACTAATTAATTATAAGAAAGACATCTCTAGTACATAATAATAATATATTTAGGCCTCTTTCACACGAGCTACAAAATTGTGAGACTTTGTAGCGATGCAAAAGCGCTACAAACCGCATGTATGTGAAGCCCATGATTTCCAATGGGTTTCTTCACATGAGAGATATTTTGTAGCCTGAAAGAACCCATTGGAAACCATGAGCATCAAGTACATGAGTTTTGTAGCGATGTCACATTGCTACAAAATATTGCATTTGTAGCCCATGTGAAAGAGGCCTTTGGGCTCTTCCACACTTGCGTTTTCTTGCAGGTTTTTTTTTACGTGATATCGCTGCACTTTTTTAACGTGAATGAATATCAATGGGACTTTCTAATGTTAAAATGACATCACTGAATGGCTGTGATTGGCTCATCGAGTGCCGGATGTGATTGGCGGCTGGCACTCAATTAGCCAATCACAGCGCTCGCTTTGCTGGAGGCGGGGTTTTCAAAGCCCCGTCACCAGCAGAAGCTCCGCTGTGAGACGAGGAGGACGCAGCTTACCGTAGCGCCCCCCAAGACCATCGGGACACCGCAGAGCAGGTGAGTATTGTGGGGTTTTTTTGTGGGGCACCTGAGTGTGGTCCTATTTTCCAGGTCCTTATATTTCAAGCCTCCCCCGAAAACCCGATAGGTCTTACTATCGGGGTAGGACCTCTTTTTGGGGAAATACAGTAACAGATACTAGTTTGAAAATTACTACAATTGGTATTGTTATATTGGTAAGGTATTGCAGTACGCTAGTGTATTCAGGAGACTACTTAAAGGGGTTGTCTCGAGGAAGCAGTGAAATTTTTTTTTTGCCCAGTCCCCCTAATTAAGCATACATTACTAAGCCCCCCTGTAAATGACTTTTCTAGCTGGTTTGTACTTACAGTTCCAGTGTTTCAGCAACTTATAAAAAGTTTCCCCAACATGGCCGCCGGCTTTTTTCCCGTCGCTTGCTGTAGCCCGACGTGCGCGCTCCCGAGACGCTACCAGCTGTGTCTTCCTGACAACCAGACGCCCCGCGGCCGACCAGTCACCCACCGCCAGGCAGCAGGTAACCGGCGCTAGCCCCCGGCTCCCCTGCGCTAGCCCCGGCTTCCCCGCGCTAGCTACGGCTCCCCAGCGGTAGGCCCCGGGGCCCAGCGGTATGCTCCGGGGCCGAGCGGTAGGCTCCCTGGCCCAGCGGTAGGCTCCGGTGCCCAGCGGTAGGCTCTGGGGCCACAGCGGCAGTCAGTCACGCGTCACTCCCGTCAGTCCGTCACCCATCACTTACCTGGGTGGCTGGGCTGGGCTGGGCGGCTGGGCTGGGCTGCTGGGCTGGGCTTCTCGGCTGGGCGGCTCCAGTTTCTGCACCTTCCTCTAACAGAGGATGGTAGCAGAATGGCCGCTCCAGCACGCTCCCGAGAAGATACAGCTCGTCTGCGCATGCGCAGAAGAGCTGTAGCGGCGAGCACACTGAAGCGGCTCGTGCTCAGAGCAGAAGACCGGACTGCGCAAGCGCGTCTAAAAAAGCAAGCCGCCAGCGAATTTAGACAGAACCATGGAGACGAGGACGCTATCAACGGAGCAGGTAAGTGAATAACTTCTGTATGGCTCATATTTAATGCACGATGTATATTACAAAGTGCATTAATATGGCCATACAGAAGTGTATAACCCCACTTGATTTCGCGAGACAACCCCTTTAAGGTTGGAAAGAAACTAAATGTTACTGTATCAGGGTATGCACGGTGTACATGATTGTCCATTGTTTATTTGCCCCAGACTTAATTCTAAGGCTGCCTTCATACAGGTGAGAAAATAGCGCAAGATTTGTGCATGGCGAGATGCACAAATCTCACACGAATATGAACTCTATTCTTCTGAATGGGGTCATACACATGAGCGATTTAAAAAAAAAAAATTTCTGCATAGAACTGAAATGCGATGCTATGCGGGAAACAGATTGCGGCATGTCCTTTCTTGCTGCATGCTCTTGCATTGCAGTGCCCATTGTTTTCAATGGGAGAAACTGCGCAATCCTCTGCAGCGGCTGTGACAGCTGTGGTGGGACATGCTTCTTACCCGCAGTGATGCAAGGCTGTTTTGCCATGAAAATGACTCGCATCCCTGGGGAACTGACATGTTGGGAAGCGCAATATGGGGGCGGGAATTCACAACCCTATATCATGCTCGCCTGTGTCAAGTTAGTCTAAGATCCTTCATCCAGAAATAAAACATTAATTAACTGTATTAATCAAAAAGAGCCTAAACTGAATGGCTGCAAAGGACTGCAGATAACGTGGTCTAATCGCCTGTAGATGTAAGGTTTGTATCTGCCCTGCTATGGTTAGTAACTATGTGGATATCCCATATCTTGAGTATAAGTTGAGATGTCAATACAGAATTGTGCAGCTGCAGCGTTTTATTGCTTATAGATGACTAAACAAGAAATACACCTTGACAACTCTTTAAAAGCATTCATATAATATTTACATGGGCAGATTATCTGTGATATGGGGTCGGACGAATATTGCTATGATTGTTCATCCCCATAGAGCTGTCATTGGTTGGCTGCTGCATTTTTCCACTTGCAAAAACGTGCCAATCAGCTGATGAATTAATGTTTATTCATTTGTCTGCTGACCATTTGCACTTTAAGGGCTTAGGGCTCATGTCCACGGGGAAAATCAGGCCCGCTACGGATTCTCCATGCATTAAATTAACAATTACTCACCTCTCCTCACGCTCCGGATCTTCTCTTCTTTGCGGCTTGATCTCTCCGTCACGGCCGGATCTTCTTTCTTCGGCCCGGCGGATGTCCTCGGCACGCCGGCTGCGTGCAGCGCGCATGCGCCGGGCACATCCGCCCGGCCGAAGAAAGAAGATCCGGCCGTTAAGAAGGAAGATCAGGCCACGAAGGAAGGAAAATCTGCATCACCCGCAGCAGGTGAGTGTAATTCAGGCGCGGGTCTCCCGCGGACCCGGACGGCTTCCATAGACTTCAATAGAAGCCTACGGGAGCTGTCCCCGTGGGAGACCCGAACTAAAATGGAGCATGTCCATTTTTTTTCATGCTCCATGATTTTTTAAATTCACTTTTGATTGACCATCCGTGGGTATTTATCTACCTGCGCGTGTTCAATGCATTCCTATGGAGCTACGGATCCGCGTGCGGGTGAAGAGTTAAAATCCGCTGCGGATTTTAATTCTTCTTTTCCCAGTCGACATGAGGCCTTATTCAGACGACCGTATATCGGCTGCGTATTCACGCCGGCCAATATACGGCGTCCCTCTCTGCAGGGGGAGGAGGCTGGAAGAGCCCGCAGCAGTGCTCTTAGCTCCCGCCCCCTCTCTGCCAACACTCCACCCCCTCTCCGCCCCTTCTGCACTATTTGCAATGAGGGAAGGCGGGATGGAGGCAGAGCTAATTCCCGGAACTTAGAGTGAATACCCGGACGATTTACGGTTGTCTGAAGCCGCCCTTACACCGTTGAATGAGCAGGCAAAAGAACATTCAGGGAAATGTTCTTGTTCGATTATCAGGATGTGTAAAAAAACTTTTAAGAAGTTAGACATGTTGTACCTACAGGTCACTGCATTTAGTTACGGAAGAGGCCACATAGCCAAAATGTGTGAATCCGGCTTTACACATTCAAATTTTTTCTTTTTTTACTCAAATGTGGTTACTCCAAAAGGCTTACTGCTGCTTTACAGAATTAACATAAAGTAATAATACAACTATGTAGGTATAATGTAGATTATCAGTGAAATATGTTTTTGACAGAAATTGGTCAGTAGGGCTACAACTTCCCTTTGTTTAATCTCTCTGCACTCTTAAGTATTTACCAGTAAGTAAGGGTTAAAGAGACAATAGCAAAGAACACATCATGTCAAGAATGGACAGGAAAGGTCATGATGGAAGATTAGGCATTTAATCAACATGACTGCTTCTTACATTGAAGGCATCATAAGGACTGCCCTGGCCTACATAATGAGATGTTATTCCTATTCTTGTGCTCTGGATAATATGCTCAGGAGGGGAATGTGCTGTAACCTGATGAATTTAAATGATCTTCTGCTGTTCCGTAGCAGGAATTAAACAAGTATATCCCAGCAACAAGGTGATGTTCCTGTAAAACAATGTCATACAGTGCTGGAAATGACCTGTACCATGCATGAAGTGTAGAAGGCCACCTGGGGCCACAGGGGTCTCAGAAGGGTTTTGAGAATGAGGAGCATGGAGAGGATTTTGAAGGGACTGCTGGAGGATCTGAAGCAGTCACTGGTCCCAACATTGTGCCAGAAGAGGCGCTATGAACCATTACTCTCATCGCGCACTTGTCATAATACTCTCGGTTGCATCGGAAGCAGCCCGGTTGGTATGTTAATGCAGACATGCTGGTGTGCTGAGAAGTGGAACTTTAATGCTTAGAGAGTGAAGAAATAAACAGTATCTCGTAATCCCCTCATATAGTGACGTAGCTGCACTCATGAGCTAGAGCTGACCTTCTGTCGGCTGCACTGCAAACTTTCGAATCTATTTGGTTTCTTTCAGCAGACAAAACTCATTGAAGTAGAGTAATACAGGGCAATACGTTCTGCATATTTCGTTGGGACATGTGTTCCCAAAGAAGGCACTCAACGGGAGGCTTTAAGATTAGAGATGAGCGAGCATACTCACTAAGGGCAATTACTCGATCGAGCATTGCCCTTAGTGAGTACCTGCCCGCTCAGGAGCAAAGATTCGGCTGCCGTCAGCGGGCGGGGAGCTGCGGGGGAGAGCGGGGAGAAACGGAGGGGAGATCTCTCTCCCTCTCACCCCCCCCCCACGATACCCCCTGCTGACTGCCGCAACTCACCTGTCACCAGCGCCGGCAGCCGAACCTTCTCTGCTGAGCAGGGAGATACTCGCTAAGGACAATGCTCGATCGAGTAATTGTCCTTAGCGAGTATACTCGCTCATCTCTATTTAAGATACGTCTCGCCTACATGCTGCTCTATCACACACTAATCTCTATCCAGTTTAACCGGGCACTTCCGGTGGAAGCCCAGCCACGCCACTCCCCTAGAACGAAAGGGAAATAAGGTCCAAACAGATCATAAACATTCAACTAGGGAGGCAGCAACATTACAAACATATGTGTACCATCTTTGTACAGACTATAGCATTAAATAAACAGCTTTCCATGTAATTCCACAAGTACTTGTAATAAGGATACCCCCCCGCCTTACAGAAACATAACTATCACACAACTATCACATAGTTCCAATATACCATCTTAAGGCATCTTGCAGTATACATCGAATTGGTCTAGATAGAACAAACCTTGGGTACACGTGGGTACTGTCAGCACATGCTAAAGTGGTCAACCCATCAGCAAGAACTGCTGAATCACTACTGATGGCTTTGCTGAGTACAATGTGTGCTAGGATGTATAGCATCCATTACTCTAGCAGTAAAGTGCAGCATTCAACCTAAAAAGTCCATAAAAATTAGGCTGCAGTTTTGCCAATTTTTGAGGCTGCATCTCTTCATTGCTTACTGTATCATTTGTGTGTTTTTATGATAATCTGTAGAAGATGATTGATGTTCGGATGAATTTTCTCCAATTAGCCATGATGCATAAATGAGGGATGGTTATTGTTTAGACACCCATTTGCTAAAAAATTGAAACAGAAAAAATTGATTTACTTTACTTTTAGGCTCTATAAATTTTAGCATAAAGTGAGCTCATTCGCTCATTAATTAGATTAATGGCTGGAACAATTATGGTCATGTGTCTCCTAACAATAAATATTGTGCTTTACATGATGTGGCACTATAAGTCAACTTACTATTGCATCTAAGAATTTACATTTACATCCAACAAAATCTCACTTTAAAGATAATACAATTTTTAATCGTTTGTGTATATATGCATGCAAAAGTCTTACATTTAGAGGAATTTTCCAGGACTTCCATATTGATGAGGATAGGTGACCAATTTCTGATCAGCAGCGGTCTGCAGTTGAGGATCCCTGATGATCAACTGTCTAAAGGGGCTGCGACTCTTGGGTAAGCGCCGCTGTTACTTCACTACCTGCCAGACACAGTGCTATACATTTCATAGCAGCTGTGCCTGGTAATGCAGCTCATTCCCATTCATTTGAATGGGACTGATAAACATGACATTAGAGGCCTGAGAAGAAGTCACGGGGCTCACATGAACGCTGTGGCCTTTAAATCAGCTAATCGGTGAGATTTATGAGCAGCAGACCCCTACGGATCTGATATTGATAACTTATGTTAAAGGGGTTTTGTCATAAAAAAAACAACACTTATCTATTCCTCCCCAGGCAGTCACATCTTCTACTCACCCATCTTCTCCTGGCTCCTGCAGTCCCCGGGTCACCGCACCACAGGCCGGCTGGATCCTCTTCTTCTGTTATGCTGCAGCTTTCTTCTTCTGGCAGGTCACTGTCTAGCAGGAAGCGCCAGATGCTATGCCGGGCTATTGCCTTGACTGTGCATGCGAGTTTTCTTGCAGTGTTAGTATAGGAACTCTCGCGGCGAGACAGAGTGCATGCGCAGTCTTGGCATTAGCCCGGCATAGCATCCGGCGCTTCCTGCTAGGCATTGAACTCTACGTCACTAGTGATGTAGCGTACATTGACCTGCAGTAAGAAGACTAAGCTAATGTACGCTTCTTCACCGGCCGGGAGGAAGTGAGGTGACTCAGAGGGACGCCAGGAGAAGATTGGTGAAGAGAAGGTGCAGTAAGTAGACTGCCTTGGGAGGAATAGGTAAGTATTGATTTTTTTTTTAATGACAGAACACCTTTAACACCTTAAGGATGCAACAATTTTTGGCGGATTTTCATCTTCATTTTTCAAAAGGCATAATATTTTTATTTTTCCGGCGACGTGGCCGTATAAGGGCTTGTTTTTTGCGTGGCGAACTGTAGTTTTTATTGGTGCTATTTTTGGGTACATAAGACTATATTGTAAAACTTTTATTAATTTTTTTTTATGATAGCAGGGAGAGAAAACGCATCAATTCTGCCATAGATTTTTTTTTTTACAGTGTTAATCATGCTGCATGAATGACACAATACATTTTTTCTGTGGGGCGGTACGATTACAACAATACCAAAATCGCTGCATTCAAAGTCCTATAACTTTTTTCTTTTTTCATGGATGATAAGAAGGGCCATGCTGCAGGATAAAACCTGTCACCGACTTCTGTCATTGCATATAATTCCACCCTATCATTCAAACTTTTTGTAGATGAAGCAGACTCTTACGATACTGAGAAATGAGTCAACATGAGACCCCCGTAGCAAAATGTGTAAGGGGATATGTAAGGTTATGATTATAGTAATTGCTGCAACCTGGGTCTTCTTCTCCATTGTTTGCCCTTCGGTGGTCTACATTCCACTGTAGAATGTTTTCCTCGGTCATCTCAATTTAGAGACCCCGTTTAAGCGGAGTCAGTCTCCCACAGTTGTTGAGCCTCATAATAGCTGCCCTTTTAAATCCACCCATGCTAGGAATTATAGCTGAAAGCATTGTGCAAAAAGATTAGCATAAATGTAAAGCTGAAGGGTATTAGAGTGACACTCCCTCCCGGGTGTATTCACTCTTGTTTTGTCCCTTTAATTCCAACAAGGACTGAGTTCCAATGTGTTAAATACAATGTGTGATCTGTGGACATGGCGCAACAGAAGTGCTGGGAAAGAAGACGTAAATGAGTTTTCAAAAATGTGCGTGCTGTTTGATTCTGCGTCACCAGAAGTGTCAGTCAGTGGATAAACGCGTGTAATTCTCATTAATGGTTAACTGATGTTAACTATTAGGGCGCCCACCCACTGGCGATTTTTTTCCCTGCGAAATTCGCAGCATTTTTTTCTCTGCAGGGGTCTATGGGACTTGTAATGTTAAAATCGCGATCGCGCAAAATCGCAATTTACCGCGAAATCGCGATTTTGCGCGATCGCGATTTTAACATTACAAGTCCCATAGACCCCTGCAGAGAAAAAAATGCTGCGAATTTCGCAGGGAAAAAAAATCGCCAGTGGGTGGGCGCCCTTAATTGTATGAATAACAGTTCCGTTAATGCATATTTAACTGTTTGCATTATTTTACTGGAAGCCTTTGGTGGTCCTCCTTTAACCCCTTAAGGACGTGACACTAAGACACAAGTATTTTAGTGGTTCTGCTGTGGGCTCTGCAAAACCAGGTAACTGAAAGCTACAGAGGGCATGATCTGCAAGACAAAGAACCAGAGCTAGTGGGGACCACCGGCCTGACAAAAGACGCATTTACTTCTGTTCCAGGAATACCCCTGTATCAAGGAGAAAACCATCGAATGAAGAGCCACCATTGCCACTTGTGAACTGTGGCTATGTAGGCTGATATGCAAACGTGATGATGCTTTATTGAACAACTCCAGGTTTCAGCAGAACAGCAATGTCCTTTATGAAGACAACAAGCATGTTAAAAAATCCCAGCAGTCCAAGGCTCCAAGATGTAGAGAGAGCACACGAACAACTAAAGAATAGTGGGCAAAGGGCAGCAGGGACCGCAGTTACCCTTGCTCTCAGTTCTCACTTTTTCACAAAGCTATAGTCCAACTTGAACCTCCACCGATTTAAAAGTCTCATTCCAAGATGGCAAAGCCTTTTTTAACCCTTTCCAATCCACTGTCTGACATCTGAAGACATTCTGATTGAAGACTGTACAGCTCCGATGTCGGAAGACGTCTGGCAGGGTATTCTCACTGTATATTACTGTCCGCTCTGTTGTCGGGAGCCTCTCCAGCATGTCCCATAACACAGTACTGGCTCTAGCCAGCAGATAGCACCATTGTATAATGGCAGAAAGAGAAAGCCCCCTAGGAATCTCTGAATCCAAAATTGGATTGCAAAGGGTTAATATATAGCAATGTATATCTTGCATATTGAATGGAGAGCTTCACAATAAATGCACATAGAGCAGTGGAAAGGTGAGTGAGGTCTTTCCATGTATGAGTCCGGCTTCACACGGCCGTGACGGGCTCCGCCGTGGAATTCACGGCGCCCCCCCAGAGATCCCAATACTTACCTGCGGATCCGGCGTCCCAGGTCCCGCATGACGCTTCGGCGCGCATGCGCAATAGAGCGTGTGACGTGCCGTAGCGTCATATGACACGCCCACAGCGTCACATGACGCGGCAGCAGTAGGCGGGGAAGCGGTTTCACGCTATCTTCCGCTGTGCTACAGTGGAAGATAGCGTGACGGACGGCTTCCATTGACTGCAATGGAAGCCGTCCGCGCGTACACACGCGGAAAATAGAGCATGCCGCGGGTGAGGACGGGTGATTTTACGGTGTGGAATTCCGCTCCGTAAGCATTGTCCTATTAGGTTCAATAGAACCTAATAGCTGCGGGCAACGCAGCGGATTTCCGCCACGTATTACGCAGCGGAAATCAGTCCGTGGGAAGGGGCCCTAATAGGACATCCTGGTACACATGCTAGGGTGATACTTGTATACCTGCATAGGGAGCAGAGTCACACATACACATCACTGCATATTTTCCCAAACAGGAACAGACCTATCGCAGGAAGATCATTTACCTTGAATAGGATAGCCTAGTCAGAGGCCAAACATAGAGTAAATATAAAAATGCACTAGAGATGAGCGAGCACCAAAATGCTCGGGTGCTCGTTGCTCGAGTCAAACTTTCCGCGATGCTCGAGGGTTCGTTTCGAGTAACGAACCCCATTGAAGTCAATGGGCGACTCGAGCATTTTTGTATATCGCCGATGCTCTCTAAGGTTTTAATTGGTGAAAATCTGCAAAACCCAAGAAAGTGCTGGAAACGACACAGAAACGGATATGGCAGTCGAGGGGCAACATGCTGGGCTGCATCTCAAGTTCCCAGGTCCCACTATTCAGCCACAATAGCGCCAAGAGTGGGCCCCCCTAACAATTTTTACTTCGGACAAACCCTCATTAGCAAGGCACACCTTAGCTAAGCACCACACTACCTCCAACTAAGCACAAGCACTGCCTGTGGGACACACCGCTGCCTCTTCTCCTGGGTTACATGCTGCCCAACCCCCCCCCCGCACGACCCAGTGTCCACAGCGCACACCAAAGTGTCCCTGCGCAGCCTTCAGCTGCCCCCAGGCCACACGCTGGCCTCACAGCCACACCACCCTCATGTCTATTTATAAGTGCGTCAGCCATGAGGAGGAACCGCAGGCATACACTGCAGAGGGTTGGCAGGGCCAGGCAGCGACCCTCTTTAAAAGGGGCGGGGTGATAGCCCACAATGCTGTACAGAAGCAATGAGACATCCAATCCTGTGCCACCTCCGTCAGAAGCTGCAAACGTGGGCATAGCAATGGGGAATCCATGTGCCACACAGTATTCATTCTGTCAAGGTGTCGCATAGCTCAATCCACACTGCAAGGGGAAAGCCGTCAGCGCTCTGCCCTCTACCCAAGTCAGTCAGTGTCTTTGTGCCAGACAGGTCAAACACGGCGATGGGAACTAAGTTTGCACCAACAGCATAGGGGGGTCCTAGGAAGCCCAAGACATGAACAAAAAATTGAACTGAGCGGCCAAACATGGCAGACTTGCACCGCGCCCACGACATAGGCCTCGGCCCACAGCTTCAGCAATCCTAGGCAGGAAGTGGACTTTCACTGCACCAAGGACATAGGCCTCTGCACAAACCCTCAGCAATCGCGGGCATACAGCGGACTCCTATGCTAGCGTAGCTGTGCACGTCTCATTAGCGCTGTATTGCTCCTGTAGTTTGTCCCAATGCAGTGCCCCGGATAGTAGAGCTAACGTCAGATTAAATACAGGTGGGCTTCGGCCCGCACTGCATGCCCCAGTCAGACTGGGTTTTTTTATAAGTAGACACAGGCAGGTACAACTCCCTATTGTGAAGTCCATGTGGACCGACAGCATTGGAAGGTCCCAGAAAGCCACAGGCGGTACATAAATAAATCCCATTGCATTGCCCAGCACAGCTGAGGTAACGTCAGATTAAATGCAGGTGGGCTTCGGCCCACACTGCATGCCCCAGTCAGAGTGGGGTTTTTAATACACAGACACAGGCAGGTACAAATCCCCTATGTGAAGTCCCTATGGACCAACAGCATGGGTGGCTCCCTGGAACCCACCAGCGGTACATAAATATATCCCATTGCAGTGCCCAGCACAGCTGAGGTAACGTCAGATTTAATGCAGGTGGGCTTCGGCCCACACTGCATTCCCCAGTCAGACCGGGGTTTTTAATACATAGACACAGGCAGGTACAACTCACTAATGTGAAGTCCGTGTGGACCGACAGCATGGGTGGCTCCCTGGAACCCATCCGCGGTACATAAATAAATCCCATTGCAGTGCCCTGGACAGCAGAGCTAACGTCTGATTAAATACAGGTAGGCTTCGGCCCACACTGCATACCCCAGTCAGACTGGGTTTTTTTATAAGTAGACACATGCAGTTACAACTCCGTGTGGACCGACAGCATGGGTGGGTCCCAGAAAGCCACCTGCGGTACATAAATAAATCCCATTGTATTGCCCAGTACAGCTGAGGTAACGTCAGATTAAATGCAGGTGGGCTTCGGCCCACACTGCATGCCCCAACCTGACCGGGGTTTTTAATACATAGACACAGGCTGGTACAAATCCCCTATGTGAAGTCCCTGTGGACCCACAGCATGGGTGGCTCCCTGGAACCCACTGGCGGTACATAAATATATCCCATTGCAGTGCCCAGCACAGCTGAGGTAACGTCAGATTTAATGCAGGTAGGCTTCGGCCCACACTGCATGCCCCAGTCAGACTGGGGTTCTTTATAAGTAGACACATGCAGTTACAACTCCGTGTGGACCGACAGCATGGGTGGCTCCCTGGAACCCACCGGCGGTACATAAATAAATCCCATTGCATTGCCCAGCACAGCTGAGGTAACGTCAGATTAAATGCAGGTGGGCTTCCCATTGCAGTGCCCTGGACAGCAGAGCTAACGTCAGATTAAATGCAGGTGGGCTTCGGCCAAGAATGCTTTCATAGTTGGAGGAGGTGGACGGGAAAGTTTTTGAGGCAGTACGTGTCCTGTCCCCGTGTCCGTGGTTATATGCACCTTCCCAGTGACCGCGTCGCTGAAAAGTTGTCGCGCCTGTGGAACCTAGTAGCGTGGCCTCGCCACCATCATGTCTTTGGGAAGCCTCCGTTTCCACTACCCTGTAACATTGCAGTAGCAGCAGTATAGGCAGAGCCGAGAATTAGTAACATTTCAGCGGTACGAGTATGCACAAACCCCTGTAACATTTCATTGGCAGCAGTGAGGACAGACCCCAGTAACATTTCATTTGCAGCAGTATACACAGACCCCAGTAACATTTCAGTAGTATCAGTATAGACAGACCCCAGTAACAGTAACGTAGAAGCAGTATGGGCAAAGCAGCAGATTCACATTTCCCTGGCAGCAGTGTAGGGAGAGCATAGTATTGGTAAGATTTCAGTAGTAGGAGTATAGACAGGCCCCAGCAACAGCAATGTAGAAGCAGTAGAGACAAAGCATCAGATTCACATTTCCCTGGCAGCAGTGTAGGGAGAGCGTAGTATTGGTAAGATTTCAGTAGTAGGAGTATAGACAGGCCCCAGCAACAGTAACGTAGAAGCAGTATGGGCAAAGCCCACTATTAGTTACATTTCTGTTATAGCAGTATAGACCTGCCCCAGTAACATTTCGGTTGAAGCATTATGGGCAGAGCCCAGTATTAGTAAAATTACAGTAGTAACAGTATACACCAAGCAAGGTAACATTTCAGGAGCAGTAGTATCGGCAGACCGAAGTAACATTTCTGTTGCTGAAGTATAGTCAGACCCCTGTAGCATTACTGTGGCAGAAGTATAGGTAGGCAGAACAGAGTTACATTTCTTAAGCAAATGTGTAGGCCAACCCCAGACACAGTGGTGTACCATGAGTGCAGGCGAAGCCCATAAAAATTACTTGGATTACATTGTAGGCGAGGGCCCGAAAAATTGTTGTACCGACAGTACAAATGTACCCCAGAAAAATTGCCCATGCCCAACCCAGAGGGCAGGTGAAACCCATTAATCGCTTAGCGTACTGTGGCTTAATTTTTAACTAGGCCTGGAGGCAGCCCAGTCTAAAAAATAATAGGTTCAGGAGGAAGTTTCAATGCTTTAATGAGAATTGAAACAGATAAATATTATTTAGAAAAGTTATATGAACCTTTTGGCCCACAGAAAAATTGCCCATTGGCGGTGATTACGAGAGGTTTCAGGAGCAGGAGCCGGAGGAGGAGGACGAATACCATACACAGATTGACAAAGTTCTTTAGGTAGCGCTGCTGTCCGCTGGTGGAATAGAGAAGTCTGGGGAAATCCAGGCTTTGTTCATCTTTATGAGTGTAAGCCTGTCGGCGCTGTCAGTTGACAGGCGGGTACGCTTGTCCGTGATGATTCCCCCAGCTGTACTAAACACCCTCTCTGACAAGACGCTAGCCGCAGGGCACGCCAACACCTCCAGGGCATACAGCGCGAGTTCGGGCCACATGTCCAGCTTTGATACCCAGTAGTTGTACGGAGCAGAGGCGTCACGGAGGACGGTGGTATGATCGGCTGCGTACTCCCTCACCATCTTCTTACAGTGCTCCCTCCGACTCAGCCTGGACTGGGAGCCATAAAGCTGTCAAAGGCCTTGGAGAGTGTTCCCCTGCCTGCGCTGAACATGCTGCCTGATCTCTGCGCCTCCCCTTCTACGTGGCCCTCGGAACTGTGCCTTCTGCCACTAGCGCTGTCAGATGGGAAGTTTACCATCAGTTTCTCCACAGGGCCCTGTGGTATTGCATCACTCTCAAACCCCTTTCCTCTTCGGGAATGAGAGTGGAAAGGTTCTCCTTATACTGTGGGTCAAGCAGTGTGTACACCCAGTAATCCGTAGTGGCCAGAATGCATCTAACACGAGGGTCACGAGAAAGGCATGCTAACATAAAGTCAGCCATGTGTGCCAGGGTACCTGGACGCAACATATGGCTGTCCTCACTAGGACGATCACTTTGAGTATCCTCCTCCTCCTCAGGCCATACACGCTGAATGAATGAGAGGCAAGCAGCATGGGCACCCTCTGCAGTGGGCCTAGCTGTCTCTTCCTCTTCAGGCTCCTCCCACTCCTCCTCCTCCACGCGCTGAGATATAGACATGAGGGTGCTCTGACTATCCAGCGACATACTGTCTTCCCCCGCCTCCGTTTCCGCCCGCAAAGCATCAGCCTTTATGCTTTGCAGGGAACTTCTCAAGAGGCATAGCAGGGGAATGGTGACGCTAATGATTGCAGCATCGCCGTTCACCATCAGGGTGGACTCCTCAAAGTTTCCAAGGACCTGGCAGATATCTGCCATCCAGGCCCACTCCTCTGTAAAGAATTGAGGAGGCTGACTCCCACTGCGCCGCCCATGTTGGAGTTGGTATTCCACTATAGCTCTACGCTGCTCATACAGCCGGGACAACATGTGAAGCGTAGAGTTCCACTGTGTGGGCACGTCGCAAAGCAGTCGGTGCACTGGCAGATTAAACCAATGTTGCAGGGTGGCAGCGTCCGTGTTGGACTTGCGGAAATGTGCGCTGACCCGGCGCACCTTGCCGAGGAGGTCTGACAAGTGTGGGTAGCCTTTCAGAAACCGCTGAACCACCAAATTAAAGACGTGGGCCAGGCATGGCACATGCGTGAGGCTGCCGAGCTGCAGAGCCGCCACCAGGTTACGGCCATTGTCACACACGACCATGCCCGGTTGGAGGCTCAGCGGCGAAAGCCAGCAGTCAGTCTGCTCTGTCAGACCCTGCAGCAGTTCGTGGGCCGTGTGCCTCTTCTCTCCTAAGCTGAGTAGCTTCAGCACGGCCTGCTGACGCTTGCCCACCACTGTGCTGCCGCACCGCGCGACACTGACTGCTGGCGACGTGCTACTGCTGACAAGTCTTGATTGCGAGGTAGAGGTTGCGTTGGAGGAGGAGGAGGAGGAAGGTTTAGTGGAGGTGGCATACACCGCCGCAGATACCAGCACTGATCTGGGGCCCGCAATTCTGGGGGTGGGTAGTACATGAGCGGTCCCAGGCTCTGACTCAGTCCCAGCCTCCACTAAATTCACCCAACATGCCGTCAGGGAGATATAGTGGCCCTGCCCACCTGTGCTTGTCCACGTGTCCGTTGTTAAATGGACCTTGCCAGTAACCGAGTTGGTGAGGGCACGTACGATGTTGCGTAAGATGTGGTCGTGCAGGGCTGGGATGGCACACCGTGAAAAATAGTGGGGACTGGGGACTGAGTAGCGCGGGGCTGCCGCCGCCATCATGTTTTTGAACGCCTCAGTTTCCACCAGCCTGTAGGGGAGCATCTCCAGGCTGATCAATTTGGCTATGTGGACATTTAAAGCTTGAGCGTGCGGGTGCGTGGCGGCGTATTTGCGCTTTCGCTCCAACGATTCTCTTAGCGACAGCTGGACGCTGCGTTGAGAGACATTGCTGGATGGGGCCGAGGACAGCGGAGGTGAGGGTGTGGGTCCAGGCCCGGAGACGGTCGTGCCTGTGTCCTAAGAGGGCGGTTGGATCTCAGTGGCAGGTTGGGGCCCAGGGGGAGAGGCGGTGGCACAAGCTGGAGGCGGTGAACGGGCATCGTCCCACCTTGTGGGGTGCTTGGCCATCATATGCCTGCGCATGCTGTTGGTGGCGGCTCCCCAGCTGATCTTTGCGCGACAAAGGTTGCACACCACTGTTCGTCGGTCGTCCGGCGTCTCTGTGAAAAACTGCCACACCTTAGAGCACCTTGGCCTCTGCACGGTGGCTTGGCGCGAGGGGGTGCTTTGGGAAACAGCTGGTGGATTATTCGGTCTGGCCCTGCCTCTGCCCCTCGCCACCCCACTGCCTCTTCCAACCTGTCCTGTTGCTGCAATTGCCTCCCCCTCTGAAGACCGGTCCTCAGTTGGCTTATCACACCAGGTGGGGTCAGTCACCTCATCGTCCAGCGTCTCTTCCTCCGAATCCTCTGTGCGCTCCTCCCTCGGACTTACTGCCCTTACTACTACTGATAGACAACTGTGTCTCATCGTCATCGTCCTCCTCACTCACTGAAAGCTCTTGAGACAGTTGCCGGAAGTCCCCAGCCTCATCTCCCGGACCCCGGGAACTTTCCAAAGGTTGGGCATCGGTCACGACAAACTCTTCCGGTGGGAGAGGAACCATTGCTGCCCAATCTGGGCAGGGGCCCGAGAACAGTTCCTGGGAGTCTGCCTGCTCCTCAGAATGTGTCATTTTCATGGAGTGAGGAGGCTGGGAGGAAGGAGGAGCAGCAGCCAGAGGATTCAGAGTTGCAGCAGTGGATGGCGTAGAAGACTGGGTGGTCGATAGATTGCTGGATGCACTTTCTGCCATCCACGACAGGACCTGCTCACACTGCTCATTTTGTAATAAAGGTCTACCACGTGGACCCAAAAATTGCGATATGAATCTGGGGACCCCAGAAACTGTCCTCTCTCCTACTCCCGCAGCAGCCGGCTGTGATTCACCTGGACCAGGAACTCGGCCTATGCCCACACCCTCACTTGGGACTCCGCGTCCTCGACCGCGACCGCGTCCACGTCCTCTGCCCCTACCCCTACCCCTCAGCATGTTGGATTAAGAATCGAGCAGAGACAGAGCAGTGTAAAAATGTTTGTGAATTATTGCCGCACAGTTGCTGGCTGCCAGCGGTAATATAACGCTAAATGAAGCCAGAGATAAATTATAAGGAAGGCTGCACGCAGGCTAGGCTGTGAACTATGCAGTTTGGATGGACGTAAAGTCCCACAGGCTACGCAGGCACAGGCACTGGGTAACCGTACGCCGGAAAAAGGACATTTTTTTTAATCTCCTTATTTTACTCTGCAATGCAGCCTGAGGCTAGGCAGTGTGTATTGCACTTTCAATCTATGGGCGTCGGGCAGACCGTGAACGTCTGAGACAGCACACGTATAACAGAGCGTTGTAGAAAATGTGCGGTTTCTTGGCGTACAGAGGCAGACTGCAGTGACGCTACATGAAGTGCGGACAGAAAAATATTTCTAAATGAAGGCTGAACGCAGGCTAGGCTGTGCAATGCAGAGGTACTACAACTCCCAGCAACCACGGAGTTCAATGCACACGGTCGCAGGTTGCCCTAAGAAGAACCATTGGGGTACTTGTAGACAGGATTCTACACTACCACTGTCCCTGCCTGACCAATAGTGCCTCTATACTGAAGTACAGACTGCAGCCTGAGAACGCTACAGCCTGCACGCCCGATATACATTAAAAAAAAATGGTGCAAACTGCAAAAGTGATCACAGCACCCACTACAGGTACTCCAACTCCCAGCAACCACGGAGTTCAATGCACACGGTCGCAGGTTGCCCTAAGAAGAACTGTTGAGGTACTTGTAGACAGGATTCTACACTACCACTGTCCCTGCCTGACCAATACTGCCCCTATACTGAAGTACAGACAGCAGCCTGAGAACGCTACAGCCTGCACGCCCGATATACATTAAAAAAAAAAAAATTGTGCAAAACTGCTCATAGCAGCCACAACAGTAATGCACTAGGTGAGCTGTGGCTCTAAGAAGGGCCGTTGTGGTTCTTGAAGACGCTAACACTGTCCCTATAGCAGCAGCAGCATCAGCAGCACTTTCCCTGATCTCTCTTAGCATGTGTCAGTGGCGAGCCGCGGGCGGGGCAGATTTAAATACTTGGGTGTCATCTGGTCTCGCCAGCCACTCACTGCAGGGGGGTGGAATAGGACTGGAATGTCACAGGAGGAAGTTGTAATGCCTTCCCTGTGTTTCTATTGCCCAGAAAAGGGTGCAAATTTCTCAGGGAAGGAAATGTAATGGAGTCGAGTGCCGCATGGTGCTCGTCTCGAGTAACGAGCATCTCGAACACCCTAATACTCGAACGAGCATCAAGCTCGGACGAGTGCGCTCGCTCATCACTAAAATGCACCCATATAGCAAACAACAGATATAAACTAGAATTCTATCTCCATAGTGAAAGAGAGAGTGTTCTTTTCCATCACATGAAGTACATTATACCCTGCAGTTTGGTCACATTCTGTGTTTTCTACTTTGCCTGTTCTGTTAAGAAACAAGATTATTTTTAATCTATCTACTTGTTTAGATTGAACATCGCTGCTGTAAAGTGTAATTATAGGAATTTGTACAAGAGATCCAAACAGAAGTCAGCATTGATTGTTCACTAATGTGTATTAGATTGCAGCTAAATGCTGCCTCTGGCGCTTCGCTCATAAGCAACCAATGCTTGCTTTAAAGACTCTTAATCCATTTTCTATTGATTTTGTTTGCTAATAACACAACCTTCTATTTCTAATTAACTGCCAGGAGCATCTAGAAGAAAATGCCTTCTTCTTACAGTGGAACTAAGGCCCACATATATTGTTATCTGTTAAAGAGGGGATATAAAATTTGGTTAAGACCACTCTCACACATAGCGTTGGCAAAAAGCCGCCATTTCGATCGCGGTGTCTTGCCACGATTTAACCACGTCACGCAACAAGTACACCCAAATCACTTTTCATCAGTCCATGGTTAAGAAACAAATAAGACTGTTCGAAGCATACAATCTCCATCCCATTCAAAGCAAATAAGAACAGGGGAGATAACTAAACTGAACTAGTCTGGTCTACATACAGTATCTGCAACAGGTATGTGATGTTTTTTCCTGTGACCTCTACTCTCTGAGGGCAAAAACACATGGGTGCATGTGCTAATAAAATGCCTCTATGGAGCGTATTAGCGCATGAACCAAGTAAGAACACTTTTGGACAGTTGGCAAGTCCTATCTTTTCTCGCTTGTAGTATTAACATGCAATAATCCCGATAGTGAGAATGAAACCATTGAAATCACGGCCACAAATCAGGACAAACTCACGCACATCTATTTAAAGGGGTTGTCCCGCGAAAGCAAGTGGGGTTCAGCACTTCTGTATGGCCATATTAATGCACTTTGTAATGTACATCGTGCATTAATTATGAGCCATACAGAAGTTATTCACTTACCTGCTCCGTTGCTGGCGTCCCCGTCGCCATGGTGCCGTCTAATTTCAGCGTCTAATCGCCCGATTAGACGCGCTTGCGCAGTCCGGTCTTCTCCCTGGTGAATGGGGCCACTCGTGCCGGAGAGCTGGTCCTCGTAGCTCCGCCCCGTCACATGTGCCGATTCCAGCCAATCAGGAGGCTGGAATCGGCAATGGACTGCACAGAGCCCACGGTGCACCATGGGAGAAGACCCGTGGTGCATCGTGGGTGAAGATCCCGGCGGCCATCTTGCTAAGGTAAGAAAGAAGTCGCCGCAGAGCGGGGATTCGGGTAAGTACTAAACTGTTTTTTTTTTAACCCATCCCTTGTGTTTGTCTCGCGCCGAACGGGAGGCCTATTGAAAAAAAACAAAACGTTTCGGCGCGGGACAACCCCTTTAAGCCCTAAGGCAAGGTCCACAATATTAGAGCTTCTACATATGGACATGTATTTGTCCTGTTGTGGGGCCGTGATAATCATGGCCGCATCTTGGAAAAAAACAAAACCATTGACTTCAATGGTTTCTTTTTCACTAGCTGTTTTCTCAGGCGTGAATACTATGCCCAACAAAAGATAGGCCTTGCCCTATCTTTCCGCATGTAGTTAATACTATGTGTGGGAAAGATGGGGCAAGACTTAACCTCCCTGCTGCTTTTTTCAAACTCCTGCACTATGGCACAGAGTTTAAACGACCCAAGAGCAAAAAAGAAAAACCCTGTTCATATGCAAATACGTTCTGTAGAGGTAAGTGTAGTTGTGCATAAACCAGCGTGTTTTTGCTTTTAAGGCATCATACTTGGTAAACACCTGCACAGTTTCCTGATGTAAAAATACATGCAAAAGACAGAATGCATATTGTGCAGTACTTATTTCTTTTTCATTGACTACAGGCTTATGCAACAATACAGATGTACTGTTTGTGAAATGCTTCAAAATGTGCTGCCTCCTGTGCGCATGCACAGTAGGGGTGCACCTACACATAGCAGTTTGTGCCACATGTTAAAAAAAACACAGTTTTGTTCTGGTTTTCGAATGAGTCTTTAGTCTGTGTTACTTATACAGGTACAAGATGTGCAACCAAAAAAAACATATTGCAAAACCGCAGCAATTTGCTGTAAAACCTGACATGGTTTTGAATGTGCAATTCTCAACACCACAGCTAAAACCACTATGTGCACAGGCATCCTAATGCAACAACCTAAACCAACCTGTCGCATATATTCGGTTGGTCGGTAAATGTATTGGATTTAATTACCACATCAAACACATCCAGATTAGGGCAATAAAAATATTAACCCTACTAATAGAATGATTTGTAACACATATGTGTTACATCCGCTAGGTGCACCTCGCCGCAGCACGGATGCAGAAGTGGTATCGCGTTCCCACAGAACGCGCAACTGGAACATCAAAGGGAACAGTGAAGTGTATACGGGAAACTGGACTCATGGACAGACATAAAATAAAGCTGAATAACGGCCAATACACTCACCGAACATCCCCGCACGCATAAGAAGATGGAATTACTGTAATAAATACGAGGAATTAGTTTGTGAAATAGCCAATTTACTTAAGCCGCAAGCCCAGCTTCAAGGGTCCTCATGACTCATGGTCCCTACTCTAACGAGACAACATGAACCAGAACCCTGCCTGCAAGCAGCGCGATTGTCTCAATAAAGGCAGCCCTGCGCTGGAACCTAAGGGCCACACTAGCCTAGAGATGATACATGATCCAGCAGCACATGACAAGGTTCACGCTCCAACACACTAGGGCTAGCATGCAAGACTGAACAAACACAGAACAGGACTGTCTACACCTGATGTCTGGCCACCTACACAAACACTGGACATGACACTGTTCACACATAACACACATACAGGCATGTAGAAGAACCAAATCCTAGAGTGAAGGGATACCAGCTTCCTCTTGCAGAGGGGCTGGTGTACATATAGGCAGCAGACCTGTGGGGATTGGCTGGCAGGAGGAACTCCACACCAAACCTGCTCAATTATCCCTCACCTGTGAAGGTGTGCTCCTGAAACCCCGTAGAACAACAGATCCCAGCAGCACTACCTGACGATATCTGTGCATGTATTTGATTTAGGAATAACTTTTCCAATACTGAAATGTTGATCCGGCCAAGTGTTTATTTCTACACTCTTCTTCAGTCAGATCGCCAATTTCAATACACCAAACAAAGCATCATTTTTTTGGAATGAACAAACGAAGGTAGTGTATGATGAATCTAAAATGTATTTAGACCAATACTGTGATCACTGCTAAGGGTCGAAAAATGTGAGGAAATAGACTCTTCACAGAGTAGACTAAATTTTAAAACTAGATTACATTATATACCACTGAGTACACTAAGGTCAACCTATTGGGCCGAGTACACAGACACAGGTCTTTTAGTGATCCCATAGAACATCCCATTATTGGAGTGGTCAACCTAGTCCGATACACGGCCTACCTATATTTGTCTTCTTTGTTTGGTTTGGTGTGCCCCATATGTGCTACATTTTTAAGTATATTGAATAGAATTTAGTCTACTCTGTGAAGGGCTATTACGTTAAAACACAGACTATTGCCTCTGTGAACCCCCTTAGGAAATAGACTCAGTTCATGTGTAACCACTCTGTATGAGTGCGAAGCATGTCTATTTGACATATTATTTGGTGCACTGAAATCAATGAGCTATAGAGTATATCATTTGTGCAAGGTTTATAGAACACAAAACACATTGCACATGTGTCCTTCCCTCATTTTACACCCATTATTATGTACGAAAAGAGAGGAAAAGTTACAATTGGATACATTTTTGATTGCAGAATAACACATTTTATTCCAAAGGAGAAACAGATACTTTATTTCATGTGTGTGATCAATATGTTGAGTCCCATATAGATTGCTTCGTTTAAATGATGCTCTAATGCCTTTAGAATTTCCACTTTTATTACTACTAATATAACTTTGTAAATCCTCAATACATAATCATACATATGCTTCCGTTGGAATAATGTACAAAATAGTCTTAGTAACATTAGATTTTTAATGTGGATGTTTTCTCACTTCTGCTCCCTTTATTAACTGCTGTATAATCCAATAATCACATGATTGATTTGTCCTTCTTTTCGACTTTCCTACCATTTCATCCTTAAAATATTGTGACCCTTTTATAGATCAATGTGAGATCAGTGTAACCAAGTCTTAGACTATGATTGCACTGGATTCATTAAAATGAGTTCATCCAATGGGCGAGTGAAAGGAATGAGGTAATGTGAAGGTCACTGGGAGAAAGTGGGTTTTTTATTATTTCTGAGTCACTATCATATGCTTCATATTCAGTTGAGCATATCACTACAGAGGCATGTGATGCACTGTCTGCTGTTCATCTGTAGGGTTAAAATGTACTTCTGGTTTATCCATGCTAAATGTTTACTCCCTGTAGGAGGAATTCGCATATACAAGTCTTTCATTGTTACATTTCGAATTTCAAATAGATAGATGGATATTTCTTGCTAATAGAGGCCTTAGGTCAGGCCATCAATTGAAGTAAGGCAGCCTGTCGGCTTTGGGATCAGGGAGAGGTAAAAGTGAAGACCTTGGCGGATGGGAAGACCAGGAGATAACTGTAGATCTCTTATGAATCCTACACGCGTCTCTGCTCAGTTACTGATGATCAGTCAGAGCTCAAAAGTGCTCTGCCTGATCATTGAGGAAGTGATCAGAAGGGATTGATGAAGCTGGTACCCCCTGATTGCAGACTATAAGACGCAAGTACTTTTTAACAAGATTTTTCCTTGCTAAAAAGTGCATCTTATCACCCAAAAATATGATACTTGTGTGGGTTATTGTAATTATCTTATCAACATTTACAGCTCACAGTAAGTGCTGCTCATGTGTTCATAGTACTGTCTACATCTGTGGACAAATACTGTTTTAATTAACATCTTTACCCTGCATTTTTGGAGGTTTTCTAATTAGTTCATAAAATGTTTGCCTTCCCATGATATTTGCCTAGAATGTCCGGAGAAAGCAAAAAAGGAGGTTATTGGTGGTTGACCTGCTAAACAAAGCTGCAGTGTAAAGCATGCTGGCAGAATACCGGTAGGAGCCTGAACCTGTAATGAGACCAATGCACAATTACTTTAGATAATACACTCATTGGTTATAGATATGCCTTAATGGAGCTAAAGATGTTTGAATCCAAATTAACCCTTTCCAATCCACTGCCTGACATCTGAAGTCATTATGATTTAAGGCTGTACAGCTCCGGTGTTAGAAGACATCCGTCGGGGTTCTTTTACTGTATATTGCCAGCCTCTCTGCTGTCGGAGCCTATCCAACGTGTCACCTCATGCAGTACTGGCTTTAGCCAGCATATAGCACCGTTGTATAATGGCAGAAAAAGAGTAAGCCCCCTAGGAAAACCAAAATACAAATTGGATTGGAAAGGGTTAATTATTTTTTCTTAGGCCTCGGTCCGACGGGCGTTTTTTTGCGCGATTTGCGCATGCGTCCGGCGATTTTATAAAACCATTGCTTTGCAATGGTATCGGACACATGAGCGCTTTTTATGCGCTCGTCCGATAAATTATAGAACAGAAATCGCAGATCGCACCTATCTGCGATCTGCGATTCCTGTTCTCTTCTCTATATGCGCTCAATGGGGCCGGCGGCAGAAGCGCCGACCCCATTGAGAACATATAGTAGACAAATCATTCTCCTCTGCCACAGCTGTAACAGCTGTGGCAGAGAAGAATGATGTTTGCCCATTGAATTCAATGGAGACGGCAATACAGCCGGCTCCATTGAAAGCAATCGGCTGCCGGAGCGCGGGATGAAGTTTCGGGAAGGGCTTAAAAATATAAGCCATTGCCTGAAATTCATCCAGAAATGTGTAAAAACAAAAAAAATATATATACTCACCTGGTCCCGGCAGACGGAGTTCAGCCGCAGCCGGCCAGCAGTTGAATGACAGCTGAGAGCTGCCCCTGATTGGTCCCTGCGCTGAGCCAATCAGAGGCAGCACTCACTCACCCATTCATGAATTCATGAATGGGTAAGTAAGAGCTGCCTCTGATTGGTGAGGCTGTGACCAATCAGAGGCAGCTCATTCAGCAGGCGGGGATTTTAAATCCCCGGCTGCTGAATACTACTCAGAGCAGTTCAGGAGAACTGCCGGCTGGCCGCGGCTGAACTCCGTCTGCTGGGACCAGGTGAGTATATATATATTTTTTGTTATTACACATTTCTGGATGAATTTCAGGGAAGGGCTTATATTTTTAAGCCCTTCCCGAAAATTCATCGTGAGATCGCCCGCAGCCCATTGCTTTCAATGGAGCTGGCTGTATTGCCGGCTCCATTGAATTCAATGCGCTGGACAGCTCCGGCCTGTTTCTAATGAAATGCGGCTAGGAGCAGTTTTTTCGCGCGATTTTCAGCCCCGGTCACGCAATTTGCGGATGCGCATCTGTCATGCGATCCGCAAATCGCGGGGAAAAACGCCCGTGTGACTAAGGCCTTATAGTTCTTGAACCACACAGAAGATTATTAGCTGCATTGTGCATTTAACTAGCATAAGATGTCGAACCCCAAGGCTGCACTCACACATGTGTTCACAAAACACTGTGTTCTAAATCACGGCATTTTACCGCGATTCCGAGCTGCATTTTAAAACGCATGTCACAGCGTGTGATAGCGGTTTTTGATGCAACCCATCAAAATGGACAAAAATAGAACAGAAAGCGCTTAAAAATCGCGGTGTTAAAAAAGTGCCGCATGCAAGCGCAGGTCTGCAAGGCCCAATTGAAATCCATGGGAGCATTGTACTGTGATTAGCGCCGCATTTGGAATGCTGTGCAAATCGCAGTAAAAAGAGACTGGTGTGAAAGCGGCCTTAAGGGTAATCTTTGGTATTAGGCTGATTTGATTAATCTGAAATCGTATTTATGTAAATAAAAGCAGCATTGGATGGAAGCACAACTAAACTTGATTCACAGTCCTTGTAGTATGTATATAAGTAGACACATTGGCAGCACTCCAATTCAAAGATCCTTTTATTATCACCCATGCAACGTTTCAGCTCATATTGAGTTTAAGAAAAGCTCAGTGAGTGCTGAAACATTACATTTTTATGCATGTTGTTATGGTTTTAATTTATGTGCTGTTTGCAATCAGTCATTTCTAATTCTGCGAATACTATTAAAATGAAAAGCTGCATATGGAACCCTTATCTCCAGAGGTGAAAGAGTTGTGGGAAGGACATGCTCTCTCTTTTAGATTTTTTCCTTGTCTTTGTCTCCAACATTGCAACCAGATGTGGGATGTCCGTGAGTCTTGTAAATAAATCCTTCTTTAGCCCCATCTGGTTTGACTTCTCACAGAATAAAGCAACTATAGCAAATATTTTCATTAGATATTTCCCTTTGGTATGTTATGAAACCTAAAACAAGAACTACAAATAACACCCAGAATTGTACAGTATATTGGAACTTTACTAGATATATATTTAAGGGGTTTTCTGCTACATCATAATCTACACAATTTACCAAAATGTTGTGATCATGTAATTAAGGGCTCCTTCCCACGGACGGAAATCCGCTGCATTGCCCGGAGCTATTAGGTTCTATTGAACCTAATAGCTCAATGCTCATGGTGCGGAATTCCGCACTGTGAAATCACCCGACCTCACCTGCGGCATGTTCTATTTGCCACGGGTGTACGCGCGGACGGCTTCCATTGCAGTCAATGGAAGCCGTCCGTCACGCTATCTTCCGCTGTAGCACAGCGGAAGATAGCGTGAAACTGCTTCCCCGCCTACCGCCGCCGCGTCATATGACGCTGTGGGCGTGTCATGTGACGTGACCGGCGTGTCACATGACGCTGCGGCGCGTCACGCCGAAGCCTCATGCGGGACGTAGGACGCCGGATCCGCAGGTAAGTATTGGGGTCTCTGGGGGGCGCCGTGACGGGCTCCGCCGCGTGCAGCCGGCCTTAGTCAAGGGCTCCATTCTTCAAACAACTTGGCTGTATATAAGCACCACATACAGTACTACACCCCGTGGTTGAAGCGATCAATATATCACTGGATATGACATCACTATAGACAGAATGACTGTGTTTGTAGAGTGGAGGCGTTGTGCAAAGTTACCAATGACAACAAATTAGTACGTAAGTAAAAGCAGGATTTAATACTAAATAATTTTAATATAAATTCTAGTTTTCAGTGGATTTTCCCTTTAATATTAGTTGTCTAGTTCTTTCTGTCATTGTTAAAATTTAACCAACATCGTCTCTATTAGAGTTGAGCGAACATACTCTGCCGAGCTTGATGCTTGTTCGAGCATTAGCATACTCGATGGTGCTCATTACTCAAACGAGCATCAAGCCATGTTCGACCCCGTCCCAGTTTTTGGCTCCTCTCCGCTGTGTCGTGCCTGTTTTGGCCCCATTGACGCGCGCTACGGCGGGGAGAGGGGAAAGAGAGAGAGGGGGTAGAGAGAGAGAGGGGGGAGAGAGAGGGAGGGGGGAGAGAGAGAGGGGGGAGAGAGAGAGAGGGAAGAGAGAGAGAGGGGGAGGGAGAGAGGGGGAGAGGGAGAGAGGGGGAGAGGGAGAGAAGGGGGAGAGGGAGAACTAGAAAAAAAAATCGGCACCCGGCGTCCCACATACAACAATGCTCGAGTCTCCCATTGTAGTCAATGGGGTTCGTTACTCGAGTAGAGCTCTCAAATTTCATGAAAAGCTTGACTCAAATAACGCAAACTCGAGCATTTGGGTGTTCGCTCATTTCTAGTCTCTATCCTTATGTTTGTGAAAGAGATTGAATCTTGCCTCCAAAGGACACACAGATGTCCAAAATATTATAACAAAGTTGATCATGTCATTTGCATCTCCAGAGTCATTTTAATAGGTAAAACTCTCTGAAGTTGCAAATCAATGCAAATCCCATAAGGGAACATTAGTTTATCTCGTGCCATCAGAAAATGACTTTTCATTATTATATATATGATTAATTATATAAATCACACTTTTGTGTTAAACATATTTTTAAGAATTTTTGGTGATTTTTTAAAACTTTGTCACAATTTAATATTTTTTTTTAAATCCTGCAATTGTCACACTGACCTCAGAGCCTAATTTCGGCCTCTTCCACACGGGCCACAAAATCTCACTACAAAATCATCGCTACAAAACGCCTGTATGTGAAGCCCATGATTTCCAATAGATTCTTTCAAGCTACAAAACATCTCTCATGTGAAAGAACCCATTGGAATCCATGAGTTTTACATACATGCGTTTCATAGCTAGATTTCGTAGCCCATGTGAAAGAGGCCTAGTAATAGTAGGCTGATACTTTCTGTTCTGTAGAGAAAGCTTTGCAGCAGTCATCTCACTGGCGTCACAGGCAGGATTACACTGAAATGTAACACCTATATGTAGAAAATACAAGACTATTACACCATTCACAATAGTTGATAAGCTGTGACAGTCTACTACCTGCAAAATAACTTCTGCACAGAGTATGAATAGAGCAGTCTCCCATGCAAGTCAATGGTAAAGCTCCTGCCACTGTGTTAATGGCCTATGAAGCTGCTGTAAAGCACATCTCTAAAGGTTGTTAAATGCAGCCCAGGAAAGATGGCCGCCCCATAGTCATGTATAAACAACAGAGTAAAAATTTCTACAATCAGAAATTAAAAACAGGTTAAAAAATGGAAAATGTTTCTCTATCTGGTTTTAAGTAATAAAAAATTGATGATATAGTCTCTTTAAGTATCCAGTTCATAGCACTGTTCCAGCAGGTGTGAGTTTAACCAACGCTAATGGAGGAAACCCAAGTAGGCTCTTTGGTTTTGCCTAACTGCAGATTCAAATGTAACAATGTATAATATTGTCTACTCTAGTTTGTCATGATATTAATAGTAGTAAAGAGATTTCATCCATTGAAAACACTTTTTTTAAGTGATGGGAAATGAAGCATTTATATGTAATCTGACTCTTCTGTGTTTATGGCTGGGATCTTTTGTATTGGTCCTAATGTCCAGAACAACAGGGCTTGCCTGCTTTGCGTAATGGAGTTTTTGGAATCAGTCCATTAGTGGTGTGTCACTAGGGGCCACAGAAAATGAGGAGTAATATGCATCACATTAGTAGTCATCTCGCACATAACAATGCCTCTAATCCGGGAACTGACACATGTATTGTATTTCTGAACACATTGCACAATCGGCAGCAAAGTCTTTATTCAGATGGAAAAGAGGGCAGTTTTAATCTTTTCACAATATGCTAAAACATGGCTTTAGTTAGCTACAATTATTTTATATTCTGTAGGTGGCTATAGCCATCTCTATACTAATAAAATATAATGTATATAATATATTGTTAACCAGGATCATATGGAATATGAAACTAGGCTTTCACTATTGTTTTTGGCAAATTTGGTAAAAACTGTACAAGAATGCTCCTTTTATGGATCCCATTCAATCCTATATACACAAACTGCTTACTGTCTCTCTCTACATCAATCTATTCAGTTCACTTACTATTAATTTTTTTCCTTCGGGATCCAAAAAAACAATGAAAATCTTATCTATATCCCAAAAAGTGAAACAATAGTCTGTAGAGGTAATCACATTTTGCATAGTTTTATACAAGTTGAAGAATACACACGTCCGTCATGTCCAACATTTAAATTTGTCACCTGATTCATGTTCACAATTTGCCATAATACAATAGGAGAAAGTTTTTCTATTTTCATTATCTGTCATCTTCAATATGAGAAATCTATTAGCTTAATAAATTCTTTTTCAGACAGACTGCCGCAGCCAATCACTATGCACTGCTCCGGTCTGTAATTGGCTGCAGCAGTCAGTCTGTATGCAGAATGTTAATGACTGCTAGCACCGTTGCCTTGTAGCGCTGCGGTTCTAGGTTCAAGTCTAACCAAACGCAACATCTGAATGGAATTTGTATGTTCTCCCTGTGTTTGTGTTTCTTCTTTTTTTTCTCCTCCTCTGACGTAGGAAGAAGGAGAAGGAAGAAAGAAGAAGCAGCATATTGGTTAACACTGTTGTTATGCAGCACTGGAGTCCTAGGCTCACATCTGACGAAGGACATCATCTGCATGGAATTTGTGTGTCCTCTTTATGTTTCTTATTCTTCTCTTCGTCTGGAGAAAGAAAAAGGAAGAAGCATGGTGATTCAATGGTTAGCACTGTTGCCCTGCTCTGCTGGAGTTCTAGATTATAAATTTGACCAAGGACAACATCTGAATGGAGTTTGTATGTTCTTCGTGTTTCTTCTAGTTCTCCTCCTCCTTCTCCAGAGAAGAAAGAGAAATGGTGGCTCAGTGGCCATCACCATTGACTTGCAATGATGAAGTTTTCCAATTACATGCAGATGTTGTCCTTGTTTAGAATTGAACCTAGAACCCCAGCATTGCAGGGCAGCAATGCTAACCACTAAGAAACAACTACCACTGTTTCAGGGACCTTAGTGTTCTATACTTGTTTTAGGTTTTTTTTTTACTCATTTGAACCAAACTTTTTGATGAAATTCGGTGGTAAACCAGCAAAATCGAAGTTTTGAAAGGTTCGCTCATCTCTACTGGTGAATATGTGTTCTTTTATTATTTTTCACCATTGCCTGCAGATTAGAATAAAAATACTTGGAAAGCCTCTTTAACAATTTGAATATGTTATTCAAGATTTGAAAAAAGAACAATAGAAAACAGTAATAAAATGTGCAGGAAACATTCTCAGAGTGAATCCAGCCTGAGATCTGCTGTGAAGAATGGTATATGGCATATGTGATTAACAGGAAATGCTGTCTATTTTTCTTCCTATAGCAAAGTACTGGAGTTCATTGAGATATAATAGCTGATCATATTACATGGTTGTTAATTAGCCGGGATATTGTATTATAATGATATATGAATACAACTAGGTAAAAAGCTACAGTAGGTATTTTGCTCATGTTCTTTTAGGCTCACTGAAATATTTTATTAGATTGGATATGTGTAGATCAATTGTGAATAGTCTAGCATCATTTCGAAATTGTCCTGAAATTGCTTAAAAAAGTACTTTTCTCTGTTCTCAAAGATTATCTAAACTAAAATTGGGACAGACTCAACAATTTTTTCATGTCTGATTGCCCACTGCCTGTTCATTGTAGATCACTTAAAGGTGTATTCCTAGTGCTTACTATTGATGACTTACCCTCAAGATAGATCAGCAATAATTTATTAGTGACGGATTCTCCAGCATGCTGTCAATGCAGTGGGGCTGGACATCAACATCATTGGTCAAGACTAGCAGTGTAAAAAGAGGGAGTGAACCTGATTATTTCAGTGGCAGTCAAGATATTTATTTTACTTGCAGCCCTGACCATGGATGACAACATCTAGCCCTGCTGCACTGACAGTGGGCTAAAGGATCAGCTGATTGGCAAGGATCCAGAGTGGCAGATCCCCACCAATGAACTATTAATAACCTATTGTGAGGGTAGGTCATCAATATCCTTCTAATGTGTTCCTCCTGTTGGAGAGGTATTTGGACCTAGAACACATCTTCAGACACCATTTCCACCTTCTTGGGACCAATATGGCTCACTATATAAAAAAGATACTATTTAGGCATTTTTTAGTTTAAGCTTTTGTGAATGTGACAACCAAAAATGCATCCATATTGGTGGTTGCTTTTGAATGATCTCCTCAGAAACTGATGACAATGGCAAAGCGAAAATGAAGTGACAGAAAAGCTAAATGAAAACAGTCAACTAATATGACTGCAGTAGTTTTTGCAAAAAATGCTCCAATTAAACAGAAAAATGCCAATATATATTTTTAAGAAAAATAAATAAAACTGCCAAACTTTGGTTATTGCTCTAACTTCTGATCTACTAGTATACGACCATTTTTACATTTTAAATGAAAGATTCATTAAAAAAATAATGGTCCATGGTCTACAGGGTCAAAGGCAGAAAGTGTGATTTCCATGCAGCTTCCTTTCTATAAGTTTGATTAACAAAAGTATATCAGGAAATTGAACACAATGAAGTGTTAACATTTTGGAACCCAGATATCTCTATCTCAGAGGTACACTTTAATAGGAATACATTACACCAATTAATTGCAATACACAGCAACCTGTTCTTATGTTTGTTGCTAGTGTGCACTGTAATTCTTGTCAATGCTATAATGTACTGCTGAAATTCAATACTAGAAGAGCTGACCGCTTTACCACACTTTGCTGTGGGCTGCTGCTTGCACTGGCAATAATTTTATGCACCATGAGATGCAAGAAGTCTTTTATGTCTATTAATTGACCTGCTATAAGGGGGAACGTAAAAAAAAGCCTAGAAAGATGTCTCCTTAATTATACCTATCCAGCTCTTGAATCCTGTTGAAAAGCATCTAAAATATCTTCTTGCAGGAATATAGATAATAAGTAGGTATTTTCAAAGCCCTGGTATTAAACAATGTGTTCTTCAGTACTAGACTCATACCATACCAACGTCTTCATTGTTGCAAATTGTACTTTTTATTAGGTAACCAAGTGCATTACCTTCCTGTACTATGCTAATACATTCTTGGTATCAGTTATTTTATAATTAATTATTATTCATTTTGCCAGTACTCCTAATATCAGCCATATAGTGCAGATTTACAATAGAATGCTATCACAACTGATAGAAACATGTTCCAATAGTGGTAACACATTTCTCGTGGCATAAACATACATACTACACAATTGTTGTACATGGTCATAGTGTCCTTATAGCAGAGGAGAAAAACAGTACATAGAGAAGGTCTAGACCACAAATAAAAATGCCTCACATACTACAGAAACTTAAACATACTGTGACAACACGAGGGTTAAATAGCGGTGTGTGTGTGTGTGTGTGTGTGGGGGGGTAAATAGCACGTCAAACGGTCACTTTCCTTCTTGTTTGGTTTATTCATACACTCTTTAACAGAAACATAGACGACTGGGTCTCCAGACAAAGTAATAAATGTTTTGCAACAACAAAGTCTCTTCTTAAAGTCCCTTCAATATCATCCTCCACAGGGTTGAAGGAAACAGCAATAACAAGTCCATTTGATTTGCACAGACCTGGGGATGTCCAGAGTGCAGCTGGTCCTTAAGTCTTTAGCGCCTTCAGACCCTTAGTTCAAGGGCAGGTGTACCCCAGGGGTCCTGCTGGAACCATGTAGGTCCTGGTCCATAATGTCTCTCTGCTCACCAGAGGAGTTTTCTTTAACCAGCAGTCTGGTCGCAATACACCGCTCCTAGATGTTGAGGTTAGGGGCATCTCCCTGTCCACCTCTGGCCTTCTCAGGCACCCACTCTGGGCTAGCAGTCCTCCAGCTCCACTGAGCTGTCCTCCTGGCTCTCTCAGCCAAACACTCTCTCACTGCAGCAGGAACACACCTTTTTATCTTGCTGACCACACCTGTTGGTGCTTTTCCTCAGGCACCAGACTGATTGGTAGGCCGCATCACATTTTTTTTCTTCTGGCCCTCCAGGGTCAAAACTCCAGCCTCGGGGGTCTCTTACTGTTTTTACATGTCTGACGAGTTTCTTCTTCTTGTCTTCACTCTGCTCCTCACCTTCTTGCAGATCTCTGTCAGACTGTGCTCTCACAGCTTGCAAGTTGACTCCCAAGTGCAACTTTGTGGCTTGTAACTTATAGTCAAGTTTCTCTACCTGCCCCTTCATTTCTTCTATTTGCTGTTCCAAGGCTTTAGTAGACTTTTCTAGTTTAGGTATAGTCTTTTCACCATCATCCTTGGAGCTAACACAGTCCTCCATTTCAGTGCAGGACGGCTTGTGGAGACTTTCTAACTGAGCCTCCATTTTGAAGGTCTCTTCTAGCTCAAGAACCTTGTCTCTGTACTCTTCCAGTTCCTCTTGTAGCTCATGCTCCAGCATGGCCTTGCTATGGATTACAGTCTCCACTTAATTTTTCAATTTATTCAGGCTTATAATTATCATCTTTTCTTCATTTTGTAACAATTCTATTTCTTCTCTTAGTACAGTGTTGTCATCGGTTAGAACCATTAGCATTCTTCGAAGTTCCTTTCCCTCTGACTCTGACTTTTGCTTGGCAGCATGCAGTTCACTGATGAGTTGGTCCTTGGAGCCAGCATCCCTGTGATAGGCTTCTACCACTTGGACAAACTGTTTCTTTACTTTCTGAATTTGCTTTTTGACATCATTATTCTTTTGCTGCCGTTCTTCCAAGATTTTTGCTGCCACTTGTGAGACCTTCTGAGCTTCCGTAGCCTCACTTTGTAAACATAATTTGGCATTCTTCACTACTTGTAACTCTTTCAGATTCTTTAACAAGATCATCTTTTTTCTTTTCTGTACGAACTGGGTTTTAGACATCTCTGGTCTCTGAACTCTTCTTTCA
Organism: Eleutherodactylus coqui; assembly: GCF_035609145.1. Lineage (NCBI taxonomy): Eukaryota > Metazoa > Chordata > Amphibia > Anura > Eleutherodactylidae > Eleutherodactylus > Eleutherodactylus coqui. Next base: position 113,897,507 of record NC_089838.1, read on the forward strand.
GCCGCTTGACTATTTGATTTCCAGCATTTCATCTTCACGCACAACTTCTCTGAGAGCTGCTGAAGCTCTGCTCTTTCTTCTGACAGCACTTCCAGGGTGCGTGTCAGGGTTAGTACCTCTGTTTCTTTCCTATTAGCCCTTTTTTCTGCATGCTCAAGTTCAGTGGCATATCTTGCAGATCTGGCTTTCTCTTCAGTCAGCTCCTGTTCACACAACTTCTGTTTCTTCTCGAGTTTGGACACAAGCTCCTGTTGCTGACCAATCTTAACAGTAACATCTTCTACCTCTTGCTGAAGACTTACTTTAACCTTCTCAAGTTTATCACAGGCGGCTGTTTTCTCTTCACACTGCTGCCTTGTAGCTTCTAATTCTCCTTGTATTTCTCTTTTCTGCTCTTCCACAGAATCCAAACACAAAGCACTCTTCTCCAGCCTATCTTCCAGATCCACCACCTCACCCTGAAGTGTTGCAATCTGCTCTGATAGGTTTCTCTTAGCTTCTGCATCCTCCTCTGCCTGCTTGAGGAACACATTTTTCTCACCTTGCATAGTCTTCAGGTCTGCACTGAGACCAAGCCCCTGCTGCGTCTCTTCTTGCAGTAACTTCTGGAACTCTTCACTCTGAGCTTCCAGCTTCACCTGCAGCCTGCTCACCTGCTCAGACAATGCTGTCTGCACACTGTCACCTTCAGTTATTTTTATTTGTAGCTCTTGAAGCTGCATCTCTACTGTCTTTTTCTTGCATTCATATGCACACTTATCTTCCAACAACCCCTTCACCTCTTGGGTCAGCTCAAGACACTCGCTTTTCAATGTTTCTTTTGCTTTTTCTATTTGCTTCAACTGCTTGGACAGTTTCCCAACAACTACAGCATGACTCCATTCCAGCTCCTGGATTTGGGCTCCATGTATTTCAGCTTTCTCATCCAAGCTCATCTGTAGCTGGGACACCAGTCTCTCCTGCAGCGCTTCTTGGTTTTCTTTGTCACCCAGTAAGTCTTTCAAGATCTCTGCTTGCTTCTTTGCCTGACTGCAAGCAGTTTTCTGTATTTCCAGCTCTTTCTTGAGCTGACTTATTTGGCACTCCAAGTCACAATTTTTCTTTGCTAACAGCATTTTCAACTCTGCAACCTGATTCTGCAAACCTGTAGTTTGATTACGTGCATCTGTAGAAGCTCTTTCTAACTCGCAACATGTCATCTCCAACTCTTGGGTTTTCATTTGCAGTTTCTTACAGTCCTGTTCATACTGCACAGCTTGTTTGGCCTCTTCCAAGGTTTTATTCCTCTTTTCAGCTTGCTCTAACTGTTGGGACAGTTCACTCTTAGCTAGCACGAGTCTGCTTAAGGTTCTGGATCTGAGCTTCATATAGCTCTATTTCTTCATCCCTGCTTAGCTGTAGCTGGGTCAGCACCTGCTCCTGACGAGCTTCTTGGGCTTTCTTGAAGTCCAGTATACCTCTCAATACCTCTGCTTGCTTTTCTGCTTTGCTGCAGGCGGCTTTCTCCATCTCCAGCTTTTCTTTGCGCTGTTTTACCTGAACTTCCCATTGAATATTCCTCTTTGCTGACTGTGTGTTCAATTTTTTACAGTCTTGTTCACACTTATGGGTTTGTTCTCCCAACAAAGCCCAGTGATCATCAGTTTCAATCTTTCTTATGAGGTGTTCAGTCTCTGTAGTTTTGACTGACTCTGTCAGTGCAGCTAACTGCTTTATTAGGAGTTGCCTTTTCTCCAGCTGCACTTGCATAGCCTCCTGTTGCTGCACCCTCTCTTGTAACAACTGCTGCAGCAATTCCTCCATACTCAGAGAGGTTGTCTGCCTTTTAACTGGCGTCTTTGAGCTGGGACCTTCACTGCTTGTGCCAGCGCATCCTCCACCATATGTGACAACACGGGGTTAAATAGCACGCCAGGGGGGTTAAATAGCATGCCAAATGGTCACTTTCCTTCTTGTTTGGTTTATTCATGCACTTTTTAACAGAAACATGGACGACTGGGTCTCCAGAGAAAGTAATAAATGTTTTGCAACAACAAAGTCTCTTTTTAAAGTCCCTTCAATATCATCCTCCACAGAGTTGAAGGAAACAGCAATAACAAGTCCATTTGATTTGCACAGACCTGGGGATGTCCAGAGCGCAGCTGGTCCTTAAGTCTTTAGCACCTTCAGACCCTTAGTCCAAGGGCAGGCGTACCCCAGGGGTCCTGCTGGAACCACGTAGTTCCTGGTCCATAATGTCTCTCTGCTCACCAGAGGAGTTTTCTTTAACCAGCAGTCTGGTCACAATACAGCCTTAGCTGAAGTCTGGTTCTCCCAGACACACACCTCTCCAAGGTGTTGAGGTTAGGGGCGTCTCCCTGTCCACCTCTGGCCTTCTCAGCCACCCACTCTGGGCTAGCAGTCCTCCAGCTCTACTGAGCTGTCCTCCTGGCTCTCTCAGCCAAAAACTCTCTCACTGCAGCAGGAACGCACCTTTTTATTTTGCTGACCACACCTGTGGGTGCTTTTCCTCAGGCACCAGACTGATTGTCTGTTGCCACCTACAGGCCATCCTCTGTAGCACACCCCTACAATACATAGCACAACATTTGGAGATAAGAAGTATACCATAGTGCCCCCATAATAAAGGAGAAAACAGTATCTCTTTTGTTTTAATGATTGGGCAGAGCACCATACCCAGGAGCACTCTGCCTGATCATATTCCTGTGAAGTGAGTTGCATTATATGAATTTGTCTTCGCTTTTAAGCCCCATATGATTGGTTTTAGGAGAGGGAGAGAACTCAGTTATACAAAGTGCATTTTTGATACAAGCTAAAGAGCCTTGAATCTACTCTTGTTGACTAGAACTCTATGACCTGCATCCTAATACATTCTGTATTTTCAAGATATGGCCTCTCTGATTTCTCAGTAAGTAAAAAGCAGTGTAAAACTCAGGATGTATTTAATTACAGTAATATAATTGCACTTTTCTCATATATTATTCACTGCAGGACCATTCACGATTTTCTGTGAGGCATACTTACAAATTTATTGCTACATAAGTACTTAGAATTGATGTTTATCACAGAATTTCTTATAGCATCAAGTAGTGCTTTAAAACAAAACCTTAAAACGTCACTGGCCAAATTCTGTTATTTTCTCACCCTTATTCTGCTTGCTTTTTGAAGTCACACTGTCCTATACAAAGTTGATGATAAGGTCTTCACTATCCAGAGCTAAACCAAAAGCTCTGCGATGATACATCATGGATATATGTTATAAGAATTATTTCCCAAATTTCAGCCATAGTGCATAAATTAGATAAATGAATTTGTAGTGAAGAGAAGCAGGAAGGTTGCGTGAGTTCCGAGCTTAAACAGACGTTTATGGCTTGTAAAAGTTTCTGTTTGGCTTGAGCAGTTGGGTTAAGGGGTAATTAGCATGCTCATTAAAAAGAAAGCATGGTTGTGGAGCAAATGTAAAAAATAACGAAAGGCTTTTCTACACAAGCCAATATCATTGTTAAACGAGTGCTGCTCATTTAACTGGTAAATTATACCGTCTTATATAGGGGCATGAATGCAATCTTTCATCCCCCATTTACTGCACTCTATTTTTTATTTTGGGGGGGGGGGAGCACTTGTATGCCCCATTAGGGTATGAGTAGGGCTGGGCAGACATGTTATTGATGATGAAAGCACTCTGATTCGAGCCAAGCTCCAATTGCACGGCTTCTGCTGTCCTGCCCAGTAGTAATTAGAGTTCACTGCAGCAGTCACACGATGTGCAGTGTCAGCTGGGATTGGAGCAGTTTTGTCTTCCATCAAGTGAGTTCCCAGCACCACTCATAGATTAATGTTGGATACAATTAGGCTTCTTTCTCCCCCTCAAAAATCACAAGTACTTTTTAAATCACTATCGGCAGCACCTCCCCTGTTCACACAGGGAGATATGCTGCTGAGAACGATTATTTCTTAGTTGCACTAAAGATGCGGTCAGCCAACAAAGACCATTTGCTTGTTCGTTGGCTGATCAGGTTCAGTTTCACACATGCTGACATTTGGGCAAGTGAGCATTTTACAAAGAATCATGCCTAATTGGCTGCATGCATAAAGGGGCCTTAAAGGGAATCTGTCATCAACTTTGAGTCTTATAAATTACCACTACTGCGTATTATCATAAGGAGCAAGTGGATATCTGAAAAAGTGCAAGCAAACAAAAGACAGTAGTGTCCTTGGTATGGTGGTAGCTCCCCTACCTTAGGCTCCACAAAAGTATCTCATAATGAAAAAGTTTGGACACTTCTGCAGTGATGCAAGTTGAGCAGTGATGCAAGTTGTATAACATGTGACTACTGATTGGCTGGAGTGGTCACGTGATAGCTTATTAACAAAGAGCAGTGGGAGATCACCATTAGATTGGTGGGCCATTGAAGAGGTGAGAAGTGTCATTTTATTTTTTCATTAGATCCCTTGTGGTTAATTTTTTAGTCAACAACCAAACATTCCCTTCCAGTATTTTAGTGCTTTTCTGCTGTCCTTCTTTGCGGTGTTTAATCACCCAATACACTTTACATGTTTTATATGTTTTACAACTTATATCAAAATAAAACATACTCTTAGGGTCTGTGATGTCTCAGTTTTGAATTACACAGGTCCTTAAATCAAAGTCATACTGATGGCATAGAAGGGGCAAAGATGCTCGATAAGGACATAAAGCAAGGTTGTATTCACCCTTACTGCTATTTAAAAATACCTTATAGGTGGTGGTCCTCTTTAGGCTTCTTTCACACGAGCAGATATTGGCCAGCCGTTTTCTTGGCTGGCCGATATACGCTACGTTGGGAGAGGGAAATCTGGTGAACGGGCGCAAAAATCAAACGTTTGTGCACCCATTCATATGGCCTGGTGAGGCCAGCGCAAATTCGCCCAGCTCACTGGGCCATCAACCATTTCCCCTCCCTCCCCATTGCAAGCTCACCTCTTGTTCCTTTCTGCTCATTCTGTGAAATAGGAGGGGGCAGAGCTAAGCTTGGTCTGCCCTGCCTTCTCCCATTGATGGCTATGGAAAAGAGGCGGGGAGAGGGCGGGAGCATAGCTCCGCCCATGTCCCGCCCTTTGTCCATAGCCATCAATAGGCGGAGGCGAGGCAGAATGGTGCTTAGCTCCGCCCCTATCCTGCCCCCTCCCATTGCACAGAACGAGTGGGGAGGAACGAGAAGTGAGCATGCACGGGGGGAGGAGAACAGAGGGAGGGAGTTTAGCAGCCACGCTGTTAAACTCCCCCCCACCCAAGGCCGCTGGCATGGACTCCCATAGGAGCCCATGCAGCGGTCAACGTATTCCCAAGCCAAAAGATAGTTCCAGGACTATCTTTTGGGCCTGACATAAAAACACCCAGAGTTATATTGGCTTGGCTGGGGGAAATACGTCTTTAGAAATACGCTCATGTGATCTGATGCATTGGAATCCAGTGCATCAGATTACAACGCATATCGGCCGGCCGTGAAAACGGACGGTCAATATGCGCTCATGTGAAAGAAGCCTCAAAGAGTGAAAGAGGTAATATTTACATAACTAGTTTATAGAAAGCCTTTAAATTAAACTATAATTAGATAATATTAGATTATATTGTATGGTAGATAATTCATCTTTACTCTTGTTTGCTTTTGTTTTAGCTATAAAACACATTTGGGTGACAATTAACAAGGAGATCATAACTAATATTACAGAATACTTAATAAGATCCATTTAATAGATTCTGCCTTGTATCACACAATATAGTAGACAGAAATTGGCCATACCTGTTATTACAGAAGGAATATAATGGCCTTTTTTGTTCCTGTACCACAAACACATTTGTAGGGTGGAGTTTTTAGAGAACGTCTGAAGTGGCAGGAATCCTTAAGACTTATCTTGGGACTGGCGACTGCTTGCTTGCAAAAAAATAAAAAAAGTGATTACACGGATTTGTCAGAACAGGAATGTGTAAAAGGGTGAGACCACATGTTGCTCTAATAAATTTGAATGTTTGTTTTTAATGATTCAACGCTTTCCTCCAGCACAATCCCTTAATAACAGTTACGAACAAACTGAAAGACAGCGTGATGGCAGCAATTCCAAACGCTGTCGCAGGCAGGTGGACTTGTAACGCTGGATGCTAGGAACAACACCTGATAATCTGGCGCAGAACATCTTGGATACTTGCCAAGCTCGGACCATATGTACTGCTGCTAAACTTTCTATCTTAGGCTGCACACACCCAAGTAAAGATCACCTGCTCTTATACCCAGTGTGAGGTCAGCTTGCCTGCTTGAGCCCGGACTACTGAATGTTGCCGCTGCACACTGAAATGAATAAACAAACCTTGTTACCAATATTTTAACTACAAGATGGTTACTTCACCTTAAAGTAATAGTGTACCACCATTATAGTTCCCCTTTAACGGAAGACAAATCACATATCAAATTATTAAACCGTAAACTATAATTGAACAAAACATACAGTGGCACAAATGCTTAATGGTTGTGGTCATTTAAAGAAGCACAACAAACTTATTGGTTTCAATTACACACAAGGTGGTGCTATTGCTTCGATTTTGTAAAATTAATTGAACAGAACATAACACAGAGCAGTAGTTTAACACTCTGTCTCCAGCTTGTTCACCCCACAGTAGCCACACCCGAGGATCTTGTCACTTCATATGGTCTAACACTATCCAATTACCTTCCAACGAATATCAAGTGGACACTGATCACAGCCCAGGCCCTATCCTCCAGAACACTTTACTTTAGTCTAAAGTCTTTCTATCTAGAGCCCTGTTTCCCTTTCTAAAACCCAGCTCTTAAGGGCCCAACTATCCCCTTTTTAGAGGCAAACTCATTCACTCTGGAACACCTCACAATTGAACCCACAAGGCTCACCTCAGGCCTCCAGGTAACCAGACCTCCATTATAACCCTTCTCTAGTCCCCATAGAACTTACTTATATCAAATCCCAGACCGGACCCAGCTATAGTCTCCCATGAATTTGAGTTCAGCACTACTCCTCCCTCCCTGGTTCCATCCAGGCAGGCATTTTCTCCACAACTATAGAGGATTTCTCCAGCGCTAACCCCAACTAGAATGACTGCATACTCAGCCTATGCCGCTTCAGCGATGGCATGCACAATACAGTGCAAACCACCCATAACCATGGCTAGACGCAAGCCTCCAGGTAACCAGACCTCCTTCTCTACAGTGCTTCTCTAGTCTCCACAAAACTAGCCTATATCGCATTTCTGACTGGACTGAGCTGTAACCTCTCCCGAAAATAAGCCCAGTACCTCTCACAACTCCCTTGCTATTAACAGGATAACATTATCTTCACTGCCACATAGGACTGCAGAGAACACTGAAAACCGCCCTTCTTCATGGCCAGCCTTCCTATTCCCAATTGTACAGGTGCTAGCTCTCTTAGCTCACTATCTGCTCCCGGGACAACCAGATCTCACTTGGTGAAGCTGTAGAGCGGTAGTACGTTGTTATAACAAATGTATGGTTTATATTTGTGATCCTTAATGAGAAATGTAGGCTTTGCAATGCTCTTTATTACTAATTTTCTTATTGGCAGTGGGGGTCACATGTCTCTCCGGGTCTGGGAAAGAGGAAATGGTGCAAGCACCTCTGTGTGGTGGCTGGACAGAAGTGCTTGTGTGGAGATGGTATGACGGTGTAGGCCTGAGAAAAGAAGGCACTGACAGGACTTAAAGATGTTGTGGAGACATCCTCCTTGAGTGAGAGAGGAGCACAGCATCTGGAAGGAGAGACACTAGGAGCTCCTCTGAAACCACTGGAACCCTTAGAAGACAACGGAGACATGAACTGCAGAGAGGGAGATCAATTGTTGTTTCTGCTTTTACAAGAACCGCGTACTACAGCTGAGAGACTACAGCTTGTGTAATTGGAAACCAGTTAAGGGAATACCGAAACCGAAAGGTTTATAGTCTTCAGCGACAAACTGTAAGTGAGTTCCACTCCAACTCAGATTACAAGTGTGCAAACTAGTACAGACTTACAATAGGCCTGTTGTATAGGAAAACTGCAGCAATTTCTATTTAAAGAGACAGTCATCCCTAGTTAAGAACAGAGACTTAATGCATTACACCACCATGTATTTTGGGAATACAGATGCCGAGTTTAGTTATATTGCTTTCATTGCAATGCAACAATAACCTTGTTCAAAAGAACTGTTTACCGCGGTCCACTATTACAAGTTTATCTTGTAGATATTGTTTTTATTATATTGATTTATCACTTGTTGTAAGTAACGGACACAGAACTGAGTTACTGAGCACAGCATTAGGTAACTTTAGAGTGAAACTCAGATTGATTGTATATTGCTAGTTACTCTTGTTAATAACCATCATTTCTATATTCTTAATCGTATCCCGAACCTCCACCATGCACCACCTCCCCTGCAACAAAGCAGCTGAACTGCTTCCCTACTAGGTTTACCACAATGCACCTGGTAACCAGGCAAAACTCTCATAAAGCCTCACGTCACGCATTTAGACCTCCAGCCAACTGCCAATTCTCAGTGGACTAGCAACTTCTGGCCTCCAGTCCACCACTGCTCCTGATGTCCAAGCCTGCACTGGCTTCCAGAACAATGCAATTCTCACCAGGCCTAACTATTTCACAGATCAACAGGGGCTCCAATAGGCACCAGCTCATACAATATGCACTCTCAACAACTAATGCAAAACCTTTCCTTTATCTTCAGCGTGGAGGCACAACACATCTGCATCACAACCTACACCTCTCCATCGGGACCAGTCTCCCACTAGGCCCACTCCACTACCCATACCTCCTCTTGTATCTGACAGTCAAGAAGACCGTCATGTCTGCAGCATTCCCAGTAGTTTGTCCTGGCGATACACCATCTGGACGACATGCAAAGTTAAGACAACATTTGTTCAGTATACACAATCACATTCAGCATATGCATTTGTACAAGGCAAGAGCAATAAAACTACCGGGCAGTCCTTCAGGTAGTTAATCAGTCCATTTAAAGAAACAGGCAACCAGTTATAAAGGCTACATCTGCAGTCCATGTGCTGCAAAGTTCACTCTAATTACGCATTTTACTAGTCTAGATTTCTAAACAGGGCTGAAGGAAAGATATCATGGAATATTTTCTAAGATACAATGAAACAATAACCAGATTGCACATGTATATTGTCATGCTACTGACCTCCAACTACAACCACATTTTGGATTAACCATGCATTGCACACTTTGTCCACAGTTCACATTCGCTTTCTAGAGTTACAGCATATCACAGGTGAATGCTTTCCCCAAAACCATCCTCCATATCAAGACATTTCAAGATAGTTGCCATGATTAAAACAAAAATTATCACTCCTGTATTGCCTTTTGACATTTCTGGATGGTAGAACATAGTAATAGATCAACCTTTAAACATATACATTGTGTTAAATTCTAAATTAGTTGACATTGTATAAATAATTCCCCCCAGAGTTTCATGTATGACTATGTTCACATCTGTGTCACAGGCTCAGTTTAGAGCCTCCGGAGCAGACCTGGCACGGAATGCTGGACAAAATAGCACAGGGGGAAATGACGGAAACCCAATGGACCTCATTATAGTTAATTGGGTCTGTAGGGCTTTGTTTCCGCACATCATGTGCCGGATGCGGTACTTTAGTTTTTTTCAAATTATAGGCACAGGTGTGAAAAAAGTCCAACTAATTTACTTTTGTTTGCACATGCTCCCTATTATGTTAAATTGTTCAATTCCACAGAGAAGCATAGTAAAGGGATCTTATGATGTTTGCCCAGCAGGTTGGGTAGTGTACAGCAGTCAAATACCACACAGCAAAAGTGAGCAAATTTTACTATAAATTTTTAATTTTGCTATGCGGTTCTTGGCCATATGTCTTCTACAGGTGAAGCAAGATGAATGCAGTTTCACCTGTAAAAGCTGCGTGGCCAAAAAATGTTAATTTGCAGTAAAATGCGCTCAGTAGTACACCGTAATTGGCAGCTCCTGCATAATTCCATTGATTTTTACGACTATTTTAAAGTCTACTTTGCTTTGTATATATACATACATATTGCTAGATTCTTATAAGATACATTAAAATGCACTAAATTTGATATTTATGGTATATACTTATGCTCTACTTGACCAAGTGTGTATGTTTATGATATAGAGGAGAAAGTGACAAGCCAATACCAGACAGTTCTGACTTCATAAGCCCTTCCCTAAAAAGCCATTTAAATAGTGTAAAAAATAAAAAAAAAATACTCACCTCCCTTCGGCTGTCGGGGCTCCGCAGCGACTTCTGCTGCTGTCCCCAGCTCTGTAGTACTGAGCTATCAGTAGCCGGGGGTTTGAAATCCCCGGCTGCTGATAGCTCAGCAGTGCTACAGAGCCAGGGACAGAGGCAGAAGTCGCCACTGAGCCCCGGCAGCTGTCATTGGCTTTTCAGGGAAGGGCTTCATAAGCCCATCCCTGAAAAGCCTTTTAAAATAGTGTTTTAAAAAAAAAAAAAGAATACTCACCTGCCGGGGCTCTGCAGTGACTTCTGCCGCTGTCCCCGACTCTGTAGTACTGAGCTATCCGCAGCCGGGGATTTGAAATCCCCGCCTGCTGATAGCTCTGATTGGGATTGGCTCAAGTGCTTCAGCCGATCACAATCAGAGCTACCAGCAGGCAGGGATTTTAAATCCCCGCCTGATGATAGCTGAGATCTATAGAGTTGGGGATAGCCAGGAGAAGACGCCGCTGAGCCCTGACAGCCGAAGGAAGGGGAGTATGTTTTTTTTTTTTAACACTTTTCTTTGTTTTTCAGGGAAGGTCTTATATTTAAAGCCCTCTCCTGAAAAACATTTCAAGGGTGCCAGCAGCAGGATCCTCCACCGCAGCTGTCACACATGAGGAAATCCTTTATTCCCCGCAGGGTTTTAGAATTCCTCTGCTGCATCTGTCACAGATGTGGCAGATGCAGCAGGGAATTCTTTTTCCTTGCGGGGATGCAGGAAACATCTGCCGCACGCGGCAGATGTGTTCTGCATCCACACGTGACATGGCAGTGAAGGAGGATAAAGGGCTTATATGTAAAGCCCTTCCCTGAAAAAGAATGCAGGGGTGCCTGCAGAGCATTGTTTTCAATGGAGCCGCTGGCAGCAGCTGCGGCTCCATTGAAAACAATACGTGCATTCCCTATGGTGCACGCATGTCCTATCTTTGCAGGCATGCACCTACAAAGTACGGACATGTGCACACACCATAGGGAATGCATTGTTGTAAATACAAGTGTGAACCCACCCTTAAGGTACAAAACAGCCTGGTCCTTAAGGGGTTAATAAGGGGGAAAAAAAACATTGTGACAGGTTCAGTCTGGGACTAGTTGGACACCTGCACCAAACGGTAGAACGTTTGAGTGGTATTTCGGTGGATATTGACAAAATCAAAGAGTGTAGTTCAACCTGTGGCAGATTTCCTTTGGACTTTGTGCTAGTGAAAACATTTGCAGCAAATCCCTACTGAATGGTGTGGTTTTTTTTTAGCTGTGGAAAATCTTCAGCAATTCCACCACATGTGAACGCACCCTAATTGTGCACTTTTTGAGGACAGCCCTAATATTTTATTTAGTCCCTATGGATACCCTACTAGTCAGGAACATTCATGTGTGCATAAACTATTACATTTGAAGCTTGTAAGCATATTTATTTTGATACTATTTAATCATTGCATTAATAGCATCATGATAAAATATCTAAAGGAAAAGCTACATTGACCTTGATTTAATAATTGCCATCCATCCAACTTGCTTTAGTAAAGGCTCCTCAGCAATATTTAATTTGATCGCGTATACCCAAGGACACATCATAATTAAAAGTAAAGGGTTGGGATATGTTTAAGAGCTTGACAAGTGTAATTCATCTTGACATTTCTGATTAAGATAATTTGACCAAATCACACAGGCACTTGAGACTCCTGTAGAGAAGTTTTAGTGGACTTCACTATGTAACTCAAGACTGAAGAGCTCACAAGATTATTTAATACGCATCTGTCAAACAGCAAGTGTTTTCTTAATCTTCTATGGGCAGTTTAATGCACAGCAAAGACCCCTCAAGACCAGTTTCCTTATAGATGCCATTAATCAAGTCTTCTCATAGTGAAATGTTAGATTTCTCATCCATCTTTCTAAAGGAATGGTGTGCTTACTCTTTTAAAAGGCATTGGCAATTTCTAAGGATTATACAGATCAAACGTTGTGATGTAGAAGGATATGTAATTTGTATGGCCATAAATACATGTCTAATGTGTTTGATGCAGTAAGATCAACACTATGAATTTTCCTATCAGTGTACTACAAGTAACTCACTTAAGAGACCAACATCTTATTTTGGACACACAATTGCAATTTATTTTAGATGGCATTTTTGATATACTCTAAAGATGGTTTGTTTCCCAAAGAATTAAAGAATTTTAGATAGGAATTTACTAAGTGTCTTTGATTTGCTTGCCGAACAGAGCAGCTCTGAAAAATGCTTCATATATTTGGAACCAAAGATGTCTGGGCATACTAGGGAATTGAATATTATAAGAGTTTTTTTCAGGGAAATACTAATGATGACCTATCCTCAGGATAAGACATCAATAGTTGTTTTGCTGGGTCTTGCAGCTGATCAGCTGATTAGCTACCTGTTGTCAGTGATGCAACACACAGTGTATGGATCGTAAGCTGCTGCTTCGCCCCGTGTAGTGGCCGGCACTTGTAACTGAGGGGTTAATCTGTGTGTAGCATCGTTGACAGTGGGCGCTAAAGTCAATGGGAGCTGTACCTGCAATTACAAGCACCGGCCACTTCACAAGGGTCAGAGCAGAACCTTCCACTCTGTTCCCCTTGATGATCAGTCATCAATAGTAGAATCATAGAATGGTAGAGTTGGAAGGGACCTCCAGGGTCCTCTGTTCCAACCCCCTGCTCAGTGCAGGATTTACTAAATAATCCCAGACGGATATTTGTCCAGCCTTTGTTTGAACACTTCCATTGAAGGAGAACTCACCACCTTCCGTGGTAACCTGTTCCACTCATTGATCACCCTCACTGTCAGAAAGTTTCTTCTAGGATCTAATTTGTGTCTCCTCCCTTTTAGTTTCATCCCATTGCTTCTAGTCTTTCCTTGAGCAAATGAGAATAGGGCTGATCCCTCTGCACTGTGATAGCCCTTCAGGTATTTGTAGACAGCTATTAAGTCTTCTCTCAGCCTTCTTTTTTGCAAGCTAAACATTCCCAGATCCTTTAACCGTTCTTCATAGCACATGATTTGCAGACCGCTCATCATCTTGGTAACTCTTCTCTTAACTTGCTCCAGTTTGTCTATGTCTTTTTTAAAGTGGGGTGCCCAGAACTGGACACAGTATTCCAGATGATGTCTGACTAAGGAAGAGTAGAGGGGGATAATGACCTCACGTGATCTAGACTCTATGCTTCTCTTAATACATCCCAGAATTGTGTTTGCCTTTTTGGCTGCCGCATCACATTATTGACTCATGTTCAGTCTATGATCTATTAGTAGCATCAGATGAGTTTTCAAAATAGTTTTCAAACCTTTATTCCTCCATTAAAAGACCAGCGACGTTTCAGCCACTGCTTTGGCCTTTTTCAAGCCAAAGCAGTGGCCGAAACGTCGCTGGTCTTCTTTTAATGGAGGAATAAAGGTTTGAAAACTATTTTGAAAACTCATCTGATGCTGCCTGGTCTACGCTTTGTAATTCTGATGACTATGAGGTTGTGATCCGGACCTAACTGGGCTGCTGCATCCATTTGCTCCTCACTGCATATATAGCAGAACAACAGAAACTGGACTGGACTGATTCCATGTGAGTGCTGCAGTTGATTTACTCTGTTTATATGATCTATTAGTATACCCAAGTCTGCTGCTGCTTAGCTCAATTCCTCCCATTCTGTATGCGCTTTTTTCATTTTTCTTGCCCAGATGTAGGATTTTGCATTTCTTCTTGTTAAATACCATTCTTTTAGTCACCACCCACTGTACAAGCTTTTCTAGATCTTTTTGAATACTCTCTCTCTCTTCTCTAGTGTTAGCTATCCCTCCAGCTTTGTGTCATCAGAAAATTTGATCAGTTTCCCATCAATTCCCTCCTCCAGATTATTTATAAAAATGTTGAACAACACTGGGCCTAGGACAGAGCCTTGTGGTACCCCACTTGATACATTCTTCCACTTGGATGTGCAGCTATTTATGACCACTCTTTGAGTATGATCACTCAGCCAGTTGTGAATCCACCTAACAGCTGCCTTGTCAGTATTTCCCTTTAACAATTCCATAATCTACTTCCATCAGAATTAAGCAAGATCAACCTGTTAATAAAACAAGGCAGTCTCAGGTTCCTGTTGTCCAGTATGAATCCAGTTCTCTCTAGGCAGTCGTCTACCTATAGTGCAGAATACACATTTTTTGTCTGAGCCATCTGCTGTACTTGCTAATGGGCTGCATGGAAGCGGCAGAGAGTTTGATTTCTCAACAACTGCATAACTTTATAGTCTGTGATTCATATGACAAATTCTTGAACAGAAGCTGTCTTATATTTGTTCTTAGTATTAAATCATTAGGGAATTGTTGTAAATGCAATTTAGCAATATACACAAGTAGTTCCAACTTTGCTGAACTATATTACGGCTAAATGTCTGACCATTGTCTATGTGTATAGCATCCCACACTCTCCACCTCGCCATACAGTGCACATCTCCAGCCCCTTTACCTTCTGTATCACCCCATTACTTGTAGTATGTAAGCTCGTTGGAGCAGGACCCGCACCCCTATTGTTTCCATCAACTGATTACTATATGTAACCGTGGTTCTGTAATGTTTGTACTTTTGTCTTTCTGTATCCCCCGTCTATGTAAGCGCTGCGGAATATGTTGGCGCTATACAAATAAAGTTTATTATTATTATTATATTATGACCACAAAATACAATCTCGTGGTGCAACATTTGTGCTTTCAATATGTAGCATACCTGAAGACAATCTATAAATTTGAGATCTCTTTGTGAATGGAGAAATCCCCAGTCTATTCAATTTGATTTTATTCAAATATGAGGCTTCTATATGAGATAAGCGATTACAACCAAAGGTGATTGTTACAATTTCCAGTAAAATACAGTAAGTAAAAATATATAGATGGTAATGTGTGTGGCAACGATCAGCTTCACCATAAAGAGATAGACGATTGTGACATTTGTCATCCAAAACAAATTGCAGCTGACTGATATAAATTATATGCCGTCTGGATCAAACAACTTAATCATAGAGAAAACCTCATTAATGGATGCTATATCTGGAGCCAAGACAGAATCTTCTTTCAGTTAAGTGAAGCATACTGTATGTCTTGTTGAACACGCAAAGTCTGTGCAATAATAGATTCTTGGCAAAGACAGTCCATTAATATCCGCCAGCCAAATATATTTAGCACACCAATATGTCCAAGCATTCCCTGTATAGTAATAGCTTGATCTACTGGAAATTCACTGTAATTAAAATCACAGACTTCACTTGAGGCACCTGGGTTATTAGTAATTGGACTTTATGTAGTGAATACCTATAGAGAGTGCCAAGTACAGATCCGTACTATATCCATACTATGTGTATCTATACATGTACAGTACTGTGCAAAAGTTTTATGGTTCAAAATATGTTTATTAATTTTCCATTAAAGAACAAGTTAGGAAACAGTGTAAAACATGGTATAGTTCTTGTCCAGCATCAGAACATAAGAGCCTTCGGGGACCACCCATGTCGGTCAGGAACACTGGCCGGAACCAACATTGAGAGTTTGTAAATTTGTTGACCATCTCATGGCTATTTTGCATGTCTGAGCCAGGGGCTAGGCTCCGTGGGGCTATGTTTAGATTGATGCTGTAAACTTATATAATAACTAGATGTAGTCAACAAGGAGAAGGGGAAGGCAAGGGAGGAAAAGAGAAAGGTGAAGGGTGATGGGAATTAGGAGGTGGGGGGAAGAGGGTCTTCAGAGATTGAGAGCTCCGAGCTGGGACTCGTGAATTGTGGGACAATGGGCGAGCTATTAGTGTCTAGGAAGAAGGAATTGTACCTGTTTGAAGCCAGACTTTTAATTCCGGGGAGTTCCTGTACAGAATTCATGCTGTCCACGTTGCAAAGAACTTTTGGGTGTTCCCTTTGTCTGCTGTGCCAAGGTCCTCCATGTGATTTATATTGTCAAGGGTTTCCAGCCACTGGGACCTCGTGGGAGGGGAGGAAGACCTCTACAGTCTCGGGATTGTCTGTCTCAAAGCCATGAGAAAGAATCTGAGGGTGCTCTTTTTAGCTTTGGACAGGGGTCCCGGGATCATGGACAGCAGGGCTATCTCCGGCGCGAGGGTCACCTTGTCTTTATGCACTGCGTTGTACAGGTTGGCGATATCTTGCCATAGTGGTAGGACCATAGGGCAGGACCACCAAATATGTAGGAGGTCGCCTCTTCCGTCCTGGCATCTCCAACACGTGTCCGGGGTTTGGGGATATATTTTGGCTAGCAGTGCCGGGGTTCTATACCATTTGGTTAGGATCTTATAATTAGTTTCCTGAAATTTAGAGGAGGTCGCCATTGAGTGGGTTAGAATAAAGGCGTTTCTCCATGTGTCCCTCTCAAAGGTTCTCCCCAGCTCTCTCTCCCAACTCGCCACGAGCCCCGGCGGGTCGTCCCCAGTTTCTACGTCCAGCAGTAGGCTATAAAGTGCCGAAAACTTTACTGGGCCGATGGCGGGAGAGGTGCAAAGCTGCTCGAATCGGGAGACATGTGCTTGAAGAGAGGCCAGAGAGCCCAGGGACTGGATAAAGTGTCTGATCTGTCGGTATAGGAACCATGCTCCAGTCCGGGGGCTATCTCTACACAAGATCTCGTGCATTGGTCGTACTCCCAGAGCTGTCACTACATTCCTCGTTCTAAGAGCCAGGGAGTCCCCTTCCAGCAGGAGTGGGGAGCCCCTAAGTAGGACTGGGAGGTCAGGGTTCCCGATCACCGGTGTAAGGGGGCCAGGGCGAGAGATCAAGCCCATGTGGGAGGTGAAGCCATTCAATGCTACTAATATCTGCCTTGAGAGGAGAGAGTGTAGGGGTCTGACCTGCCACCGGTCTGTGCAAAAGTTTTAGACATGCTGCAAAGTAAGAATGCTTTCAAAAATAGAAGTGATAATAGTTTATTTTTGTCAATTAACAAAATGCGAAATAAATGAACAAAAGAGAAATGTAAATCAAATCAATATCTGGGGTGACTACCCTTTACCTTCAAAACAGCACTAATTCTTCTAGGTACACTTGCACACAGTTTTTGAAGGACCTCGGAACTTCTGTGGATGTAGGCTTGCTCAGATCCTTCTATCTCTTCATGTAATCCCAGACAGATTCAATGATGTGGGGGCTCTGTGGGGGCCATATCATCACTTTCAGGACTCCTTGTTCTTCTTTATACTGAAGATAGTTCTTAATGACATTGGCTGTGTGTTTGGGGTCATTGTCTTGCTGCAATATATATTTGGGGCCAATCAGGTTCCTTCTATTTTTTCCCACGCTTGCCTAAAACTTTTGCACAGTACTTATATATACACACGCATGTGCAGCAAAGCTTAACGTGACTCTGATAACTTTCTACAAAACATTATCTTATCTCAAAGGAAACCTGTCACCCGGTTTATGCTGCCTGAACCATGAGCAGTATGAGTTCAGGACAGATATGACTGTTCGACCCATATATATTCTATTATGTAACGCTTCTGCTTTTAAAAAAAATATACTTAATGAAGTTTTACTCTGAGTTCAGCTCTCGGAGCTCTTGAGTCAAAGAGGCAGGCCACGCTGAGCTCTTCCTGCATGCATCATCAAGACTGACCGCCCTCTCCCTGCACACAATCAGGGAGTGAAGCTGTCTCTCTTCATGATGTGGGCAGGGAAAGCTTGGCGTGGCCTGTCTCTTTGACTCGAAGCTCTGAATCAAACTTAAGTATGTTTTTTTTCAGAATTTCAGCAACGTTTTAGAATAAAACATTCATTGACCGAATGGGCATATCTGTCCCAGATTCATGCTACCTGTGGTTTGGTCAGAATGAACCTGGTGACAGATTCACTTTAATCAATTGAAAAGTTATTGTTATCATAACAAAAGCCACTGTAAAGCTGTTCAAATGGTAAATAAACTGGCACAGAAAGTTTTTTCAACATTTTAATAGTCATTGTAAACTTTGCTACATTTGAATATTTATATGGGCTGCTAGTTCACAGGATCGTCATCTTCTCGGTTAGATACCTAGCACACAAAGAATCCATCACAGTGGATTTGGTCCAAAACTGGCTTCAAACAGCTTAATTTTCTTTATACGACAAGATAAGTCCAACTAAAAATACAAACATAAATCCTGCTTGCATTGTTTAAGCCACTTGCAGACTTACTAGATGGAACTAGCTTTTATTTAAAGGGGCAGCATCATAAATAACTTTAGCAAAAAATTCTAGACAATTTTTTATGGTATTAAACAATTTTACCAATTTTGAGATCAACCCTAATTCACTTGGTTGACCTGCACATGCAAGCCCTTATACTCTTAGCTATCTAGACCTGCCTGTACAGGTTTTTACATGAACCGTAACTAAACATTATTAGCATCCATCACGAACAGACTCTGGGCTTAGTGCCTGGCACCTCAAAATTTATACCATCCATCATCGTCACAGTTTTGGCTCCCAGAGGCTTGGCGATGCCTGTCCTTCCTTAAACTGGGAGCCAACTCTGTGTCAATGACCAACACCTCCTTTTTAGGGGGTCTATCAGCAGTTTTGGAAGGAGGGTGTAAAAGTTACATCTGTCAATGATTTTAGTGTCTCCGGCAGTCAGAAAACGAATCCTAATGCTGCTTAAGATACTCTGGAGGCAAGATTTCTGTCTGTCCATTGCGCTGCTCTACAGCCCTGACCAACAGAAGTAGCTGACAAAGGTTTTGATCCACTGGATGAATGCTACAGCTGTCAAAGCTGTGAAGCACAAAAAGTCGCAGGAAAGGGGATTCCCCAGGGCCGAACGTCTCTGTCTCTGGGCGGAACCGAACAGTGCCAGACGGAGCTCATTGACTATGATAGGGTCCCTCTGCTTTCTGCACCCAGAGGTTTTTCTTCTGGTATTTTGAGCCTGATATGTGACGGAGCCACCGGCCGGAGGTTTTGGCGCAGATGTGGAACTGCCTTAAAGGGGTTGTCCCGCGCCGAAACGGGTTTTTTTTTTTTTCAATAGCCCCCCGCTCGGCGCGAGACAAACCCGATGCAGGGGTTTAAAAAAAACCAAACGGATAGTACTTACCCGAATCCCCGCGCTCCGGTGACTTCTTACTTACCTTGCGAAGATGGCCGCTGGGATCTTCACCCACGGTGGACCGCAGGTCTTCTCCCATGGTGCACCATGGGCTCTGTGCGTTCCATTGCCGATTCCAGCCTCCTGATTGGCTGGAATCGGCACACGTGACGGGGCGGAGCTACGAGGAGCAGCTCTCCGGCACGAGCGGCCCCATTCAGAAGGGAGAAGACCGGACTGCGCAAGCGCGTCTAATCGGGCGATTAGACGCTGAAATTAGACGGCACCATGGAGACGAGGACGCTAGCAACGGAACAGGTAAGTGAATAACTTCTGTATGGCTCATAATTAATGCACAATGTACATTACAAAGTGCATTAATATGGCCATACAGAAGTGTATAACCCCACTTGCTTTCGCGGGACAACCCCTTTAATTTGATACATTTTGTATTGTTGAAAAAAATAAGCACAGCAATAAATAAATAAATAAACAACTTCAATTATGCCTCTCAGGATAAATCAGCCCCATACTCTGGACATGGACAGCGAGGCAGGAGGACATGGATGCAAACCTATTGATAGAGATGGATCTCAAAAAAAATAACTATTAGCATTTGCACTTGAAAAATCCTTGAATATTCACAGAGGATCCTCTGAACTCATTAGCTGCATAGTTAATCTTCACTCACTCATGAAGCGAGATTCTTATACTAAAAGTGTGCAATTTTGTTAATCTGCAAGTATTTTCCTGTAAAAAGGCAATAAAATACTCTGAGATTGA
Source organism: Eleutherodactylus coqui (assembly GCF_035609145.1). Classification (NCBI taxonomy): domain Eukaryota; kingdom Metazoa; phylum Chordata; class Amphibia; order Anura; family Eleutherodactylidae; genus Eleutherodactylus; species Eleutherodactylus coqui. The sequence goes on from NC_089838.1 coordinate 113,917,665, forward strand.
CAATTCTCATTATTATTACATCAAGTAACAATTCCACTAATTAGTCCTGTTTACTTGTTGGAACCACGGCAAAAATTTTTCTAATGCTCGGAGGAAACAATGATGGAATCTTTCCTGGGCCATTACTAGACATGTTATTGTCAGAATATTATGGTCATTTAAATTATTTATGCCAAACTGTGCAAATAATGCTTCATTCTTTTCTCCTGTCAAGATTTGCTATCTTGTATGGCTGCTGTAAACATAAAATTTACTCTTTTGGTGTGTAAATATACCAATTTTTTTTCAAAACCAGAGAACTAAGTAGTGTGGTATTTAAAAGGACTTTACCACTTCAACAATACTGCTTCCTATGTGCGTGAAGGTATAAGGCTTGTTTCACACGCGTGTTCACAATTTTGCAGCGAGAAAATCACGTCTTTGTTCCCGTGATTTTTGAGCGTCAGTGATGCTTTTTCTTGTGAATAAACTCGCATCGTTGCCGCCTGTGATCTAATTGCACAATTTTTTATTGCGGAAGTCAATAGGACTTTCTAATGTTAAAAACGTAATGCACGAAAATCGAACATTTGTGCATTGCAATGCGATAAAAAGGAGGCTCCATAGGGAAGCATGGGAACTAAAAAAATTGTGTGGCAAGTGGGGGTTACTTGCCCGGGATCTCTCGCTTACTTTCCCCTGCCCAGGTGTGGCAGCACCGTAATGATGTCCAGAAACACCAGGTAAACTCCAAATGCTGGTTCCTCCAGTGTTTATTTCACATCAGCGTAGCACAGGTATTCAGCATCCAAATACAGTCCAGCATATCCTATGTAACTTCGTACTGTTGTAGGTCACAGTGCACACAGCATTAGCGTTTTAAACGTAACCACAACACATACCGCTTCTTTCAGCGTACCTTCCAGGTAGGTGACATTGCCCCAACAGGTGAGGAGTGAGGAGCCAACTACCCCCTGTCCTCTCCGTGCTTCCAGGTCCCTTATGGACAAGCATCAGGTCTACATAGACCTCAAGGCCCCAAAGGCCTCAAAGGATCTAAGCTTTACAGCTTTCACAGGACGCTGAGTTTGTGAGTAAAAAGATGAAAAAGGAGGGTGGAGCAAGACCCAGTGAGGGTGGTGGAGTATTTCTGGAGTACAAAGTGTTTCCAATGATGGAGTATTTCAAATGATGGAGGTGCTGCCAACCAGATGACGCTCCACCAGGGTGGGCGTGAGTGTAGCGAAAAGAACGTGGAAAAAAACTGGTGTGGGGGCGCAACCCTCTAAGCTACTAGAAGATAAAAGGTCCAATATGTGATAGTGAAGGCACTTCTTTTTTATTATTTCACAAGATAAAAACCAGCAATTGAAAACGCGTTTCAGGGACGCACCCCTTCGTCAGTTCGGCTGGATTGGACACAACAGGATGCCTGGGGGGGGGGGGGGGGGGTGACACAATCCCAAAGGTGTTTTGTGTGTGCCAGAGGTCCTGTATGTGGCAGGGGGACAGGGGAGAAAGAAGCAGGGGAAATTTAACCTGTGTAACTGCACCCTTACAAGTGCAGGTTAACTAAAACAAACTCGCTTAGAGGCCCCCTACAGGCCACTCTTGCTACTGCATTAACACAATTGTTAAAGGGGTTGTCCCGCGGCAGCAAGTGGGTCTATACACTTCTGTATGGCCATATTAATACACTTTGTAATGTACATTGTGCATTAATTATGAGCCATACAGAAGTTATAAGAAGTTTTTCACTTACCTGCTCCGTTGCTAGCGTCCTCGTTCCCATGGAGCCGACTAATTTTCGCCATCTAATGGCCAAATTAGCCGCGCTTGCGCAGTCCGGGTTTTCTTCTTTCTTCAATAGGGCCGCTCGTGCAGGATGCCGGCTCCGTGTAGCTCCGCCCCGTCACGTGCCGATTCCAGCCAATCAGGAGGCTGGAATCGGCAATGGACCGCACAGAAGCCCTGCGGTCCACCGAGAGAGAAGATCCCGGCGGCCATCTTCAGCAGGTAAGTATAGAAGTCACCGGAGCGCGGGGATTCAGGTAAGCGCTGTGCGGTTTTTTTTTTAAGTCCCTGCATCGGGGTTGTCTCGCGCCGAACGGGGGGGGGGGGGGGGGGGGGTGTTGAAAAAAAAAAAAACGTTTCGGCGCGGGACAACCCCTTTAATGTAAAGGAAATTATTAAAAATCATTGGTTTCATAATTCAGCTTTTTTACTCACTCTCGCATCACACTAAAAACATGCAATTTTATCGCCCATGTGAAGGCAGCCTAGAGGCTCCTTCCCATGGGCGATGCGTTCTTCAGTTGGCCACGTCACGGCCGAAGCGCAGTCGAAAATCGCATGAATGAGAGGCAGCCATGACCAAGTCACAGCTGCATCTCCTGTTTAAGCACCCGTTCAGATGGCCCGGGTGCAGAAAGTATATGCTGCACCTGGAATACTGTCGGAGCGGGGAGAGAGAGTTTAGCTCTGCTAAACTCCCTCCCCCTCTCCGCTCCTTGGTGGTTGTCGGCAAAGTGAGGGGGCGAGAGCTAGTGTGCTAATCTCTCGCCCCCTACCTTTGCCAAAAGCCAGCAAGAGGTGGAGAGGGAAGGGGAAGGGAGTTTAGCAGAGAAGTTGCTTAACTCCCTCCCACCTCCCTTTTGCGGCAGCTCTGATAGGCTCCCATAGGAGTCTATGGGACTAGCCGGCGTATTCCAGCCGAAAAGATAGGTCCAGACCTATGAGTCCCATAGACTGAGGTTATGGGCTCATAGGACAGGGCCCACTGAACTTTAATTTATGGTACTTACAGGAACTGATGGGTTCTATTTAAAAATAGTTTACTTTTAGAGATGAGCGAGCGTACTCGGATAAGCACTACTCGCTCGAGTAATTGGCTTTATCCGAGTATAGCTGTGCTCGGGTCTAAAGATTCGGGTGCCGGCACGGAGCGGGGAGCTGCAGGGGAGAGCGGGGAGGAACGGAGGTAAGATCTTTCTCTCCTTCTCTCCCGCCCGCTCTCCCCTGCTCCCCGCTGCGACTCACCTGTCAGCCACAGCGGCACCCGAATCTTTAGACCCGAGCACAGCGATACTCGGATAAAGCCAATTACTCGAGCGAGTAGTGCTTATCCGAGTACGCTCGCTCATCTCTATTTACTTTATTTAATCAAGGAAAATAAAGATGATTAGGTGCGATTTATTTTATGCAAATATATTGTCAATTTGTTCAGTCGTTTGAGTGACCAAAAAGATGCTTTATCTGTCAGCTGTAGAACACAATGAGATGTGTAGCAATACTGTACCACCCATTCATGCTATGGGTTAAATGGACTATCAGCCTCGGGACACAAAAGATTTTCATGCATTTTAGTCACATCTGGAAACATGAGTTAATAGCAAGTTTGACAGTTAATGATGAACGAATAAATCAAACCAAGTAGACTTGATTCAATTTTAAATACATCATATTTGACTCCTGCGAGAGACTGTCTGTATAATCACTGTGTCACCTTGTCTTAATGGCCGTCTCGTTGCCTGCGCTGTGCATGCCCTACGAACAGAATATTCCATGACATCATGGACAGTCTCCAAGGTTCCATTTGCGTATGCTCAGACGATGCTCAGAATTTAAGAGAGTCAACTCCAAAAACAAAATCTGCTCAGGATAGTGGATAGGAAAAACTACAAGCAAATACTGGTTTCCCTTAAATAATCCTACTCTTCTGCTACATGGTACAGCCATTCTGAAAGGGCACCACAGCTTGCCTTTCTGTAATACAACAAAGCTAGGTATCTTAGTGGGTGCTTTAGGCAGTGTAAGATACAAAGTACATTGTAGAATAAGTATAATGAAAAAGATCTCAACACCTACTCCACAAATAATCATATAAAATATGTATATGTGGTGGAAAACATGCAAGATATGTTTGAACTAAATGTTTAAAGGGCCTCAAAGGAGTTTTAACGCAACCTGCCCCATCAATCAGTAATTCAAATAATTGGGCAACTACTGTAGGAAATACTTGGCCATGTCAAGTCTGCCAGAGGAAAGCTGTTCTTTCTTATTTTCGCTCTTCACTCTAACTAATAGGGAAGTCCTGAGAGTGGGACATTTCTATGCGGCACAGGGCCCAAGGAAAGGACTTGTCTTCATGCAAGAAAACTCATTTAAAACTATTTTTTTAACGCTCTCCCTTTACATTGTCCTCGTTGTATAATTTATCAAAAATTAAACATTGTCTCGAAAGCATATAAAGTAAATACAAAAACCATTGGGATGATATTCTTAGATCTATTATATATTGGTATGTCCAGCAAGCAGGGTGCAATACTTGAAGACATATATGGTGGTTGAATAAAGTCAATATTAGTTCTTTAATATCCCACATCTTTTCATCTTATCTTTTAATATGAATAGAAGCTTGTGTTCACGGCTATATATAATGCTGCTTTCATCTTATCATCTGTTTCCTTAGTACATTATAGTACAGTTTATCCTAGGATGTTTGCCAGGAGCCTGTCATACATCTGGAAGCTTTGGGTTGTGTGTCCTAGGAAGAACCAGGAGACCACACATGAACTGCACGTTGTATCATAGTTCTAAGGATCAGGTGGTCAATGGTGCTATTGTTCATGGGCATCCAGAAGTGTCGTGGAATGTGAAGACCTTCCACAGAACTCCATATTTATGAACACACATGTATGTTCTTGGAAATCCCAATTGTCAATGCGACTTTCTAATGTTAAAAACGCAACACAACGTGCGCTTTTGGTGCGTTGCGTTTTTAACATTAGAAAGTCCCATTGACAATGGGGAAAAAAATGCAGCGAATTCGCAGCGGAAAAAAACGCAAGTGGGTAGTCACTAGAGATGAGCGAGCCTACTCGGCCACGCCCCTTTTTCGCCCGAATACCGCGATTTTCGAGTACTTCCGTACTCGGGCGAAAAGATTCGGGGGGGCGCCGTGGGTGAGTCGGGGGTTGCAGTGGGAAGTGGGGGGGAGAGGGAGAGAGAGAGGGCTCCCCCCTGTTCCCCGCTGCTACCCCCCGCGCCGCCACGCCTCCCCCCGCCCCCCGGCGCCCCCCGAATCTTTTCACCCGAGTACTGAAGTACTCGAAAATTGCGGTGCTCGATCGAGTAATTACTCGAAACGAGTAGGTTCGCTCATCTCTAGTAGTCACCCTTAGTATTTACACAATTGTATTTACGCAGGTATTTAGCCGCATTAAAAAAATCGCCCAAAAATTGCGACAATCCAAAGCTTTGAATTCAGTGTATTCATTCAGATGAACCATTTTTTGGGCATGTAAAAAAAATCGTGCCCGGAAAAATAGCATATACCGACTGTTTTTGCCACTGATTTTATATGCAGCGTCAAAAGATAGGTTTTGCCCTATCTTTTGCCAAGATATGCGGGAAGTAGAGATGAGCGAGCGTACTCGGATAAGCACTACTCGCTCGAGTAATTGGCTTTATCCGAGTATCGCTGTGCTCGGGGCTAAAGATTCGGGTGCCGGCACGGAGCGGGGAGCTGCAGGGGAGAGCGGGGAGGAACGGAGGTAAGATCTTTCTCTCCTTCTCTCCCGCCCGCTCTCCCCTGCTCCCCGCTGCGACTCACCTGTCAGCCGCAGCGGCACCCGAATCTTTAGCCCCGAGCACAGCGATACTCGGATAAAGCCAATTACTCGAGCGAGTAGTGCTTATCCGAGTACGCTCACTCATCTCTAGCGGGAAGCTCCTATAGACTTTAATGGTAGCTGGAAAAATAGGAGGGAGTTCCTTGGCATACAACGCTGGAAAAAAGTTACAGAACACAGCTGGCCCAATTTAAGCATTATTGGTCATTCCAAGCATTTTACAGCAATTGATGGTTTTCTGCGCTTCTGCATGTAATTTTTCCGATACGCAGCAGCAGCCCGTGTGAGTGGCTGAAAATACACGGCTAAAGTTCAGGACTCAATCGCGGTAATTATTCAGTCATGTGATAATACGATGCGTACGGGTGAATGTAAAAACGCATACAGTCGTGTGAAGGAGGCCTTAAAGTGGTGATAACATTCTGCTTCAAGTAGATGAATAATAACAGACAATCAAAATTGCCTTCATCAATACTAGAGATGAGCGAACGTGTTCGTCCGAACTTGATATCCGTGTGGATATTAGGGTGTTCGGGATGTTCGTTATTCGTAACGAACACCATGCGGTGTTCGGGTTACTTTCACTTCCTTCCCTGAGACGTTAGCGCGCTTTTCTGGCCAATTGAAAGACAGGGAAGGCATTACAACTTCCTCCTGTGTTGTTCCAGCCCTATACCACCCCCCTGCTGTGAGTGGCTGGGGTGATCAGGTGTCCGCCGAATATAAAAGTCGGCCCCTCCCGCGGCTCGCCTCAGATGCCTTGTGAGTTAGATGAGGGACAGTGCTGTTTGTACCGGAGCTGCTGTAGGGAAAGAATTTGTAGTTAGTGTAGGCTTCAAGACCCCCAAAGGTCCTTATTAGGGCCACTGATAGCTGTGTGTTGGCTGCTGTTAGCAGTGGCAATTTGTTTTTCTTCTCAAAATCGGCTCTGCAGAGCGTTGCACCCAGCATTAGGGACAGAAGTGTTGCTTAGGCAGGGAGAGTGTTAGGAGTGAGTGTAGCCTTCAAGAACCTCAACGGTCCTTTCTAGGGCCATATTTAACCGTGTGCAGTACTGTGCTGGCTGCTGTTAGCTGTGCTGCATTTTTTTTTTTTTCTCAAAATCGCCTCTGCAGAGCATTGCACCCTCCATTGATACTACAGGGAAAGAATTGTGTAGGCAGGGCCACAACACAGTTATTATTCATTGAATATACGCAGTGCGGCCTTTTGCTTGTAAAACAAGTGAAAAAAATTCTATTTGACCTGCCTCTGTCCGTCCTGTGGAGTGTGGACACGTGTGAGCTGCGTGTACAACGTTAAAAAATCAGACGCACCCAGCTACGGTTTACTGCTGGCTTCGCCATTTGCTTTCCTTAATTGGGAAAAAAATACCTGCTCTGCCAGAGTTATAATAACTCTGCTACCCTCACGTTCTGTGACACATTAGCAGGGCCACAGCACAGTTATTAAACTTCTCATGTTCATTGAATATACGCAGTGCTGCCTTTTGGTGGAAAAAAACTGAAAAAAAATCTATTTGTCCTGCCTCTGTCCGTCCTAAGGGCTGTGTGTACGTGTCGGCTGCGTGTGCAACGTTAAAAAATCAGACGCACCCAGCTACGGTTTACTGCTGGCTTCGCCATTTGCTTTCCTTAATTGGGAAAAAAATACCTGCTCTGCCAGAGTTATAATAACTCTGCTACCCTCACGTTCTGTGACACATTAGCAGGGCCACAGCACAGTTATTAAACTTCTCATGTTCATTGAATATACGCAGTGCTGCCTTTTGGTGGAAAAAAAATCTATTTGTCCTGCCTCTGTCCGTCCTAAGGGCTGTGTGTACGTGTCGGCTGCGTGTGCAACGTTTAAAAATCAGACGCACCCAGCTACGTTTTACTGCTGGCTTCGCCATTTGCTTTCCTTAATTGGGAAAAAAATACCTGCTCTGCCAGAGTTATAATAACTCTGCTACCCTCACGTTCTGTGACACATTAGCAGGGCCACAGCACAGTTATTAAACTTAGATTATTCATTCACTAGAGGCAGTGGGGCCTTTCGTTTTTAAAAAAGGGAAAAAATTATATTTGGCCTGCAGTCTTGCGCCAATTTATTTCCTGCCTGTGAAATCAAATCACTGGTAATACAGCATGCTGAGGGGTAGGGGTAGGCCTAGAGGACGTGGACGCGGCCGAGGACGCGGAGGGCCAAGTCAGGGTGTGGGCACAGGCCGAGCTCCTGATCCAGGTGTGTCGCAGCCGACTGCTGCGCGATTAGGAGAGAGGCACGTTTCTGGCGTCCCCACATTCATCGCCCAATTAATGGGTCCACGCGGGAGACGGTTATTAGAAAATGAGCAGTGTGAGCAGGTCCTGTCCTGGATGGCAGAAAGTGCTTCGAGCAACCTATCGTCAACCCGCAGTTCTGCGCCGTCCACTGCTGCAAATCCGAATCCTCTGTCTGCTGCTCCTCCTTCCTCCCAGCCTCCTCACTCCACTACAATGACACCTGCTCAGGAGCAGGAACACTCCCAGGAACTGTTCTCGGGCCCCTGCTTAGATTGGGCAGCAGCGGTTCCTCTCCCACCAGAGGAGTTTATCGTCACTGATGCCCAACCATTCGAAAGTTCCCGGGGTCCGGGGGAAGAGGCTGGGGACTTCCGCCAACTGTCTCAACAACTTTCTGTGGGTGAGGAGGACGATGACGATCAGACACAGTTGTCTTGCAGTGAGGTAGTAGTAAGGGCAGTAAGTCCGTGGGAGCAGCGCACAGAGGATTCGGAGGAAGAGCAGCAGGACGATGAGGTGACTGACCCCACCTGGTGTGCAACGCTTACTCAGGAGGACAGGTCTTCAGAGGGGGAGTCAAGGGCATCAGCAGGGCAGGTTGCAAGAGGCAGTGCGGTGGCCAGGGGTAGAGGCAGGGCCAGACCGAATAATCCACCAACTGTTTCCCAAAGCGCCCCCTCGCGCCATGCCACCCTGCAGAGGCCGAGGTGCTCTAAGGTCTGGCAGTTTTTCACAGAGACGCCTGACGACCGACGAACAGTGGTGTGCAACCTTTGTCGCGCAAAGCTCAGCCGGGGAGCCAACACCAACAGCCTCACCACCACCACCATGCGCAGACATATGATGGCCAAGCACCCCACAAGGTGGGACGAAGGCCGTTCAGCGCCTCCGGTTTGCACCCCTGCCTCTCCTCCTGTGCCCCAACCTGCCACTGAGATGCAACCCCCCTCTCAGGACACAGGCACTACCGCCTCATGGCCTGCACCCACACCCTCATCTCCGCTGTCCTCGGCCCCATCCAGCAGTGTAGTTCAGCGCACCGTCCAGCCGTCGCTTGCGCAACTGTTGGAGCGCAAGCGCAAGTACGCCGCCACGCACCCGCACGCTCAAACGTTAACCGTCCGCATAGCAAAATTCATCAGCCTTGAGATGCTGCCGTATAGGGTTGTGGAAACTGAGTCCTTCAAAAGTATCATGGAGGCGGCGGCCCCGCGCTACTCAGTTCCCAGTCGCCACTACTTTTCCCGATGTGCCGTCCCAGCCCTGCACGACCACGTCTCCCGCAACATTGTACGCGCCCTCACCAACGCGGTTACTGCCACGGTCCACTTAACAACGGACACGTGGACAAGCACAGGCGGGCAGGGCCACTACATCTCCCTGACGGCACATTGGGTGAATTTAGTGGAGGCTGGGACAGAGTCAGAGCCTGGGACCGCTCACGTCCTACCCACCCCCAGAATTGCGGGCCCCAGCTCGGTGGTGGTATCTGCGGCGGTGTATGCTTCCTCCACTAAAGCACCCTCCTCCTCCTCCTCCTCTGTCTCGCAATCAAGATGTGTTAGCAGCAGCATGTCGCCAGCAGTCGGTGTCGCGCGGTGTGGCAGCACAGCGGTGGGCAAGCGTCAGCAGGCCGTGCTGAAACTACTCAGCTTAGGCGATAAGAGGCACACGGCCCACGAACTGCTGCAGGGTCTGACACAGCAGACCGACCGCTGGCTTGCGCCGCTGAGCCTCCAACCGGGCATGGTCGTGTGTGACAACGGCCGTAACCTGGTGGCGGCTCTGCAGCTCGGCAGCCTCACGCACGTGCCATGCCTGGCCCACGTCTTTAATTTGGTGGTTCAGCGCTTTCTGAAAAGCTACCCATGCTTGTCAGACCTGCTCGTAAAGGCGCACCGGCTCTGCGCACATTTCCGCAAGTCCCACACGGACGCTGCCACCCTGCGCACCCTGCAACATCACTTTAAGCTGCCAGTGCACCGACTGCTGTGCGACGTGCCCACACGGTGGAACTCTACGCTCCACATGTTGGCCAGGCTCTATGAACAGCGTAGAGCTATAGTCGAATACCAACTCCAACATGGGCGGCGCAGTGGGAGTCAGCCTCCTCAATTCCTTTCAGAAGAGTGGGCCTGGTTGGCAGACATCTGCCAGGTCCTTGGTAATTTTGAGGAGTCTACCCAGGTGGTGAGCGGCGATGCTACAATCATTAGCGTCACCATTCCTCTGCTATGCATCTTGAGAAATTCCCTGCAAACCATAAAGGCAGCTGCTTTGCGCTCGGAAACGGGGGCGGTGGAAGACAGTATGCCGCTGGATAGTCAGGGCACCCTCCTGTCTATTTCTCAGCGCGTACAGGAGGAGGAGGAGGAGGAGCATGAGGAGGATGAGGAGGAGGGGGAAGAGACAGCTTGGCCCGCTGCTGACGGTACACCGGCTGATTGCCTGTCATCCTTTCAGCGTGTATGGCCTGAGGAGGAGGAGGAGGAGGAGGATCCTGGCAGTGATCTTCCTAGTGAAGACAGCCATGTGTTGCGTACAGGTACCCTGGCACACATGGCTGACTTCATGTTAGGATGCCTTTCTCGTGACCCTCGCGTTGCACGCATTCTGGCCACAACGGATTACTGGGTGTACACACTGCTCGACCCACGCTATAAGGAGAACCTTCCCACTCTCATTCCTGAAGAGGAAAGGGGTTCGAGAGTGTTGCTATACCACAGGACCCTTGCGGACAAGCTGATGGTAAAATTCCCAGCCGACAGCGCTAGTGGCAGAAGGCGCAGTACCGAGGGCAAGGTAGCAGGGGAGGTGCGGAGATCAAGCAGCATGTACATCCCAGGCAGTGCAACAGTCTTTAAGGGCCTGGACAGCTTTATGGCTCCCCACCAAGACTGTGTCACCGCTCCCCAGTCAAGGCTGAGTCAGCGGGAGCACTGTAAAAGGATGGTGAGGGAGTACGTAGCCGATCGCACGACCGTCCTCCGTGATGCCTCTGCCACCTACAACTACTGGGTGTCGAAGCTGGACACGTGGCCTGAACTAGCGGTGTATGCCCTGGAGGTGCTTGCTTGTCCTGCGGCTAGCGTCTTGTCGGAGAGGGTGTTTAGTGCGGCTGGGGGAATCATCACAGATAAGCGTACCCGCCTGTCAACCGACAGTGCCGACAGGCTAACACTCATCAAGATGAACAAAGCCTGGATTTCCCCAGACTTCTCTTCTCCACCAGCGGACAGCAGCGATACGTAAGCAATACGTAGGCTGCACCCGCGGATGGAAGCTACGTTCTCTCTCACCATCCAAAACGGGGACATTTCTGCTTCATCAATCTGTGTCTAATATTCCTCCTCCTCCTCCTGCTCCTCCTCCTGAAACCTCACGTAATCACGCTGAACGGGCAATTTTTCTTAGGGCCACAAGGCTCACTCATCTAATTTTTCGAAACAATTTTTATATGTTTCAATGCTCTTAAAAGCGTTGAAACTTTAACTTGAACCAATTTTTCGTTAAACTGGGCTGCCTCCAGGCCTAGTTACCACTTAAGCCACATTAACCAAAGCGATTAATGGGTTTCACCTGCCATCTTGGTTGGGCATGGCCAATGTTTACTGAGGTACATTAGTACTGTTGGTACACCAATTTTTTTGGGGCCCTCACCTACAGTGTAATCATAGCAATTTGTATGTTCTTCGCCTGCACTCATGGTACAGAAGTGTGTGTGGGGTTGGCCTACACTTTAGCTACATAAATGTAACTTGGGCCTTGGCTATACTAAGGCTACTGAAATGGAACTAAGACTGCGCTCCCACTATACTGCTGCTTCAGAATTGTTACTGGGGCCTGTCTTGAGTGCTACTATTGCTGACATGGAACGAAGACTACGCTCCCGCTATACTGCTGCTTCGGAATTGTTACTGGGGCCTGTCTTGAGTGCTACTATTGCTGACATGGAACGAAGACTGCGCTCCCGCTATACTGCTGCTTCGGAATTGTTACTGGGGCCTGTCTTGAGTGCTACTATTGCTGACATGGAACGAAGACTGCGCTCCCGCTATACTGCTGCTTCGGAATTGTTACTGGGGCCTGTCTTGAGTGCTACTATTGCTGACATGGAACGAAGACTGCGCTCCCGCTATACTGCTGCTTCGGAATTGTTACTGGGGCCTGTCTTGAGTGCTACTATTGCTGACATGGAACGAAGACTGCGCTCCTCCTATAATGCTGCTAGTGATATGTTAGTGGGGCCTGTCCTAATGCTACGGCTGAAATGTTACGAATTATGGGCTCTGCCTATACCGCTGCTAATGGTATGTCTCTGAGGTGTGGAAACAGAGGCTTCCCAAAGACATGATGGCGGCGAGGCCATTTCCCACCAACGCGGTTACTGTTAAGGTGCATATAACCACGGACACGTGGAGAGGACACGTAGTGCCTCAAAAACATCCCCCTCCTCCTCCAACAGGGAAAACATTCTTGGCAAATGCCTTTGCATTGGTTCGTCTGGTGGCAGTCCAAGAATTTCACCTTTACCGACACTACAAGAGAGCCCCCCCACCATCCCCCCGCCACGGCCCACTTAATCCTGGCCACATTCCGAAAACCAACAAAATAAAACCGCGCTACTAGGTCCGCAGTCACCACCACATTACCACCAACGCGGTTACTGTTAAGGTGCATATAACCACGGACACGTGGAGAGGACACGTAGTGCCTCAAAAACATCCCCCTCCTCCTCCAACAGGGAAAACATTCTTGGCAAATGCCTTTGCATTGGTTCGTCTGGTGGCAGTCCAAGAATTTCACCTTTACCGACACTACAAGAGAGCCCCCCCACCATCCCCCCGCCACGGCCCACTTAATCCTGGCCACATTCCGAAAACCAACAAAATAAAACCGCGCTACTAGGTCCGCAGTCACCACCACATTACCACCAACGCGGTTACTGTTAAGGTGCATATTACCAGTCTGACTGGGGCATGCAGACACCTTGACAGAATGAATAGTGTGTGGCACATAGGTTCCCCATTGTTATGCCCACGTGTGCAGCTCCTGATGGCGGTGGCACAGGATTCTATTTCTCATTGCTTCTGTACAGCATTGTGGGCTATCGCCCCGCCCCTTTTAAAGAGGGTCGCTGCCTAGCCGTGCCAACCCTCTGCAGTGTGTGCCTGCGGTTCCTCCTCATGGCAGACGCACTTCTAAATAGACATGAGTGTGGCGTGGCATGAGGGCAGCTGAAGGCTGCGCAGGGACACTTTGGTGTGCGCTGTGGGGGGGAGGGGGGGCAGTTGGTCAGCATGTAACCCAGGAGAAGTGGCAGCGGAGTGTCATCCAGGCAGTGATTGTGCTTTGTTGTAGCTAGTGTGGTGCTTAGCAAAGGTATGCCATGCTAATGAGGGCTTTTCAGAAGTAAAAGTTTTTGGGAGGGGGGGGCCCCACTCTTGCCGCTATTGTGGCTTAATAGTGGGACCTGTGAACTTGAGATGCAGCCCAACACGTAGCCCCTCGCCTGCCCTATCCGTTGCTGTGTCGTTCCCATCACTTTGTTGAATTGCCCAGATTTTCACACATGAAAACCTTAGCGAGCATCGGCGAAATACAAAAATGCTCTGGTCGCCCATTGACTTCAATGGGGTTCGTTATTCGAAACGAACCCTCGAACATCGCGGGAAGTTCGTTTCGAATAACGAACACCCGAACATTTTGGTGTTCGCTCATCTCTAATCAATACCTGCATGTCCACGTGGATACTTTAATGCTTTCCAAACAGCGTAGAAATAAACCACTTTCCCAGGCCTATACATTTGGTCACTTAAGAGCATTATATAAAATCAGTGTACAAACTACATAGCTCATTAACCAATGGACATTTAAAAACACCATTTGAGTCCCCAATCCCGTTACAATCCGATTTCATTGACATTCCACACATTCAATAACCCCCTTTATTCTAAACGAGTTGTTCATTCCCTGCTGTCTTGAAGTGTGCATGCACAGTATGGGTCGGTTCAGTAGAAGGTTGTCATGGATGCTTTCTGTAGAAGACATTCACAGTGTGGATAATGGAACTGTCATGCACAGTAGGAACTACAGGACTTCGAGGCAGCATGAATTGAACAGCCAGCAGCCCAGCAGGGCTCATTTAGAAAAAAGGAGGTTATTGGATGTGCAAGATGTCAATAATATTGGATTGTAATATAATGGGGATGTGAAGGGTGTTTTTAAGTGGTGATTGGTTAATGAGCTATTTGGGTTGTACCCTGATTGTATATAATGCTGTTTAGTGGCCAGATGTATAGATGTGAGTAAGGTCCAAAGCAGCCAACACAGTGCTTTATTTGTATGCATTTTGGAAAGAGATACAGTTTGCACATGGACATGCCGACATTGCAGAACGTATTTTTGCCATTTTGAAATGGAGGTGGATCAACCCATTTTCTGATGCTCTGGTGCATTCCTGTGGTGAGAAGAACAAGGGGACGTCTGGTGTTAGACAACTGTATTATTGTAAGAACAGACAGCAGCTAGATGGGAGGATCTTTGGAGACACAGAAAGAAGTGACAGTTCCAAGAAGAGTATCTTATGTTGACATTTAATAGCGAAGAGGATTTCAGCCAACTTACATGCTGAAACTACAACTACATAACATTGTGGCCTGTCTGTATCCTGTTGGAAGTGTCAGACTAGCGCATAGAATCCTCCAGTGGTCCCAGATTGTGACATGTTAATGATCTTTAATAATCCAGATGAATCTGTCTTTGTAGTCAGTCACCGGCCACTGGTGTCTATTTCTTATGAACTGAATCACAAAGGACCTATTAGGCTTGTTAACCACCTCTGGACCGCTGAAGTTTGAAAATGTCCAGCTGGTCTGCATATGACTCTGCAGGGATGTTTCTAAATGTTGCTGCAGAGTCTGCAACTGTAGGCTAACTGTGCAGCTGCAGGAGAGGGGAGCCGGCTGTCAGCGACAACTGGACTCCCCATAGAGAAGGCTGAGATTCTTTATTACCGGCATCCTAGTTTTAGCATTTGGCAAATAAAAATTATGACATGGACATTTGTTAACTTAAAGGGGTTGTCTCGCGGCAGCAAGTGGGGTTATACACTTCTGTATGGCCATATTAATGCACTTTGTAATATACATCGTGCATTAAATATGAGCCATACAGAAGTTATTCACTTACCTGCTCCGTTGCTAGCGTCCCCGTCTCCATGGCTCCATCTAATTCTGATGTCTTCTGGCGTTTTTAGACGCGCTTGCGTAGTCCGTGCTTCTGGCTGGTGAATGGGGCCGCTCTTGCCGGAGAGCTGGTCACAGCGTCGTCATCGTAGCTCCGCCCCGTCACGTGTGCCGATTCCAGCCAATCAGGAGGCTGGAATCGGCAATGGAACGCACAGAGCCCATGTTGCACCATGGGAGAAGACCCGCGGTGCACCATGGGAGAAAACCGCAGTGCATCCCTAGGGAAAGGACTGGCGGCCATCTTAGGGAGAAGATTTTTATAACTCCATATTTCGTCGGATCGGTGAGTAGCAAGCGGTTTAAAAACCGCTTTAATTTGCTATTTTATGCCAGGGGGGTGACAGGGGGAATGGGGTAATGTAAAATTTTGATGCTTGCCGTGAGACAACCCCTTTAATCAATTAAGGCATATTCCATCTGTGAGCTTGGCTGTGACCCTGCGTACGGCTGCGTAATGTACAGCATATGACCGCGGACTCACACAGGCAGTCATGTGCAGTACACTTTTTTTTAAATTTCCCGCGCGGTCGCATAGCGATTACGCGAATACCTGCAGCCCATACGCAATGTAATTGTATATCGGCTGCAGATATATCTGCGACCATAGAGAACAATGCGCTCTATGTTGCGATTATCCGCCGTTAAATAGAACATGTTGCATTCTATTTTCTGCAAGCGGATTAGGCAATTCCGACTCACTAATGTGAGCGGAATTGTGTAATCCAATACATTTGATTCACCCGCGTATTACTGTGGATTGAACGCTCATAGAATTCGCAATTCTTATTTAATCATGTACAACCGGCCTAGCAGAGAATGCTTATTGTCTTAAATATTTCCAGGGGTAGCCGACAACCTGGAGCTGTCATCCCGGCCGCGGGACCCCCCTTCCGGTCATATGATTGCTGGCATTCGGTAAATGCCTGCGATCGTATTAAACTCCATGAAAAGTACATAAAAGTTAAAGATGCAGCTGCCCTGATGGATCGGATCCATCAGGGCAGGTGAAAGTACTCACCCCCGTCCTCCGCGATGTCCCGCATCGTTTTGGTCTCTTGGTCGCGAAGGCGCCTTCTACGCAGGTGCGCCAGACGTCATATGTCGGGCATGTGCACAGAAGGGCGCATGGCCCAGGAAATTTAAAATCTCTCTGGCTCCCGGCTAACATGTGTAGCCAAGAGCAGAGAGGTGTCACTGTATGCGGTTCCCGGTCACATGATCGCTGCTATCCAATGGATAACAGCGATCCTGTAAAGTAAAGAAACTGTGAAGTCAAAATACTCATGACACCCGTCAGTGAAAACATTCAAACGTGTATTTTTAAAAATGGGGTCATTTATGGGGGTGTCTATCATTCTGACAGCTATGAGCCTTTGCAATCTTGGCTTGGTGTTGGAAAACAAAATGTTCCTCAAAATGCTAGTAATCAATGTTAAATTTGTACGTCTCCTAAATGGTTAAAAAAAAAATTTTCAATGTGTTTTCAGAATACAGTGAACAGATGGAAATATATATCTCATTAAAAATTTGTACAGTATATTTGCAAATATTTGTGATATGGCAGTTGAAAATGGGAAAAGATGACAATTCTTTCAAAATGTTCCCAATTTTGGCACTTTTAATAAATATACACAAATTCTATTGGTCTATTTTTACCACCTAAATGAACTACTATATGTGGTGAAAAAACAATGTCAAAATCACTTGGATATGCAAAACCTCTACGGAGTTATTCTATGTTAAATTGACACGTCAGATTCCAAAATTTGGCCTGGTCATTAAGGCGCAAACAGGCTTGATCACTTAAGGGTTAAGGTACCAAACAGCCTAGTGCTTAAGGGGTTAAAAAAATGTAGAGCCACGGAAGAGAATTGTGAGGATTGGAACTCCAGTTTGAGAACAGTGAGATTACAGTGGGGATCTCCGAAACCAGTCCATCAACAATCAGATATATGCGACATGAGTGTTAGTGTATCTTGACTCCACCAGGACTTCCTGGTGGCGTCAAGATACACTAATACCTGTGACATGTTTCATTCATAGAAACTCTATTTTTTCATAATTCATTTTAACTGTGGAGACGATCTAGTTGAGGATACACTGCAAAGGTAAACTGGTTAATGAGTATAATGTCATCTAGTGCCTGCAGCACATTGTCAGATTGCTGTAAACAGCAGCCTATATTCTGCTACTGGGCCATAAAACATGTATCATTCTTTACTGGACTACAGAGTTAGTAAAGTGCTGTGCACACTAATGAGCTATGCCTTCATTTCAGTATTTTGCATAGCTGATTTTACTTGATAAAAGTATTATTTTTAGAGGTCACCTTTAACCCATCCCATTCCATTGCTCCATTATTGTAATAAAGGACACATGCAGGTTAACTCAGCTATAACTCTTTTTTTAGAGTGTTATCTATGAACACATGCTTTTGTAATGTCATTGTATTAACCCTCTATTCTTTCTTGGTCATGAGACAGGGAATGGTAATCTTTGGATGATTGCCCAGAACTGAAGTTCTGTAATTACTGGGAAAATAGAATATAAAGCCTGTCTGAATCTGTGTAGATCTTGACCTATATTACATTATGGGAAAACCTGCTTGTTATTCTAGCCCAGGAATGTGACCCATCTTATAGTGTGGAAAGGACATGAGTGTCTAGCCAGAAGACTGTTCACATCTCTGTTGTGGCTGTCATTACTACTCTGCCATATCTGTTGCATGACGAATATCAACAGCACCTGAAAACTGTATGACTATTTGACTTAGGCCTCACTCACACAGGGCGTTTTTGTACAGCGTTTAGTGCTGCGCTAAATGCTGCACAAGGCTCCCATTCATTTCAATGGGGCTGCTCACACAGGGCTGAAAACGCAGCGTCTTCAACGATGTGCTTTGACAGCGATGCAAGTTCTATTTTGGGGCGTTTTCAGCCCTGCGTCGCCCATTGAAATGAATGGGCAGAGGTTTCAGCACTGCTGAAAACGCAGCAACACTTGGTGCTGCGTTTTGGGCAGCATTAACTGCTCACTGATTTTCAGGGGGGAGGGCTTGAAATATAAGCCCTACACCGAAAATAAGTCCGAGCTACAATAGATACAGAAAAAAAAGTAATACTCACCTAGCCGCTGCCGTCCGGGTCGCGGCCGATGGTCTCCGCTGCTGATCCAGGCTTCCCCTGCACTCACAAGTCTATTGCCGTAGGCCAGGTTTGAGAACCCCGCCTCCAGCAATAGACTGCTGTGGTTCTCGGTGATGGCTCGATGCCCAATTACAGCCCTTCATTGACTGTCTCAGCCAATCAGCGCCGACAAGCGTCATCTGTGGCATCTCCATCACTGACATGCTTCTTACGCTTGAGTACTCAACGACTTTTAGATTTGTACGTGCTGCTACCACAGCGATCACCTGCCTGCTGCTCATAATAGTCAGACTTCTCTCGGCATTCATCCAAGAATTTATCCAAGCTTTTCAGAAGAGCAATAGCTGGTGTTAATTCAATGGTGGGACTTTGCAGCAACTTGCTATTGCGGTTGAAGCGCTGCAAAATGTCAATCCAAAGTTCACACATTAGGGCAACTTCAATGGTGTCCAAATGTTTGGCCAATCCATTTGCTTTGTTTCATGGCATTCTAAGTAGCATCCCCAGAGATTTTCAGGAGAGCATTTTGACACTGGTGGTAGCCCCTGAGAACTTCTGTGGCATCATCTTGAGCAGACCATTGAGTATCCGATGGGTGTTTTGGAACAAGGCATTCAGGTTGCTCTTTAACATGGGTCATCAGTTCACCCCAAAGATGTGTTGATGCTACAAAGAATGTATACAAAGACTAATAATTCAAAAAAAAGAAACTGCTTCAACGAAACAATCCACAGCTGACTGACCAACTAGATTCAATGAGTGGGCAGCGCAAGGAATATAGTCCACTAATCTCTAAACTATTCTTGTTTTTCAAGATTTGCTGCATGCCAGTGTAAGTACCAGACATATTGCTGGCATTATCATATGTCTGACTACTGCAATTTTCGAAGTTGATGTCCTGATCTAACAAGTATTGAAGCAGAGTGTCAGCAAGACTCTACCCTGTGTGACTGGAAGTATTGATGAATGTCAGAAAACGCTCCACAGGTTGGTGATCCATCATATGGACATAGCGAAGAACTATGGTTAGCTGGTCTGCATGGGTAATATCTGGAGTCCACTGAAACTGAGAAGTACCATGACATTGCAATCTCATCCTTGATGAGACCACTGACTTGTTTACTCATCATAGCAATTAATTCTTTGCAGATTGTTTTTGACAAATATGAAGTGTGACCACATCCATGATTGGCATGAAAACACATGTGCTGCGACAAATTGGACCAAATTGCCCACTCAGCTGCAAATAATTACATTTCATTACTTCCTCGAAGAGGCAAACCTCTCTCATAGAGATAAGTAATTGTCGCAACACAATGTGACAGAACATTTTTCCAGTAATTGCGCTGCTTCAGCATATTGCGATGCAATTGCTCATCAACTCACCCAGCAACAACACTCCGCTGACATAATGTCAGAACTGATTTGACAGGCTTTGGTCTGATTTCATGGGCTTTTAGGTAGTGGGCCATATTCTCCCAATCTGTAAATTCTAGTCCAGAAAGCTGTAGACGGTCAGAGGAAAACAGAATGCAAGGGAAGCAGAAAATACAGGCTTTCCTCTTCTCTAACTCCTTTGCCCACTCCCAACTACCTTTATGTCTCGGTATTGACATTAATTAGGCCATGATCTACAAACAGAAAACAGAACATAGGATTTAGATAAGGTTTAAATATGCATAAAGCACTTTCTATTATCTAAAAACTGCACTCATTCTCAATAAAAAATGTTCACACTATAATTATTCTCATTATAATTATTATCAATTAAAATGATATTTCCCCTATTCAATTATTTATCTCAATTTCATTTATTTATTTATACTTTTCCACATGTTCCCGATAAATTTTAAGCAAAATGTGATCATCTTCTGGAAAAGAAGCCAACATTTTAATATTCCATAGCTAAAACAAAGTGCTGGACACAAAACACAATACATTTATTAATAATAATAATAATAATAATATAATAATAATAATAGTTGTATTAGTATTTATTTCCCCTTTCATGATGCAATACTAAAAATACTAATAGTGCAAACTGCAAATAAATTTATGATTTATTTTTTTTACCACAAAATTTACTAAAGTACACCACAAAAATACGCACACAATAGATGAGTTTGCCTTCGATATTTCCCTCTGTCAAATAGGTATGCAGGTTTTACTAAATAGTAAAACTAAGTCCAATAAAAATGATTTACTAAATCGTTAAAAATCAATACTAAATATAGTATAATAAAGTCGCTTAACCCTTTGCAATCCAATTTTGGATTCAGGGTTTCCTATGGGTCTTTCTCTTTCTGCCATTATACAATGGCGCCATCTGCTGGCTAGAGCCATTACTGCGGTATGGGACATCCTCGAGAGGCCCCTGACAACAGAGCGGCTAGTAATGTACAGTAAGAATACCCTGCCGGACGTCTTCCGACATCGGAGCTGTATAGCCTTCAATCAGAATGTCTTTAGACGTTAGACAGTGAATTGGAAAGGGTTAAGGGTCATTGCATGTATTAAATAACTTTCAATTTCGTATGAAAATTGTAAATAAAATTGATTGTAAGAAAAACCTGTAAAACGGAAGGGCCGGTCACAAGCTGCCTGGCGAATCGATAGCATTAGTTACTTGTAGAAATGGAATTTTATTTCGTTTAAAATAAAATTTGTAGAAAACACGACAACTAAATAGATAAACTCTGATGAGTGCTAAAGGTCAGATCTAATCTAGGGAAGAATAGCCCCATAATGGCATATAACGGAGCGTCCCACCATTCTTTTCTTTAAGATTCTTAAGGTGCTTTTACATGGAACGATTATTGTTCAAAAAATAATTGCATCATTTGAATGAATCGTTCAATTTAAATGTAGCCAGTGATCAAACAATGAATGATAATTCATTCGCTTATCATTCCTTGTTCATTTCATGCAAGCATGAAAAGCATTATTGGCTCATTCGCTAATCATTTGGTTTAAATACCGATTGTTCAGTCGTACTCATTCACTGCTACAGCAGTGAAATGATTAGGAAGTGAATGAGAAAAAATATAACTCCCTGTATAAACGTGCTACACTAGTGAACAAGTGAACTCAGTCATCGTTCACTCAGACAAGCGATAAAACGCTCAGTGTAAAAGCACCCTTAGTAATAGACATTTATGTTAATGCTAAAAATTAGAAGCATTGTTTTCACAAAAATGGGAAATGATCAGGGTGCCAGATGTTGAAATGAAGTGTTTGGGTGAAGCCTCTTTGCTAGTGATTCATTGTTTCACAACAATCCAAATGAGCTATTATTCAAGAGGAATCTGAATGAGCGCTTGACTTATAGCCTTAAAGGAGATGTCCCGAGGCAGCAAGTGGGTCTATACACTTCTGTATGGCCATAATAATGCACTTTGTAATATACATTGTGCATTAATTATGAGCCATACAGAAGTTATAAAAAGTTTTATACTTACCTGCTCCGTTGCTGGCGTCCTCGTCTCCATGGTGCCGACTAATTTTCGCCCTCCGATGGCCAAATTAGCCGCGCTTGCGCAGTCCGGGTCTTCTCCTCTTCTCTATGGGGCTCCGTGTAGCTCCGTGTAGCTCCGCCCCGTCACGTGCCGATTCCAGCCAATCAGGAGGCTGGAATCGGCAATGGACCGCACAGAAGCCCTGCGGTCCATGAAGACAGAGGATCCCGGCGGCCATCTTCAGCAGGTGAGTATGAAGACGCC
The DNA here is from genome assembly GCF_035609145.1 of Eleutherodactylus coqui. Taxonomy (NCBI): domain Eukaryota; kingdom Metazoa; phylum Chordata; class Amphibia; order Anura; family Eleutherodactylidae; genus Eleutherodactylus; species Eleutherodactylus coqui. The sequence continues at coordinate 113,939,659 of NC_089838.1, forward strand.
GGACCGCCGGGATTCAGGTAAGCGCTGTGCGGGTGGTTTTTTTAACCCCTGCATCGGGGTTGTCTCGCGCCGAACGGGGGGGGGGTTTAAAAAAAAAAAAACCCGTTTCGGCGCGGGACATCTCCTTTAAAGGAGTTGGCCGGTTACAAATCAACTGTTTAAAATTAGAGACAAATGAGTGAAACAATAAAACTAACTGTACTTACCCTCCTCAGTCCCAGCAATCCAGCAGTGCAGCCCAGCAATTCTCCTGGTCTGTGTTGACAACAGAAGTCAGGTGACCGCTACCCGTCAATCAGAGGCTGCAGCATCACTGCGCCAAATTCCTGGCATCATGGCACCCAGGATGTGAGCATTGATGCCAGGAGAATGGCCGGTTCTGCGGCCTCTGAATGGCAGGCAGCGGTCACCTTCTTTGCGCTGTCAACAGAGACCAGAAGAATTGCAGGGCTTCAACACTGGATCACCAGGGGTCAGGAGGGTAAGTACCATTTTTTTTATTGCTTTCACTAATTTGTCTTTAATTTTAAATAGTGGATTTGTAACCACTCATGGCAGAGGATCACAGAGTTTCTCCCATTGTTTTCAATGGGGAAACCTTGCATCACATCGCACCGCATGCACCTAGCAAGTGGTGCGATGTTGCCGTCAGTCCCATTGAAAACGATGGGCGATACGAGAGCATATCCAAAAATAGGACCCCCAAAAGAATGGGGTTCGTATTCATGTATGATTTTGCATCTTGCTACGCACAAATCTCACATGATTTTTTTCGGCCAGGGGCGTAACTATAGAGGATGCAGGGGATGCGGTTGCACCTGGGCCCAGGAGCCTTAGGGGGCTCATAAGGCCTTTCTTCCCCATATACTGTACTATGCCCAGTACTATGAATAAAGCATTGTAGTTGAGGGCCCTGTTACAGATTTTGCATTGGGGCCCAGAAGCTTCAAGTTACGCCTCTGTTTTCGGCCATGTGAAAGCGGCCTAACGCCTGCCTGCAATTTTGCATTAAGTCTTCAGTTAGGCCTGTGAATTTTGGTGTGAAATTTTCCAGCTGCAGATTTGTCTGCTTCCTGGGGCGTAATTCCGTCCTGTGTGAAAGGTCCCTTAATCTAGTAATGTAAGTGGAAGATATGTGGCAGAGCAGTAATGGCAAAGCATCAGCACCGCGCTGCAAGCTGCCTGGTATGAAATGCAAATAAGCTGCGTGCGTTTTACAAGCGACTACGTGTAATAGAGAGGCCTGGCAGCGGCAGGCAATACTTCTTTCTGCCTTTGGTTTTGAACAAAGGGGCACATAAGAGAGGGCAGGCTTATTTTCCTGCTTGTAGATGTGCCATGCCAAAAAAATGATTCATAGTTCAACATATTTGTATTATGTCTCCTTTAGAAATGATTATTCCCCAGTGAATTACAGGCTGGCATTTACAGTGTAAGTGGAGAAATCAATCCAGTATAAACTGGGCGCAGTAATTACTTAGTGGTATTTAATCAGCTGCTATGTACATATGTCTTGTTTACCCAGTAGCCAAAGTTTAACCCCTTTGTTACAAGATCAATATGAATCGGGACCGGCATCAATAATGTAGCTATGTCTCAGCTTGGTAACATATGCTTACATGTGTGTATACAGCATCTTGTTTGTCTTGTATTTATATTACGAGGTGAACGGGGAACCATCCGTCTTTCTTTAATCAATAGCACTGGCTTTAGACAAAGCTGTGAAGAAGGGATGTCTTGTTCTAAGATTGTATGGATAGGCCAATGCTGATATACAATAAAGCTAGTGAGGTGTTGGTACAACTGTCACTGCAGAAGTGATTGAACGGGGCTGAAATGAAATCACCGATGAGCACCAGGAAGTGTTTTATAGGGACCAGTACTCACAATACATAAATTAGTGCTTTGTGAAATAATTTGCATACCTCCTATTACAACATTTATGCCTTTTCTGAACTGAATGTGTCCAAGCAGCAATGCTTGTCGGGAAGACTCGATACGACCCCTTATGTACTATGGTTCAGCTTCTTATTTTCCTATATTGGTACTTAAATTCCATATGTTTAGATTATGTTTTTCCATTGACTGATTTTTAAGCATGCTACAATAAGACATTACAGATTTGAGTAATCATGTAAGATAGTTTTATTATTACTGTATTCATTTAAATAAAACTATCCAACATTATAATTAATTCGAAAAAGTAAAAAACTCAATAAATGGATGCACCAGTTTTAGCCTCGAAAATTTTCTGCATACCAACAGGGAAGGGAGAAGAGATGACTGCAAGATCAGACTACAAATGTGTTCGTTTGTAGTCAGGGTCCATTTAAGGGGGACCTGTCATCAACTAAAAGCACCATCAGCCAAGGTAAGAAGCTTATAATTTAGGTGATGTGGAGTCCCAGGAACCTCTTATACGCATTCAGTCTCCCTTTCCTGCAATGTCCTCCATCAAATTAAGCACACAGACCAGGTTGACTTAAAGGGGTTGTCCCGCGAAAGCAAGTGGGGTTAAGCACTTCTGTATGGCCATATAAATGCACTTTGTAATATACATCGTGCATTAAATATTGGCCATACAGAAGTTATATACTTACCCCCTCCGGTGTTGGCGTCCCCGTCTCCATGGCGCGGACCGAAGCCTTCTTTTGCCTGGATTAGACGCGCTTGCGCTGTCTGCCCTCTTCTGTCCCGCTCCGGCGTGTTCGCGCCGCAGAGGTCTTCTGCGCATGCGAGCATGCCGGAGCAGCCCCTTCAGCGGGACAGAAGAAGCAGACAGCGCAAGCGCGTCTAATCCAGGCAGAAGAAGGCTTCGGTCGGCGCCATGGAGATGGGGACACCAACACCGGAGGGGGTAAGTATATAACTTCTGTATGGCCAATATTTAATGCACGATGTATATTACAAAGTGCATTTATATGGCCATACAGAAGTGCTTAACCCCACTTGCTTTCGCGGGACAGCCCCTTTAAACAGATGAGCGTGGTACGCCATGATGAGGTGTGCAAGAAATTTCTGCTTCAATGGGTTCATTCTCACTTTTTTTTTTTTTGTGCCCATTGTTTTCGCGAGCGCAAAAAGAAAAAAAAACTGCCCTATCTTGTGAGTGTTTGCACACCGAAGAGCCTTATAGAGGTCTATGGGAGTTACGCAAATACGTACATCTGCCCATGTGGGTATGCGCTGAACGGAGGGCATATCCGCGACTACCGGCACCTCGTTAAGCAAATTATCCTTTAAAATTAGTCACAAAGGCTAAATACATTAATTCACTGCTTAGCAACGAGCATATTAGGTTACATGCTTATCTGTCAAAGCCCTTAGTTCATAGTGTTCCCTTTAAACATATAGATCTACATATGGACTGTATACACAAAATGGTATATATTTAATCAAGACTATTTTCAATGTTTTAGGGCTCCTTCAGAAAGACATATGCACAATTGCGTGCGCTTCAGTGCATTGTATTTGCTCCATGAATTACGAGCTTTTGCATATGTATCAGCGCATCTTACATATGTATCAGCGCATTGGTGTGGTCCCCTGCTGTAATTTTAAAGGCTATTTAGCCAAATGAGGTCCAGATTTGTTCTTTTTGTCATGGAATTGTACATTTGCGCACACATTGAGCGCGTATTTGCACACCTCCCAGATTTCTATGGGGATCCTTGGTGCACAAATGCACACAAAAAAACGGAAGGACAAGCTCATTGAAATCCATGGCTTCTATCCTCAGCATATTGTGCATGCAAATACTTCCATGTGAAGAGCAATAACATTTTACTTTAAAAATATTTCAATTCCCACTTGAAGCAATTAGGGCAGCTAAGTAATCATATCATATTGACAGCACTGATTACCTTTTTATTATCGTGGGTCACCGAAGGGACAAAAGGTTTCAATAATGACTTATGAAAAACCCTGTGAACTCTCCATGTAGCTGGCAAATCAAGTTTATAAGCAAGCGGATTTACTACCCGCGTGATGACAAAGGGACCCACGTAACGCGGCACCAATTTCAAAGACGGAACCTTCAATTTGAGATTTCTAGAAGACAAATATACCTTCTGTCCCACCCTGTAAGTTTCAGATACTGACAGACTCCTCCCACTACACAACTGCATACGAGCCCCCGTTTCTTCCAGGTTTTTCCTTACTTCTTTCCATACCCCCTGCAGCGCATCTGTGGCGACATCAGCTACAGGACAGGCAGACGGAGTAGAAATAGCTGTAAGGAAGCAAGGATGCTGACCATATACGCAAAAGAATGGAGATACCCCAGTGGAAGAACAAGTACGGTTGTTTAGTGCAAACTCTGCCAACTACAGGAATTCTGCCCACTGATGAGCCTTCATGCTAGCAAACAACCGTAAATATAGCACTAAATCTTGGTTCTTCCACTCAGTCTGACCATTAGTTTGTGGGTGGAATGCTGACGAAAAGGAAAGCGACGTTCCCAGGTTTCTACAAAAGGCTCGCCAAAATTGCGCAATGAACTGAACACCACGATCAGATACAATGTTCTCAGGAATACCATGTAGACAAATGATTTCTTTTACAAAAATCTTGGAAAATTCTATTGCAGAAGGTAGCTTCTTTAATGCCACGAAATGTGCCATTTTTGAGAAACGGTCTACAACAATTAGGAGAGTGGTGAACTTCTGAGACTCAGGTAGATCGGTGATAAAATCTACGATAAATGTGACCACAGATGCAAAGGCACCGGTAACAGTCTCAGAGGCCCCTCCGGACGCCGACGACGACTTTTACCACGTGCGCAGACAGAGCATCCTTGGCCACCAGTAGTGTCTAGTACAAAGATGCAGAGTCCCCTCAGCCCCCGGATGGCCTGCAAGAACAGATGAGTGAGACTCTTCAATGACTCTGAGACGCAAGGTCTCTGGCACAAACCATCTGCCCTACGACACCCCCAAGGAAGCGTCCTGCTGACAATTTTGTAGATGAGGAATGAGATCAGATTCTACAACTGCAACCACCACCTTAGCTGCCAAGATATTCTCAGGAGCCACTGTCTCACTCTCCGGCGAACCGAAACTCCGTGAGAGGGCGTCTGCCTTCACGTTCTTCTCCCCTGGAATATATGCAACAACGAGGTTAAACCTGGTGAAAAACAATGCCCACCTAGCCTGACGAGCCATGAGTCTCTTAGCATTGGCGAGATATACCAAGTTTTTATGATCAGTATACACGGTAATGGGATGCTTTATCCCCTCAAGATGGTGACACCACTCTTCTAGAGACCACTTAATCGCCAATAACTCACGATTACCCATGTCTTAGTTACGTTCCGACAAACTAAATTTCCGCGAGAAGAATGCACATGGGCTATACCCAGGTCTCCCACTGACTTCCTGAGACAATACAGCCCCCGCCCCCACTTCAGACGCACTGACCTCAATGAAGAACGGTCGCCGCGAGTCAGGCTGTACAAGCACCGAGGCAGCAGTAAACGCCCTTTTGAGACGACTAAAAGCCTCTAGGGCATCAGGCGACCATCTTACCAAGTCGGCACCCTTCTTGGTAAGATCAGTAAAGGGTTGAGCAATAACAGAATACTTCTTAATGAATCTACGGTAGAAATTTTCGAAACCTAAAAACCGCTGGAGAGCTTTCAGATTATCTGGTCTGACCCATTGGGAAATTGCTGCACTTTATCAGACTCCATTTGAATCTCCGTGGGTGAAATCACATAACCAAGCAAAGACACTTGTTCAGTACCAAAAATGCATTTCTCCAACTTTACAAAAGGTTGATACTCACGCAAACGGGTCAGAACCAGCCTCAGGTGCCGCACATGTGAGTCCCAGTCTGGGGAGTACACCAGAATGTCATCGAGATATATGACCAAAAATACCCCCAGGAAGTCGTGGAAGACCGCGTTTATAAATCCCTGGAACACAGCGGGGGCATTACAAAGTCCGAAGGGCATGACTAGACATTCAAAATGTCCGAACGAGGTGTTGAACACGGTTTTCCACTCATCTTCCTTTCGGATGCAAATTAAATTGTAAGCCCCTCTTAAGTCCAATTTGGAAAACCAGTGGGCCCCTACCCCCAACAATAAATCAGGAATCAGGGGCAAGGAACACTGGTTCTTTACTGTAATTTTATTCAAAGCCCGATAATCCACACAAGGCCTCAATGTCCCATCCTTCTTCTCTACAAAAAGAGACCTGCCCCGGCGGAGGAACTGGATTGCCTGATATGTCGTTTGGCCAGAGACTCTGAGATATAGGACTTAAGGGCTTCGTGCTCACGCTCAGAGAAAATTGAAAATGGCTCCCTTAGGGATGGGACTGTTGGGGATCAAATCAATACCACAGTCCCACTCCCTATGGGGAGGCAAAGTCTCAGACAGTTTCTTGGAAAATACATCATGAAAATCGGACAAATACTCAGGAATAAGTATGGTATCTGCTGAATACACGGATATAGTAGCTAAGTGACAGGAGAACCCCCATGTGTCAATTCCCGAGAGGACCAATCAAATCAGGGATTGTGCAGTGCCAACCAGGGCATACTAAGCACTACATCAACAAACATCCTTTCCATTACCAAGAACGACAGATTCTCAGAATGGAGAACACCCATAGTGAACTGTAACATGGGAGTCCTCCATTGTACAACCCCTGCAGACAGAGGGGTAGAATTAATACTAGTGAAGCGTATGGGAATTTTTAACGCTGAGAATTCTGTCATCATAGGTCTGACAAAACTTAAACTAATCAAATTGGCGGCAGCACCCGAATCAATAAAAGCTTGACAGGACCGAGAGAAATTCCGGAAGCCAATCTGACAAGGCACCAACAACTTAGGGAGTACCTGTGATCCTAGGCGATCGCCTAGGATCTGAAGTTTTCCGCCGGTTCAGACTGATGTTGGAGACGCTTCTGAGGACAGGTCGCTACACAATGTCCGGCTTTCCCACAATACAGGCAGACGCGATGAGTCATCCGGAACCGTCGCCGTTCCTCGAGACTTAGCTGATCCACTTCCATAGGCTCGGCACCAAAAGTTGGCATGGGAGAAGGGGGAGCAGGTCTGCCGGATTCTCTAGCCTTATGGGCCTGACGTTCCTCTTTTCTAGATCTCAGCCTCCTGTCAGCTTTGACCGCCAATTCCATTGCATCATTGAGTGTCACGGGAGTGGGATGAGAAATGAGTAGATCCTTGACAGCGTCAGAAAGACCTAACAAGAACACATCTTTAAGGGCGCTATTGTTCCAAGAGGTTTCACCTGCATACATTCTAAATTTAGAGCAATAGTCCTCTACCCACTGCGGCCCCTGACGTAGAGACATGAGATGAGATACCGCCAACCCCGCACGGTCCAGCTCATCAAAAATACCTCCAAGTTCCTGAAAAAAACAAACCAATTGACTGCAGGCAAGCCGAACTCTCGGGCAAGGAGTAGGCCCATGTCTTGGTGGGACCCCGAAGTAAGGACCTAATCAATCCAACTTTCTGAGATTCTGAGCCGCAGGAGTGGGGCCGGAGGAGCGGGGCCGCATCCGAAAATACAATCTACATGCCTGCTGAAAAACAAAAAACTTGCTCCTCTCCCCTGAAAATACCTAAGGAAGAGGATACTTAGGCTCGGGAATAGAAGTGGCGGTAGAAACATGCACTAACTCCCGCTGCTCCAGGTCTTGGATCACGACCGCTAAATTCTGCAACTGACTTGCGAGAGTACTCATGGCCTCCATTAGAGAGCAATTTTGAGGGCCAGTTTTTATGTTACAGTATACTACCCTTGATATGCCAGCTCGGGTGCCCTAGATCTCACCCACAACCCCTGTCCTTGCCTGCTTGCCTCCACTCCTGGCTAACCCCAGGCAGGCAACTGGGCGGCGGTCTCTACTCTCACTAGGGACCGAAAAGGGATGCTGGCATACCTGGATGGAAAGGGTAGAATACCGACAGAAAAGGCAGATGTAATTAACCAACACGAACAATGCTAAGCAGATGGAAAAACCTGGAGGACAATAGCAAAGTATAGCAGACAAGATGACAGAGGCAGGAGACCAACAGAGGCAGGCTAGCTAGCACACTGAGGGAAACCAATGACTGGCAATGATTGCAAGTCTCTGCCTGACCTTCAAACAAAAGCCTCCGCCCAGGGGCGGAGAGAGGGAGACAGCCAACTCCCAACAGAACATAATAAAAGGGAGCTTGTGCACGACAGCTGCACTCACAGGTGCGCGCATGGTGCCGCGTGCCACCAGCAACAGGACAACAAGCCGGGGGGATGCGCCCGACCGTGAGACCCTGCACACCGCTGCCCAGGAGGACCAGCAACCACCGCATGGTAACATACACTTAGCCAAAACATAGTATATGCCGGTGGGTCCTATAGACTCCTATGGGAGCAGGAAAAGAGAGGGGGGGGGGAGCATTTTGCAGCGTCCAACGCTGCAAAAAGCTTTCAAGTGCTTCTATATAGGCATTGGAAGGTATCATGAGGTTTTTGGCAGAGCGAGGGTTTTCCGGGTGTGGCGTGTTTTTTCGCTAAAAACGACCCTCGCGGTCATGTGAATGGACGAGAAAACGCTGTCCGTCATCGTCGAAAAACGCCCATTCCGGCGCTTATACGGAGCAGGTGTGAAAACATAAAAATGCTGTTGCCGTATATCCGCTCGTGGGAAAGAGCCCTAAGAGCCCCAAAATGGGAGAACCAGATAGGTCATCCCAGCGATAATTATTCCTGTTCTAGTACACAGAAATGAGCATCGCTCAGTGAATGTAGGTGGAACAGTCTGGGGATCATTCCGCCCCGCCCTCCAATAAATAGGCATAAGTGAGCGACTGCCTATTTACACGAACCAATCTGCCGTTACGTTTTCTGCATGCAGAAACTGAACAATGAACGAGAAGTGAACAAATTTCTGCATGCATTTACACTGAGCAATAATGGGCAGATTGCCTGTAGATGCAGGAATATGAACAATTTATTGGCTAGTGTAAAAGGGCCCTTAGGCTGAAAATTGGCCCATTCTAGTGAGTGCCAATCAACAAAGCATACTAATTAGCACTTGTTCACTGCTATTCACTCATGGCAGATGATCTGCAGTATGGGGATGAATGATCGTTAATACAGTTGTTCATCCCTATATTTTTGCTGGTCAGCTGCACATCTGCATGTTTACATGGGGAAAGGTGCAGATGAATACCAAGCATTTTTATGCTCCGTAACCTTAGAGAAGCTCAGCCTACGGGCAAGCATTTGCTCATTTGTTGGCTGATTATTTGCACTTTTATACAGCCCAATAATCTGGGAAGCAAATGTTTGGATGATGGTTTGTGCCTGATTATTGGGCTGTGGAAAATAGAATCATAGAATGATAGAGTTGGAAGGGACCTCCAGGGTCATCGGGTCCAACCCCCTGCTCAATGCAGCAATCTCTAAATAATCCCAGACAGATGTCTGCCAAGTCTCTGTTTCAAGACTTCCATTGAAGAAGAACTTGACACCTCCCATATTAACCTGTTCCACTCATTGATCACCCTCACTGTCAGAAAGTTCTTTCTAATATCTAATTTGTGTCTCCTCCCTTTTAGTTTCATCCCATTGCTTCTAGTCTTTCCTTGAGCAAATGAGAATAGGGCTGATCCCTCTGCACTTCTCTTAATACATTCTAGAATTGGGTTTGCCTTTTTGCTGCTGCATCACACTGTTGACACATGTTCAATCTGTGATCTCTTAGTATACAGAAGTCTTTTTCATATATGCTGCTTAGCCCAATTCCTCCCATTCTGTATGTTCTTTTCTCATTTTTCTTGCCCAGATGTAGGACTTTGCATTTCTCCTTTAATCCTAGGCCATCATTCTCAATATTTGTCCTATTATACCTTGCAAGTAAAGCCCCATTTACACCCTACAATTATCGCTCAGAATTCATTCAAATGAATTTGGCTGAATGATGATTTTTAGGTGAGCATAAAATCCATCGTTCAGCTGGAGAGAGATAGCAGGGATCGGACTGCAAGCTGTGTTCTCCATGGGAGCAGCTGATTACATTGTATTCAGCTGACAGCCCATGGCAGCCTGGGCAAAGACAATGTAGCTGGTTGGAAAGTCCAGACCACACACTGAGATTTGCAAACAGCTGCTGGAGGCTCATTTACATGCAAATGAAGCTGATAATATGCTAATGGGTATTAGTGCTCATTAGTACTTTATGCAAAATGATTGCTAGAACTGTTAGCCTTTCAATCATTTGAAAGATTGTCTTTGTGTGTAAATGGGCCTTTACTATGCATCATCATTTGGAAATTTAGCACTTATGGGCAGGGGGCTTTCTACTTTTTCTCTCATTGTTTGTTGATTTGTTTTACTCGTCATTTTATTTTTTTGTTTGTAAAGTACTGCATAATATATTGGAGCTCTGTGCCTCCATGAACTTAGTTCTATAGTACTGCCATCTGAAATACAGACTATTCCTCCTGTTGTAATAGTGTATGTACCTAGTAATGGTTATTTTCAAAGAGTTAGGCCACCTGCACACGAGCGGATTGGACTCCACATGCGGGATTTCCGCAGCGGAGTTTGACCTGGTGAACGGTCTGTGACCCCTGGTTACCTGTCCGCATCTTCTCCTCTGCTGCTGATATGCCGGATGATGTGCCGTCGCACGTGCGCAGTACAGAGGAGGCCGCGCCGTCGCTATGGTGATGTCACGGCTGCCATGATCATTCTGCAATGATGATCGCAGAATGGCAGCGGGATGGATGGCTTCCATTGACTTCAATGGAAACCGGCTGTGCGTAGCCCGCACAAAATCGATTTCCACTCGTGGGCAGGAAATTGCGTATTCTCATAGCGTTCTATGGGCTGGATTTGCTGCAGAATCCGGCTCTGTATTTCGCGATGCAAATCCACGCGTGTGCAGGAGGCCTTATTGTATATTTTAATAATATTGTCAGCACAGTGACTCATTGGTTAGCATTGGTGCCTTCCAGCACTGGAGTCCTAGGTCCATGTCTGACTAACCTCTACATAAGGGTTTGTATGTTCTCCCCATGTTTGTATGGGTTTCCTCCCACATTCCAAAAGCTTTTAGATAGGTTAATATAGATCGTGAGCCCCAATGGAGACCAAACCCAAAATCAAATGATGTAAAGTACTACATAATATGCAAGCACTATATAAATAATGTGGGTATTGTTATATTGAATAAACTGCATTTATAGAGATGGTGTACATCAATATAAACCAGGGCCTATTACAAGATATCAGGATAATGGAACATAATACATAGTACCAAGGGATGGTGGAAACAAACAGATCTTTAGATGGATGGATTCACTTCTATGGCAGTTCTGGCTAGACATGAAAGCAGATGTGTTTCTAGTAAATGCAGTGGATATGGACGTTTCATCTCACAGATCCTGGAAGTAAAGGTTCACCTTTTAAAAGGACAAGACGGTCATATAGATGAATTATGACTTCAGAAGGGTTAAACGCTTACAACATAAATCTGTCCCCAAGTCTTCCAGTTTTCTTGTGCTCTGCTGTACAAAAGGGAATAAAGTAATAGGAAAACAGCAATAAATTTGGCCCCAGACAGCAGTAACCTCTGGTGGCAGTCTGAGGTCACCGGAGATTTGTTTCAGAAATAACATTTGGTTTCGCTCACATTGTAGCTGTTTGCCTGTAATACTAATCAGCTGTCATAAAATATGTGTACAACAACATTTAATAACCGCTCACACCACATTTGTGCACTACTGTCAGCGCATACAGCATGAAAATGTCCCGATGTGTAACATACTTGTTATTTGTATATTGCCAACTTATTCCGCAGCGCTTTCAGGTAATTTATTTATTACCCCCCAGCAAGCTGGGTACTCATTTTACCGACCTTGGAAGGATGAATGGCTCAACCATGTGGGGATACTGCATACTGCTGCCTTAACCCTCTGTGACACACGAGGCCCCTATCCAACCTACTCATACATGTTCATTAGCCAGACATATATCTATGTCTTCTATTTGCCAGAAGATAGCTTTTGGTTACATATGTGACCAGTATATTTTTATGCCGCTGTTTCAAGCAGTTGACTCTACTTTGTACCCCTACACTATCTTCTGCTGCTGGCATTTGCGCAGAATGATGGTAAAACCATTGAAGAGGCGATCTCAGAGCTGTGCCTGCAATTACAAGCACCGGTCACTACATAGTGGGTGGCGCAGTGGCTTCCACTCCGACCCCAGTGTATACTGGCAGTCTGATCAGCTGATCGGCTAAGGTCCCAAACTGCGGGCCCCATCTGATCAACTATTGATGATCTATCCTGAAGATGAGTCATTAATGGTTTTTTTGTGGAAAACCCTTTTAAATTGATGCAAAGCTTGAACAATAGGGGTGAGGGTCCTGCTCGCAAAAGCTTACAGACTATAAGAAAGTATACACCAAGGATACCATACAAAGATAAAGCTGTGTGTTTGGATAAACAGATAAAAGGTGCGATGTGGTTTGTGGGTGAAGCGACTTCCAAGGAGGAGTGTAGAGACAGGATAGATGGGGAAGAGTTTAGATTAGTTAATGTGGTAGGCCTCCCTAAAAAGATATGTTGTTAGGGCACACTTAAAGCTGCGAGCATTGGAAATTAACCTATTTGGGGTAGCGCATTCCAGAGAACTGGTGCAGCTTGTAAAAAATCCAAAAGGTGCGAATGAGTAGTTCAGATTAGAGCAAAATTTACTCTCAGGGCTTATTCACATGATGGTATATCGGCCGGGTTTTCACGCCTGGCCTATATACGGTGTCCCTTTCTGCAGGGGGAGGAGACGGGCCTGGAGCAGTGCACTGAGCTCCCGCCCGCTCTCTGCCCCCTGCCACTATTTGTAATGGGAGGGGGAGGGGCAGAACTTAACTCTGCCCCTGCCCCACCCTTCCCTTGCAAACAGTGGCAAGGGGCGGAGAGGAGGTGGGAGATCAGTGCACTGCTCCAGGCCCGTCTCCTCCCCCTGCAGAAAGTGACACTGTATATTGGCTGGGCGTGAAAACCCAGCAGATATACAGACGTGTGAATAAGCCCTAGGGTTGTTAGTGGAGCGGTGTGGATTTTGAGGCGGATCCACAGTAATTTCACCCTTTCAATTATCTATGAAATGGTGTTGATATCAACATGAAATTTGACACAGATTTTCAGTTGCGAAAAATTTGCACCAAATCTGCAACATATGAATTTACCCTTAAATCTGCTGAAAATCCATATGTAACATACAGTATGGGGATCTTGCCACTGATTCATTGTAGACTTTGCTGAAGAATTGTGCAGTTGTACCCTTCTACATATAAACATATAGACACAATTTTACACAAATTTACACTTCATTGGAACTCCTTCCCCATGTCAGCAGTGGCGCCCATAGTCCAAGTCTATAGTCAGTTTTAGCAGCCATGGGCTCCCTGATGGCAGCTCAAACTGCCAACGCTGGTCAGGAGGTGCACCTGTGGGATCTGAGAAGAGAAGACTTGGGCAGAGCAAATGCAGAGTGTTAGCGGCCACGCTCCAGCTTCCTTCCTAATTACTGTTAGCTGCTCTTCTCACTTATTCCATGTGTCTCCCGATGCGCTATGCCATTCAGCTGTGGTACTGCACACCCTTGGCTAAATAAGCCTTGTGTGGCACAGAATAAGCCTCGCGTGGCACAGCGTGTAAGCTCTCGCCTATGACCTGAAGGTTGCAAGTTTGATTCCCGCATGATTCAGGTAGCCGACTCAGGGTTGACTCAGCCTTCCATCCTTCCGAGGTCGGTAAAATGAGAACCCAGCTTGGTGGGGGGTAATAAGTAATAATTACCTGAAAGCGCTGCGGAATAAGTTGGTGCTATACAAAAACCAAGATTTATTTAAATAGCAGTTTCTGTGCTGAAGGGCCCTGGGCAATTGTACACTGAGATAGCAATGTCATTAAGCTGCCCTCCATATATCTTGCAATTTATAACCTGTAGATCTCCACCAGCAGTCAGCTCCACCAAATATTCCCTGCAGTTGTAAATAAGATTTGTTGAAAGAATAGCAACAAACAGAAAAATCACTAAGTTGCTAATCAAAAATGTGTAGTCAGGTTTAGCTGGCATTTCAATAACTAGTTTGATTCTTTCTTCCCAGTATGGTGGAAACGTATTGGTATAATTGGTTTGTTTTCTATTTTGCAGGCAGCGATTTAATGGAATAAAAAGGCAGATGTGGTTTTCTAAGATACAGTTGCTAAATGCTTTGAAGTCATTTGTGGGAAGACGTGTTTGATGGTGAATAAATCTCCAGTACACTTTTTCATATTGCTTTCAACAGTCTGTACAGCAACAAGACTAAAATCATCTTTCATGATTTAAGAAAAATAGGGCTAATAAATATCCTCATGCATGGTAATTAGAGATGAGCGAACGTGTTCTTCCGAGCTTGATATTCGTGCGAATATTAGGGTGTTCGGGATGTTCGTTATTCGTAACGAACACCATGCGGTGTTCTGGTTACTTTCACTTCCTTCCCTGAGAGGTTTGCGCGCTTTTCTGGCCAATTGAAAGACAGGGAAGGCATTACAACTTCCCCCTGTGACGTTCAAGCCCTATACCACCCCCCTGCTGTGAGTGGCTGGGAAGATCAGGTGTCACCCGAACATAAAAGTCGGCCCCTCCCGCGGTTCGGCTCAGATGCCTGGTGAGTTAGATGAGGGACAGTGCTGTTTGTACCGGAGCTGCTGTAGGGAAAGAATTGGTAGTTAGTGTAGGCTTCAAGACCCCCCAAAGGTCCTTATTAGGGCCACTGATAGCTGTGTGTTGGCTGCTGTTAGCAGCGCCATTTTTTTTCTTCTCAAAATCGGCTCTGCAGAGCGTTGCACCTGGCATTAGGGACAGAAGTGCTGCATAGGCAGGGAGAGTGTTAGGAGTGAGTGTAGCCTTCAAGAACCTCAACGGTCCTTTCTAGGGCCATATTTATCCGTGTGCAGTACTGTCCAGGCTGCTGTTAGCTGTGCTGCATTTTTTTTTGGCTTCTCAAAATCGCCTCTGCAGAACATTCCACCCTCCATTGATACTGCAGGGAAAGAATTGTATAGGCAGGGCCACAACACAGTTATTATTCATAGAATATACGCAGTGCTGCCTTTTGGTGGAAAAAAACTGAAAACAAATCTATTTGTCCAGCCTCTGTCCGTCCTAAGGGCTGTGGACACGTGTGAGCTGCGTGAACAACATTGCTAAATCAGACGCACCCAGCTACGCTTTACTGCTGGCTTCGCCATTTGCTTTCCTTAATTGGGAAAAAAATACCTGCTCTGCCAGAGTTATAATAACTCTGCTACCCTCACGTTCTGTGACACATAAGCAGGGACACAGCACAGTTATTAAACTTCTCATGTTCATAGAATATACGCAGTGCTGCCTTTTGGTGGAAAAAAACTGAAAACAAATCTATTTGTCCAGCCTCTGTCCGTCCTAAGGGCTGTGGACACGTGTGAGCTGCGTGAACAACATTGCTAAATCAGACGCACCCAGCTACGCTTTACTGCTGGCTTCGCCATTTGCTTTCCTTAATTGGGAAAAAAATACCTGCTCTGCCAGAGTTATAATAACTCTGCTACCCTCACGTTCTGTGACACATAAGCAGGGACACAGCACAGTTATTAAACTTCTCATGTTCATAGAATATACGCAGTGCTGCCTTTTGGTGGAAAAAAACTGAAAACAAATCTATTTGTCCAGCCTCTGTCCGTCCTAAGGGCTGTGGACACGTGTGAGCTGCGTGAACAACATTGCTAAATCAGACGCACCCAGCTACGCTTTACTGCTGGCTTCGCCATTTGCTTTCCTTAATTGGGAAAAAAATACCTGCTCTGCCAGAGTTATAATAACTCTGCTACCCTCACGTTCTGTGACACATTAGCAGGGACACAGCACAGTTATTAAACTTAGATTATTCATTCACTAGAGGCAGTGGGGCCTTTCGTTTTCCAAAAAGTGCAAAAATTATATTTGGCCTGCAGTCTTGCGCCAATTTATTTCCTGCCTGTGAAATCAAATCACTGGTAATACAGCATGCTGAGGGGTAGGGGTAGGCCTAGAGGACGTGGACGCGGCCGAGGACGCGGAGGGCCAAGTCAGGGTGTGGGCACAGGCCGAGCTCCTGATCCCGGTGTGTCGCAGCCGACTGCTGCGCGATTAGGAGAGAGGCACGTTTCTGGCGTCCCCACATTCATCGCCCAATTAATGGGTCCACGCGGGAGACGGTTATTAGAAAATGAGCAGTGTGAGCAGGTCCTGTCCTGGATGGCAGAAAGTGCTTCGAGCAACCTATCGTCAACACGCAGTTCTGCGCCGTCCACTGCTGCAAATCCGAATCCTCTGTCTGCTGCTCCTCCTTCCTCCCAGCCTCCTCACTCCACTACAATGACACCTGCTCAGGAGCGGGAACACTCCCAGGAACTGTTCTCGGGCCCCTGCTCAGATTGGGCAGCAGCGGTTCCTCTCCCACCAGAGGAGTTTATAGTCACTGATGCCCAACCATTCGAAAGTTCCCGGGGTCCGGGGGATGAGGCTGGGGACTTCCGCCAACTGTCTCAACAACTTTCTGTGGGTGAGGAGGACAATGACGATCAGACACAGTTGTCTTGCAGTGAGGTAGTAGTAAGGGCAGTAAGTCCGAGGGAGCAGCGCACAGAGGATTCGGAGGAAGAGCAGCAGGACGATGAGGTGACTGACCCCACCTGGTGTGCAACGCTTACTCAGGAGGACAGGTCTTCAGAGGGGGAGTCAAGGGCATCAGCAGGGCAGGTTGCAAGAGGCAGTGCGGTGGCCAGGGGTAGAGGCAGGGCCAGACCGAATAATCCACCAAGTGTTTCCCAAAGCGCCCCCTCGCGCCATGCCACCCTGCAGAGGCCGAGGTGCTCTAAGGTCTGGCAGTTTTTCACAGAGACGCCTGACGACCGACGAACTGTGGTGTGCAACCTTTGTCGCGCAAAGCTCAGCCGGGGAGCCAACACCAACAGCCTCACCACCACCACCATGCGCAGACATATGATGGCCAAGCACCCCGCAAGGTGGGACGAAGGCCGTTCAGCGCCTCCGGTTTGCACCCCTGCCTCTCCCCCTGTGCCCCAACCTGCCACTGAGATGCAACCCCCCTCTCAGGACACAGGCACGACCGTCTCATGGCCTGCACCCACACCCTCACCTCCGCTGTCCTCGGCCCCATCCACCAATGTCTCGCACCGCACAGTCCAGCCATCGCTAGCGCAACTGTTGGAGCGCAAGCGCAAGTACGCCGCCACGCACCCGCACGCTCAAACGTTAACCGTCCGCATCGCAAAATTCATCAGCCTTGAGATGCTGCCGTATAGGGTTGTGGAAACGGAGTCCTTCAAAAGTATCATGGAGGCGGCGGCCCCGCGCTACTCAGTTCCCAGTCGCCACTACTTTTCCCGATGTGCCGTCCCAGCCCTGCACGACCACGTCTCCCGCAACATTGTACGCGCCCTCACCAACGCGGTTACTGCCAAGGTCCACTTAACAACGGACACGTGGACAAGCACAGGCGGGCAGGGCCACTACATCTCCCTGACGGCACATTGGGTGAATTTAGTGGAGGCTGGGACAGAGTCAGAGCCTGGGACCGCTCACGTCCTACCCACCCCCAGAATTGCGGGCCCCAGCTCGGTGCTGGTATCTGCGGAGGTGTATGCTTCCTCCACTAAAGCACCCTCCTCCTCCTCCTCCTCCTCCTCCTCTGTCTCGCAATCAAGATGTGTTAGCAGCAGCATGTCGCCAGCAGTCGGTGTCGCGCGGTGTGGCAGCACAGCGGTGGGCAAGCGTCAGCAGGCCGTGCTGAAACTACTCAGCTTAGGCGATAAGAGGCACACGGCCCACGAACTGCTGCAGGGTCTGACAGAGCAGACCGACCGTTGGCTTGCGCCGCTGAGCCTCCAACCGGGCATGGTCGTGTGTGACAACGGCCGTAACCTGGTGGCGGCTCTGCAGCTCGGCAGCCTCACGCACGTGCCATGCCTGGCCCACGTCTTTAATTTGGTGGTTCAGCGGTTTCTGAAAAGCTACCCACGCTTGTCAGACCTGCTCGTAAAGGCGCGCCGGCTCTGCGCACATTTCCGCAAGTCCCACACGGACGCTGCCACCCTGCGCACCCTGCAACATCACTTTAAGCTGCCAGTGCACCGACTGCTGTGCGACGTGCCCACACGGTGGAACTCTACGCTCCACATGTTGGCCAGGCTCTATGAACAACGGAGAGCTATAGTCGAATACCAACTCCAACATGGGCGGCGCAGTGGGAGTCAGCCTCCTCAATTCCTTTCAGAAGAGTGGGCCTGGTTGGCAGACATCTGCCATGTCCTTGGTAATTTTGAGGAGTCTACCCAGGTGGTGAGCGGCGATGCTACAATCATTAGCGTCACCATTCCTCTGCTATGCATCTTGAGAAATTCCCTGCAAACCATAAAGACAGCTGCTTTGCGCTCGGAAACGGGGGCGGGGGAAGACAGTATGCCGCTGGATAGTCAGGGCACCCTCCTGTCTATTTCTCAGCGCGTACAGGAGGAGGAGGAGGAGCATGAGGAGGATGAGGAGGAGGGGGAAGAGACAGCTTGGGCCGCTGCTGACGGTACACCGGCTGATTGCCTGTCATCCTTTCAGCGTGTATGGCCTGAGGAGGAGGAGGAGGAGGAGGAGGATCCTGAAAGTGATCTTCCTAGTGAGGACAGCCATGTGTTGCGTACTGGTACCCTGGCACACATGGCTGACTTCATGTTAGGATGCCTTTCTCGTGACCCTCGCGTTGCACGCATTCTGGCCACGACGGATTACTGGGTGTACACACTGCTCGATCCACGGTATAAGGAGAACCTGCCCACTCTGATTCCCGAAGAGGAAAGGGGTTCGAGAGTGTTGCTATACCACAGGACCCTTGCGGACAAGCTGATGGTAAAATTCCCAGCCGACAGCGCTAGTGGCAGAAGGCGCAGTACCGAGGGCAAGGTAGCAGGGGATGTGCGTAGATCGAGCAGCATGTACATCCCAGGCAGTGCAACAGTCTTTAAGGGCCTGGCCAGCTTTATGGCTCCCCACCAAGACTGTGTCACCGCTCCCCAGTCACGGCTGAGTCGGCGGGAGCACTGTAAAAGGATGGTGAGGGAGTACGTAGCGGATCGCACGACCATCCTTGGTGACGCCTCTGCCCCCTACAACTACTGGGTGTCGAAGCTGGACACGTGGCCTGAACTCGCGCTGTATGCCCTGGAGGTGCTTGCTTGTCCTGCGGCTAGCGTCTTGTCGGAGAGGGTGTTTAGTGCGGCTGGGGGAATCATCACAGATAAGCGTAGCCGCTTGTCAACCGACAGTGCCGACAGGCTAACACTCATCAAGATGAACAAAGGCTGGATTTCCCCAGACTTCTGTTCTCCACCAGCGGACAGCAGCGATACGTAAGCAATACGTAGGCTGCACCCGCGGATGGAAGCTACGTTCTCTCTCACCATCCAAAACGGGGACATTTCTGCTTCATCAATCTGTGTCTAATATTCCTCCTCCTCCTCCTCCTGCTCCTCCTCCTGAAACCTCACGTAATCACGCTGAACGGGCAATTTTTCTTAGGGCCACAAGGCTCAGTCAAATAATTTTTCTGAACAATTTTTATAAGTTTCAATGCGCTTAAAAGCGTTGGAACTTTAACTTTAACCAATTTTTCGTTACACTGGGCTGCCTCCAGGCCTAGTTACCACTTAAGCCACATTAACCAAAGCGATTAATGGGTTTCACCTGCCCTCTTGGCTGGCCATGGCCAATTTTTGGGATGTACATTAGTACTGTTGATACAGCAATTTTTGTGGGCCCTCGCCTACAGTGTAATCAAATGAATTTTTAGCCCACCTGCATTACAGCTGACGTTACCTCAGCTGTGTTGGGCAATGCAATGGGATATTTTTATGTACCGCCGGTGGGTTCCAGGGAGCCACCCATGCTGTAGGTGCACACTGAGTTTTTAATACATCTGTACACTTCTAAAGAACCCGTCTGACTGGGGCATGCAGTGTGGGCCGAAGCCCACCTGTATTACGCACGACATTACTACCTCAGCTGTGTTGGGCAATGCAATGGGATATTTCTATGTACCGCCGGTGGCTTCCTGGCACCCACCCAGGCAGTGGGTCCACAGGGAGTTTAACCTACATGTGTCCACTTGTAAAGAACCCCAGTCTGACTGGGGCATGCAGTGTGGGCCAAAGCCCACCTGCATTAAGCACGACATTACTACCTCAGCTGTGTTGGGCAATGCAATGGGATATTTTTATGTACCGCCGGTGGGTTCCAGGGAGCCACCCATGCTGTAGGTGCACACTGAGTTTTTAATACATCTGTACACTTCTAAAGAACCCCAGTCTGACTGGGGCATGCAGTGTGGGCCGAAGCCCACCTGTATTACGCACGACATAACTACCTCAGCTGTGTTGGTCAATGCAATGGGATATTTCTATGTACCGCCGGTGGCTTCCTGGCACCCACCCATGCTGTGGGTCCACAGGGAATTATAAATGCATCTGTTTCCACTTATAAAGAAACCCAGTCTGACTGGGGCATGCAGTGTGGGCCGAAACCCACCTGCATTAACCCTTTCCAGTCCACTGTGTGACCTGTGAAGACATTAGGGTTTAAGGCTGTACAGCTCCGTTGTTGGTAGACGTCCGTCGGGGTTCTCTTACTGTATATTGCCAGCCTCTCTGCTGTCGGAGCCTATCCTACGTGTCAGCTCATGCAGTACTGGCTTTAGCCAGCATATAGCGCCGTTGTATAACGGCAGAAAAAGAGTAAGCCCCCTAGGAAAACCATATACAAATTGGATTGGAAAGGGTTAAGCACAACATTACTACCTCAGCTGTGTTGGGCAATGCAATGGGATATTTCTATGTACCGCCGGTGGCTTCCTGGCACCCACCCATGCTGTAGGTGCACACGGAGTTTTTACTACATCTGTACACTTATAAAGAACCCCAGTCAGACTGGGGCATGCAGTGTGGGCCGAAGCCCACCTGCATTAAGCACGACATTACTACCTCAGCTGTGTTGGGCAATGCAATGGGATATTTCTGTGTACCGCCGGTGGGTTCCAGGGAGCCACCCATGCTGTGGGTCGACAGGGACTTCACAATAGGGAGTTGTACCTGCCTGTGTCTATGAATTAAAAACCGCGGTCTGACTGGGGCATGCAGACACCTTGACAGAATGAATAGTGTGTGGCACATAGGTTCCCCATTGCTATGCCCACGTGTGCAGCTCCTGATGGCGGTGGCACAGGATTATATTTCTCATTGCTTCTGTACAGCATTGTGGGCTATCGCCCCGCCCCTTTTAAAGAGGGTCGCTGCCTAGCCGTGCCAACCTCTGCAGTGTGTGCCTGCGGTCCCTCGTCATGGCAGACGCACTTCTAAATAGACATGAGGGTGGTGTGGCATGAGGGCAGCTGAAGGCTGCGCAGGGACAGTTTGGTGTGCGCTGTGGGGGGGAGGGGGTGCGGTTGGACAGCATGTAACCCAGGAGAAGTGGCAGTGGAGTGTCATGCAGGCAGTGATTGTGCTTTGTTGGAGGTAGTGTGGTGCTTAGCAAAGGTATGCCATGCTAATGAGGGCTTTTCAGAAGTAAAAGTTGTTGGGAGGGGGGGGGGCCCACTCTTGCCGGTATTGTGGCTTAATAGTGGGACCTGTGAACTTGAGATGCAGCCCAACATGTAGCCCCTCGCCTGCCCTATCCGTTGCTGTGTCGTTCCCATCACTTTGTTGAATTGCCCAGATTTTCACACATGAAAACCTTAGCGAGCATCGGCGAAATACAAAAATGCTCTGGTCGCCCATTGACTTCAATGCAGTTCGTTGTTCAAAACGAACCCTCGAGCATCGCGGGAAGTTCGTTCCGAATAACGAGCACCCGAACATTTTGGTGTTCGCTCATCTCTAATGGTAATACATAAGGCTTTAACCAGCTTCATTGGCAATGTATAATCAGTAATCACCAATTTTAGGCCGCCTGCAGACGGGCGGGTCGGATCCGGCGGCGAGAATTCTCGCTGCGGGACCCGACCCCAGCGCCTGCAGGGATGAGTGCGTACTCACCCACGCCTGGTGGCCCCGGCTCTTTCATGTGCCGGCTGCCGGGCAGCCAGCGCACGCGCAGACCGGAGCCGGCGGCCGGGTGAGTGACGTTTCTGTGCGAGGCTCAGCGAGAAATAGGACATGCCGCGGTTTGTTTGCCGTGCAACATTTCGCGCGGCCGTCTGCATAGGAGTGCGTAGTGTAATGCACTCCTATGCAGGCTTTTAGTGGCGGAAATCCCGCGGATAATCCCGCCGCGGGATTTCCGCCTGTGTGCAGGCAGCCTTACATATATATAAGCCAAAGTAAACTAAATTGTTCTATTCTCACATTCTGATGTAGTTAACAAGAAGTCAAAAAAAGAGCAACTTTTCATAATTTTTTTTGTCATATTGCTGCAATGCAAGTGAAATTACAGAATGAAGCATCTTTGCATAGACAGTACTGTAAGTGTTTTAGGCAGGTGTTCAAAATGCGGTAAACTAAGAATGCTTTTAAAAATAGAAGTGTTAATAGTTTTTTTTTGTCAATTAATAAAATGCAAAGTGAAAATGTAAATCATATACATTTTTTTTTTGTGACCACCCTTTTCCTTCAAAACAGCATCAGCTGTTCTAGGTACACTTGCGCAAAGTCATGGATTTTGTAGGATTAAAGTCAGTATATGATTACCCAATTATATAAAACCGGTGATAAAGATCTTCATTTTCAAATGTAGATTGAAATATAGTCATTAACTGAAACAGAAACAGCTGTGTAGGAGGCTTAAAGCTGAGGAGAAACAGCCAAACAACTACAAAATTGAAGTTTTTAAAGCCAGTTCCATGTCACAGGTCATACATCGTGGCAAGAACAAGCACAGTAACAAGACACAAGGCAGATATACTACATCAGCAAGGTTTCTCCCAGGCAAAAATTTTGAAGAAGACTGGGGTTTCAGGATTTGCAGTTCAAGCTCCTTTGAAGAAGCACAAAGAAATGGCCAACATTGAGGACCGTAGACGCAGTGGTCAGCCAAGGTAACTTAGTGCAGCAGATGAAAGACAAATCATACTTACTTACTTTCCAAATCAGATATTCAGCTCAGAACTGGAAGAAACTAGTGAGACCCAGATACACCCATCTACTGTTTCGAGAAGGCTGGCCAGAAGTGGTATTAATGGAACAATTGCAGCCAAAAAGCCATAACATTGAAATAAAAACAAGCCAAGTAACTGGTGTTTGTGAGAGAGGCCAAAAACGTTCGCGCAGCAGGTTAAGGCGGCAGAATGCAGGTTGCGGGTTCAATCCCCGCCTGCTTCAGGTAGCCGGCTCAAGGTTGACTCAGCCTTCCATCCCTCTGAGGATGGTAAAATAAGTACCCAGCTTGCTGGGGGGTAATATAAAAAATTACCTGAAATCGCTGCAGAATAAGTTGGCGCTATACAAATAACAAGTACCAACCCCCTGTAGTTTTAATTAAAAATCTCCTGTTTTACTGTATGTCAACCTTTTGCAGTCAATTTTTTCAGTGCCGCAAAATCTACAGCTCATATGCAGACCTAAGCGTCTCCATGGCTACAGATTACAAACAAACCCTGTGTAGTCTGATCCTGCAGTAATAGTCTTTTCCATCTGTCACCTACAACTTATTAAAATATAGTACATTCAATAGGTAAGGGAGAAACTACAGGATCAGACTACATGTGGGCTTTTTGTAGTCTGTAACCATAGAGACACATAAGTCTGCATAGGAGCTGTACACTTTGCAGCACTGAAAAATTTGACTTGAAAGGTGGTCATACAGTTTAGGTATAGTTTTTTTCTTCAAGAGTTTTTTCTTTCCATATGATTTATACACGTATCAATAAACAATCAGTGAGTAGTAAAATACATCTCAAGATCAGTTTTTTACATTCACTCTAATGAAAATGATTGTCTTGCATATATTTTATGGTAGGGAAAGCTTAGATCCTAATACAACAAAACAGTTAAACTGATAAACTAAAACATATGTTGTTTAGTTAGAAAGCGCAGCCACAACTTTCACCTAGAATCAAATCGATGTCGGACATTATTATTGTTAGCAATCATTTTCTCAAAAGTGTAATGATCTATCATTGTATCAATTAGTTCTTTAGAGCTAGGAGGGCTTTTTGACTTCCATCTTCTTGTAATTATTAATTTAGCCACAAGCAGACAGTGACATACCCATCTCCTGTATTCAGGTGGAATGAGAATAAATTCTAGCAGCAACAAGGCTGTCTTTGGATTTTGAGGGATACTGAGACCAATTACCTCATATATCACCGAAAAGACCTCTTTCCAATAGGTCTGGACCAGAGGGCACTCCCAAAAGATGTGGAATATGCTTCCCTCTCGTCCACACTCTCTCCAACATTGGTTGCTCACTCCAAGGAAGCATCTTGCTAATTTGGATGCGGTATAGTACCACTTTGTAAGCAGCTTATAGTGAACTTGTTTGACATTTGCTTTTAACCCCTTAACGACCAGCCCATAGTCTTTTTATGTCCTGCTCAAGTGGGCTTTATTCTCTGAGGACGTAAAAACATGCGTCCTGCAGAGAATAAAGCCCCGTGGGCTCTGAACGTGACAGCTCCATGCTGTTGGTGCCCGCAGGTAGCCGACCGCATGGAGCTGTCATCCTGGGCTGCGGGGACTCCCCCCGGGCATTGCGATCGGTGCTATCCAATGGATAGCGCCGATCGCAATAAAGTGTAAAAAAAAGTTTAAAAAGTTAAAGATTCAGCTGCCCTGATGGATCGGATCCATCAGGGCAGCTGAAAGTACTTACCAGGCTTCCCCGATGTCTGCCGCGGAGAATGGGTGCTCCGGGACCCAGCGGATAGCGGCGATCGTGAAAAAGTTTTTAAAAAGTAAACATAAAGTTAATTTCACCTCCCCTCATGGATCGGATCCATGAGGGGAGGTGAAAATACTCACCCCCGGTCCTCAGCGGTGTCCCGGTCTTCCGGGACCTGAGTCCCCTTCTGCGCATGCGTGCCCGATGATTGACATCGGGCACGTGCACAGAGAGGCTCAGGACCCGGGAAATTTAAAATCCCTCTGCTCCAGGCTGCCATGTGTAGCCAAGAGCAGAGGGATGTCACTGCAAAGATGATCACTGTTATCCAATGGATAGCAGTGATCATTTAAAGTAAAAAAAAGTGTAAAAAAGTAATTTAAAAAAGTGTAAAAAAGTAAAAAAAAAAGTTTAAAACGCTTACATTTCATCTCCCCTCACGGATCATATCCGTGAGGGAGGATGAAATTACGTACCTACGGCCCCGGATTTATCTGCGGACCTTACCACAGCTTCTGCGCACGCGGCCGTCGCCAAAGCGGCAGATGCATGCGCAAAAGCTGTGGATTGCCAGGATAACTTAAAATCTCCCTGCTCCTGGCTACAAAACTTAGCCAAGAGCCTGGAGATGTCACGGGGGGCCGCGGTGAGCGGTTCCTGATCACGTGTTCGCCGTTATCCAATGGATAATGACAATCACGTAAAGGTAAAAAAAAAGTTAGTTTCATCTCCCCTCACCGATGTGATCAGTGAGAAGAGATGAAACTTTTTACCGGAGGCCTCCGTATTTGCACCCCGACGCGATCCTCATCCGTGAACTTACCCGGATTCTGTGCATGCGACCGCCGGCAAAACACCAGACACATGCGCAGGAGTCGGCGAGCCCAGGAAACTTTAAATCCCCTTGCTCTCGGCGACCCACGGTTGCCGAGAGCCTGGAGCAGTGACGGGTGGCCTCATTGAGCGGTCCCCGGTCACGTAATAAAAAAGTGGCGATCTAACATAGGTTGCTCTCACATGACCGGATAGGAATTACGGATTCCGCATGCGTCTGATCCGCGGTAATACGCAGATCAATCGCATTGGATTACACAATTCCGCTCACATTAGTGGGTTGGAATTGCGTAATCCACTCGCAGAAAAGAGAACGCAGCAGGTTCTATTTTACCGCGGATATCCGCAACATAGAGCCCATTGTGCTCCATGATCGCGGATATACCCGCTGCCCATACGCAACTACGTTGTGTACGGGCTGCGGTTACCCGCGCCATCGCTAAGCGACGGTGCGGGAAATACAAACAAAAAAAAAGGTGTACTGCGAATGACCGCCTGTGTGAGTAGACAGTTATGCACAGTACATTACGCGTCCGTACGCAGGGTCACAGCCGGGCTCACAGCCGGGATCCGCTGCAGGCCTCCGCAAGCGGATTCCACCTACGTCCGTGTGAGCCCGGCCTTATTCAGACTGCTACCTGTAATACGTATTTTACAAGAAGCCCCAGGAACGCTTACCTTCCTGCAGTTCCAGGAGCAGCTTGTTGAGCGTCTTCTGTGTGAGACCGCCGCACCTCCGCAAGCTTACAAAGACTCACGGAACGCCACTTTTTACACCGCATCCCCGCCGCTGAGGTCACGAAATACCCCCCAAAAAGCATGAGAGGAGGGGGGATACCCGGTTTTCTTGCCCCATGTGCCTAACCCAACCAGCCTCCGTAATTTCCCCTGTCTTTGGACATAAAACGCAGTTTATATTATTACCTTTATCTATTATTTAGGGAATGCTAAAAAATGGGTATGGCGGGGGTGGGGGGTGGGTTTTTTTTAAGAAGTCAATTTTTTTTCCGTTTAAGTGGGCATTGGGGCCTTAAATTTATTCAGTTGTACCCTGAAATCCAGCGGGCATTCCCTCCATTATGGGCCTAGCCATGTGTCCTGTAAGTAGTTTAGGGCCACAATGGGTATGTTTCTGAACTTGGGACAAATGGGGGTATCCATTTTGGGGTGACCGTCTTCATTCCTATGTACACTGTACAAAAAAACAGTTTTTAAATTGACAAAATTGCCAAAAAAATGAAAATCGTAATTTTTTCCTTTTGCTTTGCTTAGATTCATTCAAATACTGTGGGGTCAAAATATGCAGTACACCACTAGATGAATTTGTTAAGGGGTCTAATTTTCAAAATGGGGTCATTTGGGGGGGTTCTCTATCGTTTTGGCCGCTCAATGGCTCTGCAAGTGGGCAATGGGGCCTGGAATTTATTCCGTTGTACCCTGAAATCCAACGGGTGCTCCTTCCATTATAGGCCTAGCCATGTTTCCTTTAAGTAGATTAGGGCCACAATGGGTATGTTTCTGAACATGGGACAAACGGGGGTATCCATTTTGGGGTGAACGTCTTCATTCCTATGTACACTGTACAAAAAAACCTGTTTTTAAATTGACACAATTGCCAAAAAAATGAAAATCATAATTTTTTCCTTCTGCTTGGCTTAGATTCATTCAAAAACTGTGAAGTCAAAAAAGTCATCGTACCCCTAGATAAATTCGTTAAGGGGTCTAGTTTTCAAAATGGGGTCACTTATGGGGGTTCTCCATCGTTTTGGTCACTCAATGGCTCTACAAGTGGGCAATGGGGACTAAATCTCCTTCAAGCAAAATTTCTGTTCCAAAAGCCACCGGTTGCTCCTTTCATTTTGGGCCCCATTGTGCATCCAGACATAATACTAGGGCCACAATGGGTATGTTTCTGAGCACGGGACAAACAGGGGTATCCATTCTGGGTTGCAAGTCTTCATTCATATATGTGCTGTACAAAAAAACTGCTTTTAAAATGACAGAATTACCAAAAAAATGAAAATCGTAATTTTTTTCCTTCGGCTTGGCTTAGATTCATTCAAAAACTGTGAAGTCAAAAAAGTCATCGTACCCCTAGATAAATTCGTTAGGGGTCTACGTTTCAAAATGGGGTCACTTGTGGGGGTTCTCCATCGTTTTGGTCACTCAATGGCTCTACAAGTTGGCAATGGGGACTAAATGTCCTTTAAGCAAAATTTCTGTTCCGAAAGCCACTAGTTGCTCCTTTCATTTTGGGCCCCATTGTGCATCCCGACATAAGATTAGGGCCACAATGGGTATGTTTCTGAGCACAGGACAAACAGAGGTATCCATTTTGGGGTGCACGTCTTCATTCATATATGTGCTGTACAAAAAAACTGCTTTTAAAATGACAGAATTGCCAAAAAAATGAAAATCATAATTTTTTCCCTTCGGCTTGGCTTAGATTCATTCAAAAACTGAAGCGTCACTTGGGGTCACTTGTGGGGGATCTCCATCGTTTTGGTCACTCAATGGCTCTACAAGTGGGCAATAGGGCCTAAATCTCCTTCAAGCAAAATTTCTGTTCCGAAAGCCACCGGTTGCTCCTTTCATTTTGGGCCCCATTGTGCATCCAGACATAATACTAGGGCCACAATGGGTATCTTTCTGAGCACGGGACAAACAGGGGTATCCATTCTGGGGTGCAAATCTTCATTTTCATGTGTACTATAGAAAAACGTCCTGTCTTTAAAATGACATATTTGCAAAAATATGAAATTTTAGTTTTTCTCCTCTAAATTGCATTGACTCAAAAAAAACTGTGGGGTTAAAATACTCATGACACCCCTCAGTGAATACGTTAAGGGATGTAGTTTTTAAAATGGGGTCATTTGTGGGGGTATCTATCATTTTGACTCCTATGAGCCTTTCCAATCTTGGCTTGGTGTAGGAAAACAAAGTGTTCCCCAAAACGCTGAAAAGTAATGTTAAATTTGTACGTCTCCTAAATGGTTAAAAAAAAAAAAAAAGTTTTTCCAATGTGCGCCCAAAATAAAGTAAACGGATGGAAATATATATCTTAGCAAAAATTTCTATACTATGTTTGCACATATTTGAGATATTGCAGTTGGAAATGTGAAAAAATGACGATTTTTTCAAAATTTCCCCAATTTTGGCGCTTTTAATAAATAAACACAAATTCTATCAGTCTTTTTTTCTGCCTAAATGAAGTACAACATGTGGCGAAAAAACAATGGCAGAATCGCTTGCATATGCAAAACCTTTCTGGTGTTTTTCCATGTTAAATTGACACGTGTCAGATTTGCAAAATTTGGCCTGGTCATTAAGGCGCAAACAGGCTTGGTCACTAAGGGGTTAAGGTGGCTCTATTTACCCACTCAAAGGAGTACAACCATTGTGGTATTGCAATGTTTTCTCCAAAGTCGCTTTCCCAATTGAATAAGTGGACCTTTTTTGTTTCTCCCATGTCCCCTAACAGGGAATTTTACCATTTCCTTGTAATATTTTGTTGGGATACATGGGGTTCTGAGAAAATTGGAACTAGTCCGGCCGGGATCATACAACCCCCCATTTATTTTTTTTGTATGAAAGATTGAATTTGATGGTATGTAAAAAGGTCATTTGTAGGAAGATGAAACTTTTCTTTGAGAGTCTGAAATGGGATTATCTTTTGGTCCTCTATGACAGTGTTCCCCAACTCCAGTCCTCAGGGACCGGCAACAGGTCATGTTTTCAGGGTTTCCTCAGTGTTGCACAGGTGATGTAATTATCATCAGTGCCTCAGACATTGCCACAGGTGTACTCATCATAGGATATCCTGAAAACATGACCTGTTGGTGGTCCCTGAGGACTGGAGTTGGGGACCCCTGCTCTATGAGGTCGGTAACAAACGTAATGCCTTTTCTCATCCAGCCAACAATTGAAATATTAGGGATAAAATGGGTGAGTGTCTCTAGTGGGGCTTTCAATAGTCCCTTTTTCAGAGATTTCATGAGTTTGCAGGTATATATGTTCCAGGCTTGGGGAGACACCAACATGGGAGGAGATAAGGACTGCATATTCTGGGATGGGTGTAGATTTGGTTTAATGATGCTAAGCATTGAGGCTTGTAGAAGAGATGTCAGAAATCTATTTCTGTTTATTTGTCTTTCTATATGAGGCCACAGTACTGTCTGGGAGTTCCCAAGCCACAGGATTGATTGTTTTATATTTATTACTTGGTAATAAGACCATAGGTTGGGTACTCCCAACCCTCCCTGTTTGCGGTTGAGGTACAAGATACCGGCTGCTACTTTAGGCTCCCCCCCCCCCCCATATAAAGTTTAATAGTTGTTTTTGAAAGTTATCTATGGTGTTGTATGGAATTGGGTATGCTAGTGTTCGGAATAAGTATAAGATTTTTGTTAATATGAGCATCTTATACCATACAATTCTGCCGAACCAAGATGGATATTTCCTTCTCAGCGAGTCTAACTCTGATTGGATGGAGAAGAGGAGAGGATCAAAATTTAAAGAAACAATGTCTTTTAATGGGTGGCAGATTTTTATGCCTTAGTATGGTATTGAGGAGGGCCACTGAAATGAAAATTATTTTTGTATGTCTCTTCTCAAGTTTAGGTTAATGTTTATGCCTAACATTTGGGATTTAGTTATATTCAGACTGTAGTATGAGGCTTTCCCAAAAATTTCTACAATTGTCGTCACTTCCCTCAGGGAGTTTAAGGGGTCTGACAGAGTTAAGAGTACATCGTCTGCAAAGAGACCTATTTTATGTGATCTGTTTCCCATGGGAATTCCCCTTATTTTCGGAGATATTCTAATCAGTTCAGCCAACAGTTCCATGATTAATATAAACAGTAAGGGAGACAAGGGACAACCCTGTCAGGTACTGTTGGTTATACAGAAGGGAGATGATAGAGCGCCGTCAACTAAGACTCTAGCAGATGGGGCAGAGTTAAGCACTTGAAGTGCCTTGAGGAAGTTTTCGATTACACTGAATTTTTTAAGTGTAGCAAATGTGTACTCCCAATGGAGTCTGTCGAACGCCTTCTCTGCATAGTTTAGGTATATTTTTGATGGCTGTGAGTTACGAAATAAAACAGAAGTTTCTGTACAAATTTTATTTACAGTCTCTAAGTACTATTTTTCAGGCAATTTACGTTAGGAGGACTGAGCAATAGGATAAACGTGCCAGAGGCAATTGGTGGATGCAGCCAGCAGTTGACAGCATAACAGTCCTGAAAGTAATCCCTGTGCTGCGCAGTCACTCCCCTCTGAACTCACTGGAAGAAAGGAAAGCTTCTGAGAACACAGAATTTTTCTTAATTAATATCCATTTACTTGGATGCCCTTAGTGGGCTTAGTGGGCTTTTTGCCAGTGTCTGTGGTGTCTAGCATAAAGAATATATAGTCATAATTGTACTGTACAGTTCACATTAATGCTCTAAATGTATTCATGACTTCTATGGTATGTACAGCCTTGTAATGGACCAAACTCGCAAAAATTCAAACCATCTTCCCGTGGTGAACTTAGATTTGGGCATTGCTCCAGGACAGTAATTGCCACTTTCAGCTGTAGTTATATCCTTAGGGCTCTTTCACACGAGCGTATATCAGCCACGTTTTCACGGCCGGACGATATATGCTATCCATCTGATGCACTGGTTTTCAATGTATCAGTTCAGATAGGAGTATTCCTGATGTGTAAAATCGTCCGGCCCGCAGAGATAGCACATACAGTATGCATTCCAGCCAGACATTTTTACCCCAGCCAGAAAAGATAGTTCGTGGTAGCTGCCATAGACTCCTATGTGAGCCTATGACAGCTGCCAGAGAAGGGAGTTGGGAGGGAGTTTAGTAGCATGACTGCTAAACTGCCTCCCCCTTCTCTCCCCCTCTCTGCCCCTTGCCTGCAGTCTGCAATGGGAGGGGGCGGGATAGGGCAGGAGCTAGTATGCTAGAGTCCCGCCTCCTCCCTCTTGCCGCCAGATCCCATAGGCTGGAGCGAAGAGGGGGAGGGACTAGCTCTGCTAATATCCCAACCCCTCCCCTTGTCATAAGCTGGCAATGGGGTGGGAGTTTAGCATAGCTAAACTCCCACCCCCTGGCTGATGGTATTTCAGGGCTGCGGCATACATGCGCTGCAGCTTCGGCCATCTGAACAGACATTAAAACGGGAGTTGCAGCCATGACTTGGCCCATATAAACAAAGCCTGAAGAATATTAACAATGGAGTCACGACTTGCCTTCTTGCTAAGTAATTGATGTTGTAGCGAGTAGTATGTGATATATGGTTTACTACGACTGACATGTGAATAGAGCACCATCCATTAGACATAGAGAACAGCCAATCCACAGGTGGTAGCATAGGCTGGGCTTATGGGACAGAGAGGGCATTGTGACTTGTATAGGAATCATAGGAGCATTATGGCTGGTATGAAGGGCACAGCTATGGTGGTCATAGGGTGTGTTTAGGACTTTGTGGCTGCCATGGAGAGCCGCAGATTGTCAGACAACAAACTCTACAGGGGCTCATTGTAGCTAGAGGAAGTCTTCATGGTAGTCTGGGCCAAATTGAAACAATGGGGAAAGTGAACAACTACAATCTGAGAAGCTGCTGCCTGTGAGTCACTGGAATTAATAGACGTTTATTCCCTAATTGCTCCTGATCAGTATGGTATTTTCCTGCCTGGCATATGATGGCAATAATTGGTTATGTTATGGCAGTATTTTGTATAATTAAAGTGGGATACATGTCTCTAGGGAAAAAGTCCCCATGCAGGGCTACATAATATTCCTCTTTTACGTTAGCATTGCATGCCCCCGGTACTTAGTCAACTAGTGCCAAAGTGCAACCAGCTGTTTTTAAAGTCTAGCAATGCCACTTTACCTCTTCCTTTTCTAGGCACCACAGGCTGAAATACAATAATAAATACAATGATAGAGATAATGAGGGCTGCTAAACGCCACTGATCTATATTTATCAAAGGTAAGAGGATAATAGGTCGTAACTCGATTGTGAAGTAGCGGAGGCATAATCTGCTAAATACGAGTTGTCCATTCTTGTCTTTTCTCCTTTAATTATCAAATTTGTCATTAATTCAAGAGGCGCTCTCATTATTTAGCGCACACTTTAATGTCATTAAAATCTTCCGAAGGACACAATTTCTCTAATAGCTTTATCTCCGCATCACTAATGGACGGCTTCTGGCTTGGATTCTTATGAGGGGAATGCAAGCAGTTGTTTACCGGGAATATAGGAGTACATTACAAAGGGAATTAGCTCTGAGCTGTTAGTCTGATTAATGCACTTAACTATCCCTGAGCTTCGCTCCTCCCGGAGGAAGATAATGTATGGGGACCAGCTGTGAGTGGTAAGGATGTTGGGTCACATTAAAGGTGCAATGATTGGAAGAGTTGCTGGGTTGACCAACCTGTGTGGATCTCAGCGTTTGGCCAGTAAAGAGAATAGAATGGAGAAGTCATTTCCTGGACAGGAGCTACTACTGACAATTAGATGTGATTCCATTAGGAAATGTGATGAGACTCAGACAGCTTTCTCTTTTAGTTAGAAAAATGTTAAAACCACAAAGATGGAAAATGCATCCAACATGGGCAGAATAAGCATATGCTACATCTCTGCATTAGAGGCGATGCTCCTTGCCTCTCAGCTACACAGACACATTGAAAATATTAAACTTTAATAGAGAAAATATGTTTCTTTCCGTTTCATTCCTAATTGTTCATTGCTCTACTTACCCATTTTCGCCAGTTACTCCAGTAACACTGTATGCTTGTATGGATTAACAGGTCTTTGTATTAGCAAAACAGAATAGAAAAATAAAAAATATAAATCCAAACAAAAAAATAATAGAATACATTAGACCTATTCTTTCCGTCTATTTAGATCACACCATGTTGTTGTTTTTTCTGTAATCAATTAGCCTAGCATTCAAATAAATAAATTAGGAGTGGACATGAAAAAATAAATAATAAATTATTCAAGTTGACATTTTTGCCAAAATCAACTTTGTAGTTCTTCATCAATAGTACCACCTCATCGGCCTGCCTCAGCCTCATGACTAGCCGGTCCCACCTGCGGTCATTCCGGCCAACCAAGTGTATATGCTGTGGAGATGGTGGGTCTTGTGCTGTCAC
Source organism: Eleutherodactylus coqui (assembly GCF_035609145.1). Lineage (NCBI taxonomy): Eukaryota > Metazoa > Chordata > Amphibia > Anura > Eleutherodactylidae > Eleutherodactylus > Eleutherodactylus coqui. Next base: position 113,973,578 of record NC_089838.1, read on the forward strand.
AGGTGCTCCGATCCATTCTTCTAAGAGAGGGTACACACATGGCAATTTGAGAAGAGTCAGATATTTGTGCCCTGCGTGGACTTCACTGGCAGACAGCGCATGATTGGGAGAACAAGTGAATATAAAAAGCACAGTCCCCAGCTCCAGTTCACCTCCCCAAACAGCACCATAACTTAGTTTATGGTGCTGTATGGAGATAATATACATAGTAACATAGTATGTAAGGCTGAAAAAAGACATATCTCCATACAGTTCAGCCTTTTACTCCCAATGTTGATCCAGAGGAAGGCAAAAAAAAACAATGAGGTAGAAGCTAAGGTAATATTAGCAGATGTACGATTAGCTCATATATATACCTGCTGTATGGCCTCCTTCACACTTCAGCATTTTTCAATACACTTCTACCTCTCATAATTATTCTATCAGAAACAGGGCCCATCAGTTAGCAACTATACGTCTACAGCTACTATATTTTTTCCTAGTGGCACTGTGCTATTTACATGTACAAGGAATTTTCTACACTATGTACATGAGTCTGACATCCTCCATTACATATCCTATTGTATTTGCATATGTTTTTCATATGTCCTGAGTACTCTGTCTTTCTAATATTTGCAATTGTACTATAACTTTTTGCATTTGGTAAACTTTTTGTATACCATGCGTTTGGGCACATATTGCTTGTTATCCATATGGAATGATGTTGCTTCTCTGGTCTGGAATCCAATGGCAGCCACAGGCGGATATAAGCAGAGTTTGGTACATAGAGTTTGAAGATCAGGCATAGTCAGGTATATGCAGAGTTAGATACACAAGGTTTGGAGAACAGGAGTTCAGGAACAAAATAAATCCTGGACCTGACAGGCCACTAACTAACATTCAGCATTTCTCACTAAACCAGGGGCAAGACCTATCACCTACATCTCAAAAAACCACTCATTACTAGGTGTGTCCTTACCTTGAAGTGTTGGCTTCCACAGAATTTAGCTGTGTCTGTGTCTTTCTCCAGTCAGAAGCCATTATAGGATGAGCTCAGCCCTTTCTTAAAAGGGTATTCTGATACGTTTACTATTGATGACCTATCCTGATCGTCCAGCCTCCAGTCAGTGCAGCAGGCCTGACGTCGTCATTGGTGACCAGGTCTGGAAGTGTAATAGATGGCTTTACTGCCATTGAAATCAATAGGAGTGATGCCTTGTATTACACTTCCGGCTCTGACCACCAATGATACCGTCCGGCCTGCTATGCTGACGGTGGGCCAGATGATCGGCTGATCAGTGCAGTTCTGGAGTGATGACCATAAGTCCATGTCCGACCTTCTAACAGGCCTTGGAACAGGACTAAGAACATGAGCCAACCCAGAATCTTGTCCATAAGGAAAAAGATACCAACATACATGTAACTGTTTCAGGGTTCTTGTCCAATATCAGTGCATGGTAGGGTTCTGATTAGCTGGGTGAGAGAACGGTGATGTGAGTTACTGTTTCTCCATGTGAAGAATGGCAAGTAGGAGTAAAGGTGGGTTTACACGAGCGTGTTTTTGTGCGTACATACCAAAACATGCTTCTATTTGCAACAATGCATTCCCTATGGTGTGTGCACGTCCGTACTTTGCAGGTGCGTGCCTGCAAAGATAGGACATGCGTGCACCATAGGGAAAACACGCATTGTTTTCAATGGAGCCGCGGCTGCTGCCGGCGGCTCCATTGAAAACAATGCTCTGCCAGCCCCCTGAATTCTTTTTCAGGGAAGGGCTATACATATAAGCTCTTCCCGGAAAAAGAAAAATTTTAGTGTTAAAAAAATGTATATACTTACCTGGCCGCCGCTGCTGTGTCCCCTGCGGGGTTGAAGAACACGTCTGCCGCATGCGGCAGATATGTCCTTCATCCCCGCTAGTTAAAAGAATTCCCTGCTGCTACATCTGCCACATCTGTGACAGATGCAGCAGAGGAATTATTCAATTCTCTACCACAGCCGTCACATGTCAGCTGCAGTAGAGGATTCTGCTGCCAGCAATTGATTTCAGGGAAGGACTTTCAATATAAGCCCTTCCCTGAAAATCAAGTAAAAGTGGTTTAAAAAACAAAAAAATAGATAGATAGATACTCAACTTCCTTCAGCTGCCGGGCCTCAGCTGCTGTCCCCTGCACTGTGGTGCTGATCTATCAGCAGGAGGGGATTTAAAATCCCAGCCTGCTGAAAGTGCTGAATGTGATTGGCTGAGGTGCGCAGCCAATCACAGGCAGCTCTCCCTGAATGAATGACGGGTGAGAGCTGCCTGTGATTGGCTGAGCACCGTAGCCACCACAGAGCAGGGGACAGCAGGAGAAGACGCAGCTGAGCCCCGGCAGCTGAAGGGAGGTGAGCATCTATTTTTTTGTTTTTTAAACTACTTTAACTTGATTTTTCAGGGAAGGGCTTATATTGAAAGCCCTTCCCTGAAATCAATTGCCGGCAGCAGAATCCTCTACCGCAGCTCACATGTGTGACAGCTGCAAGAGAGAATTGAAGAATTTCTCTGCTGCATCTGTTACAGATGTGGCAGATGTAGTAGCAGGGAATTCTTTTAACTAGCGGGGATAAAGGAAACATCTGCCGCATGTGGCAGATGTGTTCTTCATCCCCGCAGGGGACACAGAAGCGGCGGACAGGTAAGTATATATATATTTTTTTTTACACTAAAATTTTTCTTTTTCAGGGAAGAGCTTATATGAAAAAGCCCTTCCCTGAAAAACAGTTCAGTGGTGCCGGCAAAGCACTGTCTTCAATGGAGCCGCCGGCAGCAGCAGCGGCTCCATTAAAGAGATTGCCTACATTATTTTTTTTTTACACTAAAATGTTTCTTTTTCAGGGAAGGGCTTATGTAAAGCCCTTCCCTCAAAAAGAATGCAAGGGTGCCGGCAGAGCATTGTTTTCAATGGAGGCTCCATTGACAACAAGCACGCAGCTGTGTTCACACGTGTTTTTGCTCATACTTAGGTGCGCACGTATGTACGCACCTAAGTACGCACAAAAACACGCTCCTGTGAACCCACCCTTAAGGGGACCTTTAGGCCATGCAATACTTCTCTGGGCTCTGCGAGATTTAGTAATGTCACATTGTGAACTGACTATCACTTGCAAAAATGCAACAACTATTGTATTCCAAAACAACACTCAAAAACAGAGTATCTTGCGGTAAGTGTCCTTGTGGTTTATGATTAGAGATGAGCGAGCGTACTTGGATAAGCACTACTCGCTCGAGTAATTGGCTTTATCAGAGTATCGCTGTGCTCGGGTCTAAAGATTCGGGTGCCGGCACGGAGCGGGGAGCTGCAGGGGAGAGCGGGGAGGAACGGAGGTAAGATCTTTCTCTCCTTCTCTCCCGCCCGCTCTCCCCTGCTCCCCGCTGCGACTCACCTGTCAGCCGCAGCGGCACCCGAATCTTTAGACCCGAGCACAGTGATACTCGGATAAAGCCAATTACTCGAGCGAGTAGTGCTTATCCAAGTACGCTCGCTCATCTCTATTTATGATGCAAAATTGAGGGTTTTTTAAAAGAAAAACAAAAAACTTCCCAAAACGTTTCTCCTATTAAAGCATAAACATAAAAATTATTAATACGGGGTAGCACTGTAAATACCTTCCCTTTAAAGTCAATGTACAAAGACTGTCACATAACATTGTTCACGGAAATTGACGACAGTGTTCATATACCGGTACTTTTATTTTTAACAGACATTCTTTTCTACAAAATTACATTAGACTACTTTATTTTTTCAACTGTCTTTGTGAACTGGTACTGACCTGAAACTCCTATCCCTTCTGTGATCTTCTCAGTGCAACAGATGGAAAACTTGAAAAGTTTCTTATAGACAAGATTAGATAAGAAATGTATACCTGTCTCTAAGGAGACTAGATGTTCCTTCCAGATACCTAGATTTCTAACTCCAGCTTTCATTATTCAAAGCACAGAGCAGATAGGGCACCTTGGCTCTTGATGAATTGCAGCTCATACTGTTATCACTGGTGATCAGATTGATAAGATTTATGGTTCAGATTGCGCAATTCATAAATAACATGCATTCTGATATACAGTGTGATTCAAAAGTCAGGTCCACCCAGAATATCTTCTGAATGAAAAGAGATACAAGTAGGAAACTTTATAGAACACTTATATGGGTGTGGAAAAACATTTTTGGAAGCTTGCTCTCCCATAGACTTTGAAGAGAGGGTACACTCACGGCAATCTGAGAAGAGTGGGGCCTATTGGCCAACTTACACTCAGCCCAAGAAACTTTAATAGTAAGGGATCAGAAGATATCCCATGTGGCCCTGACTTTTTAATTATTCTGTATTTTGTTTTTGAATACATTACTCCATTTATAATCAGAGAGATCCTAGTAAACTGGGATCTACTAGTGTTGCAGAACTCCAGAAGGTAAAGTCTAAGACAGGGATTTTTCATCTTTCTACATCCAGGCCTTAGTAGCAAAAACCAGGTGATGTCCAGGCCTCACCAGTAGTCTAAGTGAATGTGAAAGCTATAATATTGCACATTATTGTTTTCATCTTTCTCCTTTAAGGGGTTTTCCAGCCAAAAACTATTGATGAGCTATCCTCAGGATAGGTCATCAATAGTCAATTGCCGGGGACCTACCACTCAGGATCCATGGAGGTGCGTTGATCACCCGCCATGCTGTCAGTGTAGCGGGGCTGGATATAGTCAAAGGGGACAGAAGTGGAAGTGCCATAGCTGGGCCTGGTACCAATGGAAACTGAAGCACCTATTACACCTCCAAGTCTGACTTTGGTGTCCAACGCGGAAGTGCCAGAGATGTAATAGCAGGCTTCAGCTCCCATTGATTTCAACGAGAGTGAATCCAGCTATGCCACTTTTGCTTTCATCCCCAACGCAAATGTTCGGCCCCACAGCACTGACAGCAGGCCACTCGATCAACGCATCGAATTCTGAGCGATGGGTCCCCAAATATTAACTATTGATGACCTATCCAAATAGTTTTTGCCTGGAAAACCCCTATAATCAAGCAGTTCTGCACCTAACATTTGAGAAGCAGTCGTTTAAGATACACTATATGGCCCAAAAAATCATAGTGGAGATCTATTCAAGCCCATAGCTAATTTCATATTGTGGCACACGGACGGATCGAGGTCCAAAAAAAATGTAATAACAGGCTTACACCTCTTAATATATTTGGCACATCTTTGTCCAGAGAGCTTCAGAATAAAATTCATGCATGTACTGTAAACCCTTTTCTTATGTACACCGTCCTGCAATTAATGGCACTTTAAAAATGCATAATAATAAAATCTTAATAAATTCCCCCATGGTAAAACATCCTGAGTAGCATCTCTAAAGGCAGCATTTGATACATTGATGTAGACTTTGAAAGTACCGTAAGTATCTTAGCATTTATTAGGCTAAATTCCCATATATCAGTTGTGTCTGGCCAGTGGTTTTGGCTGGAGCCAGATACAACTGATGACATTTTGGTGTACTTTGGTTTGTAGCTGGACAGAAAAATGCTGCATGTAATGTTTTTTGTCTGGTACAGAGAGGATCTGGCATTAACATTGATGCGTTGGATGCCATGAACACTCATGAAACACATGAAAGGGGTCTAATAGTTATTAAATAATCTTCTGCTTGTAAAATCAGCAACTCTGATATTTGTAATGAAATAGGGAACTTCTAACATCCTTAGGGGGAATCTATCACAAATGGATTCTAATTGCGAAATCCGCGATCGCCATCCACAATGCAGGCATTGAAAGGTATGTAGTTTTGATTTCTCCTTCATACACGCGAATACGAATTGCGTATTCCGCGAGCGGCAATAAATCGCAGCATGCTTTATTTTGCTGTGGACTCTTCGCGGTCGGCCTCCATTGAAGTATGGGCTACGGGCACTCGCGTCATCGCTAAGTGACGGTGCGGGAAATACAAACAAAGAAGAAAAAACCTGTACTGTGCATGACCGTCCGTCAGCTGCCATGGTCTTCTGCAATATAGTTCAAGCAAGTACGCAAGGTCACCGGCCGGGCTCACATCCGGAATCCACTGCGGGCCTTCCGTATGTGGAATCCGACCTGTTCATGTGAGCCATATATTAGGTTTGTGCTAAGTTATTACATTCTGAATGAAGGAGTATGTAATTAAAAACAGATCGGACAGAAAGGGGTTGTCCAGGATTGCAGAAAAGATCCTTTTTTTGAAGCAGTAGCAAAAAGTCCGTCCAAACAAACATGTCTGAGCTGCAATACCAGACACAGCCACTGGACAATAGTAGCATTGTTTTTTGAAAAGAAGCAGACCCCTTTTTTAGCTTCATACAATCCCTTTCATTTATAATATCACAGAACTTCTCTGTTTTGAACATACGGTACAATTCACGCAACATATTGCTATGAAATGATAACAGACACACTAATGTATTCGGACATTTATTTTACTTATCCATAGAAACAAATTGCACAGTAGACACTTTCCTGCAGAATATATAAATTGTTTTTATTTTACACATATTGCACAGCTTACGTCAGATAGTGATATTGCATAAAGACGCTATGAACCTATAGTTGCGTAGTAATATGTATAGATGACCAGTTAGTTGATGAATTGTGAAGGACGACCAAGTATATTTATTGTGTAATTGGATTTGGCATCCTGTTGTTCGTGTATTAGAAGCAGTGATCACATCTTTACATACTGTGATCATGAACTCAAAAGACATTGCTTAAGACTATATTTATCCAAAGTGATCTTCCTTCAAAATAATCTCTGGTGCCAAAAATGACCTTAACCCCTTAATAGTCAAATAGAAATTGGACAAACTCTCCCAGGAATGTCACTTTTCTTTTGTAGATTTAGTTATTTTTGTCTCACATAAATGTATGTCTCAGTCGCCTTAAATCCATTTTTAACCCCTTTGTGACCAAATTTTAGCTTGTAAATCATTTCTCCTTTTGTGTTCCATAACTATTTTAATTTTTCATCTGTTTATTGTGCTGGACAGGTTCTAGATTTTATAGGAACCAATTTTGGATACATATAGTGTATTAAATAACTAATATTTTGGCTGGGGATCCTTGCTTTCTGGGATTTATTGTTACGGTGTTCACTATGTGGTATAAATATTATGTTCGCTTAATTCAAAGCGTCATTACAATATGGCAACATCAAATTTATAAAGCCTTTATTATGTTTTACTGTTTTGCTCAATATAAACAATTCTTTTGCAATACAATTTTTTTTTGTGGATCACGTTCCATAACTGGGGCATTTTTATTTTTCCATCGACATATATGGGGGCTTTTTTGTGGCATGACCTATAGTTGTATTGGTACCATTTTCAGGTATATAAAGGCCCTTTAATTACTTTTAATTCCTGTTCTGGGAGTGTAACATGAACAAAAAATAGCTATTTTGACTTATTTTTTAGTACTTTTTTTAAAGGAATTTATGATGCTAGATAAATAATGTAGTATTTTATAGCACAGGTTGTTATGGATGTGGTGATACTAATTATTTTTAGTTTGTTTGTTTTTTTGTCCTTTTTATTTTTTCAATATTTACAGCATTGTGTAAGTGGAAAAAACTCTTTACATTTTATGTCTGTAAAAACACTACAGATGAGCGAACGTGCTCGGCCACGCCCCTTTTTCGCCCGAATACCGCGAATTCCGAGTACTTCCGTACTCGGGCGAAAAAATTCGGGGGCCGCCGTGGCGGCACGGGGGGTAGCAGTGGGGAGTGGGGGGGAGAGGGAGAGAGAGAGGGCTCCCCCCTGTTCCCCGCTGCTCCCCCCCCGCACCGCCACGCCTCTCCCCGCCCCCCGGCGCCCCCCGAATCTTTTCACCCGAGTAAAACACTTAGATGCCATGGTCTGCAATGACCGTAGCATCTGCAGGGTTAAACGGTGTAGAGAAGTGCTTAGATAGGTAAGTGCTCGTCTTCTTACTCTGCCCAGATATGACAATATGTTCTCTGATAAGAGTGTGGGTGATAACATGAACAAAATCCATATTACCCCTCCCCCGGGACATGGCAACAGACAGGGGAATCGCAGATTCTTTCCTGCTCACTGCCTGTCCCTTGCTGTGCTCCCTCTGCGCAGAGGTTGACATGGCAGCTGTAAATTCAGCATTCCCAACCCTACTTCAAACAGCTATACGTCCTCATCTAAGGAACTCTATGGGCAAGTCTTTGGTCCCATTTTAAAGCTAAGAATCATGCCTTGCTTTAAAATGAGACCAAAAGCATGTTGGTAGCACTGCTGTTGTCGGACCTACGGCTGTTTGAATCAGAACAAGCTCTGTTTATTCAACACTGTAATGTCCTTTCCCTTTTGAAGGAACAGAGCTTGGAGAAATCAGTAAGGGGGTTTAGAAATGTCCAATTCAATCACTATTTGCACTACAGCACTGGTGTTTGAAAGTTCATTTATGAGGAATAGGCAGCTTTCCTACTAGCAAACTATCCATGTAAATGAGGTATTCAGATGATCCCATATTTAATAACTGGGAAATATATCTAATGGGTCATAATATGTGCATTTCTATCTGTACATACCTTAAATAAGTTGCCTCATGAAAAAAATCCCTTATAAACAGAAGTCAATGCCCTAATCAGCTGATCACCGTGGATCTGACTTGCCTACAAACCTCACCAACCCCAGTGATCAGCTAATATCATCAAGAGACGCTACATCTGGCCAGATATTCTGTAAGGGGAATTATAGAATTGCATGTCAACTATTCAATCAAGAACTGCTCTTTGTTAACAGCATCTCTATTTTGATTCACAGAGTGGCATATGGATATAGGTTATCTTTATGGACAACCCCCGAATAGAGGTTTAAATGAACATACAAGTTATACTGAATCTTTCCCATAAACTATATAGCAATCTGCTCACATCCTCCTGCTCTATAACATGATGCCTGTGGTTTGGACAGCAAGTTTTGGCTGACAAGTTTCCTTTAAGGCCCTTTTACATAGAAGAATGACTTGTTTCATTTTTAAGGTTGCACAGTTAATCTAGAGCATCCATAAATGAAAGATGACTTGTTACTGATCTTTTCCTAATTTATACTGGCAAATTATAGTAACAATCACTCTGAGGCCATTCAGTAATAACGATAATTGACCAGTGTAAATAGGCCTTTACGACTAAAGTGTCACGTTTGTGATAGCTTGTGTTCCTGGGTCTTGTGGTGCTAAGCACTTTCAGGAGAACATTTCTGCAGGTTTGGCTGATTTGGCTGGCTGTTGTGAGGATTGCTCCAGCCAGACAATCCCCTGGAGTCTGGGCACATAAATACCAGCCCCTCTTACTACAGGGTGCTGGTCATTATACCTCATCGTTTCCTTTCTGAACACTGGTGATACCATGCATGCATTTCTGACTGATACCCCAGGTGTGCGGACACCTGAGTCTGATCTAAGTCATGCTTGATTTATCTCTGAATTCCTCTCCATCTGTAGGTGTGCAAATGCCTGGTCTGAACTTTGTTTTGTCTCATCGGTTCCCTGGTCTAGGGTAGGATTGCCGGTGGCTGTTGTTCAGGCTGCTCTATTTGCTGGAGTTTGTATTGTATGTCATCTGTACCACTGTTCCTTGCTACCTTTTAAGGAGAGTGAGTTTGGCCCTAGGTTCCTAACAAGGGCTCGCCCTTATCGGGACGATTACTCCGCTTATAGGCAGGTGGTCTCTCTTGGTGTAGTTTGGGGTCAGGGTTTCCTTGTTGTTGGTATGATAATGTATTTGTATATTGTACTCTTATTTTGTCTAATAAAAGTATTGTGTTTGGTATATCTGAGGGGTGTCCATTTATGTCCAGATACAGTTAGGGGTTTTGCATGTTCATGCAGGCAAGGGGAATAAACCCTGATAGTGAATGTAACATAAAGTTCACCTCTGTCTCTTTAAAATGCTTTCATGTGCCAATACCCTTGAGCCTTATGAATCTGATCTATCTAGCTCTTAGAAATAACCAAGGAAAGCACATTTTAAACTTCATGAAATGTATCATATGTGGTGTATCAACACTTTTCATGCCAATTAACCGCCACATGTTTCCACTTTCAAAACTAGAATTCTTCTGTTGTGAGCAGGTGTGTACACATGAATAATAATGTTCTGTATGCATTTATATTACCCAATGCAAAGGCGGAGTCACAAAAGGGAAGAGAACTAGTTGAAAGAGCTCTCATAAATTGAGAATGACTCTCATCAGACACTCTATGGAGTATTCCAAACCCATACCAGAGAATCATCTTTATATCTAGTATATATCTTATTATTGGACATTATTGGTCAACTCACATTCTTCTTGTATCCATAAGAAAAGCTCAGCACAACTTCAAACACTTGTTTTGGGTGACAAAGGAAAATTTACAAACATAGCTCATTGATTTAAGTTGCCTTATTATTTCTAATAACTATAACATACAAATATAGCCTTATAGTATTGGTATTATCAGTGAGCGCAGCTTGTAGTTACATTAGCAGGAACACAGTGTGGCTCTAGCATGACATGTCTACACGACCGTGTCCTGTATAGTCCTTTGGCATCTGGTAAAACACTTTTACCTTCGGTTGCAAGTGCTCACTGGGAAGCAACTCTCCAACATCTACAGCTTCAATGAACATGTTACATGTGCTACTCTACATATAACAGCCCATGCGCTCTCTGGACAATGGCTGATTTTCATATGTCTTGGCAGTGGGTGGGCTTTGTGCATCGACACCTCCGAGTCTTATTGCCTTGTGAATCATCTTCAGCTTTTAAGTCCAAGATAGAAAAAAACAATTCACATAGTGCTGTGTTTTCCAGGCGTCTCTTCCTAAGCCAGGCATGTCCATGATTATTGTGCTGTCATGTTACCTTGAAGGCCTTCCTGGTCTTCTATCACATAAATAACACCACTTCTAACAGCCACATAAACAGCGCTGGAGCCAGCAGGCTGTAAGATGGAGCGGAAACACCTGACGCTGTACTAGAAGACCTTTGTTCCTTGAAGGTAAGCACAGACATATTATTAATTCAGGCTCTCTTCTTTTACTGAAAACCATGTATGTTAAGGTCCACCTCATCTTTTCCTAATGTTTAAAGGTGGATTTCCAAGATCTCCATAAAATAGGCTAAAAGCATGGGCTGTGATAAAATAACTAAATAAACGCTACTCAATTGGCATATCCCCTGCAGTGCCAGTGCTGCCCGTCCACTGTCCCCTAGGTCCTGCAGTGATGATATGCCAACTACCGGCATTTGACTGCTGCATCTCCAGCGAGGACAGTAATTGGCTGCAATGGTCACATGTGTGTAGTTGACATGTCATTACTACAGCACCACTAACAAAGACTGGGAGCGCTTGAGCAGCATTATATATACTAGGTAAGTAGTATTTTAATAGTTTATCACAGATTCTTCCTGACTTAAATCCATTTTTGGGGTCCCAGGAAACCACTTTAACTCATACAGTACTGTTTCTTAAAGTGAATGGTAATTATCTGTTGTACCGTTCTCAGTGAAAACAAATTACTACTTTAGGCCTTGTTCACATGAGCACATAAAAGACGCTAAAGTTACCCATGTGGAAAAAATAAAATAAAAAGAGTTAACTGCACAAAAATAGCATAATTTGGTCCTTTTACGTGAAGTTGCTTCACGTATAATGTATCTATTTACATGTGGGAATTTGCACGGCTAAAAGCATAGCAGCGCACAACACAGTAAGCGGGCGCTGCTGCTCTGAGAGGGGAGAGGGAGAGATGAAGGAAAGCCCACGTCTTTCCTTTTATCGCTGAGGACTTTCTTATCTCAGCGAGGATGAAGGGTTTCCCCAGCAGCTGAGGCAAGAGAGAGAGAGCGAGATGAAGGGAGTCACCTGGAAACCCCCTTCATCGCCGGGGTGCGATACCAGCATTTCCCTGCAGGGGAGGATAAGGGATTCACCAGCAGTGGGGAGAGAAAGAATTCCCCTGCAGGGGAGAATGAGGGAATTCTCAAGAGCAGGGAGAGAGGAAATAAGGCTACAGGGACCCACTCTCTAGCCCCGCCCCCTCTCTTCTTGCTATGGGGAAAATCCTGGGAGAACCCCTTTAGGTCCCGCCCCTCTCTCTAGCCCCGTCCCTTTGCCACTGCTCTTGGTGAACCCCTGTAGCCCCGCCCCTCTCTCTCCCTGCTCTTGGGGATTCCCTTGTTCTCCCCTGCAGGCGAACCCTGGGCTGGCCACAGCAGGGATATCACCCCAGCCCTGGAGATTAGATCAAGGGAAGTCCCACAGAGAAGGGGGTTCCCCGGGGCTTTCCTTCATCTCTCTTTCTCTCTCTCCCCACTGCAGAGAGAGAGATTCTCCTACGAGCATTTTTTTATACATACTTATGCGCAAAAAAAAAGTGTTCCACAGATGAGCAAAATGCGCGTGACCGAACGTCTGTGCATACGCTCCATTCCCTGGAGCAGCTGTGCTTGTAGATGCGCAGCTGCTCCAGGAAGGGCCCCTCATCACTGAGGTCCCTGCCTCCTGAAAGCACTGCCTCTGGTTGGCTGAGCATTGTGACCAGTCAGAGGCTGCGCTTAGCCATTGAATGACAGCTGAGCGCAGCCTCTGATTGGTAACAGTGCTCAGCCAATCAAAGCAGTACTTTCAGGAGGCAGGAATTTTTAAATTCCCGGCTACCAGAATACAGTAGAAGAACTGCCGGGGAGCTGCAAAAAGAAGCCGCGCTGGAGCGCTAGGTGATGTATTTTTTTTTTTTTCTGTCAGTTTGGGCTTATTTTCAGGAAAGGGCTTCTGTTTCAAGCCCTTCCCCGAAAATCACTGTGGGGGTTGCCTGCAGCTCATTGCTTTCAAGGAGCCAGCTGCAGTGCCGATCCTATTGAAAGCAATGTGGTAGCATTGCAGTCCTCTGCCATAGCTGGTGACAGCTGCGGCAGTGGATTCTTTAACCCCCGTGGGATTCTTTAACCCCCGTGGGGTGTCCCCTCATCACTGAACACTGTGACAATGCTGTGTGACAGTGTTCAGTGGTGAAGGGACTCCTTGCGGGGATTCTTTATCTGTGCCGCTTAGGTTCGTGCTGCACATGAAAGGCACAGATGTCCTATCTTTTGCAGATGCGCATATTTTGCACCTGTAAAAGATGGACATCTGACCAGTGCCATAGGGAACCAATGGTTCTAATAGACACGTTTTTTTTTTTCGCACATAGGTGCGTGCAAAAAAACGCTCGTCTGACTGAGCCCTTAGGGTGTGTTTACACATCACTGGTTTGCTACAGATTTTTGTGTAGATCTGCAGCAAATTTCACCTGTTCAATGTGTATTCAATAGAAGGATAAAATCTGCTGTAGATTCTAAACAAAATCTGTTACAAAATATGAAGCAATTCAGCAATATGGGAATGCACCCATGAACGTAATTTACTCTTTTAGTATCTTTATACGCCATTTTATTGCAACCCACACACACACACACAATCTAGTTTGTGATCTGCCTAACTAACAGAAGGAAGTGGATTAAAAAAAAGTCAAATACATTTAATGAACTGTCGTGGAAATAAACTTACATGGTTTTTCTTTGCCCTCAAGCACAAAAGACTATGAGGCATATCTATCATCTTTCATACGCCAGTTTTCTGCCATACAAAAGTTGCAATCTTGTTATTTTGGTGCGCGCACTAAAATTACAACTTTTGTAGTTTTATGCGGGGCCCACCACTTCCTAAAAAGTGGTCAGAGCCCATGATTGGGTGGCGTGGCTGTGCACGGCCCATCAAATTTACTATAACATACATCAGAAATTGTCTTACATTATAGCAGAAAGCTACAACAGCTTGGAACAAATGTAGGTTTCCATTTGGCGCACGGAAAAGCTGGAGGGAACGTGGAGGGAACGTTGGTGCATAGTTTACTTAGACTGGTGTATCAACCATCGGTCTAAGTAACTATGCCTCAATATGCCTTACCTGTATTTCTTCGGCGATGTGTTCTTTATTGTTATTTCTATCATTATCAGGGTTTACTGTCATTGGCAGGCTCTGGGTAAAGTCTGAGTTAACCGCTTCCTCTGTAGAAAAATAAGTTATGTGCTTTTTAAGTTATCAAATCTTTATGGAGTTACAGCATATACTTCAAAACAAAGGTTTGTTACGGTGTTAGCCAGTAGAGCAAAATGTGATTGTTTCCATCAAGAGAAACCAAGTAATCTTGTAGATATGATACCTTTTAAGGGCTAACAAAAATGCATGATGTAATAATAGCAAGCTTGCGAACCTCTCTGGTTCTTCTTCAGGCTAAAATGGAATAGATCTGAAGAGGCATGCATATTTATACATACTTATGACAAGGCACAGACATGGATGTCTCCCTTATCAGTGTCTAGTCTAAAAACTTTGTTTCTGTTGCAGTATTCCTTTTAAGTGCAAACCAATCACATCCATATCTGTGCCTTGTCATAAGTATGTATGTTATAAGTATGTATAAATATGCATGCCTCTTCGGCTCTATCCTATTTTAGCCTGAAGAAGAACCCGAGAGGTTCGCAAGCTCGCTATTACATCATGTATTTTTGTTAGCCATTAAAAGGTATCATATCTACAAGATTACTTGGTTTCTCTCACTGGGAACAATCACAGCATATACTTCTAAACTTTATCAATTAACTGAAGTTAGTGTCTATTTTAGATCATAATGCTGATGAAACCTTTCATCATACCAATGCATACATCCCCAGTCCATTACCAGTGCATTGCTGAACATTTATTAGCAGAATACAAAATTGTTGTTAGAAATATTCAAGCTAGCTGTATGTATGTAACTCCCTAAGTAAGGCCTCTTTCATGCGGGTGACAGCGCTATCGCTATGAGAAAATTGCAGCAATATAGCCACTTTGTTCCAGCGATTTTATAGCGTCGGCGATGCTTTTTCTTGAGAATAATCTCACATTGCTGCCGCCCGTGGTAAAATTGCGCAATTTTTTCAATTGTGAAAGTCAATAGCAGCTTCTAATGTTAAAATTGCATCGCACGAAAATTGCAAGTTCGTGTGATGCGATGAGATAAACAAAAAGGTTCCATAGGGAAACATAGGAGAAAAAAAATAGCACATCGCAGAAAGATGGAGCATGCTGCAATTTTTTTTCTCGCAACATAGTATCACTGAAAACATTGCTAATGTGAAGGAAACCATTGAAAAGCATGGATTTCACAAACATGCATTTTGTAGGGCTGTCGCATCGCCAGAAAATTGCACGATTTTGTAGCCTGTGTGAAAGCGGCCTCAATCACGTGTGTCAAATTCAAGGCCCGCAGACTGAATTCTGTCTGTCATGTTATTTTATGTGGCCCTCTAGATCTGGACGCAGAAGGACCAGCTCTCCACTTTCCCCGGAGGACGCTGCTAGCATCTGGGATTCTAAATTCCGACACTCACTACCACACTGCTCTGTTCAGTTACTCACAAGTGGTGGCACAGCTCTGACCGCCCTACCCATAGGAAACGCAATGCTAAAGAGGTGGTAGAGGTTGTCTGGGAGCACCTATCTGTGCGAATACAAGCACAGATCACTCATCACCGATGACAACCTCCATGCTGTTTTACAGATTAGTACAGCACAAAACCTAAAACTAGACATAGACACACTGACAACTGGAAAATATTGTCAGATATAAGGCCAGTAAAACAAAATAAGTAAGCATTTTAAAAAACCTGAATAAAATATATTCAAAAAATGTATTTCAACCAGGAAATCTGTTAGAATTACATTGAAAACTTTTTTTAAATACATTGTGTTTTGTGTTTATTGTTATTTTGTTGTACAATTAATGGATGAGGACACTGTGTGATATGGTGCCTCAGGTTATCTAACAATATGTTAAAGAATAGTTACACAGTCTTACAGTAAAGGCCCATTTAGACACCACGATAATCGCTCAAAAGATGTCGCTCAAGCGATAATTGTTGTCATTTACAGCGCAAGATGATCAGTCAAGATGAGCGATCCCCTTGTGCTGCCAGCGGAGGATGCAGAAGACAAGTGAGGTGGCCCCGCTTGTGTTCTGCATCCAGCTTTTCTTCACTCCGAGCGCCCGGCTGTTATACATATTCCCATATTTCTTATAAAATTTAAATTGAAAAAAACAAAAACATATTTAGAATTGCTGCATCCATATTGGTCTAATCCATCAAAGTAATGCATTAATTACCCACATGGGGAACTTCATGAGAAATTAAAAAAAAGGCAGAATTGCGCTTTTTTTGGAACCCTGTCTCCAAGTTAAAATGTAATAAAAAGTGATCAAAAATACATATGTACTCCAAAATGGTACCAATAGAAACTAGAGGACGTCCCACAAATAACAAGATTTACTTGAAAATAGGGCATGCAGTGTTTTTTAATCTCAGACCACGGGGTGGGTTCCTTTTCTGTGCGAGTTCTGTCCGTGCCTGACACAAACAGAACATGCGCAATAATATCAGCTGTATTAACATGGCCAAAGTCCGGTCATATGCACAATAGTTAGCAGCCAAACAGCTCTCTCCACCATAAACATGCAGGCCTGAGTTAAACAAGCGTAGAAGCTTTAAGGAAAATGTTCAAAATGCACTATTCATGGTGCAGTGAGACAGTCTTATTCCTAAGCAAGGACGAGTCTGCTCCTCTTCAGTATTATGTGGGGTAAGGGAAATGACAACTGTGGTAATCATAAAAAGTTCTCATAGCTATGCAGTCCTATTGCTTAAAGGGGTTGTCCGCTTATTCCGCTGTAATTCCAGTGTTTGTTGTGGCAGATGATGTCACAGGAAATTAGGTGACCACTGCAACCAATCAGAAGCTGCAGCATCACGTTCCAGAACTCCTGGCATCGTAGCACTTAGGATGTCAGCAGCCTCTTATTGGCTGCATTGGTCACCTGATTTCCTGTGACATCATCTTTCACAACAAGTTCTGGGACCGAAGCTAGGCTGCAGCACTGGATCCCAGCGCCCACGGAGCGTTAAGTATAATTCACTTTATAATTTTAATACAGGCGGCTCTACAGAAGCAGGGTTTGTGGATAACTAGACAACCCTTTTATTTGCAGCTCAGATCAAATACTAAGGATTGCATGCCCACAGTACATACGACACACTAAAAGGAAAGGTTATGGCAGGAAACTTTTAAGAATATTTTATGCTCAGTGAGTCCGGAGGGCCTGCTCCCACCATGGATAAAGGTCAGGGATTGCTCAGTCCTTGCTATACCCACTATATATGTATATGACCTACAGCTTAGATGCAGTTGATCATCTAGCTCACTGTGCTTGCTCATAAGCTCATGTCGCAGAGACAGTAATTGAGCAAAACATTACACAACCCATTAAATGCCAGTCAGATGCATGTAACACATGCAAAGGTCAGGAATATTACCAGCAAAGCTTTATGATGGCACATAAATAGTTAAGGAGAGACATATAATAAGACAATGCACTGCAGCCAGGGATTGTAAATCATTTTTGGGATTTACACTTACGGAAACACCTGTTGGAAGTAAACAGCCCGAGGAAGGTATCACACTCTCCCAGCTCATTACCACTACCTTCACATGTGCACCACAGTGATATATCTGTGCTTGAGTTACTAATGAAGTTTGGGGTGATTTCAGTACCTGTGGGAAGGATAATAAAATACAAACATAATTTCATATATGGGAATAGACAGGGGTGCTGCTATTGAATAAGTGGAGAATAACAGAAGCGCTGCCTAGATTGACAACTACATTTGAGCCACATCAATTCACTTACAAAACATCTGACATTTATTCATGTTAAATCCACTGTAGTTTATAACATTCTCTTCAATGCTCAACTTCATGATATCTTATCTTCTCTTCTGAAAACTGCGACGTCTTCTTCTCAGATCGGTGGGGTCCCAGAGGTCAGACACCATTTTATAGCATGTCTTTTTAATATTCCATAAGCTCAGAAGTGCTCCAATATTTAGTTCTCACCAACAGGGTCGGGTTGAAGCCCATTTAGACCTAACGATTCTCGCTCAAAAGTCACTCAAAAGACATCTTTTGAGTGATAATCATTGTGTGCATTTACACGGCAAAATGATCGTCAAAATTCGCTCAAACGGCAGTTTGAGTGACAGTTTTGAGCGTTCACTTTGCATAAGTGTGTAAATGAAGACTCACGCTATATGCAGAAGACAAGTGGGGCCGCTTATCTTCTGTATACAGCTGTTGTCTTCTCGGAGCGCTCAGCTGGTATACAGCTGAGCACTCTAAGTGGGGTATGCAGAACACAGCTGGAGCACTGTCTTCTTCATACTTCGGCTGTGTTCTCCGAGCAGGATACCAGCTGAAACAATAGCGCGTGGCACTGATAAGGCTCATCATTCTCTTTTAGCTTGCTGAAAGACAACGATGAACGACTCGTTAATAGGGATGAGCGAGTATTCTCGCTAAAGCACTACTCGCTCGAGTAATGTGCTTTAGCCGAGTATCTCCCTGCTCGTCCCTGAAGATTCGGGAGCCGCCGCAGCTGACAGGTGAGTTGCGGCGGGGAGCAGGGGAGAGCGGGCGGGAGAGAGGGAGAGAGAGATCTCCCCTCCGTTTGTACCCGCTCTCCCCCGCAGCTCCTCGCCCCGCGCCGGCCCCCGAATCTTCAGGGACGAGCAGGGAGATACTCGACTAAAGAACATTACTCGAGCGAGTAGTGCTTTAGCGAGTATACTCGCTTATCCCTACTCGTTAACTAAAACTGCACGATGTCCATATAGTTAGACCCAACGATTCTCGCTCAAAAGACAGCTTTGAGTGAGAATCGTTGGGTCTAAGTAGGCCTTTAGTAAAGTGCCAGTCCGTAGGCATAAATATACATTTAGGTCCCTCCAAACCAAATACACGCAATACTTATAAGTAAATATCAGGTCCAGTGATGTGCCACCAATGTAGTGACTGCTATGGGACCTGGGGCTAAATGGCGGCAACCAATGTCCCAAAGCTTATGTATCAGGCTCTCACTGAATATCTGCTCAGCTCAGTTACAGAACAATTTCGTCTTCCTGATCTTAACTCTGTTACATGACCTGATCTCTGTCTACACCATCCGGTACCACGTTACGCTAGACCTGAGCAAGTTGCGTCAGCTGCCTCGTAACTGAGACTACTTCTGGGGTTCCCTGCAGCAAAGACCAGATCTCAATTGATGTGGTTTGTGGTTAGAGGGTGAAAACCAGGGGACTCCAATAGTAGCTCCAGGGTATATCTCTAAACCTAATTGGCTTTGAGACATAGAATTTCCACATCTGCCGTGACAGTTATTTAGGTCTATGTATGTACTATAGAGAGTTATAGAAGAAATCCTCTTTTCTCCATGTGCAGTCCATAGATAACAGTATAACAGCAGGCTTCTCCCACCAGCTCACAAGGAATGTACAGATACAGCTTGCAGGAAGGGGGCGGGACTGGTAATAAATGCAGGATACAGGTTACATAATGGCCAGAAATAGTGTTATTCTTCATGTACATACACATAGCAGCTTTTTCTGAAGTCATCTAACACTGCAAGTACCCTTTAACTCTTTGCTTACTGAATTGATTTATTGTGACTATTTGATACAACTTTCCTGCGCATGCGCACACAGCACAACTCAGCAGTCTGCGCATGCATGATACTTCCACATGGTAAGGGGCAAAATATTAATATGAAAAAAATCGCTGTTCATGTGACCAGATTTTGTCTAACACTCTGAATTTCCCAAGGTTTTAATGTTTTGTATTAAAATTTTGTAAAACAGTATTAGTCTTCATATTTTTTTTACACCTTCCTGAGCCCTCCCTGCTTCTGGGTCCTAGGCACATGCCTAGTTAGCCTAATGATTAAAATGACTTTGCTCACCAATCATCCTGATGTATGACTTTATGCATTTATCATACTGTAATGGAGAACATAGTAAGTTTTCGCCAAAAAGGAAGCACTGTTTTCGGTAATCCAAAAAGCGAGATCTGAAAGACAGAAAGTTATAGTTACAATTTTCGAGGAAACTGATTCCACCAAAAATACTTCCTCCATTGAAATGTCAAATCACCTGGGACTCATATCAGCAGCAATTTTATTTTGAACTGATACATCATAAATGCCAACCAAAGATGCATAAGGGCTGGTTCACATCTGCCTTTCCATTTGAGTCTGGCTATTCTGTTTTCGGGGCAGTAAAATGGGATTCAAGTGGAAATAAATGTTTTTGTTTCCCCCCCTTCCCTCATTGATTTCCATTGGTTTAAAAAAAATGGAATAGTTTCTGTTTGACATTATACTTCCCTTTTTTAAACAGAACAAATAACGCAGTCTGCAGCGCTATTTAAAAAAACTAAACCATAATAGAATGGAATAAAATGGAAATCATTCCTCATATTTCAGGGATCCATCAAATATGCAGTAGGGATCGCACAGATCCATGACCACCGTGGGAAAATGATGACATAATCTCTCAAGAGTCGTGTCATCATGTGTAAACAATTGTGTCCAGGGATTCCCCAAGCCTTTATGCTGTCTGAGACAAAGTGTGAACTGCCCCCCCCCCCCAACCCACAAATTGTACAAGCATTTAAAGTGCCAATACATAACACATGGAACACGCATTTGAGCCATTGAGACTTGGCTGAAGTCAGAGTAACAGTGTCCCCAGTAGTGACCCCAATAGTAAGTGCCCTCCCAGTAATAAGAATAACCCCATTATGGGCCTTGTGACCCCCGTTATGGGCTCCAGTAGTAATAACGACTCCAATAGTGGCCCTAGTAATACTAATAAACCCCATAGTGGTCTTAATAGTAATAGTGACCCCCATAGTGGTCTCAGTAGTAATAATGACCCCCATAGTGGTCCAAGTAGTAAAAGTGACCCACATAGTGGCCCCAGTGTTAATAGTGCCCCACACAGTGGCCCCAGCAGTAATAGTGTCTCCTATAGTGGTCCCATTAGTAATAGTGACCCCTTATTAACCCCCTGTATTAATAGTGATTCCTATAGTTTACCTCCAACTGGGCAGCAACTCGATAAGCATTTAACTCACTTCCTCCGTTGCTTCTATCAGCGAAAACCACCACTGCTGTAATCAGACTGACCACTGACCTCTTCCCCAGTGTCTGTGCTGCATACAGGGTTGTGTCTGCGTGCAGGATTGCAGACACCAGTGGGAGAGATCAGGGGTCATGAACTGGTTACAGTAGTTGTGGCGGCCGCTGGTCTGGATGGGAGCAATGGAGCAAGTTAAATGCTTGTTGCAGCTGCAGCTGGCAATTACCTTTTACCAGCCATTAACCCCTTAATGACATGGCCTATTTTGGCGTTGAGGACCAAGCGATTTTTTGGTATTTTTCCATCTCCATTTTTCAAAAGCCATAACTTTTTTATTTTTCCGTGGACGCGGCCGTGTAAGGGCTTGTTTTTTGCGTGGCGATCTGTAGTTTTTATCGGTGCCACTTTTGGGTATATAGACAATATCGTAAATTTTTTATTTTTATTTTTTAATGATAACAGGGAGAGAAAACGCATCAATTCTGCCATAGATTTTTTTTTTTTTTTTACAGCGTTAATCATGCAGCATAAATGACACACTAAATTTTTTCTGCGGGTCGGTACGGTTACAACGATACCAAAATTGTTATATTTTTTTTAGGTTTTTACACTTTTTTGCAATAAAACCCCCTTTTTTTGGAAATCTTTTTTTTTTCTCTATAGCTGCATTCAAAGTCCTGTAACTTTTTTATTTTTCTATGTACGGAGCTCTTTAAGGGCTTATTTTTTGCGAGACGAGCTGTAGTTTTTATTGGTACCATTTTGGGAAATGTACGGCTTTTTTGATCACTTTTATTGCATTTTTTGTGAGGCAAAATGCTAAAAATTAGCATTTTGCCTCTGTTTTTTAGCGTTTTTTTTTACGTTTTTGTCGTACAAAATAAAAAGCGTGTTCAACTTTTTGTACATGTCGTTACGGACGCGTCAATACCCAATATGTGGGGTTTTAGTTTTTTTTCCCTTTTTTTATGCTAATATTAGAAAAAGCATAAAAAAGGGGTTTTTTACATTTTTTTTTTTTACATTTTTCTTTTTTTTCACTTTTCTTTTCTTTTTTTTTATACTATTTGAGTCCCTCTGAGGGACTTACATCACTGTGCCTATGATCGCTGTCATAAGGCATGGCAGAGCTACTGCTCTGCCATGCCTTATCGCTTGTACAGCGATTATAGGCACAGGCAATACAGGACGCCAGTGTCTGGCGTCCTGTTGCCATGGTGACAGGCCGGGCTCTCGCGATAACATCGCGAGTTCCGGCCGGAGACACACAGGGATCGCGATCCCTCTGTGAACTCTTTCCCTGCCGCGATCTACTTAGATCGCGGCAGGGAAGGGGTTAACAGCGGCGGGCGCATCTCCGATGTCCCCCCGCTGTTGGAGCGGGACGCCGGCTGTGACTGACAGCCGGCTCCCGCTGCGGGATAGCGCGGGATCACATGTGATCCCGTGCTATCTCCAGGACGTACCAGGTACGTCATGTTGCGGGAAGTACCAGGCTGCCATGACGTACCAGGTACGTCCAGGAGCGGGAAGGAGTTAATAAATATTGGCCTTAATTACTGACTGGGTGGCAACCATAGGACCTGCGGACTGATGCCTGAGTTGGCAGGCTCAGATCACTTCATGGTAGGAGTGCCCCTGATTAGTACCCAGATAGCGAATGTGGGAAGAGAAGCCTATGGCACCCTAACCACTTGTCTGTTATGGAGGTGATGAGCCTGGACACTACTGCGGGCAGCCCTGTCTCCTGTAGGTCTCCACATTACTTCCAATTACGTATGGACTGGATTTTAGCAAAACATGGCCTTATGTAGCGTTATTTTAATACATGCTACATATTCCGAGAGATTTAATGATGAGACAAAAAGTACTCACCTGCACAAGTTGTTGGTCATGCAAGAGTCGCGAAGCTGCAAGCAGTTTTTTTTGTTGTTTTCCTCAAAGGAGCACTTGGGTACTATATTCTGGCGTCGGCGTTCTCCACAGAATGTATGACTGCATGGGCAAATTAGGAGGTTCTTTGTAAGTTCCATAGGGATTTTTTTAATAAAGTTCCTGAGGTGACCGCGACACTTCTGTTGATCGCAGGAAACTTGAAAATTTGTGGAGCTACAGTATAAAACATAATCGTTCCTCAACTGAGAACACTTTTTATTTAAACCGCAAGTATTTGTTGCATTTAAACAAGCATCAAATGCAGCATTGTGGGAGTGAGGCTCTGGAATGAAATATGAGAAGAATTCTTAATTAGTCAGGGAAATAGAATCTGCCATTAGCAGTAAGTATTTTATTGGCAACTCTTCTACAATCTGCATTATTTTTAATATAAGAGTTGGGCACATATATCATGGAGGTGAGTGAAGCGTACACCATCTTTCCTTACAACTTTAAAGGGGTTGTCTGGTTTTCAGATTATATTTAATGACAGGTGTTAAAATAATAAATCCAGCAGTATTTACCCATCCTCAACCCTGGCAACCCAGAGTTGCAGCCTAGCGGCCTTTCTGGAATAGCTAACATTTGATCGCTGCAGCCAATCAGAGGCCTCAGTGCCCAGGTGCGATTCTTAGATACTGTGAGCGGATATGCCAGGAGAGTAGTATTGGATGGCTGCGGCCTCTGGTTGGCTACAGCGGATAGGTAAGATCTATGCCAAAAGAAATACTGAGAGCCAAAGCTACCTTGTTTCCCCGAAAATAAGACAGCGTCTTATATTAATTTTTGCTCCCAAAGATGCGCTAGGTCTTATTTTCAGGGGATGTCTTATTTTTCAATGAAGAATTCACATTTATTGTTGAACAAAAAAATGAACATTTATTATATATTGTACAGCGGTTGTCATTACAAACCAGCATAACCAGATAAACTGTGAATCCCATCAAGAATTTCTTGTTACTACCATTATTTCCATTATTTCACAATCTATGGTACATTTACCGATCCCGATATTTATGAACACAAAGCAAGATTTATTCAATGACAGTCATGTCATCATCTTCTGGAACATCATCATAGCAATCCAAACCCTGCATTTCTTGGTGAATTTCCTGTGACTTCATTTGCTTCAGAATCATTGGCCCAAATCTCTCATGTCTAGCAATAGCATAGTCCTTAAATGAGTACTTCTTGTCTTGCCTGACTGACACACACAGGGAGGGCCACAAGAAATAAGGGCTGTAACGTACCTGGCTTCCACACACTGCCTGAAGACTGTAACGATCACCCACAGTAGTTCCTGGACCACTTGTACAGCAGTGACGATATTGCACCTTCCGGCCACCAGGGGGAGCTCATCACAACAGACTCGCACAGCAGGGACAGAGCTAGGTCTTACTTTTGGGGGATGCCTTATATTTAGTACTTCAGCAAAACATCTACTAGGTCTTATTTTCAGGAGATGTCTTATATTTGGGGAAACATGGTAAGAACAGATAAGTATCACTGGTTTTCCTATTTTAATACCTGCCATTAACCTCCATAGGCCTCCATTAATTTCAACAGGGCTTCTCAGATGAATGTTTTAGCGTGGCGTTAGAAATGTTGCGCTAAACAAATGCTGTCTGCTCCATTTTAGTGCGTTGGAGCTCTTTTTAACACATCACCCATTGCAATGATGGGGTGCATTAAAAACACTGTTGAACGTGTTTCAAAATGGTGTTCCAAAACGCAAATCACAAATATGTGTTTGTTCTCCTGGAGATTATTATCCTGGAAATCTCGTAGATAATTTTTATTGGATAATCGTTAAAAACACTCACACTGGGGCTAGACAACTGCGGCATGAAGCCCATGGACATATATATGGGCCTCAAAACCCCAGTAACAGACCAGACATAACACAGAACTCAGACCTAAATACAGGAGAGGAATACTCTCAAGTCAGGTCATAAGAGAATGACCCTGTGTATTGGGTTTTGATGGAGAATTGGACAATGAGGATGGTACTAATAGTATTGACTCAGTTAGTCGGTGATAGATGGGTGTTAATATCCCATTCTGCCAACTATGAAATTAAAGCTCTTCTGGTTCGTCGCGTTTCACCGCCAATATGGCGGATCTTCAAGAAATGCAAGAGCCCAATTATGAAGACTGACATAGGTTGTTAAAGGGGTTGTCCCGCGAAACAAAGTGGGTCTATACACTTCTGTATGGCCATATTAATGCACTTTGTAATGTACATCGTGCATTAATTATGAGCCATACAGAAGTTATCAGAAATTTTTCACTTACCTGTTCCGTTGCTAGCGTCCTCGTTTCCATGGAGCTGTCTAATTTCGGGCGTCTAATCGCCAGATTAGACGCGCTTGCGCAGTCCGGGTCTTCTTTTCTCAATGGGGCCGCTCGTGCCGGATGCCGGCTCCGTGTAGCTCCGCCCCGTCACGTGCCGATTCCAGCCAATCAGGAGGCTGGAATCGGCAATGGACCGCACAGAAGAGCTGCGGTCCACCGAGGGAGAAGATCCCGGCGGCCATCTTCAACCGGTAAGTAAGAAGTCACCGGAGCGCGGGGATTCAGGTAAGCGCTGTGCAGATTTTATTTTAGGTCCCTGCATCGGGTTTGTCTCGCGCCAAACGGGGGGGCTGTTGAAAAAAAAAAAAAAAAACGTTTCGGCGCGGGACAACCCCTTTAACTAACAATTGGATGATGACAGTCTGAGGACACTGCTTTTTGATATTACAAAAGGTTCAATCACCTTATTAGCAACATGATCAAGACCCAGTACTGGTTTCATAATGTACTGTCAGCACCTGATTTGAAGGCACTGAGTACTGACAGAAGCAGTGGGTTAGGAGCAGTATAGTAAGCCCAGTACTGATTCAATAATATGTTGGCAGTACCTGAATTATAGGTGCTGAGTACTGGCTGAAGAACTAGCTAGAGGAGAGCTTGAAAAGCAAAAGGGCTTATCTAAGGCTGCTAGGACGATCCCTATGCTAGCCTATTGATTCTAAAAGTGCCTATTGCTGGCTTCAATCACCACCCTCCTACATCTAGATTAGCCTCTTAGAGATCTTGTCAAAATAAAAAAATTGTAGAGCCCATGGCCTTGATGGTAGGTCAGGGCATAAATGATGTCTCACACTAGCCCCAATATATATAGTGTGTGGGGAGTCCACCCTCCGGGCAGTGCTAAGTGAAGAAAGCCAATCAACTGGTGTCATATGATGTAAACACTATCATGTGTGGAGTCAGCACAGCTATCAGAGCATATATGGAGCCAGAGCTGCGGGCGCCATCTTGGAAACTCCCACACACTAGGTATCCAAGCCTGTATTAGATGTATTTTCCATTTTTCTGTTGTTTTTATTTTCTGATTCTGAATTTTTTACTCTGTTGTCTATACATGACTACAATGGCAGCCATCTATCCTGAGCTGCATTTAACAGCATTTAGAAGATATGCTTTATGGCAGCCTCATGGGCCATTCACACAATGGACAGGAGGGGACCCAATGACTTGTATGGGAGACTGTTCTAGACATGCTTTGTGACCTGTAAGGAGGTCGTAGGCAGGGAGAGGAGTAGATGGTCACAGCTTGTACCTATTGTGAATGGTGGTTATGTACATATAGGGGTTATCTTTCGGTGTAATCCTGCCTGTGATGTTAGTGAGATGACTGCTGGAAAGCTTAGGTCAGGCTCACAAAGGTGGATTCCAATTGTGAATTCCGCATGGAGGATCCACGGTAAAACGCGATCATTGTAAAGCGTGTGAAATTGCTTTTTCACTCACAGTCGCGGACATAAATTGCATATTGCGTGATTGGAGGAAAAAAAAAAATCGCTCTATTTTGCTACGGATTCCGTGCGGACAGCCTCCATTGAAGTCAATGGTGGCCGTCCGATCTGCAGCACATATGCAATAAAAACATTACAAAAAAGTTAAAACTGTACTGCACATGACTGACGGCGAGCTGCAATACAAGAAAATCAGGTACACAGGGTCACCGGCTAGGCTTACAGCCAGAATCCTCTGTGGGCCTCCCGCATGTGGAATCCGGTTCACATGTGTGAGCCCGTCCTTACTTTACAGAGCAGGAAGTATCAGACTTTAGTCTCTGCGGTCAGAGTGAAAAATGCAGGATTTTAGTTTTTTTGTTTTTTTTTTAATATTGATTGTGACTGAAAGTTAAAAAATCACCAAAAACTCCTAAAAAATATGTTTAACACAAAAAGCTGATTACACCTTCCCTTTAAAATCTTTTCTTTTCTTTCAGCCTCACCAATCCTTCATGATCACTTAAATATCTCTCCACCCATACAAATTATATATTATTTTAATTACTACACATTTTAGTAAAGAAAGCAAGAGAGAGAGAGAGATTAAGGAAAATGTAATATTTACCAGAACTGAAAGTCTTCTTTGTTTCCTTTTTAGGTTCTAACTCGGCATAAGGAGAGTCATATGAGGCCAGGTAATCTGTATGCAGAAAACAGTGCAATTAATAGTGGACTTCAAGCTAAAATTAAATTACCAGTACAAAAAAGTGATACTTTGTAGTGAAGAAAGGAAAAAGGGAGTATATTAAAACATTCCAATGCAAAATAAGTAAACTAGACACCTCAGCACTCAAAGTAGGTCCTGATCAGCAGACTCAGGGCGCCCACCCACTGGTGATTTTTTTTTCTTTGCGTTTTGCGTTTTTTCTCAAGAGCAATTAGAATTGAATGTACTCCTGTCCACTGGCGGTTTTTTTTGCGTTGCGTTGCGATTTTTAACATAGGAACTGTCAGTTGCATATGTGTCCTTATTTTTCTCCTAATGCACCCATGAAAGTCAATGGAAATTAATGGAAAAGCTGCGAAAACGCGGCAAAAAACGCCACGAAAAACGCCGCAAAAACGCGGCGTTTTTTACGCACGAAAATCGCAAACGCCAGTGGGTGGGCGCTCTCAAAATGATATCCGTTAGGAGAAAACTCCTCTCCTCCACCTGCAGAAAATATCCCTTTCAGTGCAATCACATGTGATATTGGTGCGTTTTTCAATATGAGATATCACATTCAATCTGCTGATCGCGAGTGGAGCCGCACCTCTTTATTTAAATAGTGGATTTGAATGACTGCAATTGCGGTCTTGTTCTTCACTCAATGACAAACTTTGGAGAAGTATAGTATCATCCCTGGGCAATAGAACAGCTGTAAATAATATTAATACGACTCTATGTCCGAAATATCATTAGAAACAATGACTTGTTTTTAAAACCCACGTTATATGCAATTAAGATTCATGTTTTAATTGTGTCAAACAAGTCTGTGGCGAGGCTATGTACTTCTCCAAAGTTTGTCCTATGGAGACCCAGTAAGGGTCTAAACTCGCACACAGCATACAATCTCTAAAGCCAGATTGACATGTGCCACCAATAAAAATGGCGTCACTAGTTCTTCATATAATGGCTTAAAGTTCATTGAGGAATTTAAATGAAAAGCATTGTCTAGTTTGGAAAATCCATTTTCAAATACCCAAATAGAGCATGGACAGTCAACTGATTATTTTTTTAATTTGTGTTGCTGTCCGAGACTTTCAGAGCATATCCACAGGATATGTGGTGGCTGAAGGTGGTCGGGACTCATGGAAACAGCCAAGCAGGTTTTACTACCCTGTTTCCATAACTTCCATAGAAGTCAAGGAGAGTTACAGAACGGAGAAGCACAGTGAGCTAGGTAGTTTCCATAACTTGGCAGCTGTAGAAACAGTCTGACTTATATGGGAGTTACCCTTAAAGTCCAAGTCCTGACCGCCACATTCAGTTGGGCTGGGGTAAATGGGTGCCCGAACTAGAGATAGGTGCAGGTCCCAGAAGTGGGATTTGCATCTACCAGACTGTCATAGCATATAGTACGAATATGCCATGACAGTCTCAGATGGGAATACTCCTTTAATGTAACTCTTTAATATTTTCTCCTGTGGTGGTGCTGTAGGGGAATTAAATACTTGCTGCCATATTCACAGACTTCTGAAGAAGCCCTCAAATATTGCGCCCACCTAAAAATATGTCATTGTTGCACCTCGTAATATAATTTGGTGCCTAAGTAAAATTGTGAACTAACATGAAGGTTAAGTTATATATGATTAGAGAACATCCCAAGGACTGAAGATTTAATTACAATGAATAAAAAATATCACTACAATATTATCTGTGGAAAGCTTTTGGTATGGCAGCGATCATAAGAAATCTGTTCTATGAGTTAGGGCCTATTTAGCACACGTATATAGTCTGTGTGCTGTCTGTATATTCCACCGATAGAGCATTGGCCCATTATAGTCAATTAGGCTATTCAGATGTATATTCTTTTACACGGACCAATGGGGGGGGGGGGGGGGAGGGAATCGCTGCAGGTCCTACTGTTGTCCTTTTTCATAGTTGAGAATAGCACATATACTGCCCAATGCAAGTTGCATCCAAGTTCCTTGAGCGCAACCTGTAACTGGCCACTTATTATGTGTTATGCATTCACATGATATGGAAAGCTATGTAAAGTGCTCACCAGATATATGGAAAGGATGCACGGTCCAATAAATGTTCAAACAAAGTTCTTCATTCTTCATATGATGATTACATGTGCAAGAGCGGATAGGAGACTTAGATATTAGCTCAGCTGCGTTTAGACATTCTGGTTCAGTTAAAAGGTGCGCTCTGTCTCCTGAAGAGCAGCCCTTCAACACAAGGTAAGTGTTATTGCACCGAGAATCATTCTTACACTGCTGCTCTGCTGATATGCAGTCATTCGGTTTCATAGAATTACTTGACAAAGTGAAAGCTGAAGAAACAAAGAACATATAAGATCATATGATGTTCAACCCTTTAAAGCTAAGTCCACACTTGTAACCAATTTTTTTCTATTGTTCCAGTGCAACTTTGATAATAATAATCTTAATTAGAAAAATAGTTTTGTATATGCAGCAGCTCCTATGCAGATACAAAGCTATGTTATTCTATACTCCAAGTATAACAGAAATGGACTCTAAAATGGACAATCAATGGTTCTGTTTCTTTTCGTTCAGGGGGTTCCGTTGAAAGGGACCACAAGCAGTCGGTTTGAGGTTTTCCTGCTTTTGCAGGAGATCAATCTGGCAGGTATAGAGCTAACCTGATTTCATCGCAGGGAGTGCCAAGCCTAGCTCCACGAACAAGGTCATGGTTCCCTTTTCGTCATGCATGGGCAGTTGGGACATAAGAGTCTCATGATCCAGTTCTGGCCATACCGGTTCTGGCGAGGGTCAGATCTTGCAGTAGGCACAACTGGCAACTGTGGCCCGATAACTCCAGGGGTAGCTCACATAATTGATGGAAGTTGTCACTGCCCAAAGAAATAACAGGTTTCTTAACTGTAGAACTAGAAGAAATACAACTTCTAACCCAGTATCCAAGGTAGCCCAATCTCTGAATAGAGTTCAAGAATCTGTGTAAATGGTTATCAAAGTCCTTTCCCAGTTAACTGGCAGTTAACTCATTTGAGGCTAGTTAGCACGGGTTCGCAACATTCGAAGAGGAGGGAACAGAGGAACGTGCACTTTCAGCCTTTCAGCTGTAGTGACTTTCTATGCTCAGCCTGCTACTCTTTCCCCAAAGTACACTGTCTGTAGGACTGTAACTGCTTCACCATAGCACTAATGGGGAGAAACTCCCTTTCACCTCCGTCTCAACAGCTTAACTTCTCACCACACTCTTTTCAACTTCTGGTCCCTCCCCACTCAGCTCTGTTCCTGCCCCCTCTTAAAGAGACAGTATTGTAAAAATACAACATAGTATTTAACATGGAATAATTGTGCCCTATTTACACCATTATAATGCTGATTTCGGCATCTCTGATGTAACCTCCAGAAGGAATCCCATAGCATAATGAAAAACACTGTGGGAATGCTCCCTTTGACATCACTTAGACAAGGCAGTCAGAAGATGTACCAAACATATCATAGTGGTTCACGCTCTGTAATAAATTTGGTAATCAGAAGCCATCTGTGTATGAACCAGGTTCAGCAGAATCCAGGCACTCTGTCCTTTGTATAAAAGAATATGTTTCAGATGTACCCCTAAAAAATGCTGACATTTTTTCTAGGGCTGCACGTGACGCTAGTAATAAATCTGCTGACATTTTCAACTTAAAGGGGTTTAAGACTCCTTACCGCAGCTTCTCCTTGCTGATCTTCTTCAATCCTGCGGATCACCTCACCGCAAGCCGTCCAGTTCCTCTTCTTGTTATGATGAATCTATTCCTCGCATTCTTTTTCCTGCCAGGAAATGTAGACTAGCAGGGAGTGCCAATGTGTTGCCGAGACTGAGCGCATGTGCAGTCTCTGCAATAGCTTGACACTCCCTGCTATGCTGTGAACGCTACATCACTAGTGACTTAACTTTCACTACCTAGGAAGGAATGCCGATCTATTGCCAAGATTGCACACATGCGCAATCTCTGCAATAGCTCGCCACTCCCTGCTAGGTTGTGAACCTGCCTGTGAATAGATGCTTTGTTACCCGAAAGAAGATCTTGCCGGCTTGCAGTGAGGTGACCCAGGGGGACTGCAGGAGACAGGAGAAGATGCGGTAAGTAGACTGGGGAGGAATAGGTAAGTACAGAAGTTTTTTTTAATGACAGAACCCCTTTAAGCCACGCCACCATTTTCTAGACACTTTGAAAAGTGTCTCACAAGGTGCAAAAAGTGTCCATAATATAATAATTGCAGCACATGGCATGTAGCCAGTTTTTTTGTGTATTTTAAACCTGAATTCTGGCTACAGACATTTAGTAGATCTGCTCTATGTGTTTGTATCCAGTTCTGGGATCTTTGTAAGGTACAATAAACTTATTGATAAAGGAGTCTTTTTTCTATAACATTGCCAGTTACCAACTTCTTGCCTGAACCAAGACATTAAGGAGCTCCATTCAGAGAGCAGATATTTCTTTGGAGCCAGCTAATGCTGAGACAACGACTTAACAGAGGTATGTTGAGCCATAGTACCACCTATCAGGTAGGTAGTTCGAGATTACATTTTTTCTTATCATCGGTTTCAAACAATTTTGCCCTATAACTTGTCCAACTCTATTATTCTTTTCATCGATGATAGCTACAACCAGGGGCGTAACTATAGAGGATGCAGGGGATGCGGTTGCATCCAGGCCCAGGAGCCTTAGGGGGCGCATAAGGCCTCTCTTCTCCATATAGGGAACCCAGTACTATGAGTAAAGCATTATAATTGGGGGCCCTGTTACGAGTTTTGCATCGGGGCCCGGGAGCTTCAAGTTACGCCTCTGGCTACAACAATTTATCTCTGCTCACTCCTTGTGTATTGCAGCAGCTCATTGAATCACTCTGACCAAATTGATATGTTTGTTAGGAGTCGATGTGGGAGAACTTATATACAGTGAAGGTCACTGAAGAACTTGATGAGCTTCATACATAACATCAAAATAATTTAATTATGTCTGCTTTCTGTCCTTTCTAAGCAGGCCAAAATGTTTTCCACCAACAGATCTTCCATGTGTAGCTACTGACATGTAAAGGTATTGGCCACTTTCTGAATATAAGTGACATGCTTTAACCCCTTTGAATGGCACGCCCGGAAAATTTCCGGGGACGAGCTCCACTGCTCATAGCAACATAGCCCGGAAGATTTCCGGGCTATGTATCACTATGGGAGCTGCAGAGCACAATGCCACAAGCTGTGACAGTGTGCTCTGCCTGCACAGACCCACAGAGAACAAAGCAAGGGCTTTGAAAAACCAGCAGAAGATATTGCCGACATATCGGCAATGTCCTGCTTTGTTTACAAGTTGCCATAGAGACCATCGGCTTGTCAGAAGCAAGCCGATGGTCTCTGTGGCAGGGAGAGCTGGTTGTTAGCTGTCAGAGGACAGCTAGGTACTAGCTCTTACAGCAGAGATCAGAGAAAACCTCCGATCTCTGCTGTGTTAACCCTTTACATGCTGCAGTCTATGTGACTGCAGCATGTAAAGGGTTGTCACTGCAGCATGTAAAGGGCTGTCACCATCGGACCCCTGGAATGTGATCAGGGGTCCTGATGAGTCCCTGTGGAAGTCCCCTAAAGGGACAAAAAAAAAATTTTTTTTAATAAAAAAAAAACAAAAAACGAAAAAAAAAACCACTTGTCTCCCTTTACTTTGTAAAAAATCAAAAATACAATCACACATGTGGTATCCGTGTGCGTCGTAATGACCCAGAGAAGGAAGTTAATACATTATTTAACCCCTTAATGACATGGCGCCTTTTTTTCTTTTTTCCCCATTTCTTTTTTTCCTCCCCCCTGTTTAAAAAATCACAACTTGTCCCGCAAAAAACAAGCCCTCATATGGCCATGTCAATGGAAAAATGAAAAAGTTATGGCTCTTGAGACGCAACTGCAAAACTAGTTGAAATTCAATGATTAGACCATTTTAAAAAACCTGCCCTGGTGGGCACGACAGGGTGGTAGGAAACCTGCCACTCAAGGGGTTAAAAGTGAAAGTTATGTGGCTCAAAAATTGTGTTTATAAGTTGTGCTTTCCCCGTCTGATCTGTAATGTGCTGCAGAGGAGCATGAAATCAAACATGATGTATCACATCCATGTCATCCATTGGCTGTGCACATGCAGGCAAGTTCAAGCTGTTACTTTTATGGTTCAATGAATATTGCATACAGATCTGGAGGGGGGAACACATTTGAAGACATCTTGTAAGTAAGTGAAATAATACACCGATTATTTTTGGAAAATGACCAACTCTCTTAACCTTCTCCATCCTTATTTCTCTGCAGATAAGCAGCACCAAAGAAGTCTGGTAATCACTTATCCCCATTTCCTATTGTGATAAGCATGGTCAATCCACGACGTTTAAGATTTAAGGAGATGGGGAACATAGTTATTGACTAGAGATGAGCGAGCATACTCGTCCGAGCTTGATGCTCGTTCGAGTATTAGGGTGCTCGAAATGCTCGTTACTCGAGACGAGCACCACACGGTGCTCGTCTTAATTAAACGAGCACTGACCATTGAATTCAATGAAGCTGGCAATACAGCCGGCTCCATTGAAAGCAATGGGCTGCCGGCGAGCACGGGATGAATTTTCGGGAAGGGCTTAAAAATATAAGCCCTTACCTGAAATTCATCCAGAAATGTGTAAAAAGTAAAAAAAAATATACTCACCTTGTCCCGGCAGAACGATGTTAGCCCATTGAATTCAATGGAGCCGGCAATACAGCCGGCTCCATTGAAAGCAATGGGCTGCCGGCGATCGCACAATGAATTTTCGAGAAGGGCTTAAATATATAAGTCCTTCCCTGCAATTCATCCAGAAATGTGTAAAAATAAAAAAAATATATATACTCACCTGGTCCCGGCAGACGGAGTTCAGCCACGGCCAGCTGGCAGTTCTCCTGAACTGCTCTCTGTAGTATTCAGCAGCCGGGGATTTAAAATCACCGCCTGCTGAATGAGCTGCCTCTGATTGGTCACAGCCTGACCAATCAGAGGCAGCTCTCACTCACACCCATTCATGAATTCATGAATGGGTGAGTGAGTGCTGCCTCTGATTGGCTCAGCGCAGCTCTCAGCTGAATGACAGCTGAGCTGAGCCAATCCGTTGCCGGCTCCATTGAATTCAATGGGCTAACATCGTTCTGCTCTGCCACAGCTGTTACAGAACGATCGTTATGCTGACAGTGCGGGGGTGGGGTGGGGGTCTCACTCTTGCCACTATTGTGGCTTAACAGTGAGACCTCAGAGCCCGAAATGCAGCCCTGCACGTTGCTCCTCGCCTGCCCTATCCATTTCTGTGTTTTTTACATGACTTTGGTGATTTGCTAAGATTTTCACAAATGAAAACCTTAGCGGAGCACCAGTCATATACAAAGATGCTCGAGTCGCCCATTGACTTCAATGGGGTTCGTTACTCGAAACGAACTCTCGAGCATCACTGAAAGTTCGACTCGAGTAACGAGCACTCGAGCATTTTGGTGCTCACTTATCTCTATTATTGACCTATAATTTTCGTATTTTCGTACCTTACTAACATTGTCCTAATTTTAACCCTTTTGTGCAGAATTATTTCAGAAGTATGTTTAGTGCCCACTGTAAATATGCAATAGGTGCCACCCAGTTACTATAGGCAGGTGAATAACACATTATCAAGTAAATACTTTTTTATGACAGATTCTCCAGATCTCAGACACAGACAATCTTTTACAGAATGCAGAGTTCTTACAATATTTGCAAAATACAGAATATGTACTAACTAGAGATGAGCGAGCATACTCGAGGGAGCGGCGGGGGAGAGCAGGGGAGAACGGAGGGGAGATCTCTCTCTCCCTCTCTTTCCCCCTCTCTCCCCCCTGCTCACTCCCTCAACTCACCCGCGCCGGCACCCGAATCTTTTCGTCCGAGCAGGCGGGTACTCGCTAAGGACAATACTCGCTCGAGTAATTGTCCTTAGCGAGTATGCTCACTCATCTCTAGTACTAACTCATTTGTGACATACAGTGATACTGCATCTCATGGTTACTGAGTAATAAGGAGTATTTTCTCCTTGGAGCGGTATCCGAGAATTAACTTGTTGACATAGTGTTTGTGCAGAGGGAGAGATGTACCAGTAAACCTTTGAACAACCCATTGACCATCTATTAAAATACATTTGATCTTTTCAGAGCTTTCCAGATTATATTAATAAAATAGGAACTGTAATTTAACCCCTTAATGACATGGCCTATTTTGAGCTTAAGGACCAAGCCTTATTTTTCAAATCTGACATCTGTCACTTTCTGTGCTAATAACTTTTGAATGCTTTTACTTATCAAGGTGATTCTGAGATTGTTTTTTCGTGACATATTGTACTTTATGTTAGTGTAAAAATTTCATCAATAAATTTTGTCCTTATTAGGAAAAAAAATCCAAATTTACTGGAAATTTGGAAAAATTCACAATTTTCAAACTTTGAATTGTTTTCTTTGTAAGATAGAAAGTCAAACACCACAACATAGTTATTAATTAACATTTCCCATAGGCCTACTTTACACAGCAATCATTTTTTAAGTGTTATTTTACTTTTTGCAGACTCCACAAAGTATATAAATTTAGCAGTAATTTTTCACATTTACTAGCAAATTTCAAAATCTAAATTTTTTAAGGACCAATGCAGTTCAGACATAGTTTTGCCGAGCCTGAATATCAGAATCCCCCATGAATTGCCCCATTTTAAAATCAGCACCCTTCAAAGTATTCAAAATGGCATTTAGAAAGTTTATTAACCCTTTAGATGTTTTACAGGAATTAAAGGAAAGTGCATCAAAAATTAGAACAGTTCCTTTTTTCTACTGATTTTCAATATAAAACCTTTTTTTTTATATAAAACAGTAGGAGTTAGCAAAGAAACAAAACTTGTAGCCTGTTGTATGGGCACATGGTAGGTCTCAGAAGGAAAGGAGCGCTTCTTGTCTTTTTGAATGCAGATTTGGCAGGAATAATTTTCAGACCCCATGTAGTGTTTGCAGTGCCCCTGAGGTAGCAGTACATTTGAAACCCCCAATAACTGACCCCATTTTGGAAACTACACCCCTCAGGGAATTTATTAAGGGGTGTAGTGAGCGGTTTGAACCCACAGATGTTTGAGGAATTTTTTTTAACAGTTTGAGTTCAATACGAAAAAATCCAATTTTTCACATAATGTTTAGCTTTAGGCCCAGATTTTCATTTTTCACCAGTGGCAGAAGGAAAAACGTACCCCATGATGCGTTACCCAGTTGCTCTCGAACATGGAAATGCCCCATATGTGGACGTAGCCTGTTGTATGGGCACATGGCAGGACTCAGAAGGATAGGAGCGCTTCTTGGCTTTTTGAATGCAGGTTTTGCTAGAATAATTTTCAGACCCCATGTAGTGTTTACAGTGCCCCTGAGGTACCAGTGCATTTGAAACCCCCAACAACTGACCCCATTTTGGAAACTACACCCCTCAGGGAATTTTTTAAGGGGTGTAGTGAGCGGTTTGAACCCACAGGTATTTGAGGAATTTTTTTAACAGTTTGAGTTCAATACAAAAAAAAATCACATTTTTCACATAATGTTCAGCTTTAGGCCCAGATTTATATTTTTTACCAGTGGCAGAAGGAAAAAACATACCCCATGATGCGTTACCCAGTTGCTCTCGAACACGGAAATGCCCCATATGTGGACTTAGCCTGTTGTATGGGCACATGGCAGGGCTCAGAAGGATAGGAGCGCTTCTTGGCTTTTTGAATGCAGATTTTGCTGGAATAATTTTCAGACCCCATGTAGTGTTTACAGTGCCCCTGAGGTACCAGTGCATTTGAAACCCCCAACAACTGACCCCATTTTGGAAACTACACCCCTCAGGGAATTTTTTAAGGGGTGTAGTGAGCGGTTTGAACCCACAGGTATTTGAGGAATTTTTTTTAACAATTTGAGTTGAGAACGAAAAATTCACATTTTTCCAATAATGTTCAGCTTTAGGCCCAGATTTTCATTTTTCACCAGGGGCAGAAGGAGAAAACATAGTCCATAATGCATTACCCAATTACTCTCGAGCACGGAAATGCCCCATATGTGGATGTAAACTGTTGTTTGGGCACATGGCAGGGCTCAGAAAGAAAGGAGCGCTTTTTTTGAATGCAGATTTTGCTGGAATAATTTTCAGACACCGTGTAGTGTTTGCAGTGCCCCTGAGGTACCAGTGCATTTGAGACCCCCAACAACTGACCCCATTTTGGAAACTACACCCCTCAGGGAATTTTTTAAGGGGTGTAGTGAGCAGTTTGAATCCACAGGTATTTGAGGAATTTTTTTAACAATTTGAGTTCAATACAAAAAAAATCACATTTTTCACATAATGTTCAGCTTTAGGCCCAGATTTATATTTTTTACCAGTGGCAGAAGGGAAAAACGTACCCCATGATGCGTTACCCAGTTGCTCTCGAACATGGAAATGCCCCATATATGGACGTAGCCTGTTGTATGGGCACATGGCAGGACACAGAAGGATAGGAGCGCTTCTTGGCTTTTTGAATGCAGATTTTGCTGGAATAATTTTCAGACACCGTGTAGTGTTTGCAGTGCCCCTGAGGTACCAGTGCATTTGAGACCCCCAACAACTGACCCCATTTTGGAAACTACAACCCTCAGGGAATTTTTTAAGGGGTGTAGTGAGCGGTTTGAACCCACAGGTATTTGAGGAATTTTTTTTAACAATTTGAGTTGAGAACGAAAAATTCACATTTTTCCAATAATGCTCAGTTTAGGCCCAGATTTTTATTTTTTACCAGGGGCAGAAGGAGAAAACGTAACCCATGATGTTACCCAACAGGGAAATGCCCCATATGTGAATCTAAACTGTTTTTAGGGCGCAGGGCTCAGAAGGGAAGGACTTAGCATGTGGCTTTATGTACAAGCTGTGCGAAGTACATCAGCGTAAAACGTCAGGGCAATAAAAAAATTAAAATTTCAGGGACGTGTGGTAGATCTTAAAACACTCATTTATACAGAGGCCGGGTTGTGTGGGGCACGTTTCACACTGGTATATGGTGTATTTTCTTATCCCCTGTTTGTAGCACACTCTGAACCTCTTTTGGGTCCTTCCCTTCGTCGCAGTGGAGGGAATTTCACTGAGAAAATGCTGCCCTGGTACAATTCTTGTGGCCTCGCTTCCAGAAGTACTGGGCCTCTCCCCCACCTCCTGGTCCCCAAATATTAGGTCCTTGATAACTTCCTCTTGAAATTCAAGGAATGTCCCCCTGTGGCCTGCACCTCGGAACAGCACGTAGGCATTATACAGTGCCATCTGTACGAGGTGCACGGCCAGTTTTTTGTACCACACCCGTGTTTTCCGCATGGCTCTATAGGGCTCCAGTACCTGGTCTGATAGATCGACCCCTCCCATGTACTTATTATAGTCGAGGACGCAGTCTGGTTTGGGGGTCTCTGCACTGGTACCTCGTACTGGGCAGGGGGTACTGCTGTGGCCGTGTATTGTCGTCAACATAAGGACATCCCTCTTGTCCTTATATTTAACGCACAATACATTGTCGCTGCATTGGGCCCGGCTCTCACCCCTTCTGAGCAGTTGCCCAAGCAGCGTCTTAGGGAGGCTTTTTTGATTTTTCCGAACAGTGCCACATGCCACTGTTCCTCTGGAAGCGAGGCACTGAAACAGGGGGACACAGGTATAAAAGTTATCCAGGTACAGATGGTAACCCTGGTCTAATAGTGGGTGCACCAGTTCCCACACTATTTTCCCTGTTACTCCCAGCACGGGGGGGCATTCTGGGGGCTCAATTTTAGTGTCCTTCCCCTCGTAAATACGGAACTTGTGGGTGTACCCTGATGTACTTTCGCACAGCTTGTACAACTTCACACCATACCGTGCCCGCTTACTGGGCAGGTACTGGCGGAATTTTAGCCTCCCCTTGAAGTGTACCAGGGACTCGTCTACTGCAATGTTTATCTGTGGGGCATACGCCTGGGCAAACTTGGCGTTAAAATGGTCTATTACGGGCCTGATCTTATACAACCGATCGTAATTGGGGTGATCGCTGGGGGGGCACAGCTGGTTGTCATTGTAGTGCAGAAATTTTAAAATACACTCAAAGCGCGTCCTCGACATCGCCATGCGGAACATTGGGGTGTGGTACAAAATATCGGTAGACCAGTACGCCCTGATTGTTGGCTTCTTTATTAGCCCCATGGTTAGTATAAGCCCCCAAAATTTTTTTATCTCTGGTGCATCCACAGGGGTCCACTTATCGGGTCTGGCATAGCTGGAGGTGGGATTTTCTTCTATAAAATTCTGGGCGTACAAATTCGTCTGGGTAACAATATGGGCAATGAACTCTTCAGAAAAAAAAAAACTTGAAGAAGTCCTTCCCTCTGAGCCCTTCCGTGTCAAATTGAATTCCTGGGTTCCCAATAAAATCAGGGATCTGGGGTCTGTAATCTTCCGGGGTACTCCAGTGAGCATCTGATGCATTGGGGTCAGTGGCGGTCCTTGGACGCCTTCTCGGGGGTGCAGGGAGCTCAGACTCGCTGGATGAGGATGAGGATGAGGAGTCGGAGAATGCCAAAAAAGTGGGGTCGTCATCACCACTACCTGAGTCCGAGTCTGATGCAATGATTGCATACAGTTCCTCTGAAGTGTACCTCCTGCGGGCCATATTTATATAAAATGGGGCACACGGGGAAAAAGTTTTATTAGATGGGACACTGCGGGATGGGGTGACCACGGGACGGGGGTCGGAAAGAACGCGGAAACTTATATGGTGTATTCACGTGTTTTTTTTTTTTCTTTTGTTTTTTTTTTACACAGACGAATACACTGACACAACACGGACTAACGACACACTACACACTAGACGGACTAACGACACGCTACACTAACTAATGACGGGTGACGGGACAGGTAACGAAATGGGAACAACAGGAACTTTTTTTGTTTTTTTGGTTTTTTTTTTTACACAGACGAATACACTGACAGTACACGGACTAACGACACGCTACACACTAGACGGACTAACTAAACGCTACACTAACTAATAACGGGTGACGGGACAGGTAACGAAATGGGAACAACAGGAACTTTTTTTTTTTTTTTACACCAAGGGATACACTGACTACACGCTGCGCTACACTACACTGCTGATCGCACGCTACAGCTCACTCACTACACTTCTGATCACACACTACAGATCCCTCACTCACTACACTACACTGCACTTCTGATCACTCACTCCACTCTGCTACACTACACTGCCTGATCAATCACTCACTACACTCACTACACTACACTGCCTGATCAATCACTCACTACACTCACTACACTACACCACACTGATCACTAACACTCACTCCACTACACCACACTGATGACTAACTCCTCAGCACTACACTGATCACTAACTCCACTCCACTACACTACACTACACTGATCACGCACTCCCTGCCTAATCTACACAGTAATCGCTCTTTTTTATCACAAATACCACAGTAGGTGCTCTATCTACAAGCACCGGAAACACACTGCGGTGCTTGCACATGGAGCCCCTACTGTAAACAGCGCGAAGTCCGCTGCTGCGCTGTGATTGGTCAGGGAGTTTTTCCCTGACCAATCACAGCGATCGTGGGGGAGGGACCGCTCTGATTGGTCCCCAGCCCGGACGCAGCACTTGTCTGCTGACTATGTCAGCAGACATCACTGCTGTGTCGCCGCGATTGTCACCGCGGCGACACTTTAATGACATGACGTACCAGGTACGTCCAGGAGCGGGAAGGGGTTAAAGGGGTTGTCTCGCGAAAGCAAGTGGGGTTAAGTACTTCTGTATGGCCATATTAATGCACTTTGTAATATACATCGTGCATTAAATATGAGCCATACAGAAGTTATTCACTTACCTGCTCCGTTGCTAGCGTCCCCGTCGCCATGGCTCCGTCTAATTTCGGTGTCTTTTTGCTTTTTTAGATGCGCTTGCGCAGATGGGTCTTCTCCCTTCGGCTCGGCTTGGAAGCAGCGGTGTTTTGGCTCCACCCCCTTGTACGTGTCATCGCGTAGCTCCACCCCCATCACATGTGCCGATTCCAGCCTCTTGAACCCCACTTGCTTTCGCGAGACAACCCCTTTAAAGGCAGACTATTTGGCAAGTCAACTATATTGTCTGCAACAGATATTTTTTATAGAAACATATATACCAGTACTACCATTCAAAGGTTTTGAAATTATTTTACATTTTCTAAAGAATTGCTCATTTGCAGTAATTGCATACAGTCATAATGCTCCCACAACAGCTCAATAAGGTTGAGATCTGGTGATTGTGTTGGCCAATCCATTGCCAGCAGTCTGCCATCTGACTGCCTTTTCCTAAATTGGAGCCTTGCATTATTTGGACCAATGCGTTGGATCACTGTCCTGTTGTAGGATGAAATTGACTTCAACAGGTTACACCCAGAGAGTATAGCATTGTGCTGCAAACTGGAACGGCAGCCTTCTTTATTTAAAATTTTTTTACCATGTACAAATCAAATTTTACTCTTCATCAGCAACAAAGCACCCCCAGTCCATCACATTTTCTACAGCCTACTTGAAAGATGCCACCAAATAATTCTTAGGCACCTTTTCAGTAGTTCTATAGTATGTTTCACAAATGTATGTATTTGTTATCCAAACACTTCAAATTTAATTTGCCTCATCCATCATAAGACTTTTCCTCAACAATCCTCCATCAAGTATTTGTATTCTTTAGCCTATTTCCATATTTTCTATTTACTGCCAACTATCAGCACCTTTCATGACACAAATGAATATGATAGATGCTGACCAATGGTGCAACGACTAAGCGGAAAATCACCAGATACAACGGTCCAAAAAATGAAGTAGAAGAATGTCTTTATTGGCAGTAAGAAGGATTGTCTTTATACCAAACATTTCCCCACCAAATTAGAGGTACAGGCAATGGGAGGAATCACAGAAAAAACATAGTTCAAAATATGTATGTATAGCACTGCTTCTACATGTTAAAAATGAGTCCACTGGGCAATTTGCAAAAGTATTTGAATAAATATTCCAAAAATTACCAAGAAGAAAGGGATGGCAGCTGAATTACTGGTTTCTGCACATGCTGACAGATTGCCGGTATTTGATGAAAAGTTTTGGATTTTTTCAGTCGTTGTTGGGTGTTGCAGTTGAAAAGCCCTTCACGCCGAATGATAGATCAGCATCCCATCAATGGAAGCCCAGACCAGGCCACAGGTCACGGCAGAGATCAATCAATGATTTGTTATTTTCACCTATGGAATTCTCATCTAAAACAACAACTTCCACAGACCAACCATGAACAACATGTCATTCAGAAAGTAGTCCTCTGAAATCACTATTATATGACCAGCTTAATATGTCTCTCTCTATGAAACTCTGCTGTGCAGGCAAGCATGCAGGAGTCACCTCTTCACTGTTGATGTGTCATGATATCAGTATCAGGTATCAGGAAAAGATTAAAAAT
This sequence comes from Eleutherodactylus coqui, assembly GCF_035609145.1. NCBI lineage: Eukaryota > Metazoa > Chordata > Amphibia > Anura > Eleutherodactylidae > Eleutherodactylus > Eleutherodactylus coqui. The sequence goes on from NC_089838.1 coordinate 114,016,641, forward strand.
CAGTCAGCCGCGTAATAATGACAAGTTTTTCAGAGCAAAATAAATAAAAGCAAGAGAATGGAATAGAGGCCGTGTCACATGGGTAGATATCTGGCCAAATGAGTGAGGGAACGCTTGTTCCGGATCATTGGCCCATGCAAACAAGGCAGCGATCAGCAGACACATGAGTGAACACTTGTTTGCCGGCTAATTGCATCTGTTATGCAGACAGAAAAAAAACATTGTTGTTGGAAGCACATCTCCCCGTGTCAACAGAAAATGTGCTGTCAAAACTAATAAAAGCACATGGAAGGACAAGTAAGTGTTTGATGGATTGTTCATTCTCTATAAAAGGTGCCATTGGCTTGTGTGAAAGCCAATCAACCTATCACAGCGATTAGCATTTGTCACAGACTTGAAATTGGCTTGTCTAAAATGGCCTTAAAACTAAAAAGAATGAAATGTGAAAAAAAACAACTATTCCTAATGCCCCAGCATTAACACCCACTGTTACCTACCAAATAATTAGTGTCTACAAAGAGAGAAGGATACTGGTGCGCCGGTCTAGGAATGGACACAGCCAATTATAGGTTGCTCATAGGCAGATGCTTCAAAGAGCAGGAAAATTTGAAGCCAGGTTCAGGGAAGAACATCCTGCAGAACAGATCCTTTCATTACAGGATCCTAACATTTTATAAATAAAGGTCTGTCTGATTACTTCATTAAGAATGGATGGCGAATAACATCCTCTGATCAGTAACGCGGTACTACATGGTGGCTACATCATGATCTGCTATCAGAATTATGTGATATCTCCTCTGTGCAGCAGAAGGCAACATTTGGCAGTCATGGGTAAACGTGATGACTTGAGTGACTTTGACAATGGGCAGATTGGTGCTCAGAGGTGTTGTGCCAGTATCTCCATAATAGTCGTGCTTGTTGGCCCGTTTCCAAATCGTAATCCGTAACAAGATTATACCAAGACTGGATGAACCATGGATAGATATTCGACAGAACATCACACAGTGTAGTTGGTCCTAGGGACGAACATCGGGTGGCATGTCTAGTATCTCAGCAACGGGGTGCTACAGTAGCCCAAATGACCTAGCAGTGCAGCAGCAGCGAAGTTAGACAAATTTCCACCATGGCAATGCAATGTGTCTTGCATCGACTGAGATTCAATAGCCGAGGACCGACAATGATGTCCTTGATAATCTCGTGTCATTGCCAACAATACCTCACATGGCCCCAGGAAAGATGGCAATGGACCTTGGACATATGACAGATCACCTGGAATGATGAGCAGTATCTCCTGCTGAACTATATAGATAGCATAAACAGCATGAAGCTGTATCCCATGGGTGCATCATTGGAGTTCAACAGGCCAGTGATGGTGGTGTCATGGTCTAGGGGGAGTTTTCCAGGCATGGCCTAGGACCGCTGGTCATCATATCACAATTCTTGAATGGTGAACATTACAGGGAACTGTTAGCTGACCATTTGAACCCATATCTTCACGAAGTCTTCCCCAATTATAGTGCCATCTTTCAACAGGAAAATTCTCAGTGTAATCAAGCTCTGATCACTAAGAAGTGGTTAGAGGAACAATACAATGAATTCTTCACACTGTCTTTGCTCCTAAACTCACCGGACTGTAATTCCATTGAACGTATTTGGGATATACTGGAAAGGGCTGTGAGATATGCTCCCACCTATCCACAAAATGTGCACCAACTAACAGAGCTGCTGCAGTGGACATGGGTCGAGTTGAGTATGGAGGATGCCTGCCACCTTGTGGAATCCATTCCCCAATGTCTAAAGGCTGTGATCACCCAAAAATAAGTCCCCAATGCAGGGATCGTTCAGTTAGACACATGATGTAACAGCTGAAAGATGAAGCGATCATTCACTGAGCTTTGTTATTGGCTGCAGTCCCTGTGATGTCCTGTAAATCGAGGCTGGACTACAGCTGTCAATGAAGACCAGAGCAGACGACCGAGTGCTGTCGGGGAACACAGGAGGAGTGGGGAGAGGTGAGTATGTCACCATTTATTATTTTAATGCATGGCGAAGGGGATATCCAGAGTTCCTACAATTCAGTCAACTCTTTTTAGTTTGTGTAGGTTTTATCCTTTTAACTGTGGGAAAACTATGTCTGTTATTTGTTTGCTAATGCCTCTTTGGTCTTGACATTAGGAAGAGGTGAATCTTGTTTAATAAAAGCTCTAGTCATAAAACAGAAATTCACTGTGCAGCCATTTGTTTACAGATTATCACATCATAAACTTATGAATAATTAAAAAATATATCTTTAAGTACTTTAAAAACATCATAAGAGTTACTTAGATTTTTGCAAAATAGAGATTGCAAACAAATTTTGTTTTAGACTGCACTCTATCATTACATTATCATTGCTAATACAGGGTGGGCCACGGAAAAGTAACCCACCTCTGGTCTACGCTCTTTGGAAGGAAGCCATAGCCCTTTCATTATACTTCAGCAACATAAGAAATGAAAGCTGCGCTAGAATTGATTGCTACGAGCAAGAAGAACAGATTTTCTTTTGGACAGCTTTCATATGTCAGACCTTTCAAGTAGACCATAAAATTATTGTTGATCGGTTGCTGCATTTTTCAGTTTAAACAGTCAGTCGTTCATCTACGAATGACTGCCTGTTTACTGTGAATGGAGGCGGACAGGCTGGAGTGATCTCTGGCCCGCTCTGCCTCAGTTCACTGAACGATGATCCTCCTGTGTAAAAACACAAGAGCAATCATCGCTGGGATGACTGTTGGGTGCCCTATAATTGTACCATGTTGAAGGGGCTTAACCCCTGTGACAAAGGACAAACCACAGTACCATCTCACCTGTATCAGTGAGCCAGCAGTTACTTCAGCAGTGATAACAACAACAATCATCATACAGCTCATCGTTCATCGTTCAGGCTGCATAAACAATGAAAGATGAGTTGAACAATGATCGTTCAGTGTAAACAGCAGCCGTTCAGTACTGAACAGCCACTGTGTTAAGTGGTAGTATCATGGTTTTGGCTTGTTTTGCTGCATATGGCCCAGGACGGCTGGCCATCATTGATGGAACAATCAATTCTGAATTATACTACCAAGTTCTAAAGAAAAATGTCAGGAAATCTGTCTGTGAGATGAATCTCAAGAGAATGTGGGTCACACAGCAAGACAAGGACTCAAAGTACACAAGTCATTCAATAAATGAGTGTTTAAAGAAGAATAACGTTTAAGTTTTGGAATGGCCAAGTCACACTCCTCACCTTAATCCTATAGAAATCTTGTGGAAGGACCTGAGGAGTCATTCCATGGCAAGTGGTCTAATGCTCCCCACCTTCATATCTCAGATTTTGTTCAAAATTTGTGTATTACACGCCCATTGTATCAAAAGAAATTTCCCAAAGTTTTAGGTTCCTACACCTAACGGTTCCTAGGTTAGACCCCCCTGTTTGGGGTTGTGTCTGCAAGTGTGGTCACAACAATGAGTAAAATGGCATTTTTTAGCTATTAATAAATTTGTAACTACGCAATCATAAAAGCTAAAAATTGGAGGCTCTGTACAACTTTTTATGCCAAGTTTAATGGTACCATTGCGAACTTTTCTGGTTCCAAAGCTACCTTCAAAACTTTGTTTGTTGGGTGCCTCAAAATCAGTCATTCTCCGCAGAAGCAAATTTAGGTCAGGGTTTGGACCACTATAGCATCTACCCAAAAGGTGATAAAAACCGGATATTTGTACCATGTATTATACTAGTGGTGGTCACTATTCTGGTGAATTTTCAGCTGCTGAAGACCTACAGGCACTTCACAGTAATCCATCAAATATGTCATAGTTTACAAACATTATAAAAGTTACCACTTTTCAAGCTTAATTATAAAGAAAAGAGTCAGATTATATTTTTTTCTCACTGATACTATGTGAAAGAGAATCCTTTTCTCTTTCAGATTACTAAGTTTTCATTTTGCAATGCCATCTATGGTGTGGTTATAATTTCTATCAAAGTTTGGGAGTATTTATGCACATGCAAAGCTTAATGGCATTGCAAATAACACTGCAGGTGGTAATATTATGCTGAACAAAATAAATGACCAGAGGCCCATTTACATGAAGCAATGATCGCTCAAAATCGCTAAAAAAGTGATCATTTGAGCATTTGTGTCTAAACGTGTGCCCATCGTGCACTTTTCATGTACTGCTGGCTGATCAGTAATTTCAGGCCAACCTAAAAATCGTCCTTCAGCCTTATCAGCAGTTCTCCATGGGTAGTGCTGATAGCATTGTTTCCCGCTGGAGAACAAAGGAACTGCATGCAGATAAGAGCCCTCGGGCTATTAACTGCTTTCAGCTAAGGCTTCATTTGCACACTTAATTGCTCTTAAGTAGCTGAGTAGCTACTAGAGATGAGCGAACACGTTCGGCCCCGCCCCTTTTTCGCCCGAACACCGAACCTTGCGAACACTTCAGTGTTCGGGCGAAAAAGTTCGGGGGCCGCCGTGGCAGCGCGGGGGGGTGCGGCGGGGAGTGGGGGGGAGAGGGAGAGAGAGAGGGCTCCCCCCTGTTCCCCGCTACTGCCGCCCGCGCCGCCGCGCATCTCCCCGCCCCCCGGCGGCACCCGGACACTTACGCGCGAACACTGCAGTGTTCGGCAAAGCGGGTGTCCGGGTGCGGATGTGTCCGTAACGGACACGTTCGCTCATCTCTAGTAGCTACCTAATAGTTTATGCAAAATGATCGCTCAAAGCTGTCACTCAAACTACCTTTTGAGCGATCTTTGAGTGATCATCGCTCTGTGTAAATGGGCCTCAAGTCTAATATTTTTGACTCCTTTGTTTTATTTGGTTCTCTTTATCTACTTTTTGGACTTGCATGAAAATCTGATGTAGTTTTAGGTCAAATCCAAGCAGAAATGTGTAAAATTTTGAAGTACCACTGTAACAAGAGTTAGTCCCTATGCAGAATAGGAGAATAGAGATTTTCTAGTTTGTTGAAGCGCTTTCTAAGTAGGTCATGTTGCAACGTGAATTTTATTATAGTTGAAAACCACTACAATGCTGTGTGTATATCTCTTTCCCATTTGCTTTCTAACAACTATGCCCTTCTTTAACCTTTGGTTTACACTAATCTATACTGTACTTTTCCATCTCCCACCTCGTGCACATAGGACCAGATGGAAGGATCATTCCCTACATCTTTCCAGAATCAAAGGTTTTGTTTACTTAACCACAAATCAGCTGTTATGTTAGAATATATTGCTTAAACTGCTCTTATCGGGAAAACAATAGGGTTAATTTATAACCTGCGATCAGTGTGTTGTGCATATTTGTTCTTAGGCCTGGGAAAAGTGACCTTTACTGATATGACACTGAGCACCAGGTGAGAGGCTATTTTTCAGATCTAAATGTTTAATATTGCAAAAAAAAGGTGTAACGACTGCTTAACTTTTATGTGTCTTTTTCTGTAGCCTCCTACTGTATGTATTAACTGCAGAAGATATTGTGTATTCTACAGTATTTCTTTAGTTTGCATATATTTGCCTACAGCTGGTCATAAAGATGTTATGGCTATTATCCAGTTAGGGCCTTTTCACACTAGTGTTTTGATTTTCATTTTCTTTATCCGTCGTGGGAATAGCAAAACAGAAAGCAAACATTTCCGTTTTCAAGCTCATTGAAATGTATTGAAGTGGATGGTCTTCAGTTTCAATTCGTTTCCACATTTTCCGTCTCCATTCCATTTTTTACACTGGATTAAAAGTGCAGACTGCTGTGCTTTTATTTCCAGTTTCAGAATACAGATAGATCCTTTTTAATACATTGTTCTCAAAGGGAGGCGAGCAAAACTTGAAAACAATCAGTTTTTCATCTCCAGTTTTGTCTGTTTTCTGCGTGGTGGTGCCACCACCTCTTTATTGCATATGGCTCAGTGGTTAGCACATTTACCTAGTAATGCTGGAGTTCTCTATATAGCCATCACCTGTTGTCAGACTTGAGCCTAACGCTAAATAACTAAGCCATCATGCATCTTCTTTCATTGGCAGACAAATAGAAGAGCAAGAAGAATAAACACAAAAAGAACATAAAAAGCCAGACATCACCCTTGGTCAGATTTGAACCTACAACTCTATCGCTGCAAGATAGCATTGCTAATGACTGAGCCACCATGTTCAAAATGAAAGAGAAGAATAAACACATTGAGAACATACAACCTCCATGCAGATGTTGTTCATACTCAGACGTGAACCTACAACTCCAGTGTTACAAGGTGTGGTGGCTCAGTTGTTAGCACTGCTGTCTTGCAGTTGACCACTTACTTTTTCAGCCTTTTGTTACCCGTGTCCCAACTTTTGTGAAATGTGTTGCTGCCTTCAATTTTTTTAATAAAACGAAAAATGTCTCACTCTCAACTTCTGATGTGTGTTTTATATTCTATTGTGAATAAAATATGGTTATATAAGATTTCCCAAATATTTTTTTTTTCTTTACATTTATTTATATTTTACGCAGTGTCCAGCTTTTGGGGAATTGGGATTGTAATTGTTCTTCTTCCAAAAGGGTGAAGAGCTGTTGACACTTGGTTTGATCTCAAAGGATACCAGATAACAGTTTGCGGATTCATCCATTCTCTCCATTACATCATTCTCCTAGACGTACTAGATCAAGACAGGTTCATCTGGATGAAGTTATAACTCCAAAATCCATGTCCATATATCCATGTGCCTGTAGTCTATTTAGACCATGCTTCTATTTTAGCTATCTGGACTCAGATTTGTCATAGTAAATAGGAGCTGTTTGTCCCTGCAGTTCCTCTCCCTCTTATCTTTTTGAGGATGGTGGTTTTCTCATCTTTTTAAAGCAACCCTCCACTCCTGGACAAACAAAGAGGACCACATTGCTTCTCTGAGTACCTGATGCACACTGTGCATTAGTGTGTATCAGTGGTCTAAGAAACTTCATTCTCTGACTGACCAGTGCTGTTCATGTGGGCAGCAGTGGCTAATCAAAGCAGCATGTAATGTCTTAGACTAATTTTTAGTGGTTAGTCAAAAGTTTGGTCGATGCGCTGAATTTTGACTAAAAGTTTGGTTCAGTCCGAATTAATTTGAACCAAAACTTCACCAGTAATCTTAACACTGGTATATAACATGGTTGTGGTGATGTTCATCCGAGATGAACCACCTGAGGTTTCAAGCTTGTGCAAAGTTCAACCCGAAACAGGCTTCAACTGTTTCAGTTCACTGAACACTACTAACCATGCATACTAATACACAATGTGCATCAGGTAGTCAGAGAAGCAATGTGGCCATCTTAGTTTGTCCAGGAACGGAGGGTCACTTTAGGATTAGAAGTCTGATGACTTGTTATGGTAAAAATTCATATCCCTCTGACTTCACTGTACTGCTCCAAATTGGTTATTAAGAAGTGCATGCATGCAGAGTAACTGAGACTAACACAATGCTTGTATCAACATCAGTACGCTTCTGATTTATTAATAGCATCATGGTACATATATACTCCAAATGACGTATCATATATATATATAAAGTCATAAGAACTCATGATTCACTTTAGGTTCTAATGATTAATATATGTTAATGCCTTAAGGTGTGTGTTACTACTAAAGTGCGTGATTTTTAAGAAACAAAACCTATACTGTGTTCATTATCCTTAAACTGCAAATGTGGGGGCTCCAGAGCTCTCTCTGACAGCTTTTTTCCTGGGAACATATATATATATTATACACACACACACACACACACACGTGTTTGCATAGGCTGTGACAAACATATGAAAAGATTTATATAATAGAATACATATATTATTAGTATAACAGACTCCTTCTGCAAGATCTATGGCCATGAGACCACACTGAGTCTACTAACAATTTGGGGGGAGTTAAATGGGTACAATTACTAATACTGTTAACTTTTGCTTGAATACAATAGCATGTTATGATATTTAGGAGGTTACTGTTTGTTGTACATTTCTTATTTTGACTTACTTGGAAGTTCCTAATGGCTGATTACACGTAATGATTACCGCTCAAAATTTATTCAAACAAATGAATTTGAACGATAATCATTCAGTGTAAACGTGAAAAAAATGAATCTCTCTTTGTTCGTGGTTGTTTATCGAAGACTTTCCGTAAGCAAAAAAAACTAATCGCTGGACCGCTGGATCTCATTCTATGTAAACACTCCCCGCTCAACGCTTCACATAAAAGGTGAAGCTCTGAACCGGAAACCAGCGAGAACCCAGCGATGTTTTTTAGTCTAAATGTTCTACACAGACGCTGAAGACCTTAGCGGTGACATCAGCGCTCATGCAGTCATTTTAACCACTGTTGGCCCGTGTAAAAGGGCCATAAGTTATGGTGTTACACTCTTGTAAGGAGTATAACCAACTCAAATCTTTTCTGTGACTTGGATTTTTCTTTGATAGGCTTAAAGTGACTTTCCACTCTTATTACCATATTACTGATTTAGGCCTCTCTCACACAGGCTTTTCTTACAGCATTTAGTGGGTGTTTTCAACACCCGCTAAAACTGCTGCAATAAGACTCAATTCATTTCAATGGGGCCTTTCAGACAAGTGTTTTAGCGCAACGTTTTTAACACGCGCTAAAACTAACGCTGTATGTTCTATTTTAAGCATTGCACTGCATTTTTGACATTTTTTTTTTAATGAATGGAGTGCGTTAAAAAAACGCGTTTAAAACACTGTGTACACAGTTTTTTAACCCTGCTTACTATGCCACTGGGAGGAGAAAAAAAATGGTGAAAAAAATGGAGAAATAGAATCATGAGCTTCCATTGCCGTGTTTGTTACTGCACAAAATAAGCAGTAAAATGCAGACAAACACTCACAAAAATGCTGAATAATGCTGCTCTCAGTGCTGCAAAATGCTGCATTAAAAAACACAGTGTTTTTACAAACGTTTGTGTGAGAAAGGCCTTAATCTAAATAAATCCAAAATTCTGTCCTGATTAATTTCTTAAATATCTTTGGGAATATTAAATGTCTCTATAGTAGTTATTTAAATGATACAATTCTGGTTCCTTTCAATCACCACTAGGGGAAGATTATGAGCTTCCCACATGCTGTTAATGTTCAACGTATATACAGCATGCAGTCACCCTCTATGCTCCCTCTAGTGGTGGCTGCAGGCAGTCAAAATGTAATGTTTGAAAGCAGTTCTTCAATGATTTTTAAAAACTCCCCAAACCCTTTTTAAATTGTTCCCTCATCATAACACATAATTTGAAAGCTCTAAACTTTACTTTAGGGTTACACACTAAACTCTGATACTGGGGCAGACATGGCGTTTTCCTGAAAAACTGCAAATCCCCGAATGCCCTTCTTTCCTCTTTGAGTATGATTTTCTATCTACTCCCTGCCTTTGTAACTCTATCTTCCCCATAATTGCATGTTCTAAACCAAGCAGTCCTCCAGACTGTCGTTCCCCTGCAGCCACATCCTTGGTCTCATGCGAACCTAAATGGGAGAGGAAGGCAACCCTCAATCATGTGGAGTTGTGTCAGCATGTCGCCAAGTAGGAAGAAGCTATATTGTTTTCCGTCATTATGTGACTGGGTTTTGAGGCAGCAATTCCATTCAGAATTAAAAATACAAGCATATTAGTGAGTTCTTATTCCATAATAAAATGAATGTTTAGCAATTTGTGGGTTCTAACTAACCCTTTAAAGGCTTTATAGAAACATTTGTGCATAAGAAAAATCAATACACGCATATCTTGCTAAGTCCTTGTGGGAAAAATGATATACTAATCCGTTTTTTTTTTGTCCTGTGTTTTCCTTCTTATGCATTTAGAAAGTCTCATACTTGGTTTGAGGGCTCTCCTACATTCAAGTTTCTGGCTCTGGGATGTTCTCAGCACTGATCAGCTGGTCTCCCCTCCCCTCTCCTCCTTCAGAGACTGTGTAGCAGTCTTTTGATAAGAGCAGAAAATTCACTAGGAGTGAATTACAACCCTCTATAATAGTAGTGCTCTGTCCTGCTGATCTCCTCCACCAGCCCTCAGCACTGTCATACAGCCCTCTGTAATAGCAGTGTTCTCTGCTCTGTCCTTTTGATCTCCTCTACCACCCCCAAGCACCGTCATACAGCTCTCTGTAATGATAGTGTTCTCTGCTCTATCTTGATCTCCTCTACCATCCGTCAGCACTGTCATACAGCCCTCTGTAATAGTAATGTTCTCTGCTCTATCCTGATCTCCTCCACCATCTCTCAGCACTGACATACAGCCCTCTGTAATAGTAGTGGTTTCTGCTCTCCATTCTTATGATCTCCTCTACCATCCCTCAGCACTGTCAGACAGCCCTCTGTAAGTGTAGTGTTCCCTGCTCCATCGTGATCTCCTCCACCATCCCTCAGCATTGTCATACAGCCCTCTGTAATAGTACTGTTCTCTGCTCTCTGTATTGATCTCCTGTACCAACCCTCAGCACTGTCATACAGCCCTCTGTAATAGTAGTCTTCTCGGCTCTATCCTAATCTCCTCCACCATCCCTCAGCATTGTCATACAGCCATCTGTAATAGTAGTGTTCTCTCCTCTCTTTACTGATCTCCTCCACCATCCCTCAGTTCTGCCATACAGCCCTCTGTAAAAGTAGTGTTCTATGCTCTATCCTGATATCCTCCACTATCCCTCAGCACTGTCATACAGCCCTCTGTAATAGTGGTGTTCTCTGCTCTTCGTCCTCCTGATATCCTCAACCATCCCTCAGTACTGTCATACAGCCCTCTGTAATAGTAGTGTTCTCTGCTCTTAGTCCCCCTGATCTTCTTTACCATCCATCAGCACTGTCATACAGCCCTCTGTAATAGTAGTGTTTTCTGCTCTCAGTCCTCTTGATGTCCTCCACAATCCATCAATACTGTCATACAGCCCTTTGTAATAGTGGTGTTCTCTGCTCTTCGTCCTCCTGATATCCTCCACCATCCCTCAGTACTGTCATACAGCCCTCTGTAATAGTAGTGTTCTCTGCTCTCTGATCTCCTCTACCATCCCTCAGCACTGTCATACAGCCCTCTGTAATAGTAGTATTCTCTGTTCTGATCTCCTCCACCATCCCACAGCACTGTCCTACAGCCCTCTGTAATAGTAGTGTTCTCTCCTCTCTGTACTGATCTCCTCTACCATCCCTCAGCACTGTCATACAGCCCTCTGTAATAGTAGTGTTCTCTGCTCTCTGATCTCCTCTACCATCCCTCTGCACTGTCATACAGCTCTCTGTAACAATAGTGTTCTCTGCTCTGACCTGATCTCCTCCACCATCCCTCAGTACTGTCATACAGCCCTCTGTAATAGCAGTGTTCTCTGCTCTCTGTTCTCCTGATCTCTCCCACCATCCCTTAGCTGTCGAAGCTCAGCGGAAAAGCAGTGAATGCATGTTCACAACAAGGGAGCGGCTGGGGGAGGTGCTGTCAGTTTAATCTGACAAAATTTGCTGAGATTGCAGTCCTCCAGTCTGCATGGCTTGGGAAGACAATACAAGCATAAAAAGAAGCAAATCAGAAATCTTCAATGAAAACCAAAAATTTCCATTTCCAAAAACACATTGATCAAAAAAAAGAATGCAAAAGTTTACATAGTCTTTAAGTCTCTGTCTACACAGAGGATTTGGAGCTCTGTATCAGAAAATCTGAGCTACTAACTATGTTACCACTAGGTTCCTCATTTCTTGTAAGTCACGTCAGTATATAAATACAATTATCCCCCTTAATCTATTTTTGCTATAGCCATAATAGAAGCACTAGACGAGCATTAACAACCCTAGGTGCGTCCATTATTTTGAGAAACCCCTGTGTTTAATGCTGAGAAGTATTTATAGTTTAGTAGAAGTATTTATAGTTTAGTCATATTAGTAGATATGATTAAGCAGTAAAGGGCCTTTCACATAGGCCAATATCAGAGTTATCCACATCGGCGCTTATTTAACTACCTGTTTACACAGACTGATCAGACTCTATTGGAGGATAGGCGATTGATTGTTCATCCCCCATTTATCTTAATCTCTGTCAGCAGCATGTCTCTCCACCCCCCCCCCCCCTCCACTCCCATACATTGTTTAGGTTGCACAAAAGATGCAGTCATCTGACCAACGACCAATGAGAGTGTTTGCTTGTTCCTGAACTGATCTCTGCTACCCTGTTTACGTGGGTCATCGTTTCGGGTGAACCAGCGTTCTAATGAACACTTGTTTGGAATGACATGTAAAAGTGCCTTAAGAAGTCATGCCTCTAGATGAATTTTGCCTTGATACTGATGTTTAGCTCAAGTCACTTAGTTTGGCAGCTCCCCAAGTTCAGCTTCTTTGAAGATCACTGAAGTCTGTTCATTATGTGAGAATAATGCATAGATATCTCAGAACTGGACGAGGGAGTGTTCTGAAGACTATTTGTGACCCTTGAATAGTACTATTCCCTATTATGGAGACTTTTGAATCACCCTGTATGCCCTTTCGTCTGTAAGATTTGCAGATTTATGAAAATGTATGCAATAAAAAGAAGAAAGAATGTTTCTATGTCATAACTTCACGTAAAAATGTATTTTTTAATGTACAATATTTTCCAACCAGAATTGTCAGGCTTAATATTTAATGGCATATTTTATGTTGACATGAAATATGGCCGCATGAATAAACCATCGTTGTAGAGTAAATGTGGTCATATACATAACACATCTCTATGGGATTGGCCAACAATCTAAGGCTCTGTTCGCAATTATGTGGTTTCCATTTATAATGAAAACCATGAGAGGGACTCTTAGCTTTTCGCAAAGACATTTGTCAAAGGAAAGTGCATTCCAACATACAAATCCTGTGTTCCTCCAGAAGAAAAAACATTATCAGATGCTTATTACCCTCTCTTCATGGTAATAAACAAACCATATGTTTATGATGGAGTTGGGTTCTATATCTATCAGTTGACGGCTATCAAATAGGTATGGCCAACTTAACCATTAGTGATCTTTACCTTTTTTTGTCTTTGTTTTCTGAAAAGTACCTGCGCGAAAGCTACCACTATCAGCCATATTAGCTCCACATGGCTATTGTCTGTCACCTGGTCACCCATAGGCAATTTTCCTCTCTCTGCTCTCATCACATCGAAACAGCCCTTCTATTCCTCTTACTGTGCAGAGACCAGCTGATGGGATAGAAAGTGATATCATTGGGAAACTCACTCATTTCAGCTATTGCTGTCATTTTACCTGCACCGTAAGCATTTATACTTTAGTCCCCATACACTTGAGCTGTCTTCAGGAATAAAGGAAGAATAAGCATTATGTTAAAATGGGTCTATTATTATGCCAGAGAAAATGGAGGGGGTGCCTGCTGATAAAGTGTAAGTGATGGTGATCCTCTATATGTAATATCACTGTAATCTTTAATTAGCAATCATTGCAAGTGGCATGTTCTGCATGACCCAAGACTCTGGGCTCAATTATCTATCTTTTTCATAGTGAATGTCTTAGTTATATATAGGCTATAAATTATGTGATATGAGAGAAAAATTAATTTGAGAACTAGTTTTATAATGAGTTTGTGCAGAGGGATAATCAGCTAAGAAGCCAAGGGCACAGGCAATTCAAGACGTCGCGTCCTATTTCCCAAAAAGGACATGTTGAAAAAAAGTAATCAGAACCACAACCCTATAAATTTCAATCCCGCTGGTTTCAATAGAAGTAGCATGAAAGACAAAAACCAATGGGGCTCTTAAATTCTAGCAATCAAGGAGGGTCCTAAACCAGGGATTCCAGCTAATGATATAATCTGCTATGGTGCAAAGAGTTAGGCTATGTTCATACTGTGGGTTTAAAGCACGATTTTCATCATTTTTGTGAAAATCAACATCAAATGTGTAGCAACATCCATGTCCAATGTGCATGGATTTGAAATTCACATGCATAAAAAAAGTGATGTCACATCTTGATGCATATTCTGCACTGGGAAACCTGCTCACAAATTTGCCCCATTGAAAAGAACTAAATCAGCATGCAGATCTATGGATTCACCCATATAGCATATAGCAACATAGCATTAAAGAATTATTTTGCCACTTTCCAGCTGCAGTCCTTAAAGGGGTTGTGTCACTAAAAAAAAAAAAATCTATACTTACTTACCTATTTCTCCCCAGGCAGTCTCCTTACCAGATCTTCTCCTCGCTGATCTTCTCCTGTCTCCTGCAGCCCTCCAGGTTACCTCACCTCCAGATGGCTGATTCTTCGGCTTCCTGTGATGTTACTTACATTCACAGGCATTCTTCTTCCTACCTGACAATGTACGCTATGTTACTAGTTCATAGCCTAGCAGGGAGTGCCAAATTATTGCAGAGACTATGCATGCCCGCTGTCTCTGCAATAGATCAGCATTCCTCCGTGACCTTCACTGACCTGCAGGAAGAAGAATGCGAGGAATGCGCACTTCATAACAAGCCGGCTGGCTTGAGGTGAGCTCACCTGGGGAATTGGAGAAGATCAACGAGGAGAAGATGCCTTAAGAAGTTTGCCTGGGGAAGAATAGCGGAGTATAGAAATTTCTTTTTAATGTCCAATTGTCATCTAATGGGCTACATGCAGCCAAGGATGATTATGAATGAGGCCCAATACAAAGGGGAAGCTGAATCTGAAGAGGTGAGGCTATAGGTGATACCTGGCAGCTGCAGACTCTACTGATACAGATGACAAGGCAGTGGGTAGCACTTGCAGCTCTGTGACTGTTTGACTCACTCAGTCACTTCCGGTCCAGCACGTGGCAGTGATTCTGACCACTTCTACCTAGTATCACGGTAAGGGTGAGAGAAGGTAGTTTCATCCTGGCCAGCCGACACTGTGTCCCTCCCTGGTATCAGAAACAGACCTGTGGCCGCAAACTGCATGTGAGTCTGGACAGGGTTCTGTGTCCAAACTTGCATGCAGAAGAAGGCGCTGACTCCAGTCTAGAGTCCATATTGCCTGGCGACAGTGGCAGAGGTTATTTGGAAGATGATGGGGGTTGTTTGGGAGCACAGTAGAGGACGAGGGGGGTTGTTTGAAGGACTATGGAGGATGAGGGGGGTTGTTTGGAAGATGATGGGAATTGTGTAGAGAATTGTGGAGGATAATGGAGTGTGTTTGGAGGACTGTGGATTAGGATTATTATTTGAGAACTTTTTTACTTTTCTGTGGTGTACATACGCTGAACATTATGTACAGACCTTTTTTTTTTACTTATTAGCTTTTGTTAGTGTTTGTGTAGTTAATGTGCAGCCCAAGACAACTCTTCTTCCAATGTTGCTCAGAGACACAAAAAGGTTGGACACTCTTGCCCATAGGATAGGTGATAAATGTCTGATCAGTGGGGGTCTCACTACTGAGACCACCACTGATCATGGGAACGGGGTTCCTGTGTCCCCCCTCTCCTCCTCACTGCTGGATCACTGCACACCCTGCAGTGAGGAAGAAACTGAATGGAACAGTGGTTCAGCATGCACAGTGCAACTCTATTAATTCTTATTGGGCTGGCAGAAATAGCCAAATACAAGCGCTCAGCTAACTTTGGCAGTCCCTCTGAAATGAATTTAGCAACACTGCCCATGCTCACTCCCTTTAATATCCTCCTCACTTACAGGGGTGCAATAAGTATGTAGTGAAGAGGAGAGGGCGACACAGGACCCCTGTTCTCGGAATTGTTGGGGGGATCTCAGCAGTGAATGAAGGCTTTTGTTGATTTTGGTTCAACCCATTTAAGATCAGCACTCAGGGACTAAATTGTGGTTCTTTAAAAGGGTTGTCTGAACTGTATCTTCTGGGTAAAGCTCTTTCCCCATGCACTAAAATAACAACTAGACATAAAATCACCTGTTCCCACAATGTCCCGTGACGGTGTTTGGTACTCCGCACGTGTTTGTTTACAGGCTGCAATCCCGCCTGCTTTACAGAATGTCACAGGCACTGCAACCAATAACAGAGCTCAGTAATCGAGCACTGAGATCTGTCATTGGCTGCAGTGCCTGTGACACCCTGTAAATAGGCTGGGGCAGCCTGTAAAGGTGACGTCAGAGAGGAGACCTGGAGCAGTACCATGGGACACAGCGAGAGTGATCTGAGGTCAGTATATGTCTATTTGTTGCTTTTGTACATGACCCATTACCCAGAAGCTACAACTCGAGCAACCGCTGGTGAGGACCATGTAACATGGGTGGGACCTAAGATCCTGAAGTGTGCAGTAGTTTGGTGGTGGTTAAGGTCTGAGGAGCGACCTAGTGAGAGGCTGTATCCAGGAGCGGGTGGAACTGAAGGAGGCAACAATCCTGGTTGTTTATGACATAATTGTTACTGGAGTTCTTAGCCCACTGCTACCCAAACCTGTCCCATAGAAATTGAGAGACTGTGAAAGGAAAAGAAAAGGAATCAAATTCTGCAACATTTGTACCAAACCATTTGAGCATTTCACCAGGCAGCACCCTCTGGAAATAAGAGACTTTTGTGTATTCCGTTGTTTGCTTGACCGTTTGCAAGTAAAGAGAATCGGTTCTTCAGGAACTATGTGGTCCTCGCATTCCTTGACTAGGGAGCTGCAGGATTTGTTACTACGCTGCACCCCAGGCCAGATGGCCTATGGCCCTACACCTGTCTCCCCATTGGATCCCAGCCTAGGGCGTTTCTTAATGAGTCCTCCCATGGAACTCTTTAGCGAGCCTAGCCTGGGCATCAGTACGCCTAACCTGGCCAAGAAAGGCTTACGGTTGGAAGCTTTCGAGGACCAATCCTCCGCACCTGTGGTTAACCTTATATACTATCAGCTGAATAATTTTCTTATAAAAAGTATACTATAACAAAAAAGCAAGGTGAAATAGGACATAGCCTTAAAATCAGTAAAGGCAACTATAGTATTATACGACAAGGATATTGTGTTATCTGCTTACACTTTGCATATCATGCTGCGAGTACAGGTGAAAATTGCCCTTGCTTAGTATGTACACGGCTTCTTCATACAATGTAGAAATCCATCAATAATACATGATACGACATTATGAGCAAGTAAAGTGGTTTTTTCCAAGTAGAATACACTTTGCCCTTCATTTTTAATTGCTGGTGATGTCATTTACTATGTGAAATGAATTCTTCCTTCATAATGTAGCAATACAATGTCAGGAAGTGAGGGCATGTATTTCCAATCAGCTCTCATCTTTCTACTACTGTACTGTACTGGCATTACACTATACAGCTAATACAAAAAATATCCAAATGTTTTACTTAGATTCTCACTATCCATACAAGGGACAATACTCTACAGAGTGTCTAAGCCCCTTCAGTGGATTTCTTTCAAGGATTTTCTAAAGAAGTAATTTTTAGTGACATAGACAGGGGTGCCCCTACTATGAGCCAGCAGTCTGTAGGACCTCTGAGAGGCGACGGGTTGCCCGCTGGCCACTAAGTATTTTTTACCGCCCATGTTGATAGCCGCTAAAAAATAATTGCCAGCTAGGAGCTGGGCAGGCAGCAGCCCAACAGACATTTCACTCATCCAGTCCACAGGTTTGGCGGACTGGTTGAGTGAAATGCCTCTCGGGTTTCTGCCTGGGTGGAGGTCCAGGGGCACTCTTACTACTGTGGCCACTATGGGAGACACTACTACTACTGGAGCAACTAGGGAAACACTATTACTACCAGGGTCACAATGGGAGACACTATTACTACTGGGGCAACTATGGGGGATACTATTACTACTGGGGCAACTATGGAGGGCACCATTACTACTGAGGCCATTATGGAGGTGCTACTACTGCTGGGGCCAGTCTGGGAAATATTATTAGTACTGGGGCCACTATAGCTGACGATGTTACTACTATGGTCATTTTTGGGGTCACTATTACTACTGGAGCCACTAACAGGGGTCGTTATTACTACTGGGACTACTAACAGGGGGCACTACTACTACTGGGGCTACTAAGGGGAACACTTATTATTGGGCCACTACTGGGGTCATTATTACTACTGGGGCCATTAACAGGATCACTATTACTACTGGAAACCACTAATGGGTTCACTACTACTCATTATACACTTCAGGCATGTCTCAATGATTCCGATATGTTTGGGGTATCTTGTGTATTGGCGCTTTCAATGCCTGTAAAAAGCATAAAGGCTTTAGGCACCCTGGACACACATCCATTCCAAAAATGAGAGTGCCTTGTCCCTTTTCCCAGCAAAGAAGTGGCAATGTACACTCTCAATTAAAGTCTATGAAGGATATGGAAAAAACTCCTAATCTATCAGGGACTGACAGTCACTTACCTCACTATAATTTAACTGAGCATATCCTAATTTACCATAAAAGTACTTTCTAAGAAAGCAATTTAATTCAGAATTTTAAGCACAGCTTCTAAATAAAGCAATATTGTGATCAATGACACTTTACTGGGAGGGTTATAGCAAAGACGTCATCAATTGAAAATGATGAAAATCAGAAGGAAACAATAAAGGCCTTTTTACGCCGAACGGTTATCAATCAGATTCTTGCTAGATAACAGAAATCTAAGGCATAATCATTAATGCCTGCATGATCTGAACGGTGAAAGATAATTCATCTGTCATTCAGATATTGCAGACATGAAAAAGCAAATTACGATCGGCCCGTGTAAACAGGCAGTGGCTCACCTATGAACAACTGCCTGTTTTCTGTGAATGGAGGCGGGTGGACTGAAACAATCCCCAGCCCACTCCTCCTCTATTCACTGAGCAACGATCATTGCTGTATAAAAGCGTGCGCCCGACAGTCACCCCATGTAAAAGGAGCCTAAAGAGGTTTGCGTGTGAAACTCCTTAATCAGAACCGTACATCTCTTTTGACATGTCTGCTTGAATTTCATACAATATAAATTCTGGAGCATCTTATTCTAGAACTCTGCATTGTGCCCATCCTTTATTATTACTCCTTCAACCCCTTCCCGTCACAGGACATAAGGTTACGTCATGACAGGCTGGTACTTAAGGCAATATGATGTAACCTTATGGTATGTGGATCTTGCGGGATCTGAAGAGATCACGCGGCAGCAGGAGCCAGCTATTACTGATAGCCGGCCTC
This sequence comes from Eleutherodactylus coqui, assembly GCF_035609145.1. Lineage (NCBI taxonomy): Eukaryota > Metazoa > Chordata > Amphibia > Anura > Eleutherodactylidae > Eleutherodactylus > Eleutherodactylus coqui. The sequence goes on from NC_089838.1 coordinate 114,035,732, forward strand.
CCGCTGCAACAGCGGGGGTGCATCGGGACATCGACCCCCGCTGTTAACCTCTACACGCTGTGATCTATATAGATCATGATGTGTAAAGGGTTCACAGAGGGAGAGTGCTCCCTCTGGGATGTCATCGCACCCCCGCAATGTAATCACAGAGGGCCTAAGAGTTGACATGGCAAAAGGACGCCAGATACAGGCGTCTTGCTTTGCCAGTGCCTATGATCGTTATTACTACAGAGACATAAATTATGACAAAAGAAATAGTGTGAAAAAAAAAACATAAAAAAATAGTAAAAAACAACCTTTTTTGCTCATCTATCCCTTTTTTGTATGAAAAAAATAAAACATTTAAGAAAAACCCCACATACGAGGCATCATCACGTTCATAATGACATGTACTATAATTGGAGCACAGTAATTTTCCTGCACAGCAAAAAATGTAAGAAAAACGGAGGCAAAATGCTTATTTTATAGATTTAAGCTCCGAAAAAACGCAATAAAAAAGATTTTAAAAGCTATGTGTACGACAAAATTGTGCAAATAAAAACTATAGGTGCACAAAAAAATGTGCTGCATGGTTGTGTAAAATGCACCTGTACAAAGCTCAATGCCCATTGAATACATACGGAGAAGATTGCGAACCTCTGCCACAGCTGTCACAGCTAGGGCAGGTGATTCCTCTGATTGGACACAGCACTCAACCAATCAGACCAAGCTCATTCTTCTGGATTTTTAAATCCCCAGCCAGGAGAACATACTTCAGAAGAGTGCTGGAGAACCATGCAGAAGATGCGCCAGAGCTAGACAGCATCGGAGAGGTGATATATATATATATATTTTTTTTTATTTTTTTTTTCAAGCAGCTTAGGCTTATTGTCAGGGAAGGGCTTATATTTTAAGTCCTTCCCTAAAAATCACTGCAGGGGTTGCCTGCAGCCCATTGCTTTCAATGGAATAGCAGCAGCACCATCCCCATTGATAGCAATGGGAGAACATTTCGATCCCCTGCCACAGCTGTGACTGCTGTGGCTGGGGATTCTTTCATCCCTACTGCAATCCCCTCATCACTGAACACTGTGACAGTGCTGTCATGGTGATCAGTGATGAGGGGACTCCCTGTAAAATCATCCAATGTTACGCGTAGCAAGGACCATCCCGGCGCACGCATGTCCTATCCTTTGCAGGTGCAAGTATTTTGCGCCTGTAAAAAATGGACATGTGAACACATCATAGAAAACCAATGGTTCTGATAGACACAATTGTTTGTGCGCACATGGGTTCACACAAAAAGACGCTTGTCTTGATTCGGCCTAAAAGTGGAAAAACCTAGAAAAATTATAAAGTTTTGGTATCGTTGGAATCGTATGGACCCGCTGAAAAAATGTATTGTGTCATTTATGCTGTATGATTGGTGCTGTAAAAAAACTATGGCAGAACTGATGCGTTTTCTCAATAAATAAATAATAAAAGTTTTAGAATACATTATATGCATCCAAAAAGCAATAAAAACTATACTTTGGCACACATAACACAAGCCCTTATACAGCTGTGTCGAAGGATAAATAAAAAAGTTATGGCTCTTGAAAAGTGGAAGTGAAAATCCCCCAAAAATCGTTGCGTCCTAAAGCACAAAATAGGCCATGTCCTTAAGGGGTTAAAGAGGCACTTCGGTGTAAAATGTTCTCATTCATTATGTAACTAGTTCCCCAGTATATATAAGGCTGGGCTCACATGACCGTTTTATCAGTGTATGGAGCTGCGTGTCACCACGTTTGTGATCGCATATGCCTGCGTATGACATTGTATCTCACGCACGCTGGCATGCACTGGCTTCCTGGTTTCTTTTTCAACTTTTAAGTCATGCTTCCTAGCAACATGCGTAAAAACACCGTACATACGCAATGTAATTGCTTATATACATCATTTTCATACGCATCCATATAGAAAAATAGGGTTCTATCGCACGTAATACCTAGTAAAATAGTACATGCTGCGTTCTTTTTAACGCACACATTATACACAATGAATATACGCAAGTGTGAATGGATCAATGAAAATCAATGTACTTTCATTGACTCCATTCCTTGCATATTATGTTCACATACATTGCACGTGTAATACGCAATGAAATTACGCTCATGCGAGCCTGGCTTAAGTCAGCTAGTATTATCTTGGTTAGTTATTCCTTTCTATCTGAAACTTCCTGGAGTCCTTCCCATCAGATGGTCATGTGATTTCATTCTGACCCCCTGACATTTCCTTGGCTTAATATTGTCTCAAGAAGTCACTTTTTCAGATACCAGAATTGCTGTTTTATATAACAAGGACTGCACTATGCAGGCTCTTAAAAGGTGGGACAGAAACTCCTATCACAGCTACTGCTGATCATTAGAGGCTCCTGTCACACAGTTATAATGAAGGAGATGACAGTTTAGGCTCCTAACTGTATGCCTATTATCTGTATTATTTAAACCAGGGTTTCTCAACTCCAGTCCTCAGGGACCCCCAACAGGTCATGTTTTCAGGATTTCCTCAGTATTGCACAGGTGATGTAATTATTGTCGGTGCCTCGGACATTGCCACAGGTGTTCTTACTATAGGATATCCTGAAAACCTGACCTGTTGGGGGTCCATGAGGACTGGAGTTGAGAAACACTGATTTAGACTATAAATGAGAATTACAGTGTCCTCCCAGCAGGCAGAAATGGCTCTAGCTAGTCATGTGATGCTATACCGATATGTCATTGAATTATTAGCACAGAATAGAGAAAAAGAAAACGGGGAGAAATCCAAAAGTCAAGATAGTGCCTGATAAGTATCAGGAGAATGTACTGCATGGAAGTGAGTGTAATACACATAGCAGACCTCCAGAGTCTCAGGCAATCAGGTGAGGGATGCAGGGATGAAAAAATATGTTTGAGAGGAAGTGCCCCTTTAAATTTATAAATAAATTAACAACTGGGTGTTACCAGCTGGTGTTGTGTCCCTTCACGCTCTGACAGTGTCCAATCATTGTTGACTGTGTAGGTACACACCCCTTTGTCAATTGGAAAGGTAATCCCAGTTGTCAAGTTATTCATAAATTTCCAGTATTAGTAACAGAGGAATGTCATAACACAGAGTTCTAGGAAAAGATGCTCCAGAATTGTTTTTCATGGGGAACACAAGTGCTTACAAAAAACACATTCCAGGAGAGCCGATAGGTCCCTTTCAATTTTGGACATCAGTGGTGGTTGTCACATAAATATACGATACAAGTAGTCCATAATTGCAATGAGGCTTTTGCCAACAAGCCTAGATTGGCTCCATCCCCATTCTCAAGAGTGGTATGAGCCTAAACAAAACTCCCCCAAAGACACACTAAGGGTATGTTCACATGATGAAGTCTGATGTGGATTTTTACGCCTATAAAACAGTGGCAGAAATCCATGGCTAACAACATGAGGAATTGGTCCTGTCAATAGGCGAATTCCACGTCTGCAAGTTCTGATGCATTTCTGTGCAGATCTGCGTGAACAAGTGACATGGACAAGCACATTGAGGGATACCTGCTATAACATTGTATACTTGCTGCAGGCTGCCCATCGCCATCTACTAACTTAGCCTGTATGCGTATATAATATGCGCTAAGATAGAACATTCTGCGATTTTTTTGTTCAATTAATTTTGCGCTATTCATGAAAGCGGAACATAGCCACCTACGGGAGATTGGTGCAAGATGCACACACGGAATACACAGTACCAACAGTTGTGTGAGTCCAGCCTATATCAGAGGGAGGGCTACCTTATATTTTGCATGCATAGTACAATTTTAGAATTGTATCCATTCTAAGATTTTGATATTTTCAAAACAAAAAAAGTACATGTTCAACTTTAATACAAAATATTCAGATGTATCAATAGACCCACACTGGTCTCCTTTCTTTCTTTTCCAATACATTCTCCTATTTAACTTGTTGAGACAGCCTGAATGACAGTTAACTATATCAGTCAACCAATCCATGTCTCTAAAGTTGGCCATAAACACAAGACATCCGTTGGGAGATTATTATCTTACTCAACTCGACATGTACTGTATGCTTAGAATGGTCAAGCATGCATGTTTAAAGGGGATAAGCAGCTGTCAGACACCACTTATCAGTAGTAGAACAAAGGTTTATACAAGAATTCACAAAACAGCCGGGTTGCTGCCTTACACATTACAGTATTGGCAGTAGAAATGTACGAAACTGAAAATGTGCAACAGCAATGACTACAGCAAGCCTATAGCCTGTGGACTCTGCAGTCAATCTGGAGCTTATGTTATTAACACAGTCTGAAATATCTTAAAAAGAAAGATAAGCATTGTCAGTTATATATGTGATGAGATTACAGAAAAAGCAGAGAACCCTATGAAATTCCCAATTGCATCAGAGATCTGGTCTAAGTCAATCAATTCACTCAGTCTAAAAGAACCATAGAGAGCATTGAGTGTATGAAACACAAGACTAAAGGTCTACAGCAACTTCATAGAAGATCTAGAGCTAGTTCGAGATGCAAAGATTTCTGCTGACCTGACAGTAGTATATAGTAGAAGAAGACTACTATGCAAAACTTCAACTTTTTCTCTCACCATTGATGAGTAGTAGTAGACTATATCAGGATACTATCAGTGACCTGCAAACTAGTAATTCCCAGTACAACCAGTGCAGTCTGTGGTAGACAGGTGATGGGGCTTATTCACTGCATACTCTCCATAGTAGCTGCTAATGTAAGGAGGCTGGAGCTGTCCATCAGTAGTCAAGTCCTGGGCAAACACTGTGATAACAAGGTGCCATGTGCTGGGGAAGAGCTAGGACCCAATAATGACCTGCTACATGCTGTCAGCAGGTGACAATGGACAAATCTATGGAGCTAAAGTGCAACATGCAAATCTCTATTGTGTGTCAGCTGTCACACCTGTTCTGTACCAAGCACTGAGTAATATACAGGTATATACATCGCAGCCCTCGAGCATCAGGTTGACCATCATCATCTTTATAAACCTCCGTCTCCAGTGACACATAGAGGAATAATAGAAGAAACATTTACCGATGCTCACAAAGAACAGGATGACCCCCAATCGGCTCATGATGGAGAAACAGCTGAGTCTTCTATGACATGGGGTCAGAACTTAACATCCAGGGTCTGTGCCTCCAGCAGCTCCAGCCGGTGCCAGTCCTCCAGGATGATAGGAGTAGTGGTAGTCAGTCAGTAACTTCGAGTTGTGTAGTACAATGAAATACGAGTCACCTCTGCTGCATCTAAGCAGAGACTGAGCAATGTACTAAGAGCAGGCGAGCACTCTCCTCCTTCTCCTCCCCGCCCCTCCAAGCACTCAACTACTCTACTCTGCCAGCTCTGCTGCTCTGTGCTCATACAGGAGATTTTTTGTTCTTTATATCGAACACACATAGACTGTGATCTGGTTGTTTTTTTGAAGTGAAGATGCTCCATCAAACCGGAAGAAATTGCTCTCAAGATGACTTAGCTAGAGCACTAACCATAAGATGATAACACGCTCCAGTACAAATGACCAAAGATGATGCTTAAGTTGGTTTCTTATTCGGAGCTGAAATTGGTTTCTTATTCAGCAGTTTCTATTTCAAAAGTTTTATTGATTTTTTTGGTAAGGAGACTATAACACAATGCAATGTCTCAGCATCATTATTGTTAGAAACAGAGATATACGGCAATTGTTTAAGCAAACAAATAATAGATAACCAAGGTGAAGATTCTAGAAGTGGAGGTCCCAAATAAAACAAAAGGCAGGAAATGCGAGATGAGGCCACATAGAATATGACTTCTTTGTTTCTTTGAATAGAAAGCAAATGGGTAGGAAGGCGCTCAGGCAATGGTCAATATGAAAAAAAAAAAAGATGCAAAATAAAACCACAGGAACTGACCACTAGCAAGTGAAGAGCTGCAGACCCCAGTAAATCACCGGACACTCTAGAAGGGTGCCCAGGAAGCAAAGCGCATTAACTATGCACGCCAAATTCAACTATGGGGACACAACATGGATTGGAGTCTGCGCTCCTTTAGTTGCTCTAGGTAAAAAAACAACTGGTGCAAAAACAAAAGTGCTTACTTGAGGAGGGATCTCCTGGTGTGGAGACCCCTCAATACTGTATTAGGCCTGTAGATATTGTACCTCCGGGTGGATTTTCTGCCAGGCTAGGAGTCCTATTATGTAAAGGTATCCATGAAAGGTCCTGCCTGGCAGAAAATCCACCTGGAGGTACAATATCTACAGGCTTAATACAGTATTGAGGGGTCTCCATACCAGAAGATCCCTCCTCAAGTAAGCACTTTTGTTATTGCACCAGGTGTTTTTTTACCTAGAGGAACTAAAGGAGCACAGACTCCAATCTTTGTTGTGTCCCCATAGTTGAATTTGGCACATAATTTGGGGTACATAGTTATAGCACTTGTTTCTTTGAATATGATCATAAATCGTGAATATGATGTTAGACAATGTAGCAAGGGACTAGTTCAAGGATAACATATAACCAGAGATAAGCGAGTATACTCGCTAAAGGCAATTGCTCGAGCGACCATTGCCTTTAGCGAGTATCTCCCCCGCTCGAGACAGAAGGTTCCGGTGTCGGCGTGGGGGAGCGGTGAGTAGCGGCTGTCAGCAGGAGGGAGCGGGGGAGAGAGAGAGAAATCTCCCCTCCGTTCCGCCCCACTCTCCCCCGCAGCTCCGTGCCCGCTGCCGGCACCCGAACCTTCCGTCTCGAACGGGGGAGATACTCGCTAAAGGCAATGCTCGCTCGAGCAATAGCCATTAGCGAGTATACTCGCTCATCTATATATATAACCAATAAACATTAGGTAGCAAGAACTAAACAAAAGAAAAAAGATGGAGCAGAGTAGTAAACAGTAGAAGGACAGTAGGAAGGATGGGGAGAGGAATAGGGGGAAAATGATGGATGTGGGTATGGGCAAGAGAGCGAAAGGACCTAGGCGAGCCTAGAAGAAGGTGGTCAGGGCTGGAGAGAGAAGAGAGATGATGGTGAACATAACACTGGTCTACATCAAATTTGCTGACTGCATGATATTTTATTTTTGTAGATTTCTATGTTTGTACAGTAATTCAAATACCATATTAGTTTATTCCAACCAGGTCCATTTTTCCCAGAAATTGCTGCTATTGTTTTTTTAAACAGACTATTAATTAATTATGTGTCTATTGAACATATATGATAGATCTATATGATTGACATATGAAATAAATGAGATACAATCTGTAGAGTGAATCAAAGAGATATCAATGATTGATCCTTTTAAACGAGATTATATAAACAGAGAGCTAGAACTGAAGTATAATTACTTCAGTAGACCATTAACGTCCATTTAATTCAATAGGTAGCTATTCTTTTGAAAGAAGGTGTGAGGCAAGAAGACTATAAACTGGAAAATATAAATTGTCCTACGAAGTAGAAGCCTGTAGATTTAAGTTATAGCCCGCATTGAGTGTCTACAAGAAAGAGATCATCATTGTGCCAAGAAGAACTCAGAGGTAAATGCTAGAAGAAGAACTCAGAGGTAAATGCTATGCAACACTTTTCACTTTACATGACTAAGTAACATTTGATTGATTAGACTAGATACCATATACTTTGTTTTATAGTTGTAGGCTCCTTGTTTTTTGCGCCTTTGGGATAGGCGCGCGAAGACTGCACATTCGACAAGGAAAGAGTTGCCTGTTTGGGAAAAATACGAGATTGGGGACAAACGTATCAAGAACGAACCACTGGTTGATCTTAATAAAGTGCTGCTCCCCCAACTCCATATAAAATTGGGACTGATTAAACAGTTTGTTAAGGCTTTGGATAAAGATAGCGAGGTTCTACATTTCCTGCTCTTTCGCACAAGTTGAAAGCTGGTATATTTAATGGTCTTCAAATTAGGAATCTATACAAAGACAGAATTTGTGAACACCATGAAAAGCATAGAAAGAAATGCTTGGTCTGCGCTTTCTAACATCATGACAAACTTTCTTGACAATTGCAGGCCAACAATTATGTACTCCTAGTTCAAACTTTGATGGCTTCCTTTTATGGACTGGGACCAAACATGAGTGTTAAGATACATTTTCTTCACAGTCATCTAAACTACTTGCTGCCTAATCTTGGAGCTCTGTGTGAAGAGCAAGGAGAAAGCTTCCACCAGGACATGTGGAACAGAAACATGATGGCAGACTACTGCTGGTGTTTGCAGAGTGACAACCCTGATCATATCTATTCCAGAAAATAAAATAAAAAATTGTGCCAAACAATTAAGGTGCATTTAGACTGAAAGATGATCGCTCAAATGACAGTTTGAGTGGCAGTTTTGAGCGATCATTTTTGCATAACTCTTAAGTAGCTAATTAGCTACTTAAAGTGTTAAGTGCAGGCGGAGTGGGACACCACTGATAACTGTGAGAAAAGCAGCCGTTCTGTGTATGCAAACGGCTGCTTTGTTCTCACAATTATCAGCAGTTTCTCGCTGAGCTTATAGCTCAGAGAAACAGCAGGAGCGCTGACAGCTCCTTTGCTCTCAGGGTTTTCAACTAGTATCCCACTGGGAAGTCCCAGCAGGATACCAGCTGAAAGAATGCTATCAGCGCCACCCGCTGAGAAAAGAGTCATAGCTGATTTCTAGCTTAGTACACGATGGCAGCGCGTTTGGACACAACGATTATCGCTCAAAAGATGGCTTTTAAGCAAATTTTGAGTGATAATTTTTGTGTCTAAAGGGGGCTTTAGTTATTTACAGAACCATCGTTCTTTTCTTAATTTACAAACTTATCTTTTTGTACTAACTAGACCGATATGTTATTATGTTCTTCACAAGTTTGGTAAGTGCTCAATTTAAATTGAACAATATGTAAAAAACTTCTCTCATTTGTAAAAACAATTTGACCTACGGTGTCATTTTTGACCTCATATTTGGACTCAGCACCTTCAAATTGTATAGGATCAGTACAAATAGTTAGCAAAACCAGCTCTGTGTCACGCATCATAGGAACTTTCGGCACTGGAGGGAATCAAGTTCGCAGTATATTGAGTTGTTGTTGGGATATTCAAAAAAATGATGGGGACATAAGAGGTGATATTCGAGCTATTACCTTTTGAAGAAGACGTAATTTACGCCACCATCTTGTCAAAAGTCATCTACATTCGGCGCACACAAACTAGACTTGGCTCGACACCTCCAAACCTTATGGGACATATCCCTGTTCAAACTGTGTCACCTGTTCGTTCATACTAAGGAGTAAGTCTTTCAAAAGTGTATCAACCAACATGGTTTCTTCAAATCAGGATTTCATTAACTGCCGGATCTCCAACATTGTGTATCTTGCCACATGCTCTTGCCCCCGCAATTATGTGAGGAAAACCATTCAGCAGTTCCGCAGAAGAATAATGGCACATGTTGGAAACATTAGAAGACATAAACCTACACCGTTGGCCGATCATATGTGGTCAATACATGGGGGGAACCCCGAACAGCTAAAATTTCAGGGGATTAAACTCCTGAGGACACATAATAGGAGAGGCGATGTAGGTAAGCGCCTATTACAGAAAGAGGCATTGTGAATTTACCGCCTTGATTCCCTTGGGACTCAACAAGAATCTCTCATTTAACTGCTCCTTATAGTCTCTCTTTCTTCGGTGTCCTATTTAATTTGGATCATTTACCTCAAACTCTTTGTCTCCAGTGTTCCACAATGAAAAGTCGCCTACTAATGGCATATTTCAGTCTCTTCTCCATGGCTGCCCTCTGCTCAAACCTATATAGGGCCGTCCATATGCTAAATCTTTACTGCTGGTAGCTTGATTTCATGACGCCCCTACCCCCAAGGACCCTACTTCTGATTATTCATATTGATAATATTCTAGTTATTTATTTCAATCTTACAGCCTTGAAACCGTTCGGTTATTAACCATCTAAAGGACCAATCCTTCAGAGACAAGGAGAGTCATTTACTTCCCTATGTAAATCTGCTTAAGTTACCAAATTTGCCTACAATCAGCTATTATCTTAACCCCCTTAACTATTGTCCAAGATAGGGTACCTATACAGCAGTTAAAGTTCTCTATATCCCTGATCCTAAGAGAATTCTTTACTTTAGCCATTCATCTGGCAGAGCACCTGCTTCATGCAATATCTCAGAAGCATATACCTGGTTTTATACTTTTTCTCTTAGGCCCCCAGGGCGAGTGCCTCCCCTTACATAGAGTGGGTACTTTCCTATACCCATTTGGCTGCCTCCTTGGTGGCCCTACCTTACTACTTTTGAGACTCTCTCAGTGGCTCATAGATGGCCATTATTATGCCACAATACAGAATAGCCATTACAGCTTAAATGACTATTCGTATGTTTGCTTATTGAGGATATCCCACATAGAGACTATCATGTGACACTCTTACTGATAGTCAACAAAAAGTTGTGTGTTAGTTTGTCTTTCTCAGCCCTATTTTTTTAATTTATTAATAAAATGTCTTTGTTTAATCTATGCTGTCTATACTGTCAAGGGCTTTAGATTTGGAATTATAGACTGTGATTCTGCCCCAGTGAAAAATTAATTGGGCATAAGAGCTGGCATCAAAACGGGTAAAAGGCAACTATTCACTGATTTGAATAACAGGTGTTCTCAAAGAGTTAATTGGGTTCGGGCCACTGTTCTCACACTGCCAATCGATAGAGGGTGATGCTTTGTATCAAACATAGTTGAATCTATCCTGGCCCAAAGTGCTCCTGGGTATAAAAGCTGGCATCAAAGGGAGCAGATGGATACTTTTTACTGATTTTAATAAGTAACTGGTGTTTTCAAAAAGTGAGTTTCGGCCACTGATCTACAGTAACTGTCAGCATAAGAGGGTGACAAGCCGCAACAAATACAATTGACTTCAGCCTGGCATCAAAGTGTGCTAAAGTCCACTTTTTACTAATTTGAAGAAGTTGTGGGTGTTTTCAACGGATTAAATAACTGAGCAACAGTTCTAACAGTGTCAGCATAAAAAGCGTGTTGGCTGCATCAGAGATCAGCTTTGCCCAAAGTGGTTTGGGGCATATGCTATAAGCTAGCATCAAAGTGGGCAGGTGGGCACTTTTGACTGACTTGAATAGGTAAGTTTTATATGGATAAAGCTGTTTATATTTGAGTCAATCCTCTGTCAAAAAGAGTTACACCTATCCATATTTCTGTGAAAATGGCGAATACCCTAACGGAACCCTCTAGTCTACATGATAAGACAATGGGTTCTGCTAGAAGATGGTTTTTATAGTGGTTGTCAGGTGGAGGGCATTACCATCTCTCAGTGCCCAGTCCCAATCACACATGTACTTAATGTATTCTTTACAAATTGTGGTGCTGGCACATAGCAGTGTGTGAGTTCTGCGCCAGGCAGAGCTTTTGGCAAATTTACAAATGGTTTAAATTTTTTTCCCCTAAAGTGGACATGGCAAGCTTCTATCTTTCCAACACATTTATGGAGCATTACTACAAGGAAGTGTCATTAAAAGGTGTCACTAATAAAATCTAATGAAAGTTAGTTTAAATGTAAAGGCATTTAAAGCATGCGCTACAGCGCCAGGTGTAAATGGCTTTAAAAACGCCAATTACGATCAAGAGTCAATCATGTCAAAAATGTATTCATGCGAATATATGTTGCGTACGGATGAACGTATATACCCATACGCTCGTCTAAAGTCAGCCTTAGGGCTCATGTCCACGGGCAAAATAAGAATTAAAATCCGCAGCGGATTTTAACTCTTCTCCTGCCCGCGGATCCGCATCCCATAGGGATGCATTGACCACCCGCGGGTAGATAAATACCCGCGGATGGTCAATAAAAGGAATTTTAAAAAAAATGGAGCATGAAAAAATCCGGACCATGCTCCATTTTCATGCGGGGCTCCCGCGGGGACGGCTCCCGCGGGCTTCTATTGAAGCCTATGGAAGCCGTCCGGATCTGCGGGAGACAAAAATCAGAGTTTACTCACCCGCTCCGGTTCTTCTCTTCGGCGCCGCGCCATCTTCTCTCAGTCGCGGCCGGATCATTTTGCTTCGGCCCGGCGCATGCGCGGGGCACGTCACCGACGTCATCATGCACATCCGCCGAGCCGAAGAAAGAAGATCCGGCCGCGACGAGAGAAGATGACGCCGCAGCGAAGAGAAGAAACAGAGCGGATGGGAGGTGAGTTTATTCTGATTTATTGTTATTTTCAGCGCTCATGTCCGCGGGGCAGGAGGGACCCGCTGCAGATTCTCCATGGAGAATCTGCAGCGGATCTGATTTTCCCCGTGGACATGAGGCCTTACAGTGCTATAAACTGCAGCAATGCCTGATTAAAGGGAATGGAGCTAGCTGAAGACCCTTGCACAGCCAGGTAGATGGCTGGTATCACCGCTGCGCAGAGAAAAACTTTCAGAGGGACACATTGCTAAACCAATGCTATTGTTCTTCATTCTCAGGATTGGTGGGGGTCTTAGAGGTTGGGCCCCCACAATCATAAAGTAATAGCATATCCAAGCACTTTATTAGACAGAATGACTCTTTAAATGGTTCTTTAAATGGACTACTGACTACAGCTAATGGCATGAAAAATTACTTGTAAGGTCATTCAGTAAGAACATTCTTGCACAATTACGATCATTGTGCATAAATGTCACCAATGAATAAGTCACAGAAAGGAAGTGAGAATTTTTTCACAGAGGAAATATGTCCAATTTTACATCGGCATTTATATAGGCTATACAACAGATCAGCTCTGTCTACAATGAAATGAAGTGTACCACTTTAATATGGATTTTAGATTTATGTGTCACCCCTTCTAGGGAAACAGAATTTCCTATTAGCACTGCACATTGCAATTGCTGAGGGGCAGAGCAGAATTGTGTGTGCTTTGCTGGACACACAGATGGTCGGTCGCCTGCAGAAGCAGCAGCTGCTAAAAGGTTTGTTGTGGTACAGTGCACTTAGTAATAAGATTGGAGTCTCGCAGCTGAAATCACGGCTTCTCTGCCTTTTTCACAAATTAAAATATTGATTTTCACTCTCCCCACTTAGCAGCTTATTTCTTTCCTTTCCTAGAAAATGGAAAGAAAATAGTGTAGGAGAAAGTTACTTACAGCTTTCATTGTGTTATATAACTGCGCAAGTTTTAAAGGTACGGTATTAAGACACCCATCGATCAGAGCGAAGTTGTTGCAGAGGTTTAGCATGCCCTTTTCCCTTTCAGCTTCAATTGACTATTTTGTTGACAGGACATTACATCTCATTGAAAGATATCATTCCCACTGATTCGAATACTATATAATGCTGCACATCTGTTTATGTATCTGAATTGATTATTCAGAGGCAGAAATCTAATGCTTGCTGTATACTGATAGTTAGAGAGTAATCTGGGATCCCAGGCACTAAAGATCACGGATGACAGTAAGGATATACTTGCTTTTAAGTTTGTGTTTTTTCCAAAAAGCTAAGAGTACATACACATCAGAGAAAAATCTTCCGAACCCACCAAATTCAGTGAGACTGTGTCATGTCCAATCAGGACGTGCTGGATCCGAAAACCTGAAAGACTAACGGGCTGTGAACAGACCACAAGTACACACAATAGTGGTAAACAATTGGGAAAATAGATGCCAGGGAAACACTATCCCTATAAACCCTTTACCCAGGAAAGAGACCTGCCAATACGCAGATAATCTGCCCTAACAATGGCAAACCTGACCATGTGCCTAGTCCACTAGCAGACCCTACATGTGAGAGGAGACAAACCACAGAGAAGGAGATATCAGCAATAGTAACTGCAATACTTAGCTCAGTGGAGTATCATGAAAACAGGAGATCCAGTACCAACCTCTAACTTCCACCACAGTCAGAGGGAGACTGAATTAAACAGCAACGAGCTAAGTGCAAGGCCTGGTTAAGTAGACCTCCCAAAGTACCCACAGGTGAAACCAAGCAAGTCTCACCTAAAACCACTCCTAGAAGATTCAGAAGATGAACAGAATCAAATACAAGACCTGAACCAGATTACTAGAAAGGAACAGATCCCACAATCGCCGCAACAAACGGCAAAAATATCATATGTGTATGCAAACCTTTTGACTCTCCATCAACAGATGAAATCAGGGCAAGAGAATCAGGCTTCTTGAAAAACACTGAATCCTTTTGTTCTCCCTACAGTTGAGCTGCTGCTAGAGGTGTCTGGCAGCCACTTAAAGGGGTTCTCCAAGGTTAGAAAAAACATGATTGCTTTCTTCCAAACAGCCTCAATAAAGTGAAGGGGAGCTGATCTGCAATACCAGATACAACCCACATATAAGGATGGCATTGTTTTTGGAATAAGGCAGCCATGTTTTTCTAACCCTGGACAACCATTTAATACTCACTGCTCATGGAAAAAACATGAACATTTGGGTGAATTGAGCATTTGACCGATAGCAATTGAAGGTGTATGGGTACCTTTAGCATAGGAATATTTGCAGCATTATCCACTGACAAGTTATGAACAGAAAGTTATGAAGCAATCTAAAACAAGTCTATGTCGATCACACAACTGATGTACAAATGGCCCCAACAAGCTAATAAATAATTTACTGTATAAATTAAGCTAAATCATCTCATGTTTTAAGAAATCAATGTACAACCAGTGAAAATATGTATTAAGAGTAAGCTTTTCAATTCTATTTAACTTTCCTATCAGCCAAATATCAAATGCACGGAGAGAAGAGAATTCAGGTGGAAAACAAGATCCAGAAATTACAAGGAGAGTGAAATGTGCATTTACTTTGTAATATAGTACACAAACCACTGCAATGATGTAAAATGTTCTTTTACCTTGTACTCATTGGGGCAGGTATGTACTTACACCATAGCACACTAATAAGATATTTAACATTGCATGACTAGCTAGTATTGTCATAAAAAGCTATGAAACAGGTTCATCTATTTGCTTTTTCATATCTGCTCAAACGTTGTGTGTGCAAACAATTTAGTAATGACCAAAATATCTTCAGTGTTTCTGGAGACTATGAACTGAATTGTGCGAACCCACAGAAAAGAACCACTGTTCTGAATCAGTAACACTGTGGTCTGTCATTAACAGCCTTCATCTTATTCAATGATCTGAAAACCAATAGAATTACTCTGTGCTTTTCTCTAAGCTGAACTCGTTTGAATTTGCTCCACGATTCCTTATAATAAAAAAAGTTAATTAATCCAATAAGTAAGGTTTGTTCTTTCTGTTGAACATAGTATACAACATTGTATATATATATATACACACACACACACACACACACATATATATATATATATATTATATATATGTGTGTGTATATATATATATATATATATATATATATATATATGTATATATATCTACACACACATACATTACTGCAGCTTGTGTATTTCTCTATGGAGTGTTGTATGTGACTTCCCATTGGCTACACAAGTCAGGTAGTAGATCTGGAGGACTAGAGATCATAGAGAGCTGCAAGCTGGAGAGAAATTCCAGTGGTACTGAGTCTTAAAAGAGACTGTATTACTGGGAGAGAGCGCAGCCAAAGAAGTGAGGAGTCGGCTTGGGGAGCTGTCTGAGACATGTCCTGGAGAATCTTTGCCTGTTAGAGAGGGACAGTGGCTCAAGAAAGAAGACAGTGTTTGAAAAGCACAGCTCTAATACCCACTATAACCAATGTCGCTGAGAGAACAAAGCTGCAGGGACTACAGCTAGAGAGACTGCTACAATGAATTTACATTGTAATGCAGCTCTGTGAATTAGGCTACCTCCAACAGATGTCCAAAGGCGCATCACCTACATTACGGTACCAAACATGTTACAGAGATGTAAGTGAGGCGGGTCCTTAGAAAAAAGCCTGATGTGTGCACATGGGTAGTGACTTAAAAACAGGTCTGCCAGTAAAAATACGTGAACTCGCTACAGGCAATCATAACAGTGATTCCAAAGCCGGGTAAAGACCCGTTACAATGCGGAAGTTATCGACCAATTCCCTTTTAAATGTGGACATAAAAATTTTTGCTAAAACCATCGCTACCCGATTACAACCCCTCGTGCCAGGGCTGATACATGGAGACCAGGTGGGGTTTGTCTCAGGCCGTGAGGCATGAGACAATACCATGCGGACAATATCTTTGATTGGAAGAGCCCAACAAGAAGGAACACCTCTATGCCTTCTATCTGTGGATGCCGAAAAGGCGTTTGATAGAGTGGAATGGGGCTTCGTAGAAGCCACACTTCAAAAAATAGGACTTGGGCCTAGGCTGCGGAACTGTATCATGGCACTATATAGAGGTCCCACGACACAGATCCGGGTCAACGGCAGGCTCTCACCTCCGGTAAACATCCACAATGGCACGAGACAGGGTTGCCCCCTTTCACCCACTCTTTATGTCCTAGTAATGGAGTCCCTCACAAACGCAATAAGAAGAAATCCAGATATCAAAGGCTTTCCTGCCCCACGCACTGAACACAAACTAGCATCATTTGCAGATGACCTACTCATTTATCTGACTAACCCCCAAACTAGTCTCCCAGTCATACTACAAGAATTCAAAAGATATAGTCGACTGAGCAATTTTACAATAAACATCAACAAGTCCAAAATCCGAAATATAAATCTACCCCCCTCGGAAGTCGCCCTCCTAAAATCCCGATTCACACTGAAATGGAAAGACGATCACATCAGGTACTTGGGTGTTAATATCTCCTCCAAGCTGGATAACCTGTTCGATATCAATCACAAACCCCTGTGCTTGATGCTAGAGAAGGACCTAGAGAGGTGGCGACCCCTGACCTTATCGTGGTTCGGCAGGATCAACACACTAAAAATGAACGCCCTTCCTAGATTCCTTTACTTGTTCCAGACCTTACCGATCCAGATCCCCAAAATCATTTTCACAAGACTCAGAAGAGCATTGGTGAAATTTGTGTGGAATGGAGCAAGGCCCAGACTGAGCTATAAAATATTAACCCAAAAAAAAGAAACGGGAGGAGTAGGTCTCCCAGACCTCGCAAAGTACCATAGGGCGGTAATAAGCAAGTGTGTACTTGACCTAATGCTCAGGAGAAAGACCAAGCGGTGGGTTGAGCTTGAACAGGATTCAGCTCCTTTCAAGGGCGGTCTTGGGCGCCGTGGGATCACGGTCTCCCCGCTCCTAGAGACTATCCTGAAACAATGGGATGGTTTTGCAGCAAAAACAGGCCTGATATCTATACCCGGCCCATGGACACCTCTAGTAGGTAACCCGGAATTTCCGCTGGGTGCGCGAGGCCTACCCCTACTAGATAGGTAAGAGACATCTGTCCCTAGAATGAAGGATGTAACGACAACAGGGGGAATCATGCCACTAGAGGCACTACTGGGGGAGGGGAGACAGAAGGCCGGTGCGTGGTTCCAATACCTACAGCTAAACCACTTCATTCGGGCACAGGGCCAGGTCTCGGAGGTGTTGCGCCAGCCCACCCCCTTCGAGGAGATGTGTGATACGTCCCCTGAATGGAAGGAGAGATCTCCACGGTCTATGGCATGTTGGTAGCCTTGGATGCACCAGACGGTGGGATAGGTTACAGGGGAAGATGAGAGGAGGAGCTGGGCAAGCGCCTCGAGGATAGCGACTGGGCCAAATCCTTTATCATGACCCACAAGATGTCTGTCTCAGGCAGGCATCACGAACTGAACTACAAAATCTTGTCTAGGTGGTATCGCACTCCGGCACGCCTGGCCAACATGTACCACAATATTAGCAGCAACTGTTGGAGATGCCTCAATGGCCTAGGGTCGATGATCCACATCTGGTGGTCCTGCCCTCTGGTGTCTCCTCTGTGGAGGGAGGTAAATGCCTTATACAATGCCCTGTCCACGATGGAGATCTCATTTACACCAGAGATGGCTCTCCTCTCCATTATTCCAGGCCCCGATGCCTTGATCGAGAAGGGAACCTTCAAATTTTTTCTCCTGGCAATGAGACAGGTGATACTGCAAAAATGGAACATAACGGAGACTCCCACACGCTTAATGTGGGCAAAAGCCATGGACGACATTAAATATATGGAAGAACTAAGGGCCAGGGATGACGCGAAATTTTCCATTTACTATGCTACATGGGCGATATGGATAAGCTTTCATTCCTCGGACAGATTCAATAAATGCTTAATTAGCGGAGTGGTGCCGACCCGAATATAACTACTATGGGACACTGCCCCAGACAGTACCCAATAGTGGGTGGCTGCTGCCGAGCTGACCAGACCCCCCTCTAACCTCTCCTCCCAGAGCCTCTAGCGGCTCCTCTCTCCCTCTCCCCCTAGA
The DNA here is from genome assembly GCF_035609145.1 of Eleutherodactylus coqui. Classification (NCBI taxonomy): domain Eukaryota; kingdom Metazoa; phylum Chordata; class Amphibia; order Anura; family Eleutherodactylidae; genus Eleutherodactylus; species Eleutherodactylus coqui. The sequence continues at coordinate 114,054,082 of NC_089838.1, forward strand.
TATCTCCCCCCTTCTCCCCATTCTTATATTCCTCTCACTCACCCCCTTTTCTCTTTCTCTTTCCTTATTAGCAAAACCGAAGATGTGAAGTAATAGTAGTATCAACAAGACCTAAGCTACAGGAGTGGGGGAGAACCCCCTATCTCCCTTGCGCATCTGAGGCACAAACAAACCTTTAATGTTTAGTTATAATTATAAGTGTTAACAAAAGTTTATGAAACTTGCCAAAAGCAATTGACTTGAGACTCATTCTAAAACATAGTCTATTTCAGGGGGGGTTTTTTTGTTTTTTTTTCATATCAACATACATGTCTATGTTTAAGTAAATAGTAAGTAATTAGTATGCTATTGACAAACGTTACAAGAGTTACGCAGGAGTGTCTTTACAGTTAAAATAAGCTACCTCAAGAAAAGCGAAAACGTAATCTGAAAAATGACGACAGATACTTTGTACGTCAACACTGTTTATTTGATATCTGGTTTCACTAAATCGCATTTACTGTATTTCACTGACAGACTAAATAAAAACTTTTTGAACATAAAAATACGTGAACTCAAGCCGACACCTGACCTAAGGAGCTTAATTCATCTGCTAGTTGTGGACAAGTTATTGGACAACACTTGAATTAACTTCGGACTGTGTGCGGGCGATCACCATTGTTGAGTTGAAACGTTCGGTGGTACTACCATGTGTTTTATAGTTGAAGTATGTTGCTGATTTTTGTGATTTATAAAAGATTGTTACCATACCTTACTGACTTTAAGCATATTTTTAGTTAGAGTCAGCTAGATTGTCTAACATTTCTGAATAACAGCATATATAGCTCATTCATTAGCAGAAGATTCTACTGCAAACTTAATCTCTAAGTTTATTTATTAAAATAAAAATATATATATTTTTGTAAGCCTGGTGTCTGCATTGTACCTTGATTTTAGTGACGCCTGCCCCTACCATGACAATAAGAAAAAATAACGACAGTGTGAATGTCCTTCAGAGGTCCTATATGACGTCATGGGGTACATAGATGTTAAAAAATCTATACAAAAATAAGTATAGAATAAAATAAAAATATATATTTTTTAAAACACACACAACCGTCCCCCCAACCTAAATTAAGTTATATATCAAAACCTAATTATTGCGTGTGTGACGCCGTTTAGAAATAATTCTTGGTATTATATACAGAAAGACGTCAATCGCTTGGGGAGGCTGAAAATAGATTAATATAAATTAACATCGCCACTACATATGGGAAAGGAGGTAGGCAGAAATAAAGGAGTCATAAAACTAGACTTTGGTGTGTTGAAAGTTCTAGTTCTAAGTCCAGGGAGAAAATACAGGATGAAATCAATGCAGCGATCACCTTTCGAAAAAAATGTTTAGTTTACTTTTTTTTTTCTCGCCGTTTAGTTTCATTGTTGATTCCAGCTGAATTGGTATAGTCAGAAACTAATGAGCTGTACCAAGTTTTGTGTTTTTGATTTTTTTCGGCTGGAGCTTATTATGTGTACATGTATGTATATATGTACGTATGCATATATGTATAGTATTGTACTTATGATCTATAAGTTGTTGTAATGTTTCAAACATGTGAAAAAATTTTATAAAAAGAGTTTAAAAAAAAAAAACAACCTAAACAAAATGGGGAACTCATTCATATACTTTATTTTAGCATTAATGTATTAATCGTAAAAATAGAGAACTGTAAATTTTCACCTTTTGAACACCTTACTCCTAATAAAACAAAAAAATGGAAAAGAATTTCAGTGAAGAAAGGCATTAAAAAACAGCCCTATATGTCACAAAAAGCATTGTAAAATAATGCTGGTAGCACAAGAACAAAATAGGGAAGTTAAATTACCACATATATAAAATTGCTTTAAAAAAGTGACTGATCCTTTAGGAGCTAAACATCCTGGTCATTAAGGGGTTAAAGGGACAGATCCATCCGAAAGGGATATTTTTTAACTTAATATTTATGAAAAACAATTTTTTGTTTAGAATTTTGGCCTGTTTTTTTTTTTTATTTCAGCAGTACCATACAAGTAAAAATTAAATAGAAAATATTATAAGCCGTCAGCTCAAAAACTTAAAACTCCTAAATGGCAAGGCAAGCTAATATTAGTTAACAACCTGAGAGGTAATAATTTCGTAAAATAGTAGATGGAAGATTGGACTGACAGAATGACAGCTCTATTGTTCTTTTGATAGGCAAACATGGCCTAGCCAGGCAAGAGCAAGACAAGTAGAAAAATGAAGGAGAAAAAGTATAGAATATACTGCACAGTGTAGATTTTGTTTTTTAAAGGGCTATTTCAGTGATTTTTTAAAAATTCATTCATTATGTAGTTATCCCCCCAGTACATATAAGGGAGCTAGTGTTACCTTGATTAGTTATTTCTTTCTATCTGAAAATGCTGGCCTCTTTTTCCTTTGATGGTTATGTAATCTAAATTATCACTAGCTCAGATCTACTTAGGGTTCATTTTCTAGTCAGTTTCTCAGTTGGTGTGATGCTGTTACATACACCTACCACACAAACTGCAAGAGAGGGGGGGAAGACACTGCTATCACAGTTACTGATGATGATCACACAGCAGATAAAGATGTCAGCGAAACAGGCAATCTCATGTTTAGGAATAGCTTTAGGCTACTGTCACCACCAAAATACTGTTCCCCAAATAGGCAAAAGTGTAGGGCTAAGCCCGTCCACCATCCTGAATGTCTGGGAATTTGTTTTGTGCTCTACAGGAGCATATGAAAGACAGTAAGCCCAGCAGTGAGTCAGCAAGAGAAACCAGCAGCAGAGGCATGCTGTTGAAGTTCTGGAAACCATTGTCTATAGAGCAGTATTGTCCCCCAATCTGGTGGAGTACCACAAGAGTAATGCCAAAAGGGCTCTGAAGATTGGAGGCTGAAAGACTGTGAAAGGGTCTGACAACCTGGGGCTGAAAATAACAGCAAGCCACGTGGAAGAAGAGGGCTTGGTCCCTGCAGAGGACTCAGTTTCTGAAGAAGCAGAAAATGCCATGGACTAGAGATGGCAATAGAGTGGCTAAAGATGTAAGATCAGTTCAGCAAGATGTTAGTGTGCAGACTATAAGGGACTATGACAGATGAGTACAGACTAGGGGAGTACCTCATTATACTGTGAGAGTTTGACATTTATTGTTAATATGGGATGTAATGTGTAAAACGATGTGACAGGGGGCAAAGCACTTGAGTACAATGATAAGATTGAGTACTACGAGAACAGTAGTTAGTCATGTTTGATGTTCGAAGTGCCTTGACCGCTGAGATGTTCCCCTTATATGTTCATGTGGATAGATATGTTATGTGTGGCTTTTGGTTAAAAATAGGTAACATTTAAAGTCCCAATGTCCTCCTATGGAGCATAGCCAGTTAACCACTTTTTTCTGTAAAGTTTATTTTGTTCAAAGAAAATCGTGCTGCTTCTGCCTCTGCCTGTCACAGCCGTGCCATAACTCAAACCACCTACCTGCTTCACTACTTGAACACATAGCTGCTGCATTTCCACTCCAAATATCTGCACTAAAATCTGCAATGGAATATGTTGCAAATTTAGCCCCGATACTTTACTGGTTACATTGAAATGAAGGAAACCCTCTGTGAATTTTCTTCAACACGTATAGCATATTACAAATTTGAAAATTCGCAACATGACTGAAATCAGATGGGGAATTTTTCCGCTGTTAGTGAATAGGGTTTCTTAAAACACCATTAACTAACACTGTATTGTACATAGTTGCGGAATTTTGGGCGGAAGAATATCTGAAATTGGACTTATACACTTGTGATAGTATGTGCTCGATCAACTGTATAAGGGTTAGATCAAGGGCGGCTTCACATGACTGTATGCACAAAAACACTCATTGCAGCATATGTGCGCATGAACAAGGTTAAAGAGGTAGATTAGGCGCATGTCTGCTCTTATTATTGTATTCATACGCACACGCATGGTCGGTTCACGGATGTGTGCGACACAGGCTGATGAGGTCCAGATGTGTAGTTTTCCCTGCATTTTCAGCTGGAAATTAACCTACCCCCCTGTGTATTTGCGCACCTCCAATAGACTTCTATGAAGGCCTTTGCAGCACAAAATGCAGGAAAATAGAGTAGGTCCCACTTTATTCTGTTTGCACAAAATGCGCATACAAAACACTTTCATCAGGACCAACCCATTGAAATAAATGGGTTCTATTCTCTGGGTTTTACATGCGCAGATTTTTCATGCACAAATACCCTCACAAACACGGTCGTGTGAAGAAGCCCTAATTCACAGAAAACTTTGAATTCAGTTGAAGTGTCACAGTCAATGTACTTACTATATATACAAAAATATGGTATATAATTTTTATTCTGTGTAGCTTATTCCATTCACCCATTCATTCAGTCAATCCACTGACTATACTGTGTTCAGAAATGTGAACAGTGACTGACAGTGGTGGTGCAGTGCCAGAATGAAATGCCGACCAATGCAGGGGAGACCACAGGTAATCAAGATGGGTGTCATGGGTGGCTCTGCGATCTCTCCCGACAATGGTGGCTAATGACCCAGCTCGGACGCGCGCAGTGGAACAGGAGCCAATAACTACAGAAATTTGGTTTAATGGTGTTCTCACGTGACGCCAGTACCTTTAGGGTGTGAAGCTCAGCAGATGATCATGAAATAACTGATACAAGTCCACCCTAGCTTTGTTGCAAACCAAAGGTACATGGTTTACTAAGCAATTCGTCCAACAAGCAGAATTCGTACAGTTCACAGAAATGCAGGTTCCAGCTTTGCATTCAAATAACATTGGTTTAAGCATACAAATATACCAACAAATTTATCTTCAATGTTCTCTCTCTCTCTTTTATGCTATTTGTTGATGGTTACTCAAGACAGAATCCCATCAGTCCAGGTTATCTGAGGGTCGCTTCCAAAAGTTTGCTTTGCAGATATAAGAAATTGGGTCACTTGTATTTTCCCTAACTTTTGCTTTAGAAGGGGATTGTACAACTCACTGTTATGTAGAAAGATCCTAGCTTTTCCTCCTCCACACTGCACTTGTCTTCCCACTTTCTACTCAGAACAAAGTGGAATCCTGCAGCTCTGCTGAACATCTCCTCACATGTCCACCTCACATGTCCACCTCCGACGATTACCCCCTAACGACTCCTCCATCACTTCCTCTCTCTTCTCCCGCACTTTCTCTAAACTCCTCCTTCACATCCTGCCTCGCCCTGCTTACTCTTTCCCAGACTTGCATTTTCCCCTCCCCCCCTCTACCAATTAGGGATTTTTTTATGAAAGCGTCCAATCTAGAAGCAGTGTTGCCGGGCAGAATAGGCTATGCCCATGAAAAAAGTGGAAAGACAGGGTCTCTCTCATGTACGACACCTGTCATGTCTCTGGAGGAGTACATAACCAGGTTTTTAAGGACCTGCGATTGACTATCCTCTAGAACCGCCTGGGCCACTAAAGTGGATTTTTGCTTTAATATTCCAAAATTGCCCAAATGTTAATGAGACGACAGGAAAAAAGAGATGAGATTATCAGATGTGATTTCAATAGGAAGGGTGTTATTTCGAGATGTCCTTTTTTCAGCGCGTGAAAAAGTCTACACAAGAATCAAATACATTGATCTTTGAGGCGACTTCAGCTGCTGCATCATGTTAATAGCCTGTATGACTTTCATTTTTCCTTCTGTGCAAGAGGTATGGAGCTGTTAGTCACACTGCACATGTGTGTAGTTTTTCATCTGTGAGAAGAAATATATTATCTTTACTATACAGTGCATGTCTTTTACAGAACCTCTGTAGCTGAAACTAGTGTAATCTCATTAAAAACACATTTCTTTGTATTTTAAGTGTAGACTACTCTTTGTTGACCGTTCCATAATATATTAGGGCTCATTCACACAAGCGTTTTTTTGCACACACATACACTACCGTTCAAAAGTTTGGGGTCACCCAAACAATTTTGTGTTTTCCATGAAAAGTCACACTTATTCACCACCATGCGTTGTGAAATGAATAGAAAATACAGTCAAGACATTGACAAGGTTAGAAATAATGATTTGTATTTGAAATAACATTGTTTTTACATCAAACTTTGCTTTCGTCAAAGAATCCTCCTTTTGCAGCAATTACAGCATTGCACACCTTTGTCATTCTAGCTGTTAATTTGTTGAGGTAAGCTTGAGAAATTGCACCCCACACTTCTAGAAGCATCTCCCACAAGTTGGATTGGTTGGATGGGCACTTCTGGCGTACCATACGGTCAAGCTGCTCCCACAACAGCTCAATGGGGTTCAGATCTGGTGACTGCGCTGGCCACTCCATTACCGATAGAATACCAGCTGCCTGCTTCTGCTGTAAATAGTTCTTGCACAATTTGGAGGTGTGTTTAGGGTCATTGTCCTGTTGTAGGATGAAATTGGTTCCAATCAAGCGCTGTCCACTGGGTATGGCATGGCGTTGCAAAATGGAGTGATAGCCTTCCTTATTCAGAATCCCTTTTACCCTGTACAAATCTCCCACCTTACCAGCACCAAAGCAACCCCAGACCATCACATTACCTCCACCATGCTTAACAGATGGCGTCAGGCATTCTTCCAGCATCTTTTCATTTGTTCTGCGTCTCACAAACGTTCTTCTTTGTGATCCAAACACCTCAAACTTGGATTCATCCGTCCACAACACTTTTTTCCAGTCTTCCTCTGTCCAATGTCTGTGTTCTTTTGCCTATCTTAATCTTTTTCTTTTATTGGCCAGTCTCAGATATGGCTTTTTCTTTGCCACTCTGCCCTGAAGCCCAAAATCCCGCAGCCGCCTCTTCACTGTAGATGTTGACACTGGTGTTTTGCGGGTACTATTTAATGAAGATGCCAGTTGGGTACCTGTGAGGCGTCTGTTTCTCAAACTAGAGACTCTAATGTGCTTATCTTCTTGCTTAGTTGTGCAACGCGGCCTCCCACTTCTTTTTCTACTCTGGTTAGAGCCTGTTTGTGCTGTCCTCTGAAGGGAGTAGTACATACCGTTGTAGGAAATCTTCAATTTCTTAGCAATTTCTCGCATGGAATAGCCTTCATTTCTAAGAACAAGAATAGACTGGCGAGTTTCAGATGAAAGTTCTCCACAGGAAGGTCAGTTTTGTAGCTTCTGTAACGAGCTAGACTGTTTTCAGATGTGTGAACATGATTGCACAAGGGTTTTCTAATCATCAATTAGCCTTCTGAGCCAATGAGCAAACACATTGTACCATTAGAACACTGGAGTGATAGTTGCTGGAAATGGGCCTCTATACACCTTTGTAGATATTGCACAAAAAAACTGACATTTGCAGCTAGAATAGTCATTTACCACATTAGCAATGTATAGAGTGCATTTGTTTAAAGTTAGGACTAGTTTAAAGTTATCTTCATTGAAAAGTACAGTGCTTTTCCTTCAAAAATAAGGACATTTCAATGTGACCCCAAACTTTTGAACGGTAGTGTATGTGTGCAAAAAATAGCGCTGCACGGATGTGCAAAAAGTGTGTGAACGAAGCTCTGTGCCCATTGCTTTCAATGGGTCTGCCGCTGCTTACGGCGGCCCAATTAAAAGCAATGGGATGCCGGAAACCCCTGGAATGATTTTCGGAGAAGGGCTTTAAATATAAGCCCTTCTCTAAAAATCATCCGTAGCTTGTAAAAAAATAAAAATTATATATCCTCACCTCTCTGGCGCTGTTGGGGCTCGGCTCGTCTTGCAGCTTGGCTCCCTGACACTGTACTGAAGCTCTTTCAACAGGCGGAGATTTTAAATCCCCGCCTCCTGAAAGGGCTGTGCCTGATTGGCTGAGCGCTCAGCCAATCACAGGCAGCACTTAGCCATTCATTGAATTCAATTATTTGAGGCAAGTGATACTGTTATATATGTGGTATGGGGAGATGATAATCCTAGAGGGAATATTTTTTATAACATGTTGTATTCCCAGAATTATAATTGACTAGGACCTATTTGTGTACTAAATAGACTTTTTAGATAGAATATTTATCAAAAAAGAGGATAAACTCTCTGCTTTCATAAAATGTGTAATCGTTAATAACTACAGAACACTAATCATCATTCACAAATTGTGGCCTTTAACAATGGAGGTGAATTGTTTAAGGCAGAAAATACGAGAAAAATGTTTTTCTACATATACAAGAATATTTTACAACAGGGCTTTAAAGTGCTGCTAAAATAATCTTTAACAATTTGGATCATATACATAGTTATAGGTAGTAGAGCTGAAGGAAGACATATACGAGCCAAATCTATCAACTTTTCTTTCTTTTCAGTTTGGATGCAGTGGCCAAGTGCCCACTCTGATTTGAGGTAAGATGGCGGGGTAAAGAACTTACTTTTGTCACGGGTGGCTCTACTATCCTCTCCTTGTAGACCCAAATGGGCACAGCCGACCACAGGTCCCATAAATAATACATGTGTAAGGAACTGCTCAATACCTGGTTGTCCTCGTGACACCAGTGCCCCTTTCCAATAATCTACATGAATTACTGAGTCTATAGTCAAAGGGAATAGTTTTCCAACAAACCGGAGGCACACGGTTTTCCTCTTTACTTGACAAATCAAAGAAATACAGTTGCAAATCACGGCATTAACAGTCTCAAGTAGGAAATATACAACACACTTCCTCTAAAGATTCTTCCCTAAACATGTTTATATCCAGAAGCCACTCTTCCTTTTCGGTATCCACAGTCTAAGTTATCTGTTGGTTCCTGGCAGAGTTACTCCTGAAAACAATTAGCTAAAAATAAACTCAGGGCTTCCCACTTTTTAGTTAGTCAGTCTCTCTCTCACTTGCACTTGTTACTGGAGTGGCTGTACGAAGGAACCATGCGCACGCCACCGCCAACTCCAGGAAAACAGGATCTGCTCCACACACCCTCCAAAGGAAAGGTACTGCATCACCACAGGAGTAAGCCCAGAACATGGCACATGTAAGCTCCAGAGCTCCTGTCTCCTCACATGGCTTTCCATCTCCATTGCATCTTCAGTCTCTCTCCTCACACCACCTCCTTTCGCATCCTTCTCCGGACTACTCCAACTCCCCTCCTAGCACCTGACACATATGTCACACATCACGCACACAGCAGGCTAGGAAGGCCAATACACATAACCAGCCTAAACAGACACATTGCCAGACAGCAGACATTAACCCTTACATGACCTGTCTTGGTCAAAACACATAACACCACACAGTTTACAACATTGAACAGTACAAAAAGGGACAAACACAATTATACTGACAAAGTCATAAACACCACATAGCAAACAAACGTGCATCGCACAAACACTCAGACTCTGGGCCACTACATAGGGCCAGGCACACACTTGCCAAGAGGCTCAGATGTAGCTCACATTGGACACTACACAGACACCTGTGGTCCACATGAAAAAACAGCAGTGTGCATAGCCCCATAAGCTGTAATGGAACCATGTGCTGCCTGTGAATTAACATGGACAGCACACAGACCCAAATAGGCTAGTATGCTGGAGGCCTTGCTCAGAAGGTTACATCAATGGACTATAAGGGCTCTTACCCACTTGCGTTCTTTTAACGCTGCGACATCGCAGCGTTTTTTTAACGTGTTTGTTAATGGGACTTTCTAATGTTAAAAACACATTGCAAGTTTGTGCTTTGCAATTTTTGTGCGATGCGTTTTTAACATTAGAAACTCCCATTGACAATCACGTTTAAAAAAAGCAGAAATTATCGTAGCTTTAAAAAAATGCAAGTGGGTAGGAGCCCTTAGAGTGCAATCTAGCGTGTTTCCCCCAAAATAAGACACAGTCTTTTATTAATTTTTGCCCCAAAAGAGGCACAGTGTCTTATTTTCAGAGATGTCTTATACTCACCTGGCCCACAGCATGTGGCTCCCTCGCACTGGCCTCCCATGCTGCAGCAGGCTGCAGTGTAATCCTCAGCTTTGACACAGCACTCTCTTTCTGGTGAGGGTGCTTTGAATACCCCATCTCCAGCAAGCGAGTGCTGTGATTGGATCACGAGTGCCGTTGCTCAGCCAATCAGAGCCGGCGCTCGATGAACCAATCACAGCCATTCAGTAATGTCATTCACTGAATGGCTGTGAATGATCAAGCGCCAGCTCTGATTGGCTGAGCCACGGCGATCGTGATCCAATCACAGCACTCGCTTGCTGGAGGCAGGGTATTCAAAGCCTCGTTACCAGAAAGAGAGTGCTGTGTCAATGCTTAGGACACCGCAGCCTGCCGCACTGCCGGAGATCAGTGTGAGGGAGCCAGACGTCATGGGCCAGGTGAGTATTGCTGTTCTTTTTTTTATCATGAACTTAGGGCTCATTTTCGGGGGAGGGCTTATATTACAAACGCCTCCCCACAGAAAATCAGGGTAGGGCTTATTATCAGGGTTAGATTTATTTTTGGGGTAACACAGTACCACTGATTTTCAAAATAAAGGTGCTGTAGTATTGTATGCAGCCCTCAAACTTCTTTGGTTTTGCTGAAAATTTTCACTTTTTGACACATTTATAGTAAATTACTATTGATTTGTGTGATATTTTGTTGAAAAATATGTGAACATTGAAATCGGAGAACTTGTAACAGCAGCACCTACAGGGCAATGACAGAGAGTTCAAAAATGTATCACATTCCCATTACAGGGTTCTTATAGAAATCCTCCCATACGTAAATAATATATACTGTATTAAGCAATTACTAGATATGCACACAGTAGCTAAATGCAAATGTAGAGTAATGTATTTTGCAGGTATATTATTTTGAGCACACATAATCCCAATGACTGTTCATCTTGTATATTGCTCATTTATCTTAATCATAATAAGAGGATGTAATTAAAAATGGGAGATTGGTTGCCTCTTATTAACTTTTTGTTTTCTCATGATAGTCTGTCTGGCAGCCAGTTCCATGAAACAAACACCTGTGCCCTGGGGGGTACAGCTAGAACTTAATTATAAGAGCAACCTATCAATTTCTTCCTGATTAAATTAGGTAAATATGGGAGAACAGAGGCAAACGCAGAGCAAGATAGCAAGTGCTATGGTCTGGACCCAGCATCATATTTCACTTCTCTTATCAGTTGTATTTATATTAGCTGCAACTATAAAGGCTTATATGAATACACCGGCACGTCCACAACGCACCTGCCTCAGCCCGAGCACACACGGCACAAAGCATTTGTTTTCACATGGAATAACCTGGATAAGTGTTTCACAAAACATAGTTTGTCGTTTTAAAATGTGGTTTACCAACATAACCAACGCAAAAATTAGACATTATAGTAGGAGCACTATACAAAGATCACTGACATTGTAAATTAAGAAAATAGCTATCTATTAAAAAAAATACAATGTACACTATATGTATACAATGAGTATATTACTACAAAAGTCATAAGAAAAGGTAGGTTTAATATTCCAGAAAAACAAAAGGATATGATAATATTCTAAAACAATTAAAACTAAGTACAGGAAATGGCGTGCTAGCCATCTAAAAGAAAATATACTATAAGCCTGGATTCATACAGGGCGGATTTGCTGCGGTTTTGCTGCAGATTGCTGTTGCATATCCGCACTGCGGCAAAACTACTGCGTTTGCAGTGCAATGTAGCACAAATGAGTTTTGCAAAAAAGCTGTTCTCACAGGGTGGATTTTTTCCGCACAGCCGCAGTGCGGAAATGCAACTGCGGCGCGGTTTTCAAAGATGCAGCATGTTCATTCTTCTGTCTTTTCCGCAGTGCTTTTTTGTCCATAGACCTCTAAGGATGCAGCAAAATCCGCAGCAAAATCCGCGGCAAAAAGTAAAAACGCAGCGGGAAAAAAACGCTTGCGCATTTTTCCGCAGGAAAATCCGCAAGCCAAGATTAACCTTTGAAGCGGTTTTGCCGCAGAAGCAGTTCTTCTGCGGCACAACTGCAATGGAAAAACCGCAGCAAATCCGCCCTGTGTGAACCCAGCCTTAAACTGTCACATTGCTTAAAGCATACCTAACAGTAATAAAGGAATTATGAATAGGAGAAAACCAATGTGGCTTAATAAATATATAAAGGGAGCAATAAACAAAAATAAAGTGTTTAAATTACTAAAAACAAGAAGGCAGCGAAAATGCACTAAAAACCTATAACGTAAAAAATAAATAATGTTAAAAAAAGCAGATAAAAGCAGCAAAGGTCGAGACAGAGAGACTCATTGCAAAGGAGAGTAAAACTAACCCTAAACTGTTCTTTAATTATATAAAAAATAGTAAAAAGATGAAATACTGAAAGTGTTGGCTTTAATAAATAATGAAGGAAAAATAGTAGAGGTTGATGAGGAGAAAAGCAAATCTATTAAATAGTTTTTTCTCCAGTGCATTCAGAGAGGAAAATGAAATGTCAGATGAGATGCAGAATGATGAAGTAAACTTTCCACTAAATGTCACCAATTTAACCCAGGAAGAAGTGCAGAGCTGCCTTAAAAAGATTAAAATAGGCGAATTGCCAGGTCCCGATGGCATACACCCTCGGGTTCTAAGGGAATTAGGAAATGTGATAGACAGATCATTGCTTCACATATTTAAAGACTCTATTGTGACGGGGTCTGTTCCACTGGATTGGCGCATAGCCAATGTGGTGTCAATATTGAAAAAAGGGATTGAAAAGTGAGCCTTGAGACTTAGGCCAGTAAGTCTTACTTTTATTTTGGGTAAAATGTTTGAAGCGTTTCTAAGAGTTTCAAGGAAAAGAGCTGTATAACTAGATATCAGCTGATTTAAATGGTACATACTCTTATCGAGTCACCATTACTAGTGGGGGACCACAGCGGTCGAAATTGGGCCATACTCTTTTTAATATATTTATTAATGACCTGGTAGAAGGATTGTACGGTAAATATTAATATTTGCAGATGATACAAAACTATGTAAAATAATTAACACAAAAGAGGACAGTAAAAGGTTTCAAATGGATCTGGATTAGTTGGGGGCTCGGGAAGAACAGTAGCAAATGAGGTTTAACACTGAGAAATGTAAAGTTATGCATATAGGCAGGGGAAATTAATGTCACGTTACCCACTAAAGGGAAACAACTGGGCAAACTGGCACCGAAAAGGACTTGGGGATTTTAGTTAACTATAAACCTAACTGGAGCAGCCAGTGTCAGGCAGCTGCTGCCAAAGCTGGCTGCAACTCCAAGGAGTTGATAAAAAAATGTAAATATTAGAAAAAAAAATTCAAAGTTGAGAAAACACCCTTTTCCAGATTTCACGTTAAAAATCTAAACAAAAATTAAGATTTGTATAGTCACCTCTGTAAAGACCCAAAACATCTAAATATTTTTGTAAGAAAAAAAAAATGCAATGCCAGAATGGCAGTTTTGTCATGTTGCCACTAAAAAAAAAAATCGAATCAAAAATTATTTAAAAGTTGTATGTACCCCCATACTACTACCAATACAAACTACAGCTTAACCTGCAACAAAACAAGCCCTTATACAGTCTCAATGACTGACAACTAGAAAAGCTATTGGGTTCAAAATATTGCAATAACAGTTCTCACCATTATCCTTCTGACTCACTGACGTTATTTTTACAGTACCATGAAATAGTGCAGTCTGCAGCACTATTTGATCTGTTGAAAAATACTGAAATCTAATGGAATAGAAACAAACTGAAAGCTTTCCTTTTTTTCAAAACCAATTGAAATCAATTGGGAAAAAACAAAGCTTCTTAATTCTAATTTAATCCTGTTCCTCTGCTCCAAAAACTGAACACAGAGAGGAAGCCTGAGCACAGACTCAACTCAAGTGTGAAGAAGCCTTAATCTATACCATGCCTTCAAAAATAATACACTATGCCCCCTGAAATACATTGTGATACACTGTACACCCACAAGAATTCTAATACATACTGCCCCCAGAAACAACTTAAAAAAAAAACACTGTTCCCCCAAATATAATACATTGTGTCCCCAAGAATTAAATAATACACTGTGCCCTACAAAACAAGTTATAATACATACTGTGGCCTAGTTTAAATAAATTAAACTACACACTGTGCTCCTCAAATAAATTATTATACACGGTGTCTCTTGTAATTATCTTCTTCTCTATCTAGGTCCAGACCGCCATGAAGACTTCCCTTAGCCATGACTATTTTTTAAACACTCTTCTCCCTCTGCCACTATCAACAGTGCCCCTTTCAGTGCCTCAAACACAGTAACAGTTACTACCAGTAAAGTAATACCTCCTTTGTGGCCCCACATAAATTTGGTCCTCCTTTATGGCATCACAGTAATTAAGTTCCCTTTTGTGGTTCTACAAAATTTCATCCTGCTTTGAGATCCTGCCGTACTTTGGTACCCCTAATGTGGCCCCACAGTAATTTTGTCTCCCTAATGTGGCCTAGCAGTAATTTTTTTCTCCCAATGCAGCCCACAGTAATTTTTTCTCATAATGTCACTAAATGAATGACAAATGCATCCAAATATGTGTCCCGGTGAGTATAAGCTCCTTTATTATTTTTTAACACAGGCTGCCTAAAATAAAGTAAGTTGGACAACCCCTTATATTATAGCACTTGAACATAATAAACATTCCATTCTTTTTCATGGACATATAACTCTTCTGGTACTTTAATTTTCAAAGCCAATGACACACGTAATTTGGCAGAAGAATGGAGCCCAGACAAAACATGTGTGTTGAACATCGGCACATCAAATGTGTTGAAGTTAAAGCCGTTTTCTGGGTTCTTTTTTTTAAATTTTACCCCAGAAAAGAGGGCTTTTTCATTCAATGTTTCCGTACACTCTTATTCATGTAAAAACTCGATATTGGGAAGCATTCTAATTTAGAAGATATTTTCCACACAAGACACCCTTTGTGTGAGTTTCATCAAACACTGTAGTTTTGCATTCGGCATTTCCAGAAAAAGGCTGACTCAGAGAACAATACAATGTATTCACTTGGCTTGTAATATTTACTATTTATGTGCAATCATGGATATTTGAGATAAGTGACTTTTACATCAGCAACAACCAGCAGTTGCTTCCTTATGTTGTATAATTCAAGTTCTAGTATGCTTTTAAATATCTTTTTTCATGAGCTGAACATTCAGGACTGTTCACAGAAATCATAGGGCCTGACAGCAAAACTCATATGTATGTGCTCATATTTGTAGTATATCTTATGCTGCCGTCTATAGAGGTCTGTGTTCACATATCTTGTCCTGGATGCATTTGCTATCCAGTCCCAGAGATCCAGCCATATTACTATTAACCCCTTGAGTGACACGCCCAGATGAGCTCCACTGCCCACAGTGATATAGCCCAGAAGATTTACGGGCTATGTTTCACTATGGGACCTGCAGAGCACATTGCCATAAGCTGTGGCATTGTGCTCTGCCTGCACAGTCTCACACAGAGCAGTGCAGGACTTTGAAAATAGAAGCGGGAAGTTTCTGGCAGATCAGCAATATATTCCTGCTTCTTTTTTCAAACTCCTGCACTGCTTTGTTTACAGGTTTTCATGGAGATCATCGGCTTGTCAGATATCAGCTGATGGTCTTTGTGGCAGGGAGAGCTGGTGCTTGGCTGTCGGAGGATAGCCAGGCACCAGCTCTTACACAGCAGAGAATGGAGAAAACCTCTGCTGTGTTAACCCTTTACATGCTGCGGTCTATGTGACTGCAGCATGTAAAGGGCTGTCACCATCAGACCCCCGGAATGTGATCAGGGAGTCCTGATTGGCTCCCTGTGGAAGTCCCCTAAAGGGACAAAAAAATGTTTTTAAAAAGTTTAAAAATTATTTAAAAAAATAAAAACACTTTTCTCCCTTTACTTTGTAAAAAATTAATAACAAAATTACACATGTGGTACCCCTGCATCGTAATGACACAGAGAAGGAAGTTAGAACATTATTTAACCCCTTAATGACGCAGCCCCCTTTTTTTCTTTTCCTCCCCCCATTTAAAAAATCATAACTCCTTTATTTATTCATCAACATAGCTGCATGAGGGCTTGTTTTTTGCGGGGCGAGTTGTATTTTTCAATGGTGCTATTTAAAGTACCATATAATGTACTGAAAAACTTTTACAAAATTCTAAGTGCAGTAAAATGAAAAAATAAAAGGGACATTCCGCCATCTTTCAGTGCGTTGTGTTTCTACGGCACACAAACTGCAACAAAAATGACATGATAACTTTATTCTATGGGTCAGTACGATTACTACGATACCAAAGTTGTATAGGTTTTTTTTTTTGCTGTAGTACTTTTTAGTATTTTTTTTTAATTATTTTCTGCTGCATCTTCTGCGCGCAATAACTTTTTATTTTTCCATCGACATAGTTGAGCGAGGGCTCATTTTTTGCAAAATGTACTGTAGTTTTCGTTAGTACTGTGAGAGAAATTTAGTTTGGTTCATAGATCTTGGTTCATTTTGATGATCCCTTTAAGGCATTCAGAAAGAACACGATGGCCTGGTCATGAACCACGAACAGACTTGAGAAATCTTGTACTTTCCCAAACTGTGGAGACACAATTACACGCCAAATTATCTCAGAAATAGTATCAGGATGTTGCAAGAATTGCTGAGTGTGTAGGGGTTATCCTTTAATTGTGCTGTTTACACGACATCTGCAAATTCCAATGTGTTTACACCAAATATGATATCTTAAGCCTGAGAAAACCATCTTTAAGCCAAAAATGTATATAACCTTATATCTTGCATATGTGACATTTGTATAAACCTTCCCATATCTATATGATAGTTACGCCTTGATTGATTGACAAACCATCTCTCTAATGCCTAAACCACCGGCATCTTATCCTTCCAAGATATAATATCTTCTCTGTGTCTCTCTATTACCGATGCAATATTGTACGGTGATGATTAACACGAACGCAGTGATAGTAAACTCTCTGCGTCGTTAGTCTACACCAAACTAAATAGTTCTATTATGGCAAGGGTGATTACTGGTACACTTTACGAACTCAGTATGTTTTGGTAGAAATAACTGGTATCTTCCAGCTCAAAATATCAGCTCCTGCTGAACTGCTCAGAATTAAAGCAGAGAAACGCGTTGAGCTGTCTTTCTTCCTTCTTTGTTGGAAGTTTGATGACCTTATATTTAGTAAAAGGTCTTACTTAGGTACTGTGAGCATCATTTTACAGGTTAATTCAATATCTAGAGCCCTGTCTAATAGGGCTCAGACCTTTCTAGTCTCTAGATACTTTGTGTCCTAAGCATTTCATCATTTAATAATTAATAGTAATTTAATAATTACTATATATAGACTTTTCTGCCCCTGTGAATATTATGCCACTAGAAAAAATGGAATAAAAAGTGATCAAAAGTTTACATGTTTCTAAAAATTAGATAAATGAACACTAGAGTTCATCCCGCAAAAAACAAGGCCTTCTGGGGCTCTGGCAATGGAAAAAAAAATTAATACGTCTCTTGGAATGTGGC
Source organism: Eleutherodactylus coqui (assembly GCF_035609145.1). Taxonomy (NCBI): domain Eukaryota; kingdom Metazoa; phylum Chordata; class Amphibia; order Anura; family Eleutherodactylidae; genus Eleutherodactylus; species Eleutherodactylus coqui. The sequence goes on from NC_089838.1 coordinate 114,071,573, forward strand.
GAAACAAAAGTAAACCTTTAAGAAAAAAAAAATGTTTTAAATGTACAAAAATAGCAAAACATTTAAAAAAACTGTATAAACTTGGTATCGCCGGAATTGTGCTGACTCAGAGAATAAAGTTATCACATTATTTATTCAGCACACTGAACGCCGTAAAAATGAAATCCAAAAAACAAATGGCAAAATTTCCCCCCCCAATCTCCCTACAAATGTTATTATTACAAAAGTTATGCAATATATTATATATACCTCAAAATGATGCCATCAAAAAGTACAACTTGTCCCGCAAAAAAAAAGCCCTCGTATGGCCGTGTCAATGGAAAAATGAAAAAGTTACGGCTCTTGGAACGCAACTGGAAAATTAGTTGAAATTAAATGATTGGCCCATTTAAAAAACCTGCCCTGGTGGGTCTGACAGTGTGGTAAGAAATAGAGATGAGCGAGCAACTCGCTAAGGACAATTGCTCGATCGAGCATTGTCCTTAGCTAGTATCTCCCCCCTCGGCAGAGAAGATTCGGGTGCCGGGGCGGGTGACAGGTGAGTTGCGGCAGTGAGCAGGAGGGAGTGGGGGGGGAGAGGGGGAGAGACAGATCTCCCCTCCATTCCTCCCCGCTCTCCTCCGCCACTTTATGCCCGCCGCCGGCAGCCGAACCTTTTCTCTCGAGCGGGCAGGTACTCGCTAAGGGCAATGCTTGCTAAAGCAATTGCCCTTAGCGAGTATGCTCGCTCATCACTGGTAAGAAACCCGCCACTCAAGGTGTTAAAGGTATATTCTAAATTACAATGCTCATTTTAACTATTTATGCAAGAATGGAGAGTCCTCGCTAATGTTCTCACTAATGCCCATCAGTACACCTTTTATAGGGGTCAATAAGGGAACTTATTTTACAGAACAAGCTTTTTGTACAGCATTATAGTATATATTCTGCACAAGTATCACGTACTTTCCAGGAGTGAGTTTTAAATACAGCCTAGCTTTCATTCATGATTGATAGGGTGTTCCTCATTGATAGAATCAACAGGGTGGCAGGTCACAAACGAAGGCTGAGCAAAATATTCATGGTCAGCCTTGGCAACCTAAAAAGGATCCTAGTCCTATTTTTACATTAAAGGGAACCTGTGTCCAGGTTTACCCCTTCTAAATACTCTGCAAAATTATATTAATAATGCCTTAGACCTGCTGTTTTTACTGGCCATCATCCAGCATACCTGTGGTAAAGCACTTTATAAAATTCCTATGCTGGATGCTGATGCTCTGAATGGCTCGGTGGACATACCCGGACTGTTCCAGCTGCCCAGCCTCTCCACCTGTGATTAATGTGGATGTTGTTCTTTATGCCATTCTCAAGCCTGTAAACATGTCAATATCCCAGAGTCAACACAGGACCAACACATGCGCAAAGGAGCCTGCCCTTTTGTGGGTAGACGCATCAGGCTCCTCTGCACATGCGTCGATCCCACATGGACTTCTGGGACAAATACTGAGGTGGACAGAGAATAGAAACAGCAGGTGGTGCTATTCTTGCATTAGTCCTGGAAATCTGGAGAAACATTTTTTAAATAATAAAAAGTTCTAATTGAGGGCTGAATTTAACTATAAAAGGAATATTTTTTGTGGGACAACTCCTTATAGGCTAGGTTCAGACTGAGTTTAGGACCCCATTGAGCCTTTCTGTCCCAGGGCTCCATTTGAATACCCAAAAATAGTATTTGACTGGAAACCTGAATACGACAAGTGACTTTAATGAGTCAAACAGAGACCAAAGGTGGAAACATTGTTCTCCATTTGAACTGATTTTATTAGTTTCTATTTCTTTTTGGAGCACAAAATAGTTTTGTTAACTACACTAATCTGACCTCCAAAAAAGACCAATACGGTCTAGTCAAACAGAGACCAGACTTTGCACCTTTAGTCTCCATTTGACTCTTTAAAAGCATTGATTCTGTTCAGGATTCCGCTGGAATATTGATTTGGGGTATTCAGATGGAAGCCCGGGATGGAAAGGCTCCATGTAGTCCTAAACACAATGTGAACTTAGCCTGAGGCCTCTTGCACATGAGCGTAGCGATTTTCGGTCAGCCATGTCACGGCCACAGCGCAATTGAAAATCCCATTGCAAACAGCTGGCAAGAGGTGGAGAGGAGGAGAGAAGGGGTGAGAGTTAAGCAGACATGCTGCTAAACTCCCTCCCACCTCCCTTCTCAGGCAGCTACCATAGGCTCCCAGAGGAGTCTATGTGAGCTGCTGCGATATTACGGCCAGAAGATAGTTTCTGAACTATCTTTCCTGTCCGGCGTAAAAGCGCTCGACCAGAATGTGCACCACATGCGCAATATCGGCTAGCTAGGTGCTTTTACATCGTGGGAATACGTCCATCTGAACTGATGCATTGTAAACAAATGCATCAGGTGGGCAGCGTATATCGGACGGCCGTGAAAGCACGGCCGATATACGCTCGTGTGAATGAAGCCTTATTCTGTATTGTATCCCATTTCCCCAACTCTGCGATATCATTATGAGACCACATACAGGAAGCATAGTGCACTATCGAGTTGGACAACTTGTAGTTTGTGCTCTGGCCAATGTGGTATTTCATTTTAGTTATCAGATGTTGCCTTATTTATTGACTGTCCTTATATATGTACTTTGTGGAATGAATTATTAAACACACTTTAGGCTGGGTTCTCATGGGATGGAAATCCCGTGGCTTGGCCATACCGAAAAAACGCAAGATTTCCACGGGATAAGCACAGCTTTAAAACCCACGGCCACAGCTGCGAGTTTTGAAGCAGCTTCGGCTCCTGCAGCTCCGCTGTGGCCATCTCGCCCCGTAGAGAAAAGAGAGGCCGCTGCAAAAATGAAAAAAGAATGGACATGCTGCGTCTTTGTTTTCCGCACGGCATGTCAGTTTCAGTGTGGCCTGGCCGCAGCATGTGAAAGAGATTTTACTTTGCTGGCTAATCCCGTGATTAGGAGCCGCGGGTGAAATTGCCGTACGGACAAACGTGTGAACCCAGCCTTATTGTTCATGGGTGTGCACATTTAAGGGCTCATGTCCGCAGGCGTTTTCTCTCAACGGACGATTCTTGCTAGATTTTAGCGCCCCTGTGAAACCAGACTATTGAGTAATTGGGATTTTTTTTTACAAAATGTAGATTAACATAGTAGCGCTATATAGGTATCTAGATGCTGAATTATCTCTCTTCCTGGATATCAGACATATGGGAGAACCTTCTCTATAGCCTTGATAACAGTGCTCTCTGGTGGGGACAGAAATATCCACATAGCCAACTTCTCAAATGACAGGGAGTCCATGTATTCTTTTTAGCTGGATTGTTCTGAATTTACACCTGTAAATAACACATCCAACTGTCCAATTTTTTTTTCTTCAATATATCTGAATTTAGCTAATTTCACGTGGGCGATTGACAGCCGAGGGCGGAGGTTCGCGGAGTATTTCTCATTATTTTTAATGGGAAAACTCACACTGACGTGCACCTAGCATGCGGTGCGATACTTTGCCGGCCCCATTGAAAACAATGGGTGATGGTGCGATGGCACACCCAAAGATAGGAGATGCCACGATTTTTTTCGCTCGTGTGTATGACCTGATTCAAAAGAATGGGGTTCATATTCGTGCAAGGTTCTTGGCCGTGTGAAACCAGCCTTAGGGCTCCTTCACACTGGTGAGGCAGATATTGCACTCCCCATCATGTGAAAGCCACAGTGATGCGAGGCATTTTCATGTGAAAACAGCCTAGCATCACTGCGGTGCTTCCCTTCATACCCACCACAGTTGTTGCTGCCGGCCCCATTGAAGTCAATGGCCAAGAGCGCAGAAAGATAGGACATACTGCGATTTATTTCTTCACGCAACATGGCATGAGTAAAAACATCGCAAATGGAAATTAAACAATTGAAGATCATTGGTTTAATAATCATTGTTAGAGAGGAGCGAGCATACTCGGTAAAGCGATATACTCGAGAGAGAGCATCGCCTTTTTTGAGTACTTGCTGGCTCATCCCTGAAGATTCTGGGGAGGCCACGGGGGGTTGCAGAGGGGATCGGGAGAGAAAGGGAGAGGAAGAGGGATCTGTCTCACTCTCCTCCCCGCTCCCCCTTTTAAACTCCTCTATGGATTTTGCCATCACCCCATCCTCAGGCAGAGAGTTCCACAGTCTAACCGCTCTTACAGTAAAGAACCCTTTTCTGTGTTTGTGATGAAACCTGCTTTCCTCTAGACGTAGCGGATGCCCTCTCGTTACAGTCGCAGTCCTGGGTATAAACAATCATGGGAGAGATACTTGTATTGTCCCCGCCTATATTTGTACATAGTTATTTGATCGCCCCTTAGCCATCTTTTTTCCCCAGAGTAAATAGTCCCAATTTTGATAGCCTCTCTGGGTATTCCAGTCCTGTCATTCCATGTATTAGTTTAGTTGCCCTTCTTTGAACCCTCTCAAGTGCACATAGTTGATAATCTTGCAAGTGTGTTGTGCATGGCGAGATGCACAAATATGAGTAGACTTATTCAATACGCAATACACTTCCCAATTCCATGGGAAAAGAACATATCTGGAATTAAGGATAAATAGCCATTTAAATTGGGGCAAAAGATACAGAAAAATCCACCAATATACACACACAAAAAAAGTCATAGTGCAAATAGGTTGCGCTGACTTATGCATATGCCTGTGTGAAACCGCCATTAGACTGCATTCTCATGCATCATAAGCCACTTGCAGCTGAGACTCCGCCCCAGCCACGGCAGCCAATGGCCATGCAACCTTGCTCAGTTCAGCAAGATCATATAGCTATTAACAGCGGCGGGGTGCCGTCTCAGTCAGAAGTGGTTTTTGATACTTCAGAATGCAGCCCAAGGCCGAATTTAAACGAGCATACACGTATTTGTGCATCACCATTGCATATTTATACATACAACTGCAATTTTTGCTGTACCTTTTGCGCATGCAAATCATGCACAAAAGAAACGTGTCAATGGTCACGTTCCTTAACATGGCTAATTAGATAATTAGTTCCATATGGTCAATTTCTATGCACAGGAAATTAGAACATGCTGTGTATTTTTTATTGAGTCATGGAATTGTGCACTTAAAATACGCGCTTCTGAACGAACCCTGAAGTCATTGGGCTCTGTTCACTGCGTATTGCACGCACAAATATGGTAGCGTGAATCCGGTTTAAAGAGATTTCTAGATTAACAGGTCCGATTAATACATGAAGTCATTATTCAATTTAAAAAAAATAAAATTAAAAAAAAACAACTGTTTTGGTGGAAATTATTTCTGCTCAAGGGGGGGATCTACAACTAGAAAAATTGAGAACCCTTGAATTTTATAGTCTGCACAGTGGATTTTTACTTACGGTGCCTAAAAACCATGAACGGTGTAACTTTGTGTCTAATTGTGGCTTATTATGCAGAAATCTATGTAAAGCCAAAGGGTTCACTTATTGGTGAATGCAACTGCAAGAAAACGTATCTAAAGCCAATATTCCAACAGTAGAGCACTTGTATCAGGGTTGTACCACAGCAAGTATAGGGCTCTGAAGCAAACATAATAGAGCGAACTGCAGGAGGATTTCTAAAGGGACCTTTCACAAGGGATGGCATTATCCGCAGGACAGATGTGGATTGTCAATTAGGGCGGAAGTTGTTGCGTTTTTAACTGCAGATTACTTTCTGCGGTATGTCTTGTATGCCGCACCCCCCCCCCCCCCCCGCAGACTTTAATTATAGAAATTACACCTCCTGTACATGAGAACTTTGCAACAATTCTGCAAGTTGTCCTTAATTCTACAGCAGAATTTAATCTTGCGGTTTTGAAGTAAAGACGTACAGATTTCAAGCCCCACAGGGATAACATTAGGACACAGAAATGTGCACGCGGCCCGTGTAAAAGGTCCATAAAGCTCCTACTGAACACTTGGGAGGCTGGATAAGGGTAGCTTTAGACAAGCATATGACAGCTGCATTTATGGGTCCGACGAGTGTCCGGACCTAAACTCACATCATAGGTTTCAATTTCAGATCAGGATACCTGCAGTCAGGCTGGGGCACGCAGCAATATTACAGCCACATAAATGCGGTGGTAATATTCCCACGTAAAACTGGCTTAACTGTATACAGCGAGTGCCAGCTGCGGTTAGACAAACTTTATCATTTCACTCAGTGATCGTGGGCAAGGAGGCAGGTCAGTGCCAGGCCTTCTCAGTGCAGGCTCCATTGCAGTGCAAAATTGCATATACCCATATGAATGAGTCCTAAGTTTTGGATTTAGTTAAAACACTTGCGTTCTTTCGTGACTTTTTAAGAAATAGAGCCACAAAGAACATACTATCCATTCTTGTGGTGCAGCTTATTTACTGAAACTACAAGCTGCCTTGAATGCCGCAATAGTTATACATTACATCCAGTACTCGTCCAGGTCTTCTGCCTTACTATATAAATGTATTGTTATAGCTTATCTGGAATAGGCATTCTTGTCTTGTGACCATAAGCTGGAGTTGACTTTAAATACAGAATAGAAGATTTGCTCTTTTTTTTTTTTTTTACCTTGGAGCAGTTACCTTTTGGCTAGGGCTACATAGTGACGTTGATCATGACCAAACATGGCTATGAAAAGGCCCATTTAGATAGGTACTATTTACACTGAGCGATCAGCTTATCGTCAATTGTTTACACTGCATGGACGATGAGCTGATCACTCAGTATAAATAGCAGCCATTTAGTACTGAACGCCTGCTATGTTAGATCAATGGAGAGGAGTGGGGGAGCGTGACGAAAGAAATCTCCTGCAGCCTCCCCACCCCCCTGCTGACCACTCTGAGCGAGCCAGCACTACTAGCTCCTGTGCAATAGCACAGGAGTGAGTGTATGCAGGGATGAGTGTCGGGCATCGTTTGCACGACATTAGTCCCATCTAAACGGGCCTTAACTCATAACTTAAATCATTGAAGTCGATAAGCTCATGTTGCAACTTTAGGGGATGCAGCTATCTGCCCTCTTGTATCAGCAAGAATCTGGCCGTTCTCTGTGATTGTTTGATTTTATATTTTCCTTTCTGTGATAAATCAATAAGAGCCAGAACCTAAGCAATACAAAAAAAGGACAGGAAGACAGAGTAACCAAGAAAAATAAATAAATACAAAACAGTTTTTACAGTCCAGATATTAGTACATTTCCCTAAACACAAGTACAAGATAGATATAAACACAGATAAGTATATTTTGAATAGTTATGATTGCTTTATAGAACCTTCTGTCACACCTTAGCATACAGTTGTGCTTTGCTTGCAAGTGAAGACTGCCACCTAGTGTTTTGATGACTAATTACAAGGAGTATGTGATTGTTCTCAGTAAGAGAAACCAAGTAATCTTGTAGATATGATACCTTTTAATGGCTATTTTTTTATTGCAAGCTTTGGGATCCTCTCAGAATCCTTCCTCCAGGCATAATGAAACAAATTTGGATGGGGCATGCAAAAATACAAATGTAACAGCCTTGTTAAAGAGAGGGTTTTAAAGCGACGCCCTGGGCCTAGAGAAGACAGGAATTAGGTCCTACCTGTTAATTCCTTTTCTTGAAGTCATCCTGACAGCATACACCTGGAGGTTGTCCACCGGACACCTGTTGGGACAGGAAGCGGAGAATACAAAAGGTAACTCCCACCACCGGCTCACCAGTGTGTACCAAATAACTACAGTGACCCGGCTTTTGCTTAACCAATCAATTTTTAATACAGAAATCATAGTACAATATGTTACTTCACGTAAAAATAACTCAAGGGGAGGGAAAAGCCCCTATGCTGTCAGGATGACTTCAAGAAAAGGAATTAACAGGTAGGACCTAATTCCTGTCTTCCCCTCATCATCTTGACAGCATACACATGGAGTAGTGCCAACAATCAAGGGCTTCAGGGAGGGACCACTGCCTGTAGCACCTTCCGCCCAAAGGCCATATCACGGCTGGCCCCCAGGTCCAGGCGATAGTGTTTCGTGAAGGTATGAGTGCTTGACCATGTGGCGGCTCTGCAGATCTGGTCGGTTGTCGCCTAGGCTCTCTCCGCCCAGGAACAGGCGACCGCCCTAGTGGAATGGGCTCTAACGTCGCCCGGGAGTGGGATCCCTTGGGATCTGTACGCCTCTTCTATGGCCCTCCTGACCCAATGCGCTAAGGAGTCCTTAGTAGCGGCGCCTCCTCTGCATGGACCCTGGAATTGAATAAAGAGGTTGTTAGACTTCCTGAAGGAATGTGTGACCTCCAAATACTTCAGGACTGCTCGTCTAACATCTAAATTATGGAACCTCTGTTCCGTGGTGTTACGGGGTTCCTGGCAGAAGGAGGGAAGTACTATTCGTTGTTCTCTGTGAAAGTCTGTGAGAACTTTCGGTTGGAAAAAGGGGTCAGGCCTGAACTCTATTTTATCTGGGAAGGTGGTCATGTACAGGGGCCTAATAGAGAGGGATTGGATCTCCCCGATCCGTCTGGTGGATGTGATGGCAACTAGAAAGGCCACTTTATAGGAGAGGATCTTTACTGATAGATCTTCCAGGGACTCAAAGGGGTGTGCGCAGAGGGCCTGCAAAACAAGGTTCAGGTCCCAGGGGGGCATGGTTTCCCTTATAAAGGGGTGGAGTCTGACTGCCCCTTTCAGATATTTCTTAATTAGCCTATGGTCGCCTAAGGGGAAGTTGAAGAAGGCCCCAAGGGCGGCCACCTGGACCTTAAGGGTACCAGGTCTTAGCCCCATGTCCAAACCATCCTGTAGGAACTCCAATATTTTGTTAATGTTGGGCTGTTGGAGGTCATGTATACTATGCCCCAACCACCTAGAGAAGGTATCCCACACCCTGGAGTATATTTCTGGTGGATTTTTTGAGGCTCTCACATAAAGTAGTGGTCACCCTCCCTGATAGGCCCTGGCTCAGGTATTTTACCCGCTCAACTTCCAGACCGCCAGTCTGAACTGTCGGGCCTTTGGGCATATCAGGGGACCCTGCTGAAGGAGGTCGTCTCTCTGCGGCAGATGTAGAGGCTCCTGTGTCGAGAGAGCGGCCAGGAGCGGGAACCAGGGTCTCTTGGGCCAGAATGGGGCCACCAGGATAACGGAGCCTGGGGACTCCTGAATTTTCCTTAGGACCCGAGGAATCAGGGGGATAGGCGGGAAGGCGTATGCAAGGTCCCAATCCCAGGCCTGGGATAGTGCATCTATTCCCAGGGAGCCCCCATCTGGTCCCCTGGAGAAAAACCGGGAACACTTGGTGTTCTCCCGAGAGGCGAACAAGTCCACCTTGAGTGTCCCCCATCTCTCTAAAATTAGCTGGAATGCGTGTGGATGTAGAGTCCACTCCCCGGGGTCTATCTTCCTGCGGCTGAGATGGTCCGCCATGGAGTTCTCTGGGCCCCTTACGTGGTACGCTGTGACGGAAGGCGTCCGCTGCTCTATCCACCCGAGAACTTTCGCCGCCAGGTCTTGGAGTCGGGGGTTCCGCGTGGATCCCTGGTGGCGAATGAGGGACACAGTTATGTTATCCGAAAAGATCTTAATGTGTCTACCCCTGATCTCTGTCTCGAGGCCCCGAATGGCCTTCCAGACAGCGCAAAGTTCTTTGTAGTTGGAGGATTGAGTAGCTTCCTCCCGGTTCCAGCCCCCTTGGACATAATGATGGCCAAAGTGGGCCCCCCAGCCAGTTGCACTTGCGTCAGCAAAGATGGATACTGGGGATGCGGGGTACCAAGCCGTGGCTCTGGCAAGGTTGGAGATAAAATCCTCCTTGGAATGGTGGATGTCTATCTTGTAGGTAAGGACGACTTTCCGATCCAGGGAGGCGGGGGATTTATCCCAGTTGTTTAGGATAAAGTCTTGGAGGGTTCTACAATGTAACTGGGCCCAAGGGACTACCCCGATGCAAGATGTCATGAGGCCGAGGACCCTCATGCCTCTCCTAAGGGAGACTTCGGTGGTTAGAGAAAGTGCCCGACACTCATCCTGGATCGTTTTTTGCCTTTCTAGGGGAAGGGATGAGCACTGGTGGTGTGAGTCCAGAATCACTCCCAGAAATTTTTTTCTTCTGCTCGGGCAGAAGACTGGATTTAGCGGAGTTGATGATCCAGCCTAACGACTTGAACAGACGGAGTGTGAGGTTGACCTGAAATTGGAGTTCTGAAGCCGATTCTGCTATGATCAGGAAATCGTCGAGGTATGGGACAATCAACACCTTGTCAGTCCTTAGTGCCGCCACCATCTCTAACACCAGTTTGAAGAACACCCGGGGTGCGGAGGAAATCCCGAACGGCAGGCACGTAAATTGAAAGTGAGAGACAGAGCCATCTATCACCAGGGCAAACCGCAGAAACCACTGGGAATCTATGTGTATAGGGACATGGTAATAGGCGTCCTTTAAGTCCACGGTGGCCATGACACTATCCGGCGCAATTAAGGGGATTGCTGACCGCACCGATTCCATTTTAAATCTTTGATACGCGATAGATTTATTCAGGAATTTCAGATTAATTATAGTTCTATAGGATCCGTTAGGTTTTTTGATTAGGAACAAGGGGGAGTAGCACCCCTTGAATAGTTCTTCTGCGGGAACCCAAGTGATGGCCCCTAGGGACAACAGCTCTTGCACCCCTAACTGGAGGGCCTGAGCAGACGCAGGTGACTGGCAGGGGGTGACCACGAACCTCCAGGGAGGAGGGGAGGAAAATTCAATTTTGTAGCCATCCGAGACTAGGCGTAAGGCCCAGGGATTGGAGGTCACCTCACTCCATCTAAGGGCGAACGCCTTCAGTCTACCCCCTACTTGTAGGATCCGGGAAGGCGGATTCTCACCCTTTCCGCCTTTGGGATAGGACCAGCGTCCGGTTTTTCCTTTCCCCTTGTATGTTCTAGAGGGAACAAAGGTAGGAGGGTAGGAGGAGGAAGGCCACTTAAAGGATTTCTCCGACAGTAGTCCCTGGCTCTTATCCGATGCCTTCTCTAGGAGTGTATCCAAGGAAGGCCCGAAGATTCTGTGTCCTTGGAAGGGCAGGGAACAGAGTCTATTCTTGGAGGCGTTATCCCCTGTCCAGGCCTTAACCCAGACAGCCCTCCTGGCTGTGTTCGAGAGGGCTGCTGAACGGGCCCCGAACCTCACTGACTCCATAGAGGCGTCTGCCAGAAAGCCGGTTGCCTGCTGGAGGAGGGGAAGGCAGCTGGAGATGTCCTCCCTAGAGTCCCTCTGAGAAATCAGCGTCTGGAGTTGGTCCAACCAGACCGACATAGATCTCGCCACAGATGTGGCCGTGATGTTGGCTTTGACGGTCAGAGCCGCGGTCTCCCAGGCCTTTTTCATCGCAGAATCCACTCTGGTATCTAGTGGATCCTGCAGTTGGGAAAAGTCCTCAAAGGGAAGGGCTGCTTTTTTTGAGACCCTGGCGACCGCCAGATCCACCTTAGGGACGGTTTCTAGGAACTCGATATCTTCTGGTGTGAAGACCATCTGATCCTTGAATTCCTTGGACAGGAAGAATTTCTGATCTGCCTGTTTCCACTCTGTCAGGATCAGCTGTTTTAAAATGTCATTAACTGGAAATGACGGTTTTGGCTGTGGTAGGAGCCCCCGTAACAGGCTATCCTGAAAGGATGGCTGCTGCGGCACCTCTTCCTCCACCTGCATGGTGTGCCGGACTGCAGTTAACAGCTGACCCAAGTCCGTCGATGAAAAGAAATACTTCCTTGCATCCTCCATGGGCGGCATGGATTCTGAAGGAGAATCTTCTAGGAGTCCCTCCTCAGAGTCCGACTCTTCCATTCGTGCCCGCCTTACCCTTTTCGTGGGGGGCGGCAGAGAAAGATGAGTGCGAGGCTTCAATCGCCTCACGGATCGGATGTCCGACATGCCCGAGGAGCCCTCTTCGTGGATCACCTTCTCTGTACAGTCCGCGCATAGTGGCTTGGTGTGGCCCTCTTCTAGCCGCCACAAGCAAACTAGACATTTGCGCACTCGCTTTTTGGCCTCTCTAACCTTTTGTGCATCTCTGTCCTAAGAGACGGAGACAGCAAAAAGGACTTCCAGCACCAGATACCTGATTTCTCAATCCTCCCTCCCCGGTACCCCCAAAGCGGTATACTCACCAGCAGGCTGCTTTCAGCGTCCTCTCTGGCTGACATCTCCAGTAAGGTGCAGACAGGAGAGATGCAGGGAAATCCAATCCTTTTAAATTTTCAAATTTGGCGCCGACACGCCCACTTTAAGTGAGGCCCCGCCCCCCGTGACGCGGCCGCCGCGCCGGACTCGGCAGATACGCCGCATACACTGGGACGCCGCCGACTAGAACACACGTGGGGACGCACGCCGACCGGACCCGCTGCCTAGAAGACACACATGGCGCCGTTCTCGCGCCAACCGGACCGCACCAAGCGCTTCTATGCATGATGGCATACCTCTCTAGACGTGGATCCCTGGAGACGCCGGCGTCCGAGCCTGCAGGTACCGGGGCTGCTTCCTACCGGTACGACAACCCCACTGGGCAGCATACTGGGGGAGGATTTTCCCACTGGGGGAACAGTGCTGGGTAGATCCTGCGGGTGAGAGTCCCCTCGTAGGGTCTCACCCGCGCAAGCCCTGCCAGCCCGAACAGAGGGTCGTCGTCCCCCCACGGGCGGACAGGCTGCATGGAAGTCTTCTTTTCTTCGTTTTCCTCCAGTATACACCTGGAGGCCCGCTTGGACTGTCCTGTAGGGACAGGAAGACACTGGTGAGCCGGTGGTGGGAGTTACCTTTTGTATTCTCCGCTTCCTGTCCCAACAGGTGTCCGGCGGACAACCTCCATGTGTATGCTGTCAGGATGACGAGGGGGAAACAAAGATCGCCAAACTGCTTCTCCAAATACTTAAGACCACCTTCACACTAGCGTGAAAATCGCGCAAGATTTGTGCATTGCAAGACGCACAAATATAAACCTCATTCTTTTGACACTGTGGTATGATGCCATGCGGGAAACAAAACATTGCATGTTCTAGCTAGCTGCGAGACTTCACATTGCAGCCCCACTGTTTCCAACGGGGGCTGGGGCAGCAGAAGCACCACCGGCCCCATGGAAAGCAGTGGGAGAACGCCACAATTCTCTGCCACAGCTGTGACAGCCATGGCAGAGGAATCCCTTAATTCCCGTAGTGATGTCAGGGGAAAACAGCCTCACAACAGCTTGCATCCACAGGGCTTTTAAATGGATGGCAAGGGCGATATCAGGCCATTATTCACAGCCTGACATCACCCTTGCCTGTGTGAGGTTGGCCTGATAGACTAATGATGCATGCTATGTACAGTGGTTAATCCACGCAGGTGTAGCATTGTACACTAATGCTGCAAACTAATGCCCAGTGTGCATCAGGCAGTCAGAGAAGCTGGTGTAGCCATGTGTTTTCCAGGCTCAGTGGGTCACTTTAACCTACAACAGGCATCCTACAGCAGTGACTGGCACAGATTTCAGCAACATGGAACCTACAATAAGTGGAATATGCTGTATTTTGGCTAAAATTGCACCTAAAAGCCAATCAGGCCTTTGAAGCTGTTTGTACAGTTGCATTGGTTATTGAAGCACAGGCACTAGTAGATTTACAACCTGCAGAGCAAGGTAAAACAATTAAGAGGCTGCAGTGCTCGCCCAAGCACTACTAGCCCTTGAAACAGCTGACCAGCAGGGGTGCGGAGTCAGAGCCCCACTGATCAGATACAACAACTTATCCTTAGGCTGGGTTCACACAGGGCGGATTTGCCAATCTCAGAATTAGCCAGCCATGTGGACGAGATTTCTCAGAAATTTCGTCCACACAGGACGGCCAATCTGCTGCGGTAAGTCCGGCTGAAACCGCAGCTGCGGCAGCCGCGGTTTCAGAATATGCAGCATGTCCATTCTTTTTTTCATTCCGCTGCGTCCGTGCTCTCCTCTATGGGAGCGCCGGCCGCAGCGAACGAGCGAGCAGCCGGGCCGCTTCAAAGTTCTCCCGGCGGAAATCTCACGGTTTTTGCTGCGGCCAAACTGAGATTTCCGACGGGAATCCGCTGTGTGAACCCAGCCTATGGCTACCGTAGGTGATGAGTATTGTAATCCCGAAAACCCCCTTTAGGCCTCATGTCCATGGGGAGAATCAGGCCCGCTACGGATTCTCCATGGAGAATCTGCAGCGGGTCCCCTCCTTCCCCGCGGACATGAGCGCTTAAAATTGGAATTTAAAAGAATTAACTCACCCGCAGCGGACCGGGAAGGTCTTCTCTTCCTCACGGCCGGATCTTCTTTTTCGGCTGGCGGATGAACTAGTCACGCCGGAGGCACGTTGCCGGCGTGCCGCGCGCATGCACCGGGCACATCCGCCGAGCCGAAGCAAGAAAGATCCGGCCATGAGGAAGAGAAGACCTTCCCGGTCCGCTGCGGGTGAGTTAATTCTTTTAAATTCCTATTTTAGGTCTCCCGCGGATCCGGACGGCTTCCATAGGCTTCAATAAAAGCCCGCGGGAGACCCGCACGAAAATGGAGCATGGTCCAGATTTTTTCATGCTCTTTTTTTTTTTTTAAATCCCTTTTATTGACCATCCGCGGGTATTTATCTACCCGCGGGTGGTCAATGCATCCCTATGGGGTGCGGATCCACATACGGGAGAAGAGTTAAAATCTGCTGCGGATTCTAATTCTTCTTTTGCCCGTGGACATGAGGCCTTAATCAGTGTAAAAATGAAAAGCTCTACAACTGTGTTATACTTAAGGGTTCAAATTCAATACCATTTTCAAAAAAGGAGTTAGTAGCCTTTAAACAAGTTGCCTATATTACAAGGTTGTAGGTTTTATATTAAAATGCTGCAGTATTTCAAATAAAACACTTTAAAATGCCACCAAGAACAGGAAGTAGAGTTAGAGGATTGGGGCCCTCCCCGTTTCTCCTTGCCTAGATTGGCTAGATTAACCCCTTAGTGACGGAGCTTTTTTGCTTTTTTCCCCCCTTGTTTTTTCCTACTCCCTTTAAAAAAATTTAAAAAATCGTAGTTCCTTTATTTATCCATCGACATCGCTGTATAAGGGCTTGTTTTTTGCGGGATGAGTTGTATTTTTCAATGACACTATTTATTGTACCATATAATTTACTGAAAAACTTTTAAAAAATTCTAAGCGGAGAGAAATGGGAAAAAAAAAACAGAGGTCCAATATACACACATTTCACTGATCGTTCCTATTTGGTACGGCACTTCAGCCGCCATCACTTAAAGGGGCTGACCAGCATAACACTCACATGGATTGCACTGTATTGGGCACTGCTGCAAAGATAACACTTGAATCCAGTTTGTAAACTTACGAGACTGATAGAGATAGTGCAAAGTATTTCTTCATTTTCACCATTATTGCCCAGTATAACACAATGGAGGGCGATATTTAAGTAAAAGCATTTCATTTCTAAACTCAGACTGGCATTTGCATATCCATTCACCAAAATTAAATTAAATGTATGCACAGCTGTTCTCAGGTTTCACATTTTTATACTGCATTGAAGATCCACTGAAAACTGTTGACTTGTCCACTTTACTAAACATTTAAATTCATACAATTCTACCATTGTTACACTTTGGGTACATGCATCATTTTAAATAGGTATTAACTTGTTACTTCTTAAAAATCACCACTTTAATTCCAGCTACACAGGCACCCTCCATGTGCATCCCATTACCCTCAGGGGGACAGAAGCAGCATTGCTACAGGTTGCAATCATTACATTGTTCACCAAGACATCACCGAGGCTTCGTAAAGTAAAACCTGATTAACTCAAAGTATGCCTGCATGTACAATTGTAACATGTAATGTTAATGATGAACCATTAGTGTACTGTATACAGGGGGCATAGTAAAAGTAATCTAATGCATTAAGAACACATGACATTTAAAGGGGCGCTTTCACATCTGATTGTTTGGATGCTTCCATAACAAAAAATAAAGTTTACAAAGTGGTCTTGAATTAAAATATACTCTCTTGTTAATTTGCAGGCTGCATAGGAACAATAAATCTTACAGTGTAGCCTGACCCTGCAGTATATTCCTTTCCATCTATCCCTAATTCTTTCTCAGTTTCATAGGTTAGCAAGAGTTAAGCACCATTTTTACACGGGCAATCACTCGCAAATGAAAATGAGTGATAATTGTCCTGTGTAAGTGCAGAAAAAAAAAATAGTTTACTATTCGTTCACTTCTCGCTTACTTTTAGTCAGCATAAAAATCGCTGGATTGTGGGCTTATCACCAAGTAAACTCCCCGCTCAGCGCTTCATACAGAATGTGAAGCACTGAGTGAGAAGCCCATGATCCAGCGGTGTTCTCTGCTGTCTAAATGCTCTGCACGAGTGCCAACGACCTTAGTGGTGATGTCCGCACTCGTTTAGACGACTGTCATCCCGTTTAAATGGGACATTAGAGGGTAGATATATAGAGACATGATTGCAGAATCAGACTATATAGTTAGTTTGTATCCCATTACCTTACATATATATGGAGAGTTTACAGAGGTGGACACTCCATTAGTTTTTTTTTCTTAACTCTTCTCCATTTTACAAAGATGCTGTTCCTGATTCTTTAGCCCTATGGTAGATAGCTGCTGTAACTAGGGGAAGTTGTGCATAGCTATACATTTCCCCTGCAGTGGAATGGCCATCTAGTGCGCCTCTTAGCTCTGGCCCATATAGCAGCCATATGGTCAGTACAGTGATTATGGTGTTAAGACAGTCCCTTTAACTACTTTTACTCCAAACAGTATAGATATTGTAGGGAGGGGGGTTGTTGGGTGTAAAAATTAAGAAGTTGCTGGTCTTCAGAAAAATGGACAAGATTTGTACGACAACTTGTAGACTACACTTTCAGAAAGTTAAGAAGGCATCCTGTTCTCTATTTGCCCTTAAAGGACTGTACATCATAGTCAGAATCTATGTTAATTCCTAAATTCATGCATAGCCAGTGCGTTCTTACAGTTTAATTGATAGTGAATATAAATAGTTATTTCACAGTAACAGCAGTACACAGGACAACAGCCTCAGAATATGGAAGCAGCCATAGTCACGTTGGAAGGGATTAAAATGTTGCAAGATGGTCATATGTAAGTTTTTGACAATGTAGCTGAAGACGTATCCAAATCCTGTGCTACAGTTTCATCAGCCGGGCAATTTGATCCCTTCTTTTGCGTTCCCCTGCTAAGGACTTGCTTTTTGTACGGCATTTCAGTAGTTCTTGGCGATAATCCTGGTGATGCATTGGGCAGTAGCTTTGAGGCTCGCACAAAGTCTGGAGACAAAAAAAATTTAAAAAATTTACCTTAAATGTGAGTTTACATGCAGCAGATTTGTCGGATATTCCTGACTATTCTGTTGATCTAAATGAGGCCATTAGAAAGGGTTGTGCTTGCAAGCATAAAACAACCCTATTTCAGTTTAACGGAGCAGATTTTATTTTCAGTCACAGAAATAATGGAAACAAATCTACTGCGCTTGTGAATATAACCTTTTAGGCCTGTTGGTATTAAAGGGTTTTCTGAACCAGACAACTTACAAAAAAAAGCCACTCCAGCGATTTTTTTTTTTCTTATTCATTCATTATATAGCCATTCTCCCAGTATATATACACGTGAGCTAATGTTACCCTGGTTAGTTATTTCTACCTGAAACTGCTGGCCTCTTTCTCCTCAGATGGTCATATGATCTCAATTCTGACCAGCTCAAATTTACTTGGGGTTATGCTGTTTGAAATTAGTCAATTTCTCAGTCTGTGTTATGCTGTTACTTGGACCTTAAGAAACTGTTTTTAATTAGGGGACACAGACACTGTCACAATTAAGAAAGATGATCGCACGGCCTGTCACACAGTTATAATAGAGGAGATCACAGCTCATTTTCCTGACTGTATACCTATGGCTGTAGTATATTTAGGTAAAGAATTAAACTTTCCCCCCCAGCAGGCAGAAATGATATGGCTTCTAGCTTATGCATCATGGGAGTGATGTGAAAGTTAAACAAAAACATCTCACCATCAGGATGGTGGTTAATTAATGTCAAAGAGGGGATAGCACTGTGTGGAACAGACCTCCAGCATGTGACCGGCAAATCAGATAAAGGGGGGGTAGGGATTGGAGAGTGGGGGAGATTTATAAAACCATCTAAAAAAAAAAAAAATCATCATAGTTACCCATAGTAATCGCAGCGCAGCGTTCATATTGTATTCTGCTCTGGTAAGACAAAAGCTGAGCTTTGATTGGTTACTATGGACAACTAAACTTTTTTTTTTAGGCAGTTTCAAATCTATCCCAAGGCATTTCCACTGGAGTGGCTCTTTAAATATGAGGCTAACAATCTTATGTTTATTGGGAGGGGGAAAATTGAAAATAAAGGATATTTATTTAGGGATGCATGTTTATTGAGGAAAAGGGATTGGTAAAAACTCAATTTCACTTGTTGGAAGTTCTGATGAAATTGAAATTCAATGCGCATAAAGGAAAAAAGTTATAGGACAGTTGCTTTCATTAGTGTGTCTAGTTATTCATTGCCCATCTCCCTTTCTCCATTTATCTATATAAATTTATCACCTTATATTCTGGAAAAAATTCTTTGTACCCCCCTTTCAGTAGGTAGACCTCTGGATAACAAAGACTTGGATACTCATTCCTTGCACGATCTTCTTCCCTCAAGAAACGACACCTTTCATAGAAAACAAGACAGACGGAACTTCTATAAGGCTTGAGATAAATGACTTGACAGCAGTTAATACACAAACAGGACTTAAGGCTGGTTTAGACAATGATTATCGCTCAAAAAAAAAAATCTTTTGAGCGATAGTCGTAGTGTTCTTTTTTACAGCGCAAGGTGATCGCTCAAACTTTGAGCGATCACCTTGTGCTCTGAGCGGAAGATGCAGAATAAGCTACCAAAATGTATTGAAAAGCTTAGCTAGGAGTTCTTTGCCTACATTTTTGGGCCTCTTTCAGATGAGAACTCGCAGTGAAACACCAGTATAATGCGCTTTTCGGCCACAGATGGTACCAAGGGGCACTTGAGAAAATAATCCAACATTTCTTCTGCTCGATGAAGATTCAGAGCTCCCTGTAAAATAATACAGATTTATAAGTTTTAAAAAAATTGTACAAGCCAAAACAATTTTATAGCTAACAAAATAAAGATCAGATATGAACTCCATTAAAAAAAATATGAAACATCCAAAATCCTAGCATCCAGGCTGAACTTAGTTATTAATGATATTAGACACCCAGAACAATCAAGTGTTATGCCTGGAAGATCTACTTCTGACAATACCAGGAGAGTCCAAGTGGTGACTCAAATTGGATGGAAACCGTTGGTCATTGGCGTCCCTAGATGCCGCTAAGGCCTTTGACTCCAGTGAATGTCTATTTACTAGAAGTGATGTGATATTTTGGATTCGGAGACCATTACATGGATCTTAAGTATCTATAATGGCCAAAATAATAATAATTCTCTAGATCCTTCTCTGAGTAGAGGGACACGTCAAGGCTGCCCACTATCAACCTTGTTTGCAGTGGTCATTGTGCCTCTGGCCCTAGCTGTCGAACAAGATCTCAAATATGCTGGAATTCACATAGGTCCTAGGGAGGATCACATTTGACTTTATATGTATAAACTGGCAAAAATCCACCTTTATATCCCTTTGAGTGAGGGACTGGTCTGTGGTTGAGGTAATATGGCTACTTAAGATAGATTCAAATATCTAGGTGTATTTTCTCTCTATAGATTCCACTAATAGCTACAATATAATACCAATTACTTTTCTTGAAGATAAATTTAAAGTATGGGAGTTCCCCACCTCTGTTAGTTGCGGGGAGAATTAGTCTTTTCAAAATGATAGTCAGTCCTTCCTGCACCATAGTACCACAAATGTTTTTCAACTTAGTCAATTCCCTGTTATCCTCCTTTGTTTGGAACAAGCACATGCCAAGCTGCAATTAGAAACCCTTCAATGTCCTAAAGTCTTGGCAGGTGCATCCCTTCCAGACTTTAAACTTGACTGTATAGGTGGAAAGCTGAGATACATGACATTTGAACTCAAAGTCCCTTGCCTAATGCTGAACACCAGTTAATGTACTCTTGAGGTTTCCCTTTGGGCAGTACTGGAACATCCTGACCTATATGCTTAACAAGTTTCATACTGAATCTCCTTTAAATAGCATTACCTGGTCTGGACCGGGGTGTTCTTGACATTAACACTGGCCCGCCATCTGCCTGCAGGGGGATGCAAACACTAAAAAGGGCTGTAATGTGGAATTAAGCTCAGCACTGCATGGGGCGAATTGCACGTATCAAAAGGACAAATTAAGTAGGTCTCATGTCTATAAAACAGGAACAAACAATCCAAAGGCAGGATACATGTAGGTACTGCCCCGGAACGCTAGGAGCAAGAGTGCCCCGAGAGAGAACAGTACTGGAAAAGAACGAGATTCAGGATGCTACTAGTGGATGTAGTATAGTCCATCTAGTTGGAACAGCTCCCAAAAGAATGGGGATGCCTAAAGGCTGAATTACTACGATTCATCTACTACATGGACAATTACCACTTTTTTTCCCTTATATCATCCTTGTAATGGATGGATGGAGGGATATAGAGCACTGTCACTCACCAAGCTGCAACGTTAGTACTGAGAGACCGGACAGAAAATCCGTACGTCCCGCTGTACAGTGCAGTATTAGGTACTACATTACCAAGATTCCTTAGAATCTAGTGTAGAGTGATATGTGATATGATCAGTAGCAACATAATAAAAATAGTCGGAAAAGGAAATGCTGCACCCAGGGGGAAGCGAAAAGGCAGATATTGATTAACCGAAACCTAAATACTCCCTCCTGAAGATATAAGGATGCTGTATGGTGGAATAATAGAGGTCTGCAGCGTGTAGCAGGTATATGGTACCCAGCTCTCTGGAGAAGGGAAAAACGTTGCCTGGAACGGTTATAACAGTGTGGTTCTGAAGATATTTGGGGTCATAATAAGACCATGTTTGATAATGTCTCAGCAAAAACCCTGGTTTATGGAAGGTGATGAGACAACTTGAAACTCCTAGAATTGTAAAGGCATGCTACACGGACAGTAGCAGGAACACAGTTATTCCTCTCATGTATGGAAATGTTAAAAAACCCGTCGATACCATGCCTGACCATCGTAGATGCACTGCTCTGTGAAGGAGTGCTTGATACTGCAACAATGACCACCTTCCCACTATTTTAATAAAGGGTAATAAAGCAGCCTGCGCTGATATCATTGCTTAAGCAGGTCAGAAACAGAACTGAGCAGCAGTACCATTCATAGCCTATAAAAGGCAATGGGGTTCCCTTACGATTGAGTCCATCAGCAAGATATTTACACCTCAGAAGGAGGGAGTAATAATGTTGCCCCACACTACGATCCACTGCACTGCCATAATTTCTCCTAATAAAGAGGAATAATGCAGTAGCTGCTGTTCGTCATGAATGTATACACATCAACCATTGGATTAACGCAGAAAGTAAATATCCCCGTCTAGATGGGGGCAATGAGGCGGATGATGGTTGAAATATTGGGTAGTCACAAAAGTATATAATGTCTCATAGAACTACCTTCACCCCCACATACCAGGAATGCATAAGATGTGTTTTCCTTGTGGCCATGGCTATGAAGGTCATCCACTTCCCCGCCCTACGATTAATCCTCCTTCAGAAGTGGGTACCGAGACTGTATATGTGCTAAATTGACAAATGAAAGCTACAGTCACACATCACTAAAATTACTCCTCCTATGGAAGGGGGTAATGTGGTGGATGATGGAAGTTATGAAGGAGACTCCTGGTCCTACCATTAGTTCCCATAAAAGAAAGGGTAATACAGGTCAAAGGATACCGGTCATGAGTGACTGGACATGCGAGAAGGGGAGTCGCACAGCTTACTATTACTTCTATGGAAGGGGGCAATATGGTGGATGCTCAGAGACTTCATTCAGAAATCATGCAGAGTACTGAGACCCACAGTTCTACCATTACTTCTCCTATAGAAGAGGATAATGAGAGTTTGGATGTCCTCATTGACTGGACCTGTGCAATACAGAGAGAGTTGCATAGCATACAACTAGTCCTACTATAAAAGGCAGTAATGTGGTAAACGACAGTAGTCATGGAGCAATTATACCCAATACGGATACTCAGTCCTACCATAACTCCTCCTGTAGAAGGGGGTAATGAGACCGAGGATAGTTGTCATACTTCGTATTTACTTCTTCTCTGAAGTTGTGAACTAAATGACTGCTTGGCATAATTGCGTAGTCATGGGGGATATCTGGAGTCTCACCATAATCCAATTACTTCTCCTATGGAAGGGAGTAATGGGGCGGCTTGATGCTTGCTGTAACAGCGCATTCCTGTTAGACATATATTGGCTGTACAACTATTATTCCTACCAGGAGAGAGGGTAAAGTGTGTGCGTGGAAGCCCAAGTGAATTATGGTGTACAGGGGCTTGGGTGATTGTCCTTTATCAGTGTTGCTCCTCAAATAAGAATCCCCTTTAGGCAAAAGTTACCTGGTGTAGGGGAGCAAACATCTAACATGATGATGGTGCTTGCTGGTGATTAGGTGAAAAAAAAACAGAACAAGAAGCCTGCCATTTCCCCGTGGAGCAACCATCACTCGCTGATGAAGGCTACTGGAGTTGGCGGAAGTGGTGAAGTACTGGACCGCCTTATGGCTAGTTTCGGTACAAGTAGACTGACCAGAAGTCAGCAACCAACTTACTATGCACGATGGTTGGGAGTGCTGGGAGAATTACTCGTTTACAGGTTAGGACCAAACTCACGTAGAATGGGCGAGTGGGAAGCAAGCCCCCTTCCCACACCAAACGAAAATCCCACTCCTAGAAGGCATGGACTCAATTTGAGATATTCCTGGCTGGAAGCGGGCATCAGGCAAGATAACTATATCGGAAACGTGCCGGAGAAGGGGATAAAAGGTCACCTTCTCTCTGGTTACCAGAAGCGCTGCCTGCGGTCACAGCCTATTTAGGCCTAGAAGCCAAGGGCTCAACTAGAGCCTAGCCCGGCCGGACAAGGCTCCACAAGCGACTGCAGGATGAACAGGCGGCCAGGGCAGTTGGCCTATAAAAATTTGTGTGGGACAAGTTCCAACCCTTCCCGCACGCTAGAAGTCCTGCCTCCAGTCATTGTCTATACAAGCCTAGAAAGCTGGGGGGACTGGATTCGAGCCTAAACGATAGATTGCTCTGCAGGACGCACGGAAGGCCAGGACAGTTGGTTTATAGAGAGACCGCACAGGGAGAGGGGCACGTTCCACCCCCTTCCCCACGCGTTAACGAGAAAACCTGCCTCCAGTCATAGCCTATACAGGCTTAGATTTATCGGTGGCCCGGTCGGAAGCAGCTGCGTGTACATCAGCCCATCGAAGATCCTGACGCCACTGTAGTTCACACCAAAGCTGGACCCTCACCAGCTCCCAATCTCTGCCTGTAAATGAGTGCCGACCCCATTGAAGACCCCGATGCCGCGCTCAGGAAAAAAAAACAAAAAAAGGTATGTGGAGTAGCGGTAGGGACCAGTGCTGGTGAGGGGACAATGGTCAGCGCGGCGGGCACGCCCAAGGAAAAGGACGACTCAACTACAGATGTGTGAGGGAGAAGGAGCCTGACACAACTGATAGAATGATAGAAAAGGGCTAGGTGAGGTGGGTAGGGGTGATGGGATTATGAGAGTATTGCACCGTCTACTCCCCTCATCTTCATCCTCTTAGGCTCCTCGGGGCATGAGGAAGGTCACTACTTCAGTGACTTGCACTTATTGGTGACAGACTGCTGGAATGGGGGGGGGGGGGGGGCTGTGCAGGCAAAAATCTCAAGTGACCCCATTGCTGGTGGGTAGCATAGTGGTTAGCACTGCTCTGTTCCGCTTTGTCTTCTTGGAGGAGGAAGTAACAATGTCTGATGCAGCATTGTCCCCAAGTGAGGACAATCAGGGAAGTTAGATCATTCCTGATGCCCAGCTAGAGAGCAAAAATAATAAACTAAAATATAAAAAAAAAAAGATAGAAGATCTGCCTACTATAGACACCAAGGAGGGATATAGCTGCTAGGAGGGACTACCTTTTTTTGCTTTGTGTCGACTCCTACCAGCAGTAGCTATACTAAAAGGTCTTCTGTGTCCTCTAATAAGACAGACAAGAAATGCTTCTCTTCATACATGTTATCTACTACAATCCAATGACACTCCAACGCAGAGTTAAATGAAATTATTCCATCTTTATTATTAAACACAATAAATATACAGTACGAAACGGATCCCCAAGGACATCGGATTAATATATGAAAGCATGTACAAGCTGCAATGTTCTGACTTTTTTTTAAATTGAAAAATAAAACAAACAAGTCTACAGTATATAAAAATAAAATTTGAAACATTAAATGTTTGTAACAGAAAATGGCACTTTGACTTTTTCTTCTGTGCAGTTCAAATAAAATCAGTTTTCAATATACCTTAAGGGTGCCTGTCCACGGGAGTGATTTCGCCGGCAGTAAACCGCCAGCGAATCACGCTGGCCGACGCTTGCCATGGCATTGCTATGGAAAGCTCCGGCACCTGTCCACGAGTGGAGAATCATTGCGATTCTCAGCTCGCGGCGGGGAATTTGCAGCGTGCTGCAAATTCGGCTGACCGGCAGAGAATCGGCGGCAATCTGCCGCGGGACTTTGCATCGCCCATGGACAGGGGGCCTAAAAAGAAGTGTCAGATTAAGGCCTCATGTCCATGGGGAAAATCAGGCCCGCTACGGATTCTACATGGAGAATCTGCAGCGGGTCCCTCCTGCCCCGCGGACATGAGTGCTGAAAATAGGAATTTAAAAGAATTTACTCATCCGGAGCGGGCGGGGAAAGTCTTCTCTTCCTCACAGCCGGATCTTCTTTTTCGGCCGGCGGATGAACTAGTCACGCCGGCGGCACGTCGCCGGCGTGCCGCGCGCATGCGCCGGGCACATCCGCCGAGCCGAAGCAAGAAAGATCCGGCCGTGAGGAAGAGAAGACCTTCCCGGTCCGCTCCGGATGAGTAAATTCTTTTAAATTCCTATTTTAGGTCTCCCGCGGATCCGGACGGCTTCCATAGGCTTCAATAGAAGCCCGCGGGAGCTGTCCCCGCGGAAGACCCGCACGAAAATGGAGCATGGTCCAGATTTTTTCATGCTCCATTTTTTTTAAAATCACTTTTGTTGACCATCCGCGGGTATTTATCTACCCCGCGGGTGGTCAATGCATCCCTATGGGGTGCGGATCCGCGGGCAGGAGAAGAGTTAAAATCTGCTGCGGATTTTAATTCTTCTTTTGCCCGTGGACATGAGCCCTAAGAACCTTAAAGATGATCAGCTGTTGACTTGGACAGGTGATCCCTCAACCAGTCTCTCAATTGCAAATAGGGCAACTACTAGCTCTGGGTAATGTTCGCATAACAGATTCCTTCCATATCTAAATATTCTTCATAGTCTTCAGTGGTAAATAACAGAAGCTCAAGCTTTCACTGGACTTAAATGGGAGACATTCCTCCATTAGTCCTCTGATATACTAGCAGTGTGTCCAAACTGCACCAAAGAGGCTTGGGTACAACGCATACATCTGTGTACTGTCTAATACAAGGAAGGCCCACACATTGACATGTGTTTGCATGTCTTAATTCTTATTGATAATCTGGACAAGAATAAGACATGTGATTACTTTTTTTCACGTGGAACATTGGTCCACGTGAAAAACGTCAGTGTTCATAGTTAATGGACAACACACTGGCCATGGGACTAACAAGAATGCCACACGGACCCAGATATGCTAGTGTACCAGTGGTCTTACTCTGTCTTATTCTTCCACCTCCAAGGAAGATTTCCAATAGATTTTCAAGATGGAGCATAAAACACAAATTGTATCAAAAACACCTGTAGGATGCAAATAAAAAAGCTGTATAATTCCTAAACATCTCACCTGGATATGGCCCCCTTCATATTCATATGGATAGCGGCAGTCAATGATGTAGAACTTCTCCACAAGACTGTTGAATGCTCCATTAATTAAGGCTGCCATCTAGTGTCAAAACCATGAACATTGTACAAAGTATTTCTTTCATTTCAGTAATAAAGTCGAAAAACAATTCAGCCAGACTTTTATAGCTCTGTCTGTTAACAAGTTTGGTTGTGTTCAATAACTAAACATATGCATTCTATGACTACTGTACTTACAGTCTCAGCTGTTATGTAGCGCAGATCCTGGTGATGACCAGTCACAGTAGGTAAGGCATAAGCCTGCAAAAGGGAAAGTACAATTAAAATTAAGGGAAAAAGTTGTTTTTAAAGAATGTATTTATAAAGATACATCAGAAAACTGACAAAGTATGTTCCTGCTTTATTGGCTAGAAGTGGTTATTAACCCCTTAGTGACGAAGCCTGTTTGCGCCTTAGTGACGGAGCCAAATTTTGGAAATCTGACATGCGTCGTTCAACGTAGCATAACTCCATAAAGGCTTTACATATCCAAGTGATTCTGACATTGTTTTTTCGCCACATGTTGTACTTCATTTAGGTTGTAAAACGAGACCAATATAATTTGTGTATATTTATTAAAAGTACCAATATTGGAAAAAGTTTGAAAAAATTGTCATTTTTTCACATTTTCAACCGTAATAGCTCAAATATGTCCAAACATACTGTACAAATTTTTGATAAGATATATATTTCCATCTGTTTACTTTATTCTGAATGCACACTTGAAAAACTTTTGTGTTTTTTTTAACCATTTAGAGGACATACAAATTTAACATTACTTTTCAGCATTTTGAGGAACACTTTGCTTTCCTGCACCAAACCAAGTTTGCAAAGGCTCATAAGTGTCAGAATAATAGATACCCCCTCAAATGACCCCATTTTAAAAACTACACCCCTTAATGTATTCACTGAGGGGTGTCATGAGTATTTTGACCCCACCAGTTTTTTTCAGGAATTAATTCAATTTAGAGGAGAAAAAATAAAATTTCATATTTTTGCAAATATGTCATTTTAAAGACATATTTTTTTCCTATAGAGCCCATGAAAATGAGGATTTACACCCCAAAATGGATACCCCCGTTTCTCCCGTGTTCAGAAACATACCCATTGTGGCCCTAATCTTATGTCTGGATGCACAACGGGACCCAAAATGAAAGGAGTAGTCGGTGTCTTTCAGAACATAAATTTTGCTTGAAGGCGTTTTAGGCCCCATAGCACTTTTGTAGAGCTCTTGAGCAGCCAAAACCAAAGAGAGCCCCCACCAGTGACCCCATTTTGAAAACTAGACCCCTTAACGAATTTATCTAGGGGTGTACTGCCCATTTTGACCCCACAGTTTTTGAATGAATTCAAGCCAAGCAAAAGGAAAAAATTGTGATTTTCGTTTTTTTGTCAATTCTGTCATTTTAAAAACAGCTTTTTTTGTACAGCACACACATGAATGGAGCCTTGCACCCCAAAATGGATACCCCTGTTTCTCCCGTGTTCAGAGACATACCCATTGTGGCCCTAATCTTATGTCTGGATGCACAACAGGACCCAAATTGAAATGAGTAGTCGGTGTCTTTCAGAACATAAATTTTGCTTGAAGGCGTTTTAGGCCCCATAGCACATTTGTAGAGCTCTTGAATTGCCAAAACCAAAGAGAACCCCCACAAATGACCCCATTTTGAAAACTAGACCCCTTAACGAATTTATCTAGGGGTGTACTGCCCATTTTGACCCGACAGTTTTTGAAAGAATTGAAGCAAAGCAAAAGGAAAAAATTGTGATTTTCGTTTTTTTGTCAATTCTGTCATTTTAAAAACAGCTTTTTTTGTACAGCACACACATGAATGAAGACTTGCACCCCAAAATAGATACCCCAGTTTGTCCCGTGTTCAGAAACATACCTATTGTGGCCCTAATCTTTTGTCTGGATGCACAACGGGGCCCAAAATGAAAGGAGTAATCGGTGGCTTTCAGAACAGAAATTTAGCATGAAGGTGATTTAGGCCCCATTGCCTACTTGTAGAGCCCTTGAGCGGCCAAAACGACAGAGAGCCCCCACAAATGACCCCATTTTGAAAACTAGACCCCCTAACGAATTTATCTAGGGGTGTACTGTGTATTTTTACACTACAATTTTTGAATAAATCTAAGCAAAGCAGTAGGAGAAAAATTACAATTTTCATTATTTCGGCAGTTGTATCAATTTAAAAACAGTTTTTTTTTGTACAGCACACATAGGAATGAAGACTTTCACCCCAAAATGGATACCCCCGTTTGTCCCGTGTTCAGAACCATAACCCTTGTAACCCTAATCTACTTAAAGGACACATGGCTAGGCCTATAATGGATGGAGCACCCGTTGGATTTCAGGGTACAACGGTATAAATTCCAGGCCCCATTGCCCACTTATAGAGCCATTGAGCATCCAAAACGATAAAACCCCCCCACAAATGACCCCATTTTAAAAACTAGACCCCTTAATGAATTCATCTAGGGGTGTATTGCGTATTGTGACCCCACAGTATTTGAATAAATCTAAGCAAAGCAGAAGGAAAAAATTAATAATTTTTTCATTTTTTTGGCAATTTTGTCAATTTAAAAACTGTTTTTTTTGTACAGCGTACATAGGAATGAAGACGTTCACCCCAAAATGGATACCCCCGTTTGTCCCGTGTTCAAAAACATACCCATTGTGGCCCCAATCTACTTACTGGACACATGGCTAGGCCTATAATGGAGGGAACACCCGTTGGATTGCAGGGCACAACTGAATACATTCCAGGCCCCATTGCCCACTTGTACGGAATAAAAATTGACACCTTAAAAAAATATCCCCCCCACACACACACACACACACACACACACACACACACACACACACACCCACCCCTACCGCTCCGCCCTTTTCGGCGTTACCCAAATCTTAGATAAAAGTAATAATGTGAACTGTGTAATATTTCCAAAGACAAGGGTAATTACGGAGGCTGGTTGGGATGGGCCCATGGGGCAATAAAACCGGTATCCCCCTCCTCTCATGCTTTTTGGGGGTATTTCTTGACCTCAGTAGCGGGTATGGGGTGTAAAAAGTGGCGCTCTGTGAGTCTCCGTAAGCTTAATGAGATGCGGCGGTCTCACACAGAAGGCGCTCAACAAGCTGCTCCTGGAACTGCATGAAGGCGAACGTTCCTGGGACTCCTTGTAAAATACGTATTACAGGTAGCGTTCTGAATATCGCCGGGCTCACACAGCCGTAGGTGGAATCAGCTTGCGGAGGCCCGCAGCGGATCCCAGCTGTGAGCCTGGCTGTGACCCTGCGTACGGGTGCGTAATGTACTGCGCATAACTGCCTACTCACACAGGCGGTCATACGCAGTATATATATATTTTTTTGTTTGTATTTTCCGCACCGTCGCTTAGCGATGACGCGGGTACCCGCAGCCCGTATACAAGGTAGTTGCGTATGGGCTGCGGGTATATCCGCGACCATGGAGCACAATGGGCTCTATGTTGCGGATATCCGCGGTAAAATAGAACCTGCTGCGTTCTCTTTTCTGCGAGTGGATTACGCAATTCCGACCCACTAATGTGAGCGGAATTGGGTAATCCAATGCGATTGATCTGCGTATTACCGCGGATCAGAAGCATGTGCAATCCGTAATTCCTATCCGGTCATGTGAGACCGACCTAAGGTAGATCGCTACCTTTTTTTCACGTGACCGGGGACCGCCCAACGAGGCCACCCGTCACTGCTCCAGGCTCTCGGCGACCGTTGGTCGCTGGGAGCAAGGAGATTTTAAATTTCCTGGGCTCCCCGACTCCTGCGCATGTGTCCGATGTTTTGCCGGCGGTCGCATGCGCAGAATCCGGGAACGTTCACGGAAGAAGATTGTGTCGGGGCGCAAATACGGAGGCCTCCGGCAAAAAGTTTCATCTCCTCTCACCGATCGCATCAGTGAGGGGAGATGAACCTTCACCTTTTTTTTACTTTTACGTGATCGCCATTATCCATTGGATAACGGCGAACACGTGATCAGGAACCACTCACCGCGGCCCCCCGTGAAATCTCCAGGCTCTCGGCTAAGTTTTGTAGCCAGGAGCAGGGAGATTTTAAATTACCACGGCTTTTGCGCATGCACCTGCCATATTGGCGACGGGCGCGTGCGCAGAAGCTGGGGTAAGGTCCGCGGATAAATCCGCGGGCCTTAGGTACGTCATTTCATCCTCCCTCACGGATATGATCCGTGGGGGGAGATGAAACGCAAGTTTTTTAAACTTTTTTAAACTTTTTTTATTTAACTTTTTGCACTTTTTTTTTTTACTTTTTACCCCTTTTTTTATTTTTATTTTTTAACTTTTTGCACTTTTTTTTTAACTTTACATGATCACTGTCATCCATTGGATGACAGTGATCATGTCCCCAGTGACATCCCTCTGCTCTTGGCTACACATGGCAGCCAAGAGCAGAGGGATTTTGAATTTCCCGGGGCTCGAGCCCCTCTGTGCACGCGCCCGATGTCAATCATCGGGCGCGCATGCGCAGACGGGGATTTCGGGTCCCGGGACATCGCAGAGGACCGGGGGTGAGTATTTTCACCTCCCCTCATGGATCTGATCCATGAGGGGAGGTGAAACCTTACTTTTTTTTTACTTTTTCAACTTTTTCGCGATCGCCGCTATCTAATCGATAGCGGCGATCGCGGGCCTGGGGACCGCTCACAGCGGTCCCCGGTAACACCTCCTGGCTCCCGGCTACCTTCAGGAGCCGGGAGCCAGGAGATTTTAAATTTGCCGGGGGCTCCCGGGCTTCTGCGCATGCGCGTGACGTCATCGTCTGGCGCGCATGCGCAGAAGGCCGCCTGCGGCTCCGTGAGGACGAGATCTCCGTGGGACACCGCCGACAAGCCGGGTAAGTAATTTCAGCTGCCCTGGTGGAGCCGATCCAGCAGGGCAGCTGAAGAACTAACTTTTTTGACAGTTTTCTTTACTTTTTTGCGATCGGCGCTAGCCATTGGCTAGCGCCGATCGCAATGCCGGGGGGGACTGCCCGCATCCTGGGATGACAGCTCCATGCTGTCGGCTACCTGCGGGCACCGACAGCATGGAGCTGTCACGTCCTCAGGCAAGTGGGCATTAATCCAAAGAGGATGCATAAAACTACGTCCTCTAGGATTAAGGCCCACTTTCTGAGGACGTAGTTTCCCGATGGGGCAGTCGTTAAGGGGTTAAAGAAGAGAAACATTCCTAAAAACTTCTTCCTTTTGGAAATTTTTATTCTCACCAATGGAAAAAAAAAAGTCTACTGTGAATGCAACATTTGTTTTCCTGAGAAAGATTTTTTTTCAAGTGAAAAATGCACTACTGGCGGTCCTAAACCCGACATTCATGGCAGTTTATTCCGATCAACATTCTGATATTTTCTTTGCATGGTAACACACAGACTTTGAGAACTTACGTGCGGAAAATTATCCCAATTGCTGCAAATTTTCTTTATGCATTTTTTTTCTAACAGTTATTTATAACTAGCAATTATATTTTGAGTGATTTAGAAGGTTTACTTACTTCTGAGGTTTCTCTGAACTTTGTTTGTACTCTTGAAGTTCCCAAGTATTAACAAACGAGTAACCTTTTGTGGGAGTAAACATTTTCCCTACACTACTGAAACTGAACTTAAAGGGGTTGCCCCGCGCCGAAACGGGTTTTTTTTTTTTTTTCAACCCCCCCCCCGTTCGGCGCGAGACAACCCTGATGCAGGGGTTAAAAAAGAACACCGGAGAGCGCTTACCTGAATCCCCGCGCTCCGGTGACTTCTTACTTACCTGATGAAGATGGCCGCGGGGATCTTCTCACTCGGTGGACCGCAGGGCTTCTGTGCGGTCCATTGCCGATTCCAGCCTCCTGATTGGCTGGAATCGGCACGTGACGGGGCGGAGCTACACGGAGGCGGCATCCTGCACGAGAGGCTCCATTGATAAAAGAAGAAGACCCGGACTGCGCAAGCGCGGCTAATTTGGCAATTAGACGCCGAAAATTAGTCGGCTCCATGGGAACGAGGACGCTAGCAACGGAGCAGGTAAGTGAAAAACTTCTTATAACTTCTGTATGGCTCATAATTAATGCACAATGTACATTACAAAGTGCATTAATATGGCCATACAGAAGTGTATAGACCCACTTGCTGCCGCGGGACAACCCCTTTAATTTTTCAGTAATAAGTACAAGGGTAAATTTTCATTTTTTTAATACACTGACCAATTTAATGTATATAGTCTCACCTTTGAAAAGTCTCCAATTAGCTGTCTGTGACTGTAATCCTCATCCAAAGCATTTGTAATATCCACATCACATAGAGAAAGGGTCTTCTTTAGAGAGATACCCTAGAGGGAGGTAAAATAAGTCATATCAAGATTAACATTCAGTAGCAAAGATATTAGAAACAGGAGAATTGTATGGCCATATACATTAGACAAAACGTTGGCTGCACAGACGATCATTAAATTAGTATAAGGGTTCTCCTACCTTTCCCCCAATGGCTGACGTTAGAGGAAAGAATGGTCAAGAATTTTGGATTCCAAAACACCTGATTCAAATTTTTTTTTAATGTAGTACAACTAGGGTACTTGAACTTTCGATCACGTACATGCTTGCTTGTGTCATATACAGTAGTACTTTTGTATTGCAGTATATAGTACTTTTAAATATCTCTTATTAAGCCCTTTCACAGAGATGCAAGCATGAAAGCCCAAGCAGCATTCATTAAGCACTGGGGCGATCATTCCAAACTTTTGGCACTCTAGGTTTGCATCACAGAGGAGCTGATCAAGTGGCCTTCTTGAAGGACTGCCAGGGTGTACAATATCTGGTAAACATGAAAAATTGTCACGGAAATTTGGTCTGGATAAGAGGTAGTAGTCTTCCCAAAAAGGTTGTCTTTTGGAGTGGTTCTGCTGTCTAGATGTATCCAGTTCTGTGAGCCAGATATACAAACCTATGATCGTTTTCAACTGTGCAACAATCTGGATTTCAGATTTTTTATTTTTTTTATTTTTTAAAGAACTCATTCGCATCAGCATTTTGATTCGTTTTTTGGTTTGTTTTAAAAGGAGAACAAATAGCAGAACTGAATTCAAACCGAATCAATCAATGAGAGCTACATCTGCAGTTACAAGCGCCAGACACTACATAGGGGTCTAAGCAGTGGCACCTGCCAACCCTGGTGCATTTGGAGCACTGTCAGTGGGTACGAATCAGCTGATCAGCAGACCCCAGATGATCGGGTAGGTCATCAATAGTATTCTTCCCCGGAAAACACCTTTAAAGTACCACCTCCTGATACGACATGCACATAGGTAAATATTTTTACCATGCTTGAGGGGTGTCACATTCACAGAGAGCTTAAACACACATCTATATTCACAATGCAGAGTGCAGAATTTCCTTACCCGTCTTCTTACGTGCTTTTCACCTGCCTCAGACTGGAGGGGGCTGTTAGTACTGCGCCTCCTTTTCATCCTAACTGGAGTGTCATTATCTTGAGGTCTCGCGGTCCTCTTTAGAACAGGCCGGTCTAGCTTCTCTGGCATAGATGGTGATCTGTAAAGGCGACTTCTATTCATAGATACCTGAGAAATACAGAAATTAGGATAGTACATCTAATAAAAGACAGATATTACAAATACCACACTAGCAATACAGTCCACAATAAAGAATTCCAAATTTGTAAATGTGCAGAGGTATGTTATTTTGGCTTTAGGGGCTATTTTGTCCTTTCCAATTTTCTGGTGGTCATAACTAAAAGCAGCAAATAAAAAAAAAAAAAAAAAAAAACAACAAGAAAAAAACTCCATAGTGCAGTGGGGTCAGGCGCAATAGAAACGAAGAATTCGGAATACAGGTACCTGCAGTGATTGTCCTATGGCACAACACACAAGATACCTGTAATCAGCAGCTGCCTTCCCAATGCCGAATCAGCAAAGCCTGGGTATCCAAGATACACCAATAGGAAAAGAATCAGAGATATCTGGCACACTAAAATAGGAGAACCTCAGTTCTTCAAAAGTATAGAATTCTTTATTAGCTAGGCAATAGGTTTCAGCACCTTCATTACTGGATTTGGTAAAATCCTAGAGTATTTGCAACTCCCTGAAGCTGATTGTAAGCACGTTATATGGCTGGTGAAGTATGGATTCTACCAGCAAATACACTGCAGGCCTCCTCAATCATGGACTTGATTTGACGGTCACTATGTATATCACAGTCGCTTTCATGCAGCGCAGCCTCCTGTCTGATACTCAGCAGACACCATCTTGATTGCAATATACAGTACATGGTGGAGTGCTGCAATAGCCTTTTCAAATCTCACTCCAGAATCTCTCAGGACTTCTTCTGAAGCCAAGCCTCGGTGCACTTTGAGATATGCTTAGGCTTATTGTCCTGTTGGAAGCTTCCATAACACCCGAACTTCAGCATCCTCAGACATTTTCTCCTAGGACTTCCTGATACTTGATGGACTCCATCTTACCGTCCAAACCATGCAGGTTTCTAGTGTCAGAGAAAGGAAAGCATCCCCAGAGCATCACTGAGCCCCCACTATGCTTCACTGTAGGTGTAGTGTTCATTTTGTTGTATTGCTATGGTTTTGAGCATATTGGAGCCACCTTTTCTTGGACTTCTGGGTCAGTAGTAGATTTTAGGGTTCAGTCAGTGTGAAAAACTGTATGTGAACAGCCTCATTGGCTATAAAGGGGTCCTGTGTTGTCTATGGTCTGAAAATACGACCATCAACCTTTGGCCTAAGTCACATGAAGGTGTGACTGCAGCCAGATCTCATCCTAACACTGCATTAATGTTAATACAAGTAGCCAACATCTAAAAACTGATCATCACTTCCCAACCTACATTTTTTTCAAACAACCACAGCATTCACCAATTACAGAGGGCTTTAGAAAAGTAATGCCAAGTCCGAGAACCATTTTAAACCTATTTCACTCCCATAGTCATTTAAGCAATCAGAAGAGACTGCAAAGTCCCTTCCACCCTATTCAATCGTCAGACCAGCCACCCTCTCATAAGAGTCTACTGGCAAAAGCCTTCTCTTTGCTTTGATTGACAATCAGGTGGTCCAATAGTCATCCTTTTTTCACAGAAAGTTCTGAACTATCAAATTGAGAAGAATATTTGCAGTGAAGAACTCCTATGGACCAATGAACTGCCATGCTCAAGGTTAGGGAACAGGAAACATGGCCAGAGACCTTGGGGTTCTTCAATTGACCCAAGGTGGTCTACCCATACGTATCAAAGTGGTGTCACATCTCCAGTCTCTTGCAAATGTTTAAAATACAATATTCTACAAATTATTTTCTCCTGTGTAATAGGTTTTACTCACGTTACTGACATCAACATCTTGAGTCATGAATGGTCCACTCAGCAAAACTGCCATTGAAGACGACAAGTTAGCAGCTGCTGTGGATGCATTCTGGACAGCAAACAAAATTATTAAGTTAATACAATAAACCTTAAACAATGAAACATTTCATAATACTTGGTAGGCAATAAATCCAAGAGGCTTTCCTATTCCTGAATGAGTCTATAGGCTGGGCCTTCAGTAATAGCTTGAACCAATCACATTTACTGCTGCACAGAAGTGAATAAACAAGGCAGAAAGGGAGCTGCTAATTATGGATTCAAAAAGCACAGACACCCTAATGAAATAATTATGTATACTCCTTTTGAGATAGTTACAGTTTAAACTCAATGTAACCTCTATGAATATCTTATAGTACAAATGTATAATATCAAGCTAATAAAATTTGTGTGAAAAAAAAAAAAAGTCACTAGTAAATCTACAAGTTGTATACCCAGAGAATGACACACATGCAAACTAAGTCAGACTGTTCAGACTAAGCTTTCTCCGCTCAGCTTTACGGCAGGGGGTTAAATACAAAAAAAAAAAAACCAAAATCAAACAGTATCCATAGCAGAACCATCCACTTTAAGATGTCCAAAAGTCTTAGGGCCTTTTTATAAAGGAACGATCATTGCTAGTGAATGCAGGCTTAGTGGGTCGGGGGAACGTTCCATCCCACTCGCCTCCATTCACAGTAAGGAGACCACCATTCATAAATAAACTGCTTGTTTCCATGGGCAAATTCATTGTTCAGTTTGTGCATGCAGAAACTGAATGACGAATGAGAAAGGAATGAAATTAATTTTCGTTTAGTTGTCAGTCGGGGCATGCATTTACACTGAACGCTGTAACAATCTGTGTAAAAGGGCCTTAACTTTGGACTCCGTTTAACTTGGTTTCTGCTAGGTTTGCCTTTTTTGGGAGAGACAGTAGCATTGTCAACTGCAGAATAAATCCAAATCTATGACTCACCGCAGTCTCCATTTCATCATCCATGGCAAAAAATTCTGAGAACCCATCAAGGTTTCCTTTGTCAACATCTACACACATTGCAACAGTGTTGATAGGTGAAACTAATACATGTAGCTCTGAGTTGTCATCTGTAGACAGGTTGCCCTGTAGACATAAAACAGGGTTTTTTTTTTCTTTAAGTTATGCATTCAGACAAATCAAAATCACCAAAAACGGGCAGCAATGTACAGTCATCCAGAACGGTCAGCAAAAGTTCAGTCAAAGAAGGGATTTAGGCCTCCCTCGCACAGGGCGTTGTACAGCGTTTAGCGCTGTATTTTTAGAATCCCATTCATTTCAAATGGGGCTGCTCACACAGGGCTGAAGACACAGCACCTCCCAACGCTGCGCTTTGAAAGCGATGCATGTTCTATTTTGGGGAGTTTTCAGCCCTGCGTCGCCCATTGAAATGAATGGGCAGCGGTTTCAGCACTGCTGAAAACGCGGCAACACTTGGTGCCGTGTTTTTGGCAGCACTAACCGCTCGTCGATTTTCGGGGGGAAGGCTTGCAATAGAAGCCCTACACGGAAAATCAGTCCCAGCTAGGCTAGATAGAGAAAAAAGAAAATACTCACCTAGCCGCTGCGGTCCGGGTCGCGGCCGCTGATCCGGGCTTCCCTTGCACCCACAAGTCTATTGCCGTAGGCCAGGTTTGAGAACCCCGCCTCCAGCAGTAGAGTGCTGTGATTGGTTGTCGGCGCTGGCTCGATGCCCAATCACAGCCCTTCATTGACTGTCTTAGCCAATCAGAGCTTGCCGCCGCTGATTGGTTGAGACAGTCAATGAAGTGCTGTGATTGGGCATCGAGCCAGCGCCGACAACCAATCACAGCACTATTGCTGGAGGCGGGGTTCTCAAACCTGGCCTACGGCAATATACTTGTGAGTGCAGGGGAAGCCCGGATCAGCGACAGACCAGCGGCCACGTCTCAGACTGCAGCGGCTAGGTGGAGTATTGCTTTTTTTTCCTTTTCCGAATCTTTGGCTGTGTTTTCAGCTGTGCTGAAGACGCAGCCAAAACACTGGCATAAAGTATGCCAGCGCTGCTGAAACCGGGCAGAATTTGCAGTAAAGGTAGCGTTGACAAACGCTGCGTTTCTGCAAACGCCATGTGTGAGGGAGGCCATACTGTACGATCCAGTCAGAGCCAGTGTACAAATCTAGATTATAGCTCAATTTTTGTATGGAGCGGTAAACTGCTTCCCAAGAGGTGCACGAGCCAACTCCTCCACCTCCTTGCACTTTCATGTTGTGGCGCGCTCTTCCAAACTCATGAAGTGCAATGGAGCAATGCTTCTAAGGGGAGAAAAAGGGTGATTATACCTACCCGATAATCGGGTTTCCAGGAGTCTCCACGACACCACCACCTGAGATCGCCTCCTCCTGATAGGACAGGAACACACCGAGAGGTTCAAGGTTCCCCCCCTTTCCCAGTGGTTTATAACGAACTGCCCGGGTAGGAGCTAACTTAAATTTTTTTACCCATCTGGTATTTTTTTTTTTTTAACGTATATACATATTAGACTTCCCTTTTTCTTTTTTTTTTCCCCCTTTTTTCGGGAGGGAATGTACGGGTGCTGTCGTGGAGACTCCTGGAAACCCGATTATCGGGTAGGTATAATCACCCTTTTCCCGAGTCGTCTCCACGACAGCACCACCTGAGACGTACCACCTAAAGGTTATTCTAGGGTGGGATTGCCGCCGAGAGGACGTTACGACCTCATGTCCTCGTCAAGCTGCACCTTTACCCTATAATGTCTGACAAAAGTGTGTGGCTTCTTCTACACTGCTGCCTTGTATATCTGTTCGACGGACGCCGAGCTATGCTCAACCCATGAAGTCGCTACTGCCCTCGTGGAGTGGGCCTTAAGAACCCAGGGGGTCTCCCTCCCCAGGGCCTTATACGAGTCGGTAATGGCCAGGCGAATCCACCTGGCTATAGAGCTTTTAGCGGCTTTACTCCCCTTGTTAGAGCCTGAGAACTGGATGAACAGGTTGTAGTCCCGCCTCCAGTGGCTTGTGGTATCGATGTAGTTCAGGACCGCTCTCCTGACGTCTAATTTAGGGCTCTTTCTCTCTCGTTTTTAGGATTATTAAAGAACGAGGGGATTACAACATTCTGGGCCCTATGGAATGGTGACACTACTTTAGGCATAAAGGCCAGCATTTTGAAGACTAGCTGTGTCAGTAATATGGAGGAGCGGGTGGCGGATTGATAGGGCTTGTAGCTCGCTAACCCGTCTCGTTGAGGAAATGGCTACTAAGAAGATCGTCTTAATTGTGAGCATTCTTATTGAGAGTCCTTCGATTGGTTCGAAGGGTTCCGCTGACATAGCCCTCAGGACCCAATTTAAGTTCCAGTCGGGGCATATATTTGTAGGTCTAGGTCGCAACCTATCTGCCGCTGTCAGGAATCTACTGATCCACTTATCTCCTGATAGTGCCCTATTCGACACCAGGCTAAGGGCTGCCGTCTGGACTCTTAGGGTGCTCGGGGAGAGGCCCATATCCAGGCCCTCCTGTAAGAAATCCAGGATTAGCGGGATGTCAGCACCGTGGCTCGAGGAATCCTATGCCTGTCTCCAAGAGATAAACCTCTTCCAGATCTTTTGATAAATGAGGTTGGTTGTCTGTTTCCTACTTGCCATTAGAGTCCTGACTACTCTGTCCAAGAACCCCCTGCTCCTCAGTGTGGATTCTTCAATATCCAGGCTGTTAAGTGGAATCTGCTTATATTGGGGTAGTTCAGAGGCCCCTGTGTTCGTAGATCCGTGTGAGCGTGAAGGGTGACTGGGTCCTGGAAGCTCAGGTTTCTTAGAAGGCTGAACCAACTTCTCCTTGGCCAGAAGGGAGCCACTAGGATCAGTGTGCATGTCTGTGACCTGAAGTGCTGCAACACTCTTGGGATTAATGGAATTGGGGGAAAGGCGTACACCAGCTCCCCTCCCCAATCCTGGCTCAGGGCGTCCACTGCTGTTGGCCGGTCCTCCGGTCTGAGGGAGAAGAAGCTCTTTACTTTGGTATTTTGTCTGGATGCAAACAGGTCCAGCTGTGGGAGACCCCACCTGTCCGTCATGATTTGGAATGCCTCCTGGGATAGAGACCATTCCCCTGGGTCTATACGCCTCCGGCTGAGGAAGTCTGCCCTCTGATTCAGGGCTCCCTTCAAATGTGTTGCCGAAATAAAGAGGATGCGGCCCTCTGCCCAGCGAAAGATTTTTTGTGAGATGCTCTGACCTCGTGCCCCCCTGATGTCGAATATGGGCGACTGCCGTGGTGTTGTCTTTTTTTTTTTTACTGAGTCCCCTAGGTGTTGGAGGGCCTCCCAAATTGCCTGGAGCTCTCTGTAGTTTGAGGAATGGTACTTCATCCCCTGTGGCCAAGGACCCTGTGGGAGCTTGTCTCCTACGTGCGCCCCCCACCCCAAGGAGCTTGCATCCGTCGTGACATGCGTAGCTGGATTCAGTATCCAGTGGACCCCCCTTTGCAGGTTTCCTGGGGATGTCCACCAGCGCAGGGATATCTTTACTGAGTTTTTTACTCACATTCTTGCTCCTAGTGAGGATTGCTTCCCGTCCCAGGCTGAGAGAACTGCAGCCTGCAGGGGTTCTGGTATGTGCCTGAGCCCATGCTACCCCCGGGATGCATGTCAGACTTCCCAGGAGAGACATGGCTTCCCGGATTGAGCATGACCGTCTCTGAAGGAAGGATTTGACCCGCTGTCGAATTTTCTGCACCTTTGCTTCGGGGAGAAAGGAGCATTGAGCTTCTGAATAGAGCGTTATGCCCAGGAACACCTTTTCCCTGCTGGGGTCTAAGCTGGACTTCTCCCAATTTACCATCCATCCTAAGAACTGGAGCAGGTTGAGCACCGTTGCCAGGTGTTCTACTAGGAGTTCTCTGGACTCGGCTATAATTAGGATGTAGAATTAGGATTAATCTTGATGGAAGAGGTACTTGTTGTAGTCCTCCTCTGAGGACTCCTCGAGCACTGGGTCTTCTGGTTCTGACCCCACCGAACTTATTTCAGAGTCTGAGTACTCTTCTGGGCTGTACACCCTTCTCCGGTGCTTCGCCCTGGATGCCCCTTTTGGTGGCGTTTTTGGAGTTGTCAGAGCTGACCGTACCTCCTCCCTGACCAGCCTTCTGACATCCTCTAGGAATCCCCCCGATTCCTCCTTAAATAGCCTGGCTTTGCATGTTTTGCATAACGACTTCACATACGTAGCTGGCAGTTTTGCGCCGCATTCTGCGCATCTTTTTACTTTTGTTCTGGGAGGGGCGTCCCTTTTATTCCCCTGGCAGATAAAGTTTTACGGAAAAGGATGCAACATTCACATTTATACATAAGAATTTGCATGACCTTTTTTGCCCCACTGGCTACTTACGGTTCCTGCTGCGGCTGAACATTCTGCAAACTCTGGTGCTGGAGCACTCATCTTTACTGCAGGTGCTGCAGACACTCTTGGGGCAGTAAAGCCAGATACTAAGCAAAATGGCTTTACCTGTACTTGCGCCGTCTTCTTTCAGGTTCCACTGTTTTTTAAATTTGGCGCCTTCTGCTCTAAGCCCCGCTGGTCATGTGACGCGGCGCCACGTCCCCTCCAACACGCGTCAAGGGGATCCTGGAAAGGGCTGCGCT
The DNA here is from genome assembly GCF_035609145.1 of Eleutherodactylus coqui. Lineage (NCBI taxonomy): Eukaryota > Metazoa > Chordata > Amphibia > Anura > Eleutherodactylidae > Eleutherodactylus > Eleutherodactylus coqui. Next base: position 114,112,722 of record NC_089838.1, read on the forward strand.
CGGTCCTAAGCCGGCACAGGAGGAGAGCTGGAGCCCCGCTTTGTACCCCCCAGGGGCCACCGCGGGAGGAACCTGGCCCGGGGGAACCACCCCATGTGGCGTCCCGGGAGTCGATCTGCAGGAAGGGAGGGCAGGCTGATCCACTGCCCTCCGATCTGCCCGGTAAGAATCTTCAGGCTGGCGTCTCCACCAGCCACTCTCTGTGATCCTGCCTCCTGGCAGGACAGGAAAACACTGGGGAAGGTGGGAAAGGGGGGGGGGGGGGGGGCAACCTTTAACCTCTCGGTGTGTTCCTGTCCTATCAGGAGGAGGCGATCTCAGGTGGTGCTGTCGTGGAGACGACTCGGGAAATATCTATACAAAGTTTGTTGGAGTACGCTAATAAGCTTATGCTTATGTATAGATATTAAAGCAACGGCTTCAAAAGTTAACTTGCAGCAGAATAAAGACCATGCCTGACTTGACATGGCAGTCATTGAGTATTATTTAATAGCCTCACATTCTCTCACAATGGAACTAGGTCTTTGGGGATAAGCATTTCAGACACAATTACTCAGAAATACAACAGATTCAACGGTGGAACAAAAATTTCACATCTATCTCACCTAAAAATGCTAAACATTGAAATGCCTCTATTTTACCCACCTTGCCTCCAAATGTTGGAGATAACTGTGCATCAGCTGCTTCCCGGAGAAGCAGCACAGAACATGGGTTACCTGGATTTTTAGTTGTCCCGCTCGCCTACAAAATTGAAGAAAGGGAATGTCAAATGTGGAAAAAAAAAATGACCCAATGGGAGAGACACAAAAAGTGCAGGAGGCAGAGCTGTTCACATTCCATCAGCCTGGAATCATACAAGCAGTATTTGTCACAGTTTCTGGTATAATTTGATTCATTTACAGTCTGAGCCAAAGTCAGAAGTATATTTAAAAGTAAAGTGAAATACCAGGTGATTCAAAAGTCAGGGCCACCCAGAACATCCTCTGAACAAAGAAATACATGTCAGTAATAGATGTTCATATGAAGTGGCTGAAGATTTTCTGTGGATGCTTCATAAAAACGGCCAACACTGCCATCAACATTTGGGGATCGGAAACTGCTCAGCTGACCAGTTCCCGGTTTGTCCTGGACTCTACCAGTTTCTCTGAACTTTCTGACAGTTCACTAGCCGTTTTCTTGGAAGTTATTGTTTAAAAGTCTCAGCCCCTCACATGAATAGCTTATCTCAAAAAACGGTTACAAGTATTGAGAAAATGACTGCAACTATCGATTTCTGATGAAATTCTACCCTTGAAGGGATGTTCCAAAACTTTAAACTTTTTTCTATTGATGATCAATCAATGCTGTGCTGCAATACCATCTGGGGCCACTGTGCTATGATTACTGCTTTCTGCTTCCTGCACTGACCATGGTGCCACGACAACAGAAATTAGCTAGTCTATGCCGGTCATCAACAGAAAAGTCCCAGAATACCACCTTAAATCATGTTTCTTTTTGTTTAGATTTTCCAGGTGGCCCCAACTTTTGGAATCATCCTGTATAAAAAAAGGAAGGACTTCTACTTCACAAGTTTGCCGGATCCACTTCTGACTTTCACTAAACCCTACATCAAAAACTGCTAAAAGATGGGCAATTGTAGCCTAAAAGCCAAGTTCTCAATTCAGATTAGCAGTGGGTTTACACCAAATCAGAACTAGATCTAGAGCTGTGCAAAAGTATTCAACCTGGTGCTTTTACCTGTTTTGTTAAATTACAACCAGGAATAAATGTTTGGGGGTTTGTACCATTTGATTTACACAACATGACAACCACTTTGAAGGTGCATTTTATTTTTCTAGATGGCACAAACAAGACAAACACAACTTCAGGCCCAATGTCTATCCGTAGTTCTTCACCCACTGAAAGTCAATACTTTGTGGAGCCATCTTTTGCTGCAATTACAGGTGCAAATCTCTTGGGGTATGTGTCGAATACCTTAGCACATCTATAGATACTGCAATTTTTGCCCATTCTTCGAGGCAAAACTGCTCCAACTTCTTCAGGTTAGATGGGTTGTGTTGGTGTGCAGCAGTCTTCAAGTCACACCACAGGTTCTCAAGTGGATTGAGGTCTGGGCTTTGATGAGACTATTCAAGACATTTCCTTGTTTCCCCTTTGATCCCTCCAACTTGCACATTCCCGGCAGAAAGACACAGGTTTTACTAAACAATTGCCCTGTATTTACTGATACCCATCTTTTCTTCAATCCTAACCAGTTTTCTAGTCCCTGCGGATGAGAAGCTTCCCTACAACATGATGCTATGAAAACAATGGTTCACTGAGGAGATGGGTGAAATTACATGTGCAGTCATGATACTCATGGAAATATCGCTACTAGTAAGACTAATTCCTACTTTCCAGATGGTCCTTCATGATAGCACACAGGAACAGTAGCAAATAAGTAGCGCTCAGGGAGAAACAACAATCTAGAAATTTCCAGCTAAAGGCTACATCTTGGCTAGCCAGATCATCAAGCCTAGGTTTACAAAATGTGCGAATATGGCTCCATGTGGCAGTTTTGCATATTTGTTTTCCAGAAGAGTTAGCCCTCTCAGCCTAGGATGCGGATATTGCCCTCCTTGAGTAAGAATTGATTTGTTGGATAGAATGCAAATTCTGGGATTTGTAAGCTTCTTGGATTGAGGTTTTTACTCCTCTTGAAAGCGTTGCATTGGACACTTTCTCCTATTTTTCCAAGCAAATTGAATAAATGAATTTGGGTCCTTTCTCCATGATGAAGTAATGTCCAGGTAAAAGAAGAACTGCTTGACATTAAGTTTGACGCAATTCCCCTTAGGATTTTTTGGATTTGCACAAAAGAAAGGCAAGACCAAGATGGAAGGGGAAGATTACTTTAGGGAGAAACGTTGAAAGCAAAATCATTCTGATAATGGATTCAAGAACCTTTAAATAACGTTCAATGGAGAAGGCCTGAATTTCACATATTCTACCTGTTCTAGCTATCAAAAACACCAGTTTTAGCAGCCATTTTTAGCCTTGCTTCTGCTAATGGTTCATAAAGGGAGCTCCACCGAGTCTTCTCAGAACTACAATTTATCCAACAGAGGGATTTGTTTTAATGGTAGGTTTAATGCTCAGTGTTGCTGTCCTAAAGCTCTTGAGCTACTTGTTTAATGCCAAGGATCTAGAAGACTACTAAGGGCCTTCACCTGGACCTTCAACATGCTGGACTGTAAACCATTTTTCAAATCCCTATTGAAGAAAACCTAAAATATTCGGTATGTCTGATGGAGGACCCTTGTGCCTCCTATTTATGCTATGAACAGAATGTTTTCTAAACTAAATACAGTTAGTTACAGCTTAGAGTCTGTTTTAGGGTGGATATTAATTTATCTGACAATCCTATTATTATCTGCCTTGTAGCAAAATAAATCCACTTGTGTAAAGGCCCCATCTCAGTCAAGGTTGGTCAAGCGTGTCTTGATTCAAACACCATTCTCCATTAAGTAGATTTGAGCAACTCAAAGTTTTCTGCTCTGTTGTCTGCACCTTTTAGGTGTACTACCATAATGGAGAAAAATAGGTTTCCCTCCTGCTGAAAGATTTTTTTGAAGGCAATCTTCGAAAAGGAAAAAAATAAATAGTTTGTAGAGAGCCTCGCAATTCAATGTTATTCACTTCTGAATATTCAGAAATATGAAAAAGGACTTACCCAGTGCCCAGCAGGGTTCTATATGCAGTCCCCCACAAGCACCTTGAAGTCCTGGTTCGCCTTTATAATAAATGCTGCTTCAAACCCGTCTGGATCCCGGGGGTTCCAGGAGAGTCGCTGGGAGATGTGTCTCCACTATGGTAGTGGGCATAAACAAGAATCCAAGTCCAAAAGCAAAAAAAATCTCTGCACTTGTGTCAGGGAGAGGAGGTCACCGCCGATATTCCATAATATACATTTATTAGATCCAAGTCAAACAAAGTGTTGCATTGTTTGACTTGGATCTAATAAATGTATATTATGGAATATGGGTGGTGACCTCTACTCCCTGACACAACGAGTGCAGAGATTTTTTTTGCTTTTTTCAACTTGGAATCTTTGAAAAAGGAGGATACTATGTTCCTTGTTGATTGAGGAAGGTTACAGTTGTAATATTGTTTGACATGATTTTAAGGCGAATATTTGGATGACTGTATTGGGTTTTCCTCAAAGTTCCTTATACTGCTTTTAGTTTCCTATAGTTGGAGGACTGTCTCTGATCAGAAGGTATCTATCCCCACCCCAGTCAGCTCATGTCTGTGGTTAAGAATATCTGAGGGGCTAAACTCCAAGGAATACACTTTTTGGGAGGTTGTATGAAGCTTTCCACACCTCTTTAGGGATCATCTCACCCTGTTGGGAATGAGTTTTTGAGATACGTGACGTCCGTCCCATTTGGAAAGAATTAAGCTCTGGAGCGGACAAGACAAAAATTGGCTCCAACTGACTAACTGGATACAGGCATCATGAGGCCTAAAATGCTCATGGCTTCCCTTATGTCACAACTTTTTTCCTTTGGAATATGGTTGTTGAAGCCTTTCTTTTGACTGAGAGAAAATAGTGCTTACAACTACAGTGAATAGTAATACTATTGAAAGCACAATGCTCCCACAAAGAAACATGGACCACAGCAGCACTCTGTATACATTACAGTAGTGATTTCCAACCAGGGTGCCACAGCTCCTAGGCTGGGTATCACTCAGCTTTTTCTTGCTTTGATTTAATTGAAGTCTGCTGCACATTCTAAATTCACAGCATATCAATTTATGCTGCAGATTTTGGATGAGTCCAGGATTACTCAGAAAATTTCAGATCAGATTTTTTATGGTTTATTATCCAACCCAATGACCTAGGTTAAGTGGATGTTCAAGGTTCTTGAAGAATCGGCTAGGAGGAGAAAATTGTCAGAGTACAGCACAATGATATCTTGATTCCTCAGAAAGGTAATGATTTCCACAATGAATTCTGTGAACACTCGAGGGGCTGGCGAAATCCCAAATAGGAGGGAAACGAATAGTGGAGAATCACCACAATCTTCATAACCACGAACCTAATATATCTTTGGTATTTTACATGAATTGGAACGTAATACATGTCCTTTAGATCGACAGTACACATTGACGCATTTTATTTTATAAGAGGAATGGTAGATCATTTGGACTCCATCTTGAATTATCTCTACTTTAAGCACTTGTTTAAAAATTTAAGTTTTACTCCAAGTGTACGATTTCACAAGTAATAGCTTTGAATAATGGCAGAAAATTTGTTCCAAGTCTGAATGTAGTTTTCAAAAGGAAGAAATTACAAAGGTTTGATTTTTTTTCTGGGAATCCTGTCTTTGTTGTTTTTTCTAGAATTTTTTCTAAGACTGGACTAAAAACAAAACATTAACCTGAAAAGGAAAATGGAGCACAATTTATTCTTGGACACAATATCCCCTGTCAATGATTTTAATCAAAGTGTTCATCTAGTACAGTTAGTTAATGCCCATTTTTTCTTCAAATAGGTTTTTGTTGATGCATCAGCTATGGACCCAGTAGTGGATTGATTCCAAAAGATCTTCTCTTGAAGTTCCCTTAAATAGTGGATCCTCTGATTCACCCATAGAAACATCATCGCAGCAATAGATAGGGTTGCAATGTTTGTGTCTAGAATGGCTGATGAGGTTTCCTTGGCTTTTTTCATAAGGCTATCTGCTTTGCGATCCACGAGATCTTTCAACTGTGAAAAGTACTTCAAAAGGGGCATTTAAAAAAAAATATATATATATATAACCTTTGATACTGGAATGTCCATCTTGGGCATTTCATTCCAAGATGGTTCTTAAACTCTCTTGGAGCATAAACCTTCTCTGCCTGGATGGATTCCTTCAAGTTTTTGTTCACTGGAAAGACTTCTTATATTGAGACCACTAAACATCTTGTCCTGCATTGATCTAGGTTCCTGGACCTCTTCTATGTTCATTGCTTCTCTTATTTTTTGTTAGAGGACACAGATTGCTTGCTAAAAGTAATATTGTTTCATCCTCTTCTGTGGCCGGTCTTTGATCAACTCTTCCATAAATTCTCTTTCCGATAAGTCTAGCAAATCTATGTCAGAATCTAAATCAGAGTCAAATGGCACTTGTTTTTTTCCTCTCGACTGACATTAGATTTTGGGAGGGAGCCAGGCTGGACACAGAAGCATGTATCTCCTTACATATCAAAGTATCTTTGTCCTGAAAGAAAAGAGGGTTCCTCATGTCCAATTAGAAATGCTATGCAATCTTGGCAGTTTTTTTTTTTGTTTTTTTTTAATTATAGATTATCCATAAATATTTTGCACAAGCATCACTGTTTTGACCCTTTCGTTGGGTCAAGATGTTTAACTGAAGACTCCTTATCTGCTCTAAATAAAAGGTGAGTAAAAGGTAGATCGAGTACTTTTATATTAGTTCAGCCCTAAAGTTGTCTGAGGGCAGAACTTACATGAGCTAGAGTACCAATATCCAGCTTCTGTATTTTAAGTTGCTTGCTCTGTGGCCTTTCAGAACAGGTGTATTCATACTGACACCATGTGACAGATAATGACATTTTGACTGCACACCGGAAGACCATAATAGACCAATTATGGGGCTTCTGAAGTTCACTGGTTCAGCCAGACCTCATTTAAGGTTTTTTATGGCAATGGAGACATGAATTCACATGTAATCACAACTTTTCAGTTATTAATGTATTTTTCATTCCACTGTAGTAATTTGGATTATTCTGACAGGTCCATTATATAAAAATTAAGTTAAAATCCATTTGGAATGCAACCGGAAAAACACCAGATCAAGAAAGTGAAAACTTACGCAAGGCAATGTATCTTGGGTGTCTGTCACTTGTGTGTCTTCCTTTGTGAGAACAAAATTGCTTTAAGGCCGGTTTCACACAAGATTATTATTTATGCGTCTGCAGTACGGACAAGTGTCCTGGCCTGACAGTGGGTATCCTGATCCAATCTTAAAGCATCATATAAACCTGATTCACTGAGTTCAGGGCAGGGTGCCTTCATCAGACCAAGGTACGCATCTGTATTATGGATGCATAAATGAGCCTATAATATGTTTGTGCAACCGGCTGTAAGATAGTACAAGGTAAAGTTTTAAATTCTGATGAAATTATCAAGATTACACAAGTTTGAACTGCCCGATTTTCAACAATAGATGCAGAAGTGACAAACCAAAGCAAGAGAAGGAGCATATACCCTTTTACATGGCAGCATCACTCCATCATACAGTTATGTGGTAGAGTAAATACTTACATTTTCTTTATTATTTTTGTTGAGGTTTAAAGACTTCTTAAAACTTGGTGTGCTGCAGAGAAGCCTTGGCTAATTATGGAGAAAAAGGAATAAACTGAAGGATAAATCATGAAAAATTGTTACATGTATACATATATACTGTATTTTTTGGACTGTAAGACATCTTTTTCCTTGCTAGAGTTAATAAAAACTTTTGGACTGCAAGGTCTCCTGCACACTTGCGTTTTTTTCCCCATACTATATCGCTGTGTTTTTTAATGCGATTGTCAATGGGACTTTCTAATGTTAAAAACACAGCGCACAAAAATTGCAAAACACAAACCTGCGAGGCGTATTTAACATTAGAAAGTCCCATTGACAGTTGCGTAAAAAAAAAAAAGAAAGCAGCAATATCGCAGCGTAAAAAAACAAACAAAAAAATTCAAGTGTGCAGGGGCCCTAAGACATCCATTTTTTCCTTGCTAGAGTCTTAATAAAAAGTCAGTATCTTGTCTGCAATCAGGAGGATTTAGCAGTGCCATATCCCCCTGACCACTACCATAAAGATGCAACAGAGCATTCAGAAAACTCTGCTTAATCAGTGAGTGACTGTACATTTCTCACAGCAGTCTCCACTCTAATCTGATGTCATTTGAGAAGACTAAACACCTCTAGGGTGTATCACACAAACACTGGTAGGCAGATCTGCTCCCTTTTAACTATGTGGGTACCTCTCAGAGAGGTATACAAATCCACAATTCGCTGAGAACAGATGGGTCTCGTTCTGCTGTCTACAGGCTGGCTTCTGCCTAATACTACAGGGAATAGTAAAACTATTGAAAGCACAATGCTCACACAAAGAAACATGGACCACAGCAGCACTCTGTATACGTTACAGTAGTGATTTCCAACGGGGTGCCACAGCTCCTAGGCTGAGAATCACTCAGCTTCTGCTAAAGTTTTCTTCTTTCTTTGATTAAGCAGCGTATTTGAAGTCTGCTGCAGATTCTAGATTCACTGCATATCAATTTATGCTGCAGATTTCAATCTTTGTAATGCAAAGGTTAAAACCAGCAGCAAATCTGTGCCAAATTGAACAGCATTTACAGCCTGCATGAAAACACCTTAACCCCTAAATAATGCAACTCTTTTCACCCCATTTTTATTTTTTCATCCTCACTTTCAAAAAATTATAACTTATTTTTTCTTTGATGTAGGGTAGCAATACAAACAAAAAAAGTTCATAACCACTGATGCATTCTATGCCCCTGCTGTGCCCCTAGAGGCGTAGGATGGTCTTACATCCGCATTGGGGATTTCGCTTTTCTGCTACGTTTGGGGAGCAGGAAAGCTGAATCCCCACGGCCGAACGCTTCAGTCTCAGGACAAAACGGAACAGCGCTGGACAGAGCCATTGACTATATTGGGGGCCGCCCACTTTCCATCCAGCTGACCGGCTTCTGGACAGAAGAAAAAAGGGCTGCATACCATTTTTATCAGCCGCATCTGTGACAGACCAAGAATTTCTGACTCCGATGTGAAAACGGCTATAGGGACGTTTAGCCGTCCACTTCCCTAGAACAGGGAGGTTTTAAATTATTGTGATATATTTCAACATTCTGCTGTGCAAAACATGGGCAGGTGCATCTTATAGCCCCAAAAATACTATATCTATAATACAGTCGCTCAAAGAGAAATGTAAAGAATACTAGACAGATTGTTTAGCTGACAATCCGAAACTGAAGAAATCAGATGCCATTCCAGTCTTCCAAGACAATCTTGCATTACTGGCAGGCAGTGGTTAATCAATAAAATAAATTCACTTACCAATATGCTATTAACTTTTTTATTATGGCACTTCCTGTGAGATAAAATGAAGTTGAGGAACATTTAGTTAAATAACATCCAAAACCCATGCAGACAGTTCTATTCACTTACTGATTTACTTCAGTCATCTAGACACTGGGTAGGGCTGTGTTCACACTTGCTCATTCTGTCTATGGATTCCTTCAAATGCCAAAAAAAAAAAAACCCCACAGCATGCCGTGCTATCTTTTTCTAGTAAAATAATAGAACTCCTGAACGGAATCGATTGTAGTCAACGGGTTCCGTCAGGCTCCACTCGGATCGATCATTTTGACGAAACCAGTGCACTTTTAGTTTTGTTCCTCTGCTCCATAATAAAATAGAAATATGAACAGAGGTTATAAAGGGAGAGTCTCTTGCAGCTTGGATTGGAGGCAAACACATGATTTAGTTTTTCGTACATGTTAGCGGTTCTCTTCATGTAGTGAAAAATCAAGGTCATGTATGTGTACTTTGTACATATGTAGAAATATTTCAGCCACTTGGTGTTACTTTTTTTATCCCATGAAAAAGGGGGTCACATATAGATACTATAGAAATCATATACAACCAATTTACACAGTTTGTTCATGACAGATACAGGAACCCATTTACAGTAAATGTATGACAGAAAGGGAAATATAAAAACAATCACTGAAATTATATGGCTGTTTTCAAGAAGCCATTTAGGGTTTAGAAGAAAAAGCATTTCATCATCAAGTTATGAAAATAAAAGAAAAAGATGACAAAGGGTGAATGCACACGGGCGCAAATTCCACAGCCAGATTTCCCGCAGAATTTCCGCCTGTGCACACTGCCATAGGATTGCATTGGTTTATGCAATCCTATAAAGACAGCTGCGATTTGACTGCGTGAAAACTCGTTTGGTAAACAAATCGCGGCATGTCCTATTTCTATGCGAGCCTCGCAGAGGCCCGCACAGAAACGTCACGGATGACGTGCCGGCTCTGCTCTGCGCATGTGCCGTCTGGCACATCCGCAGAGCAGAGAGAAAACACTGAAGGAGGTGAGCCGCGAGTCACTGCAGGGGTACGGAGTTGCATCCCACTGCAAGAATGCTTGCAGCAGGATCTGACCCGGCTGTCTGCATTCACCTTAAATCATAAATGAACACACTTTTAAAAAGAAGCATTCTAGATATTCTAGGTTGTAACATTACTTACTTTCTCATTTCAGGTTCTGGAGTAAAACTATTAAGAACAAAATAAAAAAAAAAAGATAGATTATTGAGATATGTTAAAAAGCATGCTGAAGTCTGGCTGCCCAATAGTGTACCCATAAGAAATAAGACATGCGATAAAAGAGCATTGTGCAAGGCTAAACAATCATTAGGAGTCATTCCAGCCAAGAAGCAAAAGAAAAGGAGCCATCAAGGAATCAAATCAAAAATGACTAACGTCTAGTGACCAACAAATTGTGCAGCTGCTGTCCTAAAAGAGTCAGTCACTTAAAGGGGTTGTCCCGCGATAGCAAGTGGGGTTAAGCACTTCTGTATGGCCATATTAACGCACTTTGTAATATACATCGTGCATTAAATATTGGCCATACAGAAGTTATACACTTACCCCCTCCGGTGGGTGCTGGCGTCCCCGTCTCCATGGCGCCAACCAAAGCCGCCTTCTCCCTGGATTAGACGGACAGAAGGAGGCAGACAGCACATGCGCAGAAGACCTGTGCGGCGCGAGCACGCTGGAGTGGCCCCTTCAGCGCAAGCCCGTCTAATCCAGGGAGAAGGCGGCTTTGGTCGGCGCCATGGAGACTGGGACGCCAGCACCCACCGGAGCAGGTAAGTATATAACTTTTGTATGGCTCATATTTAATGCACGATGTATATTACAAAGTGCATTAATATGGCCATACAGAAGTGCTTAACCCCACTTGCTATCATGGGACAACCCCTTTAAGCAACAGTTCGTTTTTTTTAATTCCTCCTGGTTCTATATGGGTGATGTTTTAGGCGATTAAACAGACAAGCAAATGTTGCCGGTTTCAAATCACATCTTTGCCACATGGTTGAGGTATAAATTGCCCCCTCCCCCCAAAGCATTCGACTGGATGCCTATACAATTGAATCCTGTAACGCCTAGACAAATTTAGAAAGTAAGTAACAAGTTAGAACAATCCAGCAGCCTGTGCCATTATGTCAACAAGCAAAACACTACAGAAACAAGGCAGCCAACTAACAGGAGAACTGAAAGCAATAGGGAAAAGTGACAGAGCAGAAGAACGCAACCTCAAACAGAATGGGAAGAATCCTATCCAGAGGTCATTATGCCGGAAACATTTGCATGATTACTTACAAGTTCTCTGGCTGGAGGCAAAGGGAATTTGAAGAGTCTGTTTTATCTGGACCACAAGGACAAATGGGGAAAAGATAAAAGCCTGATAATTCCAGTATTAAACTACCAAACTAAACACTCCACTTCCAAGAATAAAAATTAAAAAAAGTACATGCTTACTGTCCCAGAATCCCAATTTGGTTTCCAACTCCCAGGTAACCCACACTCCCACTTCCCATTAAATTTCATGCAAGTGATGCATACAGCTAAAGGCAAAACCAGACTATTAGGGATTGTCCTATAACGACCCTACCAATTCTACTAAGTGATCATGACCTATAAAATAACCCCCTGTATGAAAAGTGATCTACTATGCATCAGTAAGGAGAATACTGTGGGTCTATTCATTTTGCAGAACCCAAGTGAAAGGACCGTATGCACTCACTTTATTGCTTGCTCCTGAAACTGTGCAAACATTGAGATTAGAGATGTACTAGAAGTCTTACCCTTTGGCATTTTGACAGGAGACGCAAAATTTTGCAATCCAACTTCATCCCCGCTTAGATCAGACAAATTCAAGCATCGTTTAGGAGTGTCACTGCATGAATAAGTGTATTCACAAAGTCAGAGCCAATGTTTAAGTGTGTCTCAAGTTCTATTCACCCTTCCACTAAATAAATATCTTCCGATTGTCAGAAAAGTACCCTGCTCTTTGCCATAACTTAAAAAAACCTGAAATCTATTGTTTAAAGGGGTTGTCTCGCGAAATCAAGTGGGGTTATACACTTCTGTATGGCCATATTAATGCACTTTGTAATATACATCGTGCATTAAATATGAGCCATACAGAGGTTATTCACTTACCTGCTCCGTTGCCAGCGTCCCCGTCGCCATGGATCCGTCTAATTCCGATGTCTTCTTGCTTTTTTAGACGCGCTTGCGCTGTGCGGTCTTCTTCCTGGTGAATGGGGCCGCTCGTGCCGGAGAGCTGGTCCTCGTAGCTCCGCCCCGTCACGTGTGCCGATTCCAGCCAATCAGGAGGCTGGAATCGGTAATGGACCGCACAGAGCCCACGGTGCACCATGGGAGAAGACCCGCGCTGCATCGTGGGTGAAGATCCCGGCGGCCATCTTGGTGAAGGAAGAAGGAAGACGTCGCAGAGCGGGGATTCGGGTAAGTAATAAATTATTTTTTTTTTAACACCTCCTTTGGGGTTGTCCTGCGCCGAACCCCCCGCCTATGGGGAAAAAAAAACCTGTTTCGGCGCGAGACAACCCCTTTAACCTCTTAATGACTGGCCCATTTTATTAGGGTTCCGTTAAGGACAGGCTCACACGAGCGTGCGGTGATGGCGTATTGCGCACATAATACGCTGTACTAATCTGCATAGGCTCCCATGCTGCTGCTCACACATATTGCACGAAATGTGCATCTAAAAAAAATTGCAGCATGTTCTATCTTGGTGCGTTTTTTTATGCACATACACACCAAGATAGTGCATGGTGTTTGGCAGCGCGCAGCAAGTATGCACGGTCACGCACGGGCCACACGTGCCTGTTGCAAACGGCATGCAACGAAATAGACTCCTGTGCGCCTGGCCTAAAGTTTCCATCTCTGTTCTTATTTTTGGAGCAGAGAAACTGAATTAAAAATGAATTGAATGTTTCAGGTTTTTTTTTTCTCCTATTGATTTCAATATGTTTAAAAAAAAAATAAACGAAAAGCAAACAAAGCTCAGTTTACTTCCATTGTGTGAGATTGCAGTTTTTTTAATGAAACAAATAGCGGATTTTGACTGTCTTTTGCAGAAATGCTGCGGATGTTTTCGGTGCAGAAAATCTGCGGCATTTCCACTTCATGTAAACATTCCCTAAGGCCTCATGTCCACAGCCCACGTGGATTTTTAATGCGGATTTCCACTGCAGGTCATCAAATAAATTTTTTTTACTGCTTGCGAGAGATCGTGGATTGCGTTTTTTTTCATGCACAAATGTACAGCGGATCATCCGCGCAGGGAGAAAAAACGCAATCCCACCTTCCTAATTGAATTTAACCTTCAAAACCGGAGTGCATCCACAAATGTATTTGCGGATGCACTGCGGATCGTAAGCTCTGATAGAGATGAATGGCGCATCATCTGCGGTAAAATGGCGCATGCTGTGATCTTTTTTTCCCCACACGTGCCATCCGCCAATCAGAAAAAAATATCACATCCGCAGGTATTTAACAGGAAACTAGGTTAATTGGATGTGTCTGTACGACAGAAAAAGTTTACACCCAAACCAGAAAAGTTGGTTACCCATCTCTGACTGGGAAATTGGTTTGTTAATGGAAGGGGGCCTGCTGTGAATACTGGGGAGGTAAGTGGACAGGGTGCCTGTCATTACTACTGGGAAGTGTGTGCTGGTGTGTGGTGATGACCCGCTGTGACTGCTAGGGAAGTGCAGCGCAGGACCTGCTATGTTGAAGGGGAAGTGAGAATGGGGTACCCACTTTTTACTACCAAAAGGCAGGGCATCGCTCTAACAGCCATTAGAGGGAACCTGGCAGCAGTCCCCCCCCCATTAATCTTACTCTAGGTGTGTGCGCACACGTTCTTCCTACAGTTTGCCAAGATCTATCCAAGAATCACATAATTCTAAATACACTTGCCAAGTACTTACCCACAGAAAGTACTGAGGTTACTAAAGCCCACAGCAAGGTCAGTGATTGGGGTTAACGGTTGGTCTGGAGAAAATGTAATAGAAGTATCTTTTTCTCTCAGCAGATTTAAAATCATTCGACAATTTGTGCGGAAATTAAGACCAGAAGAGGACTTCATGCCATCTGATGTTAGGGAGGGATTTTCCGCCATGGTTTCACGTGTCAATTCTTAAAGGGGCCAGGAGCTCTACAAAACAATAGATAGAAAGCCATGAACACACACGATCACACCATCACTTTCAAATTGCACTATTATTAATCTCCCCAGTTTCGTTATTGTAGAGTACCCTGCAATGCAAAACCATCTTTATATGGCTAGGGACATCATTTTGTGATTTGATGCTACAAAAGTGTAGTTTAGTTGTTTTTTTTACCAGGCCACTTTTCCATTTCATTCCCAGCAATCCATCTCATGTTGAGAACCTGACTTGTTCCTTCTACAACCATGGAGCTGAGAGCCGATGAGGTTTCTCTGCAACTTCTCCATCCCCATGTCCCTAAATTTCCTGCTGTCACAGGTTTATTGGACAACAGGGCCAGAATCTGTTTGCCATTTGCAATGGCTCCATTTTCTCTTAGGGTGTTCTATCATGCTGTGTGCTCTTGCATCAGACCGCCGGCAGCATCACTCCACGTGCTACCGTGTCCCCCCGAAAATAAGACACTGTATTCTATTAATTTTTACCCAAAAAGAGGCAAAGAGGCACAGTGTCTTATTTTCAGGGGGTGGGGTGGTGCGCTGCTGCAGGCTTCCGTGTGGTTCTCAGCGGTGGTAGAGCCCCTCTTCCTGGTAGCGGGGCTTGCATACCCCGCCCCTAGTAAGTGGTTGCTCTGATTAATTCATTAAGCACCACGTCGGCCAATCAGAGCAGTCGCTCGATTAACCAATCACAGCCGTTCATTGAATGACATAATTGAATGGCTGTGATTGGTTAATTGAGCCTTGACGTGGCGCTTGGTGAACCAATTAGAGCAATCGCTTGCTGGAAGGGCGCTATTCAGGGCCGCTACCAGGAAGAAATGCTCTGTCACTGCCGAGGACTACAAGGAAGCCCGCAGCAGACCCGAATGCTGGCTACTAGGAGAGAATTGCTTTTTTCCCCTGTAGTACAATTACCCTTCCAACCACCTGAAAAATCAGGGTAGGGCTTGTTTTCAGGGAAACACGGTGGGTGCATGCAATATGATGCAAGGTCTCCCATTGAAAGCAATGGGAGAAACTCTGCAATGCTCTGCTGCGGCCGTTGGTCATGGCGGAGGATCGTTTCTTCCCTGAAGTGATGCAAGGCTGTTTTGACATAAAAACTCCTCACATCTTTGGGGAATTAACACGTTGGCGAGTGCGATATGTGGCTGTGATTCTCTCTGCTGCGAAGTTAGTCATTAGGTGTACTTACACAGGCGAATTTCACACGCAATTTCCGTGCGTTGCAAGACACACAGAAATCACATGTGAAAAGAACCCATTATTTTCAATGGGTTAATTTACAGTAGTGATTTTTTCCTCGAACACTAGTGAGAACGAAAAATTGCAGGACGTCCTATTTTTGGGCAATCCAGTTTAAAAATTACTTTAACACTTTTGTCTATCCTATGGAAGACAAAAAAAAAAACGCATCACGCTTGCATGTAAATGTGCCATGAAATCGTCAGTTTACTACTGGAACATGCAATTTTCAGTTGTGAAAAAAAAAACAAAAAAACATGTACAGTGATACATTTTTCTCACAAAACACATCACAAAAAAAAACAAAAAAACTGGTTTGTAAGTGCGATATCTGCCAGATTTTCATGGCCCGGTATCGCTCTTGCCAATATGCAATTTCATCACTGATGCGAGGAGTTTATAGCAATACTTCGGGAAAGTAACAATTCTCTGCCACCGGTGAAAGCCGCGGCGGTTGATCCCATTGTCTTCAATGGGGAAACCTCGCATGCACCTAGCATGTGGTGTGATGCTGCCGCTGGCCCAAATAAAAATGGGAGATGCGATGCAAGGGCACGCCTCAAGACAGCACACGCCACTATTGTTTCCCCGCATCACTTCGCAATGTGATGCTATGCAAAAAAAAAAACCTTGCTCACATGTATGAGCCCATTCAGAAGAATGGAGTTCATATTTGTGTGAGATTTGTGCATCTTGTAACACACAAATCTCACACCATTTTCATGGCCGTGTGCAGACGGCCTTAGGGTACGGTCACAGGAAGAGGAAATGCTATTGGGGTTTCTCAGTACTTACAATATTAGAGCAAAAGGATAGTTTATTGCAGAAAACAGCCCGCTTGAAGGGAGGCTCTAGTACCCTGTTGTACCGCCTCTAGCTCGGGTACAAGACGTGATACAGGCGGGCATAGAGGCTCTAGTACCCTGTTGTACCGCCTCTAGCTTGGATACAAGATGTGATACAGGCGGGCATGGAGGCTCTAGTACCCTGTTGTACCGCCTCTAGCTTGGATACAAGATGTGATACGGGCAGGCATGGAGGCTCTAGTACCCTGTTGTACCACCTCTAGCTTGTATACAAGATGTAATACGGGCGGGCATGGAGGCTCTAGTACCCTGTTGTACCGCCTCTAGCTTGGATACAAGATGTGATACAGATGGGCATGGAGGCTCCAGTACCCTGTTGTACCACCTCTAGCTTGTATACAAGATGTGATACGGGGGGGGGGGGGGGGGGGGCATGGAGGCTCTAGTACCCTGTTGTACTGCGTCTAGCTTGGATACACAATGTGATACAGGCAAGCATGGCGGCTCTAGTACCCTGTTGGCATACCTCTAGCTAGGATACAAGATGTGATACAGGAGGCTCAAGTACCCTGTTGTAGTCTCTAGCTTGGATGTAAGATGTAATACGGGCGGCATGGAGGCTCTACTACCCTGTTGGCTCACCTCTAACTAAGATACAAGATATGATACAGGAGGCATGGAGGCTCCAGAACCCTATTGTACCACCTCTATCGTGCAAACTTGTAGGCTGTTGAAGTTGGGGTCCCAGATGGTCCCATGAATGTTTTATTGAAGATAAACCTGGCGACCTAGCAGGCCTCGGAAGTGTGAAAATGTTGGAGACATTCCTGTGACCCCCATTCAGAACTGAACGCCTGCTGTTAATCTGTTGGCAGAAACTGTACAACTGAACAACGATCATCCGGTCGTTCAGGTTTCTGCATGCATTTACATGGGACGGCTATCGATCAAAACCCCGCGGGAGCGCAGGTATGTGAACAACTCTGATCATAATCATCCCATGCAGAAGGGCCTTTACTATCCGTCCGTATGTGATAATATCTCTGCTTGGCATGAAGACTTAAGAATATGCTGTAATAATACATTCGTGTGAAAGTCTTTAAAGAGGTTATCCAGGCAGCAGCTGCTAGGACATGCTGGGGTCGGAGTGGAAGCACTGTTCCAACCCATGTAGCGGCAGGCGCCCATAATTACAAGCGCAGCTCTCATTGAAATAAAGTCTGTAATTACGAGCGCTGACCACAACACAGAGGTTGGAGCAGTGCTTCCACTCCGATCCCGGTGTATACTGACCGCCGCTCTCCTGATAACCCCTTTAATCATACAAGTCATACAGGCATTACATGCATACTATGTATTATTGCAGATTAAAGTTTAAGACACTTTAGGAAATAAGGGCATATGTGATATGTTTAACATTACCATTCACCTCTCAGACTGAACGAGCAGCAGTTTATGTCAAACAGGAGATGGCGCACCCTCAATTTACGGGGTGCCCAGAAATCAGACATTTACAGATATTCAGTCAATATACTGTAGGCATCTGTGATAAGATAAGGCCAGGCTCAGAAGAGCGAGTTGGATTCCATATGCGGATTTCCACAGCAGAAAACCTGAGATCATTCGCAGAAAGCAACTGCAAATGATAGGGGATGCAATCGTTTTTCCGTATGTAAGAATGATCTCTGTCCCCCCTCAAGTCGGCACTACGGCTTTTCTATTTTCTATTGAAGTTGCGAGCATTTCTGCTGCTCATACGCAATGTTAATTATGATGGGCGACAGAACACTTGCTTCCATAGACTTCAATGGGGGCCGTCCGTGTGGAATACGCACTAAAATAGATCATTCTGCGATTTTTCTTCCAATCACAGAATCTGCAATTCCTACCCATGTGAGCCTGGTCTAACACCTTTACATGACTGACTTGGCTTTTACTAAGGCATGAGGCTTGCATAGGCACGCTTGTATGTGAGCTGCTCACACATCTGCATTTGCTTATTCACATGGGTAGTGCAGCCGTCTACAGAGCCTGAAGGAACCAATGGGAATACATGCTTCATATAATACCGTGCAAATGCTGAACATCTAGTGGTCATGTTTCCTGATCTATCTCAACCTGACACGCCAGCGGGGGTTAATCCGCACAGATCCCTGATGGCTACTGCCTGGGGATTCAGCAGAATCATCTACAAAGACCCCTGGGAGGAAGGAGGAAACTGTTCTCTGCTGGAGTGGCATCAGGACTAAGTCACATCCTGTAACAGCCTAAAAGGGGCTGTGATACAAATACAGACTACTTAAAGCCTCCCCGACAGCTGATATCACTAAACACTGGTTGATCACAACACAGCAGTACTGCAAGGGAACTGTGTCACACAATCCTAATTTATATGACTGGCCATGCAATACTGTGTCTACCCTGTAGGAGGAGTAGTGACTTAACCCTTTCCAATCCAATTTGTATCCTGGTTTTCCTAGGAGGCTTAGGCCTCATGTGCACTCAAAAAATACAATCCGCACAGAATCTGCCGCGGATTTCTGCGGGAGATTCTGTGCGGATTTGCTTTAAATGTTGTTTTTTTTTTGCATACAGATATCCACACACATTGCAAGCAATGTTGCCAATCTGCAGCAAAATGGAGCATGCCGCGTTTTTTCTCCCGCACGTGAAAAACGCAATTCTTTTAAAATGCCATCCGCGGGTGCAAAAATTAATTTAATGGACCGCGGATGGCCAATGATTCCCTATGGGCAAAATCCGCAATTCCATTTAGCTAGTGGACATGAGGCCTTACTCTTTTTCTGCTGTTATACAACAGCGCTATATGCTGGCTAAAGCCAGTACTGTGTGAGGTGATACGTTAGATAGGCTCCAACAACAGGGAGGCTGGCAATATACAGTAAGAGAATCACAACGGGCGTCTTCAAACATCGGAGCTGTACAGCCTTAAATTATAATGTCCTTAGACAGTGGATTGGAAAGGGTTAAAGGGTATTCCCATCATGGCTTTGCAAGGCCGATATGGGAAATCCATGCCCTTAGTTCATGATCAGAAACAGCTAAGTGCTTCAGCCCCATTCACTTCATCCAGAGCTGGAGTGGGTAAGTATAGCAGTGGATTCTCCCATCTGTGAAAAGCTGAGATGGGAATACCCCTTTGAAGGTATTTTTACACGGGATGACTGCCAGGCGCTTAAGCACCCCATAGCTGTCCCAATGACCACCACTCCTGAGCTTTCACACACTGGAGAAATAATCATTCAGATGGAGGTGGAGTGTGGTGGAGAGCTCTTCCAATGTTTGCCTCCATTCACTGAATAGGCAGTCGTTCGTAGAGGAGCTACTGCCTGTTTACATAGGACAGAAAGTTGCTCATTAAGGTCCTTTTATACAGGATAAGCTATTGGCCAAATGACACTCATCCCAGTGGTGCTCGCTCCTGTGCTGTTACGCAGGAGCGAGTATGGCTGGATCGCTCTCAGCGCTGCCGGCAGGGAGGCGGAGTGGGCCGGAGAGTGTTCCCCTACCTGCCTCGATTCACAGTAAGCAACACTTGTTCAGAAGCTGTTTACACTGAAAGGCTAGCCCTTTAGTTTTCTGTGTGCATTTACATGGGATGACATCGTTCAAACTCCTGCAGGAGCAGAAGAATCTAAACTCTAACCCCGTGTAAAAGGGCCATTAGTAGCTTTGTGTCAGAGAGAAAGGAATAAGGTAACACTAGCTGACATATACTGGGGGAATAGCTATATAATGAATGTTTAAAAAAAAAAAAGTTCACCGGAGTGGCCCTTTAAACTTGTAGATATGGAGGACTAATTTAGACCAGTCAAGCCACACCAAATCCCGTGCCCTCACCTTCACTTGATTCTCCATAGCTGTTCATACTGCTTTAGATGGCAGGGACCTTGAGAAGGCAGCGCTTTACATACCCCTCTATTTACTTTACCAGAAATCTGCATAAGTTACCTCTCATACAGCCGTCCGGCACATCCGCTACGGGGGTTCTCCAGTTATTACACACTAATAAATGACACCTGTAACTGGCAAATGGGAAGTGCTGTAGGTCATATACCGCCCTCTCAGGCCAGGATTGTCTCAGAGCCAGGGTGCGTTCACATGCGGCAGATCTACAGCTGATTTCATCCTTTCAACTGAATTAAAGCGGTGAAATCTGCTGCAGATCCACATCAAACTCCACAACTAAAAGTGCCTTTATACAGGAGGACTGTCAGGCTTATAATTACCAACAGCCGTCCCACTGACCATCATTGTGATTTTACATAGGAGCAATAGTCGTTCTGTAAATGGAGGCGGAGCTCCCAGAGACCATTCACCTCCAATCACAGTACACAGGCATTCGCCTCCAATCACAGTACAAAGGCCATCCCTCATAGATGGACAGGGGAAAATAAAGTCATTGCAACAAGTGAAAGCAAAACTTTATTCCTCCTTCACATGTCCCGTTGTGTCCTCGTAGATCTTATCAGGCAACCTATAAGGTCATGTGAAGGAGGAATATGAAGCTTTGCTTTTAATGGGTTTTTTTTTCTAACCAGCAAATTTCCACATCAAATTAGGGTTGACTTCCCATAAATACGACAATTCCATCTACTAGGTACAATACGGTAATGCTTGAACGCCATGCAGAGGGGGCCGCCGCAGAGCACAATACCTACATGGGAGGAAGAGCAGCAGGCACGGAGGAAACCGTCTACAGGAACCCGTCCTCATCCGTTAAGACGCCTCTCCGCAGGCATGGGCACGCCGTACCCACCAGTCAGCACGTCCCCTCCGGGCACACTGCCCGTCGCATCTACCCAGGCCTGAAACTAACAGCAAGGACCATGGAGTGGCCGGACGCAAAGCACTCAAGAAATTGAATTCTTCCGCCCCAAACAATGACCAATCAGGAGGATAATCGGGTCAGAACGCTGAGACTAACCAATCAGGTAAGAGGAAAAGAAGAAAAAAACCTCGGGATACAAGGAGGCGTCGCCTGTTTTAAAGGAACTTCTTCTCTGATTGGTTCTCGCCAACTCCGCCTGCTGACGTCACCGCGCGTAACAAGTCGGTTTATAGTAGGCGTGCAAACTCCGCCCCGTGATGATGTCACGAGACTTTTAAAGCTCGGGGAGGGGGCGGAGCTCTGCTCAGCTGTTCTTTGAGCCATGCAGTGGTAATAAGTGAGCGGTGTAGGTGGCTGTGAATGCTGTTTATGATGGGCGCTTGTTAGGCTTGTCTTGGTGTAGGATGTTTTGTGTAACCTGCTAATCTTCGGATGTCTAATCATCTTCTGAGGATCTTGAGACTCCTGAGTAAGAAGGAACAGGGAGTGGGGTAGTTCACCAACTAAAGTGCGGCATTTCTTTTAACTTGACTTTTGACATGAGGAGGTGTATCAAAACTACTGCAACAGAGAACTGAAGCTCCTGATAGCAGCTAGAGTCAGAGGTGTAGCTGACGGTTCAGCAAGGGGGGCCCAAAGCTTTCCTCTGTATTGTTGGGTCTCTAAAAGGGATTTCCTGGGGAAACTACTATTACCAATCCTTAGAATAGGTCATTAATAGTTGATCGGCTGGGGTCTCTTACTTGAGATCCTGGCGGATCAGCTGATAGTGCTGCATGTCACAGCTGTCAGTGCGGAAGTCTCTGATCCATCCTCTGTGTAGTGGTCGGTGCTTGTAACTGCAAGCTCAGCTCTCGTTCAAACCATGGGAGCCTTTTCTGCAGTTACAAGCGCCGGCCACTACACAGGGAGCGGAGCAGAGGCTACTATTCCGACCCCTGTGTAATTGCAGCGCTGTCAGTGGGCGCACAGTCAGCTGACTCTTCAGGGTCCGAGTGTCCCCAACTGATGTAACTATTAACGACCTATCCTAAGGATTGGTCATTTATAGCTTTTTTTTCCTGGAAAACCCATTTAAGAAGCCAATTAATGCAACACAAGCAGCCAGGGACACTGCTAGAATTTTAAGACTAGGCAGTCTACTGTAGTGAGCCTCAATGCAAACTCTGTAGCATTGCACCCCCTCAGCCATCCATATGGCATGTATAATACTGGTGCTTTCTCATATGATAGAGGCCTCTGGGCTCTCTAAAGATCCAGGGCCCGGTAGTGCCTGCTATCTCTGTACTCCTTATAGCTATGCCCTCTGTCTGGAGTCCATTTATCATTTTCAGGAACCTGATTGGTTGTTGTGTGAAACTCCTCTCTTCCCATTTGGGAAATCCTTAAGTTGCTGCTCACTCTAGATACATTTAACCCCTTAAACTGTGTTTTTGTTCCAAAAGGACCAGATACTATTTTGCTATTTATTCCCCCACCTCCCCTTTTCCTGGCCTCTCCAAATATTCTTGTTGGGGGGTTTTTTGGTGTGTGGCTTTGTTTTAATATAATTTTTAAAATTATTTGTTAAAATAAAGTATCGGCATGGACTCACCATCTTGTTACAGGCATTGTGATACATAATTTGTATACAGGGCGGATTTGGCAACAGTTTAGGTTGGTGGTGTTATATGTATGTGTGTTTAAAAATATATGTCCCCCATGATGTTATATAAGACTTCTGGGGGACTTTCACTAGATATATCATTTCACACTTTTCCCATTTATCCACAACGATCGTCGCTCAAGACATCTTTTGAGCGATAAACATGCATTTACAAGGAAAGATGATCACTCAAAATTCTCTCAAACAGCAGTTTGAGTGACCGTTTTGAGCATTCACTTAGCATAAGTGTGTAAATGAAGGCTCACAGTGTATGCAAAAGACAAGCGTGACTGCTACCTTCTGCATACAGCTATTGTCTTCTCGGAGCGCTCAGCTGGTATAGAGCGGAGCGCTCTGCTGGTATAGAGCGGAGCGCTCCAAGCGGGGTATGCAGAAGACAGCTGGAGCGCTGTCTTTTGCATACTCCTGCTGTATTCACGGAGCTCTCAGCTGGTATACAGCGGAGTGCTCTGAGCGGGGTATTCAGAAGACAAGCGGGGCCACTTGTCTTTTGTATACAGCTGTTTTCTTCACGGAGCGCTAAGCTGGTATACAGCTGAGTGCTCCAAGCGGAGTATGCAGAATACAGCTGGACCGCTGTCGTCTTCATACTCCAGATGTGTTCTCAGAGCGGGATACCAGCTGAAACAATAGTATCAGCGGTATCCTGCTGAGAACTTGGCGCCCAGCACTGATAAGGCTCATCATTGTCTTTCAGCTTGCTGAAAGACATGGATGAACGACTCCTTACCGAAAACTGCATGACGTCCATGCAGTTAGACCCAACAATTCTCGTTCTAAAGATGGCTTTGAGTGATTTTTGAGTGAGACTCGTTGGGTCTAAATGGTCCTTTACATGCCAGGTGTCACTGGCAATCACATGATCGCTGGCTCCCATTCTGGAAATGGCATTGTTGTTTCCTGCATTCTCTACATAGTGCTCATTTAGCACTATGTAACATGTAAAAGAAAAGGCAGAATTGGTTATAAACTGCTTCGGTCTTCTCCTTCAGGTCCTCGGCTGTGTCTGACAGCTAAAGACTCGACTTGCTACTGCTAGCTTGCAGGAGCTTGAATCCATTGCTGTATATTTACTGTCGGCCAGGGATTAAAGCCCTGGATCAAACGCCATATATTTACAGCATTTGGTCCTTAATGTGTTAAAGGCCGCTCTTAATCTATGCCTTATTTAAAGGGGTTGTCCATTTGTAAACAGTTTGTTTGCCTATCAGGACAGATTCTTAATTCTAGATCAGCAGGCTTCTGTCACCCAAAATCCCCATCGATCAGCTGTTCTCTGGGCCCATGCACTGAGCTAATTTCTGCAGAAAGCAGACAGCTCCATTCCTACTGTAGTGGCCAGGCTTGGTATTACAGCCAAAGTTCTCATTCACTTCAATGGGAACTCTGACTGTAATACCACTACAGTGGAACGGTCTTCTTCCTGCACATATCAGTTCAGTGCATGAGCACACCACCCCAGAGAACAGCTTATTGGTAAGGGTCCTGGGTGACAGACCCCTGTTTATCTACTGTTAATGATATGTCCTGGGGATAGCCTATAAGCAGTTTGGAATCGGACAACCCCCCCTAAATGTATGTACCAAACAAACTGCCATGCATCACTAAGCTGTTAATGATGATTGTGATGATAGACATCTTTAAATAAGCTGCATGGCTGAGAATACTGCGTCTAGTACACCTTTCTATACACTAACCAGAGTCTGGCTTAAAACTCTAAAAGGTGTGCATGATGGATACTCAAGCAAACTCGATATAACAAGCCATACTGATTTTTCTTCTATGCTACCATGTTTCCCCAAAAAGAAGACTCTTATATTAATTTTTGCCCCAAAAGAGGCACTAAGTCTTATTTTCGGGAGATGTCTTATAGTTTCCTAGCAGTTGTGGTCCGTGTCGTCCCACTGGTCTCCAAAGCTCCGGCGAGCTTGCTTGTAGTCCTCAGCTGCTGACAGAAGATTGCTTCTTGGTTCCGGAATTCATAAATCCTGCCTCCAGTAAGCGTTGGGTCTGATTGGTTCTCGAGAGCTGCGAGCCAATCAATGCAGCGCACGATCAATAGAGTGCTGCATTGTTTGGCTGGTAGTGCTCGAGAACCAATCAGAGCGATCGCTTACTATAGGTGAGATTTATGAATCCCAAATCCTGGAACCAGGAAGTGATGTTCTATCGGCAGCTGAGGACTGCAAGCAAGAACTCCGGAGACCAATGGGAGGACCCGGACCACGGATGCTAGGCAATGTGTGTTTGTTTGTATTTCAAGCTCCCTCTCCTTTTACCGCCAAAAATCTTAATCCGAGTAGGTCTTATTTTCAGGGAAACATGGTAGTTCAGGGCTATTGTGTGGTTCATTTATATTACAGTTGATTTTAGCATTGTAAACGAATTGCCTGATAACATGTGACTGGCAGGTGAACAAAATGGTACCTTTAATTTTTTTTTTTTCATCAGATGCTGCTGTTCCCGTATGGTATGCAAATGATGCGTAATCCATGCGCGAAGCCACAGCTCAGGAAATTTAAACAAAAAACACAGGAAGACTGCGCATGACAGAGTGCGGGAGATATGCTGTCATGCGCAATAAAATGTTGCCGCCATAGGCCGGCTCCTAAGCGGTAAAACCCTACGTGACTCGGGCAGGGTTTTACGCATATGGCCGTGTGAGCCTGGCCAAATACTGCTAAAATCAATTGACAGACTTTCTTAAAGGGCTTCTCAATTTTGAATAATAGTTACTCGTTAGAAAATTCCCTTGATGATCATTGTATCTTTCCTGGGACCCCCAATAAGCTGTAATCCATGTGGGAATCTGGGAAGTGTCTATATTAAACATGACAGGTTCCTTTCTAGTTTCTGATCTGTAGGCAGCAGCAAGTTATAGATGGGAGGAGCTGAGCAAATTGATATAGTTCTGTAGGAGAAGACTTTGTATAACTTGTATTAATCTAAACCTCAGCTTAATTGGAGTGATTGACAGCTATCTGGTTATCGGTATGCTTATTGTGTCACTGATGGGGCAGCCCACTAGACTCTTAAAGGGGTATTCCAGAGTCTGGGCAAAATATTCAGTTTTCCTAACGTTTCCACTTACTTGGATCGAACTCTTCAAACTAAAATTTAGTATCTTTTTTGCTGACCTGCAGCACCGCTAATCTCCAGCCAGCTTCCGATTTCTACATTATGGGCGCTGGGGAGTGCAAAAACTACATCTCGCTTGCCAGTTACTGACGAGGGCGCATTTGCAACTGTACAAACTGTCGTCCTTACAGAATTTGAAGGCACTGAGCATGCCTGACCAGTACAACAGTGGAGCCAAACCTCCCAACCTTACAGGAATGCAAAGTGGGACAATGATGGTGGAGTCTTTTTTGAAAAGCTGACCAAAACCAGACCTAACTCCAGCTACACCAAATAATGCCTGACCGTCTCCTTCAAATCACATGAGTATATTCCAACTGTTGATATATTTTAGTCTTGACAAAACAAAAAATATTTACAAGTCAAAAACACCCGTTTTCCCAGTCTTTGTATAATAAAATAAAAACTAAACACAATTGATAATATAGTGTCCATAAAACCCGAAGTTATAAACCTCAGGGGGCCTCGTGTGGCGCGGAGTGTTAAGGCAGCAGTATGCAGTCCTAAGCTCTTGCTCATGACCTGACTCAATCTCCGCGTGGTTCAGGTAGCCGGCTCAAGGTTGACTCGTCCTTCCATCCTTCCGAGGTCGGTAAAATGAGTACCCAGCTTGGTGGGGGGGGGGTAATAAATAAATCACCTGAAAGCACTGCGGAATAAGTTGGCGCTATACAAATAACAAGTCCCTTCCTCTTCCTTCCCCATTGCATTATTTATTTGGCACAGTGAATGCTGTCAGGAAAAAAAAAAATCTACAATATCTACAATACACTTTTTTTTTTTTAATTTAATGTCAGTCTACCTAAAAATACTGAGTTAAAAAAAAGGTACCAATAGAAACTACACCTCATCTACACCAAGTCCCCACACCACCCATTCATTGAAAAATAAAGCTATGAAGCTCAAGAGTATGGCTACAAAGTAATTTATTAACCAGATAAGATCCAAGCCCTGTAAATATATGGTACTTGATCCTGGGATTTAATCCTGCATTATACCATAGTAAAAATATGGCACGGGACTTAAAGCCCTGCAATACAGCTGTAGCAGGTTCTGTTCTTGGCTGTCCGTTAGAGCTGGGACCCAGAGGATAAGACAGTTTTCCGTAGTCCTCTCCACGATGGCACCACCCGAGATTGCCTCCTGGGAGCGCCTAGAGTTCCTGGCCACAAAGATTACCAATTTATTTTTTTCTTCCTCCTTCCTTTCGTATCGGAGGCAGCAGGGGCGGTTTCTCCCTTCCCGCATGGCTATCTCCTAGGATGCTGCAAGGGCAGTTCTATATAGTTTGTAATCCTCACCACAGTAGAGGGTGGTTATAAATGAGATGTTGCGGCCATGCTCCAGTTCCCCTTCTAAGCACCTGACGGAGCATTGGACCCTGCTGTAGGGGCAGGAGCTGCACCCTGACATGGCAATATGCGCCTCTGACGTCACAAGGCATGACTTGCTAGCCCACATGAGCGGAGTGGCTGCGCTTCCGATGCTGAAAATCACGTAGGGACGTGATGTCAGTGGAGAGAGGGGGGAAAGGGTCACGGCACTCTATTATGGAATATTGGAGGCCAGCATAAAGATAGGAAATGGAAGATAGGCAGATGTGAATAAACATCCATGTCTGAATTCCATTTTTTTGCACCAGTTTGCCTGCGGTGCTACCAAAATATGAGTACTCCAGCATCTGACAACCCAGAATCGGCTACAAACCCTGGTATTGTAAGTAGCCTGTTGGGTGCATCATACAAACTGTCTTTGTATATGTATTGATTCTTTTCCCCTTCTATTCTTCTTTTCTTTTTTGCTAGGGGGACAAGAATTTGTCTGGATCTGCTAAAACCAGTTTGAAAAAAATGTGTGTCATGTATGAAAAAGTTATCTCCAGCATATATCAAACTGTTAATCAAAATGTGTATAGGGAAAAAAAGGAAGAGTCTGTAGAGTTTATGAAGGATATTAAAATATTGATTAGAGATGAGGGTGGCTCCGCTTTGGCACCTCAAAATCCAATACCATCTACTTCTGTTCCAATATCTGTCAAAAGAATCTGTGAAAAAATTACTGATTCTGAAAAAGCGTAACATTCTTTGAGGTTGAAGAAGGTGAAAATCTTAATGAGTCTTTAGATGATAATGTCTACAAAAAAACCTTCTCTTCAATCCAGATGATAGACAAATGAATCAAGGCACTTGGAGCCACTCTTAACATGGATGACCCAAAAAAAAGCCTAGAACCATTTAAGATGAGATCTTTGGTCTGGGAGAAAGACATAAACATGCTTTATCAGTCCACAAGAAAGCATATTAAATGTAATTAAATGTATTATAAGTAATAGAATGAAAGAACCCAATTCAGTTTTTCTTCCTAAGAGGGATTAAAACATATCCCTCAAATAGATCTCTTTACATAAAGAAAAAAAAAACAGTGAAGAAATTTTTCTCACTCAATCCCCAAGATTATCCTACTGCAGTGGATGCATTGATACAAGATTGGGGCCACAAGCTAGTTTATGTATTTCCTCCAATTCCTCTGATTCCCAAAGTACTTCAGAAATTTCTTAACAAAAAATGTTCTCTGATTGTTCCATTTTAGCCCAGGAGAAGCTTGTTCTCTTTTCTGAAGAACCAATTTATCTTCCAACCCTTCCAGATATATTGACTCAAGGTCTATTAACCTATTAAAATGTATTAAATCTTCATTTTTTGGCATGGATGCTGAAAAATCCATACTCGTAGGAAGGGCCTGTCAGAAAGGGTGGTGCAAATGTTGCTGTCTAGTAGTAAAGATACTATCCACAGACGTAACTTTTTAAAGCATGGAAAAATTGCCTTATGGTGTGGCGAAACAAGGTTAAAACCCTCAACATCAGGGCGGCTTCAGATGACCGTATATCGTACGGGTTTTCACGCCCGGACGATATACAGTGCCCGTCTCTGCAGAGGGAGGAGACTGGAAGAGGTGGGAGTAGTGCACTGAGCTCCCACCCCCTCTCCACCCTTCGCCGCTATTTGCAATGGGAGAGGCGGTATGGGGGCAGAGCTAAGTTTTGGGAACTTAGCTCCGCCCCCTCCCATTGCAAATAGTGATGAGGGGCGGAGAGGGGGCGGGAGCTCAGTGCACTGCTCCCGACTCTTACAGCCTCCTCCTCCTGCATAGAGGGACACCGTATCCCTAGGATATTAAGGCTCCCGATAGTAGCACTCAGTGTTCTTTATGATAATAAACTCTTAGCTGATCGATTTTTCTAGGCTTCTGAAAGTGGCAGGCATCTATTAAAACCTAGAATTGAGATTCTATTTCTATCCTGGAATTTATGTTCGGGGTTTGTATGGAAGAGGATTGCGGTTGATTCCACTTCATACAATGCAGGTGCTAGCTGTTTCTTACAGCCAACACCTGCCCGCAACAGCTCCGATCAGCACTGGGGCTGAGCGCAACTGTTAAGCCTTTAAATGCTGCTGTCAATTCTGGTATAACATAGTAACATGGAATGTAAGGCCGAATGAAGACAATGTCCATCTAGTTCAGCCTGTTTATCCTCCTAAGTTGTTGATCCAGAGGAAGGCAAAAACACCAAAAGGCAGGAGCCAATTAGCCCATTTGGGGGAAAATTCCTTCACAACTCCCTAATGGCAATCAGAATAATCCCTGGATCAACCCCTAATGCTTCCTACCTGCCTGTATACCCGGATTAACAATTAACCTAAGATTTATATCCTGTAATATCCTTCCGCTCTAGAAAGATATCAAGTCCCCTTTTAAACTCCTCTATGGATTTTGCCATCACCACATCCTCAGGCAAAGAGTTCCACAGTTTCACTGCTCTTACAGTAAAGAACCCTTTTCTGTATTGATGATGATTTTGTTACCGTTGTAGTCCTGGGTATAAACTGATCATGGGAGAGATCCTTGTATTGTCCTCTCATGTATTTATACATAGTTATTTGATCACCCCTTAGCCGTCTTTTTTCTAGGGTAAACAATCCCAATTTGGATAGCCTTTCTGGGTATTCCAGTCCAGTCATTCCATGTATTAGTTTAGTTGCCCTTCTTTGAACCCCCTCCAGCACTGTAACATCTTTCCTGAGCACTGGTGACCAGAACTGTGCGCAGTATTCCATGTGGGGCCTGACAAGTGCCTTATATAATGGAAGGATAATGTTCTCGTCCCTCGCCCCTATACATCTTTTAATTCACGCCAAGACTTTATTAGCCTTTGCAGCAGCTGACTGGCATTGGTTACTCCAGTATAATTTACAATCCACTAGTACCCCCAGGTCTCTTTCCATCCCACTTTTCCCTAGCAGTACCCCATTCAGTGTATATTGGTGACATCCATTTCTCCTGCCCATGTGCATAACCTTACATTTAGCAACATTGAACTTCATTTGCCATTTTTCTGCCCAAGCCCCCAGCTTATCTAGGTCCATTTGTAGCCGTACATTGTCCTCCGTTGCATCGATTATATTGTATAATTTTGTGTCATCTGCAAATATTGATACTTTACTGTGCAGTCCCTCTATCAGGTTATTGATAAATATATTGAACAGGATAGGCCCTAATACTGAGCCCTGTGGCACCCCACTAGCGACAGTGGCCCAATCAGAGTACGAACAATTTATTACCACCCTCTGCTTTCTATCTCTGAGCCAGTTCTTTACCCAGATCAAGCTGTCTCATTTTGTATATTAGCCTATTATGTGGCACGGTGTCAAATGCTTTAGGCCTCATGTCCACGGGGAAAATCGGGCCCGCTACGGATTCTACATGTAGAATCTGCAGCGGGTCCCTCCTGCCCCGCGGACATGAGCGCTGAAAATAACAATAAATAAGAATTTACCTATCCGTAGCGGGCGGCGAAGCTCTGCTCTTCCTCACGGCCGGATCTTCTCTTTCGGCCGGCGGATGAATTCCTTACGCCGGCGGCACGTCGTCGACGTGCCGCGCGCATGCGTCGGGCACATCCGCCGAGCCGAAGCAAGGGAGATGCGGCCGTGAGGAAGAGAAGAGCTTCCCGGTCCGCTGCGGGTGAGTAAATTCTTTAAATTCCTATTTTAGGTCTCCCGCGGATCCGGACGGCTTCCATAGGCTTCAATAGAAGCCCGCGGGAGCCGTCCCCGCGGGAGACCCGCACGAAAATGGAGCATGGTCCAGATTTTTTCATGCTCCATTTTTTTTTAAATGCCTTTTATTGACGATCCGCGGGTATTTATCTACCCGCGGGTGGTCAATGCATCCCTATGGGGTGCGGATCCGCGCGCGGGAGATCCGCTGCGGATTTTAAATCTCATTTTGCCCGTGGACATGAGCCCTTAGAGAAGTCCAGATATACGAAATCAATACACTCCCAGGTCCAGCCTAGAGCTTACTTCATCGTAGAAGTTGATCAGATTGGTCTGACATGATCGACCCTTCATGAATCCACGCTGATGAGGAGTTATTCTGTTCTCTTTGAGGTATTACATCGAACTGCAGGAGTGACCAAACTATCACAAATTCTTGTCCCCTATGGGGACTAGAAAGAAAGAGAAAAAATAAAAATCAATTTAAAGTGTTATTAATCATTAAAAAATGTAAGTTTAGAAAAAATCCTTTTGCCATATTTATAATAAACCCAAAAACCTATTTGGTATCACTGTGTCCATAAAAGTTCGCTCTATCAAAGTAGCGCATTATTTACCTTGCACAGTGAACGTAATCAGAAAAAAAGCCAGAATTGCACTTTTGGTCTCCAAGAAAAAAAGTAATTAAAAAGCGATAGTCATATGTTCTCCAAAATCATACTAATAGAAACTACAGGACATCCCACAAAGAATGAGCCCATGCACAACTATATCGATGGAAAAAGTTATGGCAGCAGAAATAGTTTTTTCCAAAGATGAAATTTTAAAAGTAGTATAGCCAAAAAAAAAACTTGTTTGGCATCGTAGTAATTGTATTGACCCATAAAATATGGTTGTCATGTCGGCATTTTTGCTGCACGGTGTGTATGTCATAGAAATAAGACTTCTTCGATTAAGGGGATTTTTTTTTTTTCATTTCACTTACAATTTTCAGTACATTTTATGGTACATTACATAGTATCATTGAAAAATAGAACTCGGCCCACAAAAGGCAAACCCTCAGACAGCTACGTTTGATGGATAAATAAAAACTATGATTTTATTTTTTTTTAAAGTGGGGAGGAAAAACTGAAAATAAGAAAGTGCCATGTCTTTAAGGGGTTAAAGCCTTTGCTTTGGTTCCCTTTGATCCTTTAGATTTTATTTCAATAAGAACCTGACCTATTACATACTGGCCGCAGACTTCAGCAGCCAGACAGTCCCAATATGATTGAGGAGTACTGGCATGATGGAGACCAGCCAGAGGGGCTGTGCAGGAGTATCGATCGCTGAGCTCTTATTGGCTGCAGTGCCTGTTGTGTCACATAAATAGGCTGTTTTTGCTGGGGCGGTCTGGAAATGTGAGAAGACGTGGAGCAGTGTTGTGGGACACAGCAGGCCTGTAGAGAGGCACGTATATCCTTGTTTTAGTGCATAGGAAAGGCGTTTTACAGATGAGCTGTAACTGGGACAACTCAACACAGAATTAACCAATGGTGCTTTTAGACATAACGATCCTCATTCAAAAAAATCGTACAAACAAGTGAAAGTGAAAGATAATTGTTTAGTCTAAACGTGAGCCTTTTCATTTGGTTTAATGAGCAATTGTTCAGTCCCTGTATTCATTTATACAGGGACTAAACGATTGCCGTTTGAACACGCAAACAATGCATTTGCCTGTCTAAACAGGCTGTACGAGTTGCGTCGCTCGTTCAAACTAGAATTGGCTTTTCTAAAAGGACCCTAACAGGATGAAATGGCTTTTCTCAACTGGACAAAACCTTTACGTCCATACAGTAAAGGACATGATGGCATATGACTTTGGTCTTTACAATCTACTGCACTTCTGGACTTCATGGCAGTTCGAAGTGATGGAGACCTGATATACCTCAAAGGACCAATTTTTTTTTTTTTGTTTTAACCTGCATGTCTTTGACATGATCACAAATGAAAACTGGCCTTTGAGTTTCATATGAGGCCCTGGGAAGAAGGAAATCTTGTCTCTTGATGCCTAAATTTATTCTTTCCTAAACTAGGGCGAGAAAAGTGTTCAACAGAAGCTGGATATTTGATATCATTCAGACCTTCTTTGCAATGAATTTATAATACGAACAAATTTACAACCTGTAACGTTATATTAAAGTGATTATTAAACTGTACTAATGGTTTTTATAGGTTATATTCTCAACTGAAAGTGTGTATGGTGCCGAGGACCTACAATGACCCTCAACCACAGCGGATTTGAGTCTCCTCTCCCTGAACCCTGGATGTTGATAGATAACTTCACTGCAATGGAGGACATTTTTCGGTAACAAAAACAATTCTGCAATAAACTGGTTTGCTTGTTTGCAAAGAGCACTGCCTATAAGCTGGAGACCTGGGTCTAGTGGTATTTACTAGAGAAGAGCGAGCATACTTTTGGTAAGGTGATGTACTCGAGAGAGCATCGCCTTTTTCGAGTACCTGCTGGCTCGTCCCTGAAGATTTGGGGGGGCCGCGGGGGTCTGGGGTGGCGCGGGGGAGCGAGGAGGAGTGATAGAGATGCCTCTCTCTCTCTCTCTCTCTCTCTCTCTCCCGATCCCCTCTGCAACCCCCCGCTCACCCCTGGGGCTCCCCCGAATCCTCAGGGACGAGCAAGCAGGTACTCGAAAAAGGCGATGCTCTCTCGAGTATATCGCCTTACAGAGTATGCTCGCTCATCTCTAGTATTTACTGTACTATTGCAAAAAATGTTAACCATTGTTTTCTAATACAGCAATAGTACTTTAGCCAGTTTATATGCTGTCTTATTATATCTGACATGTTGGTTTGGATGAGGCAGCATTTTACCTTTTACACCTCTTATCTTTTCCGTATTAAAGGCAGCATACGGATCACTTGCTGTCACCATGGTGGAATCAGAGATTTTCCAGAGCGTCATCCCGACGGCCCCATTACATATGGAGGTTGCCCTCTGACCCAGGTAGGGACAGGTAGAGTTTAAAAGCACCTCCCTTTCCACCCGCGCTTCAGTATCTTCCTGTCCCTACGGTGGGACAGAGGAGCAGCTCCAGAGCTGCAGGAGAAGGAAGAAAAAGCTGCGGAGGCAAGAGACTTACCGCAAGGAATACTTAGCGCACGCTGTGCGGCCCCCCTGGAGGGGTAGAGGTCGGGGCCGCACACTCAAGAGTCCCTGCATCCCCGACCTGCGCCGCCGACGGAGCCGTAAGTCGCCTCAGTAGCGCTGGTCTCCCTCGTGCGGATCGCATGTTCGGGCCGCCGCTGCCGCGATGGGATAGTTCCTCCTGGCAGGGGAACGGCAGCGGCGGCCTCCCTGGACCTCGGGCGCATAGCGGTGACGTCATCCGGCGCGGTGACGTCACGCGCACAACGTAGGGGGCGTGGCTACCAGCGAGAACCCGGAAATGGCGCCAAATTTGAAAATCCTCCCCTTAAAAGCAGGCTAAACTCCCAAGGAGGATCCTGCTGACTGCCAGCAAGTGTATGTGAGTATGTCTACCCGCGACAGCTCAGCACGTGAGGGAGAGATTGACACCCTACCAACTGTAAGTAGGCTATACGCCAAAAAAGTATGCGCAAATGGTCACTTGTACAGCGGATGCATATATGTTCCCCTTCTTGTCTCCCTTCTCCCCCACTTTCATGGGTAGATGGATAAGGAGGGTCCAAAGAAAACGGACCCGAGGAAAAAATCGAAAAAATGCGTCCTCTGCAACAAAAGGCTCGAGGAGAGCTATAAAAAAACCCTATGCGAGGAGTGAGTGTATTACCACAAGTAATGCTCCTGAATCCAACGCTTGCACTGCTATAACAGTGAATTGCTCTGCCTTCACAGATGCACGGGGAAAATTCTCGCAGAGGAGAAAGCAGCATTCAAATCCGATATCCGCTTCATGATAAGGGAAGAGCTGCAGGCTTCCATGGCGTCCCTTCCCCAGGCCCAGCCAGGTCCGTCACGGGTCCCTAAAAGACCTAGACAGACCGAGTCGGCGAGTTCGATCTCCGGTGAATCACTGGAGCTCCTGTCCGAAGGGGAATTAGAGGACCCACCAGTTCCCATAGAAGACGAGAAGAAATATTACTTCTCATCAAGCGACATTGCGCACCTCATCAAGGCGGTGAGGGAAACAATGCAAATTGAGGAAGATAACCCGCCAAGAACAATCCAGGATGAGATGTTTGGCGGCCTCCGATCCAGGAGAAAGATCATGTTCCCGGTCAACCAGACGCTGCAGCAAGTGATTACGGACGAATGGCAGGAACCGGAAAAAAGGATAACGGTTCCAAGAGAGATCCGAAACCGGCTCGCATTCGCTACCGAGGACGTCCGCCTGTACAGGGAAACCCCTAAGGTGGACATCCAAATCGCAAAAGTGGCCAAGAAGACCCTCTTGCCCTTCGAGGATACCTCCCAGCTATCCGATCCGATGGATAAAAAAATCGACGGATTAATGAAGAAAGCCTGGGAGGCAACATCCTTCACCATCGAGGCTAACATAGCCTCAACCTCAGTGGCTAGATCCATGGCGCTCTGGCTAAACAGGCTAGAAGCCTCCATAAAGGATCGGGCCCCCAGAGAGGAGTTGGCTAGCTGTCTCCCCCTCTTAAAAATGGCTACCGCCTTCCTGGCTGACGCATCAGCGGAGACGGTAAGATACGGGGCAAAAACCGGAGTCCTCAGCAACTCAGCGAGAAGGGCATTATGGCTGAAGACTTGGGCCGCAGACATTACATCAAAAAATAAGCTCTGCGCCATCCCCTTCCAAGGGGAATATATGTTTGGGCCCGTCCTGGACAAAATCCTGGAAAAAGTCGGCGACAAGAGTAAAACCCTGCCCGACAGACAACCTTTCAGGAAACCATCCTTCCCGAAGAGGACGCGCCAGCCACCTCCCGAAGTTAAAGGGAAAGGGAAGACTGGAAGATGGTCGTACCCCAAGGGAGGTCTGGGTAAGGAAGTCCAACCCTCCCCTGAACAAACAGGGGGTAGATTAGCGGGCTATCTAAGCCAGTGGCAAGGGGTAACATCTAACCCCTGGGTACTCCGAATAATTGAAGCGGGGTACCAAATTGAGTTCCACTCGCTACCCCCGAGGAGATTCCTCATAACCTCCCCTGGGTCCCTACAGGAACAAGGGAACCTCATAAAAGGTGTTCAGGAACTCAAGGACCTAGGGGTCATTACACAAGTCCCTGATTACGAAAGGGGTGAGGGATTCTATTCCCCCCTATTTCTAAGGCCTCATGTCCACGGGCAAATTAAGAATTAAAATCCGGAGCGTTTTTCCCGCACGCGGATCCGCGCTCCATAGGAATGCATTGACCACCCGCGGCAAGATAAATACCCGCGGATGGTCAATAAAAGTGAATTAAAAAATTTCTGGAGCATGAAAAAAAAATAGGCATGCTCCATTTTAGTGCGGATCACGCGTGCGGGAGCTCATAGAGCACATAGCTCAATTGTTCTCCCGCATGAAAAATAAAAGACAATTACAGTGCATCCGCACTGAATCCGCAGCCCAAATCCGCGTTACAAATCCGCAGCGGATCTGATTTTCCCCGTGGACATAAGGCCTAATAAAGAAACCAAACGGTTCCATTAGGACTATATTTAATCTTAAAGCCCTAAATAAATTTATCTCGTACAAAAAATTCAAGATGGAAACAGTAAGATCCATCGTCTCACTAATAGATCGAGATAGCGTAATGTGCACCATAGATCTTAAAGATGCATATTACCATGTCCCAATAATGGCAGCCCATCACAAGTACCTGAGATTTGCTCTGCAGGAGGGAGACAAAATCCAACATTACCAATTCACGGCCCTTCCATTCGGAATCTCCACCGCCCCTCGGGTGTTCACGAAAATCGTAATAGAGATGGTAGCCTACTTCAGGCGGAACCAGATCCGCATATTTCCGTATCTGGATGACTTTTTGTTGGTGTCAAGGACGGAGAAGACCATGCGTATAGACCTATCCATGGTCTTGTCCACCCTAAACAGTTTAGGGTGGATAGTTAACAAATAGAAGTCCGACTTGAACCCTGGTACACAAAAGGTGTACCTGGGAGTATTACTAGACTCCCACATCCAGGAATCCCAGCTTCCATCATCTAGGAAGGAAGACCTCACCCAAAGAGTAAACTCCCTCTGTCAGGCTACGACGGTTTCCATTAGAGAAACAATGAAGGTGCTGGGCATTCTGACAGCTTGCATTCAGATAGTCCCATGGGCACAAGCCCATACCCGGCAACTACAAGGATTTATCCTTGCCAACTGGGACAAACGGCAGACATCCCTGGATAAGAAGGTGAGCCTGTCCGTCTGAGTCAGAGTCCCTACGCTGGTGGACCTCACAGAGGAACCTAAGCAAAGGTACCTCTTGGTCACAAGAATCTACTGTACCCATCACAACAGATGCCAGCAAAACGGGATGGGGAGCTCAAGTAGCCGACCTAAATCTACAGGGAATCTGGGACCCCCAAGTAGCTAAACGCTCATCCAATTTCAGAGAACTAAGGGCAATCTGGGAGGCCCTTCAGGCAGCAGAACCCCTTATAAAAGGAAGGCATGTCAAAATTCTAACCGATAATGACAGCTCTGTCATCTGTTCGTCACCAGGGGGGAACGCGACACCCACGCCTGCAACAACTGGCAACAAAGATACTCCGCTGGGCGGAATCCAACGTGCTGTCCCTCTCAGCGATCCACTTAAAAGGGTCCACAAACGTTGCTGCTGACTTCCTGAGCAGACAGAGCATTCATCCAGGAGAATGAGGACTGAACCAGCGAGTCTTCAACCAACTAATCTGCCAGTGGCGACAACCGCAGATAGACCTGTTCGCCACGAAGAAAAATTCAAAGTGCCAGGACTTTTACTCGCTGAACCCCAGAGACAATCCATGCGGGGTAGATGCCCTGTCCCAAAGCTGGGAAATGGACCTAGCCTACACCTTTCCTCCCTTCCCACTGATCCCCCGCACCCTCAGGAAAATCCAAACCAGCCGGGCGTCAGTTATACTAGTTGCCCCTATGTGGGACAAAAGGCCCTGGTATCCCCTGCTAAAAGCCTTGGCGATCCGGGGTCCATTCCTACTACCAGCCGTGGAAGATCTTCTCCTCCAGGGCCCACTAACATACCCAGGGGTCGAGAAATTGAAGCTAGCAGCATGGATGCTGAAAGCATGATACTGCGTGGGAAGGGACTCTCCCATAATGTAATTACTACCCTGACAAAAAGCCGTAAACCTATCACGACAGCTATCTACGATAGGATATGGAAGAAATTCAGAGTTCTGTAAAATAGAGCCAGGGAAAATCCCAGGGATTGACATTCCCGTAATCCTGGAATTTTTGCAGGCAGGCCTAGAAAAAGGCCTTAGTCCTAGAACCCTTAAAGTTCATACAGCAGCACTAGGGTCCTACCTAGATTTTCCCTTGGCAGAACACCGCTGGGTGCGTAGGTTTCTCAAAGGGGCAGAACGGCTTCGACCCTTTGTTAGAGAAACTTTTCCTACCTGGGACCTAAATATAGTCTTAACTAGCTTTTGCCAACCCCCCTTCGAACCCCTCTCACAACTCTCCCTGAGGCTACTCACGCTAAAAGTTACCCTTTTAGTTGCCATAACTTCGGCTCGGAGAATAGGGGAATTGCAAGCATTACATTGTATTGAACCATACATGGTAATACAAGACAGAATTACCTTCAAACTAGACCCAGCCTTCCTTCCGAAGGTAGTGTCAAAATTTCATAGGGAGCAGACGATCACTCTGCCCTCCTTCTGTCAAAATCCCCGTAACGAGAAAGAGAATTTCATAACCTAGACGTTAGGAGAGCTGTTCTAGCGTACCTAGAGGCCACTCGTTCTTTCCGTAAAAATAACCACCTCTTTATCTAATTTCAGGGGCCGGCAAAAGGAAAGACAGCATCTAAGAGCACCATCGCGAGGTGGATCAAGACCGCCATCCAAGAGGCATATAAAGCCAGGGGTCTCGATCCTCCGAGGAAAATTAGAGCCCCCTCCACTTGCTCTCTCTCCTCCTCTTGGGCAGAAAAAGGCCAGGCGTCTGCCGAGCAGATTTGCAAAGCGGCGACCTGGTCTAGTATACATACATTTACCCGACATTACAGGGTTAACGTCCAGTCGGACAAAGACCTGAGTTACGGATGGAAAGTCCTTCAGGCAGTGGTCCCACCCTAGAGCCACGTATAATCTGGTATACTCCATATGTAATGGGGCCGTCGGGATGACGCTCTGGAAAGACACGGATTACTTACCGGTAGTCCCATTTCCAGGAGTCATCACGACGGCCCATAGTTCCCTCCCTTTTAGAATAATTTATGTTCTTCAAATGTAAATATGACCGAATAAAGGTAAAATTTGGTTTAGTAAACACTGTCCACCGTAATAATTTATGTCACTGAAGCACGGGTGGAAAGGGAGGTGCTTTTAAACTCTTCCTGTCCCTACCTGGGTCAGAGGGCAACCTCCATATGTAATGGGGCCGTCGTGATGACTCCTGGAAAAGGGACTACCAGTAAGTAATCCGTGTCTTTTCAGCGCAGATTCTGCCTGTAAAAACTGTGGCAGAAATCCACTGCCAAGCCATGAATTTAAAGGGGTTGTCCCGCGCCGAAACGGGTTTTTTTTTTAATAGCCCCCCCCCCGTTCGGCGCGAGACCAACCCGATGCATGTGTTGAAAAAAAAAAAACGGATAGTACTTACCCGAATCCCCGCGCTCCGGTGACTTCTTACCTACCTTGCGAAGATGGCCGCCGGGATCTTCACCCTCGGTGGACCGCAGGTCTTCTGTGCGGTCCATTGCCGATTCCAGCCTCCTGATTGGCTGGAATCGGCACACGTGACGGGGCGGAGCTACGAGGAGCAGCTCTCCAGCATGAGCAGCCCCATTCAACACGGAGAAGACCGGACTGCGCAAGCGCGTCTAATCGGGCGATGTGTATACCCCAACTTTGTTTCGCGGGACAACCCCTTTAACTCTGTGAATGAGCAAAATTTGCATGTGGAATTTCTGGCATGGATCCGTGTTAAGTTGCATGTCACTACTTAACGCAAATCTGTACAGAATCCTATTAGAAATGCCATGCACGGATTTTGGCAATTTACAGGGCTTAATTCGCATACTGAAATATGCAGCTTAGCCACGGGTTTTGACCATGATTTTTTTTTTTTTGTGAGGTCGAAAAATCTACATTGGATTTATCACGTGAACATTAGTATGACATGGCTTAGAGGACATGTTACCTCCCCTGACATCTCTTTAGTAAATTACTTATTCCATGTAAAATAATTCTGGATAATCTTTTCGCAGAACTCTGCATTGGGCCATACCTCTGTTATTTCTCATAGAAACGTGAATAAAATGACAACTGCATGTTATCATTCCCTTTATGAAAGGGGTGACACTGACAGCACTGATTAGACAGAGCTAGACTGTCACACCCTCAGCTGGTAACACCCAGTTGTCAATTTATTCATGTGTTTCAAGGAAGAACAGGAACGTCACAATACAGAGTTCTAAAAAAAATGACCCAAAACTATGAAGAGTACAAGTATTTACTGTAACAGATCTGTCAGGAGTGGGGACAGGTCATCTTTAATAAACCATCACAACATGAAGCTATTTTGGCTGATGATTCTGGTGCTCCCACAAAAATAGGATGAAAACAATCCTGCTATACGGGGTCTAGATAATACTATGCGATTCATAGCAAAAGACTATACAGTGGCCAGTCAAGGCATAATACAGCTACAGATGGCTACTTGGAGGACCTACCACATTCTCTAACAATTGCAGCTCTCGATTCATACATGGCCACTTCTCTACTAATTGGTTTTTGTTTTTTTTTTCTTTCTTGGGGCCACTCTCGCACATAGCGTTAGCAAAACACAATGATTTTGATTGCTGCTTTTTGCCACGATATTAGTTTTCAGACGCAGTAACCTGCGTCCGACTGTTTTTTTTAGCGCACCCCAAAAATCGCAGTGTTAGAAAACACGGTGTTCCAGCACAGGTCTGCGAGGCTCCATTGAAATCAATATGAGCTTTTTACCACAATTACTGCGATGCTCAAAACTTCACTGTAATTGTGGTAAAAAGCGCACATGGGAGTGACGTGAAGATAAGGAATACGCCTTTCTCTACTGGATTTTCTGCTTCTTTGGATGTTAGGGGGTGCCTGGACTCCTGGCACCCCTCACAAGTAAGACCCCCACATGTATTGACATAGTTTGACGGAGCGCAAAAGTGTGTTTTTTCCTTTTTATCCTGATTGCATAAAAAGCGCACATGTTAGAGTGGACTTGATGTTTTTCACGAGCAATTGGTGCTGGCTGTTTTGACACCTTATATCTAAATAAGGCCACATACTGTAAAGAGGGGAAATCTTGGTGAAAGGTTTACTCCCCCTTGGGAACTTGCACAGTGACTACCCCCTTGATGGTACGCATTTTCTGGGGCACTTTTGGGTAATGGAACAAAGAAATTTAGAAAAGGCACGAGCAGTGGAAACGGATTGAACATTTTGCATGGTGAGGCGAACAAGTCTGAACTAAAAAGTATGTATACAAACTCATGGTCGCCTTACAGCACAAACCAAGGTATTACAGCACAGATTATAATTAAACTGATGGGATACTTATCTCCCAGCAGAATGGAGCTAAACAGTTGTCTGTTTCCAAGGACAACCAGAATAAATGTAAAAAATTGGTGAGAAGCGTGAAGTAAATTTAATTGCAAAGTTAACTTTTTGTTTAGTCTTAAATCTGAAATTTTGAAGGCACAACTGAGTTTTAATGCTGTATTAATTACTGTTCAATACTTTTATAAATCCTCTCAAGGGTGCCATCAAGATCCCGATTCCCCAGTGCTCCAGGGTTGCTGTCAAAAGAAGAAGGCTATCAACATTCTGATATATCTGATGCCACAAGGTAGATTTTCTGTTCCTGTAGCATGTGCTTCTGTAACTTGGACTTCTGTAGCTTGGACTTGGTTAAACACTATGTAGTCATGGCACTTGCTTTTAAGGCTACTTGCTGCTTTTTGCAGTGTCCATCAGGTTATACGTCTGACAGACGCCCCTGTAGAAGGCATATACTGGCATATGCATCTGTTGGCCAAAGGTTATGTTAAAAAGAAAAGATCCCTCTACTGCATTTTGTTTCAACTGAATGCCTCTGTATGGCATAGTAGTCTGCTACTTAATACAGCATAAGGGCTTATTCAGACGACCGTATATCAGCCGCGTATTCACGCCGGCCGATCTATGGCGTCCCTCTCTGCATGGGGAGGTGGCTGGAAGAGTCGGGAGCAGTGCTCTGAGCTCCCACCCCCTCTCCACCAACTCTCCACCCCCTCTCCGCCCCTCTGCACTATTTGCAATGAAGGGAGGTGGGATGGGGGTGGAGTGAATTCCCAGACCTTAGCCCCACCCCCTCTCATTGCAAATAGTGCAGAGGTGTGGAGAGGAGGCAGAGAGGTGGTGGGAGCTTAGTTCCTGCTCCCGACTCTTCCAGCCTCCTCCCCCTGCAGAGAGAGATGCCGTATATTGTCCGGCGTGAATACCCGGCCGATATACGGTCGTCTGAATAAGCCCTAAAAGGTATAGCGATGCATACACTTCAGATGGAGAAAAATACTTTTGGCCTCCATTGGTTAAAATGCGAACTATAGAGATGACTGACATATTAGCTGGAAGCTATTTTGCCATATTGCAGTGGATATGGCACACACTGTAAACCAGTGTGAAAATTCCCTTTGGTTGTCAGTGATTCCTCTGATATGAGCAGAAGTGTAAAGGCCAATTTACACACCGGATATCTTTCAAAAGATTGAATGATCAGCGAACGTTTTGCATAAAGTACTACTGGGCACTAATTGTTGTTAGTACTTGATAGCTTAATTTGCATGCAAATGAGCTTCTAGGAGTTGTTACAGAACTCAGCAAGAGGTTTGAGCTCTGTAATTAGCTCCATTGTTCAGCCACAGGCTCCCCATGGAGAATTCAGCCCCATGGACAGCAGACAGTGTGGGGTCCTGCTTATCAGCTGTTCTACTGGGCTGAGAACAGCTGTAATCGGCTCTCCTGGGCAGAACACTGCATGCAGTCCTGCTTATCAGCTGTTCTGCTAAACAGTTTTCAAGCAGAACTGAAAAGTCTTTCGGCCAAACAATGAGATGGGCACATTTAGACACTATTATTGCTCAAAAGAGTGCTTTTAAGCGAATTGTGAGGGATAATTGTTGTGTCTAAATGAGCCTTAAAGGGGTTGTCCCGCGGCAGCAAGTGGGTCTATACACTTCTGTATGGCCATATTAATGCACTTTGTAATATACATTGTGCATTAATTATGAGCCATACAGAAGTTATAAAAAGTTTTTTACTTACCTGCTCCGTTGCTGGCGTCCTCGTCTCCATGGTGCCGACTAATTTTCGCCCTCCGATGGCCAAATTAGCCGCGCTTGCGCAGTCCTGGTCTTCTGCTCTCTTCAATGGAGCCGCTCGTGCAGAATGCAGGCTCCGTGTAGCTCCGCCCCGTCACGTGCCGATTCCAGCCAATCAGGAGGCTGGAATCGGCAATGGACCGCACAGAAGAGCTGCGGTCCACGGAGGAAGAGGAATCCGGCGGCCATCTTCACAGGTAAGTATAGAAGTCACCGGAGCGCGGGGATTAAGGTAAGCGCTCCGGTAAGCTTTCTGTACGTCCCTGCATCGGGGTTGTCTCGCGCCGAACGGGAAGGGGGGGGGGTTGAAAAAAAAAAAACCCGTTTCGGCGCGGGACAACCCCTTTAACTTGAAGCTGCTGAGTCCAAATGAGAAATCTGTAATGGGACCCTCAATTACAATTCTTCTTTTAACCCCTTGAGTGGCACGCCCGGAAAATTTCCGGGGCCGAGCTCCACTGCTCATAGCGATACTGCCCGGAAGATTTCCGGGCTATGTATCACTATGGGAGCTGCAGAGCACAATGCCACAAGCTGTGACAGTGTGCTCTGCCTGCACAGACCCACACAGAGCAGTGCAAGGGCTTTGAAAAACCAGCAGAAGATATTGCCGACATGTCGGCAATGTCCTGCTTTGTTTACAGGTTGCCATAGAGACCATCGGCTTGTCAGAAGCAAGCCGATGGTCTCTGTGGCAGGGAGAGCTGGTTGTTAGCTGTCAGAGGACAGCTAGGCACCAGCTCTTACAGCAGAGATCAGAGAAAACCTCCGATCTCTGCTGTGTTAACCCTTTACATGCTGCAGTCTATGTGACTGCAGCATGTAAAGGGTTGTCACTGCAGCATGTAAAGGGCTGTCACCATCGGACCCCCGGAATGTGATCAGGGGTCCTGATGGGTCCCTGTGGAAGTCCCCTATAGGGACAAAAAAATAAAAAATAAAAATAAATAAATTAAAAAAAAAAGTAAAAAAATTATTAAAAAAATAAAAAAAACACTT
Organism: Eleutherodactylus coqui; assembly: GCF_035609145.1. Taxonomy (NCBI): domain Eukaryota; kingdom Metazoa; phylum Chordata; class Amphibia; order Anura; family Eleutherodactylidae; genus Eleutherodactylus; species Eleutherodactylus coqui. Next base: position 114,157,339 of record NC_089838.1, read on the forward strand.
GTCTCCCTTTACTTTGTAAAAAATCAAAAATACAATCACACATGTGGTATCCATGCGTCGTAATGACCCAGAGAAGGAAGTTAATACATTATTTAACCCCTTAATGACATGGCCCCTTTTTTTCTTTTTTCCCCATTTCTTTTTTTCCTCCCCCCTGTTTAAAAAATCACAACTTGTCCCGCAAAAAACAAGCCCTTATATGGCCATGTCAATGGAAAAATGAAAAAGTTATGGCTCTTGAGACGCAACTGCAAAACTAGTTGAAATTCAATGATTAGACCATTTTAAAAAACCTGCCCTGGTGGGCACGACAGGGTGATAGGAAACCTGCCACTCAAGGGGTTAAAGGGGTCTTCTAAAACTAAGATATTGATGACCTATCCTCAGGATAGGCCATCAATATTGGAATCGTAAGGGTCTACTGCTCAAGATTTCGGTAATCCACTCATTGAAGAGGCTGCAGCTTCTTATTACACATAAGATGTCACGTTCATCAGTCATTTGGCCTGAGAGCAGTTCAGTCCCTTTCAAATAAATGAGACTGAGCTGCTATACCACACTCTGCCACCATACAATGTACTGTGCTGTGCCTAGTGGCCACTTCAGACAACTAATTGGTGGGGGGTTCTGAGCCTTAGACTTCCACTGACCTGATATTGATCACCTCTTCTGAGGATGGATCATCGTCTTGATCTAAGGAACCCCTTAAATAGAACTCATCTCATATGGGGAAGAAAGGCTTTTTGAGTCTCTTAAGGTCCCAGGGCCTGGGTGCAACTGCATCCTTTCCACCCATTATAGTTAATGATGATCTCAACCAGGTTTCTGGTATTTGCAGCATAGTTTTTATTTTATTTTATTTTTTGTCAGACTACTGTTTTTGCTCTGAACAATACTTGCTAGAAGTAGGATAAAAAAAACTTAGGAAAGTATAAATGCACTTTGCAGGTTGAGTTTTCCAGATTGCACACTTTCTCCTGAAGACTGTGACCAAACGAGGGTCAGTGTTGGTGTTGATACAGAACTGGATTTGCTGGATTTGAAAAAGCATAGATTAAGGTGTGTATTACTGTGATCCATTAACATTTGCTTAAGGTTCAAAAACTAGTCTTTGTGATCTAATATTAAAGGGGTTTTCTGTGGAAATACTACTGATATCATCAGAATAGGTCATCAGTAGTTGATCGGCCGGGGTCTGCCACTCGGGACCTGACCGATCAGCTGTGCGAGTGCATGCTGTCAGTGCCGCAATAACAGGCACTGTCAGGATGCACTGTCACAGTTGAGCAGTTGGGGTCTCAAGCGGTGGACCCCGGCCAATCAAGAGAATAGGTCATCAATAAAAGTATTTTACGGAAAACCCCTTTAAGCTGGGAAAGTAGCAGATATTGTAGATGGGTATTTTACAATAACATGGATTTTTTTTTTTCTATGAACATTCTGTGCAACAGTTCCCGCATAGCACCACAATCCAGTAAGTTCGAGACTGATGAAGCTGTTCTTCAAAGACGGCAGAAGCAAATAGATTATGGCAAAAACACCATTGGTTATCGTTGTTATCGACAAGAAGTGCCCAAGTAAGCCTCTCCAGAACTTTAGCAAAGAGCATATTAAGAGGTTTCCAAGCTTCAAGTGCTTGTGGCAGAATTTCTCATTTGAGTACTTTTTATATTTGCGCTATTAATGTCAACTAGCTACACTATTTCAGTGAGTCAACAGTGGCAAAAGTCTGTCTTGCCTCAAATAAGTAGATCACTGGAAAACCACCTCACACAAAGCTGTGTCCAGCCTGATTCTTCAAGGTTTAGTGGGGATAGTTTCTCTTCACACAGCCTAAAACTACAAGCGGAACTCTGGTCTGCTAGACTGTAAATAGTGGCTGTAGGCATAATCGGGAAGGTTACTACAGAAGAATCAATTTAATGGGAGCTGTTTAAATCTGTATACAGTGAGCCACCCCTCCTGGTGGTGCCAGGCAGTCAAAGTTTGCACTTTATAGCTCTAACGGTGATATATGCCAGTAAAATTTAGCTCAAACCGTTAGAAAGATATATTACAAAACTATGGGTAACTCCATTTGGACAATCACTCCAGCATGTAGTCACCACAATTGCCTGCTGATGGCTGGGGATAATGGTTAAATCCAAGGCAGTTGGCCGTTATAGATGCATCTTCCTTTTAATATGTGTAGTTTTGGGTTTGTTACTTTTAGTGGCTTACTGCTGTGGCTAATATATGGACCCCATATGTGAAAGCAGGTCCTAATAGGACATACCAACGGGCCATGCAGCACATTTTACAACAGAAAGCTGTGTAAAGGTGTTTAATGGTACATCCACACTTGATGTTTTATACACAGTATTGCAAAATCTGTATGTATTTGTGGATTTGCTGCAGAACTCTCCCCACTCATTGAGAGGGGTGAATCCTGCAGGGAAAATCTGCAGCAAACAGTTGACATGCTGGGGATTTAAAATCCACACTGCATTTTAATTCAGCATGGACTTCTTTCCTACACCATGAGGATGAGATGTGATAAAATCTCATCCACATGGTTTGTACTTTAAACACTGGATTCCAGAAAATCTGTACCTCTTGCAATGTATGATTATGACCTGAGGATACTTTGTAAATGGGATGACAGTCGTTCCTGTGCCATCACACAGGATATTTGGTCACTGAATGAAGGCGTAGTGCGCCAGAGATCTTTTGGCCACCCGTCTCTATTCCGAGTAAACGGGCAGTCTTTCATCTATGAATGACTGCCTGTTTACACAAGCCAACAGTTGGGTTTGTTTTTTTTTCAGGTGAGCTAAAACCCAAGCAACGCTGAGGGATTCTCCTTCGCTTGCCCTGTTTGGTCCCATGTTTACACTGGCCAACTGTTGCTTGTAAGCAACTATTTGGGCGACTTTCGGCCCATGTCAAAGTACCCTAAGTTACCTTACCCCCACTAATCTTGCCCTGTATTATCACTAAGTGTTTTTCTACTCTAGTTTCAAATACCCATAGCAGGTAATGTAATAAACACGTAATATATTTCAGCATATTCTAAAAAATATTACAATATCTATAAACACTTACAGAAAGCGTTCAATAATTTCAGATCTGCAAGGATACCAGGAATTCACCCCCGCAGCCCCAATAAATATAAGAAGTATAGTCGGCGGTCTTGGGATATGCAGATTAAACTCTGGAGACGTTCACTTCATGCATGGGATCCTCCTGTTGAGGTCTCATTTAAGTAAGTATGAAGTGTTGTGAATTCTTCCTGTATGAATATTGATCCTTGCTGGTAAAACACATGGACATCTTGCGAAGGGCACGTGGGTGCACCCCTGCAGTACATCTCATTGTAATGTCTATTAAAAAGAAATGTAAATTTTAACTTTCAAAGCAATTTACTAATAAGTATTGATAGTTACTAGGTATACAGCTTATTTTCTTTTAGAGTAACTGCACTTGGGACAAAAAAATTGACATATTAAAAGTTTTGATCACTGGGAGTCTGCGTGCCAAGAACACCACTGATTGCTGAAAGGGGTAGAAGTGCTGACCCAAATGCTGTGCACCTCGGCTGTCATTGTTCCTTGGCAGCTGAAGACTGGCGCATAGATGTGTATAGAAGTGTGTGCCTGTCTTCAGCTGCTAAGAGGAGCGGACAAACTATGGCATTCAAAGAATCATATGGGCAAGCGCTTCAACCCCATTGTTTCAGCAATTTAATGGGGATCTCTGTATCTGGATCCCTACTGATCAAAATTTGATATGGCACTCTAACATCTCAATTTCTCAAAAGTGCAGTTACTCTTTAATGGTTATTAAAAAAGTTAATGGCATACCTGTCTTGCAGGAAAGAAAAGAATTATGGTCCAACACATAGTTTGTTTAACCCTTGGTTACATAGTACGGAATCCTTTCAAGGTTTAAATTCTGATCTATTTGACATACAGGTAGGTTTGATCATATTCCATCTTTGTGAATATTGAAAGAAATTGAAATTTACTTTGACCCACGTGTTATGTTCCAGTTACAAAAAATTTGGCAGATCAGCTGATGTAACAGTCACATTGTCTTCGTGCAGCTTAACATACTATGTCCAACTAGTTCAGCCTGTTTCAACCCCCCCGGTAGGCCAGAGGAAGGCAAAAAAACGACAATTTGGCTTATATGGAGGAAAAAAATTCTTTCCTGACTCCATAATGGCAGCCAGAGTAGTCCAAGGATCAACATTCAAGATCATCAACCCCGTTGGCCACCTAATGTCTATATCCTGTAATATCATTGCGCTCTAGGAAAGCATCTAGTCCCCTCTTAAACTTCTCTTTGGATTTTGCCATCACCAAATCCTTAGGCAGATAATTCCACAGTCTCACTGCTCTTACAGTAAAGAACCCCCTTCTGTGGTGATGAAACCTGTTTTCTTCTAGACGCAGAGGATGCCCTTTTGTTACCGTCGCAGTCCTGGGTATAAGAAATCATGAGAGATCCTTGTATTGTCCTCTAATGTATTTATACATATTTTTTGGTCGCCCCTTAGCCGTCTTTTTTTTCCAGGGTAAATAATCCCAATTTTGATAGCCTCTCTGGATATTCCAGTCCTCCCATTCCCTCCCTTCCTTCATGGGAGGTGGTGTAACTGATGCTGTTTAAATTTAATATTACATATCTCATACTGATTTTGTGTGGAGTTGCTCATGGGAGTGTCTAATGCATTGCTGGCACCCTACTTTGGTTTTCTACTATAGAAACCACTATGGTGGTTAACATTGGGCCATAAAAATGAGAATATATATTTTTTTTAACAATATTTTTATTGCAATTGTGGAAAAAAAATGTAACAAATGCAAGTCAAGATGCAAACATTGACATACGAGTTAATCTCAAATTTGCCAAATTTTTACATTGAGCCCCAAATCTTTAATTTCCATGAAAAACAATGGGTAGCAAATTGTGGGGTGCTTTTTCTCCCATTGCCCTTCCCGCTGTACTTGGGTATCTCAGGGGGGGGTCTGCAAATGTGGCATGGCATCTAAAAACTATTCCAGCAAAATCTGTACAATTTCTCTTCTGAGCCCTGCCATATGTCATACAGTAGTTTATACCCACATATGGGACACTTGCGTACTCAAGAAAAATTGAGTTGCAAATTGTAAAGTGTTTTTCAAAGTAAAAAAAACAACCAAAAAAAACCTCCCTTCCCCCAGGTTAATCTGGGAGGAGTTTCGCTCCTTTTATCGCAAACTTTATAATGTACAGACCCAATCCACACAAACAAAGGGTAACCCGTGAGAAGACACTACTGACCATTTCAAAACCAACTCCCCTAACCCAATTCCACCAGAAGAAGCAGAGGCCCTCGATGTGGACTTCTCAGAGGAGGAATTAAAATAAGTCCTATGGACACTAAAAATGGGGAAAGAGCCCGGGGCCAGATTGACCACTAGAAAACATTATACAAAACATTTGGAGAAAGTCTATTGGCTATGCTATTAAACACATTTAATGCGGCAGGCATTACAGGCACACATATTTGTGATTCCCCAAGCCGGATAATGGCCTATCATGTGGTAGTTATTGCCCTATCTCATTAATAATATTTAAATTTGTTTTCTAAAATGATAGCAGTTAGACTCAATCCACATATGCCCCAGCTTATTAACAAGGAACAGGTTGGCTTTGTCCTTGGAAGAGAGGCCAGGGACACCACCATCGGGATGATCTCATTGGCTACAAGGTCCTATAAGCTAAGAGACCTGCTATGCCTAATCTTAATTGATGTAGAAAAGCCATTTGATAGGATCAGGTGAGAATTCATATAGGTGACATTGGGGAAAATAGGCCTGGGACTCAGATTGATTGCTTGGGTTATGGCCCATCAGTGCAGATAAACAGGTGACTGTCTCGCCCCTTTCAAACTAAAAATGGGACACAACAGGGCTGTCTCCGTTCCCCCTACCTGTACCTTTTGGTGATTGAGTCTCTGGCAAATGCCATCAGGCACAACCCCTCCATTTAAGGATCCATGCTAACAACCAGATCCACAAATTGGCCCTACTAGCAGATGATATGCTGCTTTATATCACATCCCCCCCAGAGTAGATATCCCTGTGCTCCTACAAGAATTCTCTAGATATAGTAGGATCAGTAATTTCAAAAATCCGAAATATTGAATATATCCATTCCGACAGGGAAAGTAGAACACCTCTGGGAACTCTTCCCCTTTTAAGTGGAGGAATTCTTCTATAAAATATCTAGGAATCCAACTTCCAGACGATTCAAGACAAACCTTTGAATTAAACTATACGCCCTTCATCTCGCTACTAGAGACAGAATTAAAGAAATGACAGGACATACCACTTTTGTTTGAAAAATATATAAAATTTTTGGTAAAGTATCCATTTTCAGCACATTGAGCTTACCAAACAATCCCCTGGAACTTACCTAGACACCATTTTACAAAGCTCAGGAAATTAATGTCTAGACTTGTCTTGTGTAGTTCCCCACGGTGTATCAGCTATAAAACACTAACAAGACATAAATCCAAGGGAGAAGCAGGATTGCCCCATCTAGAACTATCACAAGGCCACAATCCAGTAATTGTATCATAGACTTGTGTCAGCACTCTGGGTCTAAGCTGTGGGTGGAGGTGGAGTAGGCTAAAAAGCCTTTTCAGATGAAGGGATCATCCTGGATCCCACAGGGTCCGGACTGGAAGAAGATTCAAGCCTCAGCTCTTATATAGGGATTGCTACATGCTTGGCATAGACAGACTAAAGGAACCTCAATAATCTAAAGACCGGGGCCACTTACCCCATAGGTGGTGAACCCCGAACTTTCACCGACAGTCACACACCTTCATCTCATTTATGCCAGAGAAGGGGTTTCCCTGAGTGATATGTCACAGGATCAAGGGGTGGGGGGGTGTGGGGGGTTGAGAACCCTTGAGAACCCTCATAGATTTAAATGGAGAACTGTTTGCCAAGAGGATCCTGGCTATTGTATTTTCAATTACACAACTATATATTTATGCTCACCCCATACTCTGAACTTACCACTGCCTTGGGGTCATATTCGATTCTGATCTTTTACCCCCTACATCCAATCTCTGGCCCGAACATGTCAGCTGCACCTCAAGAACATCGCAAGAATCCACTCTTTTCTCACTGTGGACACGTTAAAAACGCTTACTGTTGCCCTCATCCACTCCCGGCTCGATTATTGCAACTCGTTGCTGATCGGCCTCCCCTGCACCAGACTCTACCCTCTCTAATCCATCCTGAATGCGGCAGCCAGGCTCATCTTCCTGTCCAGCCGCTACTCGGACGCCTCTGCCCCGTGCCAGTCACTGCACTGGCTGCCCGTTAAATACAGAATTCAATTTAAACTCGCTACCTTCATCCACAAAGCCCTACATAGCGCAGCGCCCCCTCCCCCCCCCCCCCCCCCCTATATCGCCTCCCTCATCTCAATCCATCTACCAGCCCGGGCTCTCCGCTCTGCTAACGAAACCAGACTGAGCGCCCCTTTTAATTCGAACTTCTCATTCCCGCCTCCAAGACTTCTCCAGAGCAGCACTGGTCCTCTGGAACGCACTACCAAAGGCTACCCGAGCAATCCATCCAGGACTCGCAGAACTTCAGGCGTGCTCTAAAAACGCACCTCTTCAGGGAGGCATACTGCATTCCCTAAACAAACCCCTCTGTACCCCCCTGATAACATGCTCCCTGACCTATTGACTGCAATCCCTGCTAGCCATGATAAACCGCTCCTGCAGTCATACTGTTTCTGCCGTTACATGGCTAAATGTCTGACCATTGTTTGTGTATAGCATCCCTCACTCTCCACCTCGCCATACCGTGCACATCTCCAGCCCCTTTACCTTCTGTATCACCCCATTATTTGTAGTATGTAAGCTCGTTGGAGCAGGACCCTCACCCCTATTGTTTCCATCAGCTGATTACTATGTAACCGTGGTTCTGTAATTTTTGTATTGTCTTTCTGTATCCCCCCGTCTATGTAAGCGCTGCGGAATATGTTGGCGCTATACAAATAAAGTTTATTATCTCACACTATTTGAACTATGCACGGCAAAAGATGCACTTATGCATGTGATATCACTGGTGTATGCGCTTTTTCTGGATGAGTGGACGAGGAACTTCAACCCCAGCTGAACCGGGAAGTGGGAGGAGGCCCTGGGGAGACCTTTTCACATAGAGATCTGGTCTAAATCTTATGCATTGACACACAAAATGAATATATCCCTTAGACTACAGGAGCTTAACTTCAAAATTTCTGTGGTATAGAACCCAGGTCAAATTGCATAAAATATACCCCTCAGTCTCTGAACAGTGTTGGAGGTGTATGTTGGACTGGGGCTCCTTGCTGCACATATGGTGGGAGTGCCCCCTTATTGCCTCCCTTGTGGCAGGATGTTTCCAGATTTATATCAAACCATTTCCCTCATTGGAGTTGGGGCTCTTGTCTATTCGCCTGGGTCCAATCTCTCAGCTCAAAAAGGGTCTGCTCAGGCACTTTATTATGGGTATGTAACAGATTATTCCCAGGTACTGGAGACTGTGTTGTAATACTGAGAGTGGTGTGGCTGGAGGCCATGGACTCCTTGAAATACATGGAGGAGCTTAGATGTAACGACATGGAAACAGAATACTCAAAATTCTATCCCACCTGGGCCCTTTGGCTAGAGTTCACAGAGTCTTCCTCTCTCGCTTCTTGGTTGAGAAGTGGATCGATACCATAAGAGACCTCAGGTAATTGGATATAGAAATTAGGAGAAATCCCAAGAATGAATTTGGTTCATGGACCCAGGGCACCTTCCATCCCTAATCCCTCCAACTATCCCCTCTTCATTCTTTCTCTTTTCCTACTTTCCTTGGCGTTCCTTCCTAAACCTTTATACATATATTGATAATTAGAACTGGATTAAATTGGACAAGAGAGGGGTGGCGCTTAATGGGCTCTTTCTTAGGGGCTCCTACAGCAAGATGACCAGGGAAGACCCAATAGACGAGGAATCATTGGGCGAGACACAGGAAATGTCAATTTTCTTTTCGATCATCCCTTCTGCTTGGACGAGGGGGTGCTGATAAGTCTTTGGCTTTGTGTTCTTTTTTTTGTTTCTATGGTAACAAATGTTGCATCACATGAAAGCCTTATGTGTCTAATATATGTTTGCAAAATTTTGTGTTTGTAGCTTATGGCAACAGTGATCTACGCATGTGGGAAAACAAAATGGCAGAGTCTAAGGCGATATTCACAGCAAATGAGAGCAGAGGAGTGATAAAATTCTTGTTTCTGCAAGGAAAGTCAGTGAAGGATATTCATGGTGATATGTCGCAGACATTGGGGGATCAATGCCCTTCATACTCTACAGTTAAGAACTGGGTTGCCAAATTTAAGACGGCAACTTCAGCACCAATGATGAGGAACGTCCTGGACGACCGAGAGAGGTGGTTGCTCCGGAAATCGTCGATGCTGTGCACAACCTCATACAGGAGAATTGTCGATTTTCAGCTGCAGGAATAGCAGACATCATGGGGATTTCTCGTGAACGTGTTTGTGTCATTATCCATGAACATTTGAACATGAAGAAGCTATCTGCAAAGTGGGTCTCCAAATGTTTGACAACAGATCAGAAAAGCATGAGAGCGAAAACTTCCCGGTCCATTAGTCAGTGTTTCCGGACTGATAAGAACTTCCTGGATCAACTGGTCACAATGGATGAGACCTGGATTTATTTGTATGACCCTGAAACCAAGGAGCAGTCAAGAGTGGAGGCACAGTGGTTCTCCTCGCCCAAAGAAGTTCAGGGTGCAAAAATCAGCCACTAAGGTGATGGCGTCTGTTCTGAGATAAGGTTATGCTGCTAGTGGACTACCTTCAAAATGGTTCCACCATCAATGCAAGGTATTATATTGAACTTTTGGACCAATTGAAGGCAGCCCTGAAGGCCAAAAGGTGCGGCATGCTGTCCAAGGAATCTTGTTTCTGCAAGACTCCTCCGCTCACACTGCACAAGCGACCACGGCAAAACTGGTGGAGCTAGGCTTCCAGCTGGTTGACCACCCACCTTATGAACCAGATCTAGCTCCCTCTGACTATCATCTGTTTCCAAACCTGAAGAAACACCTCAAGGGTAGCAAATTTCACACCATTTCTGATGCCATGGCTGCTACGGACGACTGGTTGGGGGCACAACGGAAATCCTTCTTTTTGCAAGGCTTACAGAACTTGGAATGTCGATGTGCGAAGTGTGTTGACATCAGTGGAGAGTATATAGAATAAATGTAAAGTTTCATCTTCCTATCTCGTTTCTTTCTTATCAGCACCCCCTCGTATAGAAGACATCAAATTTAGGAATGTCTAATATGTCTCTGTACTTGCAAACTGTTTAAGTTAATGTACTATTTTCAAATGTTGAAAGTAATTTACAAACGAAGGTTCAATAAAATCCTTTTGAACATAAAAAAAACATTCAGTCCAGTTTCTATTTTTTGGATGGGGGGAAAAAAGTTCCGCAGATCAGTCTTTCTATCAAAAAAAAGAAAAGAAAAAAAAAAACCAGAATGTAAGCAAAATAAGTTCGACTGAAATCAATGTTGGTTTTACTTAATCTTTTTTTTTTTTCTTGTTCTGCTCTTGGGATGAAACTGAAATGTTGATGTGAACTCGGCCTAATACTAAATTTATCTTGTTTTTACTACTTTTTGCTCATATTTAATTGCCATATTTAGTGACTTTTAACTTAATTTTATAATCATGGTATGCTCTTGTATGTAATAGGAATCTATTAGGATACCCAATTTGCTCAACTTGAGGGATGTATAGCGCTGTGATGCTTCCATGTGTATGAGCCTTAGACCTTATTCACAAAACCATATATGCGCAGCTAAATTAGCTGCGTCAAAAAAAAAGCAACCATCTTAAACATTGGATTCGAATGTATTCATTCAGATGAGTGTTTTTTGCATGTAGAAAAAAATCGCACAGGGAAAAATGGACATTGGCGACTGATTTTTATGTGGCACGTGAAAAGATAGGTCTTGCCCTATCTTTTGCCGAGCTACGTTGGAAGCTCCCACAGGCTTCTATGGGAGCAGAAAAAAAGAGGGGGAGGGAGTTGTCCAACCCTGGGAAAAGACAGCTGCCGCTATTTAACCATTAGTAGTCATTCTGAGGATTTCTGCTGATCGAGGGCTTTCAACGCTGCAGCGTATTTTTTTTCGCTGATATAATGCAGCTGCCCGTGTGAATGGATGAGAAAACTCTAATATCGGGACTTGATCATGGCTATTCTTGATTCATGCGATATTTTCATACAGTCATGTGAAAAAAGCCTTAGTGTGTGTTTGATCTGTCTTTAACTCCCAATTACATAATCTGTATTTACATACGGTTTTAATGTTGTCCAAATACTGGTGTCACATGTTGTCAACTCAATATGGTGTGTCCTTACTTTAATTTTCTATGACTGTATACAAATGCTAATATTAGAGTTTCTAAATTCTTTCTTTGTGCACAGTTTGACACTTTGCTATAATAAGACTTTTTTGATTTATTTCCTCCAGATCTCCGATGTGCATACTATGGGCTGTTCTGAAGACCCACCTCAGACTTGCTACAACTGGTTACAGTACTGTGGCCATTCAGTGCCCTATGGTTATCCATATTGGCTAGAGCAATAGTTATTGCTGAAGAAGGAAACACAATTGCACTGTTGATCTTGGCACTGCTTTAAGCACAGCTTGGATGGCTTGTGTATATAGAATAGTGGACAATATCCTTTGCTTTTACCACATCCTTCATACTTGTCATAAGTATCGAAATATGAGTTTAATACAAATACACTCGATACTCTTGGTGCACTTTTCATCCTAATTTATAATCGGATTTACACATGGAATGTTTGTACGTTATATCACTGTTCCATCAATCTGTCTTTGTAAATCACTTATGTAAATATCTTCTTGGACCTGTAAGTAACTTTGTATATCACTCTACAACTGTGCTGTCTTATAGTTGTATGCACTAAATTGGTGAAATCATTGGAGAAACTGTTTATAGTTTCTGCCTCTCTAAAAATCACTGGATTATTTACAAGAAGCAATGTTGTATAGCATTCTTTTTTTCGTTAGTTGTGTGCACTACTACTTACCATGTGTATCTGTACATACAGTAAGCTTAAGGAGTGGGGAATCTGTATATTGTGGGACTGTAAAGCTTTATGAAGGATATTGCCATTTGACTGTATACTGTACTGCTGAGAATAAAAGCCACAGTTTTGTATAGCGGTGCTCTCACGTCAGTGACATGGGGTCGTTGTATAGGATCACCATAAATATGCAAAAACGTTTGGTACAATGTTAGTCAGTAGAGCGAAATGTGATTGTTCTCAATAAGAGAAACCAAGTAATCTTGTAGATATGATACCTTTTTAATGGCTAACAAAAACATGATGGTATAGCTAGCTTTCAAATCTACTTGGGGTTCTTCTTCAGGCCTGAGAGCAATTGTATCATAAATATGCACTTTCGATCCTCAATATATTTATATATGGAATGCAGGGTGCTACAAATGGTTTGAGGGAAATGATGGATATTCAGTCTTTATTTCTCACATTGATTACAGTATGTATGCACCCTCTGAATTGATTTGGTCACTAATTTAATGCCCTTTTACACGGGACGAGTCAGGCAAACTATGCTCGACACTCGCTCCCGTGCTGTTACACAGGAGTGTGTATCGCTGGATTGCTGACAGCGCTGCCAGGAGGGAGGTGGAGCTGCTGGAGGAGAGTTCTCTCCCTGCTCTCCCCCCGCCCCTCTCCATTCACTGTAAGCAGCGGCCACTCAGTATTGAACAGCTGTATTTTACACCAAAAGATGGTCGTTCAGGATTTTAAGCATGCTGAAGACTGGACGATTCTCATTCAGTTTCTGAATACTTTTACACGGAATGATTATCATTCAAAACTCCACGGGAGCGCAGGTTTTTGAATGACCAAACAATGGTTGCATGTAAAAGGGCCTTTATGGACATGGCCTAATCAAGGTTCATTATATCCAAAAGGCAATGAGAACATGGCGTTCATGCAGCTTTATGCTACTGGCATTGTCTGTTATGAACTGGCTGAATCAATACATACTGCCACGGGCTGAAGCACCTAATACTTTAATTTGATTTGTAGCATTATTAAAGGAAGGTACACTGAAATTTTAGACTGTCAGTTTGATAGTGGGACCATAATTGATCAATTTCACTAACGCATAATGCACACTTGTGCACCAAACATGGATTTAAGGCCTATTTAGACGGGACAAATGTCAGGCAAACTATGCCTGACACTCATCCCCGGACATACTCGCTCCTTTGCTGTTGCACGGGAGCTAGTATCTCTGGCTCACAGCGGGGAGGCTGCAGGAGATTTCTCTCCTCCCTCCTTCGCCCATCTCCATTGACTTAACATAGCGGCCGTTCAATACTGAACAGCTGCTATTTACATTGAGCGATCAGCTAATCGTCCATTGTTTATGCAGCCTAAACGATGAATGATAGTGCGATCCGCGATCTGCTCATGTAAATGGCAGCCGGTCAATATTGAACAGCCTCGGTTAAGTCAATGGAGAGGGGCGGGGGAGAATGAGGAGTGAAATCTCTTACAGCTGCCCCACCCCACCTGCTGGCCGCTCTGTGAGCGAGCCAGTGATACTAGCTCTCGTGCAACAGCATAAGAGCGAGGACACACCGGAACGAATGTGGGGCAAACATGAACAGCGACATGTTTTATACAGGCTGATCATTGTTTAATTATGTCTGCAGAAACCGAACGCTTACTGATAATGTGTTTGCTTATTATTCGCTCAGTCGCTGGCAGCATTTGCATTGAATGATTCTCGTTCAGATTCCTGCAATCCAGCAAGAATCTGATTATTCCAAAAGGGCTCTTGAAGTGACCCTCTGACCCTGGACAAACAACGATGGCTGCACCTGCTTCTCTGACTATCTGATACACACTGCATTAGTATGCATGGTTAGTCTAAGGCCTCTTTCACACAGGCGTCAAAATCGTGTGAGAACACATGTATGATGTGAAGGCCATGCTTTCCCATGGGTTCCTTCACATAAGTGATGTTTTCTCTGATTCTATCTTGTGAGAGAAAAAATCGTGGCATGCTCTATCTTGCCATGACTTAATTTTATTTTTTTACGCAAGCGACTGTGGTGCCATGCAAGATTACTCTCACAAAATGGCGATATTGCGGGAACAAAGATGTAATTTTGCTGCAATTTTCTTGCGGCAAAATTGCTATCGCCCGTGTGAAAAAGGCCTAAGACACTACACTTGTGATTGAACAGAGTTGCCTACTCAGTGTTTCTTAACTCCAGTCTGCAGGGCATCCCAACAGGTCATGTTTTCAGGATATCCTATGGTAAGAACACCTGTGGCAATGACTGAGGCACTGACAATAATTACATCACCTGTGCAATACTGAGGAAATCCTGAAAACATGACCTGTTCGGGGTCCCTGAGGACTGGAGTTTAGAAACACTGGCCTGCATGACAAGCACTGCCCAGTAGGATCTTAGCCTATCAATGCAGTGTCTACATTACCTTGTCAGAGAACTAGGTGCGGCCATCTTTGTCTAGGCCCGAAGTGTCACTTTAATTGCCCTTGGTCTCAGGATGCATGTCACTGCACAGGGATCTTGTATTTCAGGTAGTTTCACTTTTTTTTTTCTTTTTAATCACTGCTGGTATTCAGGACTTATTTACTAATTTACTACATGTATGTTTGAATGCAATAACTATAGGACAAAATCAAGAAAGTGGCTTTTCCCATTATTAAACAAAGGGGTAATTAGTCTCAAGTACCAAAATTACTTTTTCTATTCTGTCCATCCTGACAGCACACATGGAGGCTGCTCTCTTGACCTTGTTGGGACAGGAAGAGGAGAATTCAAAAGGCCACCTCCACCACCATTCTCCAGTGTTCTTCCTGTCCCAAACGGATACAGAGGAGAGTCCTCCATGGAGTGCTGGAGGATGGATGGAAAGATTGCTATGGAAAGTATACAATCTGCTGACGTCTCACATGAGTCATCCCCAGCTCGACCTCTTTGTGTCAAAGACAAATTCAAAGTGCTGTAAGTTCTTCTCCTTAAACCTAGCGGAAAATCCCCTGGCACTGGATGTACTCTCCCAGGAATGGGACATGGACCCAGCCCATGCTTTTCCTCCCTACCTTTAATCTCTTGAGCCCTGCAAAAAAAATCCATAACGGCCAGACTAGGGTTATCTACATTGCCCTGGTGTGGCCAAAAAAAGCCCTGGTTCCTGTTGGTGTCCTCTCTGACGATTCAGACTCCAATTCCGCTACCTCTCAGGCAGGACCTGCTGTCCCAAGGCCCAGTGTTCTGCCAGGAGATCCACTGGATGAAGTTGACGGCTTGGCTGCTGAGCGGCAGGGATTGAGAGCCAATCGTCCAAGGTAATAAGCACTCTCTTTAAAAAGTCGTAAGAGCTCTACCTCCACCATATACTCTAGGGTATGCGGAAAATTCTGTAGCTACAAAAGGGCCTAGAACCCTGCGGGTACAGGTGGTGGCCGTTCAGTTCCTTTTTATTTTTTTTGACACCCACTAATAGAAAATAGGTGAGTGAGCAGGTTTTTACAGAGAGCAGATAGGCTCAAACAGTTCCTTCCTAGCATCTTAATTTGGTATTAGACAGCCTTTGCAAACCTCCCTTTGAGCCCTTACAATCTGTGTTGCTTAAAACCCTAATCATCAAAGTAGCCTTTTTGGTAGAAATTACAACCACTAGATAGATTGGGGAGATGTAAGCATTATTCTGTAGAGAACCCTAATAAGGTGCTTGACGATAGGACAGTCCCGAGACTAGGTCCCTCATTTTTTTCACAAAGTTGTGTCAACGTTCCACATGGAACAGAAAATCATTTTGCCTTGCTGCAGTCTATCAGGTGATGCATAATTGGCTCCTTTTTCAGTGAGTAATGTCTTTGTTTTTTCTCTCCCTTCAGTGATTTTAATCTAGTTAACAGTGAGATAGTGTAGGTTCTGACAGATGCTTCATGGCCTTTTTTTGCATGCAGTTTGCTAAAGATTTTGGGGGAGCCCAGGATGTCAGCCAGTGTGACCCACTGTGGTGATACAGGGCCATCCCTACTGCTTTGCCAGTAGGGGTTGCAATCCTGTACAGTGTGGTGCACCTATCTGTGGCTGGCATCCTTGGTATCAGTTCACATGTGCAGACTGTTTGCAGTCACCCCTTCCCCAATTTGGGCTGGGTTGAGTTGGGTGACTGCACATTAGTCTGCACAGAACAAGTAGCTCCTCCATATTGCAGTCTGACTCTGCATTCTACATGAGGATTGTGCCTGCCCTGCAGTATATCAGGTGATGCATTATTGGCTCCTTTTTCAGTGAGTAATGCCTTCCTTCTGTCAGGATTATAAAAATGACGGAGTGACTCTTGCATAACCCAGACGTCAGATGTGTCAGATTTGTAAAGCCACAATGTGGTCTAGCGTCCACACATTTACTAAGAATTATCTCTTGGACTTCCATTCCGGTAGGCAGCTGGCCTTTGGACGGAAGGTCCTCCAGGCCACGCCGACCCCTTCCCTAATGTTACCGTTAAAATCTGGACGGAATGGTAAAACTAGAATTACTGTTAAGTCCTTTTCCTGAGTCCATCATGACAGCACATACTGACCTACCCTGATTGACTACTGTATACTATGTTACATTACAGTACATTGTTTTTCAGCAAAAATAAAAGATTGGGCCACGTATCTGTTGTGGTGATTTCAAGCCACTGGAGATGGATGTAGGAGGTGGCCTTTTGAACTCTCCTCTTCCTGTCCCAACAAGATCAAGAGGACAACCTCCATGCGTGCTGTCATGATGGACTCATGAAAAAGGAATTAACGGTAAAAATAATCCTTGGTTTTAGCCTGATTCTTTCATGCTGTTAACTCGTAGTAGATAACCATTTGGGTATCAGTATTGTAGAAGTTTATGTAATGTCCCTTTTTGAATCAGATATGTATGTATTTTCTACCCATGTATAATCAAGCATAGGGGACTGTGTACGTTAATGTCCCTATATAATATAAAATTAACTTTTTTTTGTGTAATTCAGATTTTTTTATTTATTGCTGAGAGAGCACATAGGAAATAGACCAAAGTGGCAAATGATCAGCTAAAAATTGGGTCGTCTTCTGTTGAACCTTTTGGGATCTGTTATAGTGTTGGAAATTGGCCTATTAGTGGATCTTCTGGTGATCTAGTCCAGTCCTGTAAGTTTCTGTTCAACACTTTGCATGATTTGTCATACCGCGTTTCCCCGAAAGTAAGAGTGTCTTATATTAATTTTTGTTCAAAAAGGTTTAACTTTTTTACATGTATAGCTGCCTGGACACTATTTAAATTGACTTTTTTTTTAAATTAACTGTTAGCAGGGCTTAATTTTGGAGTAGGGCTTATATTTCAAGCACCCTCAAAAAGCCTGAAAAATCATTTTGCATCCTCAAAAATTCTGGAAAATCAGGATATGTCTTATTTTCAGGGAAACAGGGTAGTTAAGGGTTTTTGAGCAAATACAACAGAAAATGTCTTGTTGTCATTTTTGACAAAAACAGACTTAAGGCCGGGCTCGCATGACTGTATGCGTAAAACCCTGCATGAGTCATGCAGTGTTTTTCCACTGTAGAACCGGTGGTGAGTCAGCGTTTCGCTGCGTGTGGCAGCGATCTTGTACTACACATGACAGCGTATCTCATGCTGTCATGCACAGTCTTTCTGGTTTTTTTTTTTTTCTTTTCAGTTTAAATTTCCCACGCCATTGCTGCGTTTATTACGTGCCAATAGAGAATAATGGGCTCTTACGTGTAACATGCGGTGAAATAGAACATGCTGTGTTCTTTTTTGCGCTTGCGTAGTACTCAATACATACACACAATTGTAAGCAAAACTGCATAAGACAATGTATTTTCCTGCAAACTACCGTGTATCACACATGCATCGTGCGATAAACTTGCGCTTGTGTGAGCGCAGCCTAAATGTCGTAAGAACACTGTGTACATAAACGAGATTTAGAATAAAAGGCTCCTGCTGCATCGTGGTTAATGTGGGACTCGTGCTGCCCAGGGCACATAAAGATTCTTGCAGGATAACTTCTACCTGGCAGAAGTGGGTCTTTATTCAGCTGTCTGATATTGTGGCTACTTTTACATGGGCAAGTATGTTATCATTCTGAGAAATTTGGACCAATATCCTACTTTTAGGCCTTTTTCACACGAGCGTCATTTTAGCACTTCAATAGCCAAGCTAAATCGCATGAACATAGAATAGCCATGACCAATTCGCGGCTAGTCTTCACGAGTTTACACGGCTGGATGTGGCGTCTTACAGTGCACTGACGCTGCAACCCCAAAATCCCTCGGCCACCAGAACAATGAAAGGCATCCCCGCGGGGATGAAGGGAGTTCCCGCGGCAAGGGACTCCTTTCATCTTCTTTTTGCGGACCGGCTCTCATTCTTCCATAGGAGTCTATGCAGCTGCCGGTGTTGTGCCGTCAAAAGATACGACACATCGTATCTTTTGATGGAGAGAAATCTTGGCATCCAAGAATCATGCCTATTGCGTGATCTTTTGACGCACAAGTTTTTTGGGGTTTTTTTTCTAGTTACATCAAAAAATTGTTCGTCTCGTCTAAACAAACCCATAGGTTCTTAGATCTGATTTTTATTTTTTTTTTAAAACACCTACTCTGCATCAAAATGATCGTATGAAAGAGGGCTTAAGGTGGCTTCACATGAGCATATGTGCAAAAACTTTTGCCGCAGCGCAACTTAATTGTGCATGGATAAGATTGAATACGGTACATTCGCATGTGAGTCTGCGCACAGTACTATACCTTCTGTGCACGTAGGGCCAGCTCACATGAGTGCGACACATTCTGTCTGTAAATTGAAAGGCTATTTATCCTAATGAGGTCCAGATGTGTTCTCTTTTTCACGGTTTTGCGCACCTTCCATAGAATGCTGCACAAAAGGTAGGAAAATAGAGCAGGTCCTACTTTTTTCAGCGCGGGCAATACACGCTTATGACTATGAACCCATTGAAATGGATGAGTTCTAATCTGTGTATTGCGCATGCAAATATTGTGTGCGCAAACGCTGTCATGTGAAGATGCCCTTTAAAAATATGATATTCACTCTGGGTACATTGCGTTTTGCCAGAAAATTGCATGTCCTTTCAATAGGAAAATTTTTTAAATTGCATCGTGCCCGTATGAAATTCGTATCCAAGTGCAATGCAATTTTGAATGCACCCATAGCAAACAATGGGCAAGGTTTGTGTGATATTGCTGAAAAATAGAACATGCTGAGATTTAAAATGAGTTCTATTTTTGTGTCTCTCACAAGGCACTAAACTTGTATGGGAAACTAACCCGTGTACATGAACCTCGGAGTGGAATAAAAGAGGCCGAGTGTAAATGGGTAAAGCCCTGCGGGTGCCAACTGTCCAGAGAGTCCTGGACAGCCTGTAAACAGATGATTTCTCCAGTGTCCATAAATAGGTGCATCCATTTCTCTTTTTCTCTTTAGGCTGATGGCACTTGGGTAAGTTATTATGATTGTCACTATCGTCACTGTAAAGCTCACAGTAAACATGCTGGAAATGAGTTCATGTCTGCCTCAGATCTATGGGCATATGATATTCTTTAGCAGTCATTCTGGTTTTCCAATTTGTAACCAAAAATGTTGATTGTCTGCGTTTTTTCCCCCTTTTCCATATGTTGACCAGAGGGAAAAAAATTAAATTTGGCGATCCTGAAAAGCCCTTACAATTGAAAAAGGAGTTTGAGTTTAAACAACACCATAAACTTAGGCCAAATGCACATGGCACGCATGGATTCCGCATGGGGAATCCGGCCCTGACCGTGGCGGGCGACCCTGCAAACCTTCCATGTCTGTCTTCTGTACTGCAGATGTCTCGGCTGGCACGCTGTCAGACATGCGCAGTAGATTCCCCCCCCCCCCCCCCCCCCCATGAAATCCGTGGTCTGTCTGCAATGTCAATTGCAGACGGGCTGCGGATCGGACGGCTTTCATTCACTTGAATGGAAGCTGTCCGTACGGAAATCGCAGAAAAATGGAGCATGCTGCGATTTTTTTCATCTGCAAGTGGAAACTGGAATTGGCGTGTGTGCATGCAGAATCGTTCTTCCATAGCATGCTATGGAGGGTTATTGCTGCGGAATCCAGAGGCGGATGCCTACTCCAAATTCTGCAGCAAAAATCTGCCCGTATGTATTAGGCCTAAATTATAGTGCTGCTCAAGGAGGCGGGAGAATTTGTTTTTTTTAATGCCGCTCCTGCGGTGTTCCTCATAAAGTTTGCTCCCTTTTTAAGACCACTGTGCCCATACTCTACCATAGATGTCTATGGGAAGTATGAGAAGAATCCGATTTTTCAGAACGCATGCCGACTGGAACGGGTGAGTATAATTATTCTGTCCCCCGGCTGGCGCCATAACTTAGTTTATTTGACAAGTTCTTGATATTGTGACTTTATTCACCCCATCTCCAGTGCTTCAGGTCCTGGAGCCCCAAGCTGGCAAGCCCCTCTCTACCAGCCAGCCCAGGGTGGTACCTGGCACTGTGGGCTCAGGCCTGCACTGGGATGCTCTGCACCCCCACAAGTGCCTGGGCTGCAGGGACAAACAGCCTCTCGCTAGAGAACTACACTTCCCGGCACGTCCCGCTGCACGCACGACACATACGAGTGATGGGGGTGTGTTCGTGGCCTGTGATGTGACCGGCCAATCCCAGCATGCCGCACAGCCCGCGATACCCGCCAGCGCTCCCGGTGTCACTGCGCTGAGCTCCGGTGACATCACCACTCGCTGAGCGCGGTAGCAGCCGGAGGTGCAGGCTGACAGGAGCCCCGCCGCCTGCCCCGTCTATGCCGTAAGATGGTTTGTTCCGCACTAGGGACCAGGCCAGCCCACTCGTTTGCGGGGTCCACCGATACGATTCGGGCTCGCCTCTCTTATCGCAAAATCACTTTGCGCTTCCTAAAGCTGAAGGGACTTGGTCAGCCATTACACTGAACGCGGCCTGGGCAGGGTGCTAAGGTTTCCATCGCATTTCTCCCTTGCTTTGTCGTTCATTGACCCGGCCGTTCTCCCTGTAAAAGTGGTTCGGTCCAGACGGTATTTAAGGGCGCTGCAGGGCCGCTGGTGGCTCAGAGCTGCTCTGGGTCGTTGGGAGGGTCGTTGTTGGGGCAGGTAACGGCGGAGCAGGTGGTGGTGGGGGCGGCGGCGGAGACAAGGTGAGGGGGGAGGCCGCGACGGTGCGCGCTATGTAGGATGCGGCCCGGGAAAGGCGCCGGCCAGGCCACCTCCTGAGGAGGGAGATAAACAAGCCTTTAACTCTTCATGCTCCAGAGCTGCAGTCACTGGGGGGGCCTGTCACCGCTGCATCGTAGCCCTGCACGAGATGTCACAGGCCGGCCCCGCATTGGTGTGGCGGTGGTGAGCTGCTCTTCCCCCATCCTCCCTGTCATCCCGCACCCCCATGTCATCCATCTGCAGCCATAGAGAGCACGGCGAGGAGGCTGCAGGCCCAGAGCATGCCATAATCCCATCCATAAGGTCAACGTGTCTGCATTATTTACTGCCACAGCCCAGAGATGCCCGGGCGCCCCATAGTGCATGATGGAGACAGCAAGCACAGGTCTGCAGGCCTTGTGTACATCCGCTGCTGCTGGGACTAGTAGTGCATGTGAGGGCTGCCTCTAGTTAACCCTTCGCCTCCATACATTGTCTGTGCTGCTCTCCGGGGGAGGAATGACCATGTTACATGTTTGTTTAATGCAGGATGGAATGATGGGGTCTGACTGATCCTGTACTTGTTGTGCCCAGTGAAGACTGGCACTGCGGTTGCCATCATGTCCTACACTTGTTACTAGAGACAAGTGCCGCCCGCCCCGAGCACCATGATCTCCATGATTACTGAACAATTACAAAAACAAAGTCTGGAGGACCTGAAGTGCAAATCGTTCAGTATAAGTCTGGTAAGTGCTCTTCGGCTGCTTTTCGCGGTTCGTTCTTCTAGATGGCGGTACCGTCGCCGCGGCGGGGGAGTCGCTGGTTTGATGGAACGTTGTATTGACCTCGCACGTTGTTCTGAGGATGGGAATCCAAGTTCCAGTTACTTTTTAGGCATGTGACGATCTCTGGGGGCCGTATCTTTGCTTGGGGGACGTTCACAGGTGGCAGATTTGGCGCAGTTATTTTTTTTGCTTCTGAAAAGCAATTCCATATGAGTTTTCTTTTTTGGGGGGGGAAGTGGGGGTTTACGAAGGTATTATGTAGATGAATGGGACGGCAGCGGAAATGTTGCGACAAATCTGCTTCTTGTAAGATCGCCGTTATGTTGGATGTTTGCGTAGTTTTTCATCCGAGAAGTCTTCACGTTGCCCTGCGGCCTTTTCCATACAGTGCGGGTTTAGGCCGCCAACGCACTAACGTTTCTTTTTTTTTTTTTATTTGCTGGATGTAAAAAGAATAGCGCCCGACCCGCGGCCAGCATATAGACCTGTAGTATTCGGCGAGGCAGCGCGCACGGACTGCGTGAAAAGACTCGCTGCTTGTCCGTATCACGGACACAAATTAGGACATGCAAGTGTCAATGCGATTCCCATCCGTAAATTGGACTGCAGACGGATGGGTGTCCATGTGATGTCCGGGGTAAGTTGTGCCCGAGCCGCTCGTGCATTCTGTAAGCGTGCAGCTTGTTGCGCGTTGCAAGACGCACAGATCTTGCATGACTATGAGCGCCATTCTTTTAAATGGGGTTATACACATGAGCGATGTTCTCCCTATCTCTGGCCATGCTCTCCCATTGTTTTCAATGGCGGCGGTGGCGCACCACGTGCTTGGCGCATGCAATGCGAGGTTACCTCACTAAAAAGAATAGGAGAAACCTGACAATTAATGAAGCAGAGGATCGCTACTTCCCCCAAAGTAATGCAAGGTGGTTTTGAGATAAAAACGTCTCCCATCCACGTGGAAATCGCGTGTTGGCGAGCAAGATATCGGGCTGCGATTCACGGCCTGATATCGCAGTCGCCTGTGTGACATTGGCCTTAGTACTTCTCAGCCATATATTTAAAGGGGTTCTGGACCTTCCAACCATCTTTGCCTATTAACAATCGTGGTGTGATTAATAAGGTAACCTAAACTCTCGGCCGCTCTGGTTTAGAATCTGAGGTCCAAAATAGTCATGTGACCTCGCATCGCTCTCGTGTTTTTTTTAGGACTCTGTTTGGTTCCGACTGTCTAGGTGTTCCGTTCCGGCCAGGGTGATGTACTGGTCACTGCCTGGGCCGGATGTACTGCTGGGATCTGTCTACTTCCTCGCATGTGCATTGCCGCTGGCGACCTGCTGACCATCTTTTCATATTGTGCCTGTGCCCAAAGAGTGCTGCGGGTGCATATGTGGCATCGTTGGGTGTAGTTGGTGGGATTTGGTCCGAGCGGATCTAGCGCTGGCTGAGAGGTCACTGCTCAACAGGAGCCGGAAGCCACGCAGAATAACGAACGGCGGAGGGAAAGATAATGGAACTTGTCAAATCAAACCGATTCTATTTTGGCTACTAGAATAAAGTTTGGGACTGAGACCCCTTTAGGTCAAACACAGGACTCGAAACTCCTGTTCTGTCTTCAATCAAGATCAATGTTGAAAAAAAACCCCAAAAAAACAAAACAGAAACTTTGCTTTTAAGATGCTGATCTGGTTGCAGATGTTGAATCTGTAGAGCGTGAACCGGCGTCGCCCTGCGGGGTCGTTCCCAAATTCTCATCTAAGTTTTGTATGTATCATACACTTCTGAGTGTAGCTTTTGCGCTAAGCAGTGCCGCCACCTCATGTCAGTTCACCGCAGGTTGTGGCCTGTGATATATGCTTGTATGTCTGCGGGTGAACTACAGAGTGGAAATACCTATTTGGGGGGGTATTTGACCCCACTAAGTAGGTTCCGGTCATAAAGAAGGAACCTGTCGCATTAGAGGAGGTGATGGGGGGGTGGAATTTTTTTATTTTTTTTTGAGTCCTGTGCAGATGCTATTCTGTAGAAGTGCGCACAATGGACTCCAAAGAGTCAGATTTTTATTTGTTTTTTAAGCACCATGCAGTCTTTGGAGGGCGATTAGTGCTGGATCAAATGAGCGGGCGAGTATAAGAAAGACCATACCCGCCTCCCTGTTGCCTCTCTTAAAGCCCAATGTCCATGAGCGGATTTTACTTATTGAATCCACACGTTCGATTCGCAGCTCTGGCCGCCCATAGAGAAGCATTGGGCGTCCGCACTTCATTTAAGTCCTGTGGATTTGGTTTTAAATGATTTGCGGATGCCACGCGTGGATAATAAATCCCAGCATGCTCCATTTTACAGCGGATCAGGCTCTGTTCATCTCTATGGGAGTTTAGGATCCGCAAACACATTTAAATGCATTTGTGGATCTGCTGCGGATTTAAAGGTTAGAAGCCATTAGGGAGGTGGGGAAAAGGCTGGGAGGTGGGGTCTGCAAATTTTTTTTTCTCCGAGGATAATCCACTGCGCATACGTGTAGAAAAAATCCGCAATCTTACGCAATTTTAGGCCTCATGCCCACGGCTTGGGGCGGAATCAGACCCTGTGTCCTGGCAGTGACCCCCCCCCCCCCCCCCCCCCATGTACCTGCCTTGTCTTTTCTCTGCTCTGCGGATGTGCCAGCGTACATGCCCAGTGCAAAGAGACGTGCCGGCAATGTTGCGCATATGCCGCGGGACTAACTGCTTCCATTGACTGAAATGGAAGCCATTCCTGCAAGCCTTGCACTAGAATAGGACATGCGTCCATTTCCCCCGTGAGTGGAAAATCGCAATTGATTTCCACTTGTGGGCATGGAAAAGTATTTTCCTTGCATGTCCTATGAGTAGGATCCTACAGTGCAATTACGGTTGTGGGCATTGGGCCTTAAGATGACTTGCAGCGCATCTGCTGCGGAAATCCACATGAAACATCCGTGCGTGCCGTGGGCATGAGGCCTAACGCCATCACAACTTATGATGTTGCAGGGATCTGACTAGTTCCCTTAATTTTTTTAAAGTAGTTTTCAAAAGTTCCATCAAGGCAAGCTGAAGCGCAAATAAGGCGCATATTAGAGAACGAAAATAAGGATAGACAACCAGAATAATAGTTTCTCACAGTACCAAATCAAAAGGCTGGTTTTTAGGTGAGATTCACAGTAGCAGCAAAGTGGACAAGGTTTTGGAAAGTATCCACAAGCTGCAGAAATAACCTGCACAAAGCCCGTGCGGAAATTGACTTGCGGCACAGAATTCAATTGCGCAGCATGTCAATTTTATGGCCCTTTTAGACGGGATGATTGTCAGGCGCCTAAAGAGCAATAAGTCTTCAGTGAATGGAGGTGGAGCGCCGGAGATCTCTGCCAGTAAACAGGCAGTTCATAGATGAGCGACTGCCTGTTTACACGACTGCCTTATCGTGACAAGCTAACAAATTGCTATTCAGTCACAGGCAGTGTTTACACGGAATGGTTGTTTTGTTTCTCACGATCCAGCAAGAAGCTGAATGATTGTACAATAGCCCTTAGGCCTCCCTCACAGAGACTATTTTTTTTTTTTTTCCCCCGTCAGAGGCTCCCATTCTTTTCAATGGAGCCTCTCACAGCCGCCAATCATGCGTTTTCCAGCGAAGACTGTTCTACCTTTGGTTATTTAGCGCACTGAACAATGATGAGGAGTATGCTGCGGCCGAAAACAAAAGTAATATGTGGCAAAGTGCGCCCATTTAAATTGCGCCGCTTTTCTGCGTTCATGTGAAGGGGAGGCCTTGGGCTGTGCCCTGGAGGCTCAGGAGCAGCTCGCACGGACAGCAGTCCCAGGCACACATTCACATGGCATGTTCTGCTTCTTGCCCGTGACACGGATGGGAATAAGACCGCCCATCAGTCAGTATAAAGACATCCACATGCATAGCCTCGTAAGCAGGCTGCTGGCCCCAAATCCGCCAGTGTGCAGGGGGCCTCCCAAAGAAGCCTGGCTGTCTTTGTGTTGTGTTTTTGTTTTTTTTCCTCTTTAAGGCATTTTCGTTAAGGTTTTCTCGAAAGATGTAACTAATTTGGTGTAACCAGTTTAAATACTAGTTTTAGGACAATAGACCCTGAGTGCGGTTCCTCTTACAAAATGTGGTGTGTTCTACTTTTGAGAATGTTAGTTATGGTCTCTTAAATTGTTAGAAAAATCTGATTTATATCAAGATTGAGTTCTGTTTTATTGAAAAACCACAAAAAATTTTTTTTTTTCAATTTAAGGTTAGAGCTGCCCTCCTTGACCCCACGAAGGGAGTTGTGATTACAGAAATGGCGACGTGAACTAAGGCTGTCTTCACACTTGCGATAAAATCGCATGATGCGAGAACGCAGAATTATGAAGCCCATGCTTTTCAATGACTTCATTCCTATTTGTGATGTTTTCTATCATGCGATATTGAAAGATTTAGAAATCACTGCCTGCCCTATCTTTCTGCATGTTGTGTGTTTTTGTTTTTTTTAAATCGCCCGTATGTTTGCCATGTTTATGCGATGCATTTTTAACCTGAGCAGCTCCTATTGCCATCTATCGTGTAAGAAAAGCGGCAATGATGCAAGATTTTTTTTTTTTCAGGAAAAAGCATTGCTGACGCTCAAACTTCAGATGAGCAAAAATGCAAAAATTTTTGCCGCGGTTTCCTCGTGGCAATATCATGATCGCCACTGTGAAGGAGCCCTAAGGGTTAACAGGCTCACTTCTGTTGCCAGTCAAATACCTATCAGGACAGCCGGAGAAAGTTCCACGTGGTCATAGTCCTGTAATGTGCGATTTCCATTGTTTCCTCTGATTTTGTTTAGATAAATATAAATTCCAATAGATTGAATAACCTGATAGATGCATAACTTCTCCTATAATGCAGCAGGAGGGCCGGGTGTAAAGGCTGCAAATCACCTGAGGTTTGTGCGTTGGGACAGCAAAGAATGCTGGGAGATCTCAGCTCTGAGGCCTACAGAATTGTTAGTGCAGCTTTGGGCTATAATACATACTGTAACCCACAATAGATTAACTTCTTAAGGACCAAGCACAGTATACATCTGGGGTTTGGTCCTGGGTTTTAATCCCAGTCGATAGCAGAGGTATGGTGTGGGATTAAAGCCTCTGCTCCTGCACAGCTGAGGACCCGGAGGAGAAGAGAGAAGCGGCTTTTAACAGCTTCTTATTTCCAGGCTACATGGCGCTTGAGTGCTATATACTACAGAGTGAAAGTGGAAGTATTATTTCCACTATGCAACCCAACGACCAGGTGCCGCCTGGCACAGCAGAGCTGTAGGTCCTAGCAATGTGACTGACCCCCAGAGGTCTTATATGATGTCATGGGGGACATAGACGGTTAAAAAAAATGTAAAGCATAAAATATATGAAAATGCCAATCAAAACAGTCGCCACATGCGCCCAATAATCCGAAACTATACAAATTTATACATCAAAACAAAATGAGGAGCCCATTCCTGTACGCTAGCATTAATATACGAATTTTAAAAATAAACTACTATACCAAAAAAACCACTTTTTTTTGCTTTTTATTACTAATAAAATGAAAAAAAGCTAGCCCTATATGTCAAGGGGAAAAAAACACAGCAAAAATTATTTTAGTAGCTGAAGAAAAAAAAATTAAAAAATAGAGCAGTAAAACCGCCACATGGGTAAAATTGCAAAAAAAGGGTCTGTCTGGACCTTAAGGGGTTATAGCAATTCTGTATGTAAAATGTTGGGACGGTGCACTAGTAATGTTTGTGTATTTATCCTTTTCTGTAAAGCTTTTCCAAAACTGACAGTATGCTTAATGTCCCAGGTGCCCTTTTCACAGGGGAGTATTTGTAGAGGTAGTCAATACATTAGTGATGTTGCTTCTATGTAGTGTTAGAATATGTATACTTGGTGTTCTGGTTGTTGCTTGAGGCAGGAGGCGTTAGTAATTCTGGGTTTGTACATGAGTGATGGCTTGGTGAAGTACACTACACAGCATTGCATTTACTACATTTACTGAAGAAGAGGGGGGGGGGGGGGCAATCTTATCCCCACCACAGGCTCTCGGCGCCACTATCTATATACATTTCTTGATGGTCCAGTATTGTTTCCTACGCTTATTCTCTTGTAAATACACTTGCATTACACATTGTTACAAGAGTTCCCTGATAAGTTGTTGGGCCCGTTCCCATTATGAGCAGGGACGTGGCTCTTAAAGTACTAATAGAGGGTGATCACCAGGACGGTCTATTCTTTCCTTGGTGCTGTAAATGGAATATAGGCCCCTGACTACTGTCAATTTAGTATTTTGGCTTTATACGTGGGCCCATACACATTGGGAAGTTTACTGCACGTTAGAATTCGGGACAAAAGTACAATTTTACAGCGAATTACTCCTGTTTTCACCTGCGCAGTTTGGAGGCACGTAGCTTCAGAGTGCTGAAACTCTCTAATTCTCTTACAACAAACTGGGATTAAATTAAAGGGGTTCTGCAGGCAGCAGCCGCTGTCTGTGCCGGGGTATATCTGGGTCAGAGAGGAAGCTACTGCTCCAACCCCCTATGTACTGTAGTGATTGGTGCTTGTACTTGCAGGTGCAGCTCCCATTCATTTCAATGAGACCCCAGCCTGAAATTACAAGCGCTGGCCACTATAATGGGGTTGGAGCAGCGGCTTCCGCTCTGCCCCCGATGTAACCGAATACGCACGGTGGATGTTGTCTGGAAATCCCCTTTAATCCCTTAAGGCTGCTTGTCCAGAGGCCGTGACGGAATATTGCTAGCGATATCCCGCCGCGTGGGAGGAGGGGGGGAGCACTAACATGTCTCCGCGATGAGCCTATTTAATAGATAGGCTTACCGCAGAGAATCACGGCAAATGGCAGCATGCCGCAATTTCAATCCCGCAAGCAGAGAATCGCTTTCATTCACCGCTCGTAGATGTCGGGCTGCGCTTTCCATAGTAAGCCTATGGAAAGCTTTTCATAGCATGATCCAAGGGCGATTTATCACAAGCGGTTCATCGCCCGTGGACAGGCAGCCTAATGCTAATGGCTGGGACTGATAGCCGGCCTCCTACTACAACAGCGGGGATCGATATGAACAGCAACCTATATTCCACAATCAATGTAGATCGTGGCGTGTAAACGGTTCACAGAGGTAGAGCTTTCCCTCTGACATCATTGGCCCTCTGCAATGTAATCGTAGAGGGCCGATCAGTTGCCGTGGCACCCACACACTGCTGAGCCTGCCTTGGCTTATGATCGCTGTTGGAGGCAATAAAGCATTGCAGTACAGAGGTACTGCAATGCATTAACATAGCGAGTATAACTTTTATGAAAAACGTAAAGAAAAACAAAACACCCTTTTATTTATTTTTTTCACAATTCAAATTTGTTTGTATAAAAGATTTTTTTTTAATCTCATGTATTTGGTATTGTATCTGTAATGACAGTACAATAAATTTAATATCCTATTTATCATACATGGCAAATACTGTAAGTAAAAAAAAAAAAAAAAACTGAAAAAAAATGAGATAAAATGTTTGTTTTTTTTTACCAAAAAAATGAGTGATCAAAAAAGCTCGATGTACCAATGAAAACGGCAGCTCATTGCACAAGAATACAAAGCCCTCAGAGCTGCTGGCGAGGGCTTTTCGAATCGGGAAAAAAATCACATGCTTTTTATTGCCAGTGTGAAGGAGCCCTCACAGGGCTCCGTCTATGGAAAAATAAAGCTATAAGAATTTGAATGCAACAATGTGAAAAAAAAAAAATCCAAAAAGGGTTTTTTTTATTGTGCAATAGTGGAAAAACCTAAACTAAAATAATTTTGGTATCATTGTAATCATTCTGGCCCGCAGAAAAACTGCATCATGTCACGTATGCTGCATGATTAATGCTGCAAGAAATAAAAAATTGGAGTGCAGGGAGAGAAAACATCAATTGCGCCGTTTTTTTATTTTTTTAAAATAAAAGTTTACCATTAATATATGTACACAAAAATGGTACCAATAAAAACTAGTTTGCCTCAATAAGCCCGTGTCGTCGGAAAATAAAATAAGTTATGGTTTTTGAAAAGTGGAGACAAAAATCGTTGCGTCCTTTGGGCCAAAATTGGCCGTGTCCTTAAAGCCCTATTAGCCCGCCTTACTCCCTATTACAAGACCTGCAACTTGTGATAAATTGTCAGAATGGACAAAATATCAATACAAAAAACAGGTTTCCGATTCTGTGTTTCTCACGCTGAAGGGAGATATTGGTGTGCGTGTTCAGCTATATGGGCCACATACAATGCGCAGAACTCAGTAGGTTGGCACAACCTATATTCTAATGCCAGCACAGAGTTCTGTGCGTTGTATGTGGCCCATATAACTAAACTGGATACAATGTCTCACTGATGATCATGCACTGGTGTCGATGTGGCGGCACATACTGTGTCATTTGGTTTTCTCCAGATCGACCACAAACAATATTAAGACCCACATCTTGGCTGGCCCTCCTGACGGGTTTCTCTGTATACCAGTGTCATCAGGGGTACAGGCGCCGGTGGGGGCATGCTATGACTGTGACACCAGAGCAGTATACAGTGCATTATGCATGAGGGAGTGTGAGACACAGTATATATGCAGTTATTTGTGCTACGTGCCATGCACAGAACGTGGTGTATATTTGAGCGCACAGTGTTATGTCAGCGGGGTATAGCTTTACAGATGCAGCCCTGCTGACTCCAACAATGTCTCTTTCCTTTTACTTCCCCTCATTCCCTTCTTGGGTTGAATGTGAATGTGTGAAGTGGGCGGTCACCACAGTTTTACTGTCTGTGTGATGTCAGACTTGGTAGACAGTGAGCACCGCCCAATTGACACATTCACACCGAAACTAAGCAGAACTGTAAGGGGGATGGAAGGGAGGGAAAGGAGAGACGTTGGAGTCAGCAGGGCCATGAATGCGAAGCTATGCAGCCAGACACACTGACATGACAATATGTCGGGTCCTCATTAAAGGGGTTGGCCACTTTAAGTCAAAACTTGTATGGTACAAAAAAGTGGCTCCATAGAACCTCACGGCTTACCGCACTTAATCTGGGGGCCTGCAGCTGCCTGTAAGAACACTGGATGCGGCATGCCCCGTCCACACGAATGAAGTTGGGGGGAATCACATGATTTAAACACATGACTGTTCTGCTTACACCTAGGAGCTTCTCTCCAATGTATTATGGTTGACTGCAGCTGGTGTGTGTTATTACAAGTGTAGCCTGTAATGGGCCTGAATGGGGAGTGTGTATTAGGGATTCTGTAAGGCCGGCTCACACTATATTACACTGTAAGGCCGGCTCACACGAACTGGTTGGATTCCGCATGCAGGAGACTTGCAGTGGATTCCGGGTGTGAGCCCGGCCGCTGACCCTGTGTTCTGCAAGTACCTGTGTTGCGCATGACTGCAGAGGCTCGCAGGCAGTCATGCGCAGTACAGGTTTTTTTCCCTTGGTTTGTATTTCAGTGCTCGCGGAATACACAATTTGTGTCTGCGAGTGTGAAGGAAAAATCAAAATTGCATACCTTTTCAATGCCTGCAAACTGCGAGCGCGAAATCCGTAGTTCAAATCCAGTTGTGTGAGACCGGCCTAAATCCACACACAAACTTTGCGCCAAAATTCACAATGAAATCTGCACATCATGTAGTTGCAGATTAACCATCGAAATATATTAAATCCACAGTGCAGTATCCGCAACAAATTGAGCATACCGTGGATCAGCACTATGACTCTCGGGGTGCATTCACATGAGCGTGTGCGCACAAAACCTGCGCGCCCGTACGTGCACAAACACGCGTGAATGCAGGTCCGTGCCGCATTGCTTTCAGTGGGGCCGCGGCTAAATAGACATATACTCGCCTCTCCCCGCTGTCTCCTGGGTCTCCCCTCTGATGTCACGTTTACGGGATCTCAGGCAATGCGGCCCACGACAGAGCTCAGCACTTGATCACTGAGCGCCGTCATTGGCTGCAGTGCCTGCGACGTCCCGTAAACCTGGTGGGACTGCAGCCTGTACACCAACACGAAGTGGCAGACCGAGCAGCGCTGCGGGGAGAAGTGAGTGCATACTTATTAATGTTATAACATGAGGAACTGGTTTTACAATAAAGCTACAACTGTGGGGGGAAAACCTCTTTAAGGGTGCGTTCACCCGTAGCGGAAATGCTGTAAATGCACAGCATTTTTGCATCCAAAACCATTTTGAATCTGCTCCCCTGGTGATCCCGCTGTGGATCTGAAGCTGATTTCTGCCTTTCAACTTAATCGGCTGAGGAGCAAGTAAAAGATACCTGGCAAATCCCTGTCCCTTTCTTTAGGCTGTGAGCCTGTCCAGCGACCCTGCGTACCTACTACGGTATTACTGTATTGCAAATGACCGTGGCGGGGAAAATGCATGCCTTTCAGGCCCCCCCCCCCTTTTTTTTTTTTAAACTGCAATCGAAATCCGCCCATGTCAGCCCGGCCTTAGAAAGAGCGCTGCTCACTGCAAAACCCGGCACCGCTACTGAGCGCTCTTCCTCATCATCTCCTACCCACCATAGCTTACTTGCTTCGGCTCGCTGTAAAGAATGGCAGTAATCTGCTGCGGGTCCATGGCTGAATCGTAGTCAAAATATGCAGCAGTCATGCGTTTTTGATTGCAGATCTGCAGCATTTCCCTTATGTGTGAATGCACCCTAATGTGGCGTTTTGTATCAAATTTACATTTCTTTGCTTGGGTGATCCAGTGTGTGTGCGTGCGTGCGTGCGCGTGCGCATTTACGCTGTGTATTACATGTGCACACTATGCTGTCAATAGAGCCCATTCATTTCAATGGATTCGATCACGTGTGTCTTTGCATGCGTATTTTGTTCGCACAAAAAAAAACTTGCATCATGTTCTATTTTTATGTATACGACACATGAGAATGGCACATATTAAACTTAATTGCCCATTGAAATCATTGGGAGTATGTTTGTGTTCACAAATACGCATGGCAGGCACGTGCAAAAAATAATTGTAAAACATGCTTGCACAAAAACGCATCGGCCATCGTGTGAGCGTTAATATGCGAACGCCCGTGTGACGCTGCCGTAATGTGTGTGCTATAATAATCTTAGATGTTGTGGACTTGTATCTTTATGCGGACCCTGAAGGCATCACAAGCCTTGGTATAGGAGTCCCCTGTGAAGTATAGGGCCTGTTCTCAGTGGGCCAGCCTTCTGCTCTATACATACCAGCTATGTTCACAAGCTTGAGTCTTTTCTTGAAATAATAAGTTGTCTCACCTTCTTAGCTGTTTGCGGTGCTTGCAGTCTGTGCATGCAGAGAAAATCATACTCACATCCGTTCTGCCATTCGGTCCTATGGCTTGTTCAAATGATAGTGGATACATGGGAATACGGACACATCAGATGATTTTTCTTTGCTTAAGGCCGCCTGCACACGGGCGGGATTTTCCACGGGATTTCTGCCACTGAAAGCCTGCATAGGAGTGCATTACAATACGCACTCCTATGCAGACGGGCGCGGTTTGGCCGCACGAAATGTCGCGCGGCAAACAAACTGCGGCATGTCCTATTTCTGTGCGGGGCTCGCAGAGCCTCACACAGAAACGTCACTCACCCGGCTCCGGTCTGCGCATGCGCCAGCAGCCGTCACATGAAAGAGCCGGGGGCGCGAGTGAGTACGCGCTCGTCCCTGCAGGCGCTCGGGTCGGGTCCCGCGGCGAGAATTCTCGCCGCCGGATCCGACCCGCCCGTCTGCGGGCGGCCTTATTCTTTCCTTATGCTCGTACAATCAGGTACATGATACAAACAAGAACGCGTTTCGGCGCAATGCCTTGTTCACCACCTAATGAGGGAGGTGAACAAGGCACTGCGCCGAAACGCGTTCTTGTTTGTATCATGTACCTGATTGTACGAGCATAATGAAAGAATAAAGCAAAGAAAAATAATGTGATGTGTCCGTATTCCCATGTATCCACTGTCATATGTTCACAAGCAGCAGACATTTCTGTGATTGTCCCATTGTTTCTGCAACAATCACATTCAGATGAATGACAATTTTCAGTCTCCAAAATGTCTTCAGCAAACTTTGCCCCCGTACACATGGCCATATGATAGGACCTGTAGTACAATACCCTTAGACTGCTAAGGGCCAATAATCTACCTCCATGGGCCTTTTATGCAGAGGTTCACTGATTCTTCCCTCTTCCTGGGATTCATGCAGAATTCCTGTGGAGTTCTTAAACTCTTCCGAAGCACGCCGTGTTTGTGGCATCGCTTGCAGGAAGGGAAGAAATATACACTTAAAATATTAAAATTATTCAATCCCTCTTTTCCGAGGCAAATGTAGTTTATTTTCCAAATTTACAAACTCTCAGCTATATTTGCAAATATCAAATCAAACCATTTTAAAATGCTCAACACAACTAATGTGTTTTCTCTCAATTCAACACCAAATGCTACTTTCAATGACTACTGCAGTCTCAGAATTGGTCAACCCCTTCATGCCAAGTGTGTTGAGTACTTGGATGTTAGCTCCACCCCCTCCCATTGCAAACAGCCGGAGGAGAGAAGCAGAGATCTGGCGAGGGAGAGGGAAAGGCAAAAACTCAGATAATAGCGTATATCGAACGGCCATGAAACCCCAGACTTCCGGTGGAGACATACTGCATTAATATCATGAAGGAGCACCTTGTAGATTTTGGGGTGTCCCTTCTAGGGCTCCTTCACACTGGCGAGCGCGATATCGCCATGTACAAAACGCAGCAAAATTGCGTTTTTGTTTGAGATTTCTGATGCATCAGCAATGCTTTTTCCTGTAAAAATAATCTTGCATCGCTGCCACTTGTGATATAGACAATAGGAGTTTCTAAACCTAAAATCCCATCGCAGGTTCATGAGTTGTGATAATACTGCATAGAGAAATATGGGCAACAAAAAAAAAGCAAACCGCAGAAAGATGGGGCAGGCAGCGGTTTTCAAATCTCACAACATCTCATGATAGAAAAAATAATCGCAAGGTGGAATGAAGTCATTGAAAAGTATGGGCTTCATAATTCTGCATTTTTCATGCACTCTTGCATCGCACAAAAATCATGTGACTTTTTTTGCAAATGTGAAGGCAGCCTTATTGTGCCTATTTTTTCATAGCCGTATTCAGAGAATTTATATATAGTTCACCATGCAGTATAAGTGATATCCATATTCTGTGGGTCAGTGCGGTTCCTGCAATACAAAATTTGACATTTATATATAAATATATAATTTAGTATTGCAGAAAAAGATATTTCTCGGAATATATTAGGAAATAACTTGCATAAAGAACTATGTACAAAAAGAATAAAATTTATATATATATATATATATATATATATATATATATATATATAATATATATTGCATTTTCCCCCTGACTTTTGCAGGGCCAGTTGACTTGTTTGTTGGTATCATTTTGGGGTGCATGTGACTTTCTAATTTTTTTCTTTTTTAATTTAATTGAGTGATTCGGGAGCAGAGGTGTACACAAAAATGCAATTTTGACAATGTTTATTTGCACACCATTGCCCGTGCAGTATAAACTTATATGTTATACTTATTCCTTGGGTCATTTACAAATCTAGTGATACAAAATTTATATTGTGCTGTCCTCTTTTTTTTTTTTTTTGTGAGGCAGAATGATCAAAATTGAAAATTTTGACATTCTATTTTTTTTTTTTTTCTCGCTTGGATAATACTGCACTGTCTATTATCCGACAGTAACAGACCATAGTGTCAGTTGCATCTAAAGGGTCAAATCACCAGGATCGGAGCTAAACTCCATCCCGGTGGTTGCCACAATCCTGCTCTGGTTACTGCAGGTTCAGTTTCTGAATTCCCTGGTGATCAGCTATATATGGGGCAATGCAGGAACTACTGGCCCGCTGCACAGTACGTGTATGGTGTGTATTGGGAAGGGGTTACATTTTGTCCTTGTTTGATTGTCTTTCTACAAACGGCTGAAAGATTTTTTTTTTTATTTTGCAAACCAAATTTGCATTGGGGGGTTGAATAATCTTAATTGCAACTATAGAGTTAACAAATGGTGGTGCGCAGTGTCTGTTCCAACACAGTAGGGACTCCATGTGCCGCCATATAATATCCATACATAGTGCTATGCTTTGTGCCTGAACCCTTGTTTGTAGTTAATCTCAGGAACCCTTGATATTTTAAAGCTCCCTGTTCTGCTTCTGACCCAAAGACTTAAAGGCAATAGCGAACGTCCAGTCTGCAGGCAACTTGTTTTAGAGCAAAATGTATTGAGCAGATTGATATTCAGTTTTGTGGCAATGGATTCAGTAAAAAATAGTAACCTGCTTATTCTGGGTGTAGGAGTCCAATAGAAGACCCTGCTTGGTGATTGACAGTATGCACACTCCTACAGAGAAGGCTGTCAATCACTTATAGGACCGCCCACTGGACTCCTCAGCCCAGACTATACTGAGCTTCTACATGTATAAATGACTGATTCTACTGAATATTTTCCAACAAATCTGTATATATGTCGGCTGCGCTCCTCCTGCTCTATACCGTACTGCCCACCCATTGGGCGGCATTTTCAATATGGCGGCTTGTTTTTAAGTGGTGGTGTCATTGAACACGGTAGTCCTCTGCGCATCTGTCTGACCAGCTGAAATAGTCATTCCAT
The DNA here is from genome assembly GCF_035609145.1 of Eleutherodactylus coqui. Lineage (NCBI taxonomy): Eukaryota > Metazoa > Chordata > Amphibia > Anura > Eleutherodactylidae > Eleutherodactylus > Eleutherodactylus coqui. The sequence continues at coordinate 114,194,226 of NC_089838.1, forward strand.
ACTGACATGCTTAGAAATGTGATAGTGGAGAGGTTGGTCAGGAAGTTATATTTTTCACCATGCAGTAATGGTAAACTGGTTTTTATGGTTTTTTCTTTTGAAGGGTTAAAGCAGCACAATGCTTTTAAAGGAGTTCTCCGGTGTATAGATACTTAATCCAAAGGTTTTCCATCCCCCTCTCCATCTATCTGTGTTCTTGCATGGGGTGAAAGCACTGGGGATGCTGCTTGGCCCGGTTAAGTCGTTGCACTGATACTTCTAGAGTCTCAGAGGGTATAAGTTGAACTTGTACCTATTTACGGGAGAAGCCACCTAAAAACAATGGCCAGCCAGAACTACAATATGTGAAAATGGTGTGCAAGACCATACCATGGCCATATCTCTGCATTCATAGTGTGGTGATGTATGGGGAAGGGCTAAAAACTGGCATCCAATGCATCTTGCTTGCAGGAGAACCCCTTTAATACACTGTGGATACTCTTGTGGATTGTGAGCACCGAAGCCTGGTACTTTGCAGCAGCTCTCACTTATGTTTATGTCTCTCTCAGCCACTGCCTGATCATCCAGACCCCGAGGGGTGCAGCAGTCCGTACCATTTTGTGACAGGTAAATGAATATATCTTTATATCTTGAGTGTTGTATAGGTGCTGTGGACATTTTCTCACATTCCATGCGTTTTTGCTTTTGTCTTAAAGGCAATGCCTTAAGTTAATTATAATTTTTTTTTTAACTTCTGCGACCCATGTATAAAAACAATAAAAGCTCCTATAATCTCCTCTTCTGTGTTCCCTGCCATGTCCACTGCAGCAGATCACGTCATCAAAGGATCTTTATACCCAGTGAGGGAGTTACATATTCTGCCTCTGATCACATGACTGTAACATCATCACAGGTCCTGTACGCACACAGCTGCTGTCCGTTTAAGTGTTCGTTAGTATTCCATAGCAACTGAGGCTACAGGAGGTTTGTAGTCCGCCTGTAATCTGCACAAGGATGCAGGACCTTTGACTTCACCATCATGTGATCAGGATCGGAGCATGTAAGTCATTCACTTGGGATGAGCATCACCATCATGTGATCTGGGGCAAGAATGACTGTGACATCACAGGTCCTTTATCTCCACTGCTGTGCTGCTTCTGATCCCTTTTGTATGGGATGAACAATGTATGTAGCAGAGCTGTGTGTGTGACGTGCATGTAGCAGAGCTGTGTGGCGCATTGTGCCACCATAATAATTCCTAATAATTGCTAGTCTCATTTTTATACATGGGGTGCCAGAATGGCTTTTCATCCATTGCTCACACAAACACGTGTTACGTGAATATCAGTGATGCTGTAAGGAATGCCATAGTGGCTCTTTAATCTCTGTTTAGATTGTAATACTTCTTGAAATCTACCTTTTTTAGTTATGTTTTTTTTGTTCCCTCTTAGTTTTTTTCCCCCCTGGATTTCAGCATTCAGGAATATTTCAAGGCACTTGAAAATTGATGATTTTGATCCCATTGTGTCTTAAGTCTAGGTCAGGAAATTCCTGTCTGCTCCATCTAGAGAATCCATGCTGCCAGAAATGTGTTGGCACGCCACAGATGTGGTTACGGTTATGGAGACCACACATAGTTCTGTCTTCTGAACAAGTTGCCTTTTTCTGTTTGTACAAAACGCATATATTAATTTTTAATTTATGTAGCACCAACATATTCTAACGCACTTCACAAATCAGCAGGTACATGTACAGACAAAATCAGACACTACAAACGGTATCATAGCAATAACCAAATAATAGAAGTGAGAGTCCTGATCACAAGAGCTTAAAACCTAGGGAAATAGTGGTGAGGCAAGAGTAGCCGGTACAATCATCCAGCCATCTTATACATACAAATGGGGTAGTAAACATAACGTTGCACCAACTGGTCACCAATCGCTATCTACATATGTAGACCTAGGGAGTGTATTAGGGGTGTGGGGGGTTAAAAAAAGCATAGAAACTTGATAAATGGGGAAGTTGCATTAGGTGATGTGATAGGCCGCCCCTAAAATTGTGGATGTTTGAAGATAAGGGCTCACGTGGGTATATTGTCACTAGGTGGTATTCAGTTCTTTATGTCCACAATACACAGTAAATATGCATGTACCATGTGTATTTTAGGCCCCCTAAGCCTATAATGGGTGCAATATGCTCCAAACTTGGACATGCTGCATTTTTTTTCACACGCATAAGGTGTGAATGGTCCAATGTAAATCAATAGGCGTTAACCCTTTCCAATCCAATTTGTATTCTGGTTTTCCTAGGGGGCTTACTTTTTTTCTGCCGTTATACAATGGCGCTATCTGCTGGCTAAACCCAGTACTACGTGAGGTGACACATTTGATAGGTTCCAACAACAGAGAGGTTGTCAATATACAGTAAGAGAATCCTGATGGACTTCTTCCAACATCGGAGTTGTACAGCCTTAAATCATAATGTCTTTAGACGTCAGACAGTGGATTGGAAAGGGTTAAGCACTGTGTAACGCACAGTGACCGTGAGCTCTTACCTTGATTTTTTGGGGGGATAGTGCATGCCAGAGAACTGCAGCGACTCAGCAAATATACGTATCTCTTCATTCATTGGTGGAAAAAATTCAGAACTTTACACTACCCCCAAAAAAATGTAGAGAAGAACTAAAACGTAGATTAACCCCTGGCTCTAGTTTCTAACTGTTTGGAAGAAGGCATTATCCTAATGTTCCATCTTGGGCAAGGAGGATGAAATGCGAAGCAGCACATTCTGACAGCCATGTTTGAGGTGTACATTAGCCTCTGTATAGAACTTCCCAAATATCATAGCTGGATATTAAAATGGAAATTCTGCGTCGCATCTAAAACATGACATGGCACCAAGAACTTTCTATTTGAACCAATATTTTGCTTTTATTTAACCCCTTAAGGACACGGCCTATTTTGGCGTCGAGGACCAAACGATTTTTGGTATTTTTTCATCTCCATTTTTCAAAAGCCATAAGTTTATTTATTTTTTTTTGCGTCGACGCGGCCGTATAAGGGCTTGTTTTTTGCGCGGCCAACTGTAGTTTTTATTAATACCATTTTTGGTTACATAGACTATATTGTAAAACTTTAATTCTTTTTTTTTTTTTTATGATCGTAGGGAGAGAAAACGCATCAATTCTGCCATAGATTTTTTTTAGTTTTTTTTTTAAGTGTTAATTATGCAGCATAAAGGATGCACTACATTTTTTTTTCTGCGGGATGGTACGGTTACAACTATACCAAAATTCTTTTTTTTTTAATTTTTTTAGGTTTTCCCACTTTTCCACAATAAAACCCTTTTTTTTTTTTTTGGAAATTATTTTTTTCTAAACTCTCTGCATTCACAGTGCTATAACTTTTTTATTTTTCCATGGATGGAGCTCTCTGAGGGCTTATTTTTCACGAGACAAGCTGTAGTTTATATTGGTACTATTTTGGGGCACACACGTTTTTTTAAATCACTTTTATTACGTTTTTGGGAGGCAAAATGCTAAAAATTAGCATTTTGCCTTAGTTTTTTAAACATTTTTTTAACGTCTTTTGCCGTGCAGGATAGTAAGCGAGTTCAATGTATTGTATGCGTCGCTATGGACGCGTCGCTACCAAATATGTGGGATTTTTAATTAAAAAAAAAAAATTATGCTAATATGAGAAAAAGCATAAAGGGTTTTTTAACTTTTTTTTTTTTTTACATTTTTATTTTTTTAGTACTTTATTTTTCTCTTACACTATCTGTGTCCCTCTGAGGGACTTTTACTGCAGGTGGTTAACAGTGGGGGGAGGGCGCATCTCCGATGTCCCCCGCTGTTGCAGGGGATGCCGGCTACTAGTGACAGCCGGCTCCCGCTGCGGGATAGCGCAAGATCATAGCAGATCTCGCGCTATCCCCATGACGTAAGGGTACGTCATTTTGCGGGAAGTACGCCGCTCCCATGACGTACCTTTACGTCATGGGGCGGAAAGGGGTTAATTTCTTGACTTTCCCATGAAATGTTAACAATATCTTAATCAAAGGTATTAATAAATAGGGACTTTTTGTCTGTGTTTGTGCCTTTTTTTTTTCATAGGCTTGTTCTGTTTTAAAAAGAATGACTTTACCATGGGGAAGAACAAAAAATAGAATGAATACCTATATTAACAGCATGTTGAAGCTTTAGATGGAATATAAGCAGTAACACTATTCTATTTCATAAGACTAATTGTGCTTTAGAGCTTTTGCCTTGCAGCCATGAAATGTCTCTTGTCTTCAATATTGTGTAAAAATAGTTATTTTTTAAAAATTTTCTTTGTGTTCTAGTGTGGCATCTAACCTAACACTATATGCTTATTTTCTACAGAAGAACGCTCCTGGGGGCTTGTCAGTCACTGTCCACGGATTGAACTTGAAGACGGAATTCGACCTGGTTGCCATCACCTTTCCAGTCTGAGTCTTCATTTTCCTGTTTTAAGTAGGGAGAGCTCCCCAAACAGGAGCCCTTCACAACCACCTGAGGAAGGGAGCTCTGCAGCACCTCCAGCCCCACCTACGAAAAGACACTGCCGTTCCTTATCAGTGCCAGAGGACCTGTCACGCTGGAGGCCTATTTGGAGGCCTAGTGGTTCTAAAGTTTGGACTCCTGTTAAGAGGAGATGTAACAGTGGTGGGGTTGGAGCAGTACTGGGAGTGCAGACTCAAAGTCCATCCCAAGGGGTCTCCAGTCTCAGGTTCCAAAATGACCCCAGTGCCTCTCTTCGCTGCATCCAAGCCAACAGCCCTCCCTTCTTTAGCCTGGCATTGTGCCGGGAGTCACCATGTCCCTACACCCTTTCCCCGACCACTATATTCTGGGAGAACACAGAAGGGCCAAGCTGCTTTCCGTTGCAGCGTCGGTTTTCCCTCTCTCCTGTACTCTTCAAGGATACAGGACGGTTCCTCCCTTCAGCCAGCAGCTCCCCACCTTCCACACCAGAGCTGGTCCGGCGACAGCAGTGTATGCCCCGCAGCCAGTCACAGCCTTGTGACCTTGACACAAGGAAATGTGGAATCAAGCGAAGGCACGAGGAAGATACACGGTGGCATCGTCCTTCTCTGGACTTCTACAAGATGAACCAGGTGATGTTTGTTTTTTATTTAAAAAAAAAAAACAAAAAACTCATGCTTTAACTTTTTTTTTTCTTTTAAAGTCTATCTGCTCAGTCCTTTCATTTACTAATAACTTGTTCCGTTTGCAGAACGCTGGTGCTATGTGTTTCTTGGACAACTCGGATGAAGGCAGCTCTTCTCCTTTTATGGCTTGTCATGGGGAGTCTCCTTGCACTTCTGAAAGTCCTGTCACAACTTGCACATTGGCACTTAGTGAAGAAGATATGGGTAGGAGGGATCACTCGTCCTGCTCCCAGGCAATGCTCTTCCAGCACGATTTTGCGGACCTGGATTTAAATCTAATTGAAGAGAATTAGCACTCTCAGGAAACATCATACTACAAACGGAGTTCTGTTCGTAAGGTGGACGTATGAATGAGAGTGTCTGGGTGCCTGCTGCAGGCCACCACCAAGAGACTTGCACCAAGAGCATTCCACAGACCTTCTAACCTTCATGACAGATAGGAATTGTTTGGGGGAGTAGGGTATAAGGGAGTGAGCCAAAAGTTCCAATCTTTCGCTGAAGGAATAGCCTGAGGCAGGATCATCTGTACTCCCAACTGCTCATTTCCCAGTGATTCTGCTGGAGTTGGGATCTCTCATTACCGTGTTACAAAACTTTACATAAAAGGGTGCTGTGGGATTGCTTTATTTTTGTATTGATGGCTTTTGGAAGGATGTGTTCTGCACTGCCCTAAGGGGGAATCACATGCAAATAGAGGCATGTGATTTAATTCTTGTCTAAGGTGACTGTTGGGGGGGATATTAATTAAACTAACAAGGTGGCAAATCTGGTTGTGCACAAAGGCCGAGGCCTTGTTTTCAAGTGAATGCCCCAAGACATGAGTCCTGAGCGTCACCGCAGGGGAACCCAATCCTGTGTGTTCCATAGTGAACACCTTTTTTTAGTTCTCCAATGCATCCTGAGAAAGGCTGACAACAGAACAAAAAAATGTTGTTTCAATTGTTGTAGGTGTGTTTGTATATTTTTATTTTATTTTTTATTTTCTTTTCTTTCCTATGAATATTCGCCTGTGGCAAATATTCTAGAAGCGGTATTGAATTTGTTCTTTTAAATTGCTGGCCAGTTAAAAGGGAGCTTCCAGGTCATCCTGAACCTATTTGTTGTCTGCACTGCCATCCAAGTCTTGCATCAAGTGATCACCCCAATACCTCAGACAGGTGTTCGACCTATGTTCTGCACATCCCAAATCCTCCTGTATCTCCCATCTACATGCTTTTCACTCTTCAGGAATGTGTCTTTTTGGAGCGTGTAATAAAATGTGGGTGGGTTGTATCATTCTTCAGTGCTGCTTCAGTCCCAAAGACACTGAGCAGTATGAGACAGATCCATTCAGAGAAGTTAGTCAGGGTATGATCCATTATTTCACGGGAGCCATGCAAGCATTTAGCGTACAGCATGCAGTGTTGTACCTTTTGGACAGAAAACAGCCTATTTCAGTCTGCAATTACTTGTCATAATGTAAAAACCACTTTTTTTTTTTTTTTGTATGTCCATGTACAGCTCCAAGATAAGCTAAGGTCAACTCTTGTTGCATCCATATCGAAACTACGGACGTAAAGCTTTGTAGGGCAGTGCCACCTCCGGAGGACCTCCTTATTAGAAGATGTGAGCTGCCCATATTGTCCCACTCCTTCTTACAGGGAAGACTATGGTAACAGTTTGGCACCTCTAGTGTGGCAGAAAAAGAACTTGCAAAATTTGTTAAAAACTGCTGTTGGAAATGTTTCTAGAACTACACATCTGCCAACGCATGTAAGAGAAAAAAAAGTTGAGCTTTTTTTTTTTTTTTCTTTTTTATTCCCCTCTGCTGCGTTACTTCCCATAGAAATCAGTGGGAGAATTAACACAATGCAATGGATATTGCATACTAAATAAAGATTAGGAAGAGAAACTCGGCAAGCTCTAGAAACCTTGTGCAATGAGCAAAATGAAATGGTTTTTGTTCGCTGTGGCAGCCAGATGTAACAAGTGAAGTGTGAACATGGCCAATCCCCTTCCCTCAGGCCCATTCTCAAGGCTGTGTGAAGTTTGGTTAAAGTCTGGAACCGGGAGAATAATTTGTTCTCTACTTCACCTTGTTCCACCTCGGCAGTATGACGCAGCTCAGGGACGGTGTACACGTAAATGCTTGGGGTTTCCCATCCCACAAGATACCTGGAAGTAGTATACTAAATATTAGGGACACTATATAGGCATGTCACATGAACAAACCATATGCCCCCGGCTAAAAATGATTCCAAAATTGCTTCCCCTCTATTTGGTTTCTCCCATGCAGAATATTTCCACAGTATACACCTAAAGATACAGCTTTATCTTCTGCTGTGGATTTCCGCTCCATAACCTGCATGTATACTTGTGGATTTTGGTGCAGAATTTTGTGTCTTCAGGTGCGTCTTGCAGAAATATTCCTCCCCTCACGTGGGAAAGGTCCTCAAACTGGGCAGAAAACTGATGAACAGGGAACAGCTGGTTCAGAATTCTAATTGGTTTTACCTTTTCCCCACTTATAAAGGATAACTTGGAAAACCTTGTTTACAGCCTTTTAACTTGCTATGTCTGGCGAAGTCCTTCTTGGGACCATTGTGCTATCACTTAGTACTCCATAAAAAAGGCCCATGCAACAGCCGTCATAGAGAGGTATAGGGCATACAGGCTTCTTTCACTGATCCACTGTATCTATATAAACAAAAGAGCAGCTTTGCAAATGGTCATGATTAAAATTATTATATAATGTGTCTAGATCTCCTTTGCAGACATGTTTCCATGGTTAACCCCTTCCCCACGGATGGCCATAACTACTAGACATCCAAATTGCTTGCTGTTACCTCAACTGGTTATACAGTGAATGGCAAGGATACAGGAAATGTGCCTATGCTATGTATAATATACAGCTGATAATTCTGCTTTAATGACCAGGTTTGGAGTTGCCTCCAATCCCAACTGTTTAACCCCTTAGGTGTCATGGTCCGTGGCAATGGCAACTGCAACTTCTAAGTGGTTAGTGCCGCTAAATTGTCAAGCGTTTTTTTTTTTTCCTCTTAAAGCAATAATGCTTTGCTATGCTGAGTATACCAAAGCATTATATAAGCGATCAGCAGATTACATTGTATAATGGGACTTAAAAAAAAAATTAATTTAAAACTGTTTTTATGTACTTAAAGCAACTTTATTAATTTTACAGCAAAGTTTCACTGCAATTGTAACAGCTAGTTTAATGTTAATACGTTATTTAAAATGCTGGAAATACTCCAAAAATAATAAAACCAATACTTGCATATATACCTCAAAATTCAAAAAAGCAAGACCACAATGAGGCTACATCAATGGAAGATTAAAGTTAAGGCGACAAACTGTGCTGTTATTTGTGCAAACAGTTTACTATTCTGTTTCAAAAGGGTTAAAAAAAGATAATTACGTTATACCCCACTGACTGCCACTAAAAAATACAAATTTCTGCAAAAACAAGCCCTCAGTTCAGTTGTGTAGATGGAAAAATAAGTCATGACTTCCTCTGACGATGCAAAGTTGAAAAGATTCTTGTGCTCCTGCGTGTCAGTACAGATTCTGTCCCTAGCTAAACTTGATTTTCTGGGACTTTAAAACTGCCAAGGACTGAGAAGGGATCAAGTAAACTATCCAGTACTCAACTGTTAAACTTGCTGCCACTCCGGTCCTGGAACGTCTGCAGCGGTCACGACATGTACTAATTGGCTGCAGTGATCATGTGACTGATGAACGACACTTCCCTGCTGGGAATTCTGAGACCAGAGAGGCTGTGGCGGAGCAGCAGGATAGGTGGCGGTACAGCTATGTAGTGGATGGTTTATTTTTTTTTCATATTCTGCCTTTGGCACATTTTTGAGTCTCAGAAAAACCCTATTAAAGACTTAAAAAAACACATTGTAGTCTGATTTTGCGGTTCGGGGTGCCCACTCTTACTAACCTGCCCTGTGGACCTAAGGCTTGCCTGTAACCATGGATATACATGAGTCTGCAAAGGAGTTGTGTACACAAAACAGGAGGATATTTTTTTTAGCAAAGTAGCTTCATTTTGAAGGAGCACTGGAGATTTTGAGGGTCTGTTTATTTGTGGATCTTGTTACATAGAGCAGATGGTGTAGGTGCTTACAGGGAAAGTATAGTCGGAAAATGCCATTTCAACAGTCTTGGTGCTTTTTAAAATTTATTGTGACCATCAATTAAAAAACGTTCAGAAGTATTAGTTTTTCACACTGTCTGCTGAAGCATACAAAATTTCTGCTTTCCTGTGGCTTCTGAGCTTTGCTGTGTAGACTAGAATGACCTAAGCAGAGCCTTCTCATTATTAAAGGAGCAGAGTAATTTAATGACCAAAGATGGCTATGTTGGACTCTTGGGGGCCTAACTAAGGCAGGCTAGCAATACTATACATAAGGCTGTATATATATATCTGCCCTGCCATGCTGTAGTCTCTGGCAAAACGGTGCTGTACTTAACCCTTTCTGGAGACTGATTGTCTATGGACACTTTTCTGACCATTAAATGCCATACGGTGTAGCAGCCATAAGGAAGAGAATCTGTTACACTGTCTACATAGGGATTGCAGGAAACGTGTGTGCCTCCAACGTGGAAGCCCCCGGAAAGCTTCTTTTAAAAATGGCTACATTTAAAAAAAGAAAAAAAAAGTAATGTACATGTTGCTTCTCTTCTATGGACTTCAATGAAGCGAAACTAAAATGCATGAGACATTCCCTTTTAGGAAAGGTTGGCTAGTAATTTGTAGGTACAATCTCTATTGGCCATTTAGTCTTCTCTTTCACAAACTCCAGTGCTATTGTCCAGTTGAGCTGCAGAAGAAAAAGCTTTCTGAACTATGCTTTGAGCAGGGGGCTGATCGGCTATGTGGCGGCGACAATCTTATTCTCCCATGGGTGCTTTTGCACAGCCATATTTGTGGTCACATTCCCCTACACACACACTCCACCCCTTCCCTATCATGAAGTTATTTCCTATCCTGTGGATAGGGGAAAACTTTATTACTAGGGATGAGCGAGTATACTTGCTAAGGCACTACTCGCTCGAGTAATGTGCTTTAGCCGAGTATCTCCCTGCTCGTCCCTGAAGATTCGGGGGCCGCCGCGGGGCGGGGAGCTGCGGGGGAGAGCGGGAAGGAATGGAGGGGAGATCTCTCTCTCCCGCCCGCTCTCCCCTGCTCCCCGCTGCGACTCACCTGTCAGCCGTGGCGGCTCCCAAAACTTCAGGGACGAGCAGGGAGATACTCGGCTAAAGCACATTACTCGAGCGAGTAGTGCTTTAGTGAGTATACTCGCTCATCCCTATTTATTACTTGTCTCAACCCCTTTAAGGAACTTCCTGTTACTACCGATGCTGAAATATTGTTTCACCATGGGATTTTTAGGTTAACCAGCAAAGGAGCTACCCACTACTATCGTATTAAAGGAAAACTTGGCTAACAGCTACTGTTCATACATGCAGCCCCTCTGAACCTTGTATACGAATGCCACAGCAGCAGAGTAGTTTCTACATCGCAGCACTCTGTAGCTATTATCTTCATGACTCCTATTTTGCCGCACCAGCAAATATTAGACTCTTCTGTGTTCCCTATCCTCATACAAACATCAGCTGGTGAGTGCCCAGCCATATGACCATTAAAGATCATTCACACAGGCGGACTCTTGGTCCATACAACATGCATATATTTTCTGCACGTAGTAAACTACATATAACACCATTGTTTTGCATTGATGTGGCGGTATTTTTTCTTTGCAGCATGTTTTATTTTGGTTCGTATCATGGACCAAAATCACTCATGTAAGTCGATGGGAGTGACTGAGCCCCAACCCTTCCCCAGTAAATATGGATGGGTCATGCGTATTTACTTTGTTCATAATGCATATTGCCAGGTGTGGGTTTTTTTGTTTTGTTTTTTTTGGGGGTGGGTTTTTTTTTTTGCTATTTTTTTTAATATGGAAAATGCAGTGAATACAGCTGCATCATGCGCATTAAACACACGTGCAGTGAATACGGTGTGTCTTTCATGGACCGCATACGCCCGTGTGAAGGAGCCCTTAATGTAAAAATTTTAAGCTAACCCAACCATTCTTACACGTCCATCAATCTTCAAGCCTGATCATCGGTGTAAAGCTATGCGATACAAAGTTTTCCTTTAATGAGCAATGTAATTTGGCGAACCTACGTCTTAATGTAAGAGTATAACCATTACAGCAGAATGCATACGGCATCTCTAGATTTTTAAGTGCAACCTACAGGTTAAATTGTGCCAATATTTTCTCACGAAGGTCCTTGCCAGCCACAGAACCGAATATGAACTGTAACCATTACTTGAATTTTCAGTCTTTCATTCCTTATCATTTCAAGTCTGCCTCCTTTTGGCCATACCGGTACTTGGGGAGAAAAGCTAATCCTGTCTGGGACCTCAGATACTGTATCTTGTAGGGTTGGGTGACGTTAAAGGCTGGGCTGAACTGTGTTTCTGTTCATAAATCCTCCGGTAATGAGCTGACTGCCTGATTATAAATGCTATTACTCCAAGAAACTGTGACCTGTACTGCTCTCTGCTCTGTCCTGCGGAGACCAGATGACTATCCATTGTGTGTACATATCATGGCCATTCTTCTTTTTCACCCCATTCTTCGTTTGGAGTCCTATTTTTAAAGCTATGGTATTCCTATGTTTTAATCCATACCACTTGGTGTGGTGATGAAATGCAGCGTCGTACTGTGACTTGTACAGGCTTCATTTTTATTTTTTATTTATTTATTGTTGGAGTCCTTTAACAAACCGTGATCTGGGATTATTTGGGTATTAACGGGTTTGTCGGTAATGCTATTTTTAGTCACAGTCCCCGCTTTTATATAATTTTTAATACAAATGGGTCTAAAACTCTGTCCTTATTGATTTCTTTAAAACAGAGTGCTGACGGCTATAAAGATATATTCTGATGCAGCGCCTGAAATTGCCTGCATAGACATGGCGAGAAATGATAACTTTGTCTACCTGTCCGCACTACTAGAGGAACCCTACTGCATACTGATTTACAGGGTGGCGCAAAAAGATGGATCTGTTTTGAAGTCATTACATCTCTACAACGAGGAACTGCCCATGAATGAAACTCTTACCATTTGAACGGGTTGGGCATAGTGTTTTAAATGGTTACTGCTAGATGGCTCTCCCAAAGCACAAACGGCCCCCAGGCTATTTTTGTGATTTTTGTAAATTTTTGAAATGGGAGTTCATCTTTTTGAAATGCCCTGTATTATTGCATTAAAGAGGTTGTCCCACCAAAAGATGTTACATCCTATCCATAGAATGGGGAATAACTATCTGTTTAATAGGATTCCACCCGTGGGAGCCTCACTGATCAGGAAAAGGGGAGTCCTGAAAGTCCCCAAATGAAGGGGATAGTGTTCACATGTGCACACATCTGCTCCATTCATTTTAATGGGACTACTGGAGATAGCAGAGTTCAAGTACTCAGCCAGCTCTGGCAGTCTCATTTGAAATGAGTGATAGTATACGTGTTTGATCACTATGGCATTCATTCAAGGATTTACAGGACCCCCATTCGCCTGGTTCACTGGGACCCCCAATAATTGGTTTGCCTCTATGCTATAAGCTGCTCTACTGGTGGGTGCAGGCAGCCAGAATGATCATGTAGTTCTGTCTATGCATGCCTATAGAAATGATGTAAAGAAAACTGAACTTAATTTTTATTTTAGTTTAAAAAAAATAAGTTTTAGTATGATGAACCTAAAAAAAATGAATGTGTTAAAAGGAGGACATTAATGAGGTTTCTAGAGTTATGTAAACTGAATGTAAAAGGGTCACCCATAATGAAAAATGGCAAAGCAGCTCATGCTCACCTCTCCCCCCTTGTCCCCTGCCGGTGGCTCCGGGTCTCCCTGTTGACTTAATGTTTACAGGCTGCAGTCAGCCTCTGATGTCCTGTAAACCTACTGCTGCAGCCAATAACTGCTCAGCAATGATAGCCGAGTGCTGTCATTGGCTGCAGCAGCTTGTTTACGAAACTGCACGGCCTGATTGCTGGCTGTAAGCATTTACGTCAGAGGAGAGCTGGAGCTGCCGGTGGAGGACAAGCAGGGAGAGGTGAGCATCGACTCCTCTGTTTTTCACCATGGGGGACACCTTTTTAAATTCAGTTTATGCAACTTTGACAACCCCCTATAGAGTCGTGGATATCGCCATACCTGTAGGGTGAATGGAGTTGGGATGGTAGTCCTACTTGGCTATAGTACAGATATATCAGTATAGGCCATTTCAGATAAAGACCCAATTGTTTCCTCTGGGCTTGAGGCAGAAAGCAGCTTTCTGAAGAACCCCTTGTACATCAATCCCTTCTCTTACAGTTTATTTCTATGCGGAAATGCATTTTTCACATTGCTTTCTACTTGCATCTATTGACTATTCAGATTAACATGTCTGTTTTTAAAGGTTGAACTACAGGAGCCGATGTGGGCACAGTTCTAAAACCAGCACTGCTGTCTAAAACTATACTGTCTATAGCAACCAATTTGTATACAGCTGTCATCCTTTTATCAGCACTAGATACCGATGGCTCCAAATTGGTTACTATAGGTGAAACCTCCTTGTTTTCCTTGCACTTTTATTGATAATTCTGCCCATAAATGTTCATTATTACTATGATCTTTCTTTTTAAGCAGCAAGTTAACATTTCAAAAAGTTTTACTAGGAGTAGATCTCACTCATTACGAAGTAATTTTTTTTTTCTGCCATGAAGCCTGTAGCAGTAATGTTTTAAAGTTTATTCCTTCAGCACAGTGAAGGCTATATGTGGCTTGTGGTACGAGTCCTGATTATCTTTGACGTCATGAGTTTGCAATGAATTGACAAGCTGTCTGCTAGCCTCGCTAGGACTCGGTGACTGGTTTTTGGTCAATTTAAGTGGTGAAATGGGAGAGGGCACCTTCTTCTCTGAATCAAAGGCCTGACCCAGGCTCAAGGTGCTGCTGAATCATTGAGGGGAAGGTGCTCCCTTCAGCTGCTCCACCTCCTTGACCGAAACTAGAAACTTTTAGTGTTGAGCTTGATAACCTATTGGCTTTCACATTTGTTCTCTGGGACCATTGGATGCAGTTAGCTGAACTGAGCACTCGTTCCCCAAGAACCCATCTGGGGTGCCATGTATTCAGGTGCTCTTGTAATTGTTTACATGGAACCTGTCCTCGGGATGACATAGAACCTGTGGACACAACTGCTAGTTTGTCCTTGAGAACCCCCTTTAAATCACTCTCGTCACCAGGAACACCCATCTATAGCCTTTGCAGTGAACCATCATCTTCTCTTACATACGTCTATCAAAATGCCTAGTGTTAAACCGGGTATAAGCTTCAAAATATTATACATTATGTAGCTTTGGTGTTACCATGATAGTATTGTAAATGTAACTTCCTATTTTTATATTTCAGATGTCGGCTTTATTTATATGTAACTTAATTTTTTTTCTTTTTCTTTTTTTTTTTACCTTTTTTATTTTATTTGAAGGGAAGGTCAAATTTATATTAAATCAGTGGCAGACGAGCTATATGTGTCTAGTAAAGGTACAGGTTTCTGCTAATGATATAATGTTGTGACAAGAAATAATTATTGGGAAAATTGTACCATAGTAATCTGACCCTATGAATCGGACAGAAAGAAGCCGTGAATATTGCATTATAAAGTTGTATTTTATTACTAAAATTTAAGGTGGTGATCGCTAAAACTGTCCAACCTGCACTGGTCAACCATTTGAACTGATCGATGACTTTTCAGCTGTTCATACATAGCAGCAAGTCGTTAACTTATTTTTTTCAGAGTGCATTACAGATTCATTTTATGTGTATATTGAGAGCTCTCTATAAATGTCCCTAATGTGTTTCCCTCCAAAATATTGGCCTAGATATAATAAGGAATAAAAACCAAGATGAATTGAGAAACTGGAGAGTATTTGCTTTAATGAAAATGTTCATTGTAAAATTAGGGCATTTACTGCCCTCACTGTTTACTGAAATAAATTGTTCACTTTAGTTGCTATTTTTTTTTTCAGACTCTTAGGTGGGCAATCATGTGAATCTGCTGTGACTCTTTCTGTATTTGGGATTTCAGTATATTCATACATGCCAGATTGGTTGCAGAAATGTCTGTGTCTAAAAATCCGTTCCATTCATGTGAATAGGGTCTTTCTGCGGCATGTGCACGGATGTCTGCAAGCCCATATCGATAGAGAAGAGAATGAAATGGCGGAAAACCCTTAGAGGATCCTCTGAATAATGAGGAAGTGGTTGACAGTTCGCCTGTAATGACGACAGTTTGCCTATAGTGACAACCGTTTTACAAGCCTATGGTGCTGTCGAACAAAGAGGAGGGTAAGCTTTGCGAAATTCAAAACAAAGTAAGAGCGGGATCTGGCACAACCGGTTTAGTAGCGGGCAAATGATTGCCAAAGACAGCATCTAAATCCGACTTCCTTTTTTAATAGTGCCAGGAGTTATATTGTGTTTAAGGGCATATGCCCCTTCCTCAGATGAAGCTCTACCCGATATAACAATGATTAAGTTAGTTTGGGCCCAGTGCTGTGCAGAGAAGCGGGTATATCTGATAACTGGGCATATGCTCTGAAACGTTCGCCTTTTAATCTAAGGGGTTTAACAAAAATATTGAATATCCCATTTAGAAATTACAGACCTTGTTTTTACATAGTCCATCCATCTTTACAGGCTCAAAAGTATTCGGATAAATTATGACTGGGTTCACACTACAATTTTTCTTTTCTGTTCTTTAGCTCTGACTCGGGGGAGGGGGGGGGGGGACCTGAAAGTCCTAGAAGGGGCGGCATTGGCCATGATGGGATCTGTTTGGCTCACACCATGCAGGGAGAAGTCTTTTCTTGGATGTAACTGTGCTGCATGCTGCACTATTTCATGTGGAGTTTCATGCTGGATCTGCACTAAAGCATCTGAGTGGAGCCCCTGATGCAGATGTGAGCTTAGCCTGACATATTTATAAGTGATAAAGATTATAATACTTGGGAGCAAATCTTTTCCAGTCAAGGACTGCCTGAAGTACATAGACATCACCAGATGCCGAGTCTCTTCCTTGAGATGCTTCGCCAGGCCTTTGCCATAGTCTCCTTCGCTTGTTTGCTGGTCTCTCAGCTATCAGTTTTGTCTGCAGCAAGTGAAAAGATCAGTCGGGTTGGGATCAGGTTAATGACTTGGCCATTAAATATTCAATTTCTTTGCCTTTTTAAAGGGGGTTTCCAGTGGCATAATACTGATGACCTGTCCCTTTAGAATAGGCCATCATTATCAGTTTGGGTTCTGGCACGCGGATCAGCTAAAGTAAAGCGGGACGCAGCAAACAGGAAGAGTTTCAACTCAATTCAGTGAAAGAGATCCACAGGACCATTCCAGGCCACTACACAACAGATGGAGTTGCGAGTCTTCTGCTTAACTAAGTGCTGCGGAATAAGTTGGCGCTATACAAATAAAGATTATTATTATTAACTGTGGCCCCTTCACATTTGCTGATTGATAAGGGTATCGAATCCTTCAATTTGATAATGATCTATCCTAAAAAGGTTATTGATGCATTTTGAAAAGAAGAAAATAAAGTACGAAGTTGTCATTTTTGCTGCCAAACTCTGCATGCAGTTGCATCGCAGGCACATATGCAAATGATTCGATTTGTAGCGTCCTTAGATAAAGTCTTTGCAGCTGAGGCCCTATTAGTGGTTCTCCCTTGGCCTATAGAAAGGTTCGCAGAGGCTACTTGTGTGTAGTGGTCCTCTCTTTTTGGTTGTGTAGAGCTTGTTGACCACCAGACGCCTTTACAACGCAATCAAAGATTTCACCTATTTAACAGTTTGAGAAGGGGGCCCAGTAGTGGAATGTGAGAAGCTGGATGGTTGCACCAATGAATTGCCTGCGAGCGGGGCAGCTCTGACCAGATTGTTAGGTGTTGAGACCAGTGCATGTGTGAGGGCAGGCACACGGAAACTGGACTCAGGATGCCCTTGACAGACCACCAGTAGAGAGGATCATCTGACTGTCCAAAAAGCATGAGCAGCTCCAACTGTTTCATTGTCCGCCATTCAGAGGTAAGTGGCGCCATCATTACAGGCCCCCGTGTCTGTCAGAACCTCTTCCAGGTACTTGGCTGAAGGACATTTGGTCTCACAGCACTCATTACATGTACTGACTTTCAGACCCACTGTCACCTATGTTTGCAGTGGTGCTATGAATGACAAAACTGGGCTGCAACGGAGTGGAGTGCCTCAATTAGGGGCACTTAGGGGTGAGAGGCTCAAACCTGCCTTTGCTGTGGAGCGGCACACTGCCCCCACTGCTCGTGTGATGGTATGGGGAACCTTCGTATATGACAGTCTGTCATCCATAGTAGTGGACAATAATAGTTCAGCGATATGTTCAGGACATCCTGCAGCCACATGTGTTGCTTCTCATGATCATGGTAGGGCTTACAAGAGGCATTTCCCCACAGAATAATCCTCAGCCGCCAATAGTGTCACAGGAATGTCTCCATAACATTGCCACACTTCCATGACCTGCCCGTTCACCAGATTTATTGTCAATAGAACATCTATCGGAGCATCTGAGATGCCAACTTCAACAGGTTATGAGTTTGCATGATTTAGCAGTTTCAGTAAAGCAAATGTGCACCAATATGGTGCCAGATACCATACGGAACCTGTATGCCTCCTTGTCTGCCCGTATCACATCTTGTATCCAAGCTAGAGATGGCCCAAGAGGGAGGATTCTAGAGTCTCCATGTCCGCCCGTATTACATCTGCTGTCCAAGCTAGAGGTGGCACAACAGGGTACTAGAGCCTCCATGCACGCCCATATCACATCTTGTATTCAAGCTAGAGTTGGTGCAACAGGATACTAGAGCCTTTAGTTTTCAGCAGTAAATTATTCTTCTGGTCCGATATTGTATTCACTTGCGTATATCAACGTTACAATCCCAGTTTAATTTGATTCTGACATCTCTTAAGTGCTTTATTTATTTATTTTTTCTTCTTGACCTGATACTATTGCAAAACCTTTTTAAGAGGCTCTTGGGTTTATGTTTTTGGTCATTCATCTATACTGTGAAGCATTGTATCATTTTTGCAGCTTTTGAGTGAATAGGAGCAGAAAATCTAGCTCTATACACTTCAGAATACATCCTGCTACATCTATCTATCTAGGGGTTACAACTAGATTATTCAATGCTAATTGCAAAAGTAAGTACCCCTATGCAATATAACTTCCTGGTGTCCTACAAGCGTGAAATTTAGCACAAGCATTCTTTAGGTCCTAAATAAAGAGTGGGAGGTGTGGCACATTCTGCAGAGGAACATTGGTGCATGCAGCCTGAGGAGAATCTAACACTCTGTATATACATATTTTATTCCTTGGTTCCCCTAAAGTAACCACGACTTCATAAAAAGTTTTGTGCAAACAACACGTAAACACCTGTATCAAATTAACTCAGGCGAAGCCGGCTATATCAGCTAGTCCTTAACGCCAGTGAGCCAGTTCCATTGGCAGCATGCGTTACTATGCCATCATACTGTCTCCACCTAGTGACACCTGATGTGGTATACTTCTGATCATGAGCCCTTCTCTAACCATCATTGTGGTACAAGTGCATGTGTTTCATCTGTCCAAAAAAATGGGTGACTTTAATAGACTGTTTATTACTTTTTTGTATCTTGAGGTAAACCCAATGTATTTATATATTTATGAAGGGGTTTTAGGATTGCAGGCTTTGACAATGATGCACCAAGAGTGTTCATGACTTGACTAGATGATGTGAAGGGGATTTCTTTACCAAGGAAAGAATTCTGCAGTCTCCCATGCTAGTTGTTTGCTATGCTCTTCCAAGGCTTTTGGTATTGCTGATCTCACAAGCAATTTCCTTCTTTTTAAGGGCTTATGCCGACGTGCGTATATCGGCTGGGTTTTCACGCCCGGCCGATATACGCTGTCCCTCTTTGCAGGGGGAGGAGGTGGGACAGGAGCTGTGCACCGAGCTCCCGCCGCCTCTCCACCCCTCGCCACTATTTGCAATGGGAGGAGGCGGGATGGGGGTGGAACTCAGCTCTGCCCCTCCCATTGCAAACAGTAGTGAGTGGCGGGAGCTCAGTGCACTGCTCCTGGCCCACCTCCTTCCCCTGCAGAGAGGACAGGAAATTGTCTTGAACAGGATCCAGTCCTATTTTCTGGTTCTAAATGTATGGCTCATGCAGAGATTAATGGGGTTTTTATGGCATGGGCATTGAGAGGTTTTCCAGGTAGAAATACTATTGCTGACCTATCCTCAGGACCGGTAATCTTTAGTTGATTGGCTGTCATTCGAAACCATATCCGATCTGCTGTCCAGTGCAGGTGTACATAGGAGTCGGAGCATAGCTACTACTCCGACCTCTACGTAGTGGCCAGTGATTGTAATTACAGGCACAGCTCTCATTTGTAATTAATAAGACCCCAGCCTGCGACTACAAGTGCTGGCCACTGCACAGGGCTCGGAGCAGCAGCTTCCACAGGGATTTTTACCAGCGCTGACAGTGGGCGCTCATCAGCTGAGGTGAAGGTCCCGAGGCAGCGTAAGCAATACTGTTTCTTCCTGGAAAACCCTGGTAGAATGTAATCTTTGCAATCCTACGAAGCAATGTTTGCTTTGCTCATATATAATTATTTTCTAGAAACTTCTCTGAGAAGACTACCCCTTTATCCAGGCCAGATTTCCTGTGACAAATTTTCAGTCCTGCCATACATTATGCATAATGGCCATCTTCTTTAAGAATTCCCCCCACCCCTCAAACTACTTCCACTTTTCAAAGCAATCTTGGATGGTTGTCTGTTTCACTGTATTTATAGAAAATACCCCTCTTGCACACTGGTCTGTATAATCATACAGTACACTGTAAGCTTGGCACACTTGGCACTCCCATTGTGTTTTTCTTTTTTTTTTTTTTTTTTGTTCACCTCCCGAAAAAGTCCCTACTGAACACCATAACCGGTGTATTATTGGAAATAATGTATTCACTCTGTTACAGTAAAATCAGCTGCAATTGAAGGGAGGACCTTGTATATTAATCTGAATGAAAAGAGATACAATCGCTGTCTATCCCTAGCCTACATTGACCTGCTCCTGCTACAGATTTACAATCTGCTCTGCAGAGAGTGGTGTATTCACCAATGATCTGGAAAATCTATTTCACATTGAGACTAAAACTGTACCAAAAACAGAGCACTAATACTGCTCCACATTTGCTTTGCAGTAGTTGTTAACCATGATCCACCGTGTGAACAAGAGTTCCTCAAAAACATAACTGGAACACTTAGTCATACACCATGTCCAAATGTATTGTGTTTTGAGGTCAGCCTAGTAATTAACCCCAAAAACAGGAGGAATAGACCTGATAAATCTCATGGATGTGATCGCTTCATTGCCACTATTATGTATTATTCTTACTCCCATGGTCATGTACTGTGCTGAACGACTGCTAGCCTTCAAAATAGGACAAAGATCTGTATTATATCTGCCTGCTGCTCGCTTTTTCAGTCTTGGGCCCCATTCAGATGTCGGTATTTGGTTGGTATTTTGCATCAGTTTTTATAAAACCAAAACTAGAAATAGATCCTATGAAGAAAAAGTATAAAAGAGAAATTTGTATCTCTTCTGTATTTCTGATTCTCGGCCATGACTCCATTCAAAAGAATGGAGTTCATATTCACATGAGGTTTCTGTATCTCGCAACGTACAACACATAAGATTCTTGCCTATGTGAAACCAGCCCTATACAGACAATCCTATGCTTCAGTATGTACAAAATTGGCAGTGCCCTAACTGAGAACCACTATAAAATATGTACCCTGGCTAAGATCCAAAACTGCCCCATTCCTCAGTAAATGCCCCATCCCATGGTCCCGTGTGTTTGTAATAAAGTGTTATGTTGGTTTATGTCATGAATTCTCCTCTATTGCAAAGAATAGGTGCGGATATTCAACTCCTTGCATAACTAATATATAATTGGTTATTCTTCTTGGTATGGGCACGTCCCTTAGTGCTGCTTTCACCATGGTGGATCATTTTCTGGCTGTAGTATTAAGGATCATGCCATGTCTCTTTTAGTAAATACAAGTATTTCCTATAACAATTCGGTATTATCTTTTCTTAGAATCTTGCACTGTGGTTTCCTCTGTATTCCTCCTTGAAATTGGTGCAGTTTAATTATCAACTGGGTGTTCCTTTTTGATTTTTTTGGGGCGTACTCATGCTGCCAATCAGTGCTGGCAGTGCCAGACTGTGCATTGCCACCCTTTACAAGGTAAGGGGTGACACTCAGTTGTTGCTTTATTCCTACATTTCTAAGAGGAATAACAGGAGCGGCACAATATAGAGTTGTAAGAGAAGATGCTTCACAATTGTTGTTTTATTAGGAATTTACTAAAACCGCTATGTCAGGACAGCTGCCAGCCCCTGTTTATTAAATCTGTCTGAAAGCTTAAGCCGTAACCACTTCCTGGTAAGTCATGCCTAATTTTTCAACTTTTGACCAGCCTGGCACAAGAAATGAAATTGTGTAATTCTGATGCACATTTTGACTTGCAACAATTTTTGGTGCGGTTTTTATGTCAAAAACTCCCACAATTAAAGCAGTCCTCCAGGGTTAGAGAATCATGGCTGCTTTCTTCCAAACACCGTGCCATCCTTGTCCATAAAGTTGCGTGTGGTATTGCAGCTCCACTCCATTGAAGTGTATGGGAACTGAGCTGCAATAGCAGACATAACCCATGGACATGGGTGGCGTTGTTTATGGAAGAAAGCAGACATGTTTTTCTAACCTTGGACAACCGCCTTAAATTTCTTCAACTCTGCTGCCTGCAAAATGTTATTAGGACCGATTTTCAGTCAATGTTTTGGAACGGCCATGCGGGGTAGGTCTCCTGTGGATTTTCAGAAAATCTATGGCATTTAGGCCCCCTTTACACAGAACTTTAATGCTGCGGCCATTCTGCAATGGAAAACCCTTCACCAATTAAGCTGCAGTGGCCAAATTCACACCTACGTGGTGCAGACTTAGCAGTGGTTTTTGAAGCTAATCTGCCAAGGGATTTAACCCAGGTATTTCAAGGGTTACATTCCGTATTATAAATAGGCTGTGGCTTCGTTGTGGAATTTTTTTTTTTAAGGAGATTTTGAATATTCTCCTTTACATGCTTTGTACTGCAAATGCTGTGGAATTTCTGATGTAATTCCACCATCATAAAATTGCGCAAAATTTCCAGCTCCTGCACTGGAGGACTTAAAGTAGCAGCAACATCAATGTGATTACAACAGATCTTATCCATATGCTGTGGAAAAGAGCTGGATGGAATGTGTATGTCAATTTATGCTACAGATTTCATCTTTGGAAGTGCAAAGGGTGAAAACTAGCAAATCCTTACCAGCGGAAGCTGTGATGAAAGCTGTACTTTTTTGCTGCGGTGGAGTTTTTGGACAATCCGCAGCAACTCGTCCTGTGTGAACATTGCATAACGCCCCGTTCATACCGCAGTATGCTGCATAAGTATTTATAAGATAAAACTAGGAGTGGTTCACATATTTAAAAAAATGCAAATTTCTCCATTAGGCTGGGCTCACACTGGGTGAAATTTCCACTGAATGTCTGTATAGAAATTCCGCTGCATTTACAGTAGCGGCAAAATGGACAAGAATTGGTAAATCTTGTCCACGTGCTGCAGAAATAACCCACACAAGACCAATGTGGAAACTTCCTTATGCGGAATTCAAATCCATGACTTGTTGCAACAGGAATTTGTGACGAAACCAGCTTCAAAACCTTCACCAAGTGGTGTGGGTTTGCAGCCTGGCATTCTGCAGCTGATCTGCAACGGGATGTCCAATAGAAATCAGCCCTGTGTGAACCCAGCCCTATACTTTTTTGCTGTAGGTTCCATTCCTGGTTTTGACTTCTAAATGCTCATGTAAAATCCTGCCATGGAAAAGTGGCCTAAAAATGACCAGTCTGCCACTGTCAGACTGCATGCAGTATCAAAGGAGTAGCTGCTCTGTGAGCCTCTGCTATCACTAGCCTTGGGCTCCTACCAATATATGCTGGGGAGAATGTTACTATGCACCAAACAACAAAACCTCAAGGTAAGTGATTTCTGAAAGTACCGTTCATTAATTTCATTCATTTTTGACACCCTCCTCTACAGCACTAACACTTTTTTCATTACTCCTATTAGTAAGGGATGTCTGCACTGATTTATAAGCCTATAGTATGAAACAAAAAAGTATCCCTTACAAGAATAATCAAAAATGTGGTTCCCATCACTATTATCGTATTCTACACATTTGTAGTATCTAGAGATGAGCGAGCACCAAAATGCTCGGGTACTCGAGACGAAATTTTCGCGATGCTCGAGGGCTCGTTTCAAGTAACGAACCCCCATTGAAGTCAATGGGCGACTCGAGCATTTTTGTATATCGCCAATGCTCGCTAAGGTTTTCATTTGTGAAATCTGGTCAATTCAAGAAAGTGATGGGAACGACACAGCAACGGATAGGGCAGGTGAGGGGCTACATGTTGGGCTGCATCTCAAGTTCCCAGGTCCCACTATTAAGCCACAATAGCGGCAAGAGTGGGCCCCCCCCCCCCCCTCCCAACAATTTTTACTTCTGAAAAACCCTCATTAGCAATGCATACCTTAGCTAAGCACCACACTACCTCCAACAAAGCACAATCACTGCCTGCATGACACTCCGCTGCCACTTCTGGGTTACATGCTGCCCAACCCCCCCCCCCCCCCCCCCCCCGCACGACCCAGTGTCCACAGCGCACACCAAAGTGTCCCTGCGCAGCCTTCAGCTGCCCTCATGCCACACGCTGGCCTCATAGCCACACCACCCTCATGTCTATTTATAAGTGCGTCTGCCATGAGGAGGAACCGCAGGCACACACTGCAGAGGGTTGGCAGGGCCAGGCAGCGACCCTCTTTAAAAGGGGCGGGGCGATAGCTCATAATGCTGTACAGAAGCAATGAGAAATCCAAGCCTGTGCCACCTCCATCAGGAGCTGCAAACATGGGCATAGCAATGGGGAACCCATGTGCCACACACTATTCATTCTGTCAAGGTGTCGGCATGCCCCAGTCAGACCGGGGTTTTTTATAAATAGTCACAGGCAGGTACAACTCCGCAATGGGAATTCTGTGTGCACCCATAGCATGGGTGGCTCCCTGGAACCCACCGGCTGTACATAAATGTATCTCATTGCAGTGCCCATCACAGCTGAGGTAACGTCCGATTAAATGCAGGTGGTCTTCGGCCCACACTGCATGCCCCAGTCTGACCGGGGTTTTTAATACATAGACACAGGCAGGTACAAATCCCTAATGTGAAGTCCCTGTGGACACACAGCATGGGTGGCTCCCTGGAACCCACCAGCGGTACATAAATATATCCCATTGCATTGCCCATCACAGCTGAGGTAAAGTCAGGTTTAATGCAGGTGGGCTTCGGCCCACACTGCATGCCCCAGTCAGACTGGGGTTCTTTAGAAGTGGATACATGGAGTTACAACTCCGTGTGGACCGACAGCATGGGTGGGTCCCAGGAAGCCACCGGCGGAACATAAATATATCCCATTGCAGTGCCCAGCACAGCTGAGGTAACGTCAGCTTTAATGCAGGTGGGCTAAAAATTACTAGGATTACAATGTAGGCGAGGGCCCCAAAAAATTGGTGTACCAACAGTACAAATGTACTTCAGAAAAAGTGCCCATGCCCAACCAAGAGGGCAGGTGAATCCCATTAATCGCTTTGGTTAATGTAGCTTAATTTGTAACTAGGCCTGTAGGCAGCCCAGTTAAAATAAAAATTGGTTCAGCTGCAAGTTTCAACGCTTTATTGAATTGAGAATTGAAACGTATAAACATTGTTTACAAAAGTTATATGACTGAGCCTTGTGGACCTAAGAAAAATTGCCCGTTCGGCGTGATTACGTGAGGTTTCAGGAGGAGGAGCAGGAGGAGGAGGATGAATATAATACACAGATTGATGAAGCTAAAAGGTCCCCGTTTTTGATGGTGATAGAGAACAATGCTTCCATCCGCGGGTGCAGCCTACGTATTGTTAAGGTATCGCTGCTGTCCGCTGGTGGAGAAGAGAACTCTGGGGAAATCCAGGCTTTGTTCATCTTTATGATTGTAAGCCTGTCGGCACTGTCGGTTAACAGGCGGGTACGTTTATCCGTGATGATTCCCCCAGCTGCACTAAACACTCTCTCTGACAAGACGCTAGCCGCAGGACAAGCAAGCACCTCCAGGGCATACAGCGCGAGTTCAGGCCACGTGTCCAGCTTTGACACCCAGTAGTTGTAGGGGGCAGAGGCGTCACGGAGGACGGTCGTGCGATCGGCTACGTACTCCCTCACCATCCTTTTACAGTGCTCCCGCCGACTCAGCCTTGATTAGGGAACGGTGACACAGTCTTGCTGGGGAGCCATAAAGCTGTCAAAGGCCTTGGATAGTGTTCCCCTGCCTCTGCTGTACGCTGTACATGCTGCCTGATCTCCACGCCTCCCCTGCTACCTGGCCCTCGGAACTGCGCCTTCTGCCACTAGCGCTGTTGGATGGGAATTTTACCATCAGTTTGTCCGCCAGCGTCCTGTGGTATAGCATCACTCTCGAACCCCTTTCCTCTTCGGGTATGAGAGTGGAAAGGTTCTCCTTATACCGTAGGTCGAGCAGTGTGTACACCCAGTAATCCGTAGTGGCCAGAATGCGTGTAACGCGAGGGTCACGAGAAAGGCATCCTAACATGAAGTCAACCATGTGTGCCAGGGTACATGTACGCAACACATGGCTGTTCTCACTAGGAAGATCACTTTCAGGATCCTCCTCCTCAGGTCATACACGCTGAAAGGATGACAGGCAAGCAGCATGGGTACCCTCAGCAGTGGGCCAAGCTGTCTCTTCCCCCTCCTCCTCATGCTCCTCCCCCTCCTCCTCCTCAACGCGCTGAGATATAGACATGAGGGTGCTCTGACTATCCAGCGACATACTGTCGTCCCCCGCCTCCGTTTCCGAGCGCAAAGCGTCTGCCTTTATGCTTTGCAAGGAACTTCTCAAGAGGCATAGCAGAGAAATGGTGACGCTAATGATTGCAGCATCGCCGCTCACCATCTGCGTAGACTCCTCAAAGTTTCCAAGGACCTGAAAGATGTCTGCCAACCAGGCCCACTCTTCTGTAAAGAATTGAGCAGGCTGACTCCCACTATGCCGCCCATGTTGGAGTTGGTATTCCACTATAGCTCTACGCTGCTCATAGAGCCTGGCCAACATGTGGAGCGTAGAGTTCCGCCGTGTGGGCACGTCGCACAGCAGTCGGTGCACTGGCAGATTAAACCGATGTTGCAGGGTGGCAGCGTCCGTCTTGGACTTGCGGAAATGTGCGCTGAGCTGGCGCACCTTTCCGAGCAGGTCTGACAAGCGTGGGTAGCTTTTCAGAAAGCGCTGAACCACCAAATTAAAGACGTGGGCCAGGCATGGCACGTGCGTGAGGCTGCCGAGCTGCAGAGCCGCCACCAGGTTACGGCCATTGTCACACACGACCATGCCCAGTTGGAGGCTCAGCGACGAAAGCCAGCGGTCTGTCTGCTCTGTCAGACCCTGCAGCAGTTCGTGGGCCGTGTGCCTCTTCTCTCCTAAGCTGACGCTTGGCCACCGCTGTGCTGCCACGCCGCGCGACACCGACTGCTGGCGACGCGCTGCTGCTGGCACATCCTGATTGCGAGACAGAGGTTGCGTAGGAGGAGGAGGAGGGTGGTTTAGTGGAGGAAGCCTACACCGCCGCAGATACCAGCACTGAGCTGGGGCCCACAATTCTGGGAGTGGGTAGGACATGAGCGGTCCCAGGCTCTGACTCTGTCCCAGCCTCCACTAAATTCACCCAATGTGCCGTCAGGGAGATATAGTGGCCCTGCCCGCCTGTGCTTGTCCACGTGTCCGTTGTTAAGTGGACCTTGGCAGTATCCGCGTTGGTGAGGGCGTGTACAATGTTGCGGGAGACGTGGTCGTGCAGGGCTGGGACGGCACATCGGGAAAAGTAATGGCGACTGGGAACCGAGTAGCGCGGGGCCGCCGCTACCATCATATTTTTGAAAGCCTCCGTTTCCACAAGCCTATACAGCAGCATCTCCAGGCTGATCAATTTGGCTATGTGCACATTTAATGCTTGAGCGTGCGGGTGCGTGGCTGCGTACTTGCGCTTGCACTCAAACACTTGCGCTAGCGACGGCTGGACGGTGCGCTGAGAGACATTGCTGGATGGGGCCGAGGACAGCGGAGGTGAGGGTGTGGGTGCAGGCCAGGAGACGGTAGTGCCTGTGTCCTGAGAGGGGGGTTGGATCTCAGTGGCAGGTTGAGGCACAGGGGGAGAGGCAGTGGTGCAAACCGGAGGCGGTGAAAGGACTTTGTCCCACCTTGTGGGGTGCTTGGCCATCATATGTCCGCGTATGCTGGTGGTGGTGGCTCCACGGCTGATCTTGGCGCGACAAACCTTGCACACCACAGTTCGTCGGTCGTCTGCACTCTCAGTGAAAAACTGCCAGACCTTTGAGCACCTCGGCCTCTGCAGGGTGGCATGGCGCGAGGGGGCGCTTTGGGAAACAGTTGGTGGATTATTTGGTCTGGCCCTGCCTCTACCCCTGGCCACCACACTGCCTCTTCCAACCTGCCCTGCTGCTGCACTTGCCTCCCCCTCTGAAGACCTGTCCTCAGTAGGCTTAGCAAACCAGGTGGGGTCAGTCACCTCATCGTCCTGCTGCTCTTCCTCCGAATCCTCTGTGTGCTCCTCCCTCGGACTTACTGCAATTACTACTACCTGAGTGATAGACAACTGTGTCTCATCGTCGTCGTCCTCCTCACCCACTGAAAGCTCTGGAGACAGTTGCCGGAAGTCCCCAGCCTCATCCCCCGGACCCTGGGAACTTTCCAAAGGTTGGGCATCGGTCACGACAAACTCCTCCGGTGGGAGAGGTACCATTGCTGCCCATTCTGGGCAGGGGCCCGAGAACAGTTCCTGGGAGTCTGCCTGCTCCTCAGAATGTGTCATTGTAATGGAGTGAGGAGGCTGGGAGGAAGGAGGAGCAGCAGCCAGAGGATTCAGAGTTGCAGCAGTGGATGGCGTAGAACTCTGAGTGGTCGATAGATTGCTGGATGCACTTTCTGCCATCCACGACAGGACCTGCTCACACTGCTCATTTTCTAATAAAGGGCTACCTCGTGGACCCATTAATTGTGAAATTAATCTGGGGACGCCAGAAACGTGCCTCTCTCTTAATCCCGCAGCAGTCGGCTGCGATACACCTGGATCAGGAGCTCGGCCTGTGCCCACACCCTGACTTGGGCCTCCGCGACCTCACCCGCGTCCATGTCCTTTAGGCCTACCCCTACCCCTCAGCATGGTGTATTACCAGTAGTGCAGAAACAGAACGCTGTAATTAAATGTGCCGCTTATTGGCCTGTGGTTGGAGGCTGACTTCGCTTACGGAACGTACAGCAGAGCCAGGAAAGAATTTTGCGCAAGCCTGTAGTGAGACGTAGGTGCGTATGACTGAGCTAGTGGAATTCACAGCGCAGAAGCAGTTAAGTGTCCAAAGGCCACTAGTAGGCCTTAAGTATTTTGCTTCTATTTTTTTAAAGGCTGAGCTGAGACAGCAGACAGATACTGTAGGCAGCGTATATATGTATACTGTTTCCCTCTGGACGGGATGACGGCGGTGATGTAACGGGCAACGCAGAGCCAGGAAACAATTTTGCGCAAGCCTGCTGTAACACTTTTCTGCGTAATAATTAGGACTACTACCCGCAGCAGAGACGCAGTACACTCAAGACGATCACAGGCAGCCCAAAGATAGTATTTTTCCCAAATTTGTTTGAAAAAGCCCACTGCCTATGTAGACAGTATATCTCTTTCACCTTTCTCACTGTCCTTGCCTCACCAGTACTGGCCCTATACTATGTAAAATTACTGCAGACTGTTTCCCTCTGGACGGGATGACGGCGATGATGTAACGGGCAACGCAGAGCCAGGAAACAATTTTGCGCAAGGCTGCTGTAACACTTAGCTGCGTAATAATTAGGACTACTACCCCCAGCAGAGACGCAGTACACTGAAGACGATCACAGGCAGCCCAAAGATAGTATTTTTCCCAAATTTGTTTGAAAAAGCCCACTGCCTATATAGACAGTATATCTCTTTCCCTGCCTCACCAGTACTGGCCCTATACTATGTACAATGACTGCAGACTGAGGACGCAATGTTCTGCACGGCCGATATACAAAAAAAAAAAAGTGCAACACTGCTAAAAGCAGCCTCAACAGTACTGCACACGGTCAGATGTGGCCCTAAGAAGGACCGTTGGGGTTCTTGAAGCCTAATATAACACCTAACACTCTCCCTATAGCAGCAGCAGCATCAGCAGCACTTTCCCTGATCTATGTCAGAATGCATCTGTGGCGAGCCGCGGGAAGGGCAGATTTTAATACTCGGGTGTCACCTGATCTCCCCAGCCACTCACTGCAGGGGGGTGGTATAGGGCTGGAACATCACAGGAGGAAGTTGTAATGCCTTCCATGTCTTTCTATTGGCCAGAAAAGCGCGCAAATGTCTCAGAGATGAAAGTGAAAGTAACTCGAACATAGCGTGGTGCTCGTCTCGAGTAACGAGCATCTTGAACACCCTAATACTCGAACGAGCGTCAAGCTCGGACGAGTACGTTCGCTCATCTCTAGTAGTATCCTTAAAACATGAATGATACTACATATCTGATGGCAGCAGGTACTGACAGGCACGCCGATTACAATCATATGTCTGTTTCTCCTTACACACATACCTTTTATCAGTGCTGATGCACATATCACAGGCTGTAGTCATCGATATCTAGAAGCTGGGAATAAAATGTTACGTTTCTGAAGTTTTTCTATATAGGAAAATTTTTTTAACAAAATGCTTCTCCAAAATAGGTGGGATCTGCCTCCTAAAAAACGTATGTACTGTTAATATTTACTTGAGGTTAATATACCACCTGCATAAAGAATATTTATGGAGGTGATACCATGGCCATGCAGAAACATTATATGCACCTTTTTTTATGTTTTATCTGTATATTAGTTTCAACAAAGTATATCCAAAAGAAGAAGAGTAAAAATAGGGTACATGTAGGTCAAACCAGGTGGAGTTGGGGGTGCATGATTATAAAACGTGCTGCGCAATACCCAGCATTGAAACCACTCAAGTGCAATAGAGGTGCGTTAGGCTGGGCTCACACAGCTGGGTCAGATTCTGCATGCGGAAGACCCTTAGCTTATTCCGGCTGCTAACTCTGCGTATGACTACAGAGGTATGCAGATGGTCATGCACAGTACAGCTTTTTTTTTTTAAATATATTTCTCACGCCATCGCCTAACACTGACACGGGGGACCCGCAGTCCATACGCAATTTAATTGCGTATGGGCTGCAAGTATATCCATGACCATAGAGGACAATGGGCTCTATGATAGCGGATTACACAGTAAAATAGTGTGCTGCGATTTTTCTTCCGCTCACAGAATACGCAATTCGTATTTGCAAGTGTGAAGGAAAATTCAAAATTACTTACAGCTGATCATCGCCATGGACAGCGAGTGTGGAATCCGCAATTCAAATCCGGTCATGTGAGTCTGGCCTTGTACAGATCCAGAGACCATATAAGTCCTGAAACACCATAAAATCATAACCTAGAACCACAAGAAGAGTGAGGTAAGGAAAGGAAAAAAGGGGGGGAGACCTCAATCAGAAAGTAGAGCATAATGTTAAATATGGAAAGATTAATTAGAGGAGACAAGAAGAACCATACCGATGGGCAGATCAAGCCAACAAGTGCTCAGGAAGAGCCTGTAATGCGTTATAGGGAAGCATAAAGCACCACTAACCACTTGATAGATGCGGACATCATCTATGGCCTCCCAGCCTAGGAACGCAAGTCTGTTTCTTTTGGAGATTACCCTTTTACTCACTAACTCGTCCCATATACAGAGCACAGACAAAAACAGTCCGCGGTAAAATGCTGGGTTGGTCGTACAGTGTATACATGAGAAAGAGAGCGCTTGTGATTGTACGCACTACTTTCTGGTGCTTGTTTCCTTGTCTGCATTCTTTTTCCTGTGTGGCCGATACGCTGTGCATATGCGTACTTTTGCGCAGGAAAACGAATCGCATCCACGACCATCCGTAATTACTCTCTGCGATATACTGTAGTTCTTCGGCTGTGGAAATTGGCATGCAGAATCCGACCCATTCGTGGGAGCCCGGCTTTAGCATCCAGCCTGCAGGTATACATTGACTGAACAGGTACAACCCCAAATTCAGTGTGAACAGAACCTGATCCCTCTTTAATACAGCATGTGATGAGCCATATTATTAAGGGCATAGTCCCATACATTCATGGGCTGATTGCGCACTACAGTCTTGTTACATTGGGTGCTGCAAATCACGTAAAAAAAAAAAAGCGACGGCTGCAGCAGGCGACGGTCCCTAGACACAGTCGTGTGCAGGGAAGAACCTTAGGCCTAGGTCCACACGGGGATTGTATTGCAGTGGCATGTCAGCAGCGGGCATTGTGCAGCAGCAGAAAGCCTACCACAAAACTTGCGCTGTCTGCTGTGCATTTTATCGCGTATTTCTCTGCAGAATTCACTCCCTCATTGAGAAGAGGTGAATTCTGCAGCGGAAAGGGCGATAAAATTTGGCATGTGGAATTAAATTCTTCGTTGCATGTCAGTTTCCGCATGGGTTTGGTGTGGATTATTTCCGCAGCTTGTGGACAAGATCTTTAAAATCCCATCCACTTTGTTGCAAATGTAAATATAAAGGACTTTCCATGCCGAAGGTCCGTCAGAGATTCCGTGGCAAATCCACCCCGTCTGCACCCTAAGGGGAGTTAGCGCCCTTTTATGCAGCTAGATCAATTGGAACCAGCAAGTGCCCAGCGGTGACGTAGCGATCGTAGATCAGTCGCTTGGCATGTATTTACACTGAATTGGGTAGAGGTGGTCGTTCCTTGGCTCATACCTCCAGCTTTGGCCATTGCTTCTGCCATGGCTTTCTCTTCTGCAACTTGTTACAGCGCCTGGCTACACTTAGGCCTGTGTCACACGGACATATTTGCGCCTCGTTGTGCACATGCAGTACGTAGTGAATACTCCCTATTGATATCGATGGGCGCGCTCACATGAGTGGATTTAATGTGTGTATTATATTCAAGCAAACGAATACGCAGCGTGCTCTACTTTACTGCACATTTGCGCAAGGAAAGAACACATGTTGAACTAATTATACTAATTGCCCATTTCAAAGAATGCAAATACGCAATGCCCTTTGCAAAAATATGTGTAAATGCTTTTACACCCGTGTGACACTGGCATAAAAGGGGTTTAATCAGGAGTATAAAAACTTTTCCAGCAGCTGAGCCCGTTAAAAAAAAAAAAAGGTACTTCCCTCTCCTTGGACGCCCGAAGTGGAGTGATGCCTCTCACATTGCCCCAGCGCTGGGGTCTAGGTAGACGACCGAGCAGAAGCATGGGACTGCTGCAACCAATCGGAGGCCCCATCAGCGATAATCTAATGATTTATTGCTGCAGCACGATTAATGGCAGGATCAGCGCGCCGTATACAGGGCTGGTCATATCCAGGCCCGGCCAGGCAGGAGTTGCTATAGGGAAAATACAGGATGAGGCCAGATTCACACGAGCGTGCTTGCACACAAATGGGCACAGCGTATTTACAGAATGAACTATGCTTTTTTTTTTTACACGCGCATCGGTGTATTGCAATGTGTATTTTTGTTTGGGCACAAGGCACGTTTACTTACATGCCGCATTATACGCCCTGGTTAGAAATGGCAGTATCCTCACGTCTCCTGGCGTATTGTGTGCACATTTGCGCACCCCCATTGACTTCTATGGGGACTTTTGATGTGCAAATGTGCAGGAAAATTGAGCAGCTGCAATTTTTTTAAGCGACCGAAATGTGCAGGAAAATACGTGCCTGTGAGCGAACCCATTGAAATGAATGCATATTGCATGTGCAAATATGCCCGTGTTAATCCGGCTTTAGCGGACGGCCGTTCAGATGAAGCCATATAATAGAAATGGCACAAAGTCTGCTAGAACGGGCGCCGCAATACAGCGTGCCTCTCTGTCCTGCCTCACAGAGCGGGTCCTGGGGAGGGGGAGACTCTCCACTAGAACGGTTATGTACCCTCATGGCACATGTGATGAGGGGTTGTGTTGGCACACCTGCACTAACAAGGTGGTATCACAGCACTACCGCCATCCTCCTTGTACTGAAACGTAATATATGATTAGAACAACTGCGCATTTTGGGGTTTGAGGCGTCGAACGTTCTGCAGTGAGGATTTGTTGAACTCCCTGTACACGAACTACATGTCCCCACACACATACGCTCCGCAGACGGGGGCAGACATTTATTATAAACCGCTAAATCTGTTTGTGGCAGATCCACAGTTCTGGTCAGATTTGAGGGAAATTTTGCATGAGCGTTCTTCAGCGCAAGCTGATGAATACTGGCGGAATTAAAAATCAAAAACTCAGCGACTTCCCCTGTAATTTTTGTTGCCCATAGCAACCAATCACAGCGCAGCTTTCATTTCTTATACTGCTAAAGTAAAATGAAAGCTGCGCTGTGATTGGTTGCTATTTCTTATACTGCAGAGGTAAAATAAAAAGCTGCACTGTGATTGGTTGCTATTTCTTATACTGCTGAGGTAAAATAAATAGCTGTGCGGTGATTGGTTGCTATTTCTTATACTGCTGAGGTAAAATGAAAGCTGTGCTGTGATTGGTTGCTATTTCTTATACTGCTGAGGTAAAATGAAAGCTGTGCTGTGATTGGTTGCTATTTCTTATATTGCTGAGGTAAAATGAAAGCTGTGCTGTGATTGGTTGCTATTTCTTATACTGCTGAGGTAAAATAAAAAGCCGCGCTGTGATTGGTTGCTATTTCTTATACTGCAGAGGTAAAATGAAAGCTGCGCTGTGATTGGTTGCTATGGGCAACACAGACTTTCTTTCGCACAGCTTACAACAGAGTGCGGTGTGGGGCTCATTGTTGTGGACCACTTTGTATATTCCAGGACTGATATTCATAAAATCTTTTTGCAAGCCCAGTTTTCAGTAACCCATCCCTGCGCTTACAGCGCCGTGCAACGCACGGGTATATCCCTCAGTTTATTATAAACAAGCCCAGAATAAAGCGCCATCCTGGACCAACACAGCGCTGACCACAACCCTCCACATGGTGGCGCTGCTGCACAATGAATTCAACTCAAAACACATGCGCTGCGTAGGATGGTCTGCAGAGGGCGCGCTGCCACCACAAAGCTGCTGCCGCTCTAGCCTCACTGTTTCTCGATGATAGCGCTAGCGGTCATTTCCTGTTTCCTGTGTGATCCGCTGCTGAGAGCGCGACGGGTCCGGTGGGGAGGAGAAGGTGAGAAAGGAAAGCGAGTGTTCGCCAGGTGACCACTAGGGGCAGCGGGGGGTCTCAGGTACAGCTCAGGTGGGCAGTGCGCTCGAGCATCACGGCTTGTGCTTGCATTTTAGTTGCCGGTGTACAGAGCAGCGGCCGTACATCTCCCGTGTCCGGTGGAGCGCTGCTCGGTAGTCCTGCGGTATATGAGGCACATCCGTGATCCAGACCCTTCCAGGGCGCTGACGGCCTCACATAGTGGAAGGAATGGTACAGCCCCGTGTAGGAGGTGTCACTATACAGTGTGCTGATGGGGACATTAGTAAGGGGCATCATCAGGGCAGCTGTGTGCGGGGGGCACCATGGCACCCTGAGGCTCCCCGGCACCTTGCTGCTCGGGTGATTATGTGCAGAGCAGTGCCAGCCTGTGTGCCCGTCTGCCGGATGCTGCCATGTACCCTGACATCTGTGGCTGCTGCTCTGTATTTATACACAATCTATTGTTCTCTGTTATCAGCCATGTAAAAGACTACATGACATAGTTTCTGATGTTTCCCAGATCTACTATTACTTGTTTCCGGTTTCCCCGAATCGCACAGATATTCCGATAAGTTGGTTATAGATCCAGCAAAGTGCCGCCGGGTGCCCAACCCCCGGTATAGGGGCTCTGGCTGATCGGGGGATTTACGGCACACGGCTGGGAGAGCGCAATTGTTATGTGACCTTCTAGAAAACCCTCCTCCAGTGACTCTTCTAAGGCATTTAGACTAAGGGGCGTCTACAGGAGCCGATCCCTGTCCGTTCGCCCTCTTGCCGCCTGTTTCTACAGCAGATACATTGTTGGCTCGGTCAAAAGAGAATCGCTCAGCCCCTGTATGGCTGGGTTCCCACGGGGCAGAAATCCTGCAGAAATCTCTCGGTTTGGCCGCACCGTAAAACATGAGATTTCTGCGGGATAAGCACAGCTTCATAACCCACGGTAAACTGCAGCGGGTTTTGGAGCGGTTCTGCTGCAGATTTGTCTCCCCATAGAGAGAAGAGAGGCCGCTGCGGAAAAGAGAGAAGAAATGACGTGCTGTGGCTTTAAATTCTACGCTGCATCACCGGTTTCGCCCGTCTTTGCCGCGACGGATTGGCTGTCCCATGTGGATGAGATTTTTGCAAAATCTCGTCCACATGGCTGCCTTAACCCGGGTTAAAAGCCGCAGGCAGATTTGCCCCACAGAGAACCCAGCCTATAAGTGACTGAGCGGCGCTGGTTAAACCCAATGATGAGCGAACGAGCCGACGCTGGCTCTTATGCTGCATATGATGACCGGCGGACAGGAAGTGAACGATCCTTGTTCATCCTTGGCTCACCTTCACTTTCGCTCCTTTGAACGATAATTGTTAGATGTAAACGCAGCATGAGACCTTCCCCCGGACTTTGGGCTTCGGGGGTCTATATGGTCTTCATGTGTAGACTTTTGCTGTACTGAATAGCACTGAAGCCGCCAGCAGTACACCACAAAGAGGAGAGCCGGGCTGTCATTTGGTAGATGACACCCTGACATACAAGTGTCAGATATGAACCGTTTGGAGTTTCACAGAAAAGGTTTGTATGTGTGTAATTAATTAATTAATTAATTAGTGTGTGTGTATATGTATATATATATATATATATATATATATATATAATTTCCCCTGCTACCCAGACTTGTCCTTCAGACAGAGCTGTAAGCATGAAGTGGCGTGAGAGGGAGTTAAACAGCTTGGTACAGGACAATGACATATAGGACTGCAACCCCAAACCAAGTGTCAAGGGGGTCCTTTAACCCCTTAGACCTCATGTCCACCGGCATGCACGGATTCTGAGTGCAGAATCCCGCAGGGGATTCCAGCCATGCCCATGGACATGAGGCAAAAAATACATCTAACTCGCCTGTCCGGTCACGGAGCAGGTATCCACCATCACGGTCGGATCTTTTTTCTTCTGCACAGTGGATACACTCAGCGCACCAGCTCGCGTGCCGCGGACATGCACCGTGCCTTTTTTGTTTCTTTCAAATCTTCTGCTTTCCCACGGACCGGACAGCTTCCATTGACTACAATAGAAGCCGTCCCTGTGGGATCTGCAGACAAATGGAACATGCTGTGTTCTTTTTCCCTGCAAGCGATCTGCACGTCAGGAAAAAAAATGTCATCCACAGGTATTTAAATACTTGTGGATGCTCAATGGTAGTCTATGGGCATATTGAACTGTAGGTCATCTGGCGGGTGACCTACACGGATTCCGCAATTCAATTATGCCCATGGACATGAGGCCTTAACGATTAGAGTGTTTCAGTCTTAAGGGGACAACACATTTTAGCAGTTTTACGCATGTGGTGGTTTATGGCTGTATTCTTTTTCTTTTCCTTTTTTTTTTTTGGTGTGTTTGTGTGTTTGTATATCTATCTGTATACCTTTTTTTTTTTTTTTTTGAGACTTATATACCATTTTCCCACTGAAATGTTTTTCTTTTGTTTTATTAGGGATAATAGGAACTTTTTGTACTCAATTCATAGTTCTTTGTTTTTAAAATTAGTACAATTAAACTAAAGTTCAGGAATGGGTTCCCCATTTTGCTTTGGACGTTTTGATATATAATCTGTATATTCCCAGATTACATGGCGCATATGGCGACTGTTTACAGTTCAATAACTCATATTGAAAGCTAATGAAGTAGACAAGAAATGCTTTACAAAATAAAGAAGATATGTTTCAAAAATCAGCAAAACCTTATCTTTCTACAAAAATAGGAAAAGGAGGGGTACCCAGTCAGCTGTATACCATGACTCAAAGAGAAAAGGGTCGAAACTCTGCTTCATTAAGGTTAAATGGGCTCCGTCCCATGCAATAACCAGATATCCATTTCAGGAGAGGAGCAGCACGTGTACCACTGGCCTCAAGTGGCAAGGAAGACCTCTGTTATGTTATTACTCTCCAACCATAATTCCTCAATCTGTGTGAGATTAAGGCTGAGTTCACACGGGGCGGAATTTCCGTGCAGAATTTCGCTGCGGCCGATAATCCCTGGATTAGCCAGCCATGTGGACGAAATTTGTCAAAAATCTCGTCCAAACGGGGCGGCCAATCTGTTGCGGCAAAGCTGGGCAGATCCAGCGGTGCGGAACGGACAGCCTCAGCATGTCAATTTTTTAAATTTTGTTTTCCCGCTGCGGCCTCGTTCCTCTCTAGGGGGAGAAAAAGCTGCAGCAGAATGCCGGCGGCCGAACCGCTGCACAATCCGCAGCAAAATGCTGTGGGTTTTTAAGCTGCGGCTCTCCCGCGGAATTCTTGCAGTTTTTTGGTGCAGCCAAACCTTGAGAATCAGCCTAAGAGACTCAGTACACATTAGCCCAGATAGGGAAGTATCCAATCTCCAAAGTCTAGGAATCAAGCACATTGACACTTGAAATTGGGCCTGGGAATGTGGAGAGTAAAGTCATATCGGAGAAGATGGAGACAGAGGCTCTGCATATGTGATTGTGGACCCCAGAAGCCGAGGAGGTGAGCTAGAGGATCATGACCACCAGATGTGCAGAACCATGCCTGGTGCTGAGGACCACCTCCAGCACATGTGTGAGACACCTGGAAACATCCCAGCAATTATCGCTGGAGTCCTGTACCTCCTCCGCAAAAGCTTAACTTCCTGAAGTTTACAAGAGTCTAAAAAGCTTATGGCTTAAGATAAAAGACTTTCCCCAAGCCTCGACGGGATTTGA
Organism: Eleutherodactylus coqui; assembly: GCF_035609145.1. Classification (NCBI taxonomy): domain Eukaryota; kingdom Metazoa; phylum Chordata; class Amphibia; order Anura; family Eleutherodactylidae; genus Eleutherodactylus; species Eleutherodactylus coqui. Next base: position 114,232,730 of record NC_089838.1, read on the forward strand.
ATGCTCCAGTTCTGCCTCCCGTAAACCTAGACAGTCCCTCACTCCTGCAAGTAGCATACTGCAGACCAGAGAGATGGCATATGCACAGGGGGTTCGTTCAGAAGCCAAAACTAGTCATCGCAACAGTGAGCCTAGATAAGGGCCTACTAAGCTGCAGGTACTGAAACCACACCCCGGTCAACGGACTCCCGTCGGCACAGAGCTTCTGGAAGGATCTCAACCCAACTCTGGACATCACATCTCTGATTCTGGACAGAGAGTAGTCTAATCTAGTGAAAGTGGTGAGCCAACCAGCATGGATAACTGTGGATTGCCCACCAGCGGGGCCAAGGGACCTGGCACCAAGACCAACTTCTAAACGGATGGCAAAGCTATCACATGCTCTTAACAAATTAAGCAGGAGGGCAGGCAGAGGGGGCAATTTTTTTTGTGCTGCCCTAAGAGGAGCCAGAACGATCCCTGAACAGGAAATGGTGTAAGGTTTTGTTCCACCCACAATTTGTGCTGCCGGTGATGGAAGAGATCCAGAACACAGCTGCAGATGGAAGTGAAGTCTGGCAATCCCACACCTCCAGACCCCCTAGGGCAAGAGAGCAGACAATAACTCGGGCGAGGCCTTCTGCCTCCCCACACAAACTTGAAGACCAGTCTATGAAGGGAAAGTAAAAAGGCTCCAGGGAGATCCAAAGCAGAGTTTGAAATAAATATAGAAGTTTTGGTAGAGTATCCTCCATTTTTAGAAGATTTATTATGCAAAACTAGAAGAGGGTGACCCAACTCCAATTAGCATGATCGCCCTCCAGTGCAGCCAGCATGGGCTTGTAATGTTGGTCAAAGTAAGATACAGGGTCTGCTAGAGTTTGAACCCCTAAATATTTGATTGATGTGGATTGCCACTTGGAAGGAAAGGCCTCTCTAAGATGTGCCACCTCCGATCTGGGGAGGGTAATATTGAGTATCTCTGATTTTCAGTTTTTTTACTTTGAAGTTACTAATAACCCCATATTGCTCAGATTCTTGAAGTATCACTGGGAACCCCAACGCAGGAGCTTTTTTGGCAGTTTAGAGACAGGGGGTCCTGGAAGAGCAAGCTCTGGAAATCGCGGACAATGTTTTGATTGCATTGTCCCTGGCTTCACGGACGAGGCCGAAGCCAACCTGTCCTCTGAGGACTAGTGAGGATGTTAGGGGACCAAGAGTCTTTGCATAAATCTTCATGTCCACATTAATTTGGCACATGATGAGGGGTCCTTGCCGGGCGTAGGTATCATGGTTATTATGGACTGAAGAGTACGAGTGGGAAAAGGACAACTGCCAGAGATGGTATTAAAGGATCTGAGGAGATGGTGGTAACTGGTCGCCATACAATCTGCAGTTTTAAGAACCTTTTAATAAGTGCGGTGACTTTCTCTTCCGTAAAGTTCGTCTCTAAAGCTGAAGCGTTATCAGCGGTGATGGAGCCTGGGCCATAGTAGGAATATATTCAGTGGCACCCCTCGGGACGGGGAGTCAACTGCAGTCTGGTTAATGTTATATAGGTTCTTGTAGTAAATGTGAAATTCCTGCTGTGGAGTGTACTAGCTCTAGTGGACAAATTTAACTGAAAATAGTTGGGATTTAGGGGTGGATAGCCCTGGACAACCATCTACCACACTTATTTCGTATTCGTATAGGTCTTTTAGAGAATTTGTCTCAAAGCACAGGGTCCTCTGGTCTAGAATGGAGAGAACCTGCTGGCGTAAGGCCTCATGTCTGTGGGCAGATCGGATTTTGTGGGCAGGAGCCTGCAGCAGATTACCACCCTGCATGAGGCAAGAGGACATTACTTAACCTTCCGGATCCTCTGCGTGGCAGTGTGGGTCTTCTGTCTTCTCCTATGTGGGTTGGCCCGCCGGCACGCTGCCGTACATGCGCAATGGAGATTTTTTTTTACTAAAATCTCCTGCTTTCCCCTGGGATCTGTGGCACGTGTGCAGTGACTGCTGCAGGTGAGCTGCGGATCGGACGCCTTCCATTGACTTCAATGGAAGCCGTCCCTGCGGGATCCGTGGCAAAATGGTGCATGCTGCAATTTGTTTTCCGGACCAGAAGGTCTGCATAACAAATCCACATGCTTTAATTAGGCTGCGGGTGCCCATGTCTCCCTATGGGCGGCTTGAACTATGGAGACATTACTCGCTGTCACAGCCGGTCTGGGGTTTGCTAGGACCCTGCAGCTCTGCCATCCTTGGGGTTGCTGGTGATCGCTGGGTCCCATACAGGAAACGACTCTGCTGCTTCCAGCATTCTCTATATAGCGCTCAATGAGCACTTTGTAGCCTGCAATACAAAAGGCTGAAGTGGTCCTAAACCTCTTCTGTCATCTCTGGGTCCTCGGCTGTTTCTGACAGCTGAGCACCCAACCTACTCCTCTTACAGTATATAGCAGCTTTAAACCCGCGCCTTATATTTGCGATGGCGAGGGATTAAAGCCCAGGATATTTATGGCTCCTTATCACATTAACAGAAAGAAATGTGCAGTCGCTGAGTTTATGATCAGGAGCTTTTCAGATAATAGCGGAGAGCCGTAATGAGGAAATTAAAGGGCTTGTCTGAGTTCTTGAAAACTTTTGCAGAGGGCAGGAAATGGTTTTAAATAAGTCACTGCCACAGCCAAGTAAATAAAGATCGGTGCGGAGGACAGGAGCAGCAGTGCGGATTCATGGCGCGGAATATAATTTTAGTTTTTGGGGTTTTTTTTAATCATTTCCTACCCACCAGAAAAAATACATATAATACTATAATTTAGGCAGACGTTGGAAAATATGATTTTAATAGTCGTCGTGATCTCTACATTCAGTACCCATTTTCCTTACTGCACGTTTCGGCGTTTGAGGTCACGAGTTATCAGTTTTGTCGTCTTGTTACATACTGGGATACAGATTTGGGCTAGGAGCGGTCTTATCTGGCCATTTGTATGTGCTGCAACAAAAGGGAAGCTACACAGAGACTAATTATCTTGCTAACCAAGGAGATGCAGACTATCTAGTTGCTACGGGTCCCCCAAGGAGCGATATGAGAGCCTCTGGTCCACATAGTTGTTTTGCTGAGAATACCCGTCAATGACGCCAGGTGTTAGATCCATCCCAAGGGTCTCGGGTTGTCTTGGGAATCGTGCCGCTGTAAGTGAATTCTCAGCACTCGCTTAGTATTATTTGTATTCTCTTTTGTTCTGTCGAATGGTAATAACTATTCTCCATTTGTCTCCAGGAGGTTTCTACGGCCAGAACCATGGACAAGCACAAAGTGAAGAGACAACGCCTGGATCGAATCTGTGAGGGTTAGGAGCTATTATTTCAGAGCTTGTAGGAAGCTGTGGTTATACCAGGCCATTCTAGAACATGATACACCTGAGTGTCCTTATATTGTACCACTTGCTATGGAGAAGGTCAAGTGGAAGCACAAATTATCTCCTAGAAAGCAAGCAAATCTGTAAATGAAATCTTGCATGGAGCCATACGTGCAGGTACTGTAACGGCGTAATACGGACGTGTTACAGATGACCTTCCAACCGTATGTCATCAATATTTCATCTGTGTTGGTTTTATTTTCAATGGAAAATAATACTAATACGGAGGCAAAAATGGGTCATGATGTGTTTTTTTAAATAGCCGTAAAAAATACGGCATTTGAATAAATACATAGACTTCCATTCACTCCTGTTACAATCTGCAAGTCACCAACCAAATTTGGAGTTAAAATATAGTCATCTGAAAAAGTCCCTATGGAGAGCGAATAACATATTGGCCCCAATTATAAAGGCTATTGCAGGTGACAAGTAGACCTGTTTCCCCACCAACCAAATTACTACTTGTATTTTATATAACCACTGTTTGATATAAGCATCTGTGTTAGTATTATATGTGGGGTCGTTGTTGCAGGCATGGCTGCTGGAGTATGTAACATGGGGCTTGGGTACCAATGCATTTTACCATCATGCAGTCATTTGGAAATGTTTCAGTAGGAGGAATTTTTTGGTCCTTGCAAAAACTATTTTTATTGGGTATGTTCACAGTGAAAATGTTGTCTGTCATTAAAACTTTAGAGGGATTTTCCCACTAAGTACATTTATCACCTTTCCACAGTAAAAGAAGCTGCAGTGCAAATGTGCAACCACCGCTTCATTGACTTCTATGGGACTAATGGAGATAAGCCTAGTGCAGTACTCGGCTATCTTTATAGACAGTGAATGGGGAGGTGGTCATGCATGTGCACCAGCATTCACTAAGGGAACTCGCATTCTTCATTCCTGGGATCCCTGGTGGTCATATGTTTATCACCTATCCTCTGGGTAAGTGATAACTGTATCAGTAGTGGAGAACTCCTATAATGGCCTATCACAAGATAGACAATCAATGTTTTTTGGATAGGGGTTCGAATTGAATTGTAGTACCAGGCACGGCCACACACACAGATGTCACTTTTCCTTGATAAACATTGAAGGGGCTGCGGCGCCTGATCAAGCACACAGCCCCTTTGTTCTGATGATTGGCGGAAGTCCCAGGTGGCTGACCCCTACTTCTCAAAGATCCCAAATATAAACAATCAATGATGTAGTACCGGAAAATCCCTTTATGGAACAATTGTCACTATGGCAGACCTCTCATGAATTCCAGCTTCAGTTTGATACTCAAATAGAGCTGGACTAAAGTTAATTACATGGGGATGTTTTTCCGCTGCTCTGTCATCCCATTTTTGGGCTTTTTTGCCCCCTGTGTCTTGCCTTTCTGTTTCTCTTAGACAGTAATGGGACTCAAACTAGTCACCTGCTATTCTAGTCTATCAGTGCTAAGGAACAACTAGTTGTGCATTCGCACACATGAGTTTTAGCACCAGCGTTGTATTTGGCAGTTTTTGCAATATTACCGCTGGCTAGTAGTATAGCACCGATGACCAGGACTGGTTCCCAGTAGTCGCTCAAAACCCATCCTAATGTTAATTCACACTGAAACTGATCCACAGGAATCTTACTGACTTGATTTTATTCTGCACTCCGGAGTCGTGTGTCCAGAGGCTTATTCATCATTGCATTCCAAGCATGCTCAGAGCATGGGAAACCTAGAAACTAGAACTGGGAAGAGGCGGAATACAACCAGCCAGGAGGTGGCAGGATAGAGCTGATGGTAGTCCTTGCCCACTGCTACAGTCCTGGTTTCTATGGCTTCCACGCTCCAAGCATGCTTGGAATAGAAGGCAATCATGAATGTCCTAATTTTCATTATGTGTGTTTTTATACAGTGAATGGCCTTATTATTAAAATATAGGTGGTTTCACGCCCGCGTTTTGCCTTTCACTCATAATTTCATGTCTGTTCCATTTGAGTAAAAAAATGGAATTAAAACTGGAAAAAAAACTGTTTTTTTATCCCATTGATTCAATTAGTTGTTTTTTTTAATGGAAAGCTTTCAGTTTGCCTGCAGTCCGTTTTTAGTTTACGTTTCTTTAACTGAACAGATAAGACGGTTTTCAGTTTTGGGGCTCCACTTGTACTTTCCTTTTTCTCTGTTCCGCTTTTGGAGCAGAGAATTGGAACTAAAATGGAGAAAAATTAATCCGCCCCCCCCCCCCCCCTCGTTGATTTCACTGGGATTTCCAATAAATAGAAAGCGAAAAGAGGTTTTTGTTTTTTTTCTGTTTTGTTTGGTTTCCAATTTTTGGACAAAAAAAACTTAGGCAGTGCTATGTTTTTTCTTTTGAAGAAAAAAAAAAAAAATCTGATGCCAAACGTAATGAGGGCAAACTGAAACCTTTCCGTTTTTTTTTTGTTTTTTTTTTTGAAGCCCCAGAAAAATCAATGAGGGGAAAAATAGGGTTCATTGATTCGTATGGAATAGACAGAATTATGAATAACAGGCAAAACGCAGCCGTGAAGTCACCCTTTTAGAGCCGCATTCACAGTTTTACAGGCTGCCTTGTTGGCACAATATCTGCACTACGAAAATGAACTGGTGCGTTCTAAGATCTTGGCTCGGCTGTAAGGTGTCTCTGATGTCGGTCTCGTCAGTCAAAACCAGTAAAACTGTGATTGTTTCTCTGGGCAATACAATGTCGGATCGGCATAAGACAAGCAATGTAGGATACTAAACTCCTTACGTAGATTGTATATGGGACGGTAACATGGTGTCCGTGGCTGCACATATCCTCCTAATCCATGTGTTCTCTACAGTTCAGAATGGTTTGATTTTTAAGTCTGTAATCGGATTGTACCATACTATGTGTCTTAATTGTTGTAGTTTGAAATATACTGAACATATGAGGAAAATATTTAAGACTTTGCTTTTGCCTAGGTATTCGGCCGCCAATTTTGAATGGTCCCATGCCTGTCCGTCCATTGGTGGCCCTTCTCGATGGAAGGGATTGTACCGTTGAGATGCCTATATTAAAGGATGTTGCTACGGTAGCTTTCTGTGATGCTCAGTCTACACAAGAAATCCATGAGAAAGTAAGTATGTAGTGCACATTCTGGCTTTGTTTCATGCTGAACACAGTACACGATCGTAAAACGTTAGCATCGTTCTGAGTATCTTAGAAGCATTTTATTGTGGTCAAAATCCACTGCATAACATTTTTTAGGCTTTTTCTGGTTTTGTTTTAAGACCAGCAAGATATCTGAGACATCAGGTTTTGCAACTCCACAAGAGTTAAGGCCCATTTAGACGCAACGCTGATCGCTCAAACGTCAGTTTGAGTGACAGTTTTGAGCAATCATTTTGCATAAACTTTTAAGTAGCTAATCAGCTACTTAAGAGTTTATTAGCGTGCAAATAAACCCTCTTGCTGAATGCGGATAACAGCCAGAGGTCTGTTATCTGTATTTAGCTGCTTTGTTCTCAAGCGGAAGTGCAGCTGAAAGAATGCTATCAGCGCTATCCCACTGAGAACTCAGCGTGTGGTCCTGATAAGACACATCGCTGACTTCAAGCTGGCTTGAAGTCAGTGATGAACAAATAGTGCACGATGGGCACATGTTTAGACGCAGCGATTATCACTCAAAAGGTGGCTTTTGAGTGATTTTTGAGCGGTAATCGTTGTCTAAATGGGCCTTTAGGCCCTGTTAACACCTTGTATTTTTGAGGGTGCCCAAGCCAAGAGAGGGTCGAAAAAATGAACTAGTTTAATTTTCTTAATTCTGCTTTTTAGGATTTATCAGAAATCTTTTTAGAAATCTCTCCTGAAAAGAAGCAAAACTTGCAACCTACATGGACAACCATGAAATACATAACAAAGATTGGGTTTCAATCAGGAAACCTCAACCCCATCCTCTATGACAAGGATATGCCCTAGTAGGGCATATGAATGGGGATTGTTCTAATGGTGAAGCCCCTTCAAAGAGGTTTTTTGTTTCTACAACTGAACGTTGATGGGTGCAAAATAGAAAAATAAACTTAAAGTATACTGACTGCGAAGTATGATCCTTGCTGATGACACCTCACCTGACCATTCGTCAGTGTGATGCATCTATAATAACATCACCACTGCTGTTGGGTGCCATGATCAGTGACGTCTCGCCGTGGGAAGGGGAGGAATGCTGCTGTGATTATATGTATTTTTTGGACTTCGCACACAGAGAACTGTATTTTGAAGATTTAAAAACTCCCTTAAATGGGTTGTATCTAATTTCAGATTATTCCATAGGATAGGGGATAACTTGCTGACTGGTGGGGGCTTCACCACTGAGATCCCACTATTTTCGAAAACGGGGTTCCTGTGTCCGCCACCCTCCTCACTGCAGGGTTACTGCACCCCCTGAAGTGAGAAGGAGACTGAATAGAGTGCTGGTTGTGCAAGTGCTCCATTCGCTTTCAATGGGACTACTGAAATAACCGAGCAGCAAGCACTCGGGGGTTTCCATTAGCCCCATTAAAATGAATGGAAGGCCGACCATGCATTCTCGGCTAGTGCTTCATTCATTCTGACAGGCAGAGGGGAACATGGGACCTCTGTTTTTGAAATTGGCGGTGATACCTTCTCCACTGATCAGCATGTTATCGCCTATCCTGTGGATAGGGAATTATTTGACATGTTGGTACAACCCCTAAAACTTGTAATAGGCACTTTCAACACTTCACATTCTTTTACAACAGGTACTAAGTGAAGCAGTGGGAGCCCTTATGTATCACACAATCTCCCTTTCTAGAGAGGACCTGGAAAAATTTAAGGCTCTTCGTATTATCATACGAATTGGAAGTGGTTATGACAATATTGATATCAAGAGTGCAGCGGAATTAGGTAAGTTTTTAAGGTGGTTTTGGTGAAGTTTTTAATTTGTTTGAACAATGCTTGCTAAAAATGTTTTATTTTTTTTTGCTTAGGGATCGCTGTTTGTAATGTTCCCTCATCGTCTGTGGAAGAGACAGCGGATTCTACACTCTGCCACATCTTGAACCTCTATCGACGTGTCACATGGCTGCACCAGGCTATGAGAGAAGGGAATCGTGCTGCCAGTGTGGAACAGATCAGAGAGGTTGCGGGAGGGGCTGCCAGAATCCGCGGGGAGACTTTGGGCATCATTGGACTTGGTAAAGCTCAGTCTAATAGAAACATAGACGTTGAGCAAACAGAAATGGTTGATGACCATTGAACATGATTTGCAGTTGCTGACGACAACAGTATTTTAGATCGTTTTATATTGGGCATTATTATATTTTTTTCTTCGCAGGCAGGGTTGGGCAAGCCGTTGCTTTACGTGCCAAGGCCTTTGGCTTCACAGTTATATTTTATGACCCTTATCTTCCTGATGGTGTTGAACGTTCCCTAGGCTTACAGCGAATGGCGACACTTCAAGATCTGCTAATGCACAGTGACTGCATAACTTTGCACTGCAGTCTGAATGAGCACAACCATCACCTCATCAATGATTTTACCATCAAGCAGGTGTGTAGAGACAACGTACGGTGGGCTGTTGCTTACAGATTACATAAGGCAGCATATAAACTGGTTCACACTTTATAGCTTATTCACACAAGAGGGTCTATGTTGTGCCTGAAAAAATTGGCCACTGTCTGATTGCTGTTTAAATTTCATGGCACTGTAGATTTTGAATGGGCTACTCTTAGGCCACTCACACCACTTTGTACCGCGATTAATGTGGCTTCCCGAGCACCGTGGTACGCTGCCGCCTCGCAGAAGAGCGCTTGAATGCAGTGTTTCTAATGCTCAGATTTTCAAGTGCTGTCTGTTCTATTTTTTTCGCGTTTTAGCACATCTTATCATATTGATGGGGTTCTTTAAAAAGCACTTTCAAATGCCATGACATGCGTTCAAAATCGCTGTAAAAAATGCCGTGATTTCAAACGGCGTGTTCTGACCGCATGTGTAAGAGTGGCCTTGTTCATAAATGGGACCAGAATAGTGCACACGTTTTTTTTGCGCTCATCATAGGTCCATATGGATACTGCTGATATTTTCCTCTCCTACAATCTAAAGCTACTGCTGAAAGACAACATGAATGGGAATATATTTCTATTCGTTAACATTGTGGATTACTACTTACTGCACCATATCACAGATGAAAGCCATTTTTTTAGCTCTTTAAAAAAAGAGGAAAAAAATGTAATTTTATATAATTTCTAATCTTAAATGATATCAGTTGGACCCCATTGAATTTCCTCTAAAGCTAAGGGCTCTCATGCGTAAAAACCGTTGGCACAAAATGTTAGTTTTGCTCATTGCAATCAGTGATCTCACCCCTGCCCTGAAGACTGAAACCGGAATTCTGATTGGTTGCTATTGCTCGCACTCACTTCTTAGTAAGACAGTGTGAATTTGACTGGTACATATTTCAGTTTTAATGAAAGGTGCACTTTTTTTAGACTCAAATTTATTTAATTCAGTGTGACTTTTTGTTTTGGAGCAAGTTTTTAAAGGCTATTTAAGCTTTTGCACTTTTGCAATTTTTTTTTAATCAACATGTTTTTGGAAATAAAGACTTTTTTAAAATTGGTTTTCATTAAACATTTCTGGTTGTTCGTTTTCTATGCCTGTATTGTTTTCCGATGCCCTGGAGGATTGACCGCTCCCTCCCTGTAGTGAATTTATATTTATTGCCTTTCCACTCACCTATTACAGTGGGCTGCTGGTGGTGGAAGAGATCAGGAGGGCAGAGCAGAGAAACCTACTATTACAGAGGGCTGCCATTCTCTTCGGGTGAATTTTCTGCTCTCAGCAGTTATGGGGGAAAGGACCAGCAGTTAATCAGAAAGGGAATGAGAGATGGCTGTGTAGCATTGAGTGGGTGCGGTTATGCTACACACCCTATTAAACAGGGAAGAGGGAGCTTGTGTGCATTCATGAGGGAAACCAGCTGATCAGTGCTGGAAACTCCTCCAAGCCAGAAACTTGAATGTAGCAGAGCCTGTAAACCAAGTATGAGGCTTTTCTAAATGCATGAGAAGGAAAATTCAATGCAAAAATAAATGTGTATCGCTTTTTTTTCTTCTTCTTGAGGGACTTGGTAAGATAAGCGTGTGTTGATTTTTCATGCACAAAGGTATTTATAGCCTTTAGGCCTCAGCATATGCTATTAACTCCCATTGCAGAAAAAAAAACTAAACCACATTTTTGGCAGAATACTCTTGTAGTAGAAAATATAGACAACTAAGCTTTGAATTACAGCTAGAAAACGGCTATGTTGACACAGCACATAGATATGGGTGGTATGAACAGATTCTAAGTAGCTAGTTGCAATGTGGCCAGTCATGTGTGTCAAGCTGAACTTTGGGAACCATTAAGTCAAAATTCTGAAAATGGTACTTCATAGGTTAATAAAGTATACTTGTAAGTTCTTGCTTTAATGACACGTGGTAGATTACAATGCAACTAATTGTGCAGTAATAATCTGGCGTTTATTCCTAATTCTAGATGCGGCAGGGTTGTTTCCTTGTAAACACTGCCCGTGGCGGACTCGTTGATGAGAAAGCGCTAGCCCAGGCTTTAAAAGATGGACGAATCCGTGGTGCTGCTTTAGATGTACATGAGTCTGAACCATTCAGGTACGTGTTCTTCATCTCGGAAGGATTGTATATTGCCAGTAAGTAATAATTTAACAGTGTAATCTATTACCGCCTGCAGCTTTTCTCAGGGACCTTTAAAAGATGCCCCTAACTTGATCTGCACCCCTCACACTGCCTGGTACAGTGAACATGCTTCAATCGAATCAAGAGAGGAGGCAGCTAAAGAAATCCGCAGAGCCATTACAGGTACGTGAATGTAGTCTGCTCTGCTAATGTTTTCAGTATGTTGTAATTGTTTGAAATATGCAAGCAGAATGCTATTTAGCGGACTAAATACCCTGGTATCTTTACAGGTCCAATTCCAGATGCGTTGAGAAATTGTGTAAATAAAGAGTATTTGCTGGCAGCTGCACAGTGGCCTGGAATAGAATCTGTTCATCCAGAGCTCAACGGAGCAGCGGGATATAGGTAGGTTTACTTCAAGCTGCATGTCCTTCAGCTAACTCCTGCCTCAGTCGCACGTGTCAGCCTTGCATTCATGTTCAAAGATGTTTTCCACGGATAAAAAAAATATACAGGCATGGAAAGGTTAAACATAGAAAAGGCATGGTCACCTCATTAGTGGCCTCCTTGTCCCTGAGGCATGTGTTTGATTGGCTGGGCGGTTATCTACTCAATGAATGGCACTTGATTGCCTCTGCTTCTCCCAAGATCAGAGCTTGGTAGGCACAAAAGAGGAGAGTATGGCATATTTTTAACTTTGGAAGTTGTAGTACCATCTTGTCCAATAGCCCTACATAATCATTCCAGTGTTTTCAAATTGTGTTTGAGAATATTGACTATAAAGAGTTTCCCATCACTAAAGGGGTTGTCTGGTTATCGAACAACATTCCCCCGATAACTGCAAATGTGTTCAAAATAACAAAGCGCAGACTTGCCCGCAGCCCCGTCGTCCTCCCCGGGTTTCTGGATGATGTCATCACAGGAAGCCAGGTGACTGCTACAGTCAATCGGAGGCTGCAGCATCACCGGCTGTTCTCTTGGCATCAGCTCACATCCTACTGTAAGTGCCATGATGCCAGGAGTTCAGAACGATGACCTCGCAGCTTTTGATTGGCTGCAGAAGTCACCTGACTTTCTTTGATGACATCTTTAGATGACAAGTAAATACTATTTGTTGTTTTGGTGCAGGTGCAGTCATCAGGGGAATGTTGTCCAGTAACCAGACAGCCCCTTTCATATTGGCATGCCTGCTGCTTCAGAATGAACTATGACAAGTGATTGAAACATAACTTAATATCTGCTTGCTGTTTTGTTACAGGTTCCCACCGGGAGTTGTGGGAGTAGCTGCTCCCGGACACCCAGCTTCAGTGGAAAGCCTAGTGGCAACTTCACATCCTTTAATTCCCTCTGTTTCCCACACTCCATCGCCGGGACAAACGAGCAAGCCAGAGCCAGACAGAGAAATTCCCACTGACCAGTAGCAATACTGTTTTGTTTGTGTGTTTTCTTTTTTGTTTATTATGTTTATTTTGCCTTGTTTTTTCCCCTTTTTTATACCACCAGTCCCATAATTTTGCTCTACTCCCCCTTGGCCCCTCAGAATGGTTTGGGGGGAGAAGAGCGGGATTCCAGGTCTTTTCAGCAGCTTTACCCGGTTGATGGAATCATGCTGCAAGCCCTGAGGTGTATCATCTCTCCTCACGCCGGAAAGGAGAATGTTCTTATCAATGTCTGGAAACCTTTAGATATTGCCTTTCAACAGATCTATTTTTTAACTGATTTAGTTTTACGTGAAATACTATACGGGTGGGTTGTGCTTCTGTGTGCCGGGACAGGCTGATCTTTACTGCTTCCTCTAGAACGAGACATACCCAGTTGTCTCAGGGAGCTGAGGCATCACCAAATTTTTAGTGTAGCAGGTGTCTTCTAATCTGAAACGCGTTTCAATCCCCTCAGTACTAGAAGATAAGAAACATGGAATTTTCTAAAGAAGCCTGTTGCATTTCTACATTACTGAGAAAACATTTGGGTGAAATCACCATGAAGTTATCTATTTTATTAGATCATTGTTCCACACAAAATAAAAACATTTTAAAGTTAAAATAATCGCTTAAAGGGGTTGTCTAGTTTTTAACTATTTAAAGCTTATCATTAGGTTAGGCCATCAATAGTGGATCGGTATGGAGTCTGCTATCCGGGAACTTCATTAATTTTTCTGTTCACCATGCCTGTACAATCATGCACTGAGCTGATTTCTGGAAGCAATGGCCAGGCCTGGTATTACAGGCAAAGTTTCCATTGAACTGAATAGGAACTTTGCCTGTAATACCAGGATTGGCCACCCCAGAGAGAACAGAGCTGTTTGCTTCCTGCAGAAATCAGCTCCGTGCATGAGTGCACCAGCCCAGCGAATCAGCGGGCAAAATGGACGGTTGACCCTCGAAAATATACTATTGATGGTATAGCCGAAGGACAGGAAATCAATTGTTAATAACTGGAGAATCCCTTTAATCTGGGGAATTTCTCTCCAGTTCTTGGAGTCTTTGTAACAGTATATAGATGAAGAGGCGTATATGTACGCAGGACCTGCAAGTCTTGTGTTCAACATAGTGATGAATGTGGGCTTGGGCATTAATTATTTTGCTTTGAAGTAGAGAGGAGTTTGCAAGAATGTAGATTCTGTTGCCTCACTGCATCCAGAGGCTGTAGTTGTCCGTGGCACACTGCGCTTCAGTAGTTTATTATGGGGCAGGATTCCAGGACTGTGCGCGGGTTTTATTCTAGGCAGAGTAGAACTGCTGATACTATTGTGCGTGTGGTTTTAGCCCTTTCACCCTTTTTCTCAGAGTATTTGAGCTAAACGATATTTTTTACTAGCGCTGGATGATTGTGAATAGCGTCTAGTGAATGTGACGTAGTATAACAAGTCTCAGGATAATATTTTGCATGAATCAGGTTGAAATTATGTATATTATAGAAGGATATTTTCATAGTCTGGAGTGAGAAAGAAGAGATTGAGGTTGTATGCTGGGGCACACATAGTCCCAAAGCTTAAAGGGGTTGTCCAGTTATCAGACAACATTCCCACTATAGTCAAATAATAAAATGAGCGCTGCTTGCCCGTCCTCTGCCGCCGCGATCCAGCACTGTAGCTCTGCCATGCTCCTGGTGGATGGTGTGGCAGATGTTGTCACAAATGTCACCTGACTACTGCAGCCCATAGAAGGCTGTAGCATCACTGCCCGTTCTCCTGGCAGCAACGGTCACATCCTGGGTGCCATGATGCCAGGAGTTTGGAATGGTGAGACTGCAGCCTCTGATTGGCAGCAGCAGTCAGGTGACATCATCTCCAACAACCAACACTGGAAGTATGTCGGGGCTGCAGTCCTGGACAAATTAAGTATCGCTCCTTTTGTTATTTTAGCACAGTTGGTGGTATGGGGGGGGGGATGTTGTCCGGTAACCGGGAAACCCCTTCAAAAACAGGGAAAGGGCTGTGCAACACCTTACGTGTTGTGTTTTATTTTCTGTTCAGATTTTGTCTTCGTTAATTCTTATTACCTCCTTGTCCTGATGTTTTGCATATATTTGCTCTTGGTAAACCTTTTATCTAAGTATTTGGTGCTAAGTTTGTTTATAATGTTGTATTTAATTGAAAATCATCTAAGTTAGAAACCCCTCATTTAGTTGCGGCGCGTTCCCATAATTGCTGCGCGGTTTAGGCTATAGACGTTCGTCCTGGGAGTTCACAGCAATATGGATTCTTTTTCTCTTCCCTATAAGCTTCTGAGTCTTAAAATACGCACAAGTTACCAACTTGTAAGGTCTGCTGCACACCAGTAGCTCCATGCATGAGCAGGAGATTTATGGGCCGAGTGCAGGAGGAGATCTCATCTGGTACCAAAGGCTTGTTTTGTGGGTGGGCACATCGTCCCCATTAGGATTATTGTAGGAACTACTCCGGGTCAAAAACATCCATTATTAGGGATTCTTGAGCTGGAACCACCACCTATTCCCAAAAAAGCACTTATATGAAAGTGTCACTGAAGCCTGACCAGGCTGGCTGTCTATGGAATGAACACGTTCTTTGTTCTGCAGTGTAATGTAATCTCTGGATGCTGCCATAAATGTATACTCTACAGTCTACATGCATAAATGCCACCTGTGCTCATAAATGTCAGAGCCTGGTTGTCTTTGCAGTGGAAATGCCCTGAACTTTGATAATTTTTCTGAATTGTGAGTGCCAGTTGTCAAACTAATAGCTGGATATTCTTGTGTATAAGCAATGATGTGACTGCGCCATTTTCTTACCAATATAAGCTGGATTCACAAATTGACTTCTCTGACTGTACTTTTTTAAAACTTTCTGACACTTCTTGTGTGCGTCAAGTGACACGGTTAAACTAAGCCATCTTAGATAGCATATGGCGGTATTACTGTTCTTTACAGCCCCTGAGTTGTACAAAAGCAGACTAGGACACCCACAGACTACCTTGGGGTGCCACTGTACCTCTTCTGTATTTGTCCGTATGATTGTTTATAAAGGCATGCATACGTTTTTGTTTTTTTGGGTTAATATGAAAATGATGTAATGGTCCATTGGATGCAATATTACAAGCTATTCTCAACTGAAGCATTTCTTCTATGGCTGCAAAATACAGCATCATCAAGTCCTCCAGCACATGGTGATACTGTGTACATAGTGTCTGAGGGGAAGTTGACATGACTCTTCCTTAAGGATGTCCTAACGTACAGCCGTTTACGGCACTTTTGTGGCGTTTTTTCCTGGCACGTGTTTTTTTTGCGGCAAGAACTTGTAGTTTGTACTACGTACATCGTAATTCCCTGTTCATTCCCTACTCTTTGCATTTTTCAAATGATAGAATGCTGTATGTAAATTATTTAATTTTTTTTTCTAAGGTAATTTCCCATAGACTTTTATGGTAAAGGCGTCTGAAAAATTAAGTGTCTAAAAAAAAAAAAAAGTGTAAACTGACAAAAATATCGCACAAAACTTTTAAAGAACACCTAAAATTCTTCTTTTTTTTTTTTTTTTTTTTTAAACTTTAAACAAGCCACAAAATTAGGATCCTTTTGCACAGGCTTATGAATGACTGCCTTCTTACTGTGAATGGAGGTGAGCAGACCGAAATGATCCCCGACCTGCTCCACCTCCATTCAGCCAGCAATGCTCATTCCTGTGTAAAGGCTCATTTACATGCAAAGGCAATCTTTCAAACAATTGACAATTCTAATGATCATTTTGCATAAAGTGCTAATGAATACTAATTCCTTTTAGCACTTTATTAACTTCATTTCCATGTATATGAGCCTCAGGGAGCTGCTTGCAGAACACAGCAGGTGTTCTGAGCTCTGCAATCAGCTACTGTACTTCTTGCACGGGCTGTCAGCTGAATACAATGTAATCAGCCACTGCCGTTGAGAGCACAGCATTTGGTCTGTTATCTCTCTCTGGGTGAACAATGGATTTTAAGCTCACCTTAAAATAACCGTTCAACCGAAGAGTGAACGATGGTAAAATTTACCCACAACAATTATCACTCGTACGCCATCGTTTGAACGCAATTTGAGCAATAATTGTTGTGTAAATGGGGCTTAAGAGCACAGGAGCAATTAGTGCCTAAAGTGAAATTTCTGTGTTGATATGATGGCAGTGATTATCGGAGCAGTGGAGGTCTGACTTAAGGCGCCCTCATCAATTGGCACTTATCTCTTCCTTGTTCACAGGACACAACTCTGTACATTTTGCAGTGACTATGCCTTTAATGGTTGCCCAGTCCCATTCCAGTAAATGGCACTGAGCTGCAATACCAGGCACGGTGTCTATAACGCGCACAGAGCTGTGTCTGGTGAAATAAGAATGGACCAGTGCTGTGGCTCCTTCAATTAGCTTATCAGTCGAAGTGCGTGGAGTTGGAACCCAACTGATCTGATATGCTAATGGTCCTTTTACAGGGGCCGATCATTAGACCCAAGTGTTTCTCTGGACACTCCTTTGCCCTACGTTCAGACCACATATGGAGACCAGTGATCAGGTGACAAACAAGCAAACACTCGTTCGTTGGCTGATCGGCTCGTTCATGGGAGCATAAAAATAATCATTCAACTGCACATCTCCCTGTAACGAGTGCTGGACGATGTGACCATTGTAGGTCAGTGGTTATTAGCATGGGCCAAAGGCCGGCCATACACACAAGATGGCTGTTCGCTGACTGCTACTGGATCTCTCTGAAAGGGCTTCTTTAGCCCGACAGTCATCCCAGCGAATAATTACTCCTATGCTTCCACACAGTAATAAAGATCGCCCAGTGAATTAAGGAGCAGTGGGCTGGAGAACGCTCCGGCCGCCCACCTCCATTCACCATAAACAGGCAGTAGTTAACAGATCAACTACTGCCTGTTTACACAGGCCGATCGCTGTTTAATTTTTATGCCTGCAGAAACACTACATCGAACAATTTATCGTTTGTTGTGCCGTCTCTTCCGGCATTTATACTGAACGATTATCCTCCAGATTCCCCCAATGTGGTGAGAAGCTGAAAGACTATCGTTCAGTGTAAAAGGGCCAGAAACCTCCGACAATGCCTCATTTAAGTTGAAATTAACTATCCAATCCTTAAGCCCCTTTTATACGGGACGCTTATCGTGCAGATTGCTCATTGGATCGAGTGGTTTGCACAATAATTGTACAGTGTGAACGCATACAGTGAAGGACTGATAAGTGATAAATCGCTGATCAGATCTTTTATGCAAACCATAATATAACTGAAGGCCCGCTGCCGCATCATTCAATTTAAACAGGCAGTTGTTCATCTATGAACGACTGCCTGTTCACTGTGAATTAAGCGAGTGGTCCAAAACTATCAGCAGCCCTTTCTACTTCCTTTCAGTGAGCGATGATCCTCCTGTGTAAAAGCACAAGAACGATCATTGCTGGAATGGCTGTCAAGCACTTTAGCGCCTGACAAAGGGGCTTTATCCACCCCAACATCTGCCGCTGGAGGTATGAGGGGGAATTGGGAGGCTGGTAAACAGCAGCTCATTGGCCACTGCTGCTGAAATCAGCAGATTTGGCCAATATACATCTGATGTGTATGGCCAGCTATAGAATAGGTATCGATATTAAGGTCCTGGTTAGAGATGAGCGAACGTACTCGGTAAGGGCGATTTCGCAATCGAGCACCGCGATTTTCGAGTACTTCACTACTCGGGTGAAAAGTACTCGGGTGCGCTGTGGGGCGGGGCGTGGCGTGGTGGAGCGGGGGGTAGCAGTGCGGAACAGGGGGGAGCTCTCTCCCCACTCCCCTCTGCAACCCCCCGCTCACCCACAGCGCCCCCGAGTAGTGAAGTACTCGAAAACCGCGGTGCTCGATTGCAAAATCGGCCTTACTGAGTACGTTCGCTCATCTCTAGTCCTGGTCTTTAAATGACCTACATAAACAGTTCAGACAATTCTGTATGTGCACCATTAGTTTTGCATTTCCATTTTCTGCATTGTGGTTGCTTTTTTTGACAATTTCTTCTGGTTTTAGAAGTAAATCTAATGCAAATCACTGCATGCGAAGACAATAGCAGAACTTTCTTTCCTATTACCTGAATTTCCATATGTAGTGCACATCACTTTCAGCCCTTTATGCGGTCATATTTGTAGATGCTTTTATCCAGCATATTAGCTATTCTAAGAAGTTTGCTTAATAGAGATGAGCGAACGTACTCGGATAAGCACTACTCGTCCGAGTAATGTGCTTTATCCGAGTATCTCGCCGCTCGTCCTGAAAGATTCGGGGAGCGCCGCTGCTGACAGGTGAGTCGCAGGGGAGAGAAGGAGAGAAAGATCTCCCCGCTCTCCCCTGCAGCTCCCCGCTCCGCAGCGCGTCCCGAATCTTTCAGGACGAGCGGGGAGGTACTCGGATAAAGCACATTACTCGGACGAGTAGTGCTTATCCGAGTACGTTCGCTCATCTCTATTGCTTAATGGTTTGCGCTTGAAGTTCCAATGTAGGAGGGACAGCATTCCTTCTTTTTCTTACTTACGGGGCATCAGTTTCGGTGATGGTGATCACAAGCTATGGACAGTGCAGTCTTGATTCTCGTGGTGTATGGTGCTTGTAGCAATACTTTTTCTGTAGGGGCGATGGAAAGGGGTGTGATTAAGGCTTACTGGAAGAAGCATGGTCCCATGGGCTGTAACGCCATACATGTCCATAAGCTTATGGCCATACGAGGTATACTGATGGATGATGGCCGCATGGTGGTTTGCGGCAGATTTACAAGTAGAGTTGTAATCGTGTCCCGGAACGACGGCAAGTGTCACTTTCTTGATCGGTTAAGACGAGAGTAATGGTCTAATTTCTGTAGGCAAGAAAAACTGTTTATTATTTTTTTCCAAATGAGTAAATAAGTTAAAAAATTTTTTTAAAAAGCGGGTAGTTTTAAAGTTGGTAATTGTGTTACTGTCGCAGCGCACATTATCAAGGTTCAGCGCTGTTTGGTAGTGCGGACACTTCTGACTGGGATGTCTAGGAAGCAACTCACCAAAGTCTTAAGATATTTTTTTGTGTATTCTATGTTGAACAGCAACCCAGCACACAGAAAATAATCGCATCCTACGAATTGACATATTTTATCCGCTCTCCTTTAAAAGGAGCCTTTTTTTATACTGTTTCAAAAAAAAAAAATAAAAAAAAGCAGCTTCATAAATCAGCTCAATGCAAGACTTTTCTGCGCCTCGGTATGACATGCACATAGCAGGTTTCTTTTATTCCCATGAACTATTTTTTTTCTGGAACACTAGGGGTTCGGAGGTTCACGTTACTACAGTGCGCTAGGGCCTTTTGGGATAATCTGTAAAAACGACAAATAAATAACCAGGCCATGCGTTAAATATCGGCTAGTAGCTTTAATTAGGTTTTGTTCCCGTTCATGTGGGATTCCGTTATTTGCATTCTTTCCTTATAGGTCCCATAATATATGGGTTATTTTCGAAGAACCCCCTTAATGACCCCTCAGCAAGGACTTGTAATGGTCAGGGTCCTGTCTAGTTTATTTTCCTGTACTGGTGATGTCCCAATCTGCATGGAGAAGATATTAGAGCGTTTCTTTCCCTGTCCAGTGGCCCCACATCTGCAATGGGTGATCTTGTATTAACCCTGCATGGACTGAGCTGAGATGTGACCCTGTGTCCTAAAGGTGCAGTGTTGTGTGGTCAATCTTGTGTTGGTTTGTTACAGGTTATGCACAGCTGACCAGCTTTTTATAAATTACTCGGAGTGTCAGAAATATATTTTTGTAGACAATGAACAATATGCCTTTTTCAGCTGGATAGCTAAAACTGTGAAACATTGAAAAGCTGTCTGTAAACAAGTGTTCTGTATTTTCATTGTTTATTTCCTTTTTTTTCATTTTTTTTTTTTTATTTGACTGCAGATACTTTAATTTTTCACTTGTAGTACTTAGAAAATGATTTGTTAGGGTAGTTTTCTGTCTCCTCATCATTTCTCTATAATATTTTAATAAAGTCCTACAACCAACATTATACTTGTCTGTGTTTTTCAGGGTATAACTTTTTGTAGGTCCTAATGTGGTTTCTCACCTGGGGTTCTGCTTTTCTGCTCTCATCAGGGAGCAAGAAAGGGAAATCTCCACAGCCAAATGGCTATTTCTCAAGATGGAACTGAACAGACCCCATTGACTATAATGGGGTCTGTTTGGTTTCCGCCCGACTGCCCGGGTTTTAGACGGAAGAAAAAGTGCTGCATGCTGTGCTGTTTCTTCTCGTATTTTGAGCTGGGTCTGTGATGGAACCACAGACCGGAGGTTCCGACCCGGATGTGAAACCAGCCTAAGACATTGGTCAATGTGAACAGGATGTGAAGGGCACGTTCCATAGCCAAATTTACTGCACAGAATCCACATCATTTCCACTACGTGTGATTGTACCCCAAGGCCGGCTTCACACAGCCAAGAAAATTGCGTGAGATTTGGGTGTTGTGAGACACATGAGCGGTTTTGGGTTTTTTTTGTTTTTTTTTTATCCTGCATTGTGGCAAAGACATTGCGGCATGTCCTATTTTTGTGCGTGCTCTCACATCACATCTCCCATTGTTTTTAACCCTTTCCAAGCCACCGTCTGAGGTCTTAAGACATTATGATTAAGGCTGGGTTCACACAGGGCGGATTTGCCGCAGAAATTCCGTCCGGAATTTCCACGCGGCAAATCCGCCTGCGGCCGCTAATATCGGAGTTGGCCGGCCATGTGGACGAATCTTGTCCACACGGGACGGCCAATCCGCTGTGGTTAATCCGGCCAAAACTGCGGCGCGGCTTTGCCGATTGCAGCATGTCCATTCTTTTTTTCTTTCCGCTGCGGCCGCGCTCTCCTCTATGGGAGCGCCGGCCGCAGCGGAAGAGCGAGCGGCCAGGCCGCTTCAAAGCCGCCGGTTTTTCCGCGGCGCTTCTCCCGGTGGAAATCTCACTTTTTTTGCTGCGGTCAAACCGCGAGACTTCCGACGGGAATCCGCCCCATGTGACCCCAGCCGTAAGGCTGTACAGCTTCGATGTTTGATGACATCTGTCAGGGTTCTCTTACTGTATATTGCCAGCCTCTCTGCTATTGGAGCCTATCCAACATGTCACCTCATGCAGTACTGGCTTTAGCCAGCAGATAGTGCCGTTGTGTAACGGCAGAAAAAGAGTAAGCCCCCTAGGAAAATCTAGATACAAATTGGATTGGAAAGGGTTAATAGGGCTGCGGCAGCATCACACTGTGTGCTAGGTTCACGCGATGCAAGGTCTCCCATTGAAGACAATGGGAGAAACTCCGCAATCCTCTTGTTAGCTATGGTGGAGGTTCGCTTCTTCCCCGAAGTGATGCGACGCAGTTTTGAAACAAAAATGCCTTGCATCCACAGGCAAAAAGGCATGTTGGCGAGCGTGATTCACGGCCTGATATGGCGCTCGCCCGTGTTGGCCTCAGGGTGTTTTTACATGTGGAATTTAAGTGCGCATTCTGCAACAAATCTGCAAAGTGCAACACCATATAAGATATTGGGGAATTAACAAACCCCATTCACCCACAGCAGAAGAAGGCCATAGTTTAAACCTGCAGCATACTCCGACACGGAAATGTGGCTGATTCTCACAGCAGACTTCATTCACTGCAATACAGAGAGTGAAACCCGTTGTGAAAATCTCCATTGACGTCATGCACATATTTGCATGGGAAGGTTTCTGTGATGTGTGCACATAGCCTCAGGAAACCCTGAAAACAGGATCTATTAGGGGCACGTAATGGGAACCTACAGCCTTGTTTAGCGCAGAGTCTTAAGGCAGGAGAAATGCAGTTCTAAGCTCTCACAACCTGTAGGTTGTGGGTTCAATCCCCGCATGGTTCAGGCAGCCGGCTCAGGGTCGACTCAGCCGTCCATCCTTCTGAGGTCGGTAAAATGAGTACGCAGCTTGCTGGAGGTAAAAGATGACTGCGTGAGTCCATGGCAAACCACCCTGCAAAAACGGCCTGCTAAAAAAAAAAAATCATGATGTGACATCACCCTAGGAGTTGGTCATGACTTTTCCTTTTACCTAAAGGGAACCCATCACATCTCCATAGCAGTATAAATTAACTTATAGTGCTGTTAGGGGACGTGACAGGGAGATAGGTGATGTATTTTTTTATACTTGCCCGCTCCTGTGATCCAGGGCTGTTGTCTTCTGAAGATCACACGATGCTTGAAAATCTTGTTTTTTTTCTCTCCAGAGTCCCCTGCATGCACTCTCCCATAGACTTGTATATGACAGCACACACGGGACTCTGAAGACTATCTCCCAGGGCTGTGTGATTTTCGGAGGGTGATTGCATTGGACCGCGGGAGCTGGTGAGTATAAAAAAAAAAAAAAATCACCCACCACCCTATCCCTAGTTTATAACTTTGTCACCCTCCACTCTGCCGCCAATGTTTCGGTATATCAGAAAACCCCTTTAAGGACTGGTGTTGAGATGGTTTCATTCTATGGCTATGTTCCTTGTCATGTATTTGCTAAATACTAGTTCCCTTTAATATTTTGTGTAGTATAAAGTAGAAAAGTATACCCACAACAGAGCTGCCGTTATGAATTTCCCAAATTTTGGCAGTCACGGGTAAACATGGTGATTCTGGGTGACTTTGACTAGACAGATTATTGGTACCCAGAGGTGGGCTCCAGAGTTTCTGAAAAAGTTGCACTTGATGGCTGTTCCTGAAACACGCTATCGAGTGAACTAAGACTGGTGAAACCATGGGCAGACAGCGGACAGTAGATCACACAGTGGCAGGCAACGTGTGGTTGATCCTAGAAGGCACTGTTGGGTGGCACATCTGGTATCTCAGCCATAATAGGCAAAAGTGGACCAACTGACCCGACAGTACAAGATCTGGGGAATTAAACCACTTTCCACAATGACCATGTGGTGTGCATTGTGTTGATTGGGATGCAGTAACTGAAGACCAGCAAGGATGCCCCTGATGACCGACAACGCTTGGCATGGCCCCAGCAATGACATCAATGGACCTTGGTCACATGGCAGAAGGTGGTCTGGAGTGATGAGTCCTGTTTCCCGCTGACCCATATGGATGGCTGGGTCAGCATCTAGTAGACCCCGCATGAAGCTCTATCTCATGTCTGCACCTTGGGATGGTGGTGGTGGCTGCATGGTCCTGGGGGCATTTTCCTGGCATCGCCTAGGGCTGTTGGTCATCATACCACAATCGCTGAATGTTGAACCCTACAAGGACCGGTTAGCTGTCCATCTGCACCCAGGAAGTCTTCCCTGACCACAGTACCATCTTTCATCAGGAGGTCACTGAGTCATTGAGCTTGGATTGCCAGGGCGTGTTTGGAGGAACACAATGAATTCCCCACACTGCCGTCTCCCAAACTCACCGGACTGAAACCCCATTGGACATGTTTGGAATACGCTGAAAAAAAAATTATTTGTATAGTGCCAAACAGCGCTGTGAAGTAATTTATTACCCCCCTTCCCCACCACCAAGCTGGGTCCTCACTTTACAAGATTTATCTGCATATGGTGGCCTTGTGCGCAGGCATGTATAACTAGGGCAGACCATGCACAGCGGGGGAGGAGCTGTATGTCAGGTTGTCCCATATAACACACATAGTTACACTGCATTAGTTTCCCCTATTAGTTAGCTCCGCCCCTTTCCTGGCGGCCCTCCTCCTCGGTATCCTCCCCATCATCAGCTATTATCCTGGAGGCCACGCCCACTTGATCTCAATTAGCCGTTAGAGCTCACCGCACTGGGCATGCGCATCATCCCGGGGTGCGTGGACCACACAGCAGTACGGGCGGCTGTGACCCCCGTGATACGGTCCTCGCCGCCCTATAAGCAGCCGGCCCCGCCGCCTCTTTGTTCTCCTGTTGTATATCGGCCAATCAAATACTTCCTGTTTTCTAGGACAAACGCGCACCGTGTACTCCACACCACTAGGGGCGCTGTGCGGTGTAGTTCCAACTTGATTACACAGTAGAAGGGGTGGGTCACTCCGCACTCTATTGCCTGTCGGAAGGGGGCGCTAGAGCATATGTCGTAAAGTCCGGACTCCACACGACGTAGAGCGGTTTAGTGCATTGTTTTGGTGCTTCTTCCCCTCCTTACCACACGGGGCGCTGTTGACTCCTCGCAATGCGCTCCCAGCCGCACGGCGGCGTTGTTGTGTAACGTGTTGTCTCCGCAAAGGCCTCACGTCCGGTGCTGGCGCTCAGAAGCGGCGGTGTCGGGTCCCCAGCAGCCGGAGAGCGGAGCTGGACATGGCGGCCCCGGTGTCCCCCGTAGGGAAGCGGCTGAGGCTGCTGTTTGACGAGAGCTCTTCCGGACGGGAGGGAGTCCCAGATCCGTCTATCCCGTTGGGGAAGCGGGCCTGGGAGGGCGGAACTGTGCGGGGGCTCAAGGGAGCGGCGCCCGAGGAGCTGGCGGTAAGTGGCCACTCCCCGCTGTCGGACGCTTCAGCCCGAGCCCGGAGTCACCGGGGGCTCGGCGTCCTGTCCGGGCCTAGTCCGGCCCACCACCCCTCCCCCCACCCAATGTAAACATCCGCGACTCCGAGAGTGTCCCTGCCTGGGACTTGTAGTCCTACTAGTCGGTGCTTCAGTTGGGTAGGAGGTAGATAAACCAGACCGCCACTAAGTGCAGGCGATTCACAAAGAATGGCGCAAAACTACCGCTGCTTGCATCCTGCACAAAACTGTTCAAGTTTGTAATGCAAATAAAAGTGTATTTACTGGCAGGATTTCGCGGTGCGATGGCGGTCCGGGCGGCGCTCATTCATTGCAATGAGTGCATTTACGCAAATGAGTTTTCCACTTGCACTGATATTTTTCAACCTCGCTTTTTGTCTGATTTTGGGGCAGTTCTGTTACAAGAATCGCCCCTTAATTCCTCTTGCAGGTAAATGTGACTTTCATGCTATCGTAATGCGTTTTTTTTTTTCTATTTTAACAATTTTAATTTTTGGTTAACAAACTTATTAATTTTAATTACGAAAAGTGAAAACAGATTAATCCTAACTTTCAGGATTCCGTAAATGTATGAAGTCAGGGGGGGACGGATCTGAGCAAAATGACCCAAACCTACTGAGCGGGATCCGTCTCTAACCCCTAAGGGCTAATGCCCACGGACCGGTTTATGCCGCGCTCTCTGCGGCGGGATAGCGCTTCTATTATTCTACTAAACCTAATGACTAGTCCTCACGTGCGGGATTCTGCCACCGATGAACGCTGCAGGAAACAGTTGCAGCATGTTCTATTTTACTGCGTTTTTCTGCGGCTGGAGGGCTCTATTAATATAGTATTAATGGAGACCGCGGTAAAAAAGTGTGTTTTTCTGCAATCACCAGCGGGGACTATTTTGTTTATCCCCGCGGCATAAAACCACTGGCGTATCCCGCACCGCCCGGGGGCAGGAGCCGTTAGGAAGCGAGCTAGAAACAGCTGGACTAGTCCAGAAACAAAGTAACAAATGGGGGAAGCACCTAAGGAGATCCGGGGGTGGTGGGGGTCAGGCTGTACTTGTTGCTTGCCGTGTTGGTACACCTCGGTTGGGGAAAACAAAAGGTCGGCCCTTCTGTAGATTTTTGTTTGTTTTATCACGCAAATACATCTGATTTATGTTGTGCGTGGGTTTTTTGTTTTTTTTTGTGCACAAAGCATCGCTTTAAAGTCGCGGTAAACAAGTGTGATATCAGTCCGCTATGGTACTCGCCCTTGTAAGTACAGCCTATGCGGGGGGGCCTCACACAAGCAGATTCTAATTGTGGAATCCGTGTTCGCCATCCGCAGTCATTAAAAGGCGTGTAGTTTAGATTTTTCCTTCACACTCACAAAAACGAATTGCGTATTCTGCGAGGGGAAAATAAATCCCAGCATGCTCTATTTGCCACCGACGGCCTCCATTGAAGTCAATAAGGTGTCCGATCCACTATTGCATTGTGTCCGGGCTCAGGTACCCACGTCAGCGTAGGGAATGCAAAGGAAAATTTCTGCGCATGACTGACGACGAGCCTCCGCGATCTTTCTCAATGCAGTTTAATCAGGTACGCAGTTTGACTGGCTGGGCTCACAGCCAGAATCTACTGCGGGCCTCCAGCATGCAGAATCTGACCCGGTCGTGGCAGCCGGCCTTACTGATGGTTGATGTTGGTGACGCGGCAGATGTGGGTAGTCCAGTTCTGCCCAGAGACGTCCCAGCATATCCTCTGTTATATATACCCCTGCAGGGGAGATGTGGAGCTTTAGGTTGTCTAGTGTCACCAACACCGCCCACTATGGACATCTGTAAGGTGCAGCAAAAACTGGGAGAATTCAGTGAATACGGGCGGATTTGTATCGCGGAATCTGGAGCGGGCGACCGCCGCTGAATTCCACAGCAAATACCGCCCATAGCATGCTGTGCAAAAGTGATTCTTCATGCGCACCAGCGGAAACCAATTGCAGTTTCTGCTCGTGGATGGAAAACCGTAGCAAGCTGCATTTTCCTGCAGATTCAAAGTCAATGGAAGCTGTCCGACCCGTAGCCCAAAAAAGCAGGCGTTTAAAGAAAAATAAATAAATCTGTACTGCGCACGTCCGACGGCAAGCAGTGCGAACCATCCGCAGTACAGAAAGAAGAAAATGAAAGCAGATATGCGCAGACGCCGCTGGTGCCAGGGCCGGACTCTGCATGCAGAATTTGACCCCCCCGTGTGCATGTGTCCGTCTTCTATCTTTTCAGGTCATTCATATGTGAACAGACCAGCTGTACTTCTGCACTATTCTTTGTGAATCCCCCTGTACAGCTATGCCCTTCACAGATGAGCTAAAACCTCTGGGTCATACAAAAGATAGACATGGCATGCAAACAAACGGTATCTCCCCCCCCCCCCCCCCCCCCCCCCCCGGGTCAGTAACCAGGGTCACTCACAATGAGCCTCTACAAGTGCCCACTCTTTGGGGGAACTAATAATAAATACATAAAGTCAGGTTATAGGAGCCTCCCCTGAAAATAAGCCCTAGCTACACTAGGTTAAAAAAAAAACTCGCCTAGCCGCTGGCACTGTGGCAGGCTGCAGTCCTCAGCGCCGACAGGATTCTCTTCTGGTGATGGGGCTTTGAATACCCTTCCTCTGGTAAGAGAGCGCTGTGATTGGATCAAGCGCCAGCCAATCAAAGCCAGTGCTCGATCATTCACAGCCATTTAGTGAATGACATCACTGAATAGCTGTGATTAGTTCATCGAGCACTGGCTATGATTGGCTGGCGCTCGATCCAATCACAGCACTCTCTTATTCAAAGCCCTGTCACCAGAAGAGAATCCTGTCAGCGCTAATGACTGCAGCCTGCCACAGCGACGGAGACCAGGTGAGGATTGCTTTTTTTATCTTATTATACTTACCTAGCCGCCGGCGTCTGTTTCCCTCGCACTGGTCCTTGCGCTGCTGCAGTTCTCAGCGCTGACAGGATTCTCTTCTCCTGGTAACTGGGCTTTAAATACCCAGCCGTCCGGTAAGCTCTGTGATTAGATCGAGCGCCAGCCAATCAGAGCCGGTGCTTGATTAACCAATCACAGCTCTTACTGGAGGAGGGGTATTAAAAAAAGCCTAGTTACGAGGAGAAGAGAATCCCGTCAGCGCTGAGAACTGTAGCAATGTGGGGACCAGCGTGAGGGACACATAGACCCCCTGCACACGGGCGGAATTTCTGCAGCGGGGTTTCCCGCAGAATTTCCGCCCGTGAAAGCTGCCATAGGATTGCATTAAAAACGCAATCCTATGCAGACGGACGCGATTTGTCCATGTGAAATCACACGCGGAAAACAAATAGTGGCATGTTCTATTTCTGTGCGGGTCTCGCAGAGGTCCGCACAGAAATGTCACTCCCAGGCCAGATATCAGACCTCATCAAGAACCTCATAGATCTTAAGTTAAGTGCTAATAATGACCAACCACTAGATTAGATGCACTACAGATACATGAGGATCTACTCTAGGGTAACCAGATAAATTACCTACCACTGGTAAGCTGCTTGTATACACAGATCTCACTATGTGATGAACTATATTAAAGTAACTCTAAGCCCAATCACCCCAGGTCACCAAACTGCAGCCCAAACCTCCCAAGCCCAAGAAGAGCAGCAGATTCAAAATAACAAAAGTGGCAGCGATGACAGCCCTGATGGTGGGCAGCCTACTGTTAGATCAAGCAGAAGTTGAAAAAGCAATCTGTACAGCACATGTCGACGGTGAGAAGAAAATGAAAGCAGATATGCGCGGACGCCGCTCGTGCCAGGGCCGGATTCTGCATAAGGAATCCAACCCGCCCGTGTGCAGCCGGCATCCTTCTGTCTTTTCAGGTCATTCATATATGAACAGACCAGCTTTACTTCTGTACTATTCTTTGTGAATCCCCCTGTACAGCTATGGGCTCTAGTAAAAAAAAAAAAAAAAGTCTGGTCTTGGTAAATATGGAAGAGCTGGATAGATCCCGGCCCAACATACAGGTGCAGCTGATTGAAAAAAAAATAATTAAAACATATGCATATGGAGCGCGTGTCTGCTATAAAATATCAGTCAGTCCTTCACTTCAGGTCTTTACTTGCTGTCATCAATGGGGAATGTTCTTGTTCTATCTATGGGCTGAGCACTGGGACAGACACAAGTAGCAGCCGCAAGCTACACCCAGGGATGTTGATTGCCAGTGACCACATGGGTTTGCAGATACAGCAGCTGCTTATTTGCAGTATTAGGGGGGTTTCTGGGGACAGAGACTCTTTAAGTGCTGGTTCACAACTGCACTAATGGTCCCATCCTATCACTGCTACCCAGGACATAAGACCGTCCTCAGCACACTTTGGATGGATGATTACTGCAGCAGTCACATATCCCTTTGTTGGGACGTCATCAATCTGCAGTGGGAAACCGGCAGGGGGGTATGTGTTCTATACAGCCCTCTGAGCAAGTCTTATTTATTTATTTTTCTCCCAGAATAACGCCTTTATGACACAAACAGTTACATCCTGTGCGGTCAGGGCTTGTATAGACAGGGATCAGGGGGTCAATCCTGCTCCATGCGGGTGCTAGCTGTTTCTTACAGCTGACACCCGCCCGCAACAACTGCAATTAGCACTCACACTGATCACACCTGTTAATCCTTTAAATGCATGATCGGAGTTCAAGGGTCCCAAACGGCCCCGTGATGAGATCACAGGCTTCTCTCCGGTTGCCGTGGTAGCTGTGGGCCTTCTGAAAGCCCCCAGGCTGGCATTGCAGATTGCCTATCATCACTGCAACGGAACGGAGGTGCGCCTGTGCATCACCAAATAAACCTGTCTTGTCGCGCTCCTTAGAGAACTCTATACATTATCGGGAGAAAATGTAGCCCTTCCTCAAGATACAAGCTATCTCCCTGATAAATTTCATCCAAATGGCTTCAGCGGTTTAGCCGTGAAAAGGTGACAGACAGACCGTTACTTCCGAATTTATAATATTAGAATGCATGTTAAATGGTACCATTGGAAAAATACAACTAATGTCACAAAAAACAAGCCGCATGTAGTTATGTCATCGAAAAAATAAATTATTTTTTTGAAAGTGGCGATACCAAAACCGCAGAATGTGACCCAGACACAGGAGGATCAATGACCCTTACTCATGCATGGAGATGTCTGGACTCTCCTCAACGGCAGAAGTCAAATGGGGAGAAAGGATCAGGCTTGTTGAATTTTTACATGCTGGACCAATATTTTATTCTCGTGGGAGATAAGCCGTCTGGCATCTGTTTATTCTCCTCTTCCCATTGGGAACACATGCAAGCTTGGCTGACTTGACTGTGCATGTGTATACCGTGTTTCCCTGAAAATAAGACACTGTCTAATATTAATTTTTGCCCCAAAAGAGGCACAGTGTCTTTTTTTTTGAGGGATGTCATACTCACCTAGCAGGTGTCGCTCAGCTTCCTCATGCTAGTCCTCAGCGCTGAGTAAGCATTCTCTTCCTGGTAACAGGCCTTGAATACCTCACCTCCAGCAAGAGATTGCTGTGATTGGATCACCAGCGCAGTGGCTCAACCAATCAGAGCTGGCGCGATGAACCAGTCACAGCCATTCACTTAAAATCAGGGTAGGGCTTATTATCGGGAAAGCACGGTAGGGGGGTTGCTACCGTAGTAAAGCATCCAAGTATTCAGGGAGTGCAGGTCACATAAGGTGCATAGTAGCAGTGTAGATAGGAAGAAGAGCAGACAGAATCTGTGGTGTGGAGGCGGTGAATCATACAAGCTGAGCATCAGTACAGAGAAAGGAGAACACACAGCAGTCTGCAGAGGGAAGGAAGTATTCTGCCTGTAGACATTGATTTTAGGGGAGAATATCTCAGTAGCACAGCGCTATATGGAGGCCCTAAACGCACTACAAACAAGTGCCTTTTACTAGTACAAAACTAAATAAAGAAACAAATGAGTGTAAGACAAGTAAATTCCCATTAAAATTATAATTTTTAAACGATGGTTAGACCAAGGTGCATTGGACTAAACCACCACAAGGGTTGGTGCTCAGAAGAACCTCTTCTTAGAGGCCTACACCCAGATTTATCTCCCCCTCCCCAAGCCACCCGCCCCCCTCCCCCTGCTCTACCTGTCTGTGTGCGTGCTTTAGCTAAGACCAATTTACACGAAGGTAAAGGTGGAACCGTTTATACCCTTCCAATCGAGTTCGAGATAAGTTCCCCAGTCTCGAACAGGGTAGGAAAACAGAAGAGAGAAGTTGTGGACGTGTGTAAAGGGATACCCCGTCTGTCTATGTTAACTCCATATCCTGAGATATCCAAGTCGTAGGAACCTGAACCTGTATTTCTTTTCCTTTCCCTATCAGGTGTATGTAGAATTTGATGCTAAAAGCTCTAGGCCACATTCATGGGTGCAGGTCCATGGAGAAGATGTTTTGGTGATCTTGTTGGAAGGGCCACTCGTTTGGTCACCAAGGAAAGAACCTATTATTGTCCAAGCTAGTCGGATCTGTCCCACACATTGGCCAGCGCTGGTGAGTCTACTGCTTGGTACATTTCGTTTTCTGTTTTGTCAAAGTTTACTTTTCCTTCTGGAACTCCAGTCAAAGGGTTAAAATCAGATTCTGCCTGGAAATTGGCCATTTTCATTGTTATGACACTTGTTTACTGTTGTTCTCCATGTGATCTACACAGGCAAATCTGGGGTGGGTGTCCTGTATTGCCATGTACTAATGGCTCTGAGTCCTCTTCTTTATGAAGCCTGATTTATATCATGCTCCCCCCCCCCAAAGTGCCAATATTTGTATAACAAAACAATCCTATTGCTTCATCAATCCCTGTCATCTTGTCGCAACGGTTTAGCTCTTAAGACAAAGTTGTGGTGTAAAATGGTCCTCTAGAAGGGTGGTCTTCTCGAAGAAGAGGTCAATATACAAAGCTGGATCCAATCTGGGCTAGATCAGTGTTCTCTTTCGGGGGGCTTTCATGGTATACAGTGAGGTGTCTCATCTTGGAGTACATCATTTACACCAGCTTTCAAGGCAAGGCCACTTTTCGGCTTGTGTGTAGCCTCCAGTTACTGAAGCCCTCTTATTGACATGGGTGTAAATCTCAGTCGCACTTTTAGAAAAACAGTCAGTAGGGAATATGTCGTGGCTGAGAATTATGTAGTGCGTTTACGAAAAAAATTCTGATATTTCCATTGAAAACTACAATCTTTACTTCTAAGTGATGCTTTCAGCTACTGATATGTTTTGTTTGCAGACATTCACAACTCTGGTGGATAAGTTGGGCCTGGGAACCCTGGTCCCTATAGAGTTTCTATTGGAAGAAATCTTGCACTTCCTTCCAGATGCTAGCACTCTCCGTCTCTACCAGGTAGCACATCTATTTTGTCATTAATTGTAAGGAATTTTTTTATTTTTCTTCAGTTTCAGAGTCATTGAATTGATTTTCTTGTTTCCTTTTCCAGCAGATGGGAGTCGACAGCCATAAATTGGTTTTAAAAGAACAGCCGTTTTTGCGGGATGCAATTACTGACATTATTAACTCAAGGAAAATCCAAGAAATCATTTTAAGAGGTAATGAGGATAGTTGTCATTTTATTGAATAACAATCTAATTATAAGACGGAAAACAATGCAGAGTCTTATCTTGGAAGCAATACACACAGTGTCATCGATACCAGAGAGCAGTTCGTGCTGCACAATAAGGGCTCATTCGCACGGGTGTATTGCCAGCGCTTATTACGCACGCATACTTCCTATGCATAACAAGCGGTGAATGGAGCAAGGAAAGTCTATGGACTTTTATTATTCTCTTCCGAACCTGCGTTGGAGCTGCGAAGGGACATCCGTATAAAATGCAGGAGAAATAAATCGCAGCATGCTCTACTTCTCTGCGTTTCATACGGAGACTTGAAGGGCTAAGTATTAAAAACGCTGCCCCTCCGCAATGCCTGCTAAAGGACAGCATTTAATACGGAGCCCCGCTCTGCACAGATTTGGTTAAAAAAAAAGTCACGCTGCGCGTATCGCAGCCTGTATGTGATCTCTGCCGACAGAGCGTAGGGACTGCGATAAGTACAATGCTGCAAGACTATTGTACTCATAGGCCTGTATGAATGAGCCTAATCACCATATGAAAAAAGGGTAAAGAGGGTTTAGCAATAAAGTGTGCACCGTAGAGGCATTTATTAATGACCTGAGACCAAATGAAGTCAATATGTTTACACAATGTACAAAATATTCTTTTATGCACAGTGTTTAACTTAATAATGCTGTTAAATGTAAATCTGAGTTCTCAAAAATGTTTTGTGCACTGGTCTGATTCAAAGTATGTGGAGGCCTGTGAAAAGAAGTGTGACTTCACGTTAATTTATGCTGGAACTATACCTCCAGGATTCCTGTGTTCTCTCCATAAGTATCACTGCCATATAGTGAATCATAGAATCAGAATGATTGCAGAACATTTCTGTTTTCACTAAAATTGTATGTTTTTCTTGATGTAATGTATGGAAAACTCCTTTTCTTACATAGAAGCCATCAAATCATATAAATAACTTATACTAAACAAAGACAGCTAAAGCAAATAATAATGTCATTGGTGGTATTGCAGTGTTTTGTACAAACAACAACATACTTCTTCATACATTTCATTTAAGAGGTTTTCCCACAATCTAAAATTGCTACATGACCATTTAGTCCTTCCTAGTTGCTAATGATCAGGACATGTGACTGCTGCAGCCAATCACTGGCCACATGAGTGACCTTCTATAACCAGTGATTGGCTGCAGCAGTCACATGTCCTGGTCAGAAGCAACGAGGAAGGACAGAGGGATTGTGAAGCAATTTAAAGTTGTGGCAAAACCCCTTTAAAAAGACACTGGACCTTAAGAGTAGACATGGAAAATTTGTGAGCACAATATAAGTTGATGGGTTTTTATTCATCATGTTTGGATCTACCCAAAGAGAAAGACAAAATCATTAAAGTTATATTACGAAGCTGCTAGGCTTCATATCTGCAGTCTGTATTGGCAATCTTAATAAGGTGGAACTTCACTTGAGTTTAATAACACCTCTCTGAAAGAGAAGACCACCCCCTTATCCAGACCAGATTTTCAGTTCTACCATATATTATAAATACTGGCCCCCTTCTTTGAGAAGACCGCCCCTCTAGAAGATCACTTTTCAGTGCAATTTTGGGTGGTCATTGTCTCAAACAGATTTTCACTACATATGGAATTCCGATTGTTATTGCTTATCCTTATTTTGTACATTATCATGATTTATGGTAACTTTTTTAAAGGTATTTGCAGTATTCAGGGTCAAGAGGTCAGAGTATTCAGACCAGATGACAGCGAAAGGTGGTTTTCTGGAATAGTAACCCATCAGGACCCTATTACTCGTATAATAAATGTCACAATGAATGAGGTGGGTAGAAGTGTTTTGTACACCACTTTAGTTGCTACGCCTTGTTTGTATACAGAATTTCTATATATTGTCAGTTGTTCCATTTCTTTGAAGAGCTTGGTTAATTTGTATAAATGTCATTTCTATATACCTTTTAAACCAATATGCCTTTTATTTTGTCTCTTTTGGTCTTAATAGTTTGCAGTACAGTTGACCTGCCCTTGTTTGACATAAGTCATTTCATCAATACTACCATCTAACTACTTCTTGATAGTACCGCTATACAAGGCTCAAGATGATGAAAGTGGCAGATCATTATCTGTTTGTCTGACAATAAAGGTCCATTTACACGGGACGACTGTAGGCTGCATAAGTGCCAGACTGTCGCTCCTGTGCTTTACATAGAAAGAATAGTCATTCAAGTGAATGGAGGCGAAGCGGACGGGGATCGTTCCAGCCACCTGCCTCCATTCACAGTAAACAGGAGTAACTCAAACATTGAGCCGTTCCTGTTTACATGGCCTGACAGCTGTGCTCCGCTAAGAAATAAGCGACTCTGACAGGCGAGCATTTTCTGGCTCATTGCCCTGTCATTGGTGACATTTACATGGGACAGTTATTGACCGAATTCGAGGCTTCCAGCAAGAATTCGGATGATAATCACACCATGTTAAGAAAATAGATTATACTATTAGCTACCGTATATTCCGACGTATAAGACGACCCTTTAACACCGAAAAATCTGCTTTGCAGTCAGGGGTCGTCTAATACGCCGGGTATACAAAAAAAAAAGCAGTACTCCTCTCTCCCGGCGTTCTGCGGCGCTGCTGCAGGCTGTCGCTGCCTCTTTGTCCCCGACAAAGCATTGCTTTCTGGATGCGGGGCTTGAAATCCCCGCCTCCCGAAAGCTAATGCTGTGATTGGCTAACTCACGCGGCGTCAGCCAATCACAGCCATTCAACAAAGGATCGCTCACAATTTGTTCACAGTCGTTTATCGCTGACTTCTACACAGAGTAAAAACGATCACTGGATGGATGGCCAGCTTCTTGTTGCATATAAACGCTCCCCACTCAGCACTTCACATAGAAGGTGAAGTGCTGAGCAAGAAGCCAGCAATGTCTTTCAGTGTAAAAGCTCTGCATGAGTGCTGACGACCTTAGCGGTGCCATCAGTGCTCAAGCAGTCGGCCCGTGTAGAAGGGCCGTAACTCATATACACCCCTCTGGAGTAAAGGGGATTCCATTCAGCTTATATAGTGGGGATGGCTGCACAGTGCATCATTATTACCTGCTCCTGAGCTGTGTGGTGTTCTCTCTAACCTGGAAACTACAGCCACGCACAGACAAACCGTTCTGTGCACTAATAGTTGGGGCTCTGCACATAACGGCATAGTGGACCGCGTGGAGTCCCGCAGGCACATGTGTACCCCACCTATAAAATATGACTTGTGATACTCAATTTCCTATATAGCATGAACCTGGTGACAGATTCCCTTTAAAGTGTTGTCACATATGGAGACTGTCTGCTGCTTAAGAATTGGTAACCAGATCAGTTTCTTGTCCCAGATAGCAGGAAAAGGGGGCCACAAAAACAGCTTGGTATCAGTCGCTCTAAGGCCTGTGTAAGGCCCAATGTCCACAGGCACATTTTACTGTATAAGTAAGTAGTAGGTAATTTTCACTGTTCTCCATATCACCACAGTTACAACATCACTTTTTGTACTATGTGCTTTTAGTAGAAATGTGTTACTTGTTGATTGATCTATTTCTTTTTAAGAATCTTCCTTTTTTCACTGTTTGTAGGGAGGTGAAATTGTAACTATTGATCCTAAACTGGTACACGTGGTGCTTGTCGATGACTCCGTTCTAGAGCCTGAGGTAATATGTTCTATTTGTAAGTCATATAATATAATGTGCCTGATTGTTTAAAGGGGTTCTGACACAAAAAAAAAAAATTGTACTCACCTTGCCTGGCCAGGACCGATCGCCAGGCATGTCCCTTCCAGCCGGCATCTTCTTCTGTGGCTTGTAGAAGCAGAGCAGGAGCGGTCAAAATGACCGCTTCCTGCTCTGCTCCGTCCGTCAGCTACTTCCGAGGTGAACGGACGGACCGTCCACAGCAAGCACGTCACAAGCAGTGCTTGCTGTGGGCGGCCCGTCCGTCCTGGCTGAACTCCGAGATTCTGCGCGTGCGCAGTGGAGACGCGGCCCGTCCTGACTCCTGTCAGAGGGCACCTCTCCACTGCGCGTGCACGCGATCCCGGAGCGACGCGGCTCGTGGAGGAAGAAGCAGAAGAACAGCGCCTGCTGGGAGATGACCCCCCTGATGTCAACAACAACAGGAGACAAGGTAAGTATCATGTTTTTATGCTTTAGCAGCCATTAAATCGTGGGTTCCCTGTGTCCATTAGGCAGACCAGGGAACAATGGCTGCTAAAGCATAAAAACATTATTCATGTCAGAACCCCTTTAATGATAAAATAGAATTGTGGTAAATGCTTTTTGTAACCTGCTGTATTCCTCTTATGCATACAGTTGCGTTATGCCATAGATTTCCCTTTTAGCAAGTAAATAATATTTCAGGGACAATATCATGTAAAGTTGTACATTAGATAAATACTTTCGTAATTGAGATCATAAAGCCATGTGTGTTTTTTATTTTTAAACTCCATATTTTAACTTGTGAGGGGACAGCCTGTCTGCCAATAGGGGGAATGAGTATTGAATATTAACCCCTTCCCGCTCCATGACGTACCGGTATGTCATGGAACGGCGGGGTATGTATGAAGAGAGGTTGCGTGGCAACCTCTCTTCATACAGTGCGGGCGTCAGCTGTTTATAACAGCTGACACCCGCGGGCAATAGCCTCTATCGGCTATTAACCATTTAAATGCCGCTGTCAATTCTGACAGCGGCATTTAAATCCCCCGAACGATGTTCGGGGGTTCTGCACGGCCTTCCCCCTCCTGGGTGAGATCAGGGGCGTTGTGCAGGTGTCATGGCAGCCGGGGGCCTAATGAAAGGCCCCAGGGATGCCTTACCAGACTGCCTATCAAGCCATCCCCGTGGGGTGGCTTGATAGATTGCCTGTTAAATTGCAGTATGACGTAATGCTATAGCATTACATCATACTGCAGGAGCGATCAAAGCATCGCATGTTAAAGTCCCCCAGGGGGACTTCAAAGTAAAGTAAAAAAAAAAAAATCAATAAGGTTTTTTTTTCATTGTAAAAAAAGAAAAAGTTATAAAAGTTTAAATCACCCCCCTTTTGCCATATCTATTATTAAAAAATCTAAATCATAAAATAAAAATATGTATTTGGTATCGCCGCGCCAGTAAAAGTCCGATCTATCAAAGTAGTGCATTATTTTTCCGGCCCAGTGAACGTCGTCCGAAAAAAAAAATAAAGAACGCCAGAAATGCACTTTTTAGTTACCCTGTCTCCCAGAAAAAACACAATAAAAAGCGGATCAAAAAGTCGTATGTATTCCAAATTGATACTATCGGAAACTACAGGACATCCCGCCCTACGTCGACGGAAAAATGAAAAAGTTATTGTGCGCACAAAATGACCGCAGAAAATAATTGAAAAAAATTAAATGTCTTTGAAAAAAAAAATAGTATAGTAAGAAAAAACCTATACAAGTTTGGTATCGCAGTAATCGTACCGACCCATAGAATAAAGTTATCATGTCGCTTTTGTTGCCGTTTGTGCGCCATAGAAACAAGACGCACTAAAAGATGGCGAAATGTTGTTTTTTTTTTCATTTTAGTCCACTTAGAATTTTTTAAAGGTTTTTCACTACATTATATGGTACATTAAATGGCACCATTGAAAACTGCAACTCGTCCCACAAAAAAGAAGCCCTCATACAGCGACGTCAATGGATAAATAAAGGAGTTACGATTTTTTTGAAGGGGGGAGGAAAAAACGAAAATGGAAAAAGAAAAAGGGGCCGCGTCATTAAGGGGTTAAAGACAACAGCTGCTTTCTGTACTAATGTTATGTATGCTAGCTTACGTATATACACAAAATAAATCTTAAACTACGTACATGCTTAAAGGAGTTGTCTGAGATAAAACTTTTCTTTTCTCCATGGTCAAAACATAACAAAAAGCTGATACTCGCCTCTTCCCACAAGTCCCACAACAGTGGCTCGGGGACGTCCTGGTGACTTATTGTTTACAGGCTGCAGTCAGCCCGTGATGTCCTGTAAACCTGCTGCCTGCAGCCAATAGTGAGCTCTGTCATTAGCTGCAGCAGCAGGTTTACGGAATGTCACAGGCTGACTGCAGCCTGTAAACAATGGGGGTATTTAAATCCTGGCTTACAGTAGACCTAAAATTTTCATCTTTCCACACTGATTTGTTTTCGAAAAGGGACATGGCCACATCGAACCATCAGATCTATGTATAATGTGCACCAGAAATGTACGCCTGGGGGTATTCAGCGCACCATGTGCTGCGGGGAATCACACTAAGTCCAGCACAGGAAATGCCAGGCTTAGTAAATTTGTCACAAGGAGACCCTGGGGACTTGCAAGGAGAGGTATTGGCTCTTTTTTATGTTTTGGCCTTGGGGAGCCACATTTAAAGACTTTTTATCTTCGACAACCCCTTTAAATAATAGCTGAGACATACTATTTCTGTGTTAAATTTAGGCAAGATAAAACTAGACAGGCAGAAATTGCACCAAATTAGACTCTTTTGTCTTTCTTATGCTGCCTCATTTCATTGTATTAAAAAATGGGGCTCTCTATTAAAAAAATATCTGGTGCGTTTTACAAGTCTTCTTGGCTGTTCCCATTTTTTATAGATCCTTTTCAAAACTATTGGAGAAAAAGAAGTTGGCCACAATCAATGTAGTCCATATTTTTGCTGCAATTTGTGCCTGATTCTTGTGCATTTTACTTAATAAATCTACCCCCAATGTGTCCAAAATGACAGGCGTTACTATGTAATCTGCAGATTATCCTTCTTTTCACATACGTATAACTATGTTTCAGGACGCGTTGCTAAAACTAACAAAAACAACAAAAGCAAAGAAGAAAAAAGAAAATTCGGATGGAAGAGACGGCCGTAGAAGAAAACTACCTTCCGATGCA
Source organism: Eleutherodactylus coqui (assembly GCF_035609145.1). Lineage (NCBI taxonomy): Eukaryota > Metazoa > Chordata > Amphibia > Anura > Eleutherodactylidae > Eleutherodactylus > Eleutherodactylus coqui. The sequence goes on from NC_089838.1 coordinate 114,272,287, forward strand.
GAAGGTGATTCTTCAGGAAAAAAACAGAAAGCGGAGAAGAAAGAATTGGATAGCAATGGTGGTGATTCAAGTGAACTGAACCGTAGTTCCTGGACTAGTGGCAGCACCGCTGACGCTGCCGTAGATTCTAGATCCAAACAGATGTTACATTTTGTTCCGCAAATAAATCGTAATATTCGCTTTGCGACTTACACCAAAGAAAATGGCCGCACATTAGTGGTCCAAGACCAGCCTGTTGGTGATGGAGCACCTCTAGCTTTCCCAGCGTTTTCAGCAATGGCTAGTCAAGGCTCACCGATGCCAGAAGCAGTAAGACCAGGGAATAAAAGTGCATTGTCAGCTGATAATCCTGCAAGCACAACTGAGAGTTTAACATCCAGCGGAGCAACGCCAACTACAGTAAGAATCTCAGACACCAGTCTTTCCAGTGTAGCCGCAGAGGAAAGCAAGAAGCCTAGCTGGACGACTGGAGAGGTAATTATTTAATGCTTTATACTGTGGAGTTTGTGAAAACAGCTCGCATTGTGTCGTTTGTAGTTGGACTTATGGTGGTTGTTCCACCATTAAAAATCATTACATAAAACAATGAACCATATTTGCCATTTACATGAACCTAAAAACAAAGTGCAGTGAAAACTTATAGCCTTCACTTATATAGTATAGCGCCTCATTGTCTTCAAAGCGTACGGCAGTTGCACGTCCTGATGAGCCAAGTGCTGCTGGACACAAATGCTCGGTCACTCCCCACGCAGCCAATTCTCTCCCATGCTTGGTTTAATGGAGTGCGTACCGTGCATGTCAGACATATACCTTCACTACTCTCAATCCCACAATACCTATCAGCCAGAAAAGGAAGAAGCCACTATATTGTTAATTGCCAGAGGGGGAGGGAGACTGATTCTGTCTAAAGCCCTCCCTAGCCACAGATTAGCAATAACACCAAGGGGGCACATAAATGAAAAATTAGGGAGTTTTATGCCAGAAATACAAACGGCTGTTAGCAGCATTTCTGGACATTAGGTATGAGTGTGATTCATGAGATAACACCTTTGTTTTTGTGTTCCCCCTTTCCCGGGCGCACATCCTACTTTGCAGTTGTATCCAGTGTAACCAATGCTGGATGAGCTAAATATATACACAAGCAATGCTCTCTGGTAGTTATTAACAATGTGTCGGGCTGAAGTCCGATGTTTATTTATTTTTTTTAAGCTCAAAGAGGATTGAAAGAGAAAGGAGGACATTTATTTAGCTGCTTATGGCAGTTTCCTGAGACATTTGCAAATTTTAGCACATGCCACATTTTCACAAAACATTTTTTTTTTCATTTTTGCATCTTATTCAACACTTTTGTTAACTGGGTGGAGCTTTGCAATAGGGGTCTGACATTCCATGGCCCAAAAGCTTTACTATAAATTACTTCAGAAACTTCATTTACAAGCACAGCTCTCATTGAAATCATTGGGAGCCGTGCCTGCAGTTATAAGTGCTGCACAGGTGTCGGAGCAGTAACTTCTGCTTCAACCCATGTGTATTTGCTGTTCTGTCAGCGGGTGCACAACCTACTGGATTGGTCAGGATTATAGATGAGCGAGTATACTCCCTAAAGGCAATTGCTTGAGCGAGCATTGCCTTTAGCGAGTATCTCCCCCGCTCGAGACTGCAGGTTCGGGTGCCGGCACGGAGCTGCGGAGGAGAGCGGGGCGGAAGGGAGGGGAGATCTCTCTCCCCCTCTCTCCCCCCGCTCCCTCCTGCTGACAGCCGCTACTCATCGCTCCCCCGCGCCGGCACCCGAACCTGCAGTCTCGAGCGGGGGAGATACTCGCTAAAGGCAATGCTCGCTCGAGCAATTGCCTTTAGCAAGTATACTCGCTCATCTCTAGTCAGGATCCCAAAATGTAGATCCCAGCCAATCAACTATTGATGACCCATCCTGAGGATAGGTCGTTATTAGTATTTTTCCAGGAAAACCCTGTTAGTACTACCAGAGTGCAGTCACTAATGTATGGTGACAGACATGTTGGTTTCAGTGGTGTAGCACCTATACTAATCACCTCATTGACTTTGAAAAGCTTAGGCTGAATGCACAGGGCTGGGTCGGATTCCGACTGCGAGATCTCGCAGCGGAATCAGATCCTGTGCTCTGGTGGTGACCCCAATGTACCTGTCAGTTGTCTTCTACTCTGTGCTGCGGATGTGCCGACTGGTGCGCCACCGCATTTGCGCAGTGCAGAGAATGACACAGATCCAGCACGGGACGGATGCCTTCCATTGACTGTAATGGAAGCTGTCCGTGCGAGGCTCGCACTAGAATAGGACGTGCTGCGGTTTCCCTCCCGCGAGTGGAAAATCGCAGTTGATTTCCGCTCGTGGGCATGGAAAAGCGTTTTACATAGCATGTCTATGGGCAGTATTAGCTGTGGGATCTGGAGGCGAACACTTGCTCCGGATCCTGCAGTGCAAATACGCCCGTGTGCATTGGGCTTACTTCCTAAAGTTTGCAGTGCTGGCAGAGAGAAGTCCGATAATGCTAATTCTTATATATTAAGTGCTCCCCCAGCCATCCCTCGCCCACATGCTGTTTGACAGGTCTCTCTGTATGCACAGTTAGGGCCCAATCAGACGAGTGTATGGAATATGGAATACACGGTCAGCACATTGAGCCATTATAGCATTTGAGGCTATACACATTAGCAGTTTTTTACACGGACCAGTGGTCTATGTGAAAAAAGTCGAAACCAGCCTTATTCTCATCCTTTTTCACCATATGCAGTGTGCAGATCGGACAGCACACAGATGAGTGTCCATGTGCTGGCCGATGTGTGTTGCTGTCTTAATCTCTTGCACACAACACGCATACACCCATCGGAATAAACTCTAATTTGAGGAGGTTCTTCAGGGCTGTGGGTGGAGCCTAATTCTACACAGTGACTCATGAGGCACTATGGGAACAACAATGATATGGTATTAGTCTCCGCCACTGGCTCTACCCTCTTCCTTTTCCAATACAGAACTGCATTCAACACATTGTAGTTCATATTGAACTATCTCTGAGTCTAGTTGTACTTCAGAGCATTCCTATACATTCCGAAGTTGTAATCTTGCATATGACAACCCTGCCTACTCTGCGCCTTTTTGTTTATTGACTTACAGAATTTCAGAAAAAATTTGCCTGTCAAAAGTGGTTTTGGCATGTCTGTACAACAGCCAACTTTTGGAGAGGACAGAAACCAATCCAATGGCACAGTTCAAGGAAACAAGCCTGTGGGTTTCCAGTTTGGAGCTAGCAGTATTCAGGAAGAATCAAAAGAGAGTGATCTGTCTAAAAATCTATTTTTCCAGTGTATGTCACAAAACGTTCCACCAAGTAACTACTTTACTGCCATCTCGGAAAGTACTGTTGAAGAGCCTTCAAGCAAGGAGCCAGGGATGTTATGCAAGGAGAGTATATCTTCCACACTTTTCAAGCCAAAGGCTCTTACCCCACAAGAAACGAAAGCAAACGCAAAACTGCCCTTTTCTGAATCTATGCCTAAACTTACCCCTGCCTTTCCTGGGAAGGTGGTAGCTGCTCGACCACCTGAGACCCATGAAAACCTTTTTCTGCAGCCCCCAAAGCTTTCTCGAGAGGAACCATCAAACCCATTCTTGGCTTTTTCCGATAAGAAGGACGTTTCACCATTTGGCTTTGCAGCCTCTCCAGTGCAGAGTTCATTACCTGGAAATATTTCATCTTCTATTTGGCAGGACCAGCACAGAGTTGAAGAACCCAGCTCTTTGTTGAAAACTAAACCTCTCTTTACAACAGAGTCACTTAAAAGGTTACCGATAACCTCAGGCACATCAATAACTGACACTCTGCAAAGTTCTTCATTTTTAGGAAATGGGCGCTCCGATTCTCCAGCAAATAGCTTAAATCAACCGATTGAAATGCCTACATTGTCTTCGAGTCCTACTGAAGATAAACCTGCAATTGGATCAGGACAGACGGACAATCCGTTGTTAAGAACATTCACTGCTTTGTCAAGTCGACTCCAACCTGGTGTCCTCTCCTCCTCAGAATTTTCTCATGATGGTAAAGCCGCCTTTGAGTCTGTAAACAGGTTCACACTGGATGAACGAAGCAGGATGTCGAAGCATGACTCTGATTCCAGTACGAACAGTGATTTGAGTGATATGAGTGATTCAGAAGAGCAGCTGAACACCAGGATCGGCTTTAAAGGGATCCCAGAGCACCTGGTTGGAAGGCTAGGACCTAATGGAGAGCATGTTGTTGACCTGTTATTGGCAAAGGGTAGAGGAAAGCAGGTCCCAAAAGCCAGACCAAGAACTACAGCCCCAATGAAAGGTAAGAAGGAAAGGAAAATTTAAGATATTTGTTTTTTGTCTAAATCGGTGATCTCCCAATCACTGTCTAAGGAGCTACATGTGACTGTGTGGCTCACCATGGGAATCCTGAATTGGTTTTATGTGTAATAGCTATTGACTTTATTGTACACACAACTGTCCAGGCAATCCCCCACACACAAAACTTCAGGCGTGCTCTAAAAACACACCTCTTCAGGGAGGCATATCATATCTCCTAAACCAAGCCTTTCTTCACTCCGCGTGATAACATGCTCCCTGACCTACTGACTGCAATTCCTGCTAGCCGCAATCAACCGACCTTGCAGTTATACTGACTCAGCCACTATACGGCTTAAGTCTGACCATTGTTTGTGTATAGCATCCCTCACTTTCCACCTCGCCATACTGTGCACATCTCCTGCCCCTTTACCTTTTGTATCACCCTATTATTTGTAGTATATAAACTTGTTGGAGTAGGACCCTCACACCTACTGTTTATATCAATCGATTACTACATGAAACAGGGTTTTTTATCTTTGTTTTTTCTATCTGTTCTCCCCTGTCTTGTAAGTGCTGCAGAATATGTTGGCGCTATATAAATAAAGATCATTATTATTACATATTCTAATCATATTTGCAATTTTGCAATTTTCTTTTTTCTCCATATTTAGGCTACAACTACATGGCGATTTTGAATGCGACACACATCTCGTGGCCAAAGATCTCATTATGGCCCTTCTGTGTCGCATCCTAATGTAAGCATATGCAGTCACATTGTGACTTGCAACTTGCCTTTACCCACCAATCACAAGACACTCATCATGTTTGGATTTCTTGGGATTGTCTGGTTATGGCAACTTTCAAGTTGTGACCACATTCATTTACATTAGAAAGGGATGTTGCAGAGCCACAGTGAAATCATTGGCCATGCACCATGTGTTGCAGAAAAAGTTGACGAGTATCCCTAACCTAAGAATTTTGCTTTTCCATATTGATTGAATGTAGCCTCTCGCCATCATTGAAAGTTGAATGTAGCTCACATTGTCCAAAAGGTTGGGGACTTCCAAGTCTAAGGCTGCCTGTCCACGGGCGTTGCGGTATCCCGCGGCGGATCTTCGCCGCGCGAGCCGCCGCCTGGAAGCAGGAGTCGGCAGACTGATCTCCGCTCTAAGCCTATCTGACAGATAGGCTGACCGTGGAGAATCGCAGCATGCTGCGATTTGCCGGCCGCGAGCAGAGAATCTCAGTGATTCTCCGCTCGTGGTCAGGGAGGAAGCGCTCTCTATAGCAACGCTATGGAGAGATTTCACTGCATTCCCCGCGGCCGAATTATCGCAAGATCCTTTAACTGTTCCTCATAGGACATGATTTGCAGACCGCTCATCATCTTGGTAACTCTTCTCTGAATTTGCTCCAGTTTGTCGATGTCTTTTTTAAAGTGGGGTGCCCAGAACTGGACTCAGTATTCCAGATGAGGTCTGACTAAGGAAGAGTAGAGGGGGATAATGACCTCACATGATCTAGACTCTATGCTTCTTTTAATACATCCCAGAATTGTGTTTGCCTTTTTGGCTGCTGCATCACTTTGTTGACTCATGTTCAGTCTATGATCTATTAGTATTTTTCACATGTGCTACTGCTTAGCCCAATTCCTCTCATTCTGTGTGTGCTTTTATCATTTTTCTTGCCCAGATGTAGGACTTTGCATTTCTCTTTGTTAAATACCATTCTGTTAATCGCTGCCCACTGTGCAAGCTTTTCTTGATCTTTTTGAATGCTCTCTCTCTCTTCCCTAGTTTTATCTATCCCTCCTAGCTTTGTGTTATCTGCAAATTTGATCAGTTTCCCATCCATTCCCTCCTCCAGATCATTTATAAAAGTGTTGGATATGTAGCCATTTTTGACCACTCTTTTTGAGTACAATCACTTTGAATCCGCCTAATAGTTGCCATGTCAATCCAATATTTGGTCATTTTTTTCAATAAGTATGGTATGGGATACTTTGTCAAATGCTTTACTAAAGTTGAGATATACTATATCCACCGCATTTCCCTAATCAACCCAGTCGGTGATTCTGTCATAGGAAAATTAGATTTGTCTGGCATGACTTGTCTGTTACAAACCCTGCTGGCTCTGGTTAATTACTCTGTTTTTATCCAGGTAATTTCATACATTCTGTTTAATAATTTGTTCAAAGATCTTTCCCGGTGTAGAAGTCAGACTCACAGGCCTGTAGTTTCCTGGATCCACCTTCTTCCCTTTTTTTGAAGATAGGGAAAACATTTGCCCTTTTCTAATCTTCTGGGACTTCTCCTGTTCTCCAGGAATTTTCAAAGATTATGGCGAGTGGTTCAGCAATTACTTCCGCTGCTTCCTTTAGTATCCTAGGATTTATCTGGACCTTGAGACTTGAATTCATTTTAGTAAGCTATATGTTCCCTCACCATCTCTCTGCTTATAGATAGCCTACATTCTTTTATTCCCCCAATAGCTTAGGGAAGATCAGTTGATGTTCCATCTACTTTCTGAGAGAAAACAGATACAAAATAGGAATTTAAAAGTTCAGCCTTCTCAACATCACTCTTAACCAATTCACCATTTTCATCCTGTAAACATCCTATAGCATCTTTTACTTTTCTTTTGCTTTTGACATACCCCCCAAATCCTTTTTTTAATTTCTTTTGGCCTCTGTTGCAAGCCTCAATGCAATATTGGCTTTAGCTTTTCCGACACTTGCCCTACAGTCTCTGCAGACCGCATTATATTCTGTTTCTATTTGACAAACATATTTTTCTTCCTTTTTAACATGTGTGCAAGTTCTGTGTTCATCCATCCTTGTCTCTTTAAATGCTTCCCATTATTCCTTCTTTTAGAGATTGCTAACGATTGTGCTTTGATAATCTCATTTCGCAATATTTCCCAACTTTCTTGGACATTTCTGTCCTTAAGAACATTCAGCCATTGGATTCTTCCTACCGTCTTTCTGAGTTCATTGAAATTTGCCTTTCTGAAGTCCAGCCTTGAGGTCTGAATCTGCTCAGTTCTTCCTCCCCTTTTTATCCAAAATTCAAGAATAGCATGATCACTGCCTCCTAAGGTTCCAGTCACCCTTACTCCCTCAACCATTCCCTCCCCGTTGGTAAGAATTAGGTCCAAGATAGCAGATCCCCTTGTTTTCTCTTCTACCTTTTGGAAGATAAAGTTGTTAGCAAGAGCAGATAAGAATTTGTTGGACCCATTACTTTTACCTGAGATTCCCAACAAATGTCTGGATAGTTAAAATCTCCCATGATCACTATGTCGTTCTTTTTCGAGAGTTTGGCCATTTGATGTAGAAGAAGTTCATCCATATCTTCTGGTTGTCCAGGTGGCCTATAGTAAATGCCTACAATGGTGTCCTTTCTGTTGTTCTCCCCTTGTATTCTTACCCAAACAGTTTCTACAGAACTACCAGACTCTGAAGCTTAAATCTCGGTGGAGTTGAATGTTTTCCTAACATACAATACAATATCTTCTCCCCCTTTTTTAGGTCTGTTTCTTATAAATAAATTGTATCCTTCAAGCCTCTGGTGATAAAAGTTCTCATTTACCACGAAATGTGAGATCTGTGCAGAACAAGAGTCTCCAGTTTCGTTCCTTTCGCCTCTACAGCTCCTGGTCTTCAATGATAAAAATCCTCACAGGACCATATCTGAAGGTCCTCCTACAAACCATGTCCTTCCTGCCGTACCCGAGCACAATCCGCAAGGCCGCCCATACTAAATCCTTCAGTATTTAGGGAGACCAGACTCGCTTACGTCCCAAGACGCCTAGGTTTAGAAGGTCATCTCTTCAGGCTACACTACAGTTTTCCGCCCACTTCCCGTTTCACTTTTTCAGTTCCAGAATTCTGGTACCTCCTTCAGAGGCTAATGCTTCGGCTGATGTGATTTACACTATTCTCTCAGGGTATAATAATCCTTGTTTCCCCCTTAGAAGAGAACAAGGGTTCTATTCCAATGTCTTCATGGTGGTACTGGCATTAGTGATGGCTCTCCTCTACTCCAAGGATAAAGTAGCCATCCCCTATATCGACGACGTCTTGGAGAAGACCAAAACTCAGACGGACAATTTGAGAAGTCTCCATGTCACTGAACAATTTGTCCCAATTCGGGTGGATATTCAACTATCCCAAGTCTTCCCTCTCACCATAACAATATTTTGGACTTTCTGGGCCTCTTCTTTGAAACGACACGTGCCTGGGTCCTACACCAATCACAGAAATTACATCTCCTACAGGGGAAGGTGTGCTGCCTGCAATCTCAGACTCCTGTAATCATCCGTCACTGCATGAGAGTGCTGAGGTTTATGGTCTCTTCATTTTAGGCAAATCTATTTGTCCAGTTTCGCACCAGACCTCTCCAGTGGACCATTCTCTTTGGTGGGACAAATTGGCGGCCTTTCTTGATCGACTGTTCCGTCTGCCTTGCCAGCTTTGGCACTCCCTTCTCTGGTGGCGGGTCTCTCCTAAGGTCCACCTGGGGTGCTCCTTCCTGACATGGGCCAAAGATCATCTTCCAGGCGGTCCACATTTCAGATGTGGACAATTGGATAGCTGATTTTTCTGAGCAGGAACAAAGTTAACCCAGGAGAATGGGAGTTATGTCCCCAAGTGTTCCAAACAGTTCGTCAAAAAATGGGATCACCCTGATGTCAATTTGATTCAACCACAAACTCCTGAACTTTGTGGCCAGGTCTGAGGATCCCCAAGCTCAAGCAGTGGATTCCCTAGTAATACACTGGTCCGACTTCTAGTTCTCATACGTCTTTCCTGCATTTCTTCTCATCCCTTGAATTCTCAAGTAGATCAAGTTGGTGATTTCTCATCGCTCTAGACTTGCCACGACGTTTGGTTAGCTGACGGGTAGCCCGAGGGATGTAATTTCTATACCTGCCTGTTCCTGCACTGTCTGCTGGTGAAGTCGACACGTAGTCTGAAAATCTGAGACTCTTCAGACTGATAAGCGCACTCTCTCCCATAGAACTCTATAGGACTGCGTGCGAATGGTAGTCTGAAAAATCTGATTTTCAGACTATGTGCAGACTTCACTATTGGACAACAGAGGAGTGGCTGAGAATAAAAATGACATCTTCCTGCTTCACATCGCCTCAGCTAACAGCACCATAACTTACATAGCTTAGTTTATGGTGGTGGTCAGAGGTTACAGGTTCCCTTTAAATGCCCGAACTAAAATATACAGTACATACAGACACATGACTGTGCATTTAGGCTGGGTTCACTCAGGGTGGATTTGCTGTGGAATATCGCTGTGGCCGCTAATCCCGGGACTAGCCAGCCATGTGGACGAGATTTGTCAAAAATCTCGTCCACACGGGGCAGAAAATCCGTCGCAGCATTAGTCGGCGCTGTGGCGCAGATTCCCGTGACGCAGCATGTGAATTCTTTTATTTTTTAATTGCGGCCTCTTTCCTCTCTATGAGGGAACCGGCCGCAACAGAAAAGCATGCAACGAAGCCACTCCAAAACCTGCGGCTAAGTCCTGCGGGTTTTGAAGCTGCGATTATCCCGCAGAAGTCTCACGATTTTTCGCTGTGGTAAAACTGCGAGATTTCCACGGTGAAACAAATAGTCCTGTGGGAACCCAGCATTATAGCTAAAAAGAAATTGTTTAAACTAAGTCTCCTTGTTCAGACTTTTATTTGAAGTGGATTTCCACCTTTTAACCTGTGCGGATTATTTTTTCTTTTTCTCTTTTTGTCTTGTCTTATAGCGGTTGGAGCTCTAATGGTCTGGTCTTCTTATCTGGGTCACATTCTCAGTTCAATGTAATGTACACGTTTGTACATTGAATATTGTGCACAGTTTTTCTAGTCTTTCGAATGGTAAACCTGGCAAGCTACGCAGCAGTCCAGGATGCCATAGATTTTTAATTTGCATCCAAATAACATTTTTATGCTCTTCTTAAGTACCGCATATACTCTAGTATCAGCCGACCCGAGTATAAGCCGAGTCAATAAGTTTTACCACAAAAAACTGGTAAAACGTATTGACTGTAGTATAAGCCTAGCTATACTCGAGTATATACTGGGTAAAGAAAAAATGCAATACTTACCTCCCAGCCAGCGTCTGTGTTCCTGACACGATGGTCTCCCCGGCGGTGCGGCAAGCTGCTTGAGAATTCTCCCTGCTGTCCTCTCCCTGCTCGGCTTTGAATTCTCCCGCCGTCCGCGCTGTGTAAGTAAGCGCTGTGATTGGATCGAGCACCAGCCAATCACAGCCGGCGTTCGATAAACTAATCACAGCCATTTAGTGATGTCATCCACTGAATGACTGTGAATGATCGAATGTCGGCTGGGATTGGCTGGCCCTCAATCTAATCACAGCTCTTACCTACACAGTGCTGATGGCGGGGGAATTCAAAGCTGATCAGGGAGATGACAACGGGGAGAATTCTCAAGCAGCTTGCCGCACCGCTGGGAAGACCATCACGCCGGGGACACAGACGCAGGCTGGGAGGTAAGTATTGCAGACTTTTTTCTTTTTTTTTTTACCTCACTCGAGTATAAGCCGATGGTGGCTTTTTCAGCATAAAAAATGTGCTCAAAAATTAGGCTTATACTTTAAGTATATATGGTAGTTTGGGTGATCTTGTGAATAATGTCTTCCTTTTTATTGCAGTCGGACAGTCTGTTTTGAAAGACGTTAGCAAAGTAAGAAGGCTGAAGCAGTCTGGCGAACCTTTTCTTCAGGATGGGTCCTGCATTAATGTTGCACCCCATTTACATAAATGTCGGGAGTGCAGATTGGAACGATATCGGAAATTTAAAGAGCCAGATCAAGATGATTCTACTGTGGCTTGTAGATTTTTCCATTTCCGCAGGTAAGATTTTATTATAAGGTTTCTGGATTGATCCGCCAATGTAGGCAGTCAATGCCATATTGTTTCTTTTTAATAGAATATCTAGACTAGAGGGTGAATGTATCACCTATATATTTTTGCCTATTAAAGCCAGTTATTGAAACTTTTTTTTTTAATTTTCTTTATTGTAACTTTTTAATTTTTTTCCTGTTTTCTGTACAGAACTATGTAGGGGAAGTGATCTTGCATGAGCTGCTATTAACAGCTGTCCAAACATTTGCTTTACAGCAGCCACATGGACCATAGAAACCTGTAATCTGGAACTGGTTCATTGACTTCTACAAGGCAGTATAGCCAGCTTGGTGTGTGACAGGGAGAAGATGATCTGTGTCACCTGTTGTCAGTGATATCATCCTGTCCTGTGTGCCTCCAGCTTTTATAATAGAGGTGTTACTTTAATTGTAATGCAGCCTGTAATTACTGCTGAGTAGTGATCTCTACAGAACAGCAAATGTCAGACTATTATTAACCCTTTCCAATCCACTGTCTTAAGACATTATGATTTAAGGCTGGACAGCTCCAATGTTGGAAGACGACCATCGGGGTCGTCTTATTGTATATTGCCAGCCTCTCTGCTGTCGGAACCTATCCAGTGTGTCACCTCATGCAGTACTGGCTTTAGCCAGCAGATAGCGCCGCTGTGTAACAGTAGAAAAAGAGTAAGCCCGCTAGGAAAACCAGGATGCAAATTGGATTGGAAAAGGTTAAGCTCAGTGGCCAGGGTGGAGATTGCAATATTTCAGGATTTTTCGGAATGTTTGAAAAATGTTTTTAATAGAGATGAGCGAGTATACTTGCTAAAGGCAATTGCTCGAGCGAGCATTGCCTTTAGCGAGTAACTGCCCGCTCGAGACTGAAGGTTCGGGTGCCGGCGCGGAGGAGTGGTGAGTAGCGGCTGTCAGCAGGAGGGAGCCGGGGGGAGAGAGGGAGAGAGAGATTTCCCCTCCGTTCCTCCCCGCTCTCCCCTGCAGCTCCCTGCCCGCCGCCAGCACCCGAACCTTCAGTCTCGAGTGGGCAGGTACTCGCTAAAGGCAATGCTCGCTCGAGCAATTGCCTTCAGTGAGTATACTCGCTCATCTCTAGTTTCTAACCTAAAAATGTGATTTACACTATTTGTCATTTTCCAATTATGCATTGCCTTAATGTTTGAAATTCCGTTGTTGCATTTCAGGCTGGTTTTCACCAGGAAAGGAATACTTCGTGTGGAAGGCTTTCTGAGTCCCCAGCAGAGTGATTCTGAGGCCATGCGTCTCTGGGTTCCCAATGCAGTTCCAGCTGAGGGCATTGACTTGGAGACCTCTAAATATATTCTTGCTAACGTTGGAGATCAGTTCTGTCAGTTGGTTATGTCTGAGAAGGAAGCCATGATGATGGTAGAGCCACAGCGTAAGTTCTTGTTTTTCTTTATTGTTTATATGCTTTCATTTTCAACGTCTAACATGTATCGTATCTAAGGTATATACTCATTGTCAGAAGAATCAAGCTTCTAGAAGGAGTTATCAGAGATGAAGTAATATACATATATATTTGTGATTGTAACGTTGATATAAGTAAGTGATTACAATATCAGAGCAAAAGGATCATTTTATTTTGGAAAACCCTTTTGTACCGCCTCTAGCGTGGAACACATGGGGCGGCAGGATGTCCTGAACATATCGCTGAGCTGTCATTGTCCCTCCTACCTCTACTAGAAGTGACCGACTGTCATATGTGATGCCCCCCCTCCAGACATCACAACAGCGGGGGAAGGGGGGGGGGCTCCACAGCAAAGACAGCATGAGGCACTGACCCCTAGGTCTCCAGACACGAAACCTGTTGTCATCGGTGCCTAAACTAAACCTGAATTCATCGATGAAGGCAAACCAGTTCCACTCTGTAGCGTCCAGTTTTGTTGTTGACGACACCATAATGGGTGCCGTGAGACCAAATGTCCCTCAGCCAGGCGCCTGGAAATGGTTCCAACAGACACAGGGTCCTGTAACGATGGTGCCATCTGTCTCTAGACGGCGGACAATGGAACAGTTGGAGCTCCTTGTGCTTGTCAGACAATCCTCTCTACTGGTGGTCTGTTGAGGTCATCCTGATCCTGGTTACCTTATGTGCCCTCACACATCCCAATGCCTCCTAACAGTCTGGTCGGAATTGCTAAGGTGGTGGGTAATTCGTCAATATGACCATTTAGTTTCTTGAATTCTAATAATACGCCCCTCTCAAACAGTTAACTGGGCAAAATCTCTTCGATTGTGATATGGATGCATGTCTAGTGGTCAACAAGCTCTACACAAGCGGAAAAAGAGGTCACTACATACAGGTAGCCTCTGAGAGCCTTTTATAGGCCAAGGGTGGAACCACTTTTAGGGCCTCAGGTGACAAGACTGTTCATGTAATCACCCACAACTCTCATCATTTGTAGATCTGCCTGAGATAAAACTGCATGCAGAGTTTTGCAGCAAAACGACAACTCTTTACACGGGCTTGTTTTTACTTATTTCTTTTTTACAAGAGTGTATTTCTAGAACTTCGGTGCACAGCTACATGTAACCAAATGAACTTGGCAATCTATAGAGCATGCTCCATGTGTTCTCATTCATGATTTGATAGCCAAAATGACTGTTGCCATTTTAACATCTTTGCCTTTTTCTCCTCTGTACAGAAAAGGTGGCCTGGAAGCGAGCGGTCAGAGGAGTGAGGGAGATGTGTGATGTCTGTGAGACTACGCTGTTCAACATTCACTGGGTTTGTCGCAAGTGCGGATTTTGTGTCTGTCTTGATTGTTATCGACTCAGAAAGAGTAGGCAACTCAGAGGTAAATATCAATGTCCATTTTCCAGTTCGTTAGTACTTCTATAAATGCTCATGAAACTGTTGTTAAATAAAGCCTGTTAGGGAGTACAGTGTCCCCTCTTTCCAGGTTATTTTACAGTAGCAGTTAAAGGGAGTCTGTCCAAACCTCAGGCAGCATGTTATATAGCGCAGGAGGAGGCGAGCAGATTAATGTATAGTTTATAGTTAAAAAAGATTCTGTACAACTTGTATTTTTCTCATTTAACCCCTTAGTGACGATGCCTGTTTGCGCCTTAATGACCAACTACTTATTCACATCACTGTGTGACAAGTTGTATTTTTTAATGGCATCCGTTTTGGGTGCATATAATAAATTATATAACTTTTTAAATACTTAAGCCGGAGTGCGCTGTATGCTAACTGTTTAAATATGTTAGGAACAAGTACCAGGAAACGTATTTAATTACCTCTTATGAAAATGCGCGTATGTTTTTGATTTATTTTTAGCTGCCCCAGAAGATGAAACAGGTGATGAAGAGGTTTTTGCTTGGTTGAAATGTGCTAAAGGACAGTCCCATGAACCTGAAAACCTTATGCCAACTCAGATTATCCCTGGTACAGGTAAGCATTTTGCCATTGTTACCTTCCTATTGCACCCTTCGGGCTTAGTCAGACGGACGTTTTTTCGCGCGATTTGCGCATGCGTCCGACGATTTTATAAAACCATGGGTGTGAGTGAGAGCTGCCTGTGATTGGTCAGGCTGTGACCAATCAGAGGCAGCTCATTCAGCAGGCGGGGATTTTAAATCCCCGGCTGCTGAATACTACTCTGAGCAGTTCAGGAGAACTGCCGCCGGCCGCGGCTGAACTCCGTCTGCCGGGACAAGGTGAGTGTATGTATATGTGTATATATATATATATATATATATATATATATATATATATATATATATATATAATTTTTTTTTACACATTTCTGGATGAATTTCAGGGAAGGGCTTATATATTTAAGCCCTTCCCGAAAATTCATCCCGCGATCGCCCGCAGCGCATTGCTTTCAATGGAGCCGGCTGTATTGCCGGCTCCATTGAATTCAATGCGCTGGACAGCTCCGGCTAGTTTCTATTAAAACGCGGCTAGGAGCAGTTTTTCAGGCGACTTTTCGGCCCCGGTCACGCGATTTGCGGATGCATATCCGTCATGCGATCCGCAAAAAGAGTCTACAAAACAAAAAACAACCATATGCGGTGTCACAGTCCAATCTAAAAGACAGCTCTATTAAAATAACACATTCTTTATCTCGGGCATGTGAATGCTGTCAGAAAAAAAGTACATCCTGCTAGAATTGTGCTGGTTTTGGTCATCCATCTCCCAAAAAAGAATTGAGTAAAAAACAATCAGTCATATGTACCAGTCTAAAATAGTACCAGCATGTACTACAGCTTGCCCCATGAGAAAAACCAACCAGCACAAAAAAAGTTCTGGTAAAAAAAAAATGATGTCTGTCAAAAATATTAAATGTTTTAAAAGTTAAAAAAAAATGTGTGTGTGTGTATATGTGTATGTATGTATGTGTATATATATATATATATATATATATATATATATATATATATATATATATACATACACACACAAACATACATACACATTTGATTTCGCCATAATCATACTTTTAATGTCATTTTTACTGCACTATGTACATCATAAAAACAACCCTCTCCCTTCTCTCTCTCAAAAAAATGGCATAGTTGGGGAAGGGGGGGATTGTATTTCACCCAACTCAAAAATGTTGTAAAGCTTTTTTACAATATATTATATGGTATATTAAATGGAACCACTGAGAAAATGGAACTCATTCAACAAGAAAAAATCCCTAATATTTCTTAGTCAATGGAAAAATAAAGTAATATTTTTGAAAGTGAGGAAGGAAAAAATAAAAATGACTCTGTGTCCTAAGGGGTTAATAATTCTACATCTTTCCTTGTTTACTGATTTAATGTATTTTGATTTGCAGCCCTTTACAACATTGGGGATATGGTTCACGCCGCTAGAGGAAAATGGGGTATCAAGGCCAACTGCCCATGTATTAACAGAAACCACAAAACTGTATTGAGGCCAGCAGTCACAAATGGCATGTCCCAGGTAACGATGTCATTCTCTAAGATCATCACAATATGTAATTGTCTTCATACACACCTCTGTGGATGTATTTCTGTAGTGTTGGAGCTGCTTTTGGATTCCTAAGCTACTCCAGTCTCACCGCAGACCCAAAGCTTCTTACACAGACGTCTGTTTAACAGGTCTCAGCTGACATCTGCTTCTGTGCAATGGGGCGCAGGACTTCTTTAACATTTTTGAAGGGCAGGGAGAAAAAACGCCAATTCTGCCACTATTGTTTTTTTGGTGAGGTTTTTTTTTTCACATCGGTAATCATACAGCATAAATGTCAGGATACTTTTTTTTCTGGGGGTTGGTATGATTCAGACAATACCAAAATGCTATAATTTTAGGTTTTTCCACTTTTGCACAATAAAACCCCTTTTTTGAAATTTTTTTTTCATCATTGCATTCCCATAAGTCCCATAACTTTTTATTTTTTCAGGAACAAAGCTCTGTGAGGTCTTGTTTTTTAGCGTGATGAGCTGTAATTTTAATGGTACCATGTTGGGGTACTTACAGCTTTTTTGATAATTTTACCTCCCAAGAAGACGCAATAAAAGTAAAGAGAATAACTATTTTGGATCATTTTATTATTTTTTTTAATTATTATATACAGTTTTTGCCATGTGGGTTAATAGAGTGTTAAATTTATTGTACAGGTTGATATGAATGCGATACTAAATTTGTGTTTTTTTTCAAAATGTTTTATTTTATTTTTTAGAAGTGGGAAATTGCACCAAAAAGGGTTTTTTTTCAACAATTTTTTTTTTGTCCCTGTAGAGGACTTGAATCAGTACTTCTGTACTGCAGTGCATTATTGCTTACAATAACAATCATTGGTGTCTGGTTGCCATGCAACCCATCGACCCTCTATGAACCGTTTAGATACCTTGATCTACATTGATTGCGGCATGTAAGGAGTTAACAGCGAGGATCAGTTTTCTCACCGATCGTCACTGTTGCAGCAAAACGCCAGCTGTTGCTCACAGCCGACTTTGACCGCGGTATGATCGCTTTTGAGTCTGTGCCACGCACAGGATGTAAGTTTACGTCCTGTTGTGTTAAAGGCCATCCTGCCAGGACGTAAAGTTACGTCCATGGCATTAAGGGGTTAAAGTAGATTCTTGCTTTTTGCCTGAAAAAAAAGGAAAACATTCTAATTTTAAAAAAAGAAGCACAAAAGAAGTAAATTCTATATAACGTCGTGCAACTGTGTCATTCTACCACAGAAGTTAAAGAAATGAAAGCTGAAGTGTGATTGGTTGTTATGGGTAACAAGGACAGCTTTTATTGGATAAGTTTGCCCCACAGTATTGCATGTCACTGGTCCCTTGTAATGCAGGAGAGAAAGAATGAGAAATAGCAAATATAATTCATGGAAGCATTTTGTCCTGAATAGGGTTGTATTACACACACACACACACACACACACACACACACACATATATATATATATATATATATATATATATATATATATATATATATATATATATATATATCTTCCAATGTCTTGTATGAGCAAATATACTTTTACTATAGGAGATTTGTCAGTCTGAGAATTACCACCAAGCAAATAATTATTTTCTTTGTCTACTCCTTAGGGCTGTCTCACACGAACATATGGTCATAGCGTATTATGCGCGCGGGTTTTGCATGCATATTACGCTGTACTAATATCCCATAGACGCTCACGTAAATTGTGTAAATTACACGCACAAGAAGAATCACTTGTTCCATCTTGGCACATATTCAAGCACATACACGCCAAGATAGTACATGTTGAGGAAAGCACGTACTGGCTGCATTGCGCACGTATAGCTCGCAGTCCGCATGGTGCGCGATATGCTCGTGTGAGCCTGGACTTACTGCAAATGTTATTTTGTGTATGCTATGAAATTGTAATTAGATTGTTTTTCTTTTAAAGCTCCCAGCTATAAATGCCCCTGCTAGCGATATTGCAGCAGCAGCATCAACTACTGGAGAAACAAATGAAAATAGCCTTAAAACAGAGGATGATGTGAAAGAAGAGATTGCAGACAACATGGCGGGGGACATTATGGCTGAGCAAAATAATCTGAACATCATGGAAAATAAAACCAAACCGCAGAGCCCAGAATCTTCTCCCTCATCTGCCCTGCACTGGCTGGCAGACCTGGCAGCACAAAAAGCAAAAGAAGAGACAAAAGGTAATGCAAATATTTGTTTGCTACTATTCACTTCATTCACAATTCTTTAATGCAAAAAAATAATTTAAAGGGAGGCAATGATCAAGATCATGCCATCATAACCACATGACTTAGCGACAAGGCTGGTGATTACCGTATATTCACCTATGCTTAACTCTTAAGTCCTGTTGCATTTCACAAAAAAAAAAAATCATTTTGGCACTGTGTCACTGCCGGTGTTAAGTGCCATCCGCTGGTAGAATTGACTGCTGTGTAGTAATTTGTCTGTTTCTAGATATGTGCAAAGATCAGGGGACAAGCACTGGATTGTAAATTAATCATGAAATGTCTTATTCCAGATCCGAGTTTGCCGAAGCCTGTACAGCTGAAAGAATCAAGTCCTTCAGTAGGTTTGGATTCCCTTAATTCAAGTGTGAAGACCTCCTCATCCCCCAAACTCTTCAACAGCCTGTTACTGGGCCCAGCTGCCTCCAACACAAAGACTGAAGGTTCCAGTTTAAGGGATTTGCTTCATTCCGGTCCTGGGAAGCTTTCTCAGGGATCAATGGAGGCAGGCGTTCCTTTCCCTCCAGTCTTTAATGCTACAGTAAGTAGATTTTGTTTACATGGTTATGACTATAGATTATTGCAGACAGAGCAGTGGGAGACACTGTCTAATGTAGGTCAGGTCCAGTGTGATGATTGTGAGCAGGAGGGGATAACCGATCTCCTGGGACACGCATCATTTTTATATAAATGTTTTTTTACAGTCTTTGTTGCAATATGAAGTGAGATGTGATTAAAAGAATAAAAATCTCAAATGCCAGCAAGGGGTTTACAAGTACGGCCCTCTATTTCGGTTTTAATTTTGTTTCGCTGCTTCAAAAACGGAACAGAGATACGGAATTATAACTGACAGCCTAACTGAAGTGTGAATGCACCCTAACTCTTCTGTTTTAGTCCCAAGTAGATTTACTGAGTTTTAATGCACTACAAGCTATGAAGTAAACAGATTCCCATCGCAGGGGGTGCAACAATATAAAATAACAGACCAAACACAACTAGAACCAACCACACAGTATGCATATACTAAAGGAATTATACCACAGATTGCAAATTATCCCCTATCCATAGGACTGGGCAGTGGTGGTAAACCTATGGCACGCGTGCAGAGGGGGGACACGGAGCCCTCTGTGGGCATGCGTGCCGTTCGTTAATACCGTAGTAATACTAGAAAGCCAGATGAATGGAGGGGCCGGACTGCTCCCCTCCTCCTCTCCTCACGTGCCTGAGGACATTTCTAACATCACCTACCGCCCTGTACAGCAGCCAAGTGGGAGTGCTTTCTCCATCCCCTGTCTGGGGTAAGACGGGCGGCTCACATACGGCATGAGAGTGTGGCGAAAAGGCAGTCTGTGGCGAAGGTGATTCCCGTGGTAGGGTCGGAGAGGAGCGTATTTCACAGAGTGGCATAGCTGAAGAGAAGCAGAGCGCTCTGGCCACAGTGCCGTCCTTGCAGCACCAGCCCTGCACATGCCTCGTTGCCCACTGGAGGCTTATCTGTAATATCATCACATCTTTTAAGGCCACTCTCACATAGGCGTTTAATTACAGCATTTAACACGTGTTTGCAACGCCCGCTAAAAACGTTGCAGTAAGCCTCCATTCATTTCAATGGGGCTTATCAGACGAGCGTTTTAGCTTGGTGGGTCTAACATGCGCTAAATTGAACACTGTATGTTGTATTTTTTGGCGTAGCAGCGCTTTTTAACACATTGCATCTCCCCTTGAAATGAATGGGGTGCGTTAAAAGTGCAGTAAACACTGTGTACAGCCTTTACAGCGTTTCCATGCGGTATTCCATGCCCCCAGGAGGGGAAAACTAAAGTGCTGACGTCATCCGCTGACTTCGACTACGTTGTTACTGAGCTAAAAACACAGTAACAAGGCAGGCAAACGCTCACAAAAACTCTGTACAAAGTAGCCCTGCCCACAGTAAAAACAGTGCGTGGAAAAACGCTGCATTTTTACAAAAGCCTGTGTGAGAATAGCGTAAGACAAAAGATGTTAATCCATGCGTTGCTTTTTTCTAAATGAAAACCTCAGTATTCAGGTTAAATTTACATGTTGGCACTTTGCGATAATTAAATGGGTTTTTGGTTGCGGGTCGGGCACTCTGTCTCTAAATGGTTCGCCATCACTTGGATACCTTTCTGCTTTGTGGGGATCTCACTGCTGAGATCTCCGCTGATCTCCAGAATAGGACTCCCATGTCCTGTTTCCCCTGTCATTGCAGGGGTCGCGTCTCCTTCACAAAGCTATGGCTGTGATTGGTTCTTTGAGCGATGCGGCTCAGCCAATCTATACAGCGCTCGAAGAACCAATCACAGCCATCGCTTCATGGAGGTGAGATTTATGAATCCCGGAAACTAGGAAGTGATGTTGTATGAGCGGCCGAGGACTGCAAGAAGCGTGTTGGAGCTGTGGAGAGCAGCGGGAGGACCGAGCCTGCTAGGTAAGGTATTCCTATTTTTTTTTGTAATGTCACTAGGGCTTATTTTCAGGATAGGGCGTATATTTGAAGCCTCCCCAAAATCCTCAAAAATCGTGCTAGGGTCTTTTTGGGGGGTAGGCCTTATTTTCAGGGAAACACTATTAATGGGGAGACAGCTAAAAGGGTCTAAGGCCTCATATCCACGGACAAAAGAAGAATTAAAATCCACAGCGGATGTTAACTCTTCTCCTGCCCGCGGATCCGCATCCCATAGGGATGCATTGACCACCCACGGGTAGATAAATACCCACGGATGGTCAATAAAAGGTATTTTAAAAAAAATGGAGCATGAAAAAATCTGGACCATGCTCCATTTTCGTGCGGGTGCGGGAGACAAAAATCGGGATTTACTCACCCGCTCCGGTTCTTCTCTTCGCCGCGGCGCCATCTTCTCTACGTTGCGGCTGGATCTTTTTTCTTCGGGCCGGCGCATGCGCAGGGCACGTCACCGACGTCATCCTGCGCATCTGCCGAGCCGCGGCGAAAAGGAGATCCGGAGCGGGCGGGAGGTAAGTTTATTCTTATTTATTCTCCTTTTCCACGCTCATGTCCGCCATGGAGAATCCGGAGCGGGCCTGATTTTCCCCGTGGACATGAGGCCTAACTCTTCCGTTTTATACAGGTTGTGAATTGGGTTCTCTTTCTGATCATTAGTTCTTGGTGTTTTGTGTTTGCGGTGAGATCTTTGCGCTGCATTCTTTCCTTTAAACAAAACCACACATTTTCTTTGTTTTCCAGGTAAAGGGAAAATCCACCTTGCCAAACTTTTTGGACCACATTATTGCTTCTGTTGTAGAAAATAAAAAGACATCAGATGCTGCAAAGAGAGCAAGTAGCTCGACTGAGAGTCTGAAGGAGGGAAAGGAGATGGTGATGGGTTTACACGTACTTGACCCACACACCTCACATTCCTGGCTTTGTGATGGAAGGCTTCTGTGTCTACACGACCCAAGCAACAAAAATAATTGGAAAATATTCAGAGAATGTTGGAAACAAGGCCAGGTGAGAATCTATCTGCTGTTTGGGTAGATAAAATGTACAACCTAGTTAGGGCTCGTTCACACAACCGTATACATAAAACACTGCAGGGGGCTCGCAGCGGTTTACCAGTCTGTGTGAACCGGCAGAAACTGCGTATGGCAACAAGTGCACTGCCCATGACCGAACATCTCACACGCAGTCATGCACAGTGTGATTGCTCTTTTTTTTTTAAATTCTACGCTTTGTTTAATAGTGGGGTTGCATATGTATCGTTGCGCTTACACGATGTATTGCGTATGGCTAACATTGCGTACACTGCCCATAAAAAAGAATAGGGCTCATGCTGTGTGATACGCCGTGAAATAGAACATACTCCAATTGTATTCTCGAGTGTATCTACACGCAATGTTTACACGTTAATGTGAATGGATCAATGCAAGTCCATGTACTTTCATTGTCTCCATTCACCACGTATCTCACGGCCGTGCATCGCAGGTGTAATACGAAATCAGTGAGTGAGCCCTTAATCTATATCGGTACGTAATCTGTAATAAGTTGACTTTTCTGCTCCTTCCAGCCTGTGCTTGTTTCTGGGGTTCAGAAAAAGCTGAAGTGGGAGTTATGGAAACCTGAAGCATTTAGCCTTGAATTTGGAGATCAAGATGTGGATTTGGTGAATTGTCGGAACTGTGCTATCATTTCGGATGTGAAAGTTCGTGATTTTTGGGATGGTTTTGAAGTTATTGAAAGTACGTACAGCCTTTTTTTATAGTTTTACTAATCTGTATTTTTTTTTTACCAGCATTTTTTTATTCTCCTGAACTGCCATACTTTACAGTGCAAAGCAACTGAACATAGTTGTGTAGAAAAGAGAAGATAATCTGGATCTAATTAAGGAGATAACTAGCTTGATACATGCAGATTTGTTATAGAGAATTCTACAACTGTTCCCTGTATCTGAATGTGTGTAAGAATCCATCCACCTACTGCAGATACAACCACAATTCGATATATGGAATGGATATTCTGCCTCAGACATTTCTGCAACATCTGCTGTGTATGAACAGTTTGCAGCTTCCTACCAAACACCGTGCCATCCACAGCAGTGAATAGGTGGCTATAAAATAGCAGCCTTAATAGCTAATTAGAAAAGAAAAAAACGGTAATCAAAGCAAAAAGGGTCAAAACAACTCAACAAATGCACATACTAAGTACACGGAGTCTCTCTGGTGAAAAACCATGATGCCAGAGGACTGTGGATGCATAGTCCCCAAATCTGAAGCATCGTTATAAGAAATGTCGTATCTTTGTTACTAGAAGCCAGCTAGATTGCCAGATTTCTGCAAGGCTTTAAGGTTGTTGCAAATAAATGATACTTTGCTGAACGTACAGCTCTATGAATAACCGTTGGCAGCCAATAATGTTGCATCCGCTGTAAACTTCCTTTTTTTTTCTGCAGAAAGGCTGAGAGCAGACGATGGCTCTCCTATGGTTCTAAAACTGAAGGACTGGCCTCCGGGGGAGGATTTCAGGGACATGATGCCAACAAGGTAAACTGCCAGTCTTATAAAGTCGTGATGTACTTTACCCCTTAAGGACGCGCTCGATTTTGGCCATAAGGATGAAACAATTTTTGGAGATTTTTATTTCCACTTTTCAAAAGCCATAATAACTCTTTTATTTTTCCATCAGTATGGTCATATGAGGGCTTGTTTTTGCATGGCGAACTGTAGTTTTTATTGGTACCATTTTTGGGTATGTGTAATGTATTGTAAAGTTTTTATTCATTTTTTTTATTGCGGTTTTATGGGGAGGCAAAATGAATAAAGTGTTGGGGGTTTTTTTGTTTTTTGTTTTTTTTTACACAATTTTTGTTTTTTTTTACATTTTTCATACCCCTGTAGGGGATTTGAACTATAATAGCTATGATAAAGCATTACAGTACTTCTGTACCGCAATACATTCTCACGTACAATAGTGTTCATAGACAATAGCAAGCCCAGACAGCAGTATCTGTGCCGGCTATAAGTAACAGCTGGCTCTTGCTATGGGATAGTGAAGACTCTGCTTCTGATCCCTCTCCATCCATATGACATAAGTTTACGTCCTGGTGCGTTAAGGACCACCCTGTCAGGACATAAACGTACATCATATAGAGTTAAGGGGTTAAAGAGCCAATTAGTTCCAGCTTATACTACAGACACCCATTATTCCAGTCTTTCAAAACAACATAACCATTAAAGGGATTGGCTGCTTTTACACAGCTTGTCCAGACCCAGGTAGGTCCATTACACACAGGAAGTGTTAAAGCGGGTTTCTTAAGATATTTTTAAAAATCTGTCCAAATCCTCAGTTGTTGACATGTCGCTGTGACTTGCCAGCCCAATAATACAATGTCTGCAAGCAGGCATGTATGATGCCACATATGATGTAAACAGTTTCTGTTTCGGGAGCTGAACGTGTCTTATGCAAGTAGCAGCATTTGCATAATCTTTCTCTTTTTTTGCATTTGCCCCCCACTTACTTTTCTCAGATGACAGAAAGCCAACGTGGACTTTTCACATCTGTGGCTCCGCAATAACTCGCACTATATAATACGTTGGAACGTTATGGAAACATTTTATATTTTCACTTTGTTGTAGGTTTGATGACTTGATGGACAATCTTCCTCTGCCAGAATATACAAAGCGAGATGGGAGGCTTAATTTGGCATCAAGATTGCCCAGTTACTTTGTGCGACCCGATCTTGGGCCTAAAATGTATAATGCCTATGGTATGTTGTCATGTCAAAAGTGTTATTTAAGTATACATTGTATATTAAAGGGAAACTAGACGTTTTACTAGAGAGGCCATTAAACTCCTTAAAGGAATTGTCTCAACAAGACAATCCATGTCAATGTCCTATTTGGGAGCTCATGTCCTCTATGAGTGATACAATGAATGTTTTAGGGAAGGCAGCACATGGTGGGATGATGGCCACAGACTATGATCTTTCCTCCTGTAGCTCCCAAACTACTACATAGGTACAAACAGCAGACATCCCTGTAATCAGCATGACTGCCACTATATCGGGCTGCAGAAAGATGGTGACAGATTCTCTTTAACTTAAATGAAGTAAATGTCAGTTTTGATCACTCTTACTATCATATAAGCACAAATTTGAAACGTTAGTGACCATTTAAGTATGTTAAAGTGAGTCGGGCAGGTTTTTACACATGAATGCATATTGGGGAGAGGCGAGTGCCACACGGGTCTCCCACAGCTTTCAGTTTACAAGAAAACAATATGAAGTGTAAGCTGCAGTGTGATTAGTTGTTATGGGCAAAAAAAGATTTACTTTTAGGCCATTCATTAAACGCAACATTCAAAATTGTAATGTTTTACCACAATTTCACACGACGTTTTCAAATACATTCTACAGCGTTTAACGCACCCCATCATTGTGATGGGTGATGAGGTGCATTAAAAAGCACTTAACCTCATGAAAATAAAGCAGACAGCGCTCAGAAAATCACAGCGTGAAAACGCTAGTCTGTGAGGCCCCATTGAAATCAATGGGAGCATTTATCTCAGCGTTTGAAACGCTGCACTAAACACTGTAAGGAGCGGGCTGTAAGACTATTTCATCAATGAGTTGTGCTCATCTGATTCTAAAGCCACATTTACACATAAAAGCTGCCATAAATATATTGATGCATTTGCCCCATTATGGGGTTTTTTTCAATCCACAATTCAGTCAATTGCCAATATTAACACTTTTTTTCTTGATTTTAAGGTTTAATTACTGCTGAAGACAGACGAGTCGGCACAACAAACTTGCATTTGGATGTGTCAGACGCAGTTAATGTGATGGTTTATGTAGGTATTCCAGTTGGAGAGAGCGCTCACGATGAAGGTAATCATTTCAGTAAACAATCAAAAACCATTCTAGCGTAATGCTAAGCCGCATTACTAACATTGACTGTTAGCCAGAAACTGCTGCTTGAGAGTGGACTTGCACTTGGTGTATTCTTATGTGCTTTCTTAGATGATTAGTATACTTATATAAGGAGGAATAAGAATAGCAGTTGCTGTATACTGAGAAAACATACAAAAATAAATCAAGTGGAATTTCACTTATATATTTCCATATAATGCCTGTGCTAGCTACTTATAATGGACTTACCTGACATTGGTCATTCTGCTTTTATGGGGGAGCACCTGCAACCTGAAGTTTATGGCCCCTACTATTAGGTTCTGGTGACGTCATAGGTTTTAACTTACCTTCCCAATCCATTGACTATATTCCATTCCAGCATCACGGTTATAAATGTTTTGCTTTTTTCTATACATTGTTTGTATCTTTACGGGGAAATATTGCTTTTATTGATAGAAGATATATGCAGGTACAAAAATTGTTTGGGGTTCCTAAAAGAAAAGTCAGCAACAAGAATTAGACAGTCGTCATTTTAATTATGGCTTGATAGTGTCAGCAACCTTGTAAGGTGAAAGAATATTTAAGGCTTTGAGTAAAAAGGTTGTCCTCCAGTTTACAAAACTGTAATCTAAAACACAATTCAGAAAGCACAAGTTAGGACTATATTTAAGAAAGTTGGTTTACTTTATCACGTTGGACTAATGTAATACAACTTTTAGAGGTGCTCAAGACTATTGATGAAGGCGATGCTGATGAAGTAACAAAAAAACGGATTTATGAGGGAAAGGAAAAGCCTGGAGCGCTGTGGCATATTTATGCGGCTAAGGATGCAGAAAAGATCCGTGAGCTTCTTAGAAAGGTATGGCTTTGGTATCTATTAATGTATTAGTCACGCATCATAATAATGGAGTGTAATTAACTTTTTTTTTTATGTTGTAGGTTGGTGATGAACAGGGGCAAGAAAATCCAGCAGATCACGATCCAATACATGATCAGAGTTGGTATTTGGATCAGGCGCTACGTAAACGTCTCTATGATGAATATGGAGTACAAGGCTGGGCAATTGTACAATTCCTGGGAGATGCGGTTTTCATTCCTGCTGGTGCACCACATCAGGTACGACACAGTACAGTCCTGTTATATTGTGCTTTATACAAATTATATTAATGGGACTAAAAAGATACCCGCACTACATGTAGCTTCAGTAACATGCAGGCCACAACGCTATTGTGTGGCATCTGACATGAGTGACAGTCCAATGCCAGTGAAAACAAGTTACTTGTCATGTATCATCTTTTATTGCTTAGCAGAGAAAAGGACTGATATAGAGCTCCACATTATTGGCAGTTGTATAGAGCGGAAGCCTGCATGCTGATGTCCAGCCCCAACAGTAGCATCACATGAGATACACCTGTTGCAGTGAGACAGAACACTTATTTTTATTTGTGCAGGCTATAATAGCATGTAACAGCGTCATTGCATCTCATCTATGTTCAAACATATTAGCTATGGCAAGATGTGATGTTGCTATGTAGATCTTGCCTTGCTCAAAGCCTCATAATTTACTTAATGCTCTACTCCAGCGAAGTGAAGCCTTAACTTTTCTGTGACCCGCCAGTGAAGACGCTTTCACTCAAAGTCCCTGGGCACACCAAAGGGAGGCAAGAAATAGCAGAGGGTGAGGCTGGATATACATGCCACAGCATGTGGCACCTCCCTCTGGGTAGTTAAGTGTGATGCTTCCCGCGCCATGTGTGACCGACTATCTTGTGGTACAAGTGGGAGGGGGCCCGTGCGCTGTTACCTTTCGGGTAAAGGGTGGCCCCTCTTGGGCATGGCCTTCCCTGAGGTGTGCTGTGTGGGGAGTTCTGACTGTTTTTTTCTACGGTCAGTCCAGTTGCTGTGACCACACGACAGACTTTGGTGGCACGGTACCCACTCTACTTCGATCAACTCCCCTTCCGGCCTATCCATGCTGTTATGGTCAACTCCGCTTCTGGCCTGTCTGCACTCTTTCGATCACCTCCCCTTCGGCCTCGTCCACGCTTCTTTAATTGCTTTCCCTTCCCGACTGCCCTCGTTGCGTCATAAGGAAGGGTCGTTCCCTTCATATTTGCATGGTAAATACGCTCACCACTCATAGATGCTTGCATTCGGCTGCCACAGGATTGGTCGATGGCCACTTCCAGAAGAGGGGTTTTATTGCTGGCTATCGGTCCCACCTCCGTTTTCCTGCACCTTTCATCCTGGATGCCATTTTTCCTGCAGCTCCTCTGTTACACAGGTCACGGGACCTTCTGGATCCTAGGATGACATTGCCTAGGTAGCTGCTAGCCACCCTAGCCCACCTGTAGCTTGTCAGCCTGTCGCTACCGCATTGCTCACACGTTGCAGATGGGCAGAATTTCCCTCTGCACATACAGTTTCAATGTCAGATTTTAGGGGGGAACCCAGTAAGCAGAGCATGGCCGCTGTGACATACTTTGCATGCTCCTGTTGTTGCACCAAATTTTCATGCAGTCAACAAGAGCCTCTTTGCGTAGACTGCCCGCTTCCCAGACCAGGCAGTAAACCTGCCCCAGGGATATCCACCGCCATATCCCTATAGGGCCCTAAAACTGAATGGGCACACTCCCTATCGTTGGCGGTTTCGGACCTTATGAAAGCCTCCAGGTCCATTGTGGAGATGCTGGGCAGGACATCTAGCATGAACCCGACTGAAGAGTCCAATACTGAGGGCTTGTTTTTACTGAAACGCACGCATGGGAGGACTAAGAAATGACAACGGTCCTCAAGGTTGCACGGTTAAACACAATCACCTCTTTACTCTGCCTTGCCTCCATCCACAGTGGCCCAGATTGAAATATTGGATTCTGATGAGTAACAGTCTTCTGAAGGTCCTTACGCCCCCTTTGTTGGCATGGTGATAACCACAGACGCCAGTCTCTTAGGCTGGGGGGGGGGGGGGGCATCCTCGGCAGCTTGACAGTGCAGGGACAGTGGACCAACTCAGAATCATCTCTCTCCATTGGTGTACTGAAACTCAGAGCCCATCAGTCTGTCTCTAACCCATTGGTCCCAGATTCTGTCCGGTCATCCAATGAGTGTTCAAATGGATAACGCGACAGCTATCGCGTACATAAAACACCAGGGTGGGACAAGAAGTGCAATAGTGATGAGTGAGGATGCTGAAGTTCTCTGCTGGGTAGAGGCACACGTTCCAACCATTTCAGCCGTTCACATTTTAAGCATGGAAAATTGGACGGCAGACTTCCTCAGCAGGGAAAGAGTAGACCCCAGAGAATAGGCACTACACGAGGAAGTCTTTGTGCACATATGCGCCAAATGGAGCATGCCAGACATGAATCTGATGGCATCCAGACTCAACAGTCAGCTAGCTTGCCTCTGTTTGTGTTACGATCCTCAAGCATTTGTGGTGGACGACTTAGCGATACCATGGAACCAGTTCACCTTCCTGTACGCCTTTCCACTAACATCTCTAATCCCACAGCTCCTCAAGAAAGCCAAGATGGGAGGGTGTTCCATTGATCCTCATAGTGCCAGACTGGCAACATTGCCCTTGGTATGCTAATGTCACATCCGTACTGGTCGACAACCTGGCCCCTTCCACTCAGACAAGATATGTTGTGTCAGAGCCCAGCTCTTCACCTGCATTTACATATGCATGGCTGTTGAATCTGCAGTTTTGAAAGCACAAGGGTTCGCAGACCCCATTGTCCGGACTAAGCTTAGAGCCAGAATACAATCTTCCTCTCACATCTACCATAGGGTATGGAAGTCCTTCTTCAAATGGTGTGGGCAGCATCATCTCCAATCCGTGTAGTCTTCTGTACCCAGAATCCTTTCTTTCTTTCAATCAAGTGTGGATTTGGGCTTGAGCCTAAGCTCTTTAAAGGGTCAAGTCTCTGCACTATCGTTTCTTCTCCAACACTTCCTAGCTGCCAAATCCACAGTGCATACATTTCTTCAGAAAGTGGCACACGCTGCCCCTCGTTGCCATCTTCCATCAGCATCTTGGGACCTCGATTTGGCCTTAAATGTATTACAATTGTCTTGCTTCGAGCCAATGCGTGATATTTCCTTACATCTACTATGTTTGAAGGCAGCTTTCCTGTTATCCATTACTTTTATCAGCCGTGTCTCTGAAGAAGCCGCGTTATCATGCAGATCTCCCTTTCTGGTGGTTCATCACGAAAGGGCAGTTCTCTGCCCTGTTCCATCGTGTTTTCCCAAGGTGGCTTCTTCCTTCCAGCTCAATGAGGCCATCATTCTACCCTCCTTTTGTCCACAACCTTCACACTCTACGGAGTGTGCACAATCTTGATGTCATCCACGCACTGCGGATCTCTCTCCTACGGAATCCTTCTACTGTTTAGATTCTTTGTTCCTCATCCCTGACGGCACTAGTCGAGGTCTGGCGGCCTCCAAGTCCACCATCGCCTGCTGGATCAGGTTGGCGATTTCCAAGGCCTACCTGTGTTACAGGAGCTGTGGGATCAGTATCGGTAACTGTGATAAGGGGTGTCTGTGTCCACCTCTAAACAGTTTCTGTGGTATGGTCATGTAACCGCATCACACAGAAAAAATCAACTAGTTGAGAAATTGACTAGTTTCTGACAGCATAAACCCAAGTAAATCTGAGCAGGTCAGAACTGAGGTCTCATGCCGATCTGAGGAGGAAGTTTCAGATAGAAAGGAATAACTACGGTAACACCGGCTCACATATAACGGGAATATATCATAGTGACATTCCCCTTTATAGAGGGCCTGCCAGCTCTCCTGACATGTCACTTTTAATTAATGCATGCATTCCCCATGAAATAACACTTTTTGAGCATTTTTTTAATAACTTTGCATTGTGCGGTTGCTCTGTTATTTCTCCTGAATATTTATGAATAAAATGGCAACTGAATGTTACCATACTCCTAGTCAAAGTAATACGTCCCTACACAGTGTGGCACTAATTTGACACTGTCAGAGTGGTAACACATAGTTGTCAATTTTTTTCACAAATTTCTAGAAGGAATTAAAGGTACGGTAACAGTATGTGAATTTCTAGTGCCTTCTAGTCTTGTTAGAGGCACTACATTATCACTTCCATGGCACCTTCATTGGTTGTTTTTAAATGATGTAATAAGTACTAGAAACTCTTATCATTTTCAAATGTCCCATTTAGGCAGGACGACAGTCGTCTAAACAACTGCACGAGTGTTGAAGTCACCACTAGGTTGTTAGCCATTGTGCAAAGCGTTTAGACAGGCAGATCATCGCTGGGTTCTCGCCGACTTCTTGCTCAGTGCTGAGCGGGGAGCGATTTTACACTCAGCGAGAAGCCAGCAATGATTTTCATGCTGGATGAAAGTAAGCGACCAGTGAACTGTAAACGAATAGTGCACAATGGCTGTGTATTTAGACATGACAATTATAGTGCAAATGTGTTTGTTTGAATTGGATTTTGCTCAACAATCGTCCCATGTAAATGACCCTCAACTGATTCTTGCCATAATTCTGAAACAAACTTGAAATCTCAAAAACATGCATGATTGTTTTGAGTCCATTCCCGCGCTTGTGTCCATACGCTAACAGTCTCTTGTTTTTATATCATTTTTATTTCCTTTTGTCTGAAGGTCCACAACTTATACAGTTGTATAAAAGTCGCAGAAGATTTTGTCTCTCCAGAACACGTAAAGCATTGCTTTCGACTGACACAGGAGTTTAGACACTTGTCAAATACGCATACAAATCATGAGGACAAATTACAGGTATAATGCCAATAACTTATAATAACTCAAAGGGGTATTCCCATCTGGGCTTTAAATGGCTGGGATGGGAAAGCCTAGCCATCTGTTTCTGAACACCCGAAGTACCAGATCTGTTTGTCTGTCTTTTATTTCACCCACTTTGTTCTGTTTGAATAATAAGCATGTAAAGACTATGGACATTATGCACTGGATTTTTTTGTAATTATTTTTTTAGTTTCCTTTTAGATTAAGCAATTTTCTAAAGTTCATTAAAAATGTCCTACCATTTTGCCGCTGCAGAGTCTGAGCAACTGCTTCACATAGCTGGCTGTCCTGCTGCTATTTTTATGGATCTGACAAGTATTACTTTTGGCTGTGTTGGATCTCTTTTTGCTCCAGCACTTCCTTCTATAAGTCTTAGAGATACTAATAGGGAGGAGGAGGTGGGGGTTGTATATAGCAAATCATACTTTGGAAAGAAAGAAAAGTATCCAAATTTTTACCGAGAGCAAATCACCTAAGCTGTATTTTATCGGTATAGATGGGGAGGAAAACACACACAGGAGAAAGAGATCACACAAACTGTGTGCCGTGAGTGGAGACACCCCTTGGCAGACTCTGTAGGGGGAGAGAATGGAAAAAGATCACATTCTTCAGCATGGGCTTGTCAGCACAAGGGAGAATTGATCCTTCATGGGCTGTAAAAGGGAAAATCCATACTGAAATGAAGCTGCACTTGTTTATGAGAGCTAGGAGAAGCAGCAATCTGGAGTCAGACCTCATATCCAGCATGTATTACGGGGAGGGCCACAGCCACACTTAGGTGCAAGTTGCAAATTGCATGTCAGGGGTCTGAAAATACATAAAGATTACAGCCTGAAACTTTGTGGTTACCTTGACTGTAAAATGTGCACTAACATTTGTCAAAGGTGTCTATAGCCTTTAATTTTATGGATAGTACTTGAAAACCTATTTTTTCCCTTATTCTTACTACTTGTTTTTATTTCAGGTAAAGAACATTATCTACCATGCAGTGAAAGATGCTGTCGGCACGCTGCGAGCTCATGAGTCGAAACTGGCGCGATCATAGAAAACCTTTTATTTTACACTCTTGGAAAAATTGTAACCGGAGCCTCGTTCACGTTTTGGATTTATCACTTCAACTGGAGGCAAACGTCAAAGCAGTGTGGATCAATCGTACAACCCAGCCACTGTTTTCTATACAGCCTCGTAATCACATGTACTATAGACATGTCTCACTTATGCACTTGACTGAAAGGCGTCTATTTTCTGTTGCCTTCAGCTTTAACCACATGAGCTCTGGAAAACTGTGCTTCTAGTACAGTTCTGGACTAAAAATATAGAAGCGCATGTTTAGTTTCTTGGGCATAGTTTTCCAGTCTTGGAGAAATCTACAAATACCAATTCAAGATGAACTAACATAGGTAATACATAAAAAGAAACCTTCACATTGCACCCAAATGACTAACACAATGGATAATTTACTATTTGTCCTCGTAGTTATTTGCAATACAAATCTACTTGCTAAAACCTTTTTAAATAGCATAGTTCAATATGCTAGATCGAAATAAAGTGGAGGGTGCTGAATTAATGCTTTTAAGGCAAGGGATTGGAAATGTATTTATTAAGAACCATAGGTTTGTAGCAGAGCAGTTACTCTTTCATGAAGTTACACATTTTTAGACCTTTTGAAGACACCTCTGTTTTCCTGCATTTCCAGAAAGGCACATTGCATTTAGTCTTCCTTTCAAATCCACTTTTCTCTGTAGAGTCATTCATATAAGAGAGTAAGCAATGACTAGGGTCAGATATCCCCCCCCCCCCCCCCCCCAAACTGGCCAAGTGTTTCCACATCATTTGCATCAAGTGTATATAGTTGCTGTAGCAACTTCATGCAAAATGTTTGGCACATTATCCATTTCATTCAACTATTGTACCAATCCAATGAAGAATGGTATTTTTAGCCAATGAAATATTTTGAGATTAATGTTTTGAGGCGAACATTATTGTTTTAAGGAGCTTTCCATATTGACTTTTGGAAGGTGATCATTTCTCCACCTGTATTGTTATGCCACTTTGCAGGTCTGTTTATATATTCAGTTACACAAGTTTTTTAAGTGAATTACTGTAGATTACTTTTAATTTGACTTCCTGTACTTTGATTTTGTGAAGGGCTGACTAGGGTTTCCATGTTCTTATTAAAGTACAATGAATCTCTAGCTTGCGGTTTTTGTTACCCCTCAGGTACTAAGTAGTGTGGTACGTAAGGAGGATGTTGGTACTCAGTATAGAATCTCTTTCTAGTAGTCTTTATTGGGAAAAGTGTGATTGTTCCCAGCAAGAGAAACCAAGAAATCTTAGATATAATACCTTTTAATGGCTAACAAAAATACATGATGTTATAGCGAGCTTTTGGATCCTTCCTCAGGCATAATGAAACAGATTTGGATGGGACATATATAAATACAAATGTTCACACATAAACAGGCAGAGAAAGCTGAGGCACTGCCTTTTCATGTGTGAACATTTGTATTTATATATGTCCCATCCAAATCTGTTTCATTATGCCTGAGGAAGGATGCGAAAGCTTGCAATAACATCATGTATTTTTGTTAGCCATTAAAAGGTATCATATCTACAAGATTACTTGGATTCTCTTACTGAGAAAAATCACACTTTGCTCTACTGGCTAACACCGTACTAAAACTTTATTGGGAGTAACAGGAAAACTATGGTTACAGACCCTGACACTAGTAGGCTGACTCTCACATGCACTCATGCAGGTCATATCTGCCTACAGGCACTAAGCTAATCAGTTTGTATCCCAGCAGTAGGATAGTAAAAAGGAAACAGACGTCCGGACGCGAGAAAACAGAACAAAGGCTGACAAAATGGAAACTGTCTCAAAAACGGACGGAGTGTTGCCCCCCAATAAAACAAAAAGATTTTACAATGGGTACAAAGATTCTCTTTTTTCATATATCATTGGGGGGCATGGTAAAACCATTGGACATCCTAAAGCGGTCAATACGGTGGGAAAAAGAAATGAGGGGAGAGTGTCTGCTGCCTGCAGCATATTACAATCGAGGCCTGTATCTGCTGATGCAGAAGTGTGCACCTTGTAGAAATTAAGACCAGCTAGCTGCCTTGCACAACTCTAGAACTGAAGCTTGGGAGCACATTTCCCTAAAGGTACACACCAAATAGGTGAAATGCACCTTGATTCTGAATGGATCGATCCCGTCCTGTCCCATGATATATCTCACATATAGCGGAGTGGTCGATATAGATACTGGTAGCTCCGAACACTAGTTATCCAGATTTACGAAGAGGGAATCCAGCCACCTAAAGTAGTGTTTATCAATTTCAGTCCTTAACTACCTACAAAAGGTCACTTTTTCAAGATTTCCTTAGTATTGCACAGGTGTCAATATTGTCAGTACCTCAGCAGTTGCCACAGGTGTTCTTGCTATAGAATATCTTCAAGTCATGACCTGTTGCGGAAGGGGGAGCTGTCTTGAAGACTGGAGTTGAAAAACAATGGATTGAAGGAATAGGTGACATACAGGAAGGGTGCCTTAACAACATCCAGCTTTTGAAAAGATCCCTTCCTGGAATGAGGCTAAGAGAAAAATGGCAGCAACAGCTTGTCATGAAGGAGGAAACTGGAGATGACCTTCAGAAGAAGGCATTGGGCACAGAACCAACTTGTCTGGGTGAAGGATCAAAATTGGGAAGGGACAGGATATAATCGTCAACTCAGAAACCCTGACAGAGGTCACAACAACCAGAAAGCACCATCCATGAGAGAGAATGCAAGGAGACTCAATGCATGAAGGTTGAAGAGTGTTCAATATCAGGTTAAAGTCCCAAGGGGCTTCTGGAGGTTGGTTTGGGAAACTGCATGTACAACGACCCTTCAGAGGAACGAAAGGAAAAGAAAGACATACACAGGGAGATCCTTCTCTCTTCATACCATTGAAAGTACTGTAAGCTTTCCAGATATGGTGATAAATTTAAGAAGAGGATGGCTTCCTTCCCCTGATCAGTCTAAATTAAATGACTGGGTCTGGAAAACCACTGGCTTTTAGAATGACTTGTTTTAATTACCATGCTATTACATGTTGCAACTCTACATTTGGGTAAAAAGAATTGGAGAGCAGGTCTGGAATATGCCAGTTGGCTTCTGTATGTCTGCATACCGGAAGTGTCTCAAGCCAGTCCAGAGCCACTAGAATAAGTGGGACCCCCTTCAGCTTTGATTTTTTTGAGTACTTGTGGAAGAAGTAAGAGAAGTCCTCTTTGGCTCTACAGTTCCTGTCGGGTTGGTCTTGTGGCATAATTAGGTGGGCCAGATAATCATTGTGTGCCATAATTAGGTGGGCCTAGCAGAGTATGGTAGCTCTTTACACTATACCATGTACATCACAAATGGGGAAGTGAGGGAATTGATGCGGTGTGGGATGAAGATGCCAATAAGGCAATCCTGAATATGGCATTTGGTTCTGATAAATGAGGGTACCTTGCTGATGGTGGATCACACAATGGGCACCCTGAACATAATATGACCTATTAATTTACTTTACATTCATTAATTTATGACTTTGGCTCTTTTTTGGCCTCATGCTTGTTTTTTTTTTACACAGATCAGTTATGTGCACCTGGTATGAATTTGTTGTCTGTGCCCTTTATGAATGTAATTATCTGCACCCCTAAGATACTGTGATTTGCATCCTATATGCTCCCATCCTGTGTGCTCGCTACTATTTGCTCCATATGGCCCCGTTTACATATTCTATTATTTGTCCTTTTGACTTATTGAGTGGGTTAGGCTCTGTTCACTTTTTTTTTCTTTATTCCCTCCTAAAAAGTTTAGAAATGTTAAACACACAAATATACACTCATTGTCAAAAAAATCAAGCACCTAGAAAGAGGAGGAGTTTTGCTGCAAACCTCGTTATGCAGTTACGTCTCGGACAGATATGCAATTGATCGGAGTTGTAGTGTGATTAGATGAACGGTCTTGCCACTGAAGGCCCTAAGGCTGGTTCACATAGGGCAGATTTGCTGCGGAAATTCCGTGCGGGATTCTGCCTTTGCTGTGGAGTGACACACTACCCCGACTGCTAGTGTAATGGTTTGGTGGGCTATCACACATGACAGTCGGTCACCCCTAGTAGTGGTACGAGGGACAATGACAGCTCAGCGATATGTTCAGGACATCCTGCAGCCACGTGTGTTGCCTGTCATGGCGGCTTCTAAGAGGCATGTTCCAGCAGGATAATTCTCGGCTGCACACAGCAAGGGGGTCACAGAAATGTCTCCACAACATTGTCATACTTCCATGGCCTGCCAGTCGCCAGATTTATCACCACTAGAACACTTCTATAGCCTACACATTTGCATGATCTAGAGGCTAGATTACAGCGAATGAAGACCGACATGCCGCAGGACAACATTCGGAAGCTGTACGCCTCCATGCAGCCCGTATCAAATCTTGCATCCAAGCTAGGCGCTGTACAACAGGGTACTAGAACCTCTATGCCCACCTGTATCGCATCTTGCAGCCAAGCTAAAGGTAGTACAACAGGGAACTAGAGCCTCCATGCTCCCCGTATCACATCCTGTATCCAAGCTAGAGGCGGCCCAACAGGGTACTAGAACCTCCATGCCCACCCGTATCACATCTTGTATCCAAGCTAGAGGCAGTACAACAGAGTACTGGAGCCTCCATGGCTGCCCATATCACATCTTGCCGGCAAGCTAAAGGCGGTACAACAGGGTACTAGAGCCTCCATACTCCCCGTATCACATCTTGTATCCAAGCTAGGGGAGGCCCAACAGGGTACTAGAGCCTCCATGCCCGCCCATATCACATCTTGCAGCCAAGCTAGAGGTGTTACAACAGGGTACTAGAGCCTTCATGGCTGCCCATGTCACATTTTGTATCCAAACTAGAGGTGGGCCAACAGGGTACTAGAGCTTCCATGTCCGCCCGTATCACATCTTGCAGCCAAGCTATAGGAGGTACAACAGGGTACTAGAGCCTCCATGCCCACCCGTATCACATCTTGTATCCAAGCTAGAGGTGGTACAACGGGATACTAGGGCCTCCATGCAGCCTGTATCACATCTTGCATCCAAGCTAGAGGTGGTACAACAGGGTACTAGAGCCTCCATGCCCACCTGTATAACATCTTGTATCCTAGCTAGAGGCGTTACAACAAGGTAATAGAGCCTCAATGGCTGCCTATACCACATCTTGCAGCCAAGCTAGAGGCAGTACAACAGGGTACTAGAGCCTCCATGGTTGCCCATATCACATCTTGTATCCAAGCTAGAGGCGGCCCAACAGGGTACTAGAGCCTCCATGCCTGCCTGTATCGCATCTTACATCCAAGCTAGAGGCGGTAACACAGGGTACTAGAGCCTCCATGCCCGCCTGTATCACATCTTACATCCAAGCTAGAGGCGGTACAACAGGGTACTAGAGCTTCCATGCCCGCCTGTATCACATCTTGTATCCAAGCTAGAGGCGGCCCAACAGGGTACTAGAGCCTCCATGCCCGCCTGTATCACATCTTACATCCAAGATAGAGGCGGTAACACAGGGTACTAGAGCCTCCATGTCCGCCCGTATCACGAAACGTACAACAACAGCACCCAAATGACCCCACTGTCTATAATGGGTCTATCATACTACAGGAAAAAATACTGTAGCATGCTGTGCTATATTT
Organism: Eleutherodactylus coqui; assembly: GCF_035609145.1. Lineage (NCBI taxonomy): Eukaryota > Metazoa > Chordata > Amphibia > Anura > Eleutherodactylidae > Eleutherodactylus > Eleutherodactylus coqui. Next base: position 114,310,637 of record NC_089838.1, read on the forward strand.
CCTTTTCTTTCCAGAATCCATGACAAAGACTTCCAATGGTATGTCCAATGCAGATGTGTATCTGTCTTTAAAGCGACCCTCCAGGCTTGAAGAAACCAAAGGGGCCAAACAGTTTCTCCGACTATGTGATGCACACTGTGCATAGTATGCATCAGTAGTCTAGGGCCTCACACAAGCACATTTTGGCTGCATATTTGCAGCAAATACGCATGGAACATAATTATTCACTGCGTATTGCATCCCAAAATAGGTGTTGCCGTTTCAAATTAGCATGTAAATGCTTGATAGTGGAATGGCTAATAGGCTGCTTTTATAGCGACAATACACTGCAGTGCCTAAGTAAAGCAGTGTATTATGCTAGTGATCGATTTGTACCTTCAATTTCTCTTGAGGGACTAAAAAATAGTGTAAACAAATTAAATAAAATTTACTTATATATAAATCCCGTGTACAAAAATTGTATCCTGACAAAACACTTGCAAAATGCGAAAAATAGGGGGGGGGGGGGGGGGAAACCCCACGCAGGTATTGCTGTGTTTGTAAAGACCTGAAAAATGAAGTATTATGTAATATATCCTGCACAGTGCGTGACATACAAAATGTAACACAATGCCAGAGTTGCCATTTTTCATCAGCGCATCTTCAAAGAAAGGCAATAAACAGTGATCCAAAAGTCCCATGAACCCTGCACCCAAAACGGTGCCAGTAAAAACCACAAGTCTTCCCACAAAACAAAGACCTTACTTGGCTCTGTTGGCAGAAAACTAAAAAAAATTTGGGTCTTGGAATGCGGCGATGCAAATTGAATTTTTATTTTATTTTCATAAAGTGTTTTTATTGTATAAAAGTAGTAAAAAAATTAAAATATAGAATTCACAGCAACGTAATCATGTGGATCCATAGAATGCGGTCTCCCTCACACAGGCGGTTTGTGCCACGAATAACGCCGCGGCTGGAAAACACCGTCCAGCGTCGAGAGTTTCGAGTGCTGTCTGCTCTATCTTTGGCCATCTAGCACACCTCATCATCCATCACAATGATGGCTACGCTAAGACATGCTGTTGGCTGCAGGGAGATGCGACCAAAAACGAAAAGTAAAATCACTTTGTCGCACTCATGTGTGAGAAGACCCTGAAGATAACGTCATTTATACTGCACATGTAAATGCTGTAAAAAACATGACAAAATTGTTTTTTTTGCCAATCCTATCACTCAAAAAACAGAATAAAAAATGATCAAAAGTCATCTGTACCCCAAAAAAGGAACCAATGAAAACCACCTGTCCCACAAAACATACACACTTATACTGCTCTTTCCATGAAAAAATAAAAATGTTACATAGTAACATAATATGTAAAGCCGAAAAAAGACATATGTCCATCCACTTCAGCCTATTACCAGAGAAAGACAAAAAAACAACAATGAGGTAGACACCAATTTTCCAATTTAGACCAGCTGCAAATGGGCATATTTGCATTGCGGAATCTGGAGTGGGCATCCACCCTGAATTCCACAGCAAATACCATCCACAGCATGCTATGGAAAAAGCGGTTTTTCATCAAATTAATTGCGATTTTCTGCTCGTGGAGGAAAAATCGCAGCATGCTCTATTTTAGTGCAGTGTCCGCATGAATGGCTTCTATTAGAGTCAATGAAAGCCATCTGACCCGCAGCCCATCCGCAATGTTAATATGTCGCCGCGGATTCCGTGTCATCGTCCAGCGACAACACAAGAAAATGTGTACTGTGCATGTCTGACGGCGAGCCGTCCGCACCATACGCGGCACAGATAAAATAAAGAGAAGACAGGTACGCGGGGTCACCAGCCGGGCACAGGGTCGGACTCTACTGCGGGATCCCGCATCTGGAATCTAACCCGGTCGTGTGCCGCCGGCCTTAAGGGCAAAACATTCCTTCCTGACTCCAATCTGGCCATCAGAATAATTCCCGAATGTTATGTGTCTTATAATGAGGCGACAAAAACATGTTTTAGTTTGCGTTGTAGTGTGTATCAGTAGTAACACTAAGGCTGGGGTCTCACGGGACTGTTTCACAGCGGAAATATCGCAGTTTTGTTGCAGCAAAAATCCGCAAGATTTCCGTGGGATAAGCGCTGCTTCAAAACCCGTGGCACTTAGCCGCAGGTTTTGGAGCGGCTTCGCTGAACGCTTTTCCGTTGCAGACGGCTCTCTCATTGACAGGAGCGCGGCCGCAACGGAAAATAAAAGAAATGACATTCTACGTCTCAGGAATCCGCGCCGCAGCGCCGGCTTTGCCGTGACGGATTGTCCACCCCTTGTTGACGAGATTTTTGACAAATCTCGTCCACATGGCTGGCTAATTCCAGGATTAGCGGACGTAGTGAAATTCTGTGGCAAATCCTCCCTGTGTGAACCCAGCCTGAGGCTGCCGGCACACGGCCGGATTTGCACTACAGGCTGAAAAATTGCAGCATGCTCTATTTCTAGGCAAATTCATTGTGGACGGCTTCCATTGATGTCAATGAAAGCCGCCCGACCTGCAGCCCTTCTGCAATCATCATTGTGAAAAGATCGTGAGATCCGTTTAATCGCCCAGAGATGGCGTGGCATTATCTGTACTGCGCTAGCGTGCCTGCTGGCACAACCGCAATACAGATAAGAAGAATCCGGACAAGTACACGGGGGTCACCGGACGGGCGCAGGGTTCAATTCCGCTGCGGGATCCTGCATGAAGAGTCCGACCCGGTCGTGTGCAGGCAACCTAAAAAGTCAAGGCATTGCCATATTCATGCTGATCATTACTTTACCGCATGGTGAAAGTCATAAAAACCAAACCCTAAAAACTATGGAATTTTTTTCACCCTTCCTCCCTAAAAAAAAAGTAATGGAAGTTATTCAATACATTATATAAATGCCAAAAGTGGCGCCATTAAAAATACAACTCGTCTTGCAAAATAACACGCCTTCTGATGTCAAAAACGTACGGCCCTTGCAATGTGATGAAGAGAAAAACAAAAGAAAAATGTAAGTAAATCACTTGACCTTTAAGGTGCCAAATGGGCTGCTCACTAAGGCCGGATTCGCACGAGCGTATTTACGTGCGCATGAATATAGCGTTTTTGTGAAACGAGCGTTGCTTTTTTGAGAGCGCATTGGTGTATTTTACTGAACTTTTTTCAGGCGCAAGGCATGTGCATATGTGTGCAGCAAGATAATAAGCAATTGAAATGGCTAATTAGTCTAGCAAGTTCCAGTTTTTTTTTCCTTCCTCTGGATCAACAAAGGGGGGATGAAACAGGCTGAACTGGATGGACATTTGTGTTGTTCTGGCGCCACTACGTAGTGTTTCACGCATCTCCTAGCGTATTTTATGCATCCTAATTGACGTCTAGGGGCACTTTTTGGGGTGCAAATACACAGGAAAACGGAGCATGCTGTATTTTTTTGCGCAGTGTGAATCCCTGCGTATTACACATACAAATACGCCCGTGCGAGTCTGACCTACAAGTTCTGTAAGACGGGACGGACTCGTCCGCTTGTGGAAACATCTCCACCAAAAATCCGTATTTCTGATGTGTAGCTTGATGTGGATTTCCATCTGGATCCACCAGAATTTGCTGTTGGGCATTCTGTCCCAAAGTCTGCAGGGCTAATTGCGGATTTTGCTGCGGAATCATTCTCTTCCCACATAGAGCGCTGCGGAATCTACCGCAACCTGCGGTACGGAATGTGGAAAATTCCACCGGTGTGAAAGGGGTTAAAAAATGAGTGCGAATCTCTGAACATCATCAGCTGGAAATGCCCCCCACAGGTGGTGGAGGAGGCCCCCTGCCGGCCATCCTCACTGGTCCTCCTCCTGCTCCCAGCCTGATGTCAGCAGCATCCGGGGATTTCTGCCCTCCGACAATAAGTACCTCATCACACCGCAGCCTTTAACAGCCGGCCACACCTCCCGGATTGCTGCAGAGACTTTGCCTTTACGGATTTAACCTGCTCCGGGATTGTAATCCAAGCCTCCTCGGCAGGGAGACGTGAGTCCCGGGCATCCTGTGCTGCTGCTCTGCCCGGGGAGCCCCTGACTGGGCGCCGGCAGGATGGTGTCCTGGATCATCTCCAGACTGGTGGTGTAAGTAGTGTGTGGGGGAGGGGAGGGGGCATCTCTGACAGCTCGTACAGTAGCCATATACTGGCATGGGGATGGAGGGGAGGAGGCTTCTGCAGGAGGGCTGTGTACATAGTGCTGACATGTGTGCCAGGGTGACAAGATGGTGCAATGCAAGGGCCTCATCCATCAGCAGAGGAGTCTGTCTGTGTTCTATCTATCTATGTATCTGATATCTATTTCTGTAATCTATTATCTATTTACCTATCTGTCTCTATAATCTATATATATCTCATATCTATTATCTGTCTCTCTCTCATATCTAATTATCTATCTATATCATATCTACAGTATCTATCTTTCTATCTCATATCTACCTATCTATTTATCTCATATCTATCTATCTGTCTAATATCTATCTCTATAATCCATTTATCTATCTTCCAGCTATGTTATGTCTATCACTATAATCTATCTATATATCCATTTCTGTAATCTATTATCTATTTACCTACCTGTCTCTATAATCTATATATATATATATATCATATCTAATTATCTATTTATTTATTTATCTATATCATATCTACAGTATCTATCTATCTATCTCATATCTATCTATCTATCTATCTATCTATCTATCTATCTATCTATCTATCTATCTATCTATCTCATATCTATCTATTATCTATCTAATATCTATCTATCTTTCTATCTATCTCATATCTATCTATCTATTATCAATCTAATATCTATCTATCTATTATTTATCTATGTACCTCATATCTATCTATCTATCTTCTATCTCATATCTATCTATCTATCTCATATCTATCTTATATCTATCTATCTACTATCTATCTCATATCTATCTCATATCTATCTATCTATCTACTATCTATCTATCTATCTATCTATCTATCTATCTATCTATCTATCTATCTATCATCTATCTATCTATCTATCTATCTATCTATCTATCTCATATCTATCTCATATCTATCTCATATCTATCTATCTATCTATCTATCTATCTATCTATCTATCTATCTATCTATCTATCTATCTCATATCTATCTATCTATCTCATATCTATCTTATATCTATCTATCTATTATCTATCTATCTGTGTTATATCTATCTGTCCATCTAATGTCTATCTCTATAATCCATTTATCTATCTATCTTCTATCTATGTTATGTCTATCACTATAATCTATCTACGTATTTTGCTCTTTTTGCCCCCCTCCCCCCACAAGGTGTGTTCATTTGCACATGGCAAACAAAAATGCACAAATATAAATTGCTAATGAGTTCCAGATGTGTTCTTTTTCCGGCGGAGTTCCGCAGTGTTTCACGCATCTCCTTGCGTATTGTTTGCGCATCCTCATTGGCTTCTATGAGGACCTCTGGTGCGCAGACACACAGAAGAATAGAGCATGCACTATTTTATTTTAGATTCTCTCAAAATACAGAAATGTGAATGAACCCATTGAAATCAATGGGTTCTATTCTCAGCGTATTGCGCACACAAATACGCCTGTGTGAAGGCAGCCTTAAGCATATACAGATAACAGGGATATTGCCTGTGGCAACCCTTCGCACGTGTGCCATGCAGAGAGGCTTCTGTACGTACCGTCAGCGGACTGCATACTGGATTGATATCAGCGCCAGGATTCACGTTGCACCAGAGGCGTAACTTGAAGCTCCTGGGCCCCAATGCAAAACCTGTAACAGGGCCCCCAAGTATAACTCTTTATTCATAGTACTGGGCTCCATATATGGAGTAGAGAGGCCTTATGGGCCCCCCAAGGCTCCTGGGCCCGGGTGCAACCGCATCCCCTGCATCCTCTATAGTTACGCCCCTGCGTTGCACCATAAATGGTCAAATTGGCAGAAAGCCTCTGGAGGTCAGTAAATCCTTTGCACATGTCTACTACATCCGTCTCCTGATCTGTCTTCATGTATTGTGCCGGTATCTGACCGCTCAACACCACAGATACATTCTGAGATCCAAGACATTACTATAATGTGGATATGGCTTTAAGAATCCCAGCCGTCAATAGACTGAATGAAGGAATTACTGTGTTCTTGGGAGATGGTCTTCTCCTTGCTCCTGTGTCCCAAGGACAATCGTGTTAGCATGGAAACATATATCCAGATCTCTGAAACTTTGTCAAAGAGAAAGTATCTATGTTGCCCATATCAACCAATCACAGCACAGCTTGCATTTCTCCAGCACATTGCCCGAAATAAGAACTGCACAATGATTGGTTGCTATGGGCACTCTCCCGCATAGTGTGTTCCCCCATAATACAGGTGACAGATGCTGTTCCTCGTAATGCCCCTATGTCAGACCTGAACCTCCAGATCACATTTTATGGGGGGCAAAGTGGCAAAAGAGTCAATCTCTCCTAAGAAGTAGACTATTAACCCTTTCCAATCCACTGTCTGACGTCTAAAGACATTCTGATTAAAGGCTGTCAGAAAACATCCGGCAGGGTATTCTTACTGTAGATTACTGGCCACTCTGTTGTTGGGGGGCCTCTCCAGCATGTCCCATACTGCAGTACTGGCTCTAGCCAGCAGATGGTGCCATTGTATAATGGCAGAAAGAGAAAGCCCCCTAGGAAACCCTGAATCCAAAATTGGATTGCAAAGGGTTAAAAGTTCCTTTATGTTCCATGTACATTCACACGGGCGATTGCGATATCCGGCCAAGAAACTCGGTCCGATGTCAGGCTTGCCAACATGCATTTTTTACAGGGAAGCATTTTTGATTCAAAATGTGGAATTGCGCTCCTCACGCAGCGCGCTTCACGTGCGTGATACGAACGCAAGTATTTCCTATTGACTTCAATGGGAATCATTGCACTCGCATACACATTGTACAGCATGCGAGTGACATGCACTGACTTTTGAGGTCCCATTGAAAACAATGGGCGAGGCGTTCCGCGGGAACGCCCAAAGATAGAATGGGCTGCAATTTTTTTTTCCTGCTGCGAGGAAAAAAACGTGCTTGTGTGAATTAATCTATTTAATTATGATTGGTAGAGGTCTCACCGCTGTGAACGGGGGATCCCGTGCCCCCCTATTCTTGTCACTGTGGGGTCGCTTCTCCCACCCACATAGACGTCTTACTAAATGTAGGTCATTGCACCATGCATGTGTGACCTTTGCTTCATTTAATCTCCTACTCATTGCGGAGGGTGCAGTAAGGAGGAGGGGGGACACGGGAACCCCGTTCTCAAGATTGGTAGGGTTCTCAGCGTTGAGACCCCCAGCAATCATAAAGTTATTTCCTATCTTGTGGATATGGGGATAACTTTAGATTTTGGGATGGCGCCTTTAATATTGAATCCTCAGACCTCCAAGTAGTCCGTTGTAGTCATCAAACCTAGAAATATCATTAGATGCCCTACATGACATGTGCCATCATGCCAACAACTACCCCTAAGCAGCGACAGCTCTTCTCCTTCTGTAGATGATGCGGAAACACTTGCTGGAATTAATTGGCTGTAGGTGACCCACTTTCACGGCAGCGTGTCGCTGCACTGATTCCCATGTATAATGGACTGTGTCTTCTGCTACGTGACACTGTGTCTTATACAGGAGGGGATGAGGCTTTACAGAACTGCTAAGCAATTTCCAAATTTGATGAAAAAATAGTTTTCCCGCCCGGACAAACCATCACCATGTGCCCTATTAGGGCCTATGAGTATGATAGAGAGGGGCTGATTGCATCCTACACTTTCTATCCCTAGATGTTTGTGTATTCCTATTTAAGGGCAACATTGTAGCAATTTTTCCAACAATATTGATAGGATATGCCATCATGGTTGATTATGTAAGTCCATGTTATGGTGGCTGGTTGCAACCAACTGCGTCCTGTAGCTCCTCCGGCTATTGGTTGTGGCTAGCTTTGTGTCTGGTGCGGCTGACCCACCTCTTTAAGGGCTAGCACATACACCCAGCTTTTCCATCCCTGGCCAATCCAGATAAGCCTCTAGCTATTTGAGGTACCCTTTCCCGCTGGGAGGTGCCTTGACATTAAGGGCTCATTTCCATTAGTGCTTATCCTCCATTTTAGCTTTCTGTCTCTTTATTCCATTTTTGAAGCTGAGAGACGGAATTAAAACAGAACTAAATGGTTCCATTTTTACCACCATACATTTCAATGGTTTTCCCAAGTGGAAATCTTTCCATTTGCTTCCATTCTTTAAGTTTCCATTTTTTAAACCCAACCAATAGCGCAGTCTGTTTGCTTTCAGTTTTTAAGAACTCCATTGAAATCAATGGTGGTAAAAATGCAACCATTTAATTTCCTTTTAATTCCCTATCGGTTCCAAAAATAGAGACACGAAAAGCCAAAATGGAGGATAAACGGTAGCGTGAAATGGTTCTTGTCTGGTATGCAAAGTTGTGCGCTTATTCTGACTGACTTCTGATTCGTTCCAAGTCTGTTCTACAAAGCTCTCCCGTCTCCTCCATTGTCTCGGGGCCATGCTACAGCTGCCTGCCCCGAACCTGGCTTATTACTGTACATTGTTACACAGGACCTGGCCTGACCTAGGTCTCTGTCACAACCGCATCTCTGCCTGCTCCTCCAGTACCATGCTACGGGCACCATGACCAATGTGCATCAGCATTCACAACACTGAGACTACTCCTAGAGTAACAGCCTGGAGGTCCCTGCAGCAAAGTCAGATCCTGATTGGTAGGGTTGGCACAACCTTAGTACTTGTCCTAATATATACTGGGACCCAGACATGGCTCCACAGTGCAGCCTTAGTACTTGTCCTAATATATACTGGGACCCAGACATGGCTACACAGTGCAGCCTTAGTACTTGTCCTAATATATACTGGGACCCAGATATGGCTACACAGTGCAGCCTTAGTACTTGTCCTAATATGTAGGGGACACAGACATGGCTGCACAGTGCACTCTTAGTACTTGTCCTAATAAGTAGGGGACACAGACATGACTACACAGGGCACCATTAGTACTTGTCCTGATATATAGGGGACCCAGACATGGCTGCACAGTGCACTCTTAGTACTTGTCCTAATATGTAGGGGACCTAGACATGGCAACACAGTGCATCCTTAGTACTTGTCCTAATATATACGGGGACCTAGACATGGCAACACAGTGCATCCTTAGTATGTGTCCTAATATATAGGAGACCCAGACATTACAACACAGTGCACCCTTAGTACTTGTCCTAATATATAGGGGACACAGACATGGCTGCACAGTGCACTCTTAGTACTTGTCCTAATATGTAGGGGACACAGACATGACTACACAGTGCACCCCCAGTACTTGTCCTAATATGTAGGGGACACAGACATGCCTACACAATGCACCCTTTGTACTTGTCCTAATATATAGGAGACACAGACAGGTATACACAATGCACTCTTAGTACTTGTCCTAATATATAGGGGGCCCAGACATTTTTACACAGGGGGGTGAGAGCTATGTATACACCTCTAGTAGGGGCTATTTAGCGTAAGGGAGCATTTCTGCACCCAGACTCACCTATCTACATCTCCTCCATCGCACATCCTCAGCCTCCACGGTCCTCAATCATCGAGGGTTTGCCACCGTATAGTCCAGCCATGTCGCCCAAGAGGGGGACTTAGTGACTAATCTGTGAGAATAAGTTTCTTCTAAGTGAAAAGTTTGATTCACCGAGTTTCTCACCTCAAGAATAGAGGGAGCTTCTTTTGATCTCCAGTGTCTTGTGGTTGTCAATCGTGATGCAAGAATGATTGTCTGTTCCTTTAATCTAATCTAATCTGCTAATTGCCATCCCTCTTCATCCTGACATGGAAACTACATGTAAACCCCCCATGCAAAGATATTTCTGCATCCACATAATTGGGGCTGGATACAATGGCATTGTGGGCTACATGTTGTGCACCCCTGTGTTAAAGCATCAAATTGTAAGCTCTCATCAGATATCTGCTAGTTCACTCTCAATGTTTGGGTCGTTTTCTTTTGATGTCTATGAACATTTGTATTGCCATGTGTCTGGTGACTGAAGCGTTGAAGTAGTCAATATTTTATTTTTTCAAAACTAACATTTTACGGGAAAATATTTTGTTTTTGGACCCTCATCTAAAGTGTATTTATTTTGTTGATTTAGTTGTAAGCACATTGTATGGTTGGGTTTTCACTTCCATGGCACGTGTATGACGTATAACAGCGTTAATCTGACATGTTAATAGCTGGTTCCCTTTAGGAATGCATTTGTCCAGTCAGCACAATTTTTTTGCTCAATCCCAGAAGCTAATCTATTTATTATTCCAGTAACAGAAGAAAGATTAAGGCTGACAGTCTGTGACGGTCATTCGTTATACTGTTGAACTTTACTGAATGTGATCAGCCAGGTTATATTAGAGGGTTTAATGGGACACCTGGGCTAGTAGAGACTTTGGACATTCATGCAGAATCTACATCACAGAAGGGCAAATATAAAAACAATCATAGAACATGGCCATATACTTATTGGCTCAGGAGGGCAGATAGCTGCATCCCCTCAGCATGCAGGTGGCAGACTACCAAATGAGGGAGCTAATTACACCTGTGAGGGACACCGATGAGACAGCCACTCACGCAGCCTCTTAATATAGAGGGGGGTAGCTGCTTGGTGTATACTCCCGCACAGAGTGGATACAAAGTGGCAGACCATTTTGATACATGTAGTGCACCATGCAGAGCAGCAACCTATTAATGACGTCATAATAGTTTGGCGGACTGCTCTGCACCTCAAAAAGTGAACCACATTGGTACTGCCACCCTGGGCTCCCTGGCCGTTTTAAAGCCACACTGCCTGTGAATAATAGATACAAGGTAAATGCAAGGTAATAGTTGGATATTGGCCAAGATACATCAGCTCACTAACCGCGTTAAGGTTCCTTGCTTATGGTGAGTCCCTACACTAATATAAGTACATCACAGAAGGGGAAATATAAAAACAATCACAGAAAACGTTCAAATACTTACTCACTAAAGAGTGCATATAGATGCATCCTCCTCTCACCATGCAGGTAGCTGACTACCAAATAAGGGAGCTAATTACACCTGTGCAGGACACCGATGAGACAGCCACTCACACTGCCTCTTAATATAGAGGGGGTGGCTGCTTGGTGTACATTCCTGCACAGAGTAGATACAAAGTGCCAGACCTTCTGATACATGTAGTGCACCATGCAGAGCAGCAACCTATTAATGACGCCATAATAGTTGGGCGGGCTGCCCTGCACCTCAAAAAGTGGACCACAATGGTACTGCCACCCTGGGCTCCCCCTGGCGTAGTCCCAGGGTCTGCTACCTGCATGTTGAGAGGATACAGCTATCTGCCCTCCTCAGTCAGTAAATATATGGCCATGTTCTGTGATTGTTCATACAGAATCTAGAATCATGTAAGTTGTATAAAGTGTTTATAAAAAAATCATCTTCATTTTTGGAATGAAATATTTCCTATTTCTAATCAACATGTATATTTGTATACTATATAGATCAAGGTTACTCAACTAATAGGCCTCGTGTGGCGCAGAGTGTTAAGGGAGCAGAAATGTAGTCCTAATTGAACATATCCATAGGCCCCAATTTACCCAACGGAGGCTGGAAAAGTGTTATTTTGGCCTGTGTCAGGCTGGTATACATTGGTATACCTTTTTCTGCTGTATGGAATCGCACAGCTATCATCTATCGGAAGCATCCTTTCTTGGTACAGTATTTGTTGGGAAATCCTCTTGATGTATAACTCCAGTTGCAGCTTGAAAACACCCCAAATTCTTCAAAAAATTAATTTTTACCTTACAGTACGTTAGCATACCTATCAAAGTTACAGTCCGTTCTGATTGACTATATTCCGCTTTACTCTACTTTTATCTATGTTTCTGTCTTTTTATTTTGTAGGTTGCTATTTGGCACTTTATATCCAGCATACTCATCATATAAGGCCGTGAAGACAAAAAATGTGAAAGAATATGTAAGTTTTTCTTTGAATGAATATCCCGTACATGCCTGTTGTCTGCATGCAGCTAATTCACATTATCCATTTAGTTCGGATTATTCCATCAGCTTTGCAGTCCTGCTACTTGTCACCAGGTCTGTTTTGTCCATGCAATGTATTATAGCCAACCTGTTCTAGAATCCTTTTTTTCTGACCATCACTGTGCTAGTTCATTCCATCTCAATGTCTTATGCTGCGTTCAGGGATTTATCTGCAGGTTTGATAGTTTTTAAATGTTGCTAAATTTGAAATGATCTAAATGATCCAAAATCATGACCTTTATAATAGTATTAGGTTTAAAGGGAACCTGTCAGAACTTTTTACTAATGTCATAGGAGGCAAGAGGGGTAGACTTTTTGGCAATGCACGCAGCTACAGAGACGGTCTGCAGCATGTGCATGGATTTCTGCACATGGAAAAAACTTGGAATTCTGATGCGTGTGAATTAGCCCGTAATGGGTTTTTGTTCTTATTTCATTAAAGGGAACCCGTCACCTCCTTGCAGCACCATAAACCCATTAACTAAGTTATGGTGCTTTAGGTAGGTGACAGGTTCCCCTTATTCAGGACTATCAGTATGACTAACTCAATATCATCATCAATATCATATCAGTATGGGCCCCCTCCTGGGACATGGTGATGAGCTGTTAAAAGAGGCTGCCTGGTGTTACAGCTCAATCCCATTTACTTGAATGAGACTTAACTGTAGAAAGGCCATGTGACGTTGCAAAATAAACCAAAATCTTGTATAGTGCCAACTGATTCCACTGTGCTTTCAAGTAATTTATTTATTAATTACCCCCCACAAAGCTGGGTACTTATTTTACCAACCTTGGAAGGATGAGTTGACCTTGAGCTGCCTACCTAAACCATGCAGGGATTGAACCTGCAACCTTCAGGTTGTGAGTGAGAGCCTAGCACTTTGCATCACACAAGGCTCTACAAAGAAGAGACAGCGGGGGTGGGATCACGACCCCTACAAACAGTTGATCGGCTGGGGCGCCAAGAGTCAGACCATTGCCAATCTTAAATTTATGACCTATCCTAGCGCTAGGTCATCAGTAATAACATTTCAGAAACCCTTTCAGGTGGTTTCACAAAGCACTACTGTGAAAAATTGTTCTGCATTTTGTGCATTGCAAGACAAACAAATCTTGTGTGAGTATGAACCCCATTCTTTTGAATGAAGTCATATACAGAAGGACTTATTCCCACAAGCGTATATCGGTCAGCGTTTTCACGGCCCTCCGATATACGCTTCCATCTAAGCAGTCCCCCCTTCGCTCTCTGCCTCTCTCCTCCACTCCTGCATTTGCAAAGGGAGGAGGCGGGACGGGGGTGGGGCTAAGCTTTGCTCTGTCCCACCCACTCCCATTTCTGGCTATGGACAAGGGACGCAGAGGGGGGGGGGCTGGAGCTTAGGTCTGCCCTCGTCCCGCCCACTCCCATTGCAAACCACTCAGAGGGGAGGAAAGAAGCAGAGAGCTGGTGAGTGGGAGGAACAGCGTATATCGGACGGGCGTGAAAACTCGGCCGATATATGCACATCTGAATAAGCCCTAAGCAACATGTCCTATCTTCTTGCGTTTCTCGGAAGGCATTCCCTATTGATTTCAATGGGACCTTTAACCCCTTTAGTGGCATGCCTGGAAAATCTCCTAAAAATCAGTGTTGAAATATGCTGAAGACTACTTAAACCTGCCACTGAAGGGGTTAATGCATTGCATGGCTCTTGCATACCATGTGAGTGCAATGCGACATTTCCCATTGAAATCAATAGGTAACACTTTTGATCCTCTATCGTGTGTTAAACCCGCACAAGTGGATCGGGAATCTCACAAATGCTATTCAAGGCATTTTTGCTTGAAAAATTATTGTTTGTCTTCTTTGGAATTATAAATCTTATCACTAAACAGAAAATGTAAGCTTATTAATAACCCATTATAATGAAAATCAGTGGCCCTTATTTAGCAGCCAAAATCAATGCAACATACATGCTGTCTGCCTAACAGCACACCACAGCTCATTACAGCCAGACAGGATGAAGACCTGATGACAACATATCACAGCTCATTCACTCCTCTTAAGTTATGATGCTACTAGAGATGAGCGAATATACTCGGCCACGCCCCTTTTTCACCCGAATACCATGATTTTCGAGTACTTCCGTACTCGGGCGAAAAAATTCGGGGGGCGCCGTGGGTGAGTAGGGGATTGCAGCGGCGAGTGGGGGGGAGAGGGAGAGAGAGAGGGCTCCCCCCTGTTCCCCGCTGCTACCCCCCGCGCCGCCACGCCTCCCCCTGCCGCCCGGCGCCCCCGAATCTTTTCACCCGAGTACTGAAGTACTCGAAAATCGCGGTGCTTGATCGAGTAATTACTCGAAACGAGTACGTTCGCTCATCTCTAGATGCTACACATTTTAATATAATAATCACATCAGGGGTCTAATGTGTTATCATTCATCCTTCCTTCATTGTTATCCATCCTTCAGTAATTAGTATGGTGCCATTAGAACAGAACAACAGGTAGGACTAGTATAGTCCTGAGACTAGCTAATAAACATTCAGCCAGTAGACTGACTGCTCCCTGTAATACTCTATTAATGGTGCAGAGAATGCACTAGTGTATAATATCAGCCAGTAGACTGACTGCTCCCTGTAATACTCTACTAATGGTGCCGAGAATGCACTAATTTATAATATCAGCCAGTAGGCTGACTGCTCCCTGTAATACCCTAATAATGGTGCCGAGAATGCACTAGTGTATAATATCAGCCAGTAGACTGACTGCTCCCTGTAATACTCCACTAATGGTGCAGAGAATGCACTAGTTTATAATATTAGCCAGTAGGCTGACTGCTCCCTGTAATACCCTAATAATGGTGCAGAGAATGCACTAGTGTATAATATTAGCCAGTAGACTGACTGCTCCCTGTAATACTCTACTAATGGTGCCGAGAATGCACTAGTGTATATCAGCCAGTAGACTGACTGCTCCCTGTAATACTCTACTAATGGTGCCGAGAATGCACTAGTGTATATCAGCCAGTAGACTGACTGCTCCCTGTAATACTCTACTAATGGTGCAGAGAATGCACTAGTGTATAATATTAGCCAGTAGACTGACTGCTCCCTGTATTACTCTATTAATGGTGCAGAGAATGCACTAGTGTATAATATCAGCCAGTAGACTGACTGCTCCCTGTAATACTCTATTAATGGTGCAGAGAATGCACTAGTGTATAATATCAGCCAGTAGACTGACTGCTCCCTGTATTACCCTATTAATGGTGCAGAGAATGCACTAGTGTATAATATCAGCCAGTTGACTGACTGCTCCCTGTATTACCCTATTAATGATGCAGAGAATGCACTAGTGTATAATATCAGCCAGTAGACTGACTGCTCCCTGTAATACTCTATTAATGGTGCAGAGAATGCACTAGTGTATAATATCAGCCAGTAGACTGACTGCTCCCTGTATTACCCTATTAATGGTGCAGAGAATGCACTAGTTTATAATATCAGCCAGCAGACTGCTCCCTTACTAGCTGAGATACCTGCCTTTCAGTGCAGTTCAGTGCGACTTCATCTTTCTGAATAATTGTGATTACAACTGTAGAAGCTAAATGTTCCAGCATTCAGCAAACCGATACATTGATTGATACATCGTAGTGATATTTGTTTGAGCAATTGTACCGAAAGTTGTAGAAAGATTTTTACGGTTTTTGCTCATATATTTCAACTTTTCAGATGTCAGCAGTGTCAGCTGCCTTCACACCTGGTTAGGGCTTTTACCCACTAGCGTTTTTTTCAGTGGGACTTTCTAATGTTAAAATTGCATCGCACAAAAAGCGCAAAATCGCAGCATTAAAAGAAACGCTAGTGGGTAATAGCTCTTAGGGTACAGTTCAGAATTTGCACCTCTCTGCTCTGTTTTTGGAGGTGAGAGACTGAAATCATTTTACGAATGAGACTCGCCCACTTAAGTCACTTGGGAGAGAAAAAAACAGGCAGCACAAAAAATGCCATCCATGTGCAGTCCATGTGCCATTCGTGTGCAGTCCATGTGGCATCCGTATGCAGGCCATGTGCAATACGTGTGCAGTCAGTGTGCCATCTGTGTGCAGTCCATGTGGCATCCGTATGCAGCCCATGTGCCATACGTGTGCAGTCCATGTGGCATCCGTATGCAGGCCATGTGCAATACGTGTGCAGTCAGTGTGCCATCTGTGTGCAGTCCATGTGGCATCCGTATGCAGCCCATGTGCCATACGTGTGCAGTCCATGTGGCATCCGTATGCAGGCCATGTGCAATACGTGTGCAGTCAGTGTGCCATCTGTGTGCAGTCCATGTGGCATCCGTATGCAGCCCATGTGCCATACGTGTGCAGTCCATGTGGCATCCGTGTGCAGTCAATGTGGCATCCATGTGCAGTCCATGTGGCATCCGTATGCAGCCCATGTGCCATCCGTATGCAGTCCATGTGCCATCCGTGTGCAGTCAATGTGCCATCTGTGTGCAGTCAATGTGCCATCTGTGTGCAGTCCATGTGGCATCCGTATGCAGGCCATGTGGCATCCGTATGCAGGCCGTGTGCCATACGTGTGCAATCAATGTGGCATTTGTGTGCAGTCCATGTGGCATCCGTATGCAGCCCATGTGCCATCCGTATGCAGTCCATGTGCCATCCGTGTGCAGTCAATGTGCCATCTGTGTGCAGTCCATGTGGCATCCGTATGCAGGCCATGTGGCATCCGTATGCAGGCCGTGTGCCATCTGTGTGCAGTCAATGTGGCATCCGTATGCAGGCCATGTGCCATACATGTGCAGTCCATGTGCCATACGTGTGCAGTCCATGTGCCATTCGTGTGCAGTCAATGTGCCATTCGTGTGCAGTCAGTGTGCCATATGTGTGCAGTCCATGTGGCATCCGTATGCAGGCCATGTGCCATACGTGTGCAGTCCATGTGCCATTTGTGTTCAGTCAATGTGCCATCTGTGTGCAGTCCATGTGGCATCCGTATGCAGGCCATGTGCAATACGTGTGCAGTCAATGTGCCATCTGTGTGCAGTCCATGTGGCATCCGTATGCAGGCCATGTGCCATACGTTTGCAGTCCATGTGGCATCCGTGTGCAGTCAATGTGGCATCCGTGTGCAGTCCATGTGGCATCCGTATGCAGTCCATGTGCCATCCATATGCAGTCCATGTGCCATCCATGTGCAGTCAATGTACCATCTGTGTGCAGTCCATGTGGCATCCGTATGCAGGTCATGTGGCATCCGTATGCAGGCCGTGTGCCATACGTGTGCAATCAATGTGGCATCTGTGTGCAGTCCATGTGGCATCCGTATGCAGGTCATGTGGCATCCGTATGCAGGCCGTGTGCCATACGTGTGCAATCAATGTGGCATCTGTGTGCAGTCCATGTGCCATCCATGTGCAGTCACTGTGCCATCTGTGTGCAGTCCATGTGGCATCCGTATGCAGGCCATGTACCATACGTATGCATGCCGTGTGCCATCTGTGTGCAGTCAATGTGGCATCCGTATGCAGGCCATGTGCCATTCTTGTGCAGTCCATGTGCCATCTGTGTGCAGTCCATGTGGCATCCGTATGCAGGCTATGTGCCATACGTGTGCAGTCAATGTGCCATCTGTGTGCAGTCCATGTGGCATCCGTATGCAGGCCAAGTGCCATCCGTGTACAGTCCATGTGCCATCCGTATGCAGTCCATGTGCCATCTGTGTTTTTTTAAATACAGAAAAATAGAATTGGGCTAGTTTCAGTCTTTTGCGGACATGAAAAACTCATGGCATACAGAAAAAAGAAACTGATATACGGACCAAATACGGAGGCCACACTGAGCTACACATGTATGAAAAAGGTCAATTCTTTTTGTAGATGTAGCATAGATGTTTTTTTACACAAGTATGCACATCTCCTTATCTTCATATGTTAAAGCTACAGAGTTTTTTTAACCTTCAATTAAAACTCCCTAAATGTGTTGTCCTGCCGTAACACATACTGCTGAGCACTAACTAGAAGAGTAATGTATGGCTTCTTGCAGGTAAAATGGATGATGTATTGGATCGTGTTTGCCTTTTTTACCACTGCAGAAACTTTAACTGATATTATCCTCTCCTGGTAAGTAGCCGAAAATCTTATATCTTCAATGTTTTATTTCCAAAACATTTAGATAATCCACCAATAGGTGAAAGTTTTCGGTCATAAGACCTTCCTCAAGTCTATATAGTGTATCTCACCATAGGCAAAGTCTTGCTGGCCCTACCGTAGTTGGGAAACGTTATCCGTGCATGAAGAAGGAGAGGACAGAGTTTTTTTAGGTATATTAATCTGGGTTAGTCGCCTCTTCCAAGCACCCTGGGCAGAGGCATAACTTGAAGCTTCTGGGCCCCAATGCAAAACCTGGAACGGGGCCCCAACTACCGTGTTTCCCCGAAAATAAGACAGTGTCTTATATTAATTTTTGTTCAAAAAGGTTTAACTTTTTTACATGTATAGCTGCCTGAACACTATTTAAATTGACTCTTTTAGTTATCTGTTAGCAGGGCTTAATTTTGGAGTAGGGCTTATATTTTAAGCTTCCTCAAAAAGCCTGAAAAATCATTTTGCATCCTCAAAAATTCAGGAAAATCATGCTATGTCTTATTTTCAGGGTATGTCTTATTTTTAGGGAAACAGGGTATAATGCTTTATTCATAGTACTGGGCTCCCTATATGGAGAAGAGAGGCCTTATGGGCCCCCTAAGGCTCCTGGGCCTGGGTGCAACCGCATCCCCTGCATCCCCTATAGTTACACCCCTGACCCTGGGTATTTCACAGTGCTGTGTTTTCTCTATTCTGCCGTTTCCAATGGAGATATCAGCATTGCTGTGGTGGTGGATAGTTCACACATTGATATACTATGACCCATGTGTATCAAAAATAGTGTCATTTTAGCCAGTAGTTAGGACTAGTTTCATTTATTGACATAGGTTGCTATAGATGTGTGACTGCATGTGTCCTGTTTGAGAAATCTGTCACAGCATACATCAGTGTCTGAAAATTTCACATTGGCTAAGATTACAGATTTTTTTCTACTCCAAGGTTTGTACAGAATAGATGCAAATATTTAGCAACTTTTTAAAAAATGTGTTTAAATCCCAGCAAAGCAGGTAACCACACCCAGTAGTAACTCAGCTCTTACAAACTGACGCGCACGGTGGAAGGCTGCCTTCACATCTCTGTTGCAACCTCATTTCAGAGATTCCATCACAGATCCTGCGCTTCTTCTTTCAGCAAAATGCCGGGCAGCTTAGCGGAATGGGCTCCATTTGGCGCTGTTTGGTTCCATAATAAGGCCTCATGTCCACTCGAAAAATACAATCCGCGCAGAATCCGTGCGGATTTGCTTTAAATTGTATTTTTTGCATGCAGATATCCACACACATTGCTATCAATATGATAGCAATGTTGCCGATCCGCACGGAATTCGCGGCAAAATGGAGCATGGCGGGTTTTTTTTCCCGCGTGTAAAAACGCAATTCTTTTAAAATGCCATCTGCGGGTTTAAAAATCAATTTAAAGGGGTTGTCCCGCACCGAAACTGTTTTTTTTTTTTTGCATAGGCCCCCCGTTCAGCGCAGGACAAACCCAAGGGATGTGTTGAAATTAAAAAAAATAATTTTACTTACCCAAATCCTTCTTCTTCCAACTTCTTCCTTCTTTTCCTCCAAGATGGCCGCCGGGATCTTCACCCACGATGCACCGCGGGTCTTCTTCCATGGTGCACCGTGGGCTCTGTGCGGTCCATTGCCAATTCCAGCCTCCTGATTGGCTGGAATCGGCACACGTGATGGGGCGGAGCCACGCGCTGCCGCGTAGAAGGGGGCGGAGCCAGAACGCCACTCGTGCCCGGACCGACCAGAAGGGAGAAGACCCTTCTGCGCAAGCGCGTCTAATCGTGCGATTAGACGCTGAAATTAGACGGAGCCATGGAGACGGGGACGCCAGCACCGGAGTGGGTAAATGAATAACTTCTGTATGGCCAATATTTAATGCACGATGCACAAAGTGCATTAATATGGCCATACAGAAGTGCTTAACCCCACTTGCTTTCGTGAGACAACCCCTTTAATGGACCGCGGATGGCCAATGATTCCCTCTGGGCAAAATCCGCTGCGTAATCCGCAACTCCATTTAGCTAGTGGACATGAGGCCTAAGGCTGATCCGTTCGATCTGGGGATTCCCCTTTTATGCTCCCCGAATGGAGCAGGAAAAGAGAACTCCTGACACAGATGTGTAAGCAGCCTAAAAGGCTTAGAATTTTGCCACAATTGGTTACTAAATATGTTGCACAGCGGATCGGTCACTATTTGCACAAAAATGCCCCAAAAGAAAAGGAAATTTTCTGATAAATGTTGGCTTTTATCCATCTACTCTGTCGGCTTTTCCACTGCATTGCCTGCTTGGTCTTCTAGTGAATTTGGAGAAGAGGCACATTAATGTGGTCCACTACCTTGACAGGAAAGTGCACTATTTCTGACTGCATAAATGTGTGTAACTGACTGATATTTTCCAAGAGTATTTGGAAAATGAATTCCCAAGGGTAAAATGTATACGCAGGGCCGTGCTACCACTTCATGGATCATTGGGGATGCTTTTATTAAGCAGTAGAAAACGGACAACTGGCAGTAAACAACTAAAGATGTCTCCGAAAATTCCACAGCCAAGTATTAATCATGTCGGCACATAAAGCAAACTTTAGTACATCATGTCCAAGTAATCCTACCAAGGTCTCCGTGTGGACTCTTATGGCGGCTTTGGTTTAGTGAGGATGCTTTCAGTATCATGGTTTGTTTCAGTCTTCGAGAGCTTTTTGCCTTGCCATGCTGTGGCCATTTCTAGTGCTTTCTTTTTTTCTTTTGGACTCCTCTTACATTGCCCATGTGTCTGTTACCATTTGGTCTATTTTGGCGACCCCTCCTGCGTTTTGCACTACCCATTGGTGGTTCTCTTCACCCCCCATCCCCCTCCATTCCCTCTGTAATTCCTCGCTCCCATATCAGTCTTGTCCTATCTACCCTGTCCTCTTAAATTTGTTATCCAACCTCCATCTAAGGACATCTGGGGAATCCAGTAAGGCTCCAGACATCCTACTGCAGTCAGGATCAGTCAGAGTAGGGTGAGGTCCCTTCTGGACTTCTCCACCTGGTCATCAACTTACTCCGGTACCTCGTACGTCTCCTAGTCTGTCCGTCCTTTTGGTCTATAGAACTAAGTGTCAATTGCCCTTTTTGGGATTGATCAGATGTAACAATGATGTTGTGCAGAGAGCATAACACCTATATTAACTTGATAATCGACACAGGGTATGTAACATCAGCAGGATATTATGCTCCTATATAGATCCAGCGTTATTGGCAACCATATGCAGACTCAACAAACACCGAGAATTGCACTCCCCAATGGGTAACTTTAGTCCGCAAACTCCATCCAAAGGGTATAATGTTTAAAATGTCCAAATGAGATGCATTTCGAAGCTGTGGCAACGCCCTCAAGTAAGAGATATATCTGTTTGAGTCTGCATATGATACCCAAATAGTCAATCTGATGAAAAAAAACTCTTTATGTTGTACTCTTCTGCCATTTTAATTTGTTTGCATGCAATCCAACCAATAGGTGGCGCTGACAAGGTATTGTTCCATCTACCTTATTTGCATATTACCCAGAGGAGCATGGAAGGCCTTATAAGGCTCCTCACTCACCTTCTTCATGCTCATTTTAAGCAGTGATGTTACCCCTCCCGACCCACATCCCAGGCCTCTCACTAGCCAAGCCAGGATCCTACTGCACACTGATGAGGGACAAAAACCTGGAAACAGCTGTCTGTGTATGGGTTCTGTCTTGGTTTTCAATTCCCAATCATTGCTCTAAAAGACCTGTCTAAAGGGTCAGGCATTGATTTAAAGGAATGCTGCCATCCAATAGGTGGCGCTGCAGAGGTATTGTTCCATCTTCCATCAATCAATACACTTTTCATTAAAGCTGAGGCAATGGTATACCAGCATAAAACAGCCAAACATATGACAAAAGGACACACCTTTGGCATACGCGTGAGTGCAGAACAACATCACTGTTGCCTTGCAGTTCTTACACTAGTTCTGGGCCTTTCGCTGTATTTTTTCTTTAACTCTTTACACAGTGGTCATTTTTGTGCTTTTCTTTTTCAGGTTTCCTTTTTATTTTGAGCTAAAAATTGCCTTTGTGATTTGGCTCCTTTCACCCTACACTAAAGGCTCTAGTGTGTTGTATAGGAAATTTGTACATCCAACTCTCTCTAGTAAGGAAAAGGTATGTTTGCCTTTAATGCTGTAGACTTTATTGCTGTTTTGCTGTAACTGACAGTATTGTTTTTTTATTTGTACATGAGTTCATTGGGGCATATTCAAAGGTTCATTAAAGGGAACCAGCACTTTTTTTAATGTACAGAATAGGCGTTTCTAAGTATTTTCACAATAGAATTTATCAGCCTGCTCTGTAAATTTTTCTCACAAAAACCCTCTTCTGCTATGCATCCAAGTGAAGACGACGCTTAGGCCTCATGTCCACGGGCAAAAGGACAATTAAAATCCGCAACGGATCCGCACCCCATGCATTGACCACTCACGGGTAGATAAATACCTGCCGATGGTCAATAAAAGTGAATTTTAAAAAATTTGGAGCATGAAAAAAAAAATGGACATGCTCCATTTAGGTGCGGGTCTCCCGTGGGGACGGCTCCCGCAGGCTTCTATTGAAGCCTATGGAAGCCGTCCGGATCCGCAGGAGACCCGCGCCTGAATTAAACTCACCTGCTCCGGGCGATGCAGATCTTCCTTCCTTCGCGGCAAGATCTTCTTTCTTCGGTCCGGCGGATGTGCCCGGCGCGTGCGTGCCGGGCACATCCGCCCGGCCGAAGAAAGAAGATCTGGCCGCGAAGAAGGGAAGACACGCACGGCCCGCAGCAGGTGAGTTTATTCTGATTTTCAGCCCTATTGTCCGTGGAGCAGGAGGGACCCGCTGTGGATTCTCTATGGAGAATCCGTAGCGGGCCTGATTTTCCCCATGACATGAGGCCTTAGAAATCCATTTACACCTAGCTGTATAACAGTAGAGGGCGCTCCATCCAGATGTGTCTGCACCTGTTGTCTTTAGAACAGCTGCAGACACGACTTTTCCCACATTGCAGTTTATTAAGTGTTTGTATTATATTGAACCTATTTTTAATAGACCTGTGCAACACCACGCCATGTGTTTTACTGCTCTACCCACTCATATGCTGCTGTTCCCCGGCGGTGCGCTGTAAAGGACAGAAACACTTCTATTCTGCATACGGCTTCTCTCTTCACAGCACTCGCTCCCCACCGGATCCAGTGCATTGACAGGGACTCATTGGATGTACAGATGTGCATTGGATATACACTACTATATGTCATAACCCAATGCACTGAGAGCCATGTCATAATACAGACACTTATTAATAAACTGTAATATAGGAACAGTTGCGTCTGCAGCTGTTCTATAGATAATAGGTGCAGACACAGCTGGATAGATAACCCTCTACTGTTATGCCTGTTAATGCAGTGAGGTGCAGTCAGGTGAAGACGGATTTCTCAGCCCCTTCTTCATCTAGCTGAAGAGCGGCTTTGTTAGAAAAATATACAGAATAGGTTGATAGAATCGCCTATTCTGTACATACAAAAGTGAAGATACTCTTTAAAATAAATATACAGGTAAAGGACGGCCTTTGATAACTACCAGAGTATCCAGCAAACTGGGCACATACAATATAAAGACAAAAAACAAGAAAGATTCACTGAAGCCTGATCTGGGACCTGGCCTACCATAGATAAAATGATTTCTATAACATAAGCTTGGACAGACTTTGCTTGTCTAAAGTCACTCAAGTTATAAATTGTATACTAGATAGTGTGATCCAAAGGAGCAGTGACAACTTGGGGCCAAATATGGTTTTACCTAGTGGCAATTGAAAAAAATGGCGGACATGTAATATATGGTCATTCTGAGCCATTCATAGCTTCAGTTGCTCTTTGCAGAGAGGGAGCGGACTCCCATTTATGACATATGCAATAAATCACACCTCTCATGTCAGTTGTATTCCCATTATCCATTTTCGATCACAAGTTTGACAATCAAGTAAGAAGGTCTCCCAATCCCATTTACTTTATTGATTTTCACAGAATGGCATCTAGACTGCTTAGTGTAATATTAGTTTCCAGTGAAGGAAGATATAATATGCCGTATCAAATAACGCTGCACACCTCAACAACCATGCTTTTTGGCCAAAATGCAGTACCAACACCCGCATTTTATTAGTATGCATTAGTATCTTTGTATGTAGTTTGCTAGTTGGTGGGGGAGCCCAAGATGTCAGCCAGTGTGGCCCACCTTGGAGATACAGGGCAACCCGCTGTCATATCAGCCAGGGTTGATATCCTGTATGGTGGGTCACCACCCATCTATGGCTGACATCTTTGGTATCGTTCACATGTGCAGGCTATTAGTATATGCAGTCACTCCTCCCCAATCTGGGCTGGGTTGAGTGGGTGACTGCATATTAGCCTGCCAGGAACAAGCTGCTCCTCCACACATTATTGTCTGGCTGACTACATATCTTCAGGGCTTAAGGCGATTGCGCCTGCCCTACGGCGATTGTGCCGGTGGCGATTGTGCCTGCCTTATGGCGATCGTGCCTATGGCGACCGTGTCTGCTTTGCAGACCTTCAG
The DNA here is from genome assembly GCF_035609145.1 of Eleutherodactylus coqui. NCBI lineage: Eukaryota > Metazoa > Chordata > Amphibia > Anura > Eleutherodactylidae > Eleutherodactylus > Eleutherodactylus coqui. Next base: position 114,335,548 of record NC_089838.1, read on the forward strand.
GTATTGTATTTTTGGCTTTTTCAGTGAATATGTGGTTTTTTTCTTTTTCCTCACCTCTGTGATTTTACACCTCAACAACCAGATTCATTAATTTATTGTAATTTGGCTTTAAATGACAAATGTTCTTAAATGTGCACCTGCAGGAGATTGATGAGTACATCGCTCAGGCGAGAGACAAGAGCTATGAAACAATGATGCGTGTTGGCAAAAGGGGCTTAAATCTCGCTGCGAATGTTGCAGTGACGGCAGCTACTAAGGTAAGGTGGCAGTGTATGTGACAGATAGATCACAATACTTATTGAAAATGCATTTCATGATTTGGTTTTGCCTCTTCCATAATTACATTATTATCAGCATTGTATTGTTCTTGATAGATTCTTCTCACCTTACTCTGGTGGATTGGAGGATCTGTAGTAAAGATATGATATCGTATGATAAGAAAAATAAAATAGTTATAGTCTACAGTTGATATATAAGTATAATCTTCAACACAATGAAGCAATTTGTAAATTTTTTCAGAATTTAAGACACACTTTTTAGCAAGGAAAAAACTTGCTAGAAATTCCCTTCAGCTTGTAGTCCACAGTCATGGAGGTCCGGCAGCACTATAAAACACTCTGCCTTATGATTAAAGGCTCTACACCTTTTTTTTCTTTTAATCAATGTGTTTTTGATAATTAAGACTTTTTGTAATTGGTTTTAATTAAACATTTCTAAATTGTTTTATTCTAATGCTTGTATTGTGTTCCAAGGCCCTGCAGACTGGAGGACTGCAATCTTAGCAAATTTTGTCAGAGAGAAATGACAGCTCCTCCCCCAGCTCGCTCCCCTGTTGTGAATGTGTATTCACTGTGCTGGGGGATGGTGGAGGAGATCAGGATAGAGCAGAGAACACTACTATTACAGAGGGCTATATGACAGTGCTGAGGGATGGTGGAGGAGATCAGGACAGAGCAAAGAACACTACTATTACAGAGAGCTGTATGACAGTGCTGAGGGATGGTAGAGGAGATCAGTACAGAGAACAGAGAACACTACTATTACAGAGTGCTGTATGACAATGCTGAGGGATGGTAGAGGGGATCGGGAAGATGGAGAGCAGAGAACACCACTATTACAGAGAGCTGTATGACAGTGCTGAGGGATAGTGGAGGAGATCAGGATAGAGCAGAGAACACTACTATTACAGAGGGCTGTATGACAGTGCTGAGGGATGGTGGAGGAGATCAGGAGGACGGAGAGCAGTACTACCGTATTACATTGGGCTGTATGACAATGCTGAGGGATGGTGGAGCAGATCAGGACAGAGCAGATAACACCACTATAACATTAGGCTTTATGACAGTGCTAGGAGGTGGTAGAGGAGGAGATCAGGAGGACAGAGCAGAGAACGCTGGTATTATAGAGAGTTGTATGACAGTGCTGAGGTATGGTGGAGGAGACCAGGATAGAGCAGAGAACACTATTATTACAGAGGGCTGTAGGACAGTGCTGCAGGATGGTGGAGATCAGTACAGAGAGCAGAGAACACTACTATTACAGAGAGATGTATGACAGTGCTGAGGGATGGTAGAGGAGATCAAGTGGACGGAGAGCAGAGAACACTACTATTACAGAGAGCTGTATGACAGTGCTGAGGGATCGTAGAGGAAATCAGGAAGATGAAGAGCAGAGAACAATGCTACTATAGAGAGCTGTATGACAGTGCTGAGGGATGGTAGAGGAGATCAGGATAGAGCAGAGAACATTACTATTACAGAGGGCTGTATGACAGTGCTGAGGGATGGTGGAGGAGATCAGGATAGAGCAGAGAACAATGCTATTACAGAGAGCTGTATGACAGTGCTGAGGGATGGTGGAGGAGATCAGGGCAGAGCAGAGAACACTACTATTACAGAGGGCTGTATGGCAATGCTGAGGGCTGATGGAGGAGATCAGTACAGAGAGCAGAGAACACTGCTATTACAGAGGGCTGTATGACAATGCTGAGGGATGGTGGAGGAGATCAGGATAGAGCAGAGAACACCACTATTACAGAGGGCTGTAAATCATTGTTTGGTGAATTTTTTGCTCTCATAAATAGTGAGGAGGAAAGGGACCAGCAGCTACTCAGAGAGAGGATGATATGTAGCTAGGGTGAGATAGGAGAGGAAAGAGTAGCTGAACTTGTGTGCATTTATAAGAGAGATCAGCTGATCATTCCTGAGAATGCACCTCAGCCAGAAACCTGAATGTAGGAAAGCCTGCAAACCAGTGAGATTTTCTGCATGCATGAAAGGAAATTATAATGCAAAAACAGATAAGTGGATATATTGATTTTTCATGCACAAAGGTATCCCTAGCCTTTAAATGCCACTTCTAATCTATCCTCTATCTAATTGACTGTAATTATATTTCTGCTCTGCACTCTGACTGCTTGGTGGCCAATCTGCTTCAACAGTAAGAGCTTGCTTTATCTGTGCACTATCCTTTAATAGTAGTGGGAAGGTGCTGGGAGAAAGATCTGAGATCTCTGTCAAAGTCATCTATATCTGCTTGATGGGAGTAGCTGTAATGTATAAGGACCCCATCAAAAGAATGATATATCTATGCTAAATTAATAACTTTGGGACAAGTGGAGACTCTGCTTAAATGTGCTAAATCCCAAATTTTAAGGTTACATTGCTATTAGACGTTAATAGACAATGGCAAGAATATATGAATAACTTAAGATTCCTCCTAGTCACCTCAAAAAAAGATCAATCAAATATACTCCACGGTCCAGGTGAGCTCCATTTCCATCTACCTGCCATGCAGCTTTATATGAAAGAAACTACCCCCTCTTCCATCCTAAAATATCAAGAAAGGAAGCAGTACCTAGATTAGTTACTGACATTGACCACTCAACTTCCTTAAACCACCAGGAAAATCACTAGTGTGTAATGTAAAGACTAGACTAACAAGACTGCAGATCTCCAGAACGAGCAGCCTTGGGTGGGGGGCCCTACGGACTCATTGGAAGAGAAGGGTGACATAGGGGAGATGATTTAGATTGGTTTCCAAATATACCTATTGCTAGGGGCTACATGAAAAAGTTTGGTAGTTAAGATGGCTCAGATCACTAGCTGTTGTGGTGGGGCTCAGCTATATGGCTATTTCTTCAGAACTAAGGGTGTCGGCAGCAGGGAAGGGAGAGACCTTCATACTCTACCCTTACATAGGACGACTACTCGACAGCCATCCTACAGACTACTGTCCGACTATCTCTCCTATGTTTTACACAAGTGTGATAGTCGTTCAGGTGAATGGAGGCAGAGCAGGCCGGGATCATTCATCCATTCATAGTAAACAGGAGTCGCACAAGCATTTACACGGCAGAAAAGTCACTTGGTTTTTAGTTCTGCTTAAAACCAAGCAACTCCAACAAATAAGCGATTTCTCGATTTAGTGCCCTGTCGGTGATTGTGTGTACACAAGACGATTATCGCTCTAATTCACTTTTTCCAGCAAAAATTCGGGTGACATTAAGAGAAAAAGGGGTACCTGGAAGAAGGAGAAGCAGTTAGACTCCATTCGCTTAATGTATGTGGCTTTCCTTTCTTGAGGAGGGGGGGGGGTCGAGAGAAGGGACAATGTGTGTATCCTTATGTAGAGATGTTGAACAAGCAAGGAAGATTTTAACTTAATAGCCTAAAGAGTTGAATAAGTGAAGATGAGTAAAGCTGTGGATTTGGATAGAATTACCTTTCCTGTAATCATACATTTGTACCATGCATACAGCAGAGTCTTATGGATAGAGCCTGTATGGCAAAGGCTGTATGGTTCCTTAATATGGAACTCTGTGCAGCCTCCATGCAATGCCGTAAGGCTCTGTAAGACAATATATGTACAGAGACATACTCCTCTAAATGAGAGAATACCTGTAGGCATACAGAGTACAAAGGCATGAGCAACAATTTTCTTTTCTATTGGGTTTTGACAGAATTTGGAAGAACAAACGACTGTATGCCGTAGGAGGCCTATGGAGGCCAAGGCATAACTTGAAGCATCTGGGCCCCAATGCAAAACCTGTAACAGGGCCCCCAACTATAATGCTTTATTCATAGTACTGGGCTCCCTATATGGAGAAGAGAGGCCTTATGGGCCCCCTAAAGCTCCCGGGCCAGGGTGCAACCGCATCCCCTGCATCCCTTATAGTTACACCCCTGTATGGAGGTACAGTAGAGGCCTTGTGGACCGCTTTTGACAGTCCTATTATGGCTCCATAGAAAACTGAGACATGCTACAGGCTTGAGCGTGAATTGTAATTTTGCTTTATTTTGCCCTGGTTATAGCCCTTCCGTTGTTTCCTCATTGCTATCATACTGTGTTAGTAAACTATAACATTTTTTATCCTCATTAGCATTATTTGCTGCCTCCTCCTGGATAAGAATGTCTCCTATAATATCTGCATTTACATTTCTCACACTTAGGCAGGTTTCAAATAACCGTAATATGTCCACATTTTAACATTTGTACTATGGTCACATGACTTGGACCCCCACAGTTCTACTGAACTTAAAGGAGTTTTCTGGGCATTTCGGTGAGAGCTGTGCCTGCAATTACCAGCGCCGGCCACTACACAGGGGTTGGAGCTGTCTGTTTCCATCTCATACCCTGTTTTGTGATGCTGACAGCTCGTGCTTGAACAGCTGATGGGACGGGGGGGGGGGGGGGTCGTGAGTGGCAGATCCTAGCCGATCAACTGTTGGTGATCTATCCTTAGTATTTGCCCAGAAAACAGCTTTAACTTAGATTGCCAAAGTTTGTTAAGTTTAGTTCAGTAGAGCCGTGGGTCATTATACAGCCATTAAAATATAACCTTATTACTGCTGTATAGAATCTAATTCTAAAATAACGTAAATTCTTAGCATAGTTGAAAATGATCACTTTTAAGGGTTTTATCAATAAAACAAAACCCGTCCCCAGCTGGGCCCTGCTTAAAATAACAAGTGAGAGTATACTCACCTCTCCTAGGACCCCCGGGACATGTTGACACCCAGAGCTGGCATCAGTGGCGACTTCCAGGTAGATCGTCTGGTCTGAAGCACGTGACGGCTGCGGCGAATCACAGGCCACAGCATCATGTTCCCAAACTCCTGGCATCATGGCAGCCAGGATATGAGCACTGATGCCATGAGCGCCAAGAGTGCTGTTGCAGCCTCTTATTGCCCGCAGCAGTCACATGCTTCTACCCGGCTCATCTAACTGAAGTCACTGCCAATGCCAGCACTGGCTGTCAGCTGCTTTCCCGGACCCCAGGAGAGGTAAGTATACCCTCCTTTGTTGTTTTAGGCAGTGCCCAGCTGGGGAAGGGGGTTTTGTGTTAGGCCTCATGTCCACGGGGAAAATCAGGCCGCTACGGATTCAACATGGAGAATCTGCAGCGGGTCCCTCCTGCCCTGCGGACATGGGCGCTGAAAATAGGAATTTAAAAGAATTTACCCATCCGGAGCGGGCGGGGAAGGTCTTCTCTTCCTCACGGCCGGATCTTCTTTTTCGGCCGGCGGATGAACTCGTCACGCCGGCGGCACGTCGCCGACGGGCCGCGCGCATGCGCCGGGCACATCCGCCGAGCCGAAGCAAGAAAAATCCGGCCGTGAGGAAGAGAAGACCTTCCCGGTCCGCTCCGGATGGGTAAATTCTTTTAAATTCCTATTTTAGGTCTCCCGCGGATCCGGACGGCTTCCATAGGCTTCAATAGAAGCCCGCGGGAGCCGTCCCCGCGGGAGACCCGCACGAAAATGGAGCATGGTCCAGATTTTTTCATGCTCCATTTTTAAAAAAATCACTTTTATTGACCATCCGCGGGTATTTATCTACCCCGCGGGTGGTCAATGCATCCCTATGGGGTGCGGATCCGCGCGCGGGAGAAGAGTTAAAATCCGCTGCGGATTTTAATTCTTCTTTTGCCCGTGGACATGAGCCCTTAATGAGAAAACCCCTTTAAGAAGATACTCATAGTTTACTCAAACTCACCTTGAAAATATTTCCTTTTAATCAGATTTTTTAAACATAAATTGTATTTTAATGATTGTCATTATTTACAGTTCCTGTGTTGGTAAATCCCATGTTGCGCCATTAGTAATACATAACCCCGTAGCTGTATGCAGAGCTTGATTGGCTGGCATGTATGTTTTAGAACATGTTTATTTCTCAGGGCCAAGGGGTGCTGTCAGAGAAGTTGCGGAGTTTCAGCATGCAGGATTTATCTCTGATACAAGATGATGATGCTGTGCATCTGCAGAGTCCAGAGCCCCGGTTACGCAGTGCTTCCAGCGGACTAGTGGAGAACGTGGTGGATCAAGGTAGAAACTTAATGGCAATGCGTGAACTAGAATTAGTGTACGAGTACGTGGTGCGGAGGTAGTCGTAGAAATGTGCATTCACTCCTAGATTGCGTTGTGTAATAAGAAGACCAGTTTAGGTAATCATGAGGTTCTTGAGATTGTTTGGACTATAAGGTCTCTTTCACACGGCCGACAGCGATATCGCATCGATGTTCCGTGCGATATTGCTGCGTTTTCTCATGGCAATATTGCGATTTTGTGTCTTTAGTCCTCAGGCAACGATTCCTGGTCAGAGGTTTTCAAAACCCAGTTTCCAGGAAGCCCTGTCTCTGATTGGCTGAGCCACAGCAATTGAGAACCAATCAGAGCCAGCGCACGATGAACCAATCACAGCAATACAAAACTTAGCACTGATGTTTTAGCATTTATGCTTTCTGTATTTCAATAGTGAAGGTCAAATAAAGCAAATTTGTATAGTCTATATAAGTAAAAAAAAGTTATGAAATTAACCACTAAGTGCATAATTTAATATAATTTCCCTTGCAGGACACTGATTGATTTTATGTGTTCAGCTTTAAAAGCTGTCACTTACCAGATTGTTATTCTGCTGATATTTGGAACAGTATTGCGTACCTAGACTGCTTCCACATGGCCAAGAAAATCGTGCAAGATTTGTACGTTGCGAGACGCATGAATATGAATCCCATTAATTTGAATGAGGTTATACACATGAGCGTTTTGTTTTTTTTCCACATCACAGCACGGGAAAAATCGCAGCATGTCCTATCTTTGGGCATTCCCTCAGAACGCATCGCCTATTGTTTTCAAACAATGGGAAACACTCGACGGCGGAGGATCACTACTTCCCTGAAGTGATGCAAGGCATTTTTAACCCAATCCGCCCCACATCCATGGGGATCTCACATGCTGGGTTTCACAGCCCGACACACGCCTGTGTGAAATTAGCGTAAGGCTAGCCTCACACGGGCAAGCGCGATATTGGGCCGTGAATCACGGCCCCATATCGCACTTCCCACCACGTGAAAGCCCTGTAGATGCGAGGTGTTTTCATGTGAAAGAAGAAATTTTCATTCTTTGGGGAAGAATGGAACGTCCGCTGCAGCTGTCACAGTCGCGGCAGAGGATCGCACAGTTCTCCCATTGCCTTTAATGGGGCAGGTGCTGCTACCGCCGCCCCCATTGAAAACAATGGGGCTGTGATGCGAGATCTCGCGGCCAGATAGAACATGCTGTGATTTTTTTCTCACATCACAATGCCATGTAGGAATAAAATCGCTCATGTGTATGACCCATTCAAAACAATGGGGTTCATATTTGTACGAGATTTGCGCGTCTCGCAACGCAGAAATCTTGTGTGATTTTCTCGGCTGTGTGAAACCAGCCTAAGTGTAGATATTTCTTCATGGCTGAAATAAGCATATTATTTGTTATGTTCCCAAATGCAAAGATGTAAAGCACTATTTCTTTCCATCTTTGTTGAAAAAGATGCATATGCTGAAGGTGTTTTCCAGGACTCAGGATCGGTCATCAATAGTTGATGGGGACCAGCTGTTATTGGCTCTTCTCTCAAAGTGGACTGAACCAGCTCTGTCCATAGTGCAGTGGCCTAGGGTGGTATTGCATGTGCAGCTCCCACTGAATTTAATGGAAGATATGCCTGCATTACCAACCCAGGCCACTGCAATGTGGACTGAGCTGTCTGATTGCAGCTCTGTCTGCATTGAAAGCAGGCACAGTGAACAGCTGATCAGTGGGGGTCCCAAGCACCAGTCCCTTCCAGCCAACAACTGATGGATTATCCTGAGGATAGGTCACCAATAGTTAAGTCACAAGAAACTACTTTAAATCCCATGCATATAGTTTGCACTGTACTATGTTATGAATCTTCAGTGCAAAATCTAGAAGAGATACATACGCTGAAGCTAGTTATTAATGACATTGGCTGTAGGTTTGGGGGTCGTTGTCCTGCCACAGAATAAATATGTAGCCAATAAGAAGCCTCCCTGATAATATTACATGATGGATAAGTATCTGCCTGTATTGCTCAGCATTGAGGACACCATTAATCCTGACCAAATATCCACCTTCATTTGTTGAAATGCAGCCCCAAACTTGCGAGGAGCCTCCTCCATGCTTCCCTGTTACCTGCAGACACTCATCATTGTACCGCTCTCCACCGTGCTTCACTGCTGCCTGCAGACACTCCTTATTGTACCGCTCTCCACCGTGCTTCACTGCTCCCTGCAGACACTCATTATTGTACCGCTCTCCACCGTGCTTCACTGCTGCCTGCAGACACTCCTTATTGTACCGCTCTCCACCGTGCTTCACTGCTCCCTGCAGACACTCATTATTGTACCGCTCTCCACCGTGCTTCACTGCTGCCTGCAGACACTCATTATTGTACCGCTCTCCACCGTGCTTCACTGCTGCCTGCACACACTCATTATTGTACCGCTCTCCACCGTGCTTCACTGCTGCCTGCAGACACTCATTATTGTACCGCTCTCCACCGTGCTTCACTGCTGCCTGCAGACACTCATTATTGTACCTCTCTCCAGCCCTTCAGCGATCAAACTGCTTGCCTTTACAGCCAAATATTTCACATTTTGACTTGTTAGTCTGGAGCATCTTCTGCTGCCATTTTTCTGCTCCCCAGTTCCTATGTCCCTGAATCAGACACCTGTTTTTGAAAAAAATTCTTACTCTACAACATTTTTTCCACACCTACCTAAGGTCCAATGCCCTCAGACGCCCGCCGCAAATTCCACAGCAATGTCCATCCATAGACATGCTATATTAAAAGATTCTTCCCTACCCACGAACGGAAATCAACTGCGATTTTCCGCTCATGGGGGAGAATCGCAGTATGATCTGGTGCGGAAAAATCACACGGACGGCTTCCACTGCAGTCAATGGAAGCCGTCTGTCCCATGGCACTTCCGCAGTGAGAGTTGTAGCCCAGCGCCAGTGCGTCATGCCCAGCACTGCGCATGCACGCCGGCTGAGACACTGGTGGCAGATCCGGACAGGTGAGTATGGGTCTCTGGGGGTCATTGTCGGGGCACTGGGGCTGATTCCCTTGCGAGATTTCGCAGTCCGAATCCGACCCAACCGAGGGCATGAGGCCTAAAATGTTTGCACAGTACCGTACACGTGTAAATTCACCAAAGGGATCTCATGGGTGCGGCTGGAGGTTGATGATGAATTTTGCCATCTCCAACTTGAGTGCCAGTATAGCTTGTCTGAAAGCTGATTATTGTAGTAATATGAGCAAGTAATATGACATTATATTCTTGTTTTGAGGTCTACATACATTTTAATAATAGTCACATGACTAGAAAGGAACATTTTAATATGTGAAGTCATTCTGCAATGAACACAGTTTATATCTTTTCCTAGTTTTATGTATGGACATATTTATTGAACACTTTTTTTTTGTCTTCTCTGCTTCCGTGGATTCCATGTAAGTTTACAATATAGGGCACGGTCGTCAGTTGTTAATCTGCATGATCTTATCTGATGTTCTCTATATGAATATGAAACTAAATTCTGAACAATTAAAGGTATTCTTGTATGAGAATAAACATGAAATTAAAGGGAAACTCAATTATGTTTGGTGAACTGAATAGCAATAGGCTCCGCAGGGGGCAGAGGCCCACTATGTCATAGAACAGTTGACACTTTTAGATACTACCCCGTTTCCCCCAAAATAAGACACGGTCTTATAATAATTTTTGCTCTAAAAGCTCTTATTTTTTTTACATGTATAGCTGCCTGGACGCTATTTTAATTAACTTTTTTTATTAACTGTAACTTAAGTGTATTTTTGGAGTAGGGCATATATTTCAAGCATCCTCAAAAGTTCTCAAAATTCATGCTAGGGCTTATTTTCGGAGAAACAGGGTAGGATAGAAAGATAGTTGATGGTCCCGAGCTCTGTTAACTGATTTTTTTTGTTTTACTTAGCAATGTGGTGATTGGTCCCCTCCCAGATAGTGTCCATCATCTGCTGTAGCCATTATGTTACGCAATATGAAAATCATATTTAAGTGATTGCAGAGAACAAAATCATGCAAAAAAGGGGCCTTTATGAGGAGTGATGTTAACCCAGTTATGTAGACTCTGCGTACCTCTAGACACATCCATGTGTGTCATTCAACTTTTGCTCTTTAGCTGCAACTTGCTACTCTGTCCTTGTCACTTTTAGAAAGTGTAACATGTAAGAATGTGTAACCTTGTTATTTGTATAGCGACAACTTATTCCACAGCATGTTTAAGTAATTTATTAATTACCTCCCCACCAAGCTGGATACTCATTTTACCAACCTCGGAAGGATGAGTTCAGAAGCATAACTTGAAGCTTCTGGGCCCCAGTGCAAAATCTGTAACAGGGCCCCCAACTATTATGCTTTTTTCATAGTACTGGGCTCCCAATATGGAGAAGAGAGGACTTATGGGCCCCCTAAGGCTCCTGGGCCCAGGTGCAACCGCATCCCCTGCACCCTCTATAGTTACGCCCATGGATGAGTTGACCTTGAGCTAACCACATATTGAACTTGCAACCTTCAGGCTGTGAGCAAGAGCTTAGCACTCTGCGCCATACGAGGCTCTTAATGTAGTGTTGTGATCCTGTTGCCATGTAAAGCGGATAAATTAACATAATTCCAAGCAAATTTTAATGACTATGATAAGATCATAGGAGGTTCTTTAGATGTTATTACTGGGGAACCTCCAAAATGTGGGGGATATCAGAGGACATTCAGAGTTATATGCATCCTCCATAGGGGGTCCCTTTCCTCTGTCAATCTATTAAAGCCAATGAAGTACCTCCTTATTAGGGCTCTCTTGTCAGAATATAGATGCTATGTTTTATTTTATTCCGCTAGCACAAGAGACTCAAACATTTTTGTCATGGAAAAACAGTTATTTTGCTTTACTGACATTTTCATTTTTTCCCATTGAAACTGCTGTCACACAGTTCTATTTTGGCACTTTACAGCTGTCTATATGTCTCATACAATAATGGTGTCACAGACTGAGCAGTGATGTAAGTTAGTTGAAGCCTTTCTTGCTATCTATAGCATAACACTTAGTCATGTTTAGTACATCGTGGCTGTCACTTGTGGTCTGTAAACTTTGTTTAGAGACCGGAGAATTCCATTTACGGTTCTGTCATTTCCCTTTTGTTTCCCTAAAGGCTCAGCAGATGTGTTCCATATAATGTCACCCATGAAATCATTCATATCTACAAAGTTAGTTGTGATTTACACCCGCTGTATACCATATCTGATTTTCCATTTTTGCTTGCAGCCTCATCCAACTGTTTAGCAGCTGATGAACAACGACAAGCAAAGTCAGATGTAGACCACTCGGATGTGAAATCAGAACCGTCAGATGAAGATGCTGTTGAAAAAGCACCAAAACGTATAGCAAGTGTCAAAAGTGTTAAGAAAGTGACAAAAGTTGAGGTATGCTTTGAAATACTTGGTGGTATTCATTCCTATTGTGGCAAAGTGCCCACTGGAGTGTCATGCTTACGCCAGTAGAGGGCCAAACTATAGGCATCCAGGATGCAGAAAGCAGTGGAAAATTTCTTTCTCTGGAAGGGGTTAAATGTGTAACTCAGGAAAGTGCCTGGATTGCTGAAGTTGGGGGAGAAAGGCCCTTGCTTTATTACACTATCCCTGCACTGCACAGCTATAATAAATCTATTGAAACGTACTATCAAATACTACCACCTGTAATATATTAAACTCTTTGCATGCATGTAGAACTCCTACTAAAATACCCTTCTGTACTGGTGCATCGTCTCCACCGAAAGAATGGGTGGAGACATGGGTTGGTCACCCTTATACGCCCCCAAGTGGTGATTGGTTGGTAGGAGTGCCTTTGTAAATCTCCAGCCTGGGGCACCCATCAATCTGGAGGCCAGGGCATCCTGCCCTGAGGACAGCCTTTTTGGTAAGCAGCATGCCGCTTGTTGTCCGGCTTCTCCAGCTCTGCCGTCCTGACAGCGGCCCACACACAGCAAACCATACAGCTGCAAGCTGCAGGTGTAGCACTCCCGGCGCAGAGCACTACAACATTTTACAGAACACTGCTGCTGAAGTGTCCGCCACTCACCCTGCGCCCGCTCCAAATCCTGCCCTGCCATCTGCGCCGGCCATGCTCTCGGCCCCGCTGTGACTATCTCGTCGGTGGCCTCCTAGCTCCACTGTGACTCTCGTCCCCGCTGGCCTCCCATCTTCGCTGTCACAGTCCCCAGCGCCCTGCCATGTGTTTGGTCATGGCCCCGTGGTCAGTCTCCCCGCTGGCCTCCCCTCTATACTCCCAGCTCTGCTGTCACTCTCCTCCCCGCCAACCTCCAATGGATGGATGACGGGACAGCAGAGACCAGGAGCCAATCGACAGCTAGGGGCGTGATCGGGGTGTTACCTCCAGCTAGGCCAGTCAGCCCTTGCTGCTGGTGGAGACAAGATGCACCAGTACCATACCCTTATATGCCCTATAATCGCAGATCCTCCGATCCTCATAGGTTTTCGTATATAGGAAAATCATTGAGATAAATATACAAATTCAACAGGATAAAGTTATATCATTATGACTTCTGAATACAAGATACATTATTCCAGATTAGTCTATGGTTAAAGCATTCCATATACGTATCCAAAGATACTCAGTCCGATATTACATATAAATATTGGATGTTCCACTTATCTTCACATGTAGCAAAAATGATTAAAACAATGCTGATAGACCATATGAACAATCCACGCCAGATACTGGCACTCACGACACTACAGCAGTGTCAATATATTTCTTATAACTGTGCTTTGTAGGGCTAGTCTATTACCTCGATGATCCCACAGTTTATATCACCCTGATATTTTCTGACTGTCAGTATTATTTTTTTATATTTAATTATCATTTATTTTGTACTTATTTCTTATTTTTGTAATAAAGTAATTTCAAGTATAGCTTCAAGTGGGACGGCTAGAGAGCCGTATCTTAACAGTTCCTTTATTACATGTCTGGATACTGCTTTTACGTGCCCTCGGCGCCCCAGTTTTTAAATGGTGAGCTGCCTCTATCTTTTTAGTTCAGGTTAGCTTCTTGAAGTTGCTGCAAATTAGATGGAGGTACTGACATGCTCTGAAGAGCTGGCAGGAAGGGGTCATCTATTCATGCCGCTTGTGCCAAATTCTGACCCCTACATCAGTGTGGTGTAACAGGCAATGTTTTTTCACTGCTTGAGAATCCAATTTTTGTGCTCTTTTGCCCCCTGGAGTCTTGCCTTTCTGTTTCTCATAGCAATGGCACTTGGATAGGTCATCTGCTATTATAGTCCATCTATGCTAAGGAATGATGAGCTGTGCATTCGGACACATTAGTGGAGCTTCACCATTGTATTCGGCTGCAGTCTGCTTGACTGTGCACCACTTGTTTGTCAGAATGATTCTTGACATCCTCCTCTGACCATCTTCGTTGACAACTTGTTTACATCCGCAGGATTCCTTTTTGCCAAATGTTTTTCCTCGATCACATCATTATCCATTTACTCTCGATATCATGAGAAAGGAAACTGTCACAAGGTTGGCAGTTTTTGAACTCTTGGCCCTCGGATCACTCAACATCTCATGTGGATTCGCACTAAATTACTGACCTACAGACAACTTGCTGTCTTGATTTTATGTTTCACTCCAGGGTCATGTGTGTAATTTACATATATGGAAATTCCAATCATGAATGGGCAACTGTCTCTAATAAAAGTGTATATACACTCATTTTCAAAAAAAATCCATGACCTAGAAGTAGTTACTGCCATGAGAGGAACACATGTGGCTGCAGGATGTCCTGTACATATCACTGAGCTGTCACTGTCCCTCATACCACTACTAGGGGGGACCGATTGTTGCATGCGATGGCCCCCCATACCATCACACCAGCAGTGGGGGCAGTGTGCCGCTCCACAGCAAAGGCAGGATTGAGGCGCTCACCGCTAGGTCTCCAGACACGAACATGGCTGTCATCAGTGCAGTGTTGTTGGATGATTAGACAATTCTTTCTACTGGTGGTTCTGTCAAGGGCATCCTGATCCCCAAGCATCCACTGATCCCAACATCTACTAACATTCTGGTGAAAATGGCCCAGGTGGCGGCAATTTGTTGATACCACAATCCAGCATCTCACATTCCAATAATACGCCCCTCTCAAACTCTTGACTGGGTGAAATCTCTTTGATTGCATCGTAGAGGCGTCTAGTGGTCAACATGTTCTACACAAGTGGGAAAAGAGGTCCCTACACACAAGGAGCCTCTGAGAGCCTTTTATAGGCCAATGGTGGAACCACTTTTAGGGCCTCAGGTGACAGACCGATCATCTAATCACCCGCAACTCTAATCATTTAGTCTAAGATGTAACCTCATGCCGAGTTTTACAACAAAACAACAACTCCTAGGTGCTTATCCCTGGCAACCACTTATCCCCCTTACCCTATGACAGTAAAGATGCACACACTGACAATGTGAGGGGCATTATTATGTTTTTGGAAAAGTAAGGGAACATTGCTGTTTGCTTACTGAATCCTGAATATATGGGCATTTCAAGAAATCTGAAGACCTTTAAGATTAGGATGATTTTCATAGTACAGAGTTAGATTAGCAGTCTGGGAATAGACAGGGGCTTTATGGAAATCAGTGCAAAGAAGAAGTGAAGGTGATCTAGAGTAATTTACTATGCTTATCTTTGGACTGATTGTGTTATGTATTAATGTAAATGAAGCAATATCTAATATGTACAACATCTGTATTTCTAAAACAGCCACAAGCCAAGAATTTAAAGGTGCGCCCCAAGAAAAAAACGACAGGAACCACTGTGCCTGGAGAGTCAGCATGAAAACATGTCTTTCTATCCAGATTTTACCTTATTCGCTGCTGATTTAAAACTCTTGGGAGGACCGTTTGCTTCAATAGCAACAACTATTACTTTTAGGATCACTCCACATCTGGGGGTCAGTATTTGCGAGAAAACATGTTTATTAAAATTCTATCATTATATATATGACCGAGCCACACTACAATATGCGATGGTGCTGAGATCCACAGCTGGTACTGGCTGTTCTCAGTGAACAAAAATCTGCAAAAATAGATTAAAAAAGCCAAAACCCTATAATAACAGTAATAATGAATCCTATAAGGACAGGCATGCAGTTGTGTCTGCCATCTCCCCAGGCTGCTGCAGATCTATTATCTACAAGACTTGTGTGAACTACTACAATAGGTGCTCAGTATTCCGCTAATTATACTTTACAGTGGCCTCAGTAGTGCAAATAATAAGTATTCACATTTTAAAATTGTTTTTAATCTAAAAATAACAGCCATTCCTGTCTCTATACCTTACCTGTCCTAAAAGCTTTTAGTGTGCTCCTACATAGGATATACAGTAGTATAGATGAGGCAGTCATTTATACGGTATAGCAATGCACATGAATCCGTATTTAGTGAACTGGAATGCTTTTATGCTGTATTATAGCAGGGGATAGACTTGGGTCTGTTTCCTGCCAAGATGACGGGCACTACAGAATAGGAGATTTATGGAAGAGACTTGATATCGAAGGTCAGAAAATGAAATAGTTGAAACTGGTGGCAGTGAAGGCTAGAAGCGTATAGATGGATAGACTGTAGGTGAACAAGGAGGGCTGTGTAACCAATCAAGGCTGATTAAACCAAGGGTACATACTGTATATTATAATGACGAGCTCTGAGAAGATAGACGGAGTATAGCTCCATAACCCTCGGCCACATATGCTGGAGGCTCTACTTGGTTTTAGGTGGATGGAAACTTATGAATGTTCACAGAACTTATTAAAGAAGTGTAAATGTAAATATTTTTACTGCTTGTAGATTAGACTCTCCATAACATCTTAAGATAAGGTGATTTTCCGGCTATGAATGGGCCTATTGGGGCAGTACTCTTCATGGGTTACTGATATCCATTCTTCAAAAAGAACAGGTTTTTGCAGAATTCGAGAGAAGTCTTTCACTGATCCTTGACAATGTACGAATGCTGCATGTCACATCATGCGGTTCTTAGAGTTTACATTCACTTTATACTGTGTATAAATCGTCCGGCACCTCTCCATTTTCCATATTGCTTAATATAATGCTACCACCAACAGTAAGATTGCCTTCGTGAAGCAGAACTAAGGCTGCTATTCCTAAAATAGTTGCTAGATTATAGGTATGTGTGGTTGGAAATTACAGATTGCCACCGCTTTGATAGCCTTTCTATTCAGCCTGTTTGCAAGTAAGCTCTATATTTCTATAAAAAGTAAAGCAAAAATAAACCTTAATATGCAGTGTGGATAAAGACACAGAATCAGTGATTATGAGCCATACTTTGCTTTTTATTTCTGCCGACGCATTTTGGGCACAGGGAAATCGGGCAGATGAACTTTTGAGTCCATTGGTAGGAGAAGTTCTCAGATGCGACTTTCACTTTCACAAACTTTACATACCTGTCAGTGTACAGAATGTGTTGTCACCTGTCCTGATTTCCTGGCAGGGGAGGACAAGCAATGGGCAGTTAAATACTCCTGTTCAGAAAATTAATGTGGGGGGGGGGGGGGGGGGGAGATGATTGGCACATATTGAATACATGTGCGCCAGTTGCTATTTCTTGACTGCACTATTCATTTGCAGTAAGAGGAGTGGTAGTGAATGTTTTCTCTATATACCACCATATAAGTGGGTTCACACAGGTTTTTAGGAAAAATGTCACCTTTTTGCTTTTTTTGCCACTTTTTTTTTTACAATGTGCTTATATGTTTGTTGTAAGCCATAGGAATTATGAAGTATGCTACAAAGTTTTTGTGCGTTTTAAAGCTTTTTATGTTCTACTCAAAATGCTGCATGATCTAGGTATGGCATTTTTTTATAGTCATTTTTCCATCTCTTGTGGAAAATTCATTGCCTTTTTACTATAAGGAAGCAGCCTGAAGGTCATTGACTGTCACAATGTGAATGTATATGCCCAGTGATTGCCCATCTGTGCCCAGAAAATCAGACTGAATACAGGTGACAGCCCTTAGCACACACTCTTTGCACATGTGCACATAGTCTAGCACACAGTGGTGTGATATATACTAGCTTCATTCCATAAGTACATTTATGAAAAGCCTTAATTACATGATATTACCAGTGGTTATAACTCGTTAGACACTAATTACACAGCTCAGTTGTTACTGGATCATTCCATCCAGTACATTGTACAATCAACCACGGACATGCGGAGTCACTTGTATTTTTACACAGATTGTGCAATAACACGTTTAGTCTTAAGTCAGTCAGGAGGGCCGCTAAGCCCAGCGATGGTTCGGCTTCTTGGGGCAGATCCTGTGCCAGGCCTGCTGCTGGTGTCAGTAACTGGAATGACTCTACGGGGGTCGAAGGGTGACAACCTTTGGCCAGTGATGACTTGTAGTTGGACTTGCACTTTTGATTGTATGAAATAATGTTTCTGTGTATTTATTTTGCCGTGTTTTTGTTAGCACTTTTTATTTGATGGGCATTTGGATTCTAAGTATGTAGTCACTTTACATTGGCATTAACATTGGCAGACTGGGAATTCTCGGTACACATTCTTTTTAACATTCCAGGGAGATTTCTTCCTGTTATCTAGAAGTTATTGAATAATTGATGATCACAGTTCTTGACAATGTTGCTAACATTTTGATGTTGTAGTTTAAAATTGCTAAATGCATTTAGACGTGTCAGAAGACTATGGTCATGTGGTGCCATGAAGGATGGCTCTTCAGAAATGGTCAAACTGCTGTAGCTCCAGTGATTTTTTTGTATCAAATGGGTTGTTTGGGATTTGAAAAAAGGCTCTACTTTTTTTTCTCCCAGAAACAGCACCACTCTTGTCTTTAGGCTGGTTCCAGTACTGCAACGTAGTAGCACTCCGGTGTTCTTGCAATTCTTAAAGAGAAAATGCAAATAATTTCCTATTGTAATGAGTCCCCCAGACTTGATATTTTATATTTTTTGCTGTGTGGCCCATATATTCTTAGGGTCCTGTTACATGGGACAATGGTCTGGCCCGCGGGCGGCCGACAGTCACCGGAGCGATAATCACTCACTGAACGGATCTGGAGCAGGCTGAAGATCATTCCAGCCATTCGCCTCTATTCACAGTAATGAGGCAGGTCTTCATAGATGAATGACTGCCTGTTTACATGGACTGACCATCATTCAGTTTTTATGCCTGCAGAAACCGAACAACAAACACTAAGTGAACAAATTATCATCCGTTCTTCAGTTGCTGCAAGCATTTACATTGAACAGTTTTCTTTCAGATTCCCGTGATCCTGCGAGCATCTGAATGATTATTGTTCCGTGTAAAAGGGCCCATAGCAACATACAACACAGCCATAATGTAACTCCAGCAAAGATAAGCAGTGGTCGCCATTGGTACATACCACCTGCTTCCAGGGTTTACAGGGGTTGTCCGTGTAATAAACTGACATACACTCACCTCTCCCAATTCCCTGCTGTGTCCAGCACCGCTGCTCATGGTCCTCCGCCATGACGTCATGTGCACAGGCTGCAGCAGCCTGTTTAAGGGGTGTCACAACAGAGCTAACAGAGTTCAGCACTCGAACACTGAGCTCTGTCATTGGCTGCAGTAACCTGTGAAGCCCGAACCTCTAAACAATCACTGGCCACGGAGGACCGAGCAGTGGCACAGGAAATGCAGTGAACCAGGAGAGGTGAGTATATGATTGTTTATGTTGTTGCTTGGGGAACAGATTTTTGAAAAAAAAACTGCTTTGACAACCCCTTTAATATTATGATTTACTTTGCAGGTTTTTAAGGGGCAGGTAAGAGGAACAATAGAGGACTTTATTATATGAAATATACATTGCTGTTTTTTTGCCAGGTTTAGAATGAATCAGCATATAGGCATAATAAAAACAGGTCTATTGGATATGAAGGCATTTTGAAAACATTTTATATGCATTATGCAATCATTGCCTACATATGTGATCATCACTACACATTGTGAATATCTAAACTAGACTCAAACCTAGCAATCATGTGATCTGTTCTTCTTTGTTAAACTGTTTCCACTACTCCAGTCACCTTGAAGCAAGGGATATAATGCATGCGTCTGCTCTGGGGTGCACATTTGAACAGTCACCCCCTAAATTAGTGAGATCACTGCTCTCAACCACACAGACAGTGAACACTATTCAGTTTTTTAGATGTCCAGATCATCACCTTTAACGAGCTAATGATGTTTCCACCATTGCTGCAAGACTAGTCCCATACATACTGTATGTTAGAGGATCTCCATGGGAACAGACTGACAATGGAACTTCATTTGGAAGAGGGTTTACAAGTTACAGAAGTGGACGGCCAAGGAATTAGGTACAGTAGTCTTTTGCTGTACATTAAAATGATATAACTAGACAATTGAAATCGAACATCTAAAAAAAAGCTTACTATGGAGCAACAATGTATAAGCCAGGGAGTCACAAGAATCCAAACTGGATATTTTCCCAGCAGCTTTTGTCATTTTGAAAGTTGTGCCAAGACAAGGTTGTATTATGGGGTCCGCCCCGCAACCATTAATTAAAGTATTTGGTGACTCCCAAAAGTATCACACCAGAAGTGTTGTGCATTTTTTTCTTATGTCACTCAGTTGTAACTTCAGAATTACAGAAGACAATACGGTATATCATGTGTTATTGATGCATGTATAGAAGAGATGGTTTTCCTGGGTGGAATATAATATATGGAGACACTGATATCACTATGGCTGCATTCACTGAAGTGATATGAACACAGAGCTCTGTTGATGCACTGATGTTAATGTGAAAATGATACTTTCTTCCTTTGTGATTCCAATAATCTCTTTGTATAATAAAATAATAAAGGAACGTGTGCATATTGAATGCATTAAGAGCAATGAGAAGTGAAACAAAACTGAAGAATGTAAACAATAAAACAATGAACTGTTACACTTTAGCTTTGGTGTTTTTCTTAATTGTGTCTACATGCTGTACTGTTGGGTACTGAAGCAATAATTGCTAAATCGCCATACTAATGCTGAGAACATGGTAAGGCATCATTCACACGAGGGCTGTTTGAGCGCAGTATATGTGTGTGAAAAAATAGCGCCTATACAGCGCTTAAAATTGCGTGAACGGGCAGCTGCTCCAGGAGGAGAGAGAGAAGAAGTCCTGCAGGGTTTTTGAATTTCCCCATAGCAGGGAGAGAGAGAGAGCAGGGCTATGGGGAATTTGTTTCTCCCTGCTATGGATTAATCCCCCATAACTGCTCTCTCCCTGCTATGGGGAATTTACTCAGAGCCCCGTTCTCTCTCTCCCTGCTCTGGGGATCCCTAAGAGATATCCCCATAGCATAGAGAGAGGGGGCGGGGCTATTGGGTTTCTCACAAGGATTCCCCATAGAAAAGAGAGAGGGGGGTGCGACTAGAGGGTGTGTCCCTCTAGCCCTGCCCTCTCCTTGCACACTCTCTTGGAAGCCCTGTAACCCCTCCCTCTCTCTCCGCTATAGAGGAAATCCCTTGGGGAGAGAGGTGGAGGGAGTCCCCTACTGCCCCGGCTGCTGGGAAATTGTCCATCAGTGGGGTTGGAGGAATTCCCATCTGTTTAAAGTGGGACATTTAAAGAGTGCTGCCCAGAAGCACACTTTAAATGTCCTGCTTTAAATTCCTGTTAGTCCCCATGGGATAAAGGGAACCCTCTGGCCTTCCCCTCAGCCACGTGGGCACTAACAGGAGTTTATAGCGGGACATTTAAAATGTGCTCTTTAAATGTCCCAGTATAAGCAGCAGGGAATTCCATACATCAGCAGAAATCCTCCTAATTAGATTTGTACTCCAATTTTCCTGTGCAAGAGTTTCCACTAACTCCTGCTCCCATAGAAGTCTATGGAAATTCCTGCACATCGCGCACCATAGATAGGTCAGGTCCGATCTTTTCCCACACCATGGACCTTAGATGCGAGCTTTGCAGTCGCATGTCCTATCTTTGATTGGTGCGAGAGTTTAGTGCATCTAAAATTCCTTCATGTGAACGCTTCTATAGGAAACCAAAAGTGATCTTTTCACATACCTCTAATGCACAAACACAGCGCTCATGTGAATGAGACCTACTTTGATTACCCTCTTTTATTCAGCCAGTGATATTAAGATACATAATGATGGCATGGGTGTCCAGACTTGGACTCTTTCATTTGACTGCCAGAAGTAGGACAGCAACAATACGGCGGAATTCCGACATATGCACCATAGTATGTGCTTCAAGTCTTTACGTGTGTGTGTGTGGGGGAGGGGGACTATAATAAGAGGCATCCCAACAGCTCATACCTATTCCCTGGGGGAAGTAGATTGTGACACATGCATCTAGGCTTGGGGGTGCTCTTGATTAATCATTCTTCTTAATGACATGTTCAGAATTTCTTGAATAGTCTCAGTCGATCTACTACTGGTTGTCTTCCCTTGTTCCTTCAGCTTTCTGAAGACTTATATTCTTAAAGCCTCCTCTGTCACCAATGACAGAAACACTTTTCCTGTCTACATTTTTTAAACACATTTGAGATCCATGATGAACCACATATAACTAACTACCTCTTATATACTAAGACAATAGATGTTTCATATTGGCAGCCATCACATTTTATTTCCGCTGGGACGAGGAGGAAATTAAATGATTCAAGAACAATTTGAACAACTTTCTAATGTGTTAGTGATATAAATATTCCATGAGTTACTCCTCCTATTACAGAGCATTTACTGCTGGTTACCTCTTCCATTATCTGAACGTTTCATATTCAATAACGGATCTCAAGCTTTAAGGGACATCCAGTTATGTCGGTGCCTACAGTACTGTGCGGACGGTTTAGGCTGGTGGGGAATAAATACTGCAGAGTAAGAATTTTTTTCAAAAATAGAAGTGTTAATAGTTTTTCGGTCAATTAACAAAATGCAAAGTGAATGGACAAAAGAGAAATGTAAATTACATCAATATTTGGTGTGTCCACCCTTTGTATTCAAATAAGCACAAATTCTTCTAGGTCCACTTGCATGCAGTTTTTGAATGAACTTGACATGGAGGTTGTTCCAAACATCTTGGAGAACTAACCACAGATCCTCTGTAGATGTAGGCTTGCTCAAATCCTTCTGTCTCTTCATGTAATCCCAGACAGACTTAATGAATGTGAGATCAGGGCTCTGTAGGCCATATCATCACTTATAGGACTCCTTGCTCTACTTTATGCTGAAGATAGTTGTTAAAGACATTGATTGTATGTTTAGTCGTTGTCCTGCTGGAGACGCCTGAAATGCAGCCCCAAACTTGCAAGAAATCTCCACTATGTTTCACTGTTACCTGCACACTCATCATTGGACCGCTCTCAAGCCTTTCGGCAAACAAACTGCCTTCTGTTACAGCCAGATATTTCAGGTTTTGACTCATCAGTACGGAACTCCTGCTGCCATTTTTATGCACCCCAGTTCCTATGTTTTCATGCACAGTTGAGTCTCTTGCCCTTGTTTCTATGTCAAAGATATGGGTTTTTGGACACAATGCTGCTCTGAAAACCACTGTTGGCCAGACTTCTCTGAACAGCAGATGGGTATACCCGGGTCCCACTGATTGCTGCCAGTTCTGAGCTAATGGCACTGTTGGACAGCTTCCACTGTGTCTAGAGTTCTCAACATTGCCCGTTTCTTTGTGCTTCTTCAAAAGACCTTGAACAGCACATTTTGAAACTGCAGCCTGCTTTGAAATCTTTGACTGGGAGAGACTTTCCATATACAATATAACTGCCTTGTGTCTTATTGCTGTGCTCAGTATTGCCAAGTAACCTAAAACTGTCTTCCACAACTTCACCTTTGTAGCAGAGTATTTCTATTCCTCACTCATTTTTAAGCCTCCTACACAGCTGTTTCTGTTAATGACTGTATTTCAACCTACATATGAAAATGCTGATCATTATCACTGATTTGGAATAACTGGTTAATCATACACATGACTATAATCCTAAAAATCCCTGACTTTGTGCAAGTGTATCTACAAAACCTGATGCTGTTTTGAAGGCAAAGGACAGTAACACCAAAATTGATTTGATTGAGATTTCACTTTTGTTCATTCACTTTGCATTTAGTTAAAGGGGTTGTCCCGCGGCAGCAAGTGGGTCTATACACTTCTGTATGGCCATAATAATGCACTTTGTAATGTACATTGTGCATTAATTATGAGCCATACAGAAGTTATAAAAAGTTTTTCACTTACCTGCTCCGCTGCTGGCGTCCTCGTCTCCATGGTTGCCGTCTAATTTTCGCCGTCTAAAATGATCGAATGGCCAAATTAGACGCGCTTGCGCAGTCCGGGTCTTCTGCTTTTCTGAATGGGGCTCCGTGTAGCTCCGTGTAGCTCTGCCCCGTCACGTGCCGATTCCAGCCAATCAGGAGGCTGGAATCGGCAATGGACCGCACAGAAGAGCTGCGGTCCACGGAGGAAGAAGATCCCGGCGGCCATCTACACCGGTAAGTATAGAAGTCACCGGAGCGCGGGGATTCAGGTAAGCGCTGAGCGGTTTTTTTTTTAAGTCCCTGCATCGGGGTTGTCTCGCGCCGAACGGGGGGGGGGAGGTTGAAAAAAAAAAAACCCCGTTTCGGCGCGGGACAACCCCTTTAATTACTAAAAATAAACTATTAACACTTCTATTTTTTAAGCATTCTAATTTTACAGCATTTTTTCCACACCCATCAAACTTTTGCACAGTACTGTAAATACTAGCGTAACCCCCAGCTGCTGTATATTAGAAGAAGGGCTACAGATGTGTTTTTTTAGGGTTTAATTGCCAGACAATAGCACTGAATGCTTCTTTTCTATGGTTCAGTACCATGGACAGGGGAAAATCCTGCTACGAAGTCAGCACATGGTGAGGGGGGTTGGTTAGACTAGTCCTACATATTAGGGAAGGTAGAGTCATACTATGTAAGAGTAAACCATGTACAGTACACAGCCTGATATACATGTATATGTGCCCTCATTATACTTTAGCATGTTACTAACATATGGGACATACATTATTTGATTCTTCACTAAAATATTTAGTTCATCCAGACTTCCTGGTTCATGAATGAAATGCCGACAGTACAGTCAATACTAAAACTTCTGCAGGCAGATTAATAAGAGGACTGGAGCAGTGGGGAAATGTATCTGAGCTAATGGTGGTACCCAGGAAAGATAGCGGCATTGCAGCATTTCTGAAATGTAGTATTAAATTGCAGTAAAAAGTTGTATGAAGGCAGCCATTAATGAAAGTGGAAGGTGCGTTGATACAGTGATACTTTTTATTGACTGATTGGAAAGATTGACACCGCGCGTACAGTAGGGTTCATCATCAGGGATGTTACAAAACTAAACCTGAAAACCAAATGTGATCACAATGAGCCCTCCTGAGACCTTTGTAGTGCTACAACTATGAAATGTCAGGGGAACACTGTAAATATATAATATGTATAAATGACAATGAGGACCATAGTGATTTGCCATCTTACCAGCACAAGATGCAGACACAGCAGTAGTGAGTGAGGAGATCTTTAGGGTGACCCCTTTAACATTCGACCCATGGATTTCTCTCTTGGATACCGGACCTACACAACAGGGTTTATTTGTTAATGTGATTGCGCTTAGACCTTGTCATAAAATGCAGCAGAACTTGATGCATTTCCGGTGCACAATGCAGCATCATGTGAATAATCTGCTGTGGCTTGCTTCACAAGGGATGTGGTTTAGTGGAGAGGAGGCATGGCTAAATGAGCACAAAATTTGGGCACAAATTAAGCCAATCAATAGACGGTATAAAGTGGGACAAAATAGTACCTAAAGATGCGCCAAATCATCCAGCATGAGCCACTGCGATGACATTGTCATATTTTTAGACTGCAAAGTCAAAGTTTACACTGTCAAACTCTTAACATGACCATATACATTAGAGGTATATTTACTAAACCTGACGATTTCAGCTGGTCAAGCCAACCATGTAATATCTATTGGGCCTCTCAACTCGCCCCTCATGAGAACACATGAAAGTTCGGTCCAGCCATTCATGCGGGTGTAGGAGAATTTTGGGTGAGATAGATGTCACTTGCATGAGTGTTTGTCAGACAACTATCCAAGGGCATCGTCCCGCGTAGTGGTCACCGCGTGACTGGGTTGTAGCAGTGATGTAACTGACAACCCGGCCGGTGATACAGGTCCATGCAGCTTGCTAATGAATTAACCCTTTCCAATCCAATTTGTATCCTGGTTTTCCTAGGGGGCTTACTATTTTTCTGCCGTTATACAACGGCACTATATGCTGGCTAAAGCCAGTACTGCATGAGGTGACACATTGGATAGGCTCCGACAGCAGAGAGGTTTGCAATATACAGTAAGAGAACCCCGAAGGATGTCATCCAACATCGGAGCTGTACAGCCTTAAATCGTAATGTCTTTAGAGGTCAGATAGTGGATTGGAAAGGGTTAAATGTTCACTAGCTCAGTCTGAATAATTATCATTCAGTTTCGCTCATTTGAATAATTTTCTGAACGATCGTTCCACCTAAATGTTGATACTGTCTATTTCTTTTAACCCTTTCCAATCCAATTTTGGATTCAGGGTTTCCTAAAAGGCTTTCTCCTTTTGCTGTTATACAACGGTGCCATCTGCTGACTAAAGCCAGCGTGTGTGCGCCAGAGAGGCTCCGACAGCGGAGTGGCTGGCAATAGATGGTAAGAATACCCTGTCGGACGTCTTCTGACACTGGAGCTATACAAGCTTCAATCAGAATGTAGGAAGACGTCAGACAGTGGATGGAAAAGGGTTGAAGTACTTTAGAATTTGTTGATCTTGACATGAGTATATTGTTGGTTTTTTTGGTTTGTACTTTTTGTCCCCTTGAATAGATTTAGAAAAGCCTTTGAAATGTCATTTACTAGAAGATAGAATCCCTGTTAAACAATACACGGATAGGACATATGCAGAGCTTTCAGAGCTTATGCATTGCTGTAAACTTACATTTATTACCTTCCAGTTGTTCCTTATGATGGCATATTTATGGCTCTGACTAATGTTTGCTTTTTTATTTCAAATTTCAAAACAAAATTTGCGCAGATATATCAAAGAAACAAAACTCATTTTTCTATGACAGTTTAAGCAGCAAAAGCAGCACTGATTGGCTCCTGTGGACAACGAGGACAGTTTTCTGTTAGTTTTGATCATTATTATTATTACTACATTTATCTAAGTACAAAGATATTCAACCCCACCATATAATGGCTCATTCACATCAGCACTAGGATTTCCATTTTCTTGTTTCATTCAGGGAGCAGGAAAATGGCAACCGCTGGCTGCACTGTAATATGATGGAGCCAAACATACCCCATTGGCTAAAAGGCCAGTTTCATACAAGCGTATTTTAGCTCTGTATCTGTTCCGTGTTTTGGGGATCAGAATATGGAGCTTATGTAACGTTATGTATCTATTAACACTTTGCAATCCATTTTTGGATTCAGGGTTTCCTAGGGGGCTTTCTCTTTCTGCCATTATACAATGGTGCCATCTGTTGGCTAGAGCCAGTACTGCGGTATATGACATGCCGAAGAGGCCCCCGAGAACAGAGCGGCCAGTAATTTACAGTAAGAATACCCTGCCGGACGTCCTCCGACATCGGAGCTGTACAGCCTTCAATCAGAATGTCTTTAGACGCAAGACAGTGGATTGGAAAGGGTTAATATGGGTTTTGTTTAAAAAGGCTGCATGATCTATTTTTCGCATTTCTGACTCCGTTTTTCTATTCCATTCTGTTGCCCAACTACAGGTCAGTATTTGCCCAGTAGGAATTAAAAACCATATGAAGGCAAATACTGATGCCATACTGTTGTGATGTCATCCGTAACACGTCTGTAATACTCCTGCCTGAACCTGGTCTAATGGGGTCTGGATCTGACAGGACAAAATAGCGCTACATGCAATGTTAGTTCATCCTGTTTTTTAGTGAGAATCAGTGATGGGGTTCCTAACAGAACATCCAATGCTGATGTGAACGAACCCTCATTTATGAAGTAAATGACCTCCTTAAACTAATGACTGGTGTACCATAATGCAAAATAATGCTGCCTGTGATAACCTTAATAATCAACAGCCAAAAGTTGCAAAATGTTTGCACAAACAAACCTTGTACAAAACGTTGCGATTTTCTTACAACAGAAACTGTTGTGAAATGTTTTATGAATGTCCCCCACTGACTGCAATTTCTATATACAGTGATATGTAGGAACTGCAGAAGACAAACTATACAAAACGTTTAATCAAACCCCATTGCAAAAATGCTTTGTCAGCCCAAAATACATGCATTTAAGTTAAAAAAAAATTGCCCCTCCAAGGAGTCATAGCCTTTGAGTCAAAGAACAACATTTTCGGACTATATAGGTGTCGCATTCTTATTCTTCTCATTTCACTTTTGTATTCTTGCCAACTTTTGAGAAGTAACATTTAAGAAATTCTGAAGTGATCTATAAATGTAGCCACTGGGCTAATGAGGTGCAGCTACACTGTTTGGGTAGCACAGTCACCATTCAAACTGAATGGCAGTGGTCGCACTAGGCAAATAAGCTTGGCAGCTGTTGGTGGTCTGTGCCAGACACTGAGTGTGCCAATCTTCAAGGGATACACACAGGCATTGTGCAAACCGTATGCCTTTCTGATTACATAGGAAATGCCCCCCCCCCACCAATGGCATTTGGATCCCAAGACAGACCCTTGAATAAATACAGACTCCAGCTAAGATACCCAAAGTATATTTCATGCATCCTGCGGATAACCACCTCTTCCATTCCTACAACTACCGTAGTACTCCCTTACACTCAGGTGGTAGTGCCACCAACAATGTTGTCTACAGTACCATTCAGGACTATAGAGGGCTGCAAGAATGAGGAGAGATTTGCCTGGGTGTCTGAGAGCTCTCCAGGACATTATAGGAGAGTTGGCAAGTTTGAGGATTTCCATGTAGGAAGATCATAATAGCGCTTGTACGTGGTGATAGTGTTAAAGGAAACCAGTCACCTCTGAATAGCACCAAAAAACTAAGTTACGGTGCTATTTGGGAAGGTGGCAGGGAGCTGGAGGATGTATTTGTATATGGAGCCGGTGTCTGCGCACGGCACAAAAATCTGACTCTGATGACTGCCATGCGTCCACTCTCCCATGGAAGTCTATTAAAAATGTCCCATTAAGGGCTGACTTGCATGGTCGTATGTGTCCCACACATTCCGTGTGTATGTTACATGCACGTAAAATATGCAGTACACAGTAAAAGCGCATGTAAACGCGTATTTGATGCATATGTTAAATCCGCATAGTTGGTTTTGCACGTGCACGAAGAAAAACGCAGGTATAAATGACCCAGTAGGAATCAATCGGGCTTTTAGCACTGCGTATTACGTATGAGAAAAATACATGCATGATACATGGGCGACATGTGAGCCCTTTGCTTCTGACACAGTCTGCATATGAGGGCATGTTCAGACGAACGTATTTTACTCCCCTTATGCGGCTGTGATAAGGCTCCTGTCTACGGACGATAGTCGCTGCGCTATTTGTGGTGATAATCCGGCCGCGAGTAATACAGTGCACAGTTTTAATAGCCTTGCTATGGAAAAGCCGCCCCCGTTTCCACGAGTGGAGAATCACAGCGATTCTCCGCTTGTGGGACTCAAATCAGGCGCAACTACGTTCTGCATCGACGAGCGTAGTTGTGCCTATGGCCATCTGAAGGCGCCCTGAAGAATATAACGAGGCAGTATTTTCAGAATAAAGTACAGCAATCCCTCGCTATATCGCAGTTCAATTATTGCGACTTCAGTGCATCGCGGATTTTAGATAGACCATATATAATTCTGTTTTGCAGAGTTTTTCGCTATATCGCGGAATTTTGCGGTACATACAGGAAATACAGTACGCTACTAGCGCTTGCCAATGTGAGATTGTACAGGCACACTATTGGCTGCTGGAATGTATTCTGTATCCTGGGCGCTGATTGGCTCACTGATCGTAGCATCGGTCTGTTTGTTCACTTTTGAGATTGTTTGGCAGTTCACCCGACAGATTGATTTGTGTAAATATAACGCCGCTACTTCGCTGATTTTCACGTATCGCAGGGGTCTCTGGAACATAACCACCGCAATAGAGGGATCACTGTACTCATATTCTTAGTAGTTTTCTAATAAGTTCTTCATTATTGGCAATCTACATGAATATTTTCATGCTGTATCAGAGATCACTATATGCCTCCCCAAACACCGTAAAAAGCAGACTATGTGGGAGCAGCCTAAGAGCTGACCCTTCTCTTTGGTTCTCCACTCTGACTCATAGAGGGCTTCCGTGTGGGAACCGTTTTATGACATCCACGTGCCAGCAGAGCATAGGAAGAGGTTGTCCTGATGGGAGAACCCCTTTTTATTGAGGGCAGCACTGCAGTGCTATTCCCAGCTCTACTCTAAAACATGTTCTCTTATGTCACAGTCCTGGGCTGGGAGATCACTGCTGGAAAATCAGCTGTGTGTATTTCTGTGTGTAATATTTGGTTGCACATATCCAAGTATCTTTCATAGATCTACATATATTACTTATTATCAGGTTGAAGGATTGGCCATTTATCTGCTCTTTCCTTATTTTCATTAGATTTATTGGTTGGTGAATTTGGAATTAGCTTTGTTAATGTCAATATTATTTGCAGCCACTAGATGGCAGAAGCAGCACAGTTAGTCAATTAACAATTTTTGTGTTTATTTCCACATATTCTTGAAATATCTGCAGGATGAAGACAAGGTACAAATGTCACTTTACTAGTTTGCAAATAAGCCCATTCTTTCAAGTAAGGATGATAATTGCTTTATGTAAATATAATTATATAGGTAACTGAAAAGCAATTGTGGAATGTATTGAATAGTTTTAGCTTTTTATGACATCCAATATTGGATTAAGACACCTGATCAAGTGAAGATTAGATCTCTCTAGGACAGAGCTGTGAAACTCATTTTCACCAAGAGCCACATGACCCGTAGACCTCTTTCACACGAGAGTATGCGTTTTTTACGGTCCCTGCATCGCAGATACAAAAATAAAATTAAATAAAAAAAAAAAATTGCATGAATGAAGAATAGCCACGATCAAGTCCAAATTTTCATTAGTGTTCTCTTGTCCATTCACACAAGCGGCTGTGGCGTATCGGCAAAATAATACGCTGCAGCGTGGATTCCGTCGATTGGCAGAAATCCTCGGAATGACTGCTAATACTTAAGTAGAGCCAGATGTCCTCTTTTCCCAGCATTGGACTCCGGTAAACTCCCTCCCCCTCCCTTTTTTTTAAGCTTCCATAGAAGTCTATGGGAACTTCCAGTGTATCCCGGCAAAAGATAGGGCAAGACCTATCTTTTCACAAACTGTATAGAATTGGTTGCCGTTTTCAATTGCTGATGTTCTTTTTTTTTCTGGCGTGATTTTTTTACGCGCCTAAAAAAAAAATTCACTCATCTGAATAAATATGTAATCTGAATGAATACGGTCGTGTGAATAAGGCCTTCAATCGTAATTAAAAGGCTGGATTCACACGGGACGGATTTGCCATGGAAATTTTGTGCAGAATTCCTGTGCGGCAAATCCGCCCACGGCTCCTAATCCCGGGATTAGCCAACCATGTGGACGACATTTTGCAAAAATCTCGTCAACAGGGGGCGGCCAATCCGTCACGGCACAGCCAGGCGGAACCGGCGATGCAGCGCGGAATGTCAATTCTTTTTTTTTTTCCGTTGCGGCCTCACTCCTTTCTATAGGGGAAGGGGGGGTGGAAGCCACAACAGAATGCTGTCGGCCGAACCGCTCCAAAACCCGTGGCAAAATGCAGCAGGTTTTGAAGTTGCACCTCTCCTGCGGAAATCTAGCAGCTTTCCAGTGCAGCCAAGCTGCGGGATTTCCATCCCGTGGGAACCCAGCATAAGAGTGCATTCACACGGGTGTAAATACGCTGCATATTATTCATGTATTTTTTAGTCTGTAATACACAGTGAATAGAACCATTGATTTCGATGGGTTTGTTCACTTGCGCATATTTTTCCACGCTTTGTGCGAGCGTGTGTAAAAATATGCAGCATGTCGCATTGGTGCGTATTAAGAACTGTAAAAGCCCATTGAAATCAATGGGTGTGCGTAAATTCGCGCAAAATACACAGGTTATGTGCATATTTGCTGGGTATTTACGCACAAAATCAATGAGACTTCATCCTGTAGTGCCCACCTGTAAAGTCTGCTCACCCGACAAAAGTTTGACTCTTTTCAGAGTCCTGTGCACATGCTGTCCCATAAACTTGCATATTGCAGAGTAGTTTCCTGTTTATGTATGATAAATTCAGTATGATTATGTTTATAAATAAATAGTTAATATTGGCAGAAGACATATACATTTGTGTCAGATGAAATTGATGTCCTAGGGGGACATGATTGTCACTACTTCAGTTGTTTTAACAACATTTGTGTCATGTAAAGATTGTGTCATAGGGGGACATGATCCTTGCTTGATCCAACAACCAATCAGAGCTTTCATTTAAAGGGGTGGTCTCGCGAAACAAAGTGGGGTTATACACTTCCGTATGGCCATATTAATGCACTTTGTAATATACATCGTGCATTAAATATGAGCCATACAGAAGTTATTCACTTACCTGCTCCGTTGCTAGCGTCCTCGTCTCCATGGTTCCGTCTAAATTCGCCGGCAGCTTGCTTTTTTAGACGCGCTTGCGCAGTCCGGTCTTCTCCATTCAGCACGAGCCGCTTCAGTGTGCTCCCCGCTACAGCTCTTCTGCGCATGCGCAGATGAGCTGTCACTGCTCGGGAGCGCGCTGGAGCGGCCATTCTGTACCTTCCTCTGTTAGAGGAAGGTGCAGAGCTGCCGAGCTGACGGAGAAGCCGCCCAGCTGTCCAGGTAAGTGATGGGCCGGGGGGGCTGCCGCTGCGCCGGGGGGGGCTGCCGCTGCGATGGGGGGGCTGTCGCTAGGCCGGGGGGGGGGGCTGTCGCTAGGCCGGGGGGGGCTGCCGCTGCGATGGGGGGGCTGTCGCTAGGCCGGGGGGGCTGCCGCTGCGATGGGGGGGCTGTCGCTAGGCCGGGGGGGGGGGCTGCCGCTGCGATGGGGGGGGCTGCCGCTGCGATGGGGGGGCTGCCGCTAGGCCGGGGGGGGGGCTGCCGCTAGGCCGGGAGTGATGTTCACTGACAGGCGAAGGCCCCGGAGCCCAGCGCTGGGCTCCGGGGCCTTCACCTGGGCTGAGGGTCTAGCGCTGGGGAGCCGGGAGCGTAGCGCTGGGGAGCCGGGGGCTAGCGCCGGTTACCTGCTGCCTGGCGGTGCGGGGCGTCTGGTCGGCGGCTGCGGGGCGTCTGGTCGGCGGCTGCGGGGCGTCTGGTCGGCGGCTGCGGGGCGTCCGGTTGCCATGGAGACACAGCTGGCAGCGTCTCGGGAGCGCGCACGTCGGGCTGCAGCGAGCGACGGGGAAAGAGCCGGCGGCCATCTTGGGGAAACTTTTATAAGTTACTGAAACGCTGGAACGGTAAGTACGAACCAGCTAGAAAAGTAATTTACAGGGGTAATTAGTAATGTATGTTTAATTAGGGGGACTGGGCAAAAAAAAAAAATCACTGCTTCCTCGAGACATCTCCTTTAACATAGATCACTAAATGTGAAAGCTGAGCTCTGATTGGTTGCTAAGGGCACCAAAGAACATTCATTTTTTTATTCTGTTATTCATTTCAAGTTTTCAAATAGAGGAAACAACAAAAAGCGAACTGAAATAAAGTGTCAGTACGCAGGCCTGATGTCACACGACTGTGCCAAGTAACAAGCCGTTCTTCGAACAAAGACATAAGTGAAATTAACCAAATGTGCAAGCACTTGGAAAGGCGGTTCTGTAATTAAACCGAACGACTCAAATATCCTTTAGAACCAAAGAACAAGGGGATCGAGGAGGTGGGATGGGGGAGAAAGAAAAGAAAGAAAGAAAACTGCCAGGGAGAAGTAGAACAGATAGAAAAAATTGGGAAAAGGGAAGTAAAGAAAGAAAAAAAAGGGGGGGGGATTCGAGGAATAAGAACCCAAAAAGTTAAAGAAACAAGCTAGGGAAGGAGAAGAACAACCTAGCAAACGAGAGGTTAGGACATTATTACTATAAAACAGCTTGATAAGTCTCTCCCAATGTCACTGAGGAAGCAGGGGGACAAAATCTTCACTTGATGCGTTCATTTTATTACTAGATTTTAGATTCTTCTCTAAGGCTCCATTAACACCAGTTAAAATTCAATCTCTCTATTCCGTTTTTGGAGCAGAGAAACACAATTAACCCTTTCCAATCTACTGTCTGACATCTGAAGACATTCTGATTGAAGGCTGTACAGCTCTGATGTCGGAAGACGTCCGACAGGGTATTCTTACTCTATATTACTGGCCGCTCTGTTGTCGGGGGGCCTCTCCAGCATGTCCCATACTGCAGTACTGGCTCTAGCCAGCAGATGGCGCCATTGTATAATGGCAGAAAGAGAAAGGCCCCTAGGAAACCTTGAATCCAAAATTGGATTGCAAAGGGTTAAGATGGAAATAAATTTGTTGTTCTTTCCCTATTGATTTCAATGGTTTTTCCAAAAAATGGAGAGCAAACGGAAAGCTTTCAGTTTGCTTCCATTTGCTTCTGTTACGTCGATTCGGCGCACTAAAGTGCCACACCTCAGCAAGGAGGCGAGATGGTGTCCTAATAAAACCGCAATAACTCTCATCATGTTGCACAGACCAATTGCACCACTCCAGGTAAAGATTGAAGGACCCTTGTCCCTTACTAATCAGGGAAAGTGTGGAAACCCTGCCTAAAAGCAGGGTGATTGTCCCAATAAGGACAGCCCCACTATCTTCATCTGGGATTTAGTGAATACTGCACTGAGCAGGGGGTTGGACCAGATGACCCTGGAGGTCCCTTCCAACTCAATATGATCTGGCTATCTCTGATTAGGAACGAGAAGTACAAAACACAGGACTCAACACTATTCTCACACAGAACAGGACAGTTCACACCTCATGTCTAGCCACCTGCACAGACATACGGAGCAAGTCGCTGTTCATACCAACACACGAGGTCATGCATACCACATAGAACAGGAACCCCACCCAAAACTCACATGCACAAAGGTAGAAAACTATAGCTAGTCCAAGTGTTCTCACACCAAGGGGATAGAGAGTCAGGCACCATGCTGACGTAATAGGGAATAGTGTCAGACATCACCCATCTGACACACACATAAGACATCAGAAGT
Source organism: Eleutherodactylus coqui (assembly GCF_035609145.1). Lineage (NCBI taxonomy): Eukaryota > Metazoa > Chordata > Amphibia > Anura > Eleutherodactylidae > Eleutherodactylus > Eleutherodactylus coqui. The sequence continues at coordinate 114,370,302 of NC_089838.1, forward strand.
CTGGAGACCACACCTGTAAAGGGATAGGGAGAAACCTGCGGATGTATGCACCTGTGCGGTCACCATACCACACACCAAAATGCAAGGAGGGGAGGGACAACGGGTATCCAGATGGTCCTCAGGGAAGGTGAGAGAGGCACTACAAACAAGCATGCATAACACTAGTTCTCAATGGGTTTACAACAGAGTAAAGACCAGCATCTTCTACCAAGAGATGCGTCGCGGCCGGATCTTCTTTCTTCGGCCCGGCGGATGCGCAGGATGACGTCGGTGACGTGCCCCGCGCATGTGCCGGCCCGAAGCAAAATGATCCGGCCGCGACTGAGAGAAGATGGCGCCGCGGCGAAGAGAAGAAACGGAGCGGGTGAGTAAAATCTGATTTTTGTCTCCCGCGGATCCGGACGGCTTCCATAGGCTTCAATAGAAGCCCGCGGGAGCCGTCCCCACGGGAGACCCGCACGAAAATGGAGCATGGTCCAGATTTTTTCATGCTCCATTTTTAAAAAAAATCACTTTTATTGACCATCCGCGGGTATTTATCTACCCGCCGGTGGTCAATGCATCCCCATGGGATGCGGATCCGCGTGCAGGAGAAGAGTTAAAATCCGCTGCAGATTTTAATTCTTCTTTTGCCCGTGGACATGAGGCCTAACTGAACAAATAGCACAGTCTGCAGTCCTGCGTATGATCTTGGCATTACATATAGCAACCAGTAAAGCTAAGTTCACATCAGAGTCTCCACATCTTCACATCCAACTCAAAGGTCCAGACAAAATAGTGCAGCATGTCCAGTAAAATAGCAGAGGGGATGCCAGAAGCCAGACTGACCCCATTGTGGTGAATGGGTCCAGCTGGCACTGTCCGGGTCTGATGTGTGCCGGATCTGGCATTTACGATTTTACAGTTGTTCGACTCCTAGTACAGAGCCAAACAATAGAATGCATAAGCACTGGTGTGAACCCAGCCTTATATATATTCTTATCTGTTCTAATCCAGGCTATAGGAATACAGAATCTGATATAATCTTTTTAACCCCTTCCCAACATACATGTATGAGTGAATGAAATGGGCTCAGGAGCTGAGCCTACTTCATATATATGGCAGGTGCCAGCTTTGGTACTAAGTCAACACCCACCTCCAATGGCTGGGATCAGAGATAATGTTACAAATAAGTTAAAAAGAAAGCAATTTTATATATAGATAGATAGATATATTGTGGCAAGTTGGGGTTACTTGCCCGGGATCTCCAGCTTACTTTCCCCTGCCCAGGGGTGGCAGCACCTCAATGAAGTCCGGACACATGAGGTAAAGTCCAAATGCTGTTCCCTCCAGCGTTTATTTTAGCATAGTAGCGTATTTAATATACATACAGTCCAGCATATCATATGCAACTTCACACTGTTGTCTGTCACAGTGCACACAGCAAGACGTACTGCTACTTCAAGTGGACCTTCCAGGAAGGTGACTTCGCCCCGACAGGCGATGAGCGAAGGGTCGACTACCCCCTGTCCGCTCCATGCTTCCAGGTCCCACACAGACCAGCACCAGGTCTACATAGACCTCAGGTCCCACAGGCCTCAATGGACTTAAGCTCCACAGGCTTCAAGGACACTGAGCTTGTGAGGGAGGGGAAATTTAAACTGTGTAGCGACACTCTTGCAGGTGCAGGTTAACTAAACCAAACACAGTGACTGTGCTCAGAGGCCCCCTACGGGCCACTCTTGCTACTGCACTGTCACAATATCTATATCTATCTATCTATATCTATATATACATATATATAGATAGATATAGATATGAACAACAAGTATTGCAAGTTAAGAAATAACTTTTTCCCAGTTATCACATACAAATCTAAACAACAAAAAATATAAACATAATTGGATATCGCTATCCATAAAAGTTTAAATGTAAAATATTGCATTATTTATCCCGCATGGTGAAAGCTGTTGAAAAAAACCCCACAGAATTATATAATTATTGCAAGATTTTCTGGGTCGCCTACTAGAAAAATTGATTAAAAAGGATCATAAAGTCATATGTACCCCACTATGGTACCGATAAATACTACAGCTTGCCCTAGATAAAGAAGGCTCTCACGCGGCTCCAGTATGGTCTTTTTGTAAAGCAGTAAAACATAAAAAAACTATATAAATTTAATATCAATTTAACCATACTGACCCATAGAATAAGTTTATATTTTCTTTCATTCTACATAGTGAATGGCATAAACATTAAACTATAAAAACAATTGCCTTGTTTTCCTATTACAACGCATTTAAAAATTTGTAAATGTTTTTCAGTACATTTCATGGAACATTAAATGGTGCCCAGAAAAAATACAACTCGTCCTGCAAAATGCAAGCTTACATATAGCTCTGTCAATGTAAAAATAAAGTTATAGCTGATCCAGTCGTACTGGAGCGAGGTCATAAATTTGCTAGCTGAGATCCTTAGTATTCCGATCCCCGCCACCCCAGAAGTCTGCCTCTTCGGCATTCTGGACGAGGAGCATTGGCAACACCATGATAGAATTTTTCTCCGAGAGGTCCTGTTCCTGCCTAGGAAGGTAATTGCGCTGAGGTGGATGGAGCCAAGGGGCCCTACCCTGGCGATGTGAAGAAAGATCACTAACACAACTATTCCCTTCAACAACTTAGTTTATAAGGCACGCAAATGCCCAGAAAAATTCCAGAAGGTATGGGGTCGATGGTGTGATTCCTCGCTCACCCTGTTCCCTCCGCGACTGCTCTCCTCGGTTATATCAACTCTGCGAAGGGGACCTCAGTAATCAACAGATGCTGGAGACGGGCAGGGGGATCCGGGACCTACTTTGTCATGTTAGACCACAGCGACGGGTGAGCGATTACCTGGATGGTCTAGTACTGCCTCTATTATGACATGTCCATTTTTTACATACGTGTTCTCTGCATCTCTCCTTTCTCCCTCTCTCCCTTTCCTTCACCTCTGGAGTACACTGCAAGTGCTATACACTGTAACGACAAGGGGAAACTTTCCCCTTTCTCTTCCCTTCCCCTACCCCTTCTCCTCCTTCTTTTCTTTGTTTTTTATGGGTTTCCAATATCCATATGTGATTTTGTAAAACGAAAGATTTGGCATGCTGTTAAATTTCAATAAAACGAGTTTAAAAAAACAATAAAGTTATAGCTCTTGGAAAGTGGAGATAAAAAAATGAAAAAATCACTTCCAAAAATGAAGAATTGACCTGTTAATTGTTTTTTGTAATTACATTCTGGCCAATGATTATAATAGGATAACAGTTTATTTCCATACATATATTAAAGAGGCACTAACATTAGGCAGCTTCTGCTCATCTACTAGCTTGTATTAGTCTCATAATTTTTGTAATATACTGGCATTAAAAATGTTGTTGTTTTACCTCTGTAAATCACATTTGAAGTGGCTGCCACAAGAGGTCTCCCTTCCAGCTTCTCTGCAATTCACTCTTTGTCTTTAGTTACAGAGCTTCCATAGTAACAAGGACACAGGAATGTTCTTATAGTAACAGGGGGGGGGGGAGCTATCTTCATAGGCAGCTCCCTTGCACTTACAGGCTGCAGGCTGACAGATCTGCGGACACTGTGATAATCATATCCACAGTCTCTGCCTCTCCTGTTGTTGCAGTGTGTGTATGGTGTTGTGTGTGTGTTCTGCGTACATTAGGATGGGTTTACTAATCATTTGGCCAGAATGTCTCTAAAAGCAGAGAGGAAGGCTTTCAGATTCTGCTTCCTAGCTGATTGGACCAGAGATGTAATGTGGCAAGAAAGTGCAGTTCGGTAAACCACTGGGAGAATACTAGGCTTGCTACACCCCTCCACCCCCCTCCTTGAAAGTGATTTGCAACAGTAGAAAAATGGAGAAGACCACCTGAAAATCAGGACATACAGAAATGAAACGGGGTGCAAACAGCAGCAAATGAAAGGGTAAGGAAAACCTACTGTGTATTTCAGAAAATTTGCTGAAAACTCAGGTACGCTTTAATGCTTAGTTTACAATTTGGTATAATTCATCATGTAATGAAATCTGGCTGCTGTAGCGGTAGGGACAGGCAACACAGGAAGCACAGTACACTTTTTGTCAAAACCAATCAAGCACCTAGAAGGAGTTGTCAGTTCCATCTCAGGTAGATATACAAATGATGAGAGTTCTGGTGTGATTAGATGAACAGTCTTGACACCTGAGGCCCTAAAAGTGCCACCCTTGGTCTACCTTTTTTATAAAAAGGCTCTCAGAGGCTACTTGTATGTAGTGACCTCTTTTTCTGCTTATGTGGAGCTTGTTGACCACTAGACGCCTCTAAGACACAGAGGAGAGATTTCTCCTAGTTGGCTGACATTTAGTTATACGGCACCACGTACTGCCTTGGACACCCACCGTCACCTCTGTTTGGTTTCGTGAATGACGAAACTGGACTGCTATGGAGAGGAGCCGGGTTGTCTTCAGCGACGAATTTATTTTGTGTACTGACAACGTCCATATTCGTGTCTGAAGACCTAGCGGTCAGCGCCTCAATCCTGCCTTTGCTGTGGAGCTGCACACTGCCCTCACTGCTGGACTGATGGTCTGGGAAGGGGTCATCACAGTCGGTCACCCCTAGTAGTGGTACGAGGGACAATGACAGCGATATGTTTAGGACATCCTGCAGCCACATGCGTTCTTCCAAAAGGCATTTTCCAGCAGAATAATACTGGGCCGCACATAGCAAGGGCTCCTTGAGATGACCATTTTTGCGCACAAAATCCATTTATTTCAATGGGTTCGTTCTCACAAATGTTTTTGTTGTGCGCATTCTCCCTGTGAAAAAAAGAAGACCTGCTCTATTGTTCTTCTAAGGGCCCCATAGAAGACTATGGGAGGCATGCAAATACGTAAGGGAAAAAAAAGCCATTCACACACAACTACGCTTCGTACCGGCAAGCGTAGTTGCACATATGGTCATCTGAAACCACCCTAAGTGAATGAGAACTCCTGAACGATCGGTATTTAAACCGAGCGATTGGTGAACGAGCCAACAATGATTTTCGTGCCTGCTTGAAATTCATTCCTCGTTAAGTTGTTGGTTGCCTTTACAATGAAGAATTCAAATTCAAACAATCCAGTGAATTTTTTTACCGTTAGGGCTAACGCCCACAAACAGATTTGTACCGTGGTGCCCACGGCATAAATCCGCAGTGGAATTCCGCAGCTATTAGGTTCTATTGAACCTAAAACTTTTTTGCCAGCCAATGCCGACAGGCGGAATTTTACCGTAGATTTTCGCAGCGGGAAATAAATCGTGGTATCTTCTATTTTCCATGGATTTATGCCGCAGGAGGTCTCCATTGTTATAGTATTAATTGACACCTAGATCACCAGCAGGCACGTTTGTTTACCACTGCTCTACTCTTGCGGTGTATATCCGTTCAGGTATCCCGCTCCATCTGTGGGCATGAGCCCATACAGAGGTAATGTAAATCTATGCACATGACTTTATTTTTCACTGTTGTGTTTTAAAAAGGCAGTATGCGCTACTTTTGTCCGGTTTTGCCTCTGTATTTGTATTCATTGGTATTATTTCCTATTGAGCACATGCAGATCCAGATGTACCCAGTAGAAAATGAAACCAATGACAGCTGAGGCCTTATTCACCCGAACGTTTTATCGCAGCTATTTTGCTGCGATAAAACATCGGCCAAAAATCGCGACCATCTGAAGCATTGGATTCCAACGCATTAGTTCAGATGGGCAATTTTTCAGCACTTAAAATCGTCCAGCCGTTAAAGATAGCTGGAACGCTGCAGATGCCGGACGCTTTTACGTGTGGCCAGAAAAGATAGGTCTTGTATAGGCAAGGGGAGGGGGAGGAGTTTATCATGACTAGCGCTGCTAAACTCCCTCCCCTTTCCTTTGCCGGCAGCTCCCATAGGCTTCTATGGGAGCTTCTATTGCCGGGATCAGGCGGCAAAGGAAGAGGGAGAGAGTTTAGCGTTGTTAAACTCTCTCCCCATGGCTGATGGAATTCCTGGGCTGTGGCCAGGGGCGTAACTAAAGGCTCGGGGGCCCTGATGCAAAACGTGAGCTGGGGCCCCCCCTCTATCTGTTTCTGTACCCATACGCATACCTAAACCATGCTGCACGGAGACTTAACTTGAAGCTCCTGGGCTCCAATGCAAAACCTGTAACAGGGCCCCCAACTATAATGCTTTATTCATAGTACTGGGCTCCCTATATGGAGAAGAGAGGCCTTATGGGCCCCCCTAAGGCTCCTGTGCCTGGGTGCAACTGCATCCCCTGCACCCTCTATAGTTCCGCCCCTGGCTGTGGCCATCTGAATGGGCGAGAAAACGTGAGATTTAGCTGTGACTTAGTCACGGCATTCTCTCGCTCATGTGATTTTTGGCCGCCATGTGGGCGGCCGAAAATCACAACGTCCATGTGAATGACCCTAAGGGTGACTACCCACTAGCGTTTTTTTTCTGCTGCGAATTTTCTCCTATTTTTTCTTCCAATTGTCAAGGGGACTTTCTAATGTTAAAAACGCAAAGTTGTGTTGCGTCGCGTTGCGTTTTTAACATTAGGAAGTCCCATTGACAATTGGAAGAAAAAATAGGAGCAAATTCGCAGCAGAAAAAAATGCTAGTGGGTAGTCACCCTAATACTGATCAAACACTGATCAAGTACTGATGATATATGGTTGCAATGTCATCTGTAATACCTCTGGGTTGCGGATCCACATTACGGAACCGTATCACAGACATTTCTGCTTGCACTGTGTTTGCAATGTATATTAAAACATACGTTAGTAAATAGTTCCTGAGCTATCTGGCTATATAGACATACATGTTGCCACTATCAGAGAAAGCATACACCGCAGTGTACGACTGACTAGATATTTTATTGCAGGACACTTCTGTATTGACTAGTTTTCTCCACTCCGCTATTCAATACATAAAAGAGGCCACTGTTTGACTTTTGGCATACATCGGTCAATTGGGCCCAATCGATATGTTCAGCAGTGTTAGCGCTAACAAATGAACTCTTATTAACTTGATAAGAAACAAATAACAAATTCCGCTCCCCGGGATCATGATTCACTTTTACTGCAGACTTTTAATGAGACACCAAAGTAATGATTTGGAAGCTGCACAGAAATAACGCCTGCCAGTGTATATTTCTTTCCATACTACAGCTTTCAGTAGTGTAATGGCTCGTTCATATCAGCGTCGGAGGTTCCGTTCAGAGCCTCCATCGCTGATTTCTGCTAGAAAACAGGAAAAAATAGCGCAACAAGCAGCGCTATTTCATCCTGAACACTACAGCAAAATCCCCGGACTGCTGACTGGAAATTGAATAGACCCCGTTAAAGTCAATTGGGGTTCATTCAGCGCCCTTCAATTCTAAATGGAGCATGAAATCAGAACTCCCTGACACTGATGTGAACGAGCACTAAGACTTTTATCCATGATATAGCATAGTAACATAGTGCGTAAGTCCAAAAAAAGACCTATGTCCATCCAGTTCAGCCTATTCCCCCCCCAATGTTGATCCAGAGGAAGGCAAGAAACCCCCTCAATGAGGTAGTAGCTAGAGATGAGCGAGTATACTCGCTAAGGCTAACTACTTGAGCGAGCAGTGCCTTAGTCAAGTATCTGCCCGCTTGTGTCTAAAGATTCGTCTGCCAGCGGCAGGCGGGGAGCGGCGGGGGAGAGCGGGGAGGAATGGAGGGGAGATCCCTCTCTCCCTCTCCTCCCCCCGCTCCCCCCTGCTCACTCCTGCAACTCACCTGTCACCCACGCCGGCAGCCGAATCTTTAGAGACGAGCGGGAGGATACTCGGCTAAGTCACTACTCGCTCGAGTAGTTAGCCTTAGCGAGTATGCTCGCTCATCTCTAGTAGTAGCCAATTTTCCTAATTTAAGGGAAAACAAATTCCTTCCCGACTCCAATCTGGCAATTGGAATAATAACATGTTATTAAACATTGCATGAAATAACTCATATGAGTTCATTCTTAATGCATGGCTTAGTAATGCATTATCATTACATAAAAGCACATACGCAAAAAAAGCTACAGAAGCGCGACATTCAATGTATGCATTTTCCTTCTCGGTTCTCATGACCCCTTGTGCACATTAGTTTTACATGAAATCCTGTTCATATTTCAGTGCGCAGCGTTTCCATGTAGGGCAGATTGTTCACCTCCATCACAGGCAGTTCTTCCCTCTCCAGAGCAGAGCAATTTTAATTTTCCTGCAGCATATAGACTTATAATCATTCTGCCATATATATGTGTCACAGATTTAACTCCCAGTCTTATGTTAGACAAATCTTGGCAGTGGTTACCATAGTAACAATGTAGGATTTTCTTTCCTTTATATTTGGAGTATATAAGCTGTGGCTATATCTGCTGGAGCTCTGATAATCGTTCCTTGCATCATGATCTTAAGTACATATGGTGGAAAAAAATCCTCTAGAATGAAATAGACTTAGACTTCAAGTATCCATGTCCCAACTTCCATCTGCAGTGATGAACCTGTTCCTGATGGCCTGAAATAACATTATATTTTAGTGCATCCAGCTGATACTAGACTCTAAGGGCTCCTTCATACAGATGTATTTGCATGTGCAATACATAGAGAATTGAACCCATTCATTTCAATGGGCCATTCTCATTACTTATTTCAGCATGCTCTATTTTTGTGCACATTGGCACACCAAGGGCCGCTGAGTCTTTGACCGCTGACCTCTCACCTTGGCACAGACGTCAGCGGTCAGGAGAGGTCAGCTGTCACAGTCTCTGCACTGCACCATTGGGCTGAGCTGCAGGTAGGGTGAGAGTAGCATTCCTTCAAAAGGATTATTCAGGCAGTGCCCGCCAGGATACACCGAGGTTGGAGCGGAAAAACTGCTCCAACCCCTGTGTAACAGCAGGCGCTACTCTGGTGTATCCCAGGTTTTATGCACAGCCGGTGGGCCACAAAAATTATGGCTGCGGGCCGGACTCGGCCTACGGGTCTTCCGTTTGACACATGTCCTAGAGCATATGATGAAAACAGTCTCCTCCAACACTTTTCTATGCGAGTCTGGATATTGGTGAAGGCACCTTCTTATGTGACATCAGTAAAGGGAACAACCTGCCGGTGTAACACGTCTCTGTGAGCATCAATTGGTCTTGCTTATTGCTGTATATGCTGTCCTTCAGTAATCAGATGGTGTTGAGTCTGGTCATCATGGAGGCCAAAGAATTTTCTAAATTAATTGGTGAGCAAACTAACTTTCACTTTCCCTCCTGCTTGCGTTAGATGTGCGGCACGTTGTGCTATTTTGTGTTAAGGAACTTTCCAATAATTCGTCTCAAATTTTTTCAACAATCTGTGAATACAAGATTTTGTCTGTATGCTTATCTCACCATCTTTATTCTGAAAGGCTTTTGACATTGTTTACATGAAGCCTTTCCCCTGTATTAACACGCTATTCAACTGAGTCAAACGCCTATTTGGCGGTCACGTCTCGACATCACGGGAACAGTCCACTTTGTCGAGAGGTATGATTGTTCACTATACAAAAGTAGGAGATATTGAAAGCAAAAATGTTGTTGCCTATAACAACCAATCGCAGCATAGCTTTGATTTCTCATAGTGCTTTTGAAAAATGAAATCTGGTTTGATGTCACAGTGTCAGTGCCGGACCAATTGATGCACTTGCCGGTGAATGCGCATTGGCATTTGCTGCTGGATGCAGAGAGAGAAACATCTCCCTTCTGTTCTAGCGGCCCGCTGAGCTGTCTATCATCTCATTCAGCCTATCAGTAGCTTGCTTAGTATATTTATTACGGCTCCTCCTTACAGAGGATGCCGGTAATACATCTGTATACCCGTCCCACTCCTTGGTTGGGAGTGTTTCCTCTAGTGCCTTCGTTTTTAGAATTTGTACTTCAAACTTCATTTGTCTGCTATTCTCTCTGGTTCTGACTATTATTACTTTTGCACTCTGACCTCTGCTTGTTTATTTGGCTATTCTTTTCTGCCCCATCCTTGCATATTCACTGTCCTTCATTTAACACCTAAGGACGCATAGCGAATCAAGCGAGCTTCCAGAAGTGGGGTTACCTTTTTCGGAGTGGGTGCTCCGCTTAATTAGAAAGTGCAGTTAGGGCAGACCAGGGAAAGATCTCAGGCCTCACCTCCATTTCTACCACCATCAGTTGTATTGTCTTGCACGTCTAGCTACCCAGTAACCCCCTATATTCAAAATGTCATTTAGCCTGTCCCTGTCCCCCTTTCCTGAATCTGTAGGTCAGTTGCTCTTGACAGGAGTAGACAAACGTGACAGCTGCTCTGTGATAGTATTTTTGCTGGACAATTTTCATAAATCTGCTCCATATAATCTTCATTCGGGTCAATTTTCATAGAAAACCATACACAAATGCAAAAAGTTATTGAGAAATGTTTGGGTTTCCTAGCCAGAGAATCATTCTGCATTAGTTCATTTTATAAGGCTCGCTTTTATAAGCCTTTACTTTGGTCTTCCTTTACGATGAAATCAGAGATATACATCATTCATGTATAGATACAGTATAACATCACTTCTGTGCTGTCTATTGTATAGTATAGAGGCACAGCAAGAATTATTAGTGCTTAGTCATAAGGAAATGTTTTACAGTACAGTCCAAAATGTAAGTCAGTCTGCTGCTTGCACACACATGTAGAGCGCGGCTCCACACCCCTGCAAGCACATCTGCCGGAAACAGATGATAAATCCAATGAAAACATTGGTGGCGGAGTGTGGGCTTGTGGAGCACTAGCCAAGAGCACAAGTACAGAAAGAGTCAAAGTATGTTTCTTGTCTGTGCAGCACTGAGAGCAAGGCTCATGTTTTCCTCATTTTGCTGGAGTCACTGACAGGCACATGGAAATTACTCAGACTAATATCCTATCTCTATCTCTCTCTCTCTTTTTTTTCTGAATTTCGATTGGGCTGGAATCCCATTCCTTTGAAATACAGCCTGTTTTCTTTGCAGCGTGGGTTTCCCTTGGGACGTCTTGCGTAGGTGGAAGTCTACCTCTCTGGCTGCCCAGAGGAGATGTTATTAATGTCAGAGATGTGCCATCCCTGCGCCCACACAAATATCTAACTAAAGAGGCGGGATCACCACTGCAGCAACATAACGAGGATCCCCATCAGTGTTGGTAATATAAGAGGAGGTCTCCCATCTCTCTATGTGTATTGGAAAGCAGCATCTAAGATTATCCATCTCTGGTTCATTTCACCTCATTTATTTCAACCTGCCTGGGAAGAGCATCGGAAAACAATAGGTTTCAAGTACAACCTGGAGTTTCTGGGGTTAATTGCGTAATTAGGACATATATGTCCATATAAGGGTATACTGCACATTATTTTTAGGAGCTGTCTGCATTTTAATTGGGTTTGTGGGAGGAAGGATGAGTCAGTGCAGATAAGGAGGAAGACATTTGAATGAATCTTAAAAAAAAATAGATAAAGATGAGTAATCAAGGATACTTAAGTGAGGTTGATTTGGAAAATGCATAGCCTGAAAATGCAGTAGGGGCATAAGAAACAGGCTGGGGTATAAACCCTGGGGCAAAATATTTGCAAAAATCCTGTATGGGATTACCATTATATTGGAGAAGTAGAGCCCTAAACTCTGCTGTATGTAATGGAGAGAGAGTGAGATGGGTCCAGGAACTGGAAGTCCTAAGAGGGGTCACTTGAGAGAAACAGATAGCCATAGAGGCTGTGAAGTTTGTCTAAGACTGTTGCACAGATAGTCAGTGGCTACGTATTGTGACTGGAACATTGTAATTACCCCCAAAAGAGTTGAACAATGTAACAAGGACTGATTGTCCTACTGCGTGGCCTGCTTAATGGCAATATCAAGTCTCAGACACAGAGAAATAATGTGCTGAAGTAGGAGGATGCAAGGCATGTAATCAGAGTCTGTGGTGACCATCCTCCTACAAGTGTAACAGGGCAGCAGGCACCAAGTGAGCAGAAAGCAACTGGAAAATGTTGGGAAAAATCCTGTTAATCTGTAAAAGAGCTTTTGAAGTTAAAATTGACCCTCTGGTTTCATATTACCTGCACTTGTTCTTTCCGTTCCACCTGTTACAGTTCCGGGCCCCATTTTCAGCCGTAAAAGATAGCCCGAGCAATTTTCTAACTACCTAATTACTCTAACTACCTCTGATTACATAGTATGTTAGGCCGAAAGAAGACAATGTCCATCTAGTTCAGCCTATAAGTGCTGATCATGTGAGCAGCTCCTGCCAATCAGATAGCAGATATAGTTCATTGGTCGTCTAACACTACCAATGCACTCTAAAGATTAGGTCGTCTGAAGATTGTATTGAAAAAGAAAGTTTGTTTGGCTCACCTTCTCAAATGGGACCTCCAGCTGCTGATGCCGATCCTCCATGGAGCTCAGGCTTAAACCTCCAGCTTCAGCAGGGCAAGCAATGTGCAACAAACGTTTCAGTAAAAGGCAGCTTAACGTTGGGCAATCTTCTTTATTAACGTTACTTTGGTTCACAGCCGAAACATGTCTGGCACTTTGGAGATTGTCAGGTCTCTGTTTTAAAAGTAACGTTAATAAAAAAGATTACCCCACGTTAAGCCGACTTTTACTAAAACTGTTTTTGAAGATTGTATCGGCCTACAGTCTTGGGACAGACGTTTGTACTGAAACAGGATTATTTTAAGTTGTAATGATACTCTGAAAGAGGTGGTGTAGTGACCCAGTACAACGGGCCCCTCCATAAATGTATGCATGCATTTGTCTTGTCAGTGCCTTCTGTGTTGCAAGAATGGTGTGCATTACCTAGCTGCAGCACTAAAAGGGTTAACTGTCTGGTATGTGAGCTGACTGTCTGGAAAATGTATTTGTTTGTTTGTCATGTGACCTTGGGAGATATATGTCTCCTAGGCCATGGGCCGCTTCTCGGACGATGCAAGGCATGAGTTAATTTGGCATGGCACGATCATGATGAATGGTAGATGAATCCTGTTCCCAAGAAGCTGCTAAAAAGCCACAAAAGAGACGATATTCTGCCATTTTCTCATCGCGGAAGGATTTTGCCCGCACAACGCTTCAGGTGAAGTTAGTTTAGTTTTCAAGGCCCTCTGTTTCTTTCAGTCGTCCAGGACAAGATTCCTCCGACTCTTACAAATAGATCGCGGGTCCTCTGAGCCTACGGACATTGATCATAGTGGTGCCAGACTGAGTGGTGTGTCTAAAATGCAGCAAGAAGATTCTCATGAAGTGTTCATGTGGACTGTGACACTAGGGTGAGTCAAGATGGCACTCAGCCCTCATGTTTCTCAGGGAGTTCCCACCCTGCGAAAAGTTCCCGCCAATAAATTCCCACCAAGGATGAGGAAAAAGTAGGGGGGAGTCGTCCCACAGCAGAGCAACAGTCTGCAGCTGAGGACCGCCCAGAGGAGGAGATTCCCACTGCCTTCAGCGAACCACTGAACTTGTCTCAGTAGACGGACAAGAGCACTCAAACAAGCGATATGGTACTCAAGCCAATGAGCAGGTTCCCTTTTGGCCCATGACCAGAACCTCAGCCGTGAAAAAGCAACAAGCAGGAGATGCTGGATTGCCTGTTGCACTTCACTCCTGTTTCACTGCTAACAACTAATACCTCTTTATCCAGAGACGTCCCTGCTACTTCTACTACCCCTCCTACAAGAAGACTTACTTCTCCAGAGCCTGGTGAGTAGAGTTAGCCGTTTCTTGCTTATCATTCACCGCCAGCAATCTGCCCCCAGAGACTACAACAATACCGTACTGCTACCGGCATGATGGAAAGTCGTGATCCTCCATTCCTCCATGGATTCTAGTTTATTATCTGAATCAAGAAGTCAGAGACTTGTTGCCGACCTTGTTGTTAAGGTGTATGGTGACCAGAACTTTGCTTTCACTTTTGTATGGGAGCCTACTCATCACCCAGCGAAGCCGCTTCCAACAGTCCCACCGCCGCCTTATTTTGTGCCGCACGATTATCCTCAGGGATTTCTTCAGCAGAGTCTCACAGAGGGACTCACAGCACAGAGGCCTTCAGAATTTACTGCGTTGCTTCGGTGATCCCGAGACTAAGGACAAATCGAGGACTTGGAGGTAAGGGTGTGAAACTCCGATAGTCCCTCTTACACTGCGTCCATTACAGTGAGCTCATGGAGCAGCATGCCTACTCCCACAGGCTTCAACACTGAATCTGAGCCAAAAGAATCCATGAGTTCACCAGTGCTAAAGAAGATTACTTGGTGTTGAAGAGACTCCAGATGTTGTGAGACCTTGTTTATTGTTTCAGAAACTTGTTTTTTTGTTACTTTTCTGGACTTTATTGAAAAGAACTTTGGTTGTTGCTAGAGATGAGCGAGCACCAAAATGCTCGGGTGCTCGTTACTCGGGACTAAATTTTCGCGATGCTCGAGGGTTCATTTCGAGTAACGAACCCCATTGAAGTCAATGGGTGACCCGAGCATTTTTGTATATCGCCGATGCTCGCTAAGGTTTCCATTTGTGAAAATCTGGGCAATTCAAGAAAGTGATGGGAACGACACAGAAACGGATAGGGCAGGCGAGGGGCTACATGTTGGGCTGCATCTCAAGTTCCCAGGTCCCACTATTAAGCCACAATAGCGGCAAGAGTGGGCCCGCCCCCCTCCCAACAATTTTTACTTCTGAAAAGCCCTCATTAGCAATGCGTACCTTAGCTAAGCACCACATTACCTCCAACAAAGCACAATCACTGCCTGCATGACACTCCGCTGCCACTTCTCCTGGGTTATATACTGCCCAACCCCCCCCCCCCCCCGCACGACTCAGTGTCCACAGCGCACACCAAAGTGTCCCTGCGCAGCCTTCAGCTGCCCTCATGCCACACCACCCTCATGTCTATTTATAAGTGCGTCTGCCATGAGGAGGAACCACAGGCACACACTGCAGAGGGTTGGCATGGCTAGGCAGCGACCCTCTTTAAAAGGGGCGGGGCGATAGCCCACAATGCTGTACAGAAGCAATGAGAAATATAATCCTGTGCCACCACCATCAGGAGCTGCACACGTGGGCATAGCAATGGGGAACCTGTGTGCCACACACTATTCATTCTACCAAGGTGTCTGCATGCCCCAGTCAGACTGCGTTTTTTTTATAAATAGTCACAGGCAGGTACAACTCCGCAATGGGAATTCCGTGTGCACCCACAGCATGGGTGGCTCCCTGGAACCCACCGGCTGTACATAAATGTATCCCATTGCAGTGCCATGGACAGCAGAGCTAACGTCAGATTAAATGCAGGTGGGCTTCGGCCCACACTGCATGCCCCAACCTGACCGGGGTTTTTAATTCATAGACACAGGCAGGTACAACTCCCTATTGTGAAGTCCCTGTGGACCGACAGCATGGGTGAGTGCCAGGAAGCCACCGGCGGTACATAAATATATCCCATTGCATTGCCCATCACAGCTGAGGTAATGTCATGTTTAATGCAGGTGGGCTTCGGCCCACACTGCATGCCCCAGTCAGACTGGGGTTCTTTATAAGTAGACACAGGCAGGTACAACTCCCTATTGTGAAGTCCGTGTGGACCGACAGCATGGGAGGGTCCCAGGAAGCCACAGGCCGTACATAAATAAATCCCATTGCATTGCCCAGCACAGCTGAGGTAATGTCATGTTTAATGCAGGTGGGCTTCGGCCCACACTGCATGCCCCAGTCAGACTGGGGTTCTTTAGAAGTGGACACATGCAGTTACAACTCCGTGTGGACCGACAGCATGGGTGGCTCCCTGGAACCCACCGGCGGTACATAAATATATCCCATTGCATTGCCCATCACAGCTGAGGTAATGTCATGTTTAATGCAGGTGGGCTTCGGCCCACACTGCATGCCCCAGTCAGACTGGGGTTCTTTAGAAGTGGACACATGCAGTTACAACTCCGTGTGGACCGACAGCATGGGTGGCTCCCTGGAACCCACCGGCGGTACATAAATATATCCCATTGCATTGCCCATCACAGCTGAGGTAATGTCATGTTTAATGCAGGTGGGCTTCGGCCCACACTGCATGCCCCAGTCAGACTGGGGTTCTTTAGAAGTGGACACATGCAGTTACATCTCCGTGTGGACCGACAGCATGGGTGGGTGCCAGGAAGCCACCGGCGGTACATAAATATATCCCATTGCAGTGCCCAGCACAGCTGATGTAACGTCAGCTTTAATGCAGGTGGGCAAAAAATTAATTGGATTACACTGTAGGCGAGGGCCCCAAAAAATTGGTGTACCAACAGTACTAATGTACGTCAGAAAAATTGCCCATGCCCAACCAAGAGGGCAGGTGAAACCCATTAATCGCTTTGGTTAATGTGGCTTAATTTGTAACTAGGCCTGGAGGCAGCCCAGTTAAAATAAAAATTGGTTCAGGTGCAAGTTTCAACGCTTTAATGAGCATTGAAACGTATAAAAATTGTTTACAAAAATTATATGACTGAGCCTTGTGGGCCTAAGAAAAATTGCCCGTTCGGCGTGATTACGTCAGGTTTCAGGAGGAGGAGCAGGAGGAGGAGGATGGATATTATACACAGATTGATGAAGCTAAAAGGTCCACGTTTTTGATGGTGATAGAGAACAATGCTTCCATCCCCGGGTGCAGCCTACGTATTGTTTAGGTATCGCTGCTGTCCGCTGGTGGAGAAGAGAAGTCTGGGGAAATACAGGCTTTGTTCATCTTGATGAGTGTAAGCCTGTCGGCACTGTCGGTTGACAGGCGGGTACGCTTATCCGTGATGATTCCCCCAGCCGCACTAAACACCCTCTCTGACAAGACGCTAGCCGCAGGACAAGCAAGCACCTCCAGGGCATACAGCGCGAGTTCAGGCCACGTGTCCAGCTTCGACACCCAGTAGTTGTAGGGGGCAGGAGCGTCACGGAGGACGGTCGTGTGATCGGCTACGTACTCCCTCACCATCCTTTTACAGTGCTCCCGCTGACTCAGCCTTGACTGGGGAGCCGTGACACAGTCTTGCTGGGGAGCCAGAAAGCTGTCAAAGGCCTTAGAGAGTGTTCCCCTGCCTGTGCTGTACATGCTGCCTGATCTCTGCACCTCCCCTGCTACCTGGCCCTCGGAACTGCGCCTTCGGCCACTAGCGCTGTCGGATGGGAATTTTACCATCAGTTTGTCCACCAGGGTCCTGTGGTATAGCATCACTCTCGAACCCCTTTCCTCTTCGGGTATGAGAGTGGAAAGGTTCTCCTTATACCGTGGGTCGAGCAGTGTGTACACCCAGTAATCCGTAGTGGCCAGAATGCGTGTAACGCAAGGGTCACGAGAAAGGCATCCTAACATGAAGTCAGCCATGTGTGCCAGGGTACCTGTACGCAACACATGGCTGTCCTCACTAGGAAGATCACTTTCAGGATCCTCCTCCTCCTCCTCAGGCCATACACGCTGAAAGGATGACAGGCAAGCAGCATGGGTACCCTCAGCAGTGGGCCAAGCTGTCTCTTCCCCCTCCTCCTCATGCTCCTCCTCCTCCTCAACGCGCTGAGATATAGACAGGAGGGTGCTCTGACTATCCAGCGACATACTGTCTTCCCCCGCCTCTGTTTCCGAGCGCAAAGCGTCTGCCTTTATGCCTTGCAGGGAACTTCTCAAGAGGCATAGCAGAGGAATGGTGACGCTAATGATTGCAGCATCGCCGCTCACCATCTGGGTAGACTCCTCAAAGTTTCCAAGGACCTGGCAGATGTCTGCCAACAAGGCCCACTCTTCTGTAAAGAATTGAGGAGGCTGACTCCCACTGCGCCGCCCATGTAGGAGTTGGTATTCCACTATAGCTCTATGCTGCTCATAGAGCCTGGCCAACATGTGGAGCGTAGAGTTCCACCATGTGGGCACGTCGCACAGCAGTCGGTGCACTGGCAGATGAAACCGATGTTGCAGGGTGCGCAGGGTGGCAGCGTCCGTGTGGGACTTGCGGAAATGTGCGCAGAGCCGGCGCACCTTTCCGAGCAGGTCTGACAAGCGTGGGTAGCTTTTCAGAAAGCGCTGAACCACCAAATTAAAGACGTGGGCCAGGCATGGCACGTGAGTGAGGCTGCCGATTTGCAGAGCCGCCACCAGGTTACGGCCGTTGTCACACACGACCATGCCCGGTTGGAGGCTCAGCGGCGCAAGCCAGTGGTCGGTCTGCTCTGTCAGACCCTGCAGCAGTTCGTGGGCCGTGTGCCTCTTCTCTCCTAAGCTGAGTAGTTTCAGCACGGCCTGCTGACGCTTGCCTACCGCTGTGCTGCTACGCCGCACGACACCGACTGCTGGCGACGTGCTGCTGACACAACTTGATTGCGAGACAGAGCTTGCGTAGGAGGAGGAGGAGGGTGGTTTAGTGGAGGAAGCATACACCGCCGCAGATACCACCACCAAGCTGGGGCCCGCAATTCTGGGGGTGGGTAGGACGTGAGCGGTCCCAGGCTCTGACACTGTCCCAGCCTCCACTAAATTCACCCAATGTGCCGTCAGGGAGATATAGTGGCCCTGCCCGCCTGTGCTTGTCTACGTGTCCGTTGTTAAGTGGACCTTGGCAGTAACCGCGTTGGTGAGGGCGCGTACAATGTTGCGGGAGACGTGGTCATGCAGGGCTGGGACGGCACATCGGGAAAAGTAGTGGCGACTGGGAAATGAGTAGCGCGGGGCCGCCGCCGCCATCATACCTTTGAAAGCCTCCGTTTCCACAACCCTATACGGCAGCATCTCCAGGCTGATAAATTTGGCTATGTGCACGTTTAACGCTTGAGCGTGCGGGTGCGTGGCGGCGTACTTGCGCTTGCGCTCCAACACTTGCGCTAGCGATGGCTGGACGGTGCGCTGAGAGACATTGGTGGATGGGGCCGAGCACAGCGGAGGTGAGGGTGTGGGTGCAGGCCAGGAGACGGTAGTGCCTGTGTCCTGAGAGGGGGGTTGGATCTCAGTGGCAGGTTGGGGCACAGGGGGAGAGGCAGCGGTGCAAACCGGAGGCGGTGAACGGCCTTCGTCCCACCTTGTGGGGTGCTTGGCCATCATATGTCTGCGCATGCTGGTGGTGGTGAGGCTGGTGGTGGTGGCTCCCCGGCTGATCTTGGCGCGACAAAGGTTGCACACCACTGTTCGTCGGTCGTCTGCACTCTCAGTGAAAAACTGCCAGACCTTTGAGCACCTCGGCCTCTGCAGGGTGGCATGGCGCGAGGGGGCGCTTTGGGAAACAGTTGGTGGATTATTCGGTCTGGCCCTGCCTCTACCCCTGGCCACCGCACTGCCTCTTCCAACCTGCCCTGCTGCTGCACTTGCCTCCCCCTCTGAAGACCTGTCCTCAGTAGGCGTAGCAAACCAGGTGGGGTCAGTCACCTCATCGTCCTGCTGCTCTTCCTCCGAATCCTCTGTGCGCTTCTCCCTCGGACTTACTGCAATTACTACTACCTGAGTGATAGACAACTGTGTCTCATCGTCATCGTCCTCCTCACCCACTGAAAGCTCTTGATACAGTTGCCGGAAGTCCCCAGCCTCATCCCTCTGACCCCGGGAACTTTCCAAAGGTTGGGCATCGGTCACGACAAACTCCTCCAGTGGGAGAGGAACCATTGCTGGCCATTCTGGGCAGGGGCCCGGGAACAGTTCCTGGGAGTCTGCCTGCTCCTCAGAATCTGTCATTGTAATGGAGTGAGGAGGCTGGGAAGAAGGAGGAGCAGCATCCAGAGGATTCAGAGTTGCAGCAGTGAACGGCGCAGAACTCTGGGTGGTCGATAGATTGCTGGATGCACTTTCTGCCATCCACGACAGGACCTGCTCACACTGCTCATTTTCTAATAAAGGTCTACCGCGTGGACCCATTAATTGTGAGATGAATGTGGGGACGCCAGAAACGTGCCTCTCTCCTAATCCCGCAGCAGTCGGCTGCGATACACCTGGATCAGGAGCTCGGCCTGTGCCCACACCCTGACTTGGGCCTCCGTGTCCTCGGCCGCATCCACGTCCTCTAGGCCTACCCCTACCCCTCAGCATGGTGTATTACCAGTAGTGCAGAAACAGAACGCTGTAATTAAACCGCTTTTTGGCCTGCGGTTGGAGGCTGACTTCGCTTACGGAACGCACAGTAGAGGCAGGAAAGAATTTTGCGCAAGCCTGCTGTAACACTTAGCTGGCTGCGTATGAATTAGGACAACTACCCCCAGCAGAGACCCAGTACACTTGTGGAAAGGAATACAGCGGTGATGTAAGAGGCAACACAGAGGCAGGAAAGAATTTTGCGCAAGCCTGCTGTAACACTTAGCTGGCTGCGTATGAATTTGGACAACTACCCCCAGCAGAGACCCAGTACACTTGTGGACAGGAATACAGCGGTGATGTAAGAGGCAACACAGAGGCAGGAAAGAATTTTGCGCAAGCCTGCTATAACACTTAGCTGGCTGCGTATGAATTAGGACAACTACCCCCAGCAGAGACCCAGTACACTTGTGGACAGGAATACAGCGGTGATGTAAGAGGCAACACAGAGGCAGGAAAGAATTTTGTGCAAGCCTGCTGTAACACTTAGCTGGCTGCGTATGAATTTGGACAACTACCCCCAGCAGAGACCCAGTACACTTGTGGACAGGAATACAGCGGTGATGTAAGAGGCAACACAGAGGCAGGAAAGAATTTTGCGCAAGCCTGCTGTAACACTTAGCTGGCTGCGTATGAATTAGGACAATTACCCCCAGCAGAGACCCAGTACACTTGTGGACAGGAATACAGCGGTGATGTAAGAGACAACACAGAGGCAGGAAAGAATTTTGCGCAAGCCTGCTGTAACACTTAGCTGGCTGCGTCTGAATTAGGACAACTACCCCCAGCAGAGACCCAGTACACTTGTGGACAGGAATACAGCGGTGATGTAAGAGGCAACACAGAGGCAGGAAAGAATTTTGCGCAAGCCTGCTATAACACTTAGCTGGCTGCGTATGAATTAGGACAACTACCCCCAGCAGAGACCCAGTACACTTGTGGACAGGAATACAGCGGTGATGTAAGAGACAACACAGAGGCAGGAAAGAATTTTGCGCAAGCCTGCTGTAACACTTAGCTGGCTGCGTCTGAATTAGGACAACTACCCCCAGCAGAGACCCAGTACACTTGTGGACAGGAATACAGCGGTGATGTAAGAGGCAACACAGAGGCAGGAAAGAATTTTGCGCAAGCCTGCTATAACACTTAGCTGGCTGCGTATGAATTAGGACAACTACCCCCAGCAGAGACCCAGTACACTTGTGGACAGGAATACAGCGGTGATGTAAGAGGCAACACAGAGGTAGGAAAGAATTTTGCGCAAGCCTGCTGTAACACTTAGCTGGCTGCATATGAATTAGGAGAACTACCCCCAGCAGAGACCCAGTACACTTGTGGACAGGAATACAGCGGTGATGTAAGAGGCAACACAGAGGCAGGAAAGAATTTTGCGCAAGCCTGCTGTAACACTTAGCTGGCTGCGTATGAATTAGGACAAGTACCCCCAGCAGAGACCCAGTACACTTGTGGACAGGAATACAGCGGTGATGTAAGAGGCAACACAGAGGCAGGAAAGAATTTTGCGCAAGCCTGCTGTAACACTTAGCTGGCTGCGTATGAATTAGGACAACTACCCCCAGCTGAGACCCAGTACACTTGTGGACAGGAATACAGCGGTGATGTAAGAGGCAACACAGAGGCAGGAAAGAATTTTGCGCAAGCCTGCTGTAACACTTAGCTTGCTGCGTATGAATTAGGACAACTACCCCCAGCAGAGACCCAGTACACTTGTGGACAGGAATACAGCGGTGATGTAAGAGGCAACACAGAGGCAGGAAAGAATTTTGCGCAAGCCTGCTGTAACACTTAGCTGGCTGCGTATGAATTAGGACAACTACCCCCAGCAGAGACCCAGTACACTTGTGGACAGGAATACAGCGGTGATGTAAGAGGCAACACAGAGGCAGAAAAGAAGTTTGCGCAAGCCTGCTGTAACACTTAGCTGGCTGCGTATGAATTAGGACAACTACCCCCAGCAGAGCCCCAGTACACTTGTGGACAGGAATACAGCGGTGATGTAAGAGGCAACACAGAGGCAGGAAAGAATTTTGCGCAAGCCTGCTGTAACACTTAGCTGGCTGCGTATGAATTAGGACAACTACCCCCAGCAGAGACCCAGTACACTTGTGGACAGGAATACAGCGGTGATGTAAGAGGCAACACAGAGGCAGGAAAGAATTTTGCGCAAGCCTGCTGTAACACTTAGCTGGCTGCGTATGCATTAGGACAACTACCCCCAGCAGAGACCCAGTACACTGAGGACGGTCACAGGCAGCCCAAATAGATTTTTTTTCCCAAATGTTTTTGGAAAGGCCCACTGCCCATATACACTAAATATGTCTTCTGTCCCTGCCTCACCACTACTGGCCCTGGACAATGTAAAATTACTGCAGGACGCAATGCTCTGCACGGCCGATATACAAAAAAAAAAAAAAGTGCAACACTGCAAAAAGCAGCCTCCACACTACTGCACACGGTTAGATGTGGCCCTAAGAAGGACCGTTGGGGTTCTTGAAGCCTAAAATAACTCCTAACGCTCTCCCTATAGCAGCTTCGGCACCAGCAGCACTGTCCCTGAACTATGTCAGAAGGCATCTGTGGCGAGCCGCGGGAGAGGCCGATTTATATACTCGGGTGACACCTGATCTCGCCAGCCACTCACTGCAAGGGGGTGGTGTAGGGCTTGAATGTCGCAGGGGGAAGTTGTAATGCCTTCCCTGTCTTTCTATTGGCCAGAAAAGCGCGCTAACGTCTCCGAGATGAAAGTGAAAGTAACTCGAACATCGCGTGGTACTCGTCTCGAGCATCTCGAACACGCTAATACTCGAAGCTCGGACGAGTACGTTCACTCATCTCTAATCTTAGTAAGTCACTGCAGGGAAATGATGCACTTACCTTTTTTTTGCATTGAAATTTCCCTTTTATGCATTTAGAAAGCATCACACTTAGGTTGCAGGCTCTTCTACATTCAAGTTTTTGGCTGGAGGGGGGTGGGGAATGATCAGCTGGTGCACTGATCAGCTGGTCTCTTTTCATGAATGTGCACAAGCTCAGCTCCCCCTCCCCTCTCTTCTTTCAAAGGCTATGTAGACTCAATACTACATAGTTATCTCTGCTCATGAGAGCAAAAAATTCACCCAGAGTGCATTACAGCCATCTATAATAGCAGCATTCTCTGCTTTCTTTCCTACTGATCTCCTCCACCATCCTGCAGCACTGTCATACAGCCCTCTGTAATAGTAGTGTTCTCTGCTCTCTGTGCTGATCTACTCCATCCATCAGCACTGTCATACAGCCCTCTGTAATAGTGGTGTTCTCTGCTCTATTCTGATCTCTTCCACTATCCCTCAGCACTGTCATACAGCTCTCTATAATAGTAATGTTCTCTGCTCTGTCCTCCTGATCTCCTCTACCATCCCTCAGCACTGTCATACAGCTCTCTGTAATAGTAGTGTTCTCTGCTCTCCATCTTCCTGATCTCCTCCACCATCCCTCAGCACTGTCATACAGCCCTCTGTAATAGTAGTGTTCTCTGCTCTATCCTGATCTCTTCCACTATCCTTCAGCACTGTCATCCAGCCCTCTGTAATAGTAGTGTTCTCTGCTCTCCATCCTCCTGATCTCCACCATCCCTCAGCACTCTCATACAGTCCTCTGCAATAGTAGTGTTCTCTGCTCGCGGTCCTCCAGATCTCCTCCACCATCTTTGGCTGTAATAGCTCAGTGGAAAGGCAGTGAATGCACATTCACAACAGGGGAGCTGGCGGGGGAGGAGATGTCAGTTTACTCTGACAGAATTTGCTGAAATTTCAGTCCTCCAGTTTGTAGGGCCATGGAAGACAATACAAGCATAGAAATTAAACAATTATAAATTTATCCTGAAAAGCCATTACATAAAATTTTTATTTCCAAAATCCCATTGATACAGCAAAGATCAGGCATAGTCACATGCAAAATACACAATTACATTCAGTGAATCACACTTTTTCAGCTGTTTTCAGCACTCTCGTAGAAGTGAATAGAGGGAGTCCTGCAAATAAATTGTAATCAAAGTTGTCATCCCCCCAGTAACACTGAGAGAAAAAGGTGGACTTTATAGGTAATAACACTGTATAATTGCATTCAAAGGGTAATCTCACTGCAGTGCAAGTACAGCCAAAGCTCCACAGTAATGGCAGCTACTTAAAAAAGCACCTAAAGGACTCTCAGACTGTGAGAAATGAGATTCTCTGGTCTGATGAAACCAAAATTAGACTTTTTGATCTGAATTCGAAGCGTCATGTCTAGAAGAATCAAAGCATTGCTTATCAACTGCCCAATTCCATCCTTATAGTGAAGTATGGTGGCTGGTAGCATCACGATGTGGGGTGTTTTTCAGTGACTGGGACAGCGAGACTGGTCAGGGTTGATGGAAATCTGAATGAAGAAAAGTACAGAGATATTCTTAATGAAACCCTGATCCAGAGCACAAGGGACCTCAGACTGGGCAGAAGGTTCACCTTCCAACAACACAATGACCCTGAGCACCCAGCCAAGACAACACAGGAGTGGCTTAGGGACAACTCTGTGAATGTCCTGGAGTGGCCCAGCCAGAGCCCTGACTTGAACCCAATCGAACATCTCTGGAGAGACCTGAAAATGGCTTTCCACAGACGGACCCCATCCAACCTGACACGACTTAAGAGGATCTACAATGAAGAATGGTAGAAAATCCCCAAATCCAGGTGTGCAAACCTTGTGGCATCAGACCCAAGAAGACTGCAGGCTGTAATTGTTGCTAAAGGTGCTTCAACTTAGTATTAAGTACAGGGTGTGAATACTTATGTCAATGCCAAATGTTAGCTTTTAATTTTTAAATAAATCACAAAGATTTTTTCTGTTTTCACTTTGTCATTATGGGTACTGGGTGCAGAATGATAGGGGAAAACTTCAGTTTTTTTTCTAATTTGCACAAAGCCACAACATAAAGTGTAAAAAGAATAAAGACTTTCCGGGCACAATATATATTGATGTAAAAAACGTAATTTCCTCTGAATTCAATATCTGTATTTACTATTTACTGAGTCCGCTTTTTAATCATATATAGAAAGGAAGCTGAAGAGTGGAGCAATCATATTCTGCTTTGCAGTAAAGACACTAATTGACAAGTGATGACAGCGTAGTGACCTAAGAAATTATGTGATTCACTATGAAGCCGCTCTAGCACAACACAATGGCAGGAAGCAAATCAAACTTGCTCTCACAACTGATGAACTGTAAAAAGAGCGCAAAACACCTAGAACAGAGGATAATCTTGTATAAATTCCAGTACATCACATATAACTTTCACCCCATATAATTGATAATGTAGTAGCACATTGTGCTGAAATGTTTGCTGAATCCTCTGATAAGGTTATATGGGATGGCAGAATCTCCATGGTAACAACACGTTTCGTAAGTGCATGACAACGGGAACTGTTTCAGTTACTAGTTACACTGATTAAATGTAGAATCTATAAATAATGTGTAGAGGAATGTCCGGCATTCATTTTCACAATTGTACCGTTATATTTCCTTTATTCATGTCCAACATCAATGAAAGGCTCGTAATTACTTCTAAGGACTGTATAATTAATGAAGATACAATGCAAAGTGTCCTTCAGGATTGTAATACTGGAAAAGACAATATCTTCTACATTACGGATGTTGCATTGCAGTCTTTGAAACCATGCAAAAAGTGTGCAAGATATTTTACATTTTTATTCCCTCTAGCATAAATGGAGTGAGTAGGTCATGGAAACTTCAAATGGATCCACAGACACATAAAGTATATGTTCAGCTAATGGCATTATATCAGTTCTGAGGCGTTGTACATGCCTACATCACATGATGCTATATACACATAAAGTGTGTATGTAAGGGTGGGCTCATATATGAATTGGAACCTCCGGTCTTTGGTTCTGTCATGGATCCAGCACAAAATACTGGAAGAAAAAGCACTGCATGTGTAGTGGCTCAGAGTAATGGGGTCCCTTCAAGAATGTTCTATGTCTGTCTCGTGTGACTGTCTTGTCAGTGTCTTATTTGTAGAGTGCATAAGATTTATGTGTATTGGATGGTTGCAGGACTGAAAGGGTTAATGTTTGTTACGTCCTGTCCTGTCTGGAAAATGTATTGTTTATGTGCATCATTTGTGGTCAGGTAATCGTGCTAGATATATGTGTTTCCAAGAATGCAATGAGAGCAGTCGAATCTGGTCTAGTCTTGAGTAGTGTGTGTTGAGAAGAGTATAGAGGAGAAGGAGCATAGAAGAGTCTGAGAGGTGGTCCAATGTTCCTGCATGGGCCTAGCCTTAGCCGCCATCTCCAAAGAAGTGAATGTACCCTGAATTGAGAGAAAAACAAGCGGAAACTGCATGAGTCTGGAGAGAGTAAGGAACCACTAGCAAGCCAGAAGTGTGAGTGACTGGCAGGAGAGAGAAAGAGAGTTACCGGGAGAGTTAATGCCTACAGATAACTGGGACTGTTATTGACACCCCGTGAATCCTCCCTGCATCACCATTGTAAGAACTGTTGGACTGTTGTGGTTGATACCCGTTAAGTAAATGAGCAGAACCGAACATTCCCAATTCCTGTTCAGAAAAGGATACTTTGGGTGTGGACTACTTTATTTCTCAGGATTTACATCTCCAAAGATCCACCACAGAGAACGGAACGTTGGTGTCACGAGTGACAAATTGGACTACAGGTCACAATGGCTATTATCCCTGTGATCGCCCCTAGCAGTAACGAGCTACCCTTAGAGAGGTGATGATAGAGCCCTGTGACAAGGTTAACATCTCTACCCCACTGTCTCCTTGGCTGAGGGCCTGCTCATGCGCTGCTTTTTCTTCTGGTAAAATGCTGAGTAGAAAGAAACCGAACAGACCTCATTATAACCAATGGGGTCCATTCAGCACTGTTCGGTTCTGTCAAAAGACGGAGCCATGGGATTCCCCTTTTCTACTCCCCAAACGAAGCAGGAAACCAAAAGCTCTGACGCAGATGTGAAACCCACCCTAAGCTGATTGTTAAATTGCTGACTTAGCAACAATCATCTAATGATATATCATCATAGTAACATAGTAACATAGTATGTAAGGCTGAATGAAGACGATGTCCATCTAGTCCAGCCTGTCTATCCTCCTGTGTTGATCCAGAGGAAGGCAAAAAACCCCAAGGCCAGAAGCCAATTAGCCCTTTTGGGGAAAAAATTCCTTCCCGACTCCCTAATGGCAATCAGACTGTTCCCTGGATCAACCCCTAATAGTTCCTACCTGCCTGTAAACCCGGATTGACACTTAACCTAATATTTATATCCTGTAATATCCTTCTTCTCCAGAAAGACATCAAGTCCCCTTTTAAACTCCTCTATGGATCAGCTAAGTGGTGTTTGTTGGACATTGGAGTTTTCCATTTACCCTTACCATACCAATGCTTACCAATGGTTAATACAACAGGGAGAGATGAAAGCTTAATTTAACCCTCCTTACACCTCCTTTGCCCTCAGTTTGCAGCAGTTATGCTGTGAGTAAACCTAAACAATATGGTTGCACAAAACACGTTACCCAGCAGCCCTATTGAAACCTTGAGGTTGTTATGCAGCGTATCCTTAGCAACCAGACTGTCAGACATGATTTAGTTAAAAGCAAGACTGGCACTGAGCTGACAGCAGAACATGGGGCATGCATATGGGCAGCAATGAAGCCATGCTATTTCTTCCTCGTCGTGGTGTATAGTATTGATAAAATTTAGAGGGGAAAGGACTCTTCAAAAAAAAACAAAAAAACATGGGGTTTGCAATTATTAGATCATTTTTGTCCCTGTTGTACTGTTATCATGCAGCAGTACTATTATAAGAGGTGACTGTAGATTCTCATAATTTAAAGAGCAGGACTGTCATGTTATCTCAGGATCTCTGGTGATCAATCTGTATTCCACATACAATCTTGCACTAGTTAACAAATCTGTTTCCATGGGGAAGGAGAATCGGCATGCTATGGAGGACCGGGTGGACCCTACAGGTGGGCCCTGGGTCAGTTAAATGAGTTGCTATTGATGGATCATACTCTGAGATTTCAGATATCCCATAAATTCAGTCACGTATGAGGAAATTTTATACGACAGAATGGTGATCGTAGTAGAACTGCTTCTGTACTATATATGACATATGCACAGGATTCCCGGCAGCAGCATGCTGTACTGAGCGCAGTGGAGAGGTGCTGAGCTTGCACTTGATCCTCTCTATTGATGTCTATAGCAGCTACAGAAAGAGCTAACCTAGCAGCGCTTGATTCTCTCTATAACATTATCTCCATAGCTTCAACAGATTTCCATGATCATTTCTCCACTGGAATTAAAGTGTAGCTGTCATTTAACTTTTTTTTCTTTGTAATGTACAGAATAGGTGATTCTAAGCATTTTTGCAATAGGTTTTATCAGCCTATTCTGCACATTCTTCCTTGAAAACCCCTCTTCTGCTATGCAGCTAAAAGTCATTAGTAAGGAATCTGTATTCGCCTAACTGTAAAGCAGAAAGGGGAGCTCTAGCTGAGCCTGCACTGTTCTCTCCAGTGCTGACACAGCCGTTCCCATATATTAGGGTATAAAGAAATGTTTCCATTATATTTCATTTATTTTCAGTGTCCTTGTGCTCCCAATCTATCTGCTCTTTCCCACGGGGCTGTTTTTATTAAAGGGGTTGTCTCGCGGCGAAAGCGGAAAAGTTTTTTTTTCACTTACCCCCGCATTCTGCCCTGTTAAAAAGAAAGCATAGGTTAGTTTTTAATAAGCACATTGCACTTACCTGCATCAGCGTTCTGCAGCTTCTTCTATTCTTCTTTTAAAGATGGCGCCGCTGGTCTTCTCCCACGGTGGACCGCGGGTCTTCTCCCATGGTGCACCGTGGATTTTCTTCTCCTTCCTTGCGTTCCATTGCCGATTCCAGCCTCCTGATTGGCTGGAATCGGCACATGTGACGGGGCGGAGCTACGATGACGACGCGGTGAGCAGCTCTCCGGCACGAGCGGCCCCATTCACCAGGCAGAAGACCGCACAGCGCAAGCGCGTCTAAAAAAGCAAGAAGCCAGCGAAATTAGACGGAGCCATGGAGACGGGGACGCCAGCAACGGAGCAGGTAAGTGAATAACTTCTGTATGGCTCATATTTAATGCACGATGTATATTACAAAGTGCATTAATATGGCCATACAGAAGTGTATAACCCCACTTGCTTTCGCGAGACAACCCCTTTAAATGTCCTGTCGTGCTCCTGTCTTAAATGCTCCATTTCAGGAGACTCTCAAATGAGAAATTGTTCTGTGTTGCAGATGGCTTCTTCCTTTCACAGCACCCGCACCCTGCCTGACCCGATGCACTGTCTGTGTCTCAATGCATCGTGTGCACAGTACTGCATGTCAGCACCGATGCACTGGGACCCTGACAATTCATTGGGTTAGGCAAGCAGCAGGCACTGTGAAGGGGAGAAGCTATCTGTAGCATAGAATGGCTTCTCCTTTGACAGCACCTAGGGACAGAGCATTCAAGGCAGGAGTGGGAGAGGACATCAATAACAGCAGCCTGTTGGACACAGCAGATAGATTGAGGACACAGAAATACTTAAATAAAATAAATAAAACATTTATTAATACCCTAGTATATGGGAAGTGCTGTGCCTGCACTAGAGAGAACAGTGCAAGCACAGCTGGAGCCTCATCTTCTGCTATGCAGTTAGATGCATACAGAATTCTCTAGCATCAACTTCTCCTAGCTGCAAGGCAGAGGGGGGGTTTTGAAGGAAAAATGTACAGAATAGGTTAAAAAATCTATTGCAAAAATGGTTAGAATGCCCTATTATGTACATTAAACAAATGAAATGACAGTTACACTTTAATGAAGCATGCATCAGCCAAGAACCAGCAAACAAGGTCTCTGGACCCCTATTCCCTCTAAAGGTGAAGATCCCAGGGGTTATGCTTAAGTTTTTATAATTCTTTAGGGCCCATTCACATGGGTGTATTTTCTATCCGCATTCAGTCGATATTTTTCCTGTCTGAATACGGACAGCGCAATGATTCATTGAATTAAATTGATGTATTCAGGTATGTGCTTTTTATGCACATTGATTTTGCATCTAAAACAAATAATAGCAGCGTGTCCTATTTTGGTCCATATTCATGGACTCAAAGTGTCCATTACCGTCTAGGGCTAGCATAAAAAAACGATATCACTTGGGCCTTGTTGTGTTTTTATTTTTTTGGGCATGTTAAAAACTAATGATACTAGGATGCAACACAGACGTAGAAAAAAAAACCCTCTGAACATACTGTACGTAGCATATAACACACATACAGACGTAGTGGAAAGGATGAATTTTTTAGAGACCAAAACTGCATATGCCTGTGTGAGTGAGCCCCTGGGCAAAGAAGTTATTAATCTTTTCCCAGATATATCTGCTTTATCATCTTACTTGTGTCTTCAATATCCTACACATGAGGGTTATTCCCCTGCGTTCATCACTGGCTAGCTGGGGTAATCATTATAGTGTACACTGGATTACTCTTCACTTGTTGTGTGCATGTTCCTATTATCTCTGTCTCTTCTGTGTATTTCCTTAGCCCATGGCGGAGTTTGTCAGGTTATTGTTGGTAAATTTGTCTTGATGAGGACAGGACTAAATTAGTGCACAGCTATGCTGTTCTGCTCCGGGCCACGCGTCCTTCGTTATTCTGTCGTCTGTTTGTGTTGCACGTATTTACGTAAAGTGAAAAGCAATTACTGCTATGAATAATGACAGAACAGAATCCTGCATTTATAATTGAATAATATGAACTGATAGTATTGGCAGCAGATGTATACATGAAATCAGCTGATATCCTTTATCATTATCCTTCCACAGTATTACAGACACAAAGGTAATCTATCATCATTTTCTGTTTATAGTAGACATTTTTTAATGTAAAACCTAAATGGGTTTCCTTGAGGAAAACAACTGATGACCTATTACTGGTTCCTATGAACCTGGTACTGGTTCCTGAGCAGAAGGAGAAAGAGGTACAGCAAGAAATGACTCTACCCACAAACTGAGCAGAGGAGAAAGAGGTACAGCAAGAAATGACTCTACCCACAAACAGAGCAGAGGAGAAAGAGGTACAGCAAGAAATGACTCTACCCACAAACTGAGCAGAGGAGAAAGAGGTACAGTAAGAAATAACTCTACCCACAAACAGAGCAGAGGAGAAAGAAGTACAGCAAGAAATGACTCTATCCACAAAGAACTGTGTAGTAAGCACACAGAGTCCTCTTGAATGGAGAAAAAGAAGTGCTGTTGTGAAAAAGAAAAGGAGAGTGGTGACTGTGGGGGATTCCCTATTGAGAGGAACAGAGGCCGCTGTCTGCAGACCTGACACCTCACAAGAGGTGTGCTGTCTTCCAGGTGCACAACTCAGAGATGTGTCTGATAGGCTGTCAAGGCTCTTTAGTCCTACAGAACACCACCCATTCCTACTAATACATGTAGGGACAAATGACACTGCAAAAAAGGACCTTGAAGACCTTGGAAAGAAGGTAAAGAAACTAGGAGCACAGGTGATCTTCTCATCCATCCTTCCAGTGGATGGCCATGGAATAAGAAGATGGAACAGGATTCTAGAGGTGAACAACTGGCTA
The DNA here is from genome assembly GCF_035609145.1 of Eleutherodactylus coqui. NCBI lineage: Eukaryota > Metazoa > Chordata > Amphibia > Anura > Eleutherodactylidae > Eleutherodactylus > Eleutherodactylus coqui. Next base: position 114,402,085 of record NC_089838.1, read on the forward strand.
TGTTGATGGTGCCATCAGCAAAGATTTGGATTTCTAGACCATGGAGGGAATTATCTATACGATGGATTGCTTGCTAGAGATGGGTTGCACCTTACAAAAACAGGTAAGCAGCATGTATTTGGAGGTTGCCTTGTTTCACTCATTAGGAGAGCTTTAAACTAGAACAATATGGGAAGGTAAGTAAAAGGCCAGGTAAAAATATACGGCTAATTAATACATTCGAGAACCTTGTTACTAGAAGTGGAAAGGAAGAACAAAGACAAATTATTCAGAAGGAAATTAGAGGAGCAAGAGACACTGATCACAAACTAAAATGTTTTTGCATAAATGCACAGAGCATGGAAAACAAGAAGAATTGGAGCTCCTAACACAGGAAGAGAAATATGATGTCATAGGCATCACAGAAACTTGGTGGAATGATACACATGATTGGAATATAAGGCTTGAAGGATATAACTTATTTATAAGAAACAGACCTTAAAAAAGGGGAGGAGGTATTGCGTTGTTTGTTAGGAAAACATTCATCTACACAGAGATTCAAGCTTCAGTGCATTGGAGTTCTGTAGAAACTGTTTGGATAAGAATACAAGAAGAGGACAACAGTAAGGACACCATTGTGGGCATTTACTATAGGCCAGCTGGACAAGCAGAAGATATTGATGAACTCTTTCTACATCAGATGGCCAAGCTCTCAAAAAACATGACATAGTGACTATGGCTGATTTTAACTATCCAGACATTTGTTGGGAATTTCTATCAGGTAAAAGTAATGGGTCCAACAAATTCTTATCCACTCTTGCTGACAACTTTATGTTCCAAAAGGTAGAAGAGAAAACAAGGGGATCTGCTATCTGGGACCTAATTCTTACCAACAGGGAGAGAATGGTTGAGGAAGTAAGACCTCAACCAGTCTTACCTTACGAGGCAGTGATCATGCTATCCTTGACTTTTGGGAAAAAGGGGAGGAAGACCTGAAAAACCTCAGACCTCAAGGTTAGATTTCAGAAGGCAGATTTTAATGAACTCAGAAAGAAAATAGGAAAAATCCAATGGCTTAATGACAGAAATGTCCAAGAAGGTTGGGAAATATTGCGAAATGAGATTCTCAAAGCACAATCGCTAACAATCCCTAAGAGAAGGAAGAATGGGAAGCATTTAATGAGATCAGGATGGATGAAGATAGAACTTGCAGACGTGTTAAAAATGAAGAAAAATATGTTGATCAAATGGAAAGAGGGGGGATATCCAAAGAAGAATATAATGTGGTCTGCAGGGCAAGAGTCAGAAAAGCTAAAGCTAATAATGAATTGAGGCTTGCAATGGAGGCCAGAAGCAATAAAAAAGGACTTTGGGGGTATGTCAAAAACAAAAGAAAAGTCAAAGATGCTATAGGATGCTTACAAGATGAAAATGGTGAATTGGTTAAGAATGATGTTGAGAAGACTGAAATTTTAAATTCCTATTTTATATCTGTTGTCTCTCAGAAAGTAGATGGAACATCAACTGATCTTCCCTGTGCTATTGGGGGAATAAAAGAATGCAGGCTATCTATAAGCAGAGAGATGATGGAACACATAGCTAATAGAGATGAGCGAACGTACTCGTCCGAGCTTGATATTCGTGCGAATATTAGGGTGTTCGGGATGCTCGTTACTCGTAACGAGTACCACGCGATGTTCCGGTTACTTTCAGTTTCCTCTCTGAGACGTTAGCGCGCTTTTCTGGCCAATTGAAAGACAGGGAAGGCATTACAACTTCCCCCTGTGACGTTCAAGCCCTATACCACCCCCCTGCAGTGAGTGGCTGGGGAGATCAGATGTCACCTGAGTATAAAAGTCGGCCCCTCCCGCGGCTCGCCTCAGATGCCTTGTGACTCAGTTAGCTGAGGGAAAGTGCTGGTGCCGGAGCTGCTGTAGGGAGAGCGTTAGGAGTTAGTGTAGGCTTCAAGAACCCCAACGGTCCTTCTCAGGGCCACATCTAATAGTGTGCAGTACTGTGTTAGCACTGTATTTTTTTTTTTTTCTTCAAAATTGCATCTGCAGAGCATTGTGCCCTGCAATAGGGACAGAAGTGGTGGTTAGGCAGGGAGAGTGTTAGCAGTGAGTGTAGGCTTCAAGAACCCCAACAGTCCTTTCTAGGGCCACATCTATCCGTGTGCAATACTGTCCAGGCTGCTGTTAGCAGTGTTGCATTTTTTTTTTTTTTTCTCAAAACCGGCTGTGCAGACCATTGCACCCGGCATTAATACTACAGGGATAGAATTGTGTAGGCAGGGCCAGAAGACATACATTATTCATTGAATAGACGCAGTGTGGCTTTTCCTTTGAAAAACAAGGGAAAAAATTCTATTTCGCCTGCCTATGACAGTCCTCAGGGCTCTGGGTACGTGTGTGCTGCGTGCAGAACGTTAAAAAAAATCAGACGCAGCCAGCTACGTTTTACTGCAGGCTTGCGCCAATTTTTTTCCTGCATGGGAAATCCCTGATCTGCTGTAGCGAATAACTTTGCATCACTGCAGTTCTCTGACACATTTGCAGGGCCACAACACAGTTATTAAACGTAGTAGTATTCATTGAATACACGCAGTGTGGCTTGTCCTTTGAAAAACAAGGAAAAAAATTCTATTTTGGCTGCAGGCTTGTGCCAATTTTTCTCCTGCATGGGAAATCCCTGATCTGCTGTAGCGAATAACTTTGCATCACTGCAGTTCTCTGACACATTTGCAGGGCCACAACACAGTTATTAAACTTAGTAGTATTCATTGAATACACGCAGTGTGGCTTGTCCTTTGAAAAACAAGGGAAAAAATTCTATTTTGGCTGCAGGCTTGCGCCAATTTTTTTCCTGCATGGGAAATCCCTGATCTGCTGTAGCGAATAACTTTGCATCACTGCAGTTCTCTGACACATTTGCAGGGCCACAACACAGTTATTAAACTTAGTAGTATTCATTGAATACACGCAGTGTGGCTTGTCCTTTGAAAAACAAGGGAAAAAATTCTATTTTGGCTGCAGGCTTGCGCCAATTTTTTTCCTGCATGGGAAATCCCTGATCTGCTGTAGCGAATAACTTTGCATCACTGCAGTTCTCTGACACATTTGCAGGGCCACAACACAGTTATTACACTTAGTAGTATTCATTGAATACACGCAGTGTGGCTTGTCCTTTGAAAAACAAGGGAAAAAATTCTATTTTGGCTGCAGGCTTGCGCCAATTTTTTTCCTGCATGGGAAATCCCTGATCTGCTGTAGCGAATAACTTTGCATCACTGCAGTTCTCTGACACATTTGCAGGGCCACAACACAGTTATTAAACTTAGTAGTATTCATTGAATACACGCAGTGTGGCTTGTCCTTTGAAAAACAAGGGAAAAAATTCTATTTTGGCTGCAGGCTTGCGCCAATTTCTTTCCTGGCTTGGAAATCACTGGTAATACAGCATGCTGAGGGGTAGGGGTAGGCCTAGAGGACGTGGACGCGGGCGAGGACGCGGAGGCCCGTCAGGGTGTGGGCACAGGCCGAGCTCCTGATCCAGGTGTATCGCAGCCGACTGCTGCGGGATTAGGAGAGAGGCACGTTTCTGGCGTCCCCACATTCATCTCACAATTAATGGGTCCACGCGGTAGACCTTTATTAGAAAATGAGCAGTGTGAGCAGGTCCTGTCGTGGATGGCAGAAAGTGCATCCAGCAATCTATCGACCACCCAGAATTCTGCGTCGTCCACTGCTGCAACTCTGAATCCTCTGGCTGCTGCTCCTCCTTCCTCCCAGCCTCCTCACTCTATTACAATGACACATTCTGAGGAGCAGGCAGACTCCCAGGAACTGTTCCCGGGCCCCTGCCCAGAATGGGCAGCAATGGTTTCGAATCCTCTCCCACTGGAGGAGTTTGTCGTGACCGATGCCCAACCTTTGGAAAGTTCCCGGGGTCCGGGGGATGAGGCTGGGGACTTCCGGCAACTGTCTCAAGAGCTTTCAGTGGGTGAGGAGGACGATGACGATGAGACACAGTTGTCTATCACTCAGGTAGTAGTAATTGGAGTAAGTCCGAGGGAGGAGCGCACAGAGGATTCGGAGGAAGAGCAGCAGGACGATGAGGTGACTGACCCCACCTGGTTTGCTACGCCTACTGAGGACAGGTATTCAGAGGGGGAAGCAAGTGCAGCAGCAGGGCAGGTTGGAAGAGGCAGTGCGGTGGCCAGGGGTAGAGGCAGGGCCAGACCGAATAATCCACCAACTGTTTCCCAAAGCACCCCCTCGTGCCATGCCACCCTGCAGAGGCCGAGGTGCTCAAAGGTCTGGCAGTTTTTCACTGAGAGTGCAGACGACCGACGAACAGTGGTGTGCAACCTTTGTCGCGCCAAGATCAGCCGGGGAGCCACCACCACCAGCCTCACCACCACCAGCATGCGCAGACATATGATGGCCAAGCACCCCACAAGGTGGGACGAAGGCCATTCACCGACTCCGGTTTGCACCGCTGCCTCTCCCCCTGTGCCCCAACCTGCCACTGAGATCCAACCCTCCTCTCAGGACACAGGCACTACCGTCTCCTGGCCTGCACCCACACCCTCAACTCCGCTGACCTCGGCCCCATCCACCAATGTCTCTCAGCGCACCGTCCAGCCGTCGCTAGCGCAAGTGTTGGAGCGCAAGCGCAAGTACGCAAGGAGAACCTTTCCACTCTCATACCCGAAGAGGAAAGGGGTTCGAGAGTGATGCTATACCACAGGACCCTGGCGGACAAACTGATGGTAAAATTCCCATCCGACAGCGCTAGTGGCCGAAGGTGCAGTTCCGAGGGCCAGGTAGCAGGGGAGGCGCAGAGATCAGGCAGCATGTACAGCACAGGCAGGGGAACACTCTCTAAGGCCTTTGACAGCTTTCTGGCTCCCCAGCAAGACTGTGTCACCGCTCCCCAGTCAAGGCTGAGTCGGCAGGAGCACTGTAAAAGGATGGTGAGGGAGTACGTAGCCGATCGCACGACCGTCCTCCGTGACGCCTCTGCCCCCTACAACTACTGGGTGTCGAAGCTGGACACGTGGCCTGAACTCGCGCTGTATGCCCTGGAGGTGCTTGCTTGTCCTGCGGCTAGCGTCTTGTCAGAGAGGGTGTTTAGTGCGGCTTGGGGAATCATCACGGATAAGCGTACCCGCCTGTCAACCGACAGTGCCGACAGGCTTACACTCATCAAGATGAACAAAGCCTGGATTTCCCCAGACTTCTCTTCTCCACCAGCGGACAGCAGCGATACCTAAACAATACGTAGGCTGCACCCGCGGATGGAAGCATTGTTCTCTATCACCATCAAAAACGTGGACCTTTTAGCTTCATCAATCTGTGTATAATATTCATCCTCCTCCTCCTGCTCCTCCTCCTGAAACCTCACGTAATCACGCCGAACGGGCAATTTTTCTTAGGCCCACAAGGCTCAGTCATAAGCTTTGAAACTTTCATCTGAACCAATTTTTATTTTAACTGGGCTGCCTCCAGGCCTAGTTACAAATTAAGCCACATTAACCAAAGCGATTAATGGGTTTCACCTGCCCTCTTGGTTGGGCATGGGCAATTTTTCTGACGTACATTAGTACTGTTGGTACACAAATTTTTTGGGGCCCTCGCCTACAGTGTAATCCAATTAATTTTTTTGCCCACCTGCATTAAAGCTGACGTTACATCAGCTGTGATGGGCACTGCAATGGGATATATTTATGTACCACCGGTGGGTTCCAGGGAGCCACCCATGCTGTGGGTCCACATGGAGTTGTAACTGCATGTGTCTACTTCTAAAGAACCCCAGTCTGACTGGGGCATGCAGTGTGGGCCGAAGCCCACCTGCATTAAACATGACATTACCTCAGCTGTGCTGGGCAATGCAATCGGATATATTCATGTACCGCCGGTGGCTTCCTGGCACCCACCCATGCTGTCGGTCCACACGGAGTTGTAACTGCATGTGTCTACTTCTAAAGAACCCCAGTCTGACTGGGGCATGCAGTGTGGGCCGAAGCCCACCTGCATTTAATCTGACGTTAGCTCTGCTGTCCAGGGCACTGCAATGGGATACATTTATGTACAGCCGGTGGGTTCCAGGGAGCCACCCATGCTGTGGGTGCACACAGAATTCCCATTGCGGAGTTGTACCTGCCTGTGACTATTTATAAAAAACCGCGGTCTGACTGAGGCATGCAGACACCTTGACAGAATGAATAGTGTGTGGCACATAGGTTCCCCATTGCTATGCCCACGTGTGCAGCTCCTGATGGAGGTGGCACAGGATTGGATTTTTCATTGCTTCTGTACAGCATTGTGGGCTATCGCCCCGCCCCTTTTAAAGAGGGTCGCTGCCTAGCCGTGCCAACCCTCTGCAGTGTGTGCCTGCGGTTCCTCCTCATGGCAGACGCACTTATAAATAGACATGAGGGTGGTGTGGCATGAGTGCAGCTGAAGGCTGCGCAGGGACAGTTTGGTGTGCGCTGTGGACACTGCGCCGTGCGGGGGGGGGGGGGGGAGGGGGGGTTGGGCAGCATGTAACCCAGGAGAAGTGGCAGCGGAGTGTCATGCAGGCAGTGATTGTGCTTTGTTGTAGGTAGTGTGGTGCTTAGCTAAGGTATGCATTGCTAATGAGGGCTTTTCAAAAGTAAAAGTTGTTGGGAGGGGGGGGGGCCCACTCTTGCCGCTATTGTAGTGGGACCTGGGAACTTGAGATGCAGCCCAACATGTAGCCCCTCGCTTGCCCTATCCGTTGCTGTGTCGTTCCCATCACTTTCTTGAATTGCCCAGATTTTCACAAATGAAAACCTTAGCGAGCATCGGCGATATACAAAAATGCTCGTGTCGCCCATTGACTTCAATGGGGTTCATTACTCGAAACGAGCCCTCGAGCATCGCGATAATTTCGTCCCGAGTAACGAGCACCCGAGCATTTTGGTGCTCGCTCATTTCTAACTAAGATATGTGAATACTGATTTTTCATGTATAAGGCTTTTCTTAGCCTTTAAAAACTAATTGCTATCCATTGACAGTGTCTCTAAAGACCCTATCAATGGCCCTGCTAGCAACACACAATTATTTGCCTGGAACTCGGTACCAAGTAGATCTCAAGACCCTCCCAAGTTACAACATAAGATTTCTTGAGTTGTCTAATCCTGGTCTCTTACATTACACAGAGTTAAACGTGAATGATAAATTATGGAACTTTCCCACTTTTGACCCACCTTTATGGAGCTTATATTTCAAAATGCTCTAAATGCCATAAGAAGCACATGCTGATCGGCTGTATATATACACCAGCCACTCAACAGGCATGTTCAGATTTTCCAGTTTAAGTGACAAAAAGTTCCAGCATTTCATTTGAGGCAACAGTGAGAGTCTTTGTAAAGTGTTTATTAATGTGTCGTTTTATAATCATGTGGTTTATATACCTGATAGTAAGGACGGAATGATAAAAGGGACAGCAATGATGCTGCCAGATGGGAGAGGCAGTGTATGGCATCAGGTAAAGTACCTTTTAATCAGTACCAGCAAACATGAGGCGGCAGTAGCATATCACTGGAATGATGGCTGATTTACTCCCTGTGGCTTCCAAGTTTTCTGGTCGTTGTCATGGTGACCAAGCCTCAAGAACTCTATGACAATAGGGGAAGGGGGAGCAAAGGTTTTTATGGGACAAAGGTCCTCCTGCTGTCGGAATTCAAAGCCTAAAATAAAACATTGTGACTTTATTGTTTTAGCTCAGGTAATCATTTCTGCTCTCCCTCTAGTTTCAGAACACTTGAATTATCAGTTTGCGTTCACAAATGAATGCATTTATAAAGCGGCGGATGCTGCTGTAATTCATGTTCTTGGTATCATGGCAGTTATAATTTAGGCTATTTTGTGCATTTATTTCTTTCACACGAATTGTATGTAGTTGTCATGGTTATGTTCCGCTGCTTAGATAAACCAAGCTATTGACTCTCTTTTGTTCTATAATAGTTAACCTCTTCCTTGCCACCATTCCATCTCTTGACGAATATAATATCAGCGTATATATAGCCAGGCATAGGGTTAATGGCGGCTTTTATTTAAACATGAACAGTGGGGTTCATGTTACCCAGCTGATTTTCTGCACATACTAATACACTTGAACACCTTTCCCGAAATAATTGTTCAGCCTTTGATTGTGAGTGGTTCTAAGAATAAATGCAAGTACTAATTCCCTGAGGCATTTATTTCCTACACGACAACAATATTCCCTGCTTTACTAAAAATACCTGAACAATATGACTTCCCACACAATATGCTTTCTTCTATGTACTTGCCCTTTATAAGTACATATGTATCTGTCAAGTACAAAGCTAGAACGGATTGAACACGTTTGATGGTTTCTGTGGTGAACATATCCATTATATTAAAATCAAGTAAGCCGCTTCTATGCGCAGTGCTTAATATTACTGCAAATATTAAATGAATGTACAATGACCTATGTGTGTCATCTCTCTCCTTTTAGTTGTGTTTATCTGTCAAAGAAGAAATGTAATTTTGTTTTAAATGGCTCTCAGCTCACATTCATCATAGAATCCTAGACTGGTAGAGTTGGAAGGGACCTCCAGGGTCATCGAGTCCAACCCCCTGCTAAATACAGGATTCACTAAATCATCCCAGACAAATATTTGTCCAGCCTTTGTTTGAAGACTTCCATTGAAGGAGAACTCACCACCTCCCGTGGCAACCTGTTCCAATCATTGATCACCCTCACTGTCAGAAAGTTTTTTCTAATATCTAATTTGTGTCTCCTCCCTTTCAGTTTCAACCCATTGCTTCTAGTCTTTCCTTGTACAAATGAAAATAGGGCTGATCCCTCTGCACTGTGACAGCCCTTCAGATATTTGAAGACAGCTATTAAGTCTCCTCACAGCCTCAAAGCTACACATTCCCAGATCCTTTAACCGTTCCTCATAGGACATGATTTGCAGACCGCTCATCATCTTGGTAACTCTTCTCTGAACTTGCTCCAGTTTGTCGATGCCTTTTAAAAATTGGGGTGCCCAGAACTGGACACAGTATTCCAGGTAATGTATGACTAAGAAAGCGTAGAGGGGGATAATGACCTCACGTGATCTAGACTCTATGCTTCTGTTAATACATCCCAGGAAATGTGTTTATCTATTTTGCTGCTGCATCACACTGTTGACTCATGCACAGACTGTGAGCTATTAGTATACCCAAGTCTTTTTCACACGTGCTGCTCCTTAGCCCAATTCCACCCATTCTGTATGTGCTTTTTTCATTTTTCTTGCCTAGATGTAGGACTTTGCATTTCTCCTTGTTAAAATCTGCAGCGAAAGGCAGCAAGTTTTGTAGCTGCATTTCTGCTGCTTAAATCTCACGGTATTTCCCTGTGGTCATTCCATGAAATTTCCACAGGATTTCGGTCCCATGTGACCCCAATCTTAAGGGAGATTGACTCCTATGGGGACCCTTGGTGTGCAAAATGCACTTAAAAGTAGAGCATGCTGGGTTTTTGTTTTTTTGCATGACCGAAATGTATGCAAAATACATGTGAGCAAACCCATTGAAGTCAATGGGTTCTATTCATTGCATATTAGGCGTGCAAAAACGCCCGTGTGAAAGAGCCCTTATAGTAGCAGATTGAAATTTCACAGATTGGATCATGCTGTCAGTGCGAGGCTCATCTATTGTGCAATCAGATCTGTATGAATCTTCAAGGTTCTGGTAAAACTCCTCATACTGATCCTCTGGAGGAAGCCTCCGCTCACACAACAGTTAGAAAGACTGCTTAGCTCAGCTCTCATGTATAAGGGATCATTCGCATAGTGTTTTTTATTATGCTCTGTGATTATGTCAAGGGGTTCTGTCGCATGTGCAGAAAATAGTGTGGGGACAGAACTCCTAAACTAAATCATTAAAGGGGTTGTCCCGCGAAAGCGAGTGGGGTTATAGACTTCTGTATGGCCATATTAATGCACTTTGTAATATACATCGTGCATGAAATATGTGCCATACAGAAGTTATATACTCACCTTCCCTGCGCTGGCGTCTCCGTCTCCATGGTGCCGTCTAATTTCAGCGTCTAATCGCCCGATTAGACGCGCTTGCGCAGAAGGGTCTTCTCCCTTCTGGTCGGTCCGGGCACGAGCGGCGTTCTGGCTCCGCCCCGTCACGTGTGCCGATTCTAGCCAATCAGGAGGCTGGAATCGGCAATGGACCGCACAGAGCCCACGGTGCACCATGGGAGAAGACCCGCGGTGCATCGTGGGTGAAGATCCCGGCGGCCATCTTGGAGGAAAAGAAGGAAGAAGCTGCAGAGAGGGGATTCGGGTAAGTAAATTTTTTTTTTTTAATTTCAACACATCCCTTGGGTTTGTCCTGCGCTGAACGGGGGACCTATGCAAAAAAAAAAAACAGTTTCGGCGCGGGACAACCCCTTTAACTGTTATTAATGAAATATACACCACTTTGATGTTTATTTTGCAAGGATTCCACTCATTTCTGTTTTGTTTGAGAACATAATAGCGTAGCCAAGTAGGTTTAACATAGCGTGTAAGGCCAAAAAACCACAAGTCCATCCAGTTCAGCCTATTACCCCCCAATGTTGACTCAGAGCAAGGCAAAAAAAAAACCCCAATGAAATAGAAGCCAATTTTTCCTATTTAAAGAAAAAAAATCTTTCCCGACTGCAATCTGGCAATCAGAATAATCCCTGGATCAACAACCCTTCTCAAGTTATTAGTGCTAATAACATGATATTGTAATGCTCAAGAAAGGCGTCCAGGCTCATCTTGTACTATTATACTGAGTTTGTCATCACCACTTCCTCAGCTAGAGAGTTCCATAGTCTTACTGCTCTTACAGTAAAGAACCCCTACTATGTTGGTGTAGAAACCTTCTATCCTCTAGAGCTAGAGGATGCCCCCTTGTTACAGTCACAGTCCTGGGTATAAACAGATCCTGGGAGAGATCTCTGTATTGTCCACTGATATATTTATACCTAGTTATTAGGTCGCCCCTCAGCCATCTTTTTTCCAATCTAAATAACCCCAATTTTGATAACTTCTCTGGGTATTGTAGTCCACCCATTCTGTTTATTACTTTAGTTGCCCGCTTTTGCACCCGCTCAAGGTCTGATATGTCCTACTTGAATACCGGGGCTCAAAAGTGTACACAATATTCCATATATGGTCTGACCAGTGACTTGTAAAGAGGAAGAACAATATTGCCATCATGTGCCTCTATACCTCTTTTGATGCACCCCATGATCCTATTTGCCTTGGCAGAAGCTGCCTGACACTGGTTGCACCAGTTAAAGGGGTTGTCCCGCGCCGAAACGGTTTTTTAAAAAATTCAATAGGCCCCCCGTTCAGCGCGAGACAAACCCAATGCATGGGTTAAAAAAAAAAAAGGTTTATTACTTACCCGAATCCCCGCGCTGCGGCGACTTCTTCCTTACCTTACTAAGATGGCCGCCGGGATCTTCACCCACGATGCACCGCGGGTCTTCTCCCATGGTGCACCGTGGGCTCTGTGCGGTCCATTGCCGATTCCAGCCTCCTGATTGGCTGGAATCGGCACACGTGACGGGGCGAAGCTACGAGGACCAGCTCTCCAGCACGAGCAGCCCCATTCAGCAGGGAGAAGACGGGACTGCGCAAGTGCGTCTAATCGGGCGATTAGACGCTGAAATTAGACGGCACCATGGAGACGGGGACGCCAGCAACGGAACAGGTAAGTGAATAACTTCTGTATGGCTCATAATTAATGCACGATGTATATTACAAAGTGCATTAATATGGCCATACAGAAGTGTATAACCCCACTTGCTTTCGCGGGACAACCCCTTTAAGCTAACAGTTAGCTAAAATCCCCAAGTCCTTTTCCATGTCAGTGTTTCCAAATGGTTTCCCATTTAGTGTGTAATGGTGACATGCATTTCCTCTTCCCATGTGCAGAACCTTACATTTATCAGTGTTAAACCTCATTTGCCATTTTTCTGCCTTGTGTCCCCCTCTCGTGTTTATTACTTTATACAGTTTTGTGTAATATGCAAATATTGCTATTTTATTGTACAATCCTTCTATCAGATCATTAATAAATATATTAAAAATAATAGAGTGGTGTACTGACCCCTGTGGTACCTTTCTAGTAGAGGTGACTGAAACAGAGTATATACCATTTATAACCACTAGAGATGAGCGAACACGTTCGGCCCCGCCCCTTTTTCGCCCGAACACCGAACTTTGCGAACACTTCAGTGTTCGGGCGAAAAAGTTCGGGGGCCGCCGTGGCAGCGCGGGGGGGTGCGGCGGGGAGCGGGGGGGAGAGGGAGAGAGAGAGGGCTCCCCCCTGTTCCCCGCTACTGCCGCCCGCGCCGCCGCGCATCTCCCCGCCCCCCGGCGGCACCCGGACCTTTACGCGCGAACACTGCAGTGTTCGGCAAAGCCGGTGTCCGGGTGTGGATGTGTCCGTAACGGACATGTTCGCTCATCACTAATAACCACCCTCTGCTTTCTATCACTAACCAGTTACTCACCTACTTACATACATTCTCACCAAGACTAAACATTCTCATTTTATAAACCAACCTTTTATGCGGCACAATATCAAACACTTTGGTAAAGTCCAGATATACAAGATCGAATGACTCTCACCAGTCCAGTCTAGAACTTACCTCCTCGTAGAAGCTGATCAGGTTGGTTTGACAGGAGCGATCTCTCATAAACCCATGTTGATATGGAGTTATACAGCAAGAGACAATCTTTGTGAGCAGTCTTCTGCTTTGTCTCATAGAGTGTAGGGTCTCCTAGACTGTTACTTGAATTATTGCTTGCGACCACTGCAGTTAAGAAGCTAGACTCTGTGGTCACTCAGTAGTGTCAACACGTCTCATCTCAATATGTCATCGATGGAGCAGGAAGAACAGGGAGCAACTATGGCCCCCAGAAGCATCAGCAGAGCATTGGTAAGGTTTTACAGTATTGCTGTTTGATAACATTCTAAACATTTTTTTTCATTTAGGTGATTGAACAACCCCTTTAATAGCTTTACACCCTTACTAAATATTAGTAAGACTATAATTTAAAAAAAGAGTTTTGCACACGTGCTAAAAAAAAACATATCATTGGTGTAAAAATGTTCACATTTGGCCCCAAGTCTCATGCTGCTTCACTCATGCAGGTAAAATATAAAAATTGTATATAAAATTATATTCTCTATCTCAAATTCACAAACCAATTACGAGGCATCTATCCATAGAGCATGTTTTACAACAGAAGCTCATATGGACCATCAGAACAGGATGACGCTCTAGATACTCTATGCTCTGTAGAAGTTTCCCGTAGATGGCTTGCGTTCTGGGTTGTATCTCATAAGAAGCACCGCACCTGTAACAAAGACAACACTATTGTTGTAATTGAAAACATAAATATATTATAGCTATGTGTTAAATGTGTCTATAATTATTTCATAAAGGGATTAGATCAACATGAAAGAAGCATATTACTTATTTAGAGGCTCAGCTGGTACCAACAAAAGTGGAGCTGTAATTATATTGCAGCATGGTTAGCTCTCAGTCTGACATACAACAATATGTTTGAAATGACAGGGTTTATTTCACGGACATGTTCCCAATGTTGTTTACACAGACGTGTAGGGCAGAGATATTGTATATCATATTTAGCTGTCTATCTATCTATCTCTCTGTCTGTCTATCTCATATCTATCTATCCATCTATCTATTTATCTCATATCTATCTATCTTATATCTATCTATCTATTTATTTATCTCATATCTATCTATCTCATATCTATCTATCTCATATCTATCTATCTATCCATCTATCTATTTATCTCATATCTATCTATCTATCTCATACCTATCTATTTATCTCATATCTATCTATCTATCTATCTATCTATCTATCTCATATCTATCTATCTATTTATTTATCTCATATCTATCTATCTCATATCTATCTATCTCATATCTATCTACCTATCTATCTCAAATCTATCTATCTATCTATCTATCTATCTATCTATCTATCTATCTATCTATATTAGTGTATCTTGATGACACCAGCAGTGAATGTGATAGGTTAGAGAGGTGGCTGGGCTGCAGGTCCTGGCAGCCCACTAACGTTAGGCTATAGCTCCATGAATTTATATAGGAGAGAGCGGCCCCCGCTGCAGCTGCAGGTGCAAGGGGCTTCATTGCCGGCGGAAGCCACCCCCCATCAGTGCTAAAGCACAGAGCGGGGTCAACAGCAGGGAGGGCACACCGAGTAAGCGGCAGCGCAGCTGGCACAGGTGTCAGGGGAGAGCGACGACCCTCACAGCGCTGCACTCTACAATCCCTCAAGTGGCTTAGGGACATGGCAGCAGGAGCACAGCCACTGCAGGCAGAGATGGCTGCAAAAATGTGGGAGCTGCAGCGCCGGCAGAGGTGGTGGCTCAGCCAGAGGGACAGCAGCCCCTATCAGTCACGGTGCCGAGCAACAGGAAAAAGAGCCACCGGCGGGCTGTGGGTGAGCACTGCGAGGTGGGGTGGGGTCAGGAAGTACTAGCTCACCAGTCACAGCAGCACAGCAGCCAGGGGACCAAGGCCAAGCCAAGCATCCGATGAGGGCTGACAGAAACCTGCCAGGAGGGAAAATCATGGCCTTACTAGCAGCTTCCAGGATCTCTCGCTATTCTGCCAATCGGAAGCTAGGGGTGTGAGAGGGGCGTTCCTCCTGTCAAACCCCTAGCTTCCGATGGCGTCAAGATACACTAATACCCTATCTATCTACTAATACCCTATCTCATATCTACCTATTTATCTCATATCTATCTATCTATCTATCTATCTATCCATCCATCTATCTATCCTATGAAGTTATTCCCCCACCTCTAGAAATACCTGTATGAATGCAGCCTTATATGTCCTTCTTTGCTGCAGTTTTCAACCGCAAATAATGAAAATGTTTTTGAGTAACTATTGCTGTTGGAGCATGTTAGGCTGCTTTCACATCTGCCTTGGGGATTCTGTTTTCCTGCTCTGTTTGAGGAACAGGAAAGGAGGATCCCCTGGCGAAATGGACCCCATTGACTAAAATGGGGTCTGTTCAGTTTCTACTCAGCTGGCCAGCATTTCATGAGAAGAAAAATTTGGCACGAGCATAGATTATGTCATAAATAGGAAAAGTTAATGGGACCCAACTCGATTATTCAATTCTAGTGCAAAATAATTAGCATCCAAATTTTACATACAGAATCTAATTCTCTCACTTCCTGATGTCATAGAAACTTGAAATTTGACACGAGCATTGCTTATGTCATAAATAGGAAAAGTTAATGGGTCCAAACTCGATTATTCAATTCTAGCGCAAAAAAACTAGCGTCCAAATTTTACACACGGAATCTAATTGTCTCACTTCCCGATGTCAGAGAAATTTAAAATTTGGCACGAGCATTGATTATGTCATAAATAGGAAAAGCTAATGTGTCCAAACTCGATTATTCAATTCTAAGCGCAAAAGAATTAGCGTCCAAATTTTACGTACGTAATCTAATTCTCTCACTTCCCGATGTCATAGAAATCTGAAATTTGGCACGAGCATTGATTATGTCATAAATAGGAAAAGTTAATGGGTCCCAACTCGATTATTCAATTCTAAGCGCAAAAAAATTAGCGTCCAAATTTTATGTCCGGAATCTAATTCTCTCACTTCCTGATGTCATTTTATCTAAAGGAAATGTTGCATGGTTACCTCCACATAGTGTTTCCTGGGTAACGCAAAGAACCATGCAAAATGGTAAACACATATGTTTTTCCTCAGTATCTCTAAAGTAACCACGACTTCATAAGATTTTCCATGTGAACACCAGATAAACACCAGTACCAAATTAACTCGGGCGAAGCTGGGTATATCAGCTAGTAGTACTATATGAGTCTGCCAAAATGAGCCAAAAATGGCCAACAGACCAGAAGCGCTCTAAAGTGAAAGTGCAGGTAGTCTTTAAAATGGCAGCTTGAAAGTGCAAAAACTACATCTCAAACAATGCCCCATTTGTACATAATTTGAAGGTACTGCATACACCTGACCAGAAGAACAGCACAGCATACAGACCATAACCACTGGATATCAATAGAGAACTAAGTGTGGGGAGATCACAGGTATCGCAGGTCTGCAGCTTCAAGTTCTAACATTTAGTCGAAAAACTACATGTTATCGCCTTATGAAGCATATAACTTTCATTGCGAATCGTTGGAATACCCCTTTAGGTGTCTGGAAGTGACTTAAATTGGGACATTGGAACCTGTAGATAAAAGACTTATTAAAGAAATTGTACATTTGGCAAAATTTTCAGTGAGGAATGGGGCAAATTCAGATTTTTTACTACTATTTATGCTTTTGCATTCTCAACAACAAGACAAGGCATGTAAAGAAAATAGTACAGGTACCATGTAAATAATTCAATGCATACATTAATATAAGGGTGTATATGCCATAAAGGCAGACCATGGTTCGGAGATAGGGCCCATGACAAGAGGGGGCCCAGCAATGTTTGATTCCATGCTCCCTTCTGCTGGGTGACAGGAACTTTTGCAAGAGTTCTCTCTCCAGAGAAATTAGATTGCATGAAAATAATGGGGTTGGCAAATTCCCAAAGTGGTTTTCCAGGGAAATCCTATATACCCCAGTGTGTAGCTGCACTGACAGCAGGCAGCCAATCAGCTGGAGTCCTGAGTGACAGATCGCAGAGGATCAACTATTGATGATGACCTATCCTGAGGATAGGTCATCAATAGTATTTCCCTGGAAAACCCTTTTAAGGGTCATGGAAAGGGAAAACAAATACTAGACCCTTCTTTCCTGGGTACCAAAATCCAGCACCTTAATAATCCAGCATTTTTATCTTCGCTCCAGGGTCCCCTCTTTTCTATGTATGTATTATGGTGTGCCATCCATAACAGGTAGTGGAACCAGGGTAGCGTTTTTGTGCCAGCCTGATCCACGTGGCTATGCCTTCAGCTTTGCTGTTTACTTCTTACCTCTCACTACTTGGTTTGTCTGTTGGAATTCTTCAGTGGGGCCTTCCTCACTACTCTGCTGTAATATCTCCTATGGTGTATTGACTGATTGGTCAACAGGGAGGTGTGTCCCCTGGTTAGCCAATCAGCCAGGGTGTGAGTATATTTAACTTGGTCATGCCCATACTTGGCTGTATAGATAGATGTCCGGCAGCAGAAATAGAGTAAACCTTAATCTTTATTCCTCCATACACCAGCAAGAGACGGCGCAACGTTTCAGCTCCTATTCAGGAGCCTTTGTCAAGCCAAAGGCGTGTGGATGCCTGGTTCAGGTTGAAGGTATCCCATCTGAATGTTGTAATCCTTCTATCTGTAAGTGTACGGAGTGTGTATGCGACATCTGTGTGTTGAGTACTTTTGTACCTTCTTACATCTTTCCTATTTTCCATCTAGCTTGACAAAGACCAACATAGGTCGAAACGTCGCGTTCATGGAGAAATAAATAACAAGAATATTTTGCACCTTGTATGCTGCCACTTTTTTTCTTTATTTTCCATCTAGGGTCAGACTAGGCCCTTAGGTATGTGATGCAAGGCGGCTCTTGTCAGGACGATCGATCTGCTTGTAGGCAGGGTCCGCTCCCCCCCCCCCTCCAAAGGTTGCTCGGGATAATTTTCCTTTTTATGTTTGTCAGTGTGGTCCATCATGTCTTAGTGTGACCCCTTTCTTAGGACTTTCGTGCAGGCCAGGTGGATAAGCCCAGCTCGAACATAACAGTATGTCATTGCATTAACAGTAAATCTCTTTACAAGAAAACATAGAGAATATATTTTTATGCCACATCACTAAAGGCTGTAAATCATTGCTTTATATGGTATACAAAACTTTCTTGCTTCATCTGAATCATTTCAAATAGCATATAATTTATAAGGGGTAACTGGTGAGGCCATTTAGATGATCACATTGACCTGCTTCCTGGTCTTTATAATATGTTACAGTACAAAACTCCATAACTATTAAGACAAAGCTTTAACATTTACTTCCGACATTTTACTATAGAAAGAGCTCTGCATAATAATAATTTCCTCCACTAAGTATGTTTCCAGGTGAGTCCGTTTATTCCGTTTTGGAGTCTATATACCTATTGGCCTCAGAGACACAAGCCACATGCTTTAATATAATGACTGCATTTCATAACAGATCGTAACATACATAGATGGACATTCTACATAAATATTAGCTTCTTGCTCATTAGACTTCCCTCAAGTACAAAATAAAATCAGTCTTTAAATCTGCACACAATGATTTTTGAGACTGGAGAGAAAGTCTACTGTTTAAGCAATAATACCAAGAAATATATGAAAAGTGTCACAGTGTCCCAATATAAAAATCTTAAAAACGGACCAGAGTAATGAAATGGATCATTTTACATTTTGGAGGAAAACAGAGTATTCCAGCTCACCTGTATGGAAAGAAGCATGGAGATGCTTGGAGCAAAGTACACTTGGAAAAATACAGAGTGCAGTAACACAAGAAGAAAATACCACTTTCACCCTTTAAGCTCCCCGGCCCTTAGTCATACTATGCAAGCTGTAATACTGTGGACTCTTCATGTCTCCCTTATTTTACACTAGCTGAAATACCCGGCTTCGCCCGAGTTAATTTGGTACTGGTGTTTATCTGGTGTTCACACAGAAAATCTTCTGAAGTCGTGGTTACTTTAGAGATACCGGAAAAACATATGTTCACCATTTTGCATAGTTCTCTGTGTTACCCAGGAAACACCACGGGGAGGTAACCATGCAACGTTTCCTGTATATAAAATGACATCAGGAAGTGAGAGAATTAGATTACGTACGTAAAATTTGGAAGCTAATTCTTTTGCACTTAGAATTGAATAATCGATTTGGGACCCATTAACTTTTCCTATTTATGACATATTCAATGCTTATGGCAAATTTCATGTTTCTATGACATTGGGAAGTGAGAGATTTAGATTATGTACGTAAAATTTTGACGCTAATTGTTTTGCGCTAGAATTGAATAATCAAGTTGGGACCCATTAACTTTTCCTATTTATGACATAATCAATGCTCGTGACAAATTTCATGTTTCTATGACACCGGAAAGTGAGAAAATTACATCCTGTATGTAAAATTTGGACGCTAATTCTTTTGCGCATAGAATTGAATAATCGAGTTGGGACCCATTAGCTTTTCCTATTTATGACATAATCAATGCTCGTGCCAAATTTCACGTTTCTATGACACCGGAAAGTAAGAAAATTACATTCCGTGCGTAAAAATTGGACGCTAATTCTTTTGCGCATAGAATTGAATAATCGAGTTGGGACCCATTAGCTTTTCCTATTTATGACATAATCAATGCTCCTGCCAAATTTCGAGTTTCTATGACACCGGGAAGTGAGAGAATTAGATTCCGTACGTAAAATTTGGACGCTAATTGTTTTGCGCATAGAATTGAATAATCAAGTTGTGACCTATTAACTTTTCCTATTTATGACATATTCAATTCCCGTGCCAAATTTTAAGTTTCTATGACATTGGGAAGTGAGAGATTTAGATTATGTACGTTAAATTTTGACGCTAATTCTTTTGCGCTAGAATTGAATAATCGAGTTGGGACCCAATTACTTTTCCTATTTTGGAGATAATCTATGCTTGTGCCAAAATTCATGTTTCTACGACATCGGGAAGTTGGAGAACTTTTGGCGAGTCAGTCAGTGAGTCAGTGAGGGCTTTCGTCTTTATATATATAGATTTTACTTTCACATATAAAGTAGGAAAGATATTCTAGTTTAGTTTCTCATTAAGTAGGGAATATCAACTGAAATAAAAAAAATACCTGGCCTCAAGCATATTGACCTGTTATACGTATATACATTTACAAGAAAAAGTAAGTGAATCCAATGGAATAACATGGATTTCATCATTGATTGCCAGTAGAATGTGGTCTGATTGTAATGTTAGTCACAATAATAGACAAACACCATCTAAGTAAACTTTTAATTTTAACAGTTTTACTTTCTGTCCTTTATTGAGCACATTGGTGCTCCCATAAATTATTAATAACTTTCTCTTAGTGTCCCCATAACCTACCAGTGCCAACTCTTGAATCCTGATGATGTTGTGGTTATTCTATTAATATTGATCCCTAGTCCTTCTCCCTCCACACGTCATGAGTAGAGTTGAGCAAACATACTCTGACGAGCTTGATGCTCGTTCGAGTATTAGCATACTCAATGGTGCTCGTTACTCGAAGAAGCATCAAGCCGTGTTTGACCCCGCCCCTGTTTTTGGCTCCTCCCCGCTATGACGTGCCTGTTTTGGCCCCGCCGCGACGCAGCACGCGTCAATGGCAAATTTTTTGTCTGGCAGGCAGGAGAGAGAGAGAGAGAGAACTAGAAGAAAAAAAAAAGCTCGGGACCCGGCGTCCCACATACAGAAATGCTCGAGTCTCCCATTGTAGTCAATGGGGTTCGTTACTCGAGTAGAGCTCTCGAATTTTACGAAAAGCTCGACTCGAATAACGCGGACCCGAGCATTTGGGTGCTTGCTTATCTCTAGTCATGAGTCCCTGGATGTGTCTAATTGTCCTTTGAAGTTCTCTAGCGCCTCAGAGCAGGAGGAACCAAAGCGGAGGAATCAGTCACTGCAGAGGACAATTGGAGAGACATGCAAGAGGAAGCAATGGAGCTAATTACTATCAGAATAATCACAGCATGGTCAGCTTAATTGAGGTGGCTGTGGGAGGGTGGGCAGCTCATTGTGGACATTGGCCCACGTGGCATTTGACAGAATTGCCAGATGGACAATCCAGCCCTATACATCACTGGTCCATGAAACAGCCATGTGGGAAAAGTCCTTAGGGGGAAGATATGCTGTAGATTGTCATGTATTCACGTTCCATTATTAGCACATTTAGGCTTTCTCTATTGTTACAATGAACATAATGAAGGAGACTTAAAATTTAGCATAAAATGAAGGTGGAGAAGTCGCTCATATCAGATTCCTTCTTTCATTATCGATATGATAGCTGAAGAATGAGAGCTGGAATTCGATGGGCTATGAACAGTTCTACATTTCGCTTGCACTAGTTTTGATCAATTTCTCTTAATCTGTTCTCCATAGTGATCATCGGTCCACCATTATGCACCTTGGGTCAAAGCAGCACCGGCAGTGATAATTGAGAATATTTCCCATCGGGAGAGGATCTTTTTATGAGAAAACTGCCTTCAGCTTTCTAATAAGATTAGGTCCAAGGTTAGAAGATAGTCAGTGGTATAAATATAAAATAGCAATCCCACCCTGAGTAATTAGAATAAAAGAGAAGCTTAATATAGCTCCCTCCTACACTACTCAGTATGTCACAGAACATGATGTATAGAGCTCACCGGAATAATAAAGAAATATAAAGGATATTTACAATGTACAGTATTTTGCTTATCTCCACTGCTATTGGTTAAAGGAAGCAACTTACTGCAGCAATGATGAATGGATATTACTTGGCATTTCATTGCAGCATATAGTCAGGTCAGTTAACAAGCAGCTAAATATGACTTGTCTGTGGCTCAGTGGTGACAGAGCAAACATGTTCCTCCTTTCTATTGAGATTACACACCATCCCCAGACTCCTCTCCACCTGCTGAGACCCATCTCCCTTCTTCTATATGACCAAAATATTCATACTGAAACACAAGCCCTGCGACTAAACGCCACCAGTAACAGAAAAGACACTGCAGTGATGGATGTGTTAGGATTCCCTTTGACGTCAGATACTGGAAATCCCATTTTAATCAAGTTTGCTGGGATTACGTGTCCCTACAGGCCAGTTAGAAAATGAAATAGGAGGTAGAGCGGAAAGCAAAGACATCAGAGGAAAAAGAAGGCTAATCTTCCAAGGAACACATGGGGTTGTGATGTGTGATCATTACCAGTGTTATCTGTAGCACTTCATTATGAAAATCTGTGGTTGTTTTCTTATTGTAGCATTGTAAAGAATCATTTCATTCTGCACTAAAAGGCTATATATTACCGCTAAATGTAACTACTTTCTATTTAACATGCGCATAATGAATGTGGTACGTTTCAGTATAGATGTATTGTTGTCAATGGTGTTTACAAAAACTGTTTTACAGCCACTTTAAACTTTATGTGATGGAATTACATTATGAATAACTCTCATACACTATTATTATTGTAAATGCTCCCTTTAGCAAATGATTGAGTAATCACCATGAAAGTATATTCTTCCATTCTCATAGGAGACCAATATATGTTGAGCATATGGCAGCATGGAGAATGCAGGGAATGAGCTTCCTGGGATCAAACATTTGTAAAAAGCAGTTGCCGTCATCCCCAGGGACAAATATTTTAATTTTTTTGCTGCAGATTTGCTGTAAATTTCATCCTTTGTGGGTGAAATCTGTGCTTAAAATTTATTTCCACATGTTGTACATTTCAAACTTTGCAGGAAACCCTGAATACTGTACTACTACATGTGTCGTGTCATGTCCGTTCTATGCTGTAAAGGCATGCAATTTACAAACACTGGGGCTGAGGCCCAATGCACATGGGCATATTTGCATTGCAGAATCCGGAGCGGGCGTCCACCTCCGGATTTCACAGCAAATATTGCCCATAGCATGCTATAGAAAATTGCTTTTTCCTGCATACGAGCGGAAATCAATTGCGATTTTCTGCTCGCGGAGGGAGAGTCGCAGGATGCCCTATTTCGCCGCAGATTCCGCGCGCGCAGCTTCCATTGAAGTCATTGGAAGCCGTCCGATCCGTGGCCTGTCCACAGCTGTCACTGCGGATGTGCCCCAGGAGACGCGTCATCGTATATCCGCTGGTCAATCCGCATTACAGGTGAAGAACACTGCGGACCAGTAAGCAAAGGTCTGTAAGAGTCACTGGCCGTGCATCGGGTTGGAGGAGGCAAAAGATTTCACACTACACTGACCCTCACTGAAAAGGGCTACCCTAACATCAGGAACCTAACTAGATTCCCTATATGTCGTCAGTTGGTGATAGGACATCTGAATGATGGAGGACAAAGTAGACAAGACCAATATGGAAGTGGGGACCAAAGAGAAAAGTTGGGGAACACACAAGATGGTCCACAACAAGGTAAGACAAGATGCAGGAGACAGTGGCGTACCGCTAGCGGTCGCAGGGGTTGCAATTGCAACCGGGCCCCTGTACTGGGGGGGGGCAGAGGTCCCCACCATATACAAAATACACATTGAGTGCATTACCGGCTGGTCGCACTGGCGGCCGCATGATTGGTATGGCCGACAGTGTGTGGTTGTGGGAGGAGGAGAGAAGGAGAAAAGAGGAGGGGAAGCAGCGCTCACAGGTCGCTTCCTGGAGGGCTGTTACCCGGGAAGCCAGCAATAGACTCCCACAATGTGCACTTCTCCTACTAAGAGACTGCAGTTGTGAGTATTCTCAACTGCAGTCTAACAATGTACTGCCGCCCAGTGATTACCAGCGGCTCCGAAGGAGGATCTAGGTCCCCTCTCTACTCACCCCTGTAGCAGTATCCAGACAGCCTGTAAATGAAAGTCCAGAAGGACCCATGGTCAGCATTACAACACGGATCACATGACCTGCTCCGGTCATGTGATCCGCGTTGCTATGCGGACTGCAGGTCTTGGACTTTCATTTACAGGCTGCCCGGACACGGCTCCAGAGGTAAGTAGAGTGGGGACTGTACTTACATATGTATAGCTGGTATTCAGTGATATGGAGCATGCTGATGTAACCTGGGTATTTCCTGAATATAATTATATATGTACAGGTGGTGAAAGTTATACATCTCCTGTATTCCTGTAAAAAGTAATATGCAGCATGCTGGTATACTCTTGGTATCTCCTGTATATAATTATATATTTACAGCTGGTATAACCTGGGTATGTACTGTATATGATTGCACACTTTACACACAACTAAAAAACTAATCAGAAACCTGCATGCAGTTTAAAAAAAAAAGACATGTATCGTTTGAATCCATATGCGGTTTTTCATAGTGAATGCAGTTTTTCATGTGATTATAATTGTGGTTCAAAAATGCACCAAAAAACATGAACATTGCTTAGGCTAATTTCACATGGGCGAGTGCGATATCGGGCCGTGAAATTCTGCCCCATATCACACGCCAACGTAGTAGAGATGTGCAGATATTCTGCTCTGTTGTCTGCTCTGGAGAGAAGCGCTCCTGTAGAGACCCTGCAGGGCGACCCTGCTCTGTCACCACTGAGCCACAGACAAGTCATGTTTAGCTGCTTGTTAACTGACCTGACTATATAACCTTGTTCTAGTGGAGAGGCTTGGAATCACTGTTCGTCAGCTATGGTGGTCAGAGGGGACACTGCCCTGGTTCTGGGTGGAGGTCACACCATCACCTCTGCACTGACTGATGCTGCTGGGAAATTGCCCAACCTGATACAAGCCAATGACACCACTGTGGTGCAATTGTTTTTTAAAATTAAAGTTGAGTTTGGAGCAAGAATCACAAAGTCATGTGGTCACAGCTGATAACTTCCTCCCTGCATGTTCCTCGCATCCGCAACCCCTGCAATTGGGACTTTATGGAGAATCATCTGGTAATTTATCTGGGAATGGAGGTAAGGCCTCAAATGGGATCTTGTCCCAGCCCCTTCCATACTGGTACTGGCCCAACCCCCAGACCTTATAACACTATAAGCCCCTAGTGGTGGCTCCATGCAAACGCTTTGTCTGTGTAATCGGGGACTTAAGGGCTCATTTGCAGTAGTACTTTGAGTTCTGTTTTCCTACTACGTTATGGAAGCTGGTGGGAAAATGGAACCCACTGGTCGAATAGAACTGTCATAAAAAGGAACTAAATGGCACGGAACGGACCCCATTGACTATGCATGCAGCACTATTTCATATTGTATTTTAACAGGAATTAGTGATCGAGGCTCTGATTATTATTTTAAATGATTATATTCATACTTGTGATTTTGTGATCACACTAGCCTTCCAAGATAAATAAAAATCGCTGCATTTGGTGAGATTTGGGACAAAAATCAAAAATGGGATTGCACTTGCATAATGGGAGTGCGATCTGATTTTAACGTAGATAACCATGGGAATTATAAAAGAGAACAAAGATGCCATTTGTCTTTATATGTGCATGAAATAGCACGCACCAAAGTAAAAATTGCTTGGAAAAATCTCAAGTGCCCACGAAAATCTGCTTGCAAACTTGGACCAAATTTGCAAACGCCTGTGTGAATAAACCCTGAATTTCAGTATTGTGTCTGATTTTATTCATCTACTTTAGCACAATCACATCGAGAGTCATATGTACTGAAAAAGTTGGGGTTTTTGGAAGCATGTTGCTTTTGCAACAAATAATGCTTGAATCTTCTTGCAGAATTGACTATGCCAATATCCTGATCACCTGCCATCTGACACTGGCACTTGAATTAGGAATATATTCATTGGTGCAGATAAATGCGTTGGTTTTTGCTGCCGCATGCAAAAAAATGTAACTGTGTCGATCATTTTATAAATGCAATGAATTTTCCACTCAGACCAAGCGTTTTAGGAACTGGTATGCAATTATCTTTTGACTACACCCTTCCATCCCACACACATATGGTCTCCACTCACAGTGTAAAAAGGAATCTGTCAGCATGAACATGCTGTCCAAACTGCAGGCATCATGTTATCGAGCAGGAGAAGCTGAGGAGACTCATGTACACTATATGGACAAAAGGATTTGGGCACTGCAGAAAATCAGCAAATATGTAAATGCTGAGTTTGCCGAACGGTTTGCTGGGAAGGGCATGGGTGAAATAAAAAGCTGCTCATTTTGTAATACCCATTCATTCGATTGAGCACTTGTGGGACAAACTAGAGCGACGGGTACGACACCGCCACCCATGCCCATCCTCACAACAATCTCTTCTAACAGGCTTGCAGGAGGAATGGTGAGCTATTCCTGCCCAGACTTACAGAGAACCTGTGGAAAGTATTCCTCAACGTGTTACCGCTGTAATACTAGCAGAAGGAGGGCCGACACCTTACTAAATACAAGGTAACGCTGTAATACAAGGAGGGTCGACACCTTACTAAATAGCACTTTTTCTGAAAAACATGCAGTGTCCAAATACTTTTGTCCATATAGTGTATAATTTAATGGGGAAAGATTTAGTTTAACCTGTATTTTATTCATTTATATCTCTGCTCATTCTGGGCTGAACAGTCCAGTGGGAGGTCTTATCAGTGATTGACAGCTGTCTGTGTATGACTGTACATACAGGGCTGGCTGTCAATCACTGATAGGACCGCCCACTGGACTGTTAAGCCCAGAATGAGCAGAGATATAAATGAATAAATAACAAACGAAACAGGTTTGGAAAGTGCCACAGGGTTCCGCCACAGGTTACACGCTGCACTTGTCCAATCCTCGGAAACCAAGGAGAGCTGCAGAAACAGGCAGAGAGGATCTCTATACAGAGAGTCTCTCTCCAAGAGAATATATACAACAAAACCGTTAGGAAAAAAATTCTTCGCTACCTAGATAGTGCAGCAGCACCACAAAAGATATTGATCCAAATGAAATAGAGGAAGGTGCCATTTCTGTGCACTGAAACGCGTTGCCTGTACTGTCCATATTCACCATTGGAATAAAGGACCATTTTTATATACGCTGGTGGGATTTGGATATCTTTTCTCAACATAGGAGCCGACATTTCTAGGAGGGGGCATCTGCCTATCCTACCGCCCTCCTCCCAAGTAAGTGTCGCTCTATTTCATTTGGATCAATATCTTTCGTGGTGCTGCTGCACTATCTAGGTAGCGCAGATTTTTTTTACTAACGGTTTTGTTGTATATAAATGAATAAAGTACAAGATATAGTGAATATTTTCCACATACATCAATCCGTTCAGCTCCTCCAGTTCTATAACCTACGGCTTGCAAATTGGACAGCATTTTTGAGCTGGCAGTTTCCCTTAAAGAAATGTTTCCCTTTAAAATAAAAAAAAAAATGTAGAAATTCATGAGTCATTCTCTTTAGCTTTTCAACTTGTTCAAGATTCATCTGCCTCTGAGTGACAACTTTTTGAGCACAAAAATATCCTTAAAGGGAATCTGTCAGCTACTTAGGTTTGCCCACCTTTTTTAGGAGTTTCCTGTCTTTAAACTCGCTCAAGCTTTGATATGTCCTTCTTGAATACCGCTGCCCAAAACTGTGAACAAGATTCCATGTGTGGTCTGACCAGTGACTTGTAAAGAGGAAGAATAATGTACTCGTCATATGCTCGTCTTTTGATGGACCTCATGATCCTATTTGCCTTGGCAGCAGCTGCCTGACACTGGTTGCACCAGTTAGGTTTACAGTTAACTAAAATCCCCAAGTCCTTTTCCATGTCAGTGTTACCCAGTGGTTTCACATTTAGGCCTTAGTCAGACGGGCGTTTTTTCGCGCGATTTGCGGATCGCATGACGGATGCGCATCCGCATATCGCGTGACCGGTGCGCGCAAGTCGCCCGCAAATCGCCCGAAAATCTGCTCCTAGCCGCGTTTCATTAGAAACGGGCCGGAGCTGTCCAGCGCATTGCATTCAATGGAGACGGCAATACAGCCGTCTCCATTGAAAGCAATGCGCTGCGGGCGAGCCCGGGATGAATTGTTGGTAAGGGCTTAAATATATAAGCCCTTACCTGCAATTCATCCTAAAATGTGTAAAAATAAAAAAAAATTGTATACTCACCTTCTGTATACTCCACCTTCAGCCGGAGCTCCGAGCGGCCGTCCTGCAGTGGGTGTGAAGGGGGTGTGAGTCAGACCTGCCCCCTGATTGGCTCAGCGCTGAGCCAATCAGAGGCATGCCTCACTCACACCCATTCATGAATTCATGAATGGATGTGAGTCAGACCTGCCCCTGATTGGCTCAGCGCTGAGAGGCAGCAGTCACTCACCCATTCATGAATTCATGAATGGGTGTGTGAGTGAAACCGGCCTCTGATTGGTCAGGCTGTGACCAATCAGAGGCAGATCATTCAGCAGGCGGGGATTTTAAAGCCCCGCCGGCTGAATAGTGCCGAGAAGCAGTTCAGGAGAACTGACAGCGGCCGCGGCTGGACTCCGGCTGCAGCGGAAAGGTGAGTATACAATTTTTTTTTATTTTAACACATTTTAGGATGAATTGCAGGGAAGGGTTTATATATTTAACCCCTTCCCGACAATTCACCCCGCGCACGCCGGCAGCTGTATTGCCGCTCCATTGAATTCAATGGGCAAACATCGTTCTTCTCTGCCACAGCTGTTACAGCTGTGGCAGAGAAGAATGATTTGTATTCTATATGTTCTCAATGGGGTCGGCGCTGCTGCCGCCGGCCCCATTGAGCGCATATAGAGAAGAGAACAGGAATCGCAGATCGCAGATAGGTGCGATCTGCGATTTTTTGTTCTATAATTTATCGGACGAGCGCATAAATAGCGCTCATGTGTCCGATACCATTGCAAAGCAATGGTTTTAAAAAATCGCCGGACGCATGCGCATGCGCAAATCGCGGCTAAAAACGCCCGTCTGACTAAGGCCTTAGTGTATAATGATGACATGTATTTCCTTGTTCATGTGCAGAAACTTACATTCATCATTGGTAAACCTCATTTGCTACTTTCCTGCCCAAGCCCCCAATTTATCCAAATCCATTTGCAATCGCATTGCGTCCTCTTGTGTTAATTTATTTACATAGTTTTGTGTTATCTGCAAGTATTGATATTTTTTGCTGTGCAATCCTTTTGCCAGGTCATTAACCCTTTCCAATCCACTGTCTGACCTCTGAAGACATTATGATTTAAGGCTGTACAGCTCTGATGTTGGAAGACGTCCGTCGGGGTTCTCTTACTGTATATTGCCACTCTCTGCTGTCAGAGCCTATTCAACGTGTCACCTCATGCAGTACTGGCTTTAGCCAGCAGATAGCGCTGTTGTATAATGGCAGAAAAAGAGGAAGCCCCCTAGGAAAACCAGGACACAAACTGGATTGGAAAGGGTTAATAAATATATTAAAAAGAATCCGACCCAGTACTGTCCTCTGTGGTCCCCCACTAGTAACGGTGACCCAATCAGAGTGTATGCCATTTATAACCACCCTCTGCTTTCTATTACTGCGGCTGTTACCTACCTACTTACACACATTCTAACCCAGACTAAGCATTCTCACTTTACATACCAAACCTTTAAGCGACACAGTATCAAACACTTCAGTCTAGAACTTACCTCCTCATAAAAGCTGATTATACAGGAGTAACCCCTCATAAACCCGTGCTCATATAGAATTATACTGTTATTTTCCTTGATGTACTCCAGGATATCATCTCTTAGAAACATTTAAACATTTTACCCACAACAGACGAAAGACTTATTGACCTGTACTTTTCAGTCTCACTTTTTAACCACTTTTTGAATATTGGTACCACATTGGCTATGTTCTATTCCAGTGGAACAGACCTGGTCATTATAGAGTCCTTAAGTGCAAGAAACACTGGTCTATCTATCACATTACTTGATTCATTAGAACCAGGGGTATATGCCATCAGGACATGGTGATTTTTTCTATTTTAATCTTTTTCAGGTCTGCGCTTCTTTCTGGGTTAGACTGGCTGACATTTAGTGGAGAGTTTACTTTATCACATTGCCTCTCATCAGGCATAAAAAAAACTATTTAATAGATTTGCTTACTCCACACTTTACTATTTTTCCTACATTATTTATTAAAGGGCCAAAATTTAAATCTTATTACTATTTATATAATTGAAGAACAGTTTAGGGTTAGTTTTACCCTCTTTTGCAATGTGTCTCTCTGTCTCCACCTTCGCTGTTTTAATCTTTTCTTTTACATAGTTTATTTTTTTCATTATAGCTTTTTAATGCATCTTCACTGCCTTCTTGCTTTTCTAATTTTAGCGCCTTGTTTTTATTGTTTATTGCCCCCTTCACATCTTTATTGAGCCCCATTGGTTTTCTCCTATTCCTAATTTCTGTAAGATAATAAACACTCGCAGCAAGGGTGCCTTTACACTGCCGACAAAAAGTGTGCCATTTTCACAGGATGCGATAGTGACCAAGAACGCAGAATTATGAAACCAATGATTTTTAGTGGTTTCCTTCACATTTGCGATGTTTTCACTCATGCGATGTGGAGTGCGCTTACCATCAATCAGCGGCACTTTGGGGGACAGTGGGAAGGAGAGAAAACTGGTAAGTCATCGCACATTTATTCGCGCGATCGCAAGGTTGTTTGCATGACCGCGATTTAGTTAGTGCAATCGCGCGTATGAATGCCGATGTGAAAAATTTCGGTATGTTCACTTTATAGGACGCAGTGACTTTTTTCACCCACTATGGGAGGAAGAAAAATGCGTCTTATAAAGCAAAAAATACAGTACCTTATTGTGATTTGCTGCTTAATCAATTTACCTCAGTAATACATTTTTAGTGTCTTTTGTTATATTTGGTGGCTTATAGAGAACACCTATGAGGATTTTATTATAGTTTTTCCCTCTTGTATCTCTACCAACAGAGACTCCACATGTTTATTTCTCTCACATATATCTTCCCGTAATGTGGGCTTTCAACAGGATTTTACATAAAGACAAACTCCTCCCCCTTTCCGATTTGTATGATCCTTATTGAACAGACTGTAACCCTGTAAGTCTACCGCCCAATCACAGCTTTCATCCAACCAGGTCTGTTATTCCCACTATGTCATAGTTTTCCTAAGACTTTATTATTTCCAGTTCGTCAACCTTATGGGTAACATTTCTAGCATTAGTAACCATACAGTTTAGAAAGTTTTGGTTATTTTTTTAATTTTAGGTGTATCCCTATTCACTGTTCTGCCAGGTCCAACTGTACTAACTACTCCCCCCAACCCCACATTTCCATTTCTTAGTCCCAGGTTACTGTCTACACTATTTTCTCCTCTATCTTTCTGTTGCCCTCCACTCCTGTCACTAATTTAGACACTCGTCCAACTGTCTAGCCATCTTCTCATCCCAACACAGCTGCACTCTCCCCATTGAGATGCAGCCCATCCATATGGTAAGCCAACAACAAAGTCAGCCCACTTCTCCAGGAACCCAAACACCTCCTTCCTACACCAACTCTTGAGCCACTTGTTTACCTCCTTAATTTTCTGCTGCCTTTCTGGTGTGGCCGATAGTACAGGTAATATTTCAGAAAATAGTACTTTGGAGGTCCTTAAGCCTTAAGCTTACATCCTAGTTCCCTGAAATTATTTTTAAGGAACATCCACCTACCTCTAATTTTGTCATTGGTGCCAGTGTGTACCATGACCACTGGATTCTTACCAAACCCTCCCAGTAATGGCAACCTGATCTGCGATGTGTAAAACCTAAGCGCCAGTCGGCAACACACTATTCAATGAAACTCAGTCTTTCTGACAGATTGCCCTGCTTCCCCCCTAATAACTGAGTCTCACACTACCAAGGCCTGTGCCTAGCCTGCCTTGTGCTCCTATTCTCCTTCTTACTGGAGCCGATTTGTTGAGTCCAGGGATGTCAGTTTTATGTTTACCTTCCCCACCTTTGCCCTGGTGTCAGCACTCAAATTGGTAGTGCATTGAGCGATGTGCTAAGTAGCCCTCCCATTCTACGGTAAGTTGCAGCGCTGACAATGCAGGAACGACAGGGAAGTTGAGTATTAAACTTATATCTGTGGACTCAGCAGGTCAGCTAGTTTAAGCCTATGAGCTTAGTTTACAAGGCTCAAAGTAGCTGAAAGAGTCTCTTAAAAAAACAAGCATTGTACATCTAGGTAAAATGTAGAGAGTAAGCTCCAAGATCCCAGGGCTTGACGGAGTTGTACAGGATAAGGAAAACATGTCAGTTTTCTTCCAG
Source organism: Eleutherodactylus coqui (assembly GCF_035609145.1). Lineage (NCBI taxonomy): Eukaryota > Metazoa > Chordata > Amphibia > Anura > Eleutherodactylidae > Eleutherodactylus > Eleutherodactylus coqui. The sequence continues at coordinate 114,434,029 of NC_089838.1, forward strand.
ATGGATTTCGTCACCTTGTCTTAGTTTATGTTTGATATTGCAGCTCAACTCCATTGAAGTGAACAGGACTGAGTTACAATATCACACACAACCTGTGGACAAATGTGATGTTTTTGGAAGAAAGCAGCAATGTTTTTGTAATCCTTTACAAACCCTTTAAAGGCACACGGAACTCTAGAGATTTAAGGCTTTGTTGGCCTTTGCACTCTTTTTTTAATCAATGTGTTTTTGGAAATTAAGACTCTTTGTAATTGGTTTTCATTAAAATTTCAGATTGCTTGATTTCTTTGTCTGTATTGTTTTTCGCTGCACCTCAGCCTGGAGGACTGAAGTCTTAAGAAATTTTGTCAGTTAGTATAAACTGAAAGCTCCTCCCCCAGCCCACTACCTTATTGTGAAAGTACATTCACTGCCTTTCCACTGAGCTATTACATTGGGATATATGACAGTGCAAGAAGGAAGGGGAGAGGTCAGGAGGACAGAGAGCAGAGACAGCTACTAACTCACTCTGGGTGAATTTTCTGCTCTTATCAGCAGTGAGAGGGAAAGGGACCAGCATCTACTCAGTAAGAGGATGAGATAGATGGAGAGGTAGTTGTGTAGTATTGAGTGGATGTGGTCATGCTACACAGCCTCTGAAGGAGGAGAGTGGAGGGAGAGCTTAGGCTGTACAAATTCAACATGGTTAAAGGTATCTCTGAGATGACCAAACTTTGCCAAACCTATCAGTGCTGGGAACACCCCCCAGCCCAAAATTTGAATGCTAACCAAGTTTGAGGTTTTCATGAAAAGGAATATTGAAAGCAAAAAAGAGATAAGTGAATAATTTTTTATGTAAGAACTTAATAAGGTATGTGATATAAATTTTTCATGCACAAGGGTTTCTATAGCATAAGAACAATAGATACATTTGACTCCATAGTTCCATAGTTTGTAGGTTTTTCTAGAAGTTCCTTAAATAGTCTTGTAGAAAGTTTGCAGAGAACATAGGATTAATCTCCTATTGATCCATTCCATTTTTGGCTAATGACTAGGTGAGGGACTTATCCAAGGTGCGGGGCTTAAAGGGGTTGTCTCGCGAAAGCAAGTGGGGTTCAGCACTTCTGTATGGCCATATTAATGCACTTTGTAATGTACATCGTGCATTAAATATGAGCCATACAGAAGTTATTCACTTACCTGCTCCGTTGCTAGCGTCCCCGTCGCCATGGCTCCGTCTAATTCTGATGTCTTCTGGCGTTTTTAGATGCGCTTGCGCAGTCCGGTCTTCTGCCTGGTGAATGGGGCCGCTTGTGCCGGAGAGCTGCTCACCGCGTCGTCATCGTAGCTCCGCCCCGTCACGTGTGCTGATTCCAGCCAATCAGGAGGCTGGAATCGGCAATGGAACGCAAGGAAGGAGAAGAAAATCCACGGTGCACCATGGGAGAAGACCCGCGGTGCACCGTGGGAGAAGACCAGCGGCGCCATCTTTAAAAGAAGACTAGAAGAAGCTGCAGAACGCTGATGCAGGTAAGCGCAATGTGCTTTTTAAAAACTAACCTATGCTTTCTTTTTAACAGGGCAGAATGCGGGGGTAAGTGAAAAAAAAATTTTTTCGCTTTCGCCGCAAGACAACCCCTTTAATAACATTATTGTACTACAGGCAAAGGGGCGAGGCTCCTGCTACAGTCTGTTGTATTTCAGTAAGACATCAGGCAATGAGGAGATAGAGGAGGAGGATACATGGCTGAAGTCTTGGAGTATACAGAAATATATAAAGAAATCTCTGTTTTATTTTAACTCGTTTTATTGAAGGATAACATATTCCACTAATACAAACAAATGTAGTTACAATGTTTAAGTTACCAATTAGTATAATAGATGAAACTTTGTCAAAATTGTGAAGTATAATATAGCAAATATCCATAAAATTAGAATATTTTCCATGATTACCGATAAATCCTAGGAAAGAGAGAAAAAGAGAGGGAAAGTAGAAAACCAGGGGGCTAGAGAATGCATTTATCAGATGGAGGTAGTACAATGAAGTCTATATATTAATATTCCAGAATTAACTATAATATTACCTACAGGCCAGGTCATATTTTCTGACTATACTATTTGGTTTCTATGGTGTTGAGATGTGAGTTGTCTCCCCATACAATATAGGTAGCATTGATGTAAGATGTAAAGTTCAATAAGTTTATTATTTGCTGTTGGAGATACCAACAAATGAGATTCCATAACATTGGACCAGGCTTGGTTTGTAAGAGAGCGTATAAAGGCTCTCCATTTATCATCTACCTTCAGCTGCAAAGTTGAGAATTTAGATCTAATTAAATAAGTGTACAAATGTGAGATTAATCCTTTAGGTCCCTGATTACACAAAATCCCAATTAAAGGGTAAGAGGAAATGGATGGATATTGGATACAGACAGCATAACGAAATTGAAGAATCTGATTGGGGTATATCATACATCTGTTGCAATGTTTGAAGGATACAAAGGTCCCTTGAATAAATAAATGTGATAGTGACATTACATCATGTTCAACCCAATACTCAGAGTCAGGAAAGTTAAAAAGGTGAGGATGTACTCTATTATTCCACAAGGGAGTTTCAGATAGAATGTCTTGATATCCGATTACACGTTTGGCTAAGTACCATATTCAAATTGCAAGATTATGTATGGGTAAAAGATGACTAGAATATAATCTTTGATTTTCCAAAACTGACCATGGAAGAGTTGAAGAGGAATAGTGTATCAAGAGTTGCTCGGCATTAGGTAGAGGTTCATTTGATACCTAATATCTTAGCACAATTGTCCAGCTTTTGTCATACTTTGCTATCTGTCTATGCAAGCCAGCATAGCACCAATACTTATCAATCCACTTGATACTCATCAATTCTGGCTCTCACAGCTGGAGGCTGGCTATCAGTCACTTGATATTCACTTCTGAGCTGAGATGTGACATGGACAGGCATTGAGATATGTAGGTTCTGTATGGTATCCTGTAGCATACCACATTGCTCAGCTGTAACTGAGCCTCTAGATCAGAGGATTAGTCGCTGAAGACAACCAGGTTCAACTCTGTAGCAGTCCAATTTTATGGTTCACGACACCACTGCAAACAAAGGCAATGGGTGGGGGGTGGGTGTCAAAGGTAGTACTCATAATTTGCTCCATAAGACCGAATGTCCTTTGGCCAAGGGCCTGGTAATGGTTCCAACAAACAAAGGAGCCTGTAATGATGGTGCCACCTGTCTCTGGATGGCGGACAGCGAAACAGTCAGAGCTGCTTGTGCTTGTCCGATGATCAGACGATCCTCTCTACTGGCGGTCTGTTGAGAGTGTCCTGAATCCGATCGCCTAGCTTCCAATAATGTGCCCTTCTCAAACTCTGCTAACTGGGTGAAATCTCTTTGATTGCATTGTAGAGGCGTCTAGTGGTCAACAAGCTCTACACAGTGGTCCACTACACACAAGTAGCCTCTGAGAGCCTTTTATAGGCTAATGGTGAAACCACTTTCAGGGCTACAGGTGGCAAGACCGTTCATCTAATCATGCCACAACTCTAATCATTTGTATATCTGCCTGAGCTGTAACTGTATACCTAGATTTGCAGCAAAACGACAACTCCGTATATAGCACATGCATAAAGCACAGTACTATATAGAGATTATCACTTATACCCATCCTTGTTTCCATTGGGGCTAACAATGTAAATTCACTTATTAGCTTAAATGGCAATCTATTACCTTAAATGGGAACCCACATAATAGTCTATAGCAGTCAAATTTAAGGTCCACGGGCCAAATATCATTTCTCTTCTTCAACCTGTGCATGGTACGACTGCCCCCCAAGTCATGGACAGAGGTCATTGCTATAGAAAAAGCTCTTTGATATAACAGTCACCTCTGTCTATGACTCATGGAGAGGTAGTAATATGCACAAGTGGAAGAAAAGAAATGACATTTGGTTGAGTTTGACACTCATTTCAAAGGCAGTGCGGGAAAAGAAATGAAGTGACATGTCATTTCTTGACCGTGACTCCATTCTCGGAAATCCAAGCGCGGATTTGACCTTTGAAGAGGGCTAAATCCATGTGGGGATCCTCAGGCATACATTTGCATAGCCGTAGCAGAAATCCGCTGCTCAGCTGTCAATTTCTGCCACAGTTTTTACAGGTGGAATCAATGCTGAAAAATCCATGTCAAATTCCACCATGTGTATATAACCTTAGTATGTTTCTTTTTTCCTTTTTTTTAGTGAGGAGGAAACCCATGCAAACACATGGAGAATACAATATATAATCCCAACATAAGCTCCCAAACCAATTGAGACTGCAGAAGAAGAAGAAAAAGACTAGGACTCTGCCGTAAACCATAGAACTTGAAAAAAGGGTGATAAATGAAGGCAGTAACTTTATTTTCTAAACCAGCACCTGACAAATTTGACCACAACGTGCCTCTTTTTCAAACAGCTGGACAGTGAGTTCCAACATTGTCCCCAATGGCAATTAGTAGTAGCAGTGGTGGCTCGCTGATAAGAACATAGTGGCTGTCAACATGATGTAATATGTCAACTGCAACTTCATTTCAATAAAAGTGTCAGAACCAATGCATGTGGATCCGCTGTGTCACACACTAGTTTACCTTTGGGTCAAGTCTATAGGCAACACCTGGGGAACCCCGGTCCTCACCCTTTCACCCTACTAGTTAGGATCTGGGCTTCGTTGTGGGGTCCCCAGATTGTTACACCAGAAGTGATTCCGGTTATGTGATTGTTAAAGCAACTAGAGATCACTTGAGCTTGTGAACAAAGGAGTTGTCAAAGGAGTCTACTATCAAGGCAAGCAGCGCATACTTCAACATGAGGGACAATCCAGAGGGCAGGACACACAGGACAGGTTCAGAATGGTACAAACAGGCCAGGAGTCAGGGCAGACAGAAGAATGGTCAGTAAAGCAAGGCGAGGTCAGGAGTGGAGAATGCAGAATAGTCAGCTATATCCACAGTCAGAAACAGGAAATCCGAACAAAAGAGAAGAAGTTATATACATCTCAGGCTTTGCTTAGCTTTAAACTATTGTTATGTGTTACTAATGAACACATATAATGAAGACTAATAAAGTTGCAAGAATTTTCTGGTGTCACATTTTCTCTACTCCTTGGCATGTAAACAAATAAAAACATACACCTTTGTTGTATGAAATCATACACAGTTGAATGTCTATGTTTTCATACACATCAATTGACAAGTATGGAAATACATATACATCACAAAAAGGTGTATGCATTTGGCATGCATCATGTTAATAGAGGTTGATGGGCACAATGTGGGGTTTGAGTGATATACCTGATAGTCAGTAAAAACATGGTTAGGAACCTTGCCTCAATATTATGGCAAAATCGTGGTGATAACCGAGCCTAAAGCTTGCTCACCAGTGACTACATTCTACGTTTCAGTTACCCAACCTACCCCTGCCTTCCATTGACTCAATGGACTATAACTTATAACATTGTCTCCCAGCGTCTCCTGTGCTACACTTATACCTTAGATTGCTTAGCTTTCATCCATTAGACAAACTACTAATGTTGCCATGGACTTAGGCCTGATGTCCCTCTTCTCTGATCACAACTTCTTCTCTTTTACTGTCAACTATTCTCGTCTCTTCTACCTACCACTTAGGCAGAAATCTACGGGCTATTTAGGCACAGCAATTGTCTGACTCCTTACAGTCATTGCTGATAATTTTCTTCTCTTGTCCCGACCCAGCTTTCGAGCAGTACAATGAAACTGTTAAAACCGCAGTACATGAAGCAGCAACCCCCATGTTCCAACTTTCCCAATGCAGACTATGGCAACCCTGGCTCACGCTTCAAATACGTTTCCTTTGCTTCAAATTCATGTTCAGAATGTACAACTATGCCCTTCACCATGCCAAACAAGCCTACTCCTTCCAGGCCATTCCTGATTTTTTCTGATCTCTTGCTCTTCAATATCATCCTCAACAAATTCAGATACGTTTTTACCTTCCACTTCTTTTACCATTACATCCCAGTCCGAGGCATGAACCAAAATTATTTATTCAATTTAGTTTGAACAGTTGATGAATGAGTTCTAGAGAGGATGTGATATTTTTTTTTAATCTGTGGAGAAAAAGACATCGAAATTTCATCTCCAGTCAAAGTCAAATCAATTGTGGCTGGATATTTTTTTTAAGGAACATTTATTTAGCCAAAATAGACAAATGAACAAAAACAGGCACCAAAAAGAAAATTGCACATTTTGCTGGTACATCACAGTGCATGAGAACTGAACAAAATATTAAAAAAAATAGGAAAACATAAATTTCTTGCATGCTTGTGTGCATTACTTGTAGAACATAATATTTGGCTGTACATTTTTATTTAATCAATTACCCATAATAGAGCAAATCAAAGAGGGCTCCTAGTGTTAGAGTCCAAGAACAACCGGAAGAAAAGACAAGAAAGAAAAACAACCCCACTAGAACCTCAACCCCCACCCTTTCTCCAAACAGTAACCTAGCACGACTCTAAAAGAGAAAAGAAAGATTAACCTAAATGGTAGATTGGCTCAACCGGGTGTCTCTCAACATATCTATTCCCAGTACCTAGATGGGTATCTGCATTGCAGGACAGTTTACCCTGTCTCCTCAAATTTTGTCAAATTTCTCCGGGTATTCCCTGGCCATGTAGGTCAGTTTATGCATCTGAAGTGTAGAACTCATCACCTGGATCTATGCATTTTTTAGTCGGCCTCTCAGAGTGTTTCCAATTCAATAAAATTACTTTTTTGGCATAGAAAAACAGTAGTTTATATAAGGTGCGGGTTGCTGCAGCCACTGGCAAGTCTCCAACAAGCCCAAAGAGGCACACTCCAGGGTGCGTGATCTTCAGGGCCCCCAGGTGAGATTCCATAAATATGAGAACATCCCTCCAATAGTCTTGCAGGACACCACAGTCCCAGAACATATGCATGATGGTCCCATCAGCAATTAAGAATTGTGAGCAGGTCACCGAGGGGATCAAACCATAACATGTAGTCTGGAGGGGATATAGTATATACAGTGCAAGAACTTGACCTGGATAAGCCTGTCCCTAGCACTAATCAAAGGAAGTCCAGAGCCCACTAGTATGTCTTCATTTCCCCCCATTAAAATCAGAAATATCAGCGAGCCGCTTCTGGCTGGCCCTTTCCCTCTACGGGGCAAGACACTGCACTAAGTGGGGATAGAAACTGGACAGTGGCTTTACTAGGTTACAAATCTGTGGCAAGTCTTCCAAGCGATTCAGGGATAGCAGTATGGACAGGCCCTGAAACTGAGCCCTGATCACATGTTGTAGGTGGTAATATTTAAAATAAGAATGCTCAGGCAGTACATGGGCTATCTGCAACTGCAGGGAAGTGTAGAAAGCGCCCTCACTGACTATGTCAGATAGGGCATTAACATCATGAGCCCTCCAGAACACAGACCCTGGATGGCTATTTGATGTCTCAACAATCCCTTTCTCCATATTAAAGGGAGTCTTTCAGCTACTTGCAGCTCTATAAACTAAGCCTATGGGCTGAAAGTTTAGGACCCCTGGAGTTTGGGGATGTAAGTTATACTTACCTTCCTCGTCATTCCCCTGGTGTGAGCGCTGAAAGCCACTGCTGAATGCATTGAGCGGTACTGCTAAGTAGTCCGTCCATTATAAAATTAGAACAGGCGGACTACTTAGCAGCGCTGCTCAATGCATTCAATAGTGGCTTACTGTGCTCACACCAGGGGAACGACGGGGAAGGCAAGTATAACTTACATCCCCAGCCTCCACAAGTCACCTTCTTTCAGCCCATAGGCTTAGCTTACAGAGCTAAAAGTAGGTGACAGATTCCCCCTAAGCGTTCTGGATCAGCGGTCTACCATTTGTGAAAGGAGCTTACAATCTAAAAAGTCCAGTTAACAAAACCAATTGTTATAAATACTATTAGTGAATTCTGAGTTAATAGAAGAGGTCCTATGATCAGGATTCTTTCATCTTGACGAGAGTGGAGAGAACCTCTCAAACTAGAGGGCCTTCTTGTCCTGCATAGCCTATTAGTGTGAAGAGGCACTGTGTAATGCTTAAAGAGGTTGTCCGAGATAGAACATTTATGTGAAAATAGTTCCCCGTGACAAAAAAATAATAAAACACTTATACTCACCTCAATCACTGAGCTCTGTCATTGGCTGCAGCAGCCTGTAACGTCCCAAAATTGCCTGTATTACATACTTTATTTAAAAAAAATTAACTTACACTTTTTCGGAAATTCAAGGTCAAAGTTTACATCATGTGATCTTGAAATAAAGAATATAATATTTTATTATAAAATAATTTTTATGAAAACTGTGCTCTATTAGCTTCAAAACAAGCCCAAGATAAACATTCTACCATAATTAGGAGCAAATATATGAATTTTCTTTTGTTTACCTGGTAAACATAAATTTCACTATTTCTCTAATATTTGCAATCCTGCTGTATGAATACCGTGTATCACGGAGGACTGCAATTTTACATCTTTAAATTACTTTATGCCCTCTACCATCCTACCAAATTTCACGACAATCAGAGACGGTTAGGTTAAAAAGTTTTTTTTTTCTGTGATTTTTCATAGAATAACCCAGTCACTTATTAGATTGGTGAAACTTACATTTTGTTGCATAACCCAGCTAGTACCTTAATCTTTTTCATGATGACTGCTTGCTATCAGCGGATAGAAACAATTTAGCTTTCATCTGAAGGGCACATTCGCATAAGCTTAAGGTATTATGGGCATGTATTCCAGCTTGACCACTGGTCTACTAAGCCAAGCTCAACTTCATAGATTCCTATGACGCTAGGAGTTTGGGTCAGTGGGTCCAAATTAAGGTTAAGAGACTCATTCATAATATGGGTATAAAAATGTGCCCATAATATGCTTGTCTGAACGTAGTCAAAGGCTGAAAATTGTCCTGATCATGTCCAATTTAGACAGGTGCCAGGCTCCTTTAAAGTGAAAGTTCTGATACACTGTAATGGACTGTCCATCTGGTGAGTTGGACATGATCAGGGCAGGCCTTCGGCCACTGCATGTAAACTGGAATGTTTCTATTCATACACAGCAAACAGAGGTCTTGAAAACGATTAAAGGGGTATTCTCGTTTCATATAGTGAAGACATAGCATATATTTAATTGTAAAAGGAGCATTGCCGTATTGTAAAGTGATGGCATATCGCTAGGATAGGGGTCCAACTTTTGGGAAACTTCCTGCATGAAATCATTGGAATATAGAGGTACCATAGCGGCCTCAGGTACCTTCTGAGAAGCCCTACAGTATGGCTTCCTATAAAACTAAGCTATCATATGAGTTAGTCCATGGCAAAATTAGTAGTTAGTGGGAGGGCAAAGCAAAGCAATCTAGGGTATAGGTGAAGCAAGGGAGAAGTTGGGAGAGGATGTTATTAGTCATAGTTCATTAAATGAAAGGAGGGCATTGTGGGTTGGGTCACAGAGATGTAGGTTGTAGTCACTAAGGCTAGTGATGCTACCTGTTTCTTATTTTGTTCCTGATAGGGATTGAGGCGGGGGTTGGGCATTTTAAGATAGAAGCTGGAGCCTTTGATTACCTTGATTGCTCCTCATACTCTATCAGTGTAGACAGCATTATCAAGCTAGTCTTTTGCGTAGGAAGGTGTATTATTCATCTTTCACTCTTCCACTATTTAGAAAAGTTCCTGATGAAACTACCCTACGGTAGTGGAAACGTGTTGAACTTAGGAATTATTTTTTAAAGCCAGAGCAGTATTCATTTATAGTGGAAATTTATGTTTGTAAAGATTTTTTCATCACTAATGAATCAGTATAGATATAGCATACAGGACTGTACCACTCAGCAAATACCCTCCAATATATGTGGTATTTCATTGCTATAGCCACTGGAGTATTTGACCAGAAGGTCCGAAGGCTTAATACAAGTGTCCAGTCCTGCTATTTTCTATCTGGTTTCCGTGTTTAGGCACCTTGTTTGTGTTCCTTTTTAATCAATAAAGGATTTTAGATTATAATTTCAATAAAGGTTACATTTTAGCGTTACAGAATCCTTACAGTGAAACTGTCTACAAGTGATCTAGTTGATTCTTCTGACCCAGTGAAAAGGCTGTTTCAAAATAGACCTAGTGCAAATTTTGACTGCTTTTGGATGCAGAAATGCTGTGGAATTTGCCACGGAAAGTAGTAATAGTGACATCCCACAGCAGCCCCAGTAGTAATAGTGACATCCCACAGTGGCCCCAGCAATAATAGAGACATCCCACAGTAGCCCCAGTAGTAATAGTGCACCTCCCTGAGACCTATATATTTTCGCTAGCTTTGTGTGGGGGAATTGTTTTTTCAGTTTACACAATGTGACAAAAATGACATGATAATATTTTTCTGTGAGTTGGTACAATTTCTTCACCACTTAAAGCAGTTGTCTCGCGAAAGCAAGTGGGGTTAAGCACTTTTGTATGGCCATATTAATGCACTTTGTAATATACATCGTGCATTAAATATGAGCCATACAGAAGTTATTCACCTACCTTCCCTGCGCTGGCGTCCCCGTCTCCATGGCTCCGTCTAACTTCAGTGTCTAATCGCCCGATTAGACGCGCTTGCGCAGAAGGGTCTTCTGCCTTCGGGTCTGTCCGGCAGCAGCGGTGTTCTGGCTCCGCCCCCTTCTACACATCATCGCGTAGCTCCGCCCCATCACGTGTGCCGATTCCAGCCTCCTGATTGGCTGGAATCGGCACACGTGATGGGGCGGAGCTACGCGATGACGTGTAGAAGGGGACGGAGCCAGGACGCCGCTCGTGCCAGACCGAGCCGAAGGCAGAAGACCCTTCTGCGCAAGCGCGTCTAATCGGGCGATTAGACGCTGAAGTTAGACGGAGCCATGGAGACGGGGATGCCAGCAACGGAGCAGGTAAGTGAATAACTTCTGTATGGCTCATATTTAATGCACAATGTATATTACAAAGTGCATAAATATGGCCATACAGAAGTGCTTAACCCCACTTGCTTTCGCGAGACAACCCCTTTAATTTTAGGTTTTTTTGCTATACTATTTTTTTTAAAATTTAATATCTTTAAAAAAAATAAATACACATTTTCTGTCACCATCTTCTGATTGCCAGAACTTTTTTTTATTTTTCTGTCAATAGTGCTGTGTGAGGGCTTATCTGTTGTTCCTATTAGAACAATTTTGGAGTACATGAGAAAGAAAAAAAACAAAAAAGTGCATTTATTTTTTCTGTACTGTAATATGGAATCTACCACTACATGGTCATGGTATGGAAGTAATATTAGACTTTGTATAGTGTTTTTTCAGCAACAGAAAGAAAAGAATGCCACCATGATTAGACAAAAATCGTAAACCCCATCACATATTTCATCAGGGAATATGAATTGTGAATGAATATAAAAAGTGTATATGAATACCTTTTGTATGGGGTGGAGTTGGGCATACAGTTTGCCTTGGGACTTGTGCCCTTCATCTTCTAAGATCCTAACAATACCCTTGGAGGCTGTAAAGTTCAGTGCTGCAGCTTTCTGCACACTGCCTCTTGAATTAACCTAATGTGGTTGTACTGTTGGTAGAATATTTCTATATTTGGGGCCCCATTTTCATTTAGCCCAGGGCCACACTTTGCTTAAATCCGACCCTGCCAATAGCAATACAATATTAATTGTGGCTGCTTATGAGAGTATTTAGAAAATTGTGCTTATTTTGTGCATAACATTATTTCAAATCTTTATAGATAAATATATTGTAGAACTTGACTCAATTTCTAGACTAAATGAAGGTTACATGGTTTACATGAAGATTGACAGAACTGAACTATATTTTTATATTAAGTGGATGTATCATATTCAGTGTGGCGAATTAAATTAGGGGAGCTGCTTGTCAAGTCATTTTTCTGCAGGTAATTCCTCACACAGATTCAATTGCTTTGTTTTCCATGTATACAGATGTCCTTTCACTGGCACAAGCCCATCAGAAGTCACTGAGGTGGGGTGAAATCACATTTTCCACTTCATGAAGCAGAACATCCCCAGCTTCATTTTCTCTACAATCCTAAAGGGCATCTTAATCAAACTTTAAAGTATCAAGAAAATCTGGAGCTTAGTGGTGATTTAAAAATAAAATAGTCTGTGTATATATATATATATATATATATATATATATATATATATATATATGTGTGTGTGTGTGTGTGTGTGTGTGTGTGTGTGTGTGTGTGTGTATATATATATATATGTACTATTCTATTTTTAAATTATGCAGAAAAATACCATGCTTATGCAGATGAGCATGGGCATGGTACTGGTGTATCTTGTCTCCACCAGAAGTATGGGTGGAGACCTAGTGAAGGGCAGTATCCACCCTGTTTACTCCCCCAAACTCCTGATTGGCTAGAATTGCTGTGTGCGGTGTGATGGAGCCGCCTTCAGGGGCTGGCTGAGGAACAGCATGACCAGGCGCAGTGCGATGCAGGGAGACTGATGCTGGAGTTGCCCCACCTGTATCCGGGAAACGATAACGCAGGGCACCGTAGGAGGGAGAGTGGCGCCGTGCAGCATTGGAGTACAGCGGTGAGGACACTGAAAGTGCAGGAGTGCCGACAGGACCAGGCGGAGCACTGGGGGGAGTGACAGGAGGCAGGAGGGTAACTGCTGGCAGAGGGCAGAGCGGTAGGGACACTGAAAGCGCAGGAGCACTGACTGGACCAGGCAGAGTCCTGGGGGGAGTGACAGGAGGCGGGAGGGTAACTGCTGGCCGAGGGCCTCTGCAGGAGGACCAGAGCACACCGGCCAGGAGACTCACAGCGCAGGAGCACCAACGGGACCACGCAGAACACTGGCCTGAGTAACAGGAGGCTGGAGGGTAACTGATGCCAGAGGGCCGAAGGAGCGGCACCTCCGCTGAAGAACAGCCTGACACTTACATGCTGTCTGTGGGGGCCCAAGACAGTCGCTAGGGGTAACACATGCGGCACTTCACTAGTAAATGCAATGTCAGAAGAGGAGCGGGACAGCCACAGCAGCGGTGTCACAGTCAGGAAGGATGCTTGGCTAGACACTCACAGATTTGATCTCTCACCTACAGTGTCAGGAGCGTTTGGCAGCCCATCGGGTAAAGTGTCAGCCGCCAGCAGCCAATCAGCAACTGTGGGCGTCACCTGGCTGTCAAGCCTGCTAACCCTTGTCTTCACCCATAGTTTCGGGGGGAGACAAAATACACCAGTACCCGTAAGCGCAACTACGCTCGGCAGCCTACTGTAGTTGCGCCTGAACAAGGGGAATCCCTACCTCTTCGGCGGCTTTTTAAACTCTGCTCCAGAGCACAAGAGTTTGGGAATAACCAGAGGAATATAGTTGCGGCTCCATTTTTCCCCGCTAGTATTCACTACATGCAGGAACGATAGGGCAAGTCCCATCTTTCCTCACCATACAATTAACGTCAAGAGTCCCGATAGTGCATACGAAACCACTAAAAAACCATTGATATCAGTGGCTTTGTTTTGTTATGTGGCCGTGATTATCATGGGAGAGAAAACCAGGTTCATCTGAATCCGCCCGAAGCTATATATATATATATATATATATATATATACACACACACTGCTGTTCAAAAGCTTTAGGCAGGTGTGGAAAAAAATGTATCAAGTCAAGCTTTCAAAAGCAGAAGTATTAATAGTTCTTGTCAAATTAACAAACTACAAAGTGAATGGTCAGAGCCAAAATCTAAATCCAATCAATATTTGGTGTAACCGCCCTTTGCTTTCGAAATAGCACCAATTGTTCTAGGCACACTTGCACACAGTTTTGGAAGGAACTTGGCAGGGAGGTTGTTCCAAACATCTTGGAGAAATAACTACAGATCTTCTATGAATGTGAGCTTGCTCAAATTCTCCTGTCTCTTCATGTAATCCAAGACAGACTCAATGAAGTTGAGATCACGGCTCTTTTGGGCCATATCACCACTTGCAGGACTCCTTCTTTATGCAGAAGTAGTAGGGGGGTAGGATGGAAGAGCCAGGAGCAGGACCTGAGCTCCCGCCCCCTCTCTGCCTCCTCTCCGCCCCTCTGCCCTATTTGCAATGAAGGGAGGCGGGACAGGGGCGGGGCTAAGTTCCGCAAATTAGCCCCACCCTGTCCCACCTCTCCCCATTGCAAATAGTGCAGAGGGGCGGAGAGGAGGCAGAGAGGGAGCGAGAGCTCAGTTCCTGCTCCTGGCTCTCCCATCCCCCCCCCCCCTGCACATGAGGACGACGTATATCGGCTCGGCGTGAAAACCGAGGCGATATACGTTCGTGGGAATGCAGCCTTAGGACCGATATCTGCTCCTTTGTACTAGGAGGACAGGAGGAGCACTACCAGAGCCCTACAAAGTGACTTCCAACTTGTTTTGAAAGCAAAGGGTGGTTCACCAATATTGATTTGCTTTACATTTCTATTTTGTTCATACACTTTTGCGTTTTGTTAATTAACAAAAAAAACCTATTAACACTTCTATTTTTGAAAGCATTCTTACTTTGAGAAGTTCGAGTATTAGCGTGTTCGAGATGCTCGTTACTCGAGGCGAGCACCACGCGATGTTCGAGTTACTTTCACTTTCATCTCTGAGACGTTAGCGCGCTTTTCTGGCCAATAGAAAGACAGGGAAGGCATTACAACTTGCCCCTGCGACGTTCAAGCCCTATACCACCCCCCTGCAGTGAGTGGCTGGCGAGATCAGGTGTCACCCGAGTATATAAATCGGCCCCTCCCGCGGCTCGCCACAGATGCATTCTGACATAGATCAGGGAAAGTGCTGCTGATGCTGGAGCTGCTATAGGGAGCGTGTTAGGAGTTATTTTAGGCCTCAAGAACCTCAACGGTCCTTCTTAGGGCCACATCTGACCATGTGCAGTACTGTGGAGGCTGCTTTTTGCAGTGTTGCATATTTTTTTTTTTTGTATATTGGCCGTGCAGAGCATTGCGTCCTCAGTCTGCAGTCATTGTACATAGCATAGGGCCAGTACTGGTGAGGCAGGGACAGTGGGAAAGGTGAAAGAGATATACTGTCTATATAGGCAGTGGGCTTTTTCAAACAAATTTGGGAAAAAAAATATATATTTGGGCTGCCTGTGACCGTCCTCAGTGTACTGCGTCTCTGCTGGGCGTAGTAGTCCTAATTAATACGCAGCTAAGTGTTACAGCAGGCTTGCGCAAAAGTGTTTCCTGGCTCTGCGTTACCCGTTATATCACCGCCGTCATCCCGTCCAGAGGGAAACAGTCTGCAGTAATTTTACATAGTATAGGGCCAGTAGTGGTGAGGCAGGGACAGTGGGAAAGGTGAAAGAGATATACTGTCTATATAGGCAGTGGGCTTTTTCAAACAAATTTGGGAAAAATACTATCTTTGGGCTGCCTGTGACCGTCTTGAGTGTACTGCGTCTCTGCTGGGGGTAGTAGTCCTAATTAATACGCAGCTAAGTGTTACAGCAGGCTTGCGCAAAATTCTTTCCTGGCTCTGCGTTGCCCGTTACATCATCGCCGTCATCCCGTCCAGAGGGAAACAGTCTGCAGTAATTTTACATAGTATAGGGCCAGTAGTGGTGAGGCAGGGACAGTGGGAAAGGTGAAAGCGATATACTGTCTATATAGGCAGTGGGCTTTTTCAAACAAATTTGGGAAAAATACTATCTTTGGGCTGCCTGTGACTGTCTTGAGTGTACTGCGTCTCTGCTGGGGGTAGTAGTCCTAATTAATACGCAGCTAAGTGTTACAGCAGGCTTGCGCAAAATTGTTATCTGGCTCTGCGTTGCCCGTTACATCATCGCCGTCATCCCGTCCAGAGGGAAACAGTATACATATATACGCTGCCTACAGTATCTGTCTGCTGTCTCAGCTCAGCCTTTAAAAAAATAGAAGCAAAACACTTAAGGCCTACTAGTGGCCTTTGGACACTTGACTGCTTCTGCGCTGTGAATTCCACTAGCTCAGTCATACGCACCTACGTCTCACTACAGGCTTGCGCAAAATTCTTTCCTGGCTCTGCTGTGCATTTCATAAGCGAAGTCAGCCTCCAACCACAGGCCAATAAGCGGCACATTTAATTACAGCGTTCTGTTTCTGCACTACTGGTAATACACCATGCTGAGGGGTAGGGGTAGGCCTAGAGGACGTGGACGCGGGCGAGGACGCGGAGGCCCAAGTCAGGGTGTGGGCACAGGCCGAGCTCCTGATCCAGGTGTATCGCAGCCGACTGCTGCGGGATTAGGAGAGAGGCACGTTTCTGGCGTCCCAAGATTAATCTCACAATTAATGGGTCCACGCAGTAGACCTTTATTAGAAAATGAGCAGTGTGAGCAGGTCCTGTCGTGGATGGCAGAAAGTGCATCCAGCAATCTATCGACCACCCAGAGTTCTGCGCCGTCCACTGCTGCAACTCTGAATCCTCTGGCTGCTGCTCCTCCTTCCTCCCAGCCTCCTCACTCCATTACAATGACAGATTCTGAGGAGCAGGCAGACTCCCAGGAACTGTTCTCGGGCCCCTGCCCAGAATGGGCAGCAATGGTTCATATCCCACCGGGGGAGTTTGTCGTCACCGATACCCAACCTTTGGAAAGTTCCCGGGGTCCGGGGGATGAGGCTGGGGACCTCCGGCAACTGTCTCAAGAGCTTTCAGTGGGTGAGGAGGACGACGATGAGACACAGTTGTCTATCACTCAGGTAGTAGTAATTGCAGTAAGTCCGAGGGAGGAGCGCACAGAGGATTCGGAGGAAGAGCAGCAGGACGATGAGGTGACTGACCCCACCTGGTTTGCTAAGCCTACTGAGGACAGGTCTTCAGAGGGGGAGGCAAGTGCAGCAGCAGGCAGGTTGGAAGAGGCAGTGCGGTGGCCAGGGGTAGAGGCAGGGCCAGACCGAATAATCCACCAACTGTTTCCCAAAGTGCCCCCACGCGCCATGCCACCCTGCAGAGGCCGAGGTGCTCAAAGGTCTGGCAGTTTTTCACTGAGAGTGCAGACGACCGACAAACAGTGGTGTGCAACCTTTGTCGCGCCAAGATCAGCCGGGGAGCCACCACCACCAGCCCCACCACCACCAACATGCGCAAGCATATGATGGCCAAGCACCCCACAAGGTGGGACGAAGGCCGTTCACCGCCTCCGGTTTGCACCACTGCCTCTCCCCCAGTGCCCCAACCTGCCACTGAGATCCAACCCCCCTCTCAGGACACAGACACGACTGTCTCCTGGCCTGCACCCACACCCTCACCTCCGCTGTCCTCGGCCCCATCCACCAATGTCTCTCAGCGCACCGTCCAGCCGTCGCTAGCGCAAGTGTTTGAGTGCAAGCGCAAGTACGCTGCCACGCACCCGCACGCTCAAGCGTTAAACGTGCACATAGCCAAATTGATCAGCCTGGAGATGCTGCCGTATAGGCTTGTGGAAACGGAGGCTTTCAAAAACATGATGGCGGCGGCGGCCCCGCGCTATTCGGTTCCCAGTCGCCACTACTTTTCCCGATGTGCCGTCCCAGCCCTGCACGACCACGTCTCCCGCAACATTGTACGCGCCCTCACCAACGTGGTTACTGCCAAGGTCCACTTAACAACGGACACGTGGACAAGCACAGGCGGGCAGGGCCACTATATCTCCCTGATGACACATTGGGTGAAGTTAGTGGAGGCTGGGACCGAGTCAGAGCCTGGGACCGCTCACGTCCTACCCACCCCCAGAATTGCGGGCCCCAGCTCGGTGCTGGTATTTGCGGCGGTGTATGCTTCCTCCACTAAACCACCCTCCTCCTCCTCCTCCTCCTCCTCCTACACAACCTCTGTCTCGCAATCAAGATATGTCAGCAGCAGCACGTCGCCAGCAGTCGGTGTCGCGCGGCGTGGCAGCACAGCGGTGGCCAAGCGTCAGCAGGCCGTGATGAAACTACTCAGCTTAGGAGAGAAGAGGCACACGGCCCACGAACTGCTGCAGGGTCTGACAGAGCAGACCGACCGCTGGCTTTTGCCGCTGAGCCTCCAACCGGGCATGGTCGTGTGTGACAACGGCCATAACCTGGTGGCGGCTCTGCAGCTCAGCAGCCTCACGCACGTGCCATGCCTGGCCCACGTCTTTAATTTGGTGGTTCAGCGCTTTCTGAAAAGCTACCCACGCTTGTCAGACCTGCTCTGAAAGGTGCGCCGGCTCAGCGCACATTTCCGCAAGTCCACATGTTGGCCAGGCTCTACGAGCAGCGTAGAGCTATAGTGGAATACCAACTCCAACATGGGCGGCATAGTGGGAGTCAGCCTCCTCAATTCTTTACAGAAGAGTGGGCCTGGTTGGCAGACATCTGCCAGGTCCTTGGAAACTTTGAGGAGTCTACCTAGATGGTGAGCGGCGATGCTGCAATCATTAGCATCACCATTCCTCTGCTATGCCTCTTGAGAAATTCCCTGCAAAGCATAAAGGCAGACGCTTTGCGCTCGGAAATGGAGGCGGGGGAAGACAGTATGTCGCTGGATAGTCAGAGCACCCTCATGTCTATATCTCAGAACGTTGAGGAGGAGGAGGAGGTGGAGGAGCATGAGGAGGAGGGGGAAGAGACAGCTTGGCCCACTGCTGAGGGTACCCATGCTGCTTGCCTGTCATCCTTTCAGCGTGTATGGCCTGAGGAGGAGGAGGAGGAGGATCCTAAAAGTGATCTTCCTAGTGAGGACAGCCATGTGTTGCGTACAGGTACCCTGGCACACATGGCTGACTTCATCTTAGGATGCCTCGTGACCCTCGCGTTACACGCATTCTGGCCACTACGGATTACTGGGTGTACACACTGCTCGACCCGCGGTATAAGGCGAACCTTTCCACTCTCATACCCGAAGAGGAAAGGGGTTCGAGAGTGATGCTATACCACAGGACCCTGCCGGACAAACTGATGGTAAAATTCCCATCCGACAGCGCTAGTGGCAGAAGACGCAGTTCCGAGGGCCAGGTAGCAGGGGAGGCGCGGAGATCAGGCAGCATGTACAGCACAGGCAGGGGAACACTGTCCAAGGCCTTTGACAGCTTTATGGCTCCCCAGCAAGACTGTGTCACCGCTCCCCAGTCAAGGCTGAGTCGGCGGGAGCACTGTAAAAGGATGGTGAGGGAGTACGTAGCCGATCGCACGACCGTCCTCCGTGACGCCTCTGCCCCCTACAGCTACTGGGTGTCGAAGCTGGACACGTGGCCTGAACTCGCGCTGTATGCCCTGGAGGTGCTTGCTTGTCCTGCGGCTAGCATCTTGTCAGAGAGGGTGTTTAGAGCGGCTGGGGGAATCATCACGGATAAGCGTACCCGCCTGTCAACCGACAGTGCCGACAGGCTTACAATCATAAAGATGAACAAAGCCTGGATTTCCCCAGACTTCTCTTCTCCACCAGCGGACAGCAGCGGTACCTAAACAATACGTAGGCTGCACCCGCGGATGGAAGCATCATTCTCTATCACTATAAAAAATGGGGACCTTTTAGCTTCATCAATCTGTGTATTATATTCATCGTCCTCCTCCTGCTCCTCCTCCTGAAACCTCACGTAATCATGCCGAACGGGCAATTTGTCTGAGGCCCACAAGGCTCAGTCATATAACTTTTGTAAACAATGTTTAGACGTTTCAATTCTCAATTCAATAAAGCGTTGAAACTTGCACCTGAACCAATTTTTATTTTAACTGGGCCGCCTACAGGCCTAGTTACAAATTAAGCCACATTAACCAAAGCAATTAATGGGTTTCACCTGCCCTCTTGGTTGGGCATGGGCAATTTTTCTGAAGTACATTTGTACTGTTGGTACACCAATTTTTTTGGGCCCTCGCCTACATTGTAATCCTAGTAATTTTTAGCCCACCTGCATTAAAGCTGACGTTACCTCAGCTGTGCTGGGCACTGCAATGGGATATATTTATGTACCGCCGGTGGGTTCCAGGGAGCCACCCATGCTGTCGGTCCACACGGAGTTGTAACTGCATGTGTCCACTTCTAAAGAACCCCAGTCTGACTGGGGCATGCAGTGTGGGCCGAAGACCACCTGCATTAAACCTGACATTACCTCAGCTGTGATGGGCAATGCAACGGGATATATTTATGTACCGCCGGTGGCTTCCTGGGACCCACGCATGCTGTTGGTCCACATGGAGTTGTAACTGCATGTGTCCACTTCTAAAGAACCCCAGTCTGACTGGGGCATGCAGTGTGGGCCGAAGACCACCTGCATTAAACCTGACGTTACCTCAGCTGTGATGGGCACTGTAATGGGATTTATTTATGTACCGCCGGTGGGTTCCAGGGAGCCACCCATGCTGTCGGTCCACACAGAGTTGTAACTGCATGTGTCCACTTCTAAAGAACCCCAGTCTGACTGGGGCATGCAGTGTGGGTGCACACGGAATTCCCATTGCGGAGTTGTACCTGCCTGTGACTATTTATAAAAAACCCCGGTCTGACTGGGGCATGCAGACACCTTGACAGAATGAATAGTGTGTGGCACATGGGTTCCCCATTGCTATGCCCACGTGATGGAGGTGGCACAGGATTGGATTTCTCATTGCTTCTGTACAGCATTATGGGCTATCGCCCCGCCCCTTTTAAAGAGGGTCGCTGCCTGGCCGTGCCGACCCTCTGCAGTGTGTGCCTGCGGTTCCCAGCATGTAACCCAGGAGAAGTGACAGCGGAGTGTCATGCAGGCAGTGGTTGTGCTTTGTTGGAGGTAGTGTGGTGCTTAGTTAAGGTATGCATTTCTAATGAGGGTTTTTCAGAAGTAAAAATTGTTGGAAGGGGGGGGCCCACTCTTGCCGCTATTGTGGCTTAATAGTGGGACCTGTGAACTTGAGATGCAGCCCAACATGTAGCCCCTCGCCTGCCCTATCCGTTTCTGTGTCGTTCCCATCATTTTCTTGAATTGCCCAGATTTTCACAAATGGAAACCTTAGCGAGCATCGGCGATATACAAAAATGCTTGAGTCGCCCATTGACTTCAATGGGGTTCGTTACTCGAAACGAACCCTCGAGCATCGCGAAAATTTTGCCTCGAGTAACGAGCACCCGAGCATTTTGGTGCTCGCTCACCTCTAATTAAAGGGGTTGTCCCGCGGCAGCAAGTGGGTCTATACACTTCTGTATGGCCATATTAATGCACTTTGTAATGTACATTGTGCATTAATTATGAGCCATACAGAAGTTATAAAAAGTTTTTTACTTACCTGCTCCGTTGCTAGCGTCCTCGTTCCCATGGAGCCGACTAATTTTCGCCCTCCGATGGCCAAATTAGCCGCGCTTGCGCAGTCCTGGTCTTCTGCTCTCTTCAATGGAGCCGCTTGTGCAGAATGCCGGCTCCGTGTAGCTCCGCCCCGTCACGTGCCGATTCCAGCCAATCAGGAGGCTGGAATCGGCAATGGACCGCACAGAAGAGCTGCGGTCCACGGAGGAAGAGGATTCCGGCGGCCATCTTCACCGGTAAGTATAGAAGTCACCGGAGCGCGGGGATTAAGGTAAGCGCTCCGGTAAGCTTTCTTTAGGTCCCTGCATCGGGGTTGTCTCGCGCCGAACGGGGGGGGGTTGAAAAAAAAAAAACCCGTTTCGGCGCGGGACAAGCCCTTTAACACTCATTTTTACTCTGTAACACAATTGGGAAAATGTTTAATGTTATAGAAGAACTTTTAAGTTGGTCAGAACTTGGCTTGTCTCGGGGAGAAACTACTCGGGTGTTACAATGAACACACTGATAAGAGTGGTTGCTGGATAGTCAGGGCTTTATATTAGTCCCAAAGTGGACTATGCCTACATTATGAGCCTTGTACATCTGTAGCATTTCGTCAAGGGGTAAAGCTTTATACTACCCAACAAAAAGCTTCAAAATTATACTTTTCTATATAATATTAAAATCTAGATACTCAGAAGTTGCCCAGCCTGATAATCTCTCTAAAATCAGGGAGTATATATCCAGACATAAACCATCCTAATTTTCGGAATTGGACAGAGAAGCTTTGGAGCCACAGGAACTGCCTACTTGGAGGGGTATGCGGTTGTGTTCTGCTACCCCCATTGAAGTGCGTATACAAGTACTCCTCCTTAAGGGTGCCTACCCACTAGCGTTTTTTTTCCCTGCGAAATTCGCAGCATTTTTTTCTCTGCAGGGGTCTATGGGACTTGTAATGTTAAAATCGCGATCGCGCAAAATCGCAATTTACCGCGAAATCGCGATTTTGCGCGGTCGCGATTTTAACATTACAAGTCCCATAGACCCCTGCAGAGAAAAAAATGCTGCGAATTTCGCAGGGAAAAAAAACGCTAGTGGGTAGGCACCCTAATATGGTTCTTTTCGCCTTACCTTTGAACCCCTGAGCGCTGGTGTATATATGCTCTTCTTGTATTTCACGGCTGAATGATAAATCTGCCACATATTTTTGTTTTATCTTTTTATTAATTTCAAGTAAGAATGACAACAAGAGTAATAACAGACGAGCACAAAGCGAATAGTAACCAGATATAAACCAAGGAAGTCAGAGGATGAATATTGTGGCCACAATTTTAGGTGTCACTACTACTAGGAGGGAGCTTTTGTTTATCACATCCCCCTCCTTCAAAGTAAGTGGTGAAATATTGTTACTTCTACAAAATAATTGATAAGTGTTTGAGACTTACGGTTGTTTAAGGAGCTTTTGTACATCACACCCTCTTCTTTAAAGGGGTTGTCCCGCGCCGAAACGGGGTTTTTTTTTTTTTTAACCCCCCCCCCCCTGTTCGGCGCGAGACAACCCCGATGCAGGGGTTAAAAAAACAACCCGCACAGCGCTTACCTGAATCCCGGCGGTCCGGCGTCTTCATACTCACCTGCTGAAGATGGCCGCCGGGATCCTCTGTCTCCGTGGACCGCAGGGCTTCTGTGCGGTCCATTGCCGATTCCAGCCTCCTGATTGGCTGGAATCGGCACGTGACGGGGCGGAGCTACACGGAGCCGGCATTCTGCACGAGCGGCCCCATAGAAGACTGCAGAAGACCCGGACTGCGCAAGCGCGGCTAATTTGGCCATCGGAGGCCGAAAATTAGTCGGCTCCATGGGAACGAGGACGCTAGCAACGAAGCAGGTAAGTATAAAACTTTTTATAACTTCTGTATGGCTCATAATTAATGCACAATGTACATTACAAAGTGCATTAATATGGCCATACAGAAGTGTATAGACCCACTTGCTGCCGCGGGACAACCCCTTTAAAGTAAGTGGTGACAATCATTTGAAATGAAGTTTTAATTGTCAGTACTCCTATGAGCATGGAGTTTTTTTTTACATTATTCACTTATTCCTTCCATGATCCAAAACTCCTTGGGAGTTTATTTGGATTTCTCTGCGGCTCTCCTGCCTTTTGGATGACTTCGGTGGCATAGGAAGTCTGGTTACCTGTAAAGCTAGGACTGCGGGTGTGGAGGTCTGGTCCCAAACCTTTGGGTTCCAGGCGTCCACACCAGGTAAGTCTCCCTATTAAAGGGGTTGTCCCGAGGCAGCAAGTGGGTCTATACACTTCTGTATGGCCATAATAATGCACTTTGTAATATACATTGTGCATTAATTATGAGCCATACAGAAGTTATAAAAAGTTTTATACTTACCTGCTCCGTTGCTAGCGTCCTCGTCTCCATGGTGCCGACTAATTTTTGGCCTCCGATGGCCAAATTAGCCGCGCTTGCGCAGTCCGGGTCTTCAGCAGTCTTCTATGGAGCCGCTCGTGCCAGAGAGCGGCTCCGTGTAGCTCCGCCCCGTCACGTGCCGATTCCAGCCAATCAGGAGGCTGGAATCGGCAGTGGACCGCACAGAAGAGCTGCGGTCCACGGAGCAAGAGGTTCCCGGCGGCCATCTTCACAGGTAAGTATAGAAGTCACCGGAGCGCGGGGATTAAGGTAAGCGCTCCGGTAAGCTGTCTGTACGTCCCTGCATCGGGGTTGTCTCGCGCCGAACGGGGGGGGGGGTTGAAAAAAAAAAAAACCCGTTTCGGCGCGGGACAACCCCTTTAACTAATTCACCTAAATAATTTAAGTATAAGTTTTTGTCCTCTGTGGCACTACTCCATTTTTTACTGACGAGTTATAAAAGGCATCAGGAGTTGAAACAGCAGACTGCTATGGCCAACTAAGCAGACCAAGAAAACTCTAACTCTTGCTAACCAACATAAGGAACAAACTTATGGAAAAATGCTAACCATGGAAAGAAAGGAAGTGGGAAAAGAGAGAGAAGCAGAGAGAAAAAGGGGGCATAGGAAGAGAAAGAGGGTGGGGGAATTGGTAAGGAAACTGGTTAGCCAGTTATCTTTTAGAAGGATGAGGAGTCCTGGAACAAAGTTCATGGCAGCCAATGGATTAAGCATTTGCTTGAATCAGCGGAATCCCCTATTATTAGTTCCTCCATTCTCAAGATATGGATCACCTCTAGTACCCATTCTACAATTGATAGGGGCTGTGTGCTTTTCCAATGTCTGGCAGAAGTCAGAAAATGGCGAAGTAGGTCTTCTTTTAATTGTAGACAGAACTCCATGGAAGATAGAAAGTAAAGCGACTTATGGAGTAGCGACACAGTGCAAGTCATGACCAGACCATATGTCTGAAAAACTATGTCCCAGAAGGATTTAGGTTTGGGGCAGTCACACCAAACACGCAGCATTGCACCCTTTTAACGTTACACCTCCAGCAGCTATCTCACATGGCTGGGTAGGCCTTATGTAGCAAGTCAGGACACCTATAATAGCGAGTAAGCAATGTGTAGTTCTTTTCTTCTGCAATGCAGGCCATGAGTGATTTATGGGACAGAAAAAAAGAGTTATGCCACTTCATGTTAGAAATAGCAACTGACATCTCCCACTCCCAACACTCGACAAAGGAACGCCCTTAATATCAACAGACTATATACCTGGGACAAGATATGATCCAGAGACGCTTCTTGAAAAATCTGGTACATTTTTAGATATTTTTGTCTAAGTGTCCATTTACATCAGCTGAATTTTCGGCCTGATGTAACGAGCGCCAATCGATACGTTTGTCAGCGGGCACTAGTTTACTTTTCTTTTACATGAGCTGAGAATCGGCTTGTGAGAAAAACTATTGTAGTCACGATCTTTTGTCCTTGTAGGCCTGCTGAATATCTCCTTATTCAGAGGAAAATGTACAATCAGTGAGCATTTTTATGCTCCCTAAAAGTCACAGATTACCCAACATACAAACTTTTACTCCTTTATGGGCCGATTATTGGCACTTTCAGATGACCCAATTGTTAGGTGAACCAACATTCACGTTCTTGCTTAATAATTGGGCTGTGTAAAAGCACACTTTATATCACCTATTAGTTGGCTTAGCTTATGCCAGTTTCCATACCAAAATTTTGGTACACGTTGACACATTTAGGTCATGCATCTTTCTAGCATAGCCACACGGCTTACTGTTAAGTCACACCCCATTTCAGATTCAGCAAAAAAAGTTTTTAAAAGTGTCTAAAACACATCAGAAATGTGGTGCAAGGCATGCAAGACAGTTTACTGGTACGATTTGTTCTAGAAAACTGGTACATTTTCAATAGCTAATCTGCCCCGGTGTCTTCCTAAAATGAGCCAAATTTGTTGAATGTGATATAACACTTAAAACTCGCCATACAGAACTGGCGCAACATGAGTCAACCACGGAAATAGTCTCTGTTTCCTTTCTATGCATGCTTTTCAATGCATAGAAAAGGGAAATGCCTAACAATAAGATTTAAATCAACAGCTTTCACCCCAGATGAATTTTCTGACAGCAAAGTGCTAGATCTGTTGGATTTCAAAGATGTGGAACCGCATGACATCAACAGTGAGCAATTAAAACTGTTACCATTCAACACATTTCCCTTCCCAGCTGCTAGAAAATGGCACCTTTTCACTAGTGCCTGACATTTGCAGTTCTTTCCATGTCATTCCCATCTATTTATAGGTTCTTTTTGTGGAGGAGTCATGGATAATTAGTGTGTGCAGAGACTTACATATATTAAACACTTTGGAGGAAAAAACAGAAGATATGTGAAAGTATAACATTAATAATTCAGTAACTGAACTTGGGAATATTTACAGAAGCCTGCCGGCTGTAGCTGTGGTGTGGGTGGTGCACTTAGTTTCCTTCTCGTCATCTAGCCAAGAAGACACAACCTTATCCAAAATACCTACATCATAAGTCGTTGTCTTTGAAACAGCCTCGTTTCACTGTTTCTACTGACATTTTCACATGGATTGCTCAGTTGCCTGTTGCTTTTTCTTATATTTTCCTATTTTCTGAATACAATACAGTTTTAACATGTTGGCTGTAGCAATTAGCCTGTCTTACATTATTCAGGACAGGTAGAAAGAGATTTGGCCGAACTTAAAGCACACCTAAGTTTTCAAACACAATCCAGGTCTTCATTAGCTGCTGCTTTGCTGCTGTTTGCACCCACTTTGAGCTCCATCAATTCAGTTTTCCATGAAGATTTCCTATTTCTTTGTTGTCCTGCTGTTTGCAATAGACTTAAGGTGGGGGCGCATGCCCTAAACCAGAAATTCTGCCAGTACTGGACATCCTCTCCCACCCTACTCCTACTGGCTTGCATAGCCCTACTCTAATCAGCTGCAAGGGAGCATCTAAATGTCCGCCCCTCTGTTGCATGTAGTAACTAGCGGTATCTCTATGTCCCTGTTACTAGAGAAGCTAAATGACTAACGAGAGGCAGTGGATTACAAAGGTGCTGGAAGGGAAAATCCTACTGGCAGCCACTTCAAACTTGATTTTCAGTAGTAAAATAAACATTTTTTTAAATACAAGAATGTATTACAAGATTAATGATATAAACATAGGCTGTTAGATGAACAGAAGTTGTGTGAAAAGATACTGTCCGTTTAAAATAGTTGCCTCACCACTGAATATCATACTCATTGAATGGATCATGAAAATGAATGTTTGTTATCTAAATGCTGTTATAAAATGATCCAATGAAGAGTTCTGACATTTATTTGCATTATATTGCACCTCCTGTGATTCAACATGTACAACAATGTGCAGGCCACAGAAAATGCAGGAGTAGACAGACCATAGCACCTGAGGGCCCTGATGCACATAGGAGGGGAGGGAGTCTTCTACTGCATTGTTTCCCGACATTAATGCAGTGGTGTTGAAAAATTGGTTGTTGAAAATGGAGAAGCAACAGGACCGCTGGGCCTGAGGAAACTGTTGCATGTGGGAGAAGAGTAAGACAAAATCTGGTATAGATCGGGCTTGTATGGGAAAGGCCTGTGTATATGTGCACATTGCTACTGCTGCCACCAGAGAGATAATGTATGGCCTGATGGGTTGTGGTGTATAACGAATACTGTAAACAAGATTTGGGATTGCAGTGAATGTCTAGTTACTGTCATTTTAAGAAAATATATTAATGCTGAGTGTTATGATGCAACGTTGAACTATATGAACCCTCCTATGGACAAGGCCACAAGGCTCTGTCCTAGGCCCAGTGTTGTTCAACATTTTTATAAATGATCTGGAGAAGGGAATCGATGGGTAACTGATCAAATTTGCTGATGACACAAAACTAGGAGGATTAGCTAACATTAGGGAAGAAAGAGAGAGTATTCAAAAAGATCTAGAAAAGCTTGAAAAGTGGGCAGCAACTAACAGAATGGTATTTAACAAGGAGAAATGCAAAGTCCTACATCTGGGCAAGAAAAATGAAAAAAAGTATATACAGAATGGGAGGAATTGAGCTAAGCAGCAGCACATGTGAAAAAGACTTGGGTATACTAATAGATCATAGACTGAACATGAGTCAACAGTGTGATGCAGCAGCCAAAAAGGCAAACACAATTCTGGGATGTATTAAGAAAAACATAGAGTCTAGATCACGTGAGGTCATTATCCCCCTCTACTCTTCCTTAGTCAGACCTTATCTGGAATACTGTGTCCAGTTCTGGGCACCCCACTTTAAAAAAGACATAGACAAACTGGAGCAAGTTCAAAGAAGGATTACCAAGATGGTAAGCGGTCTGCAAATCATGTCCTATGAAGAACGGTTAAAGGATCTGGGAATGTTTAGCTTGCAAAAAAGAAGGCTGAGAGGGTTGTCACACTGCAGAGGGATCAGCCTTTTTCTCATTTGCACAAGGAAAGACTAGAAGCAATGGGATGAAACTGAAAGGGAGGAGAAACAAATTAGATATTAGAAAAACTTTCTGACAGTTAGAGTGATCAATGAGTGGAACAAGTTACCACAGAAGGTGGTGAGTTCTCCTTCAATGTAAGTGTTCAAACAAAGGCTGGACAAATATCTGGGATGATTTAGTAAATCCTGCACTAAGCAGCGGGTAGGACCCGATGACCCTGGAGGTCCCTTCCAACTCTACCATTCTATGATTCTATGATATGGAGTGATATATATCATTTATGGTTTAGTAATAATGCTGCTAGTAAAAAACTGCCTCCGGCTGTGTCTGTCACCACTGCACCATCACATACTTTCCACTTACTTTATACTATACCTATCCGCAGGTTATGTGCAGTATTTCTGCTCAGCTCTATTCACTTTAATCTGGTTGAGTACCAATATCAGAAACAACCTATGGACAAGTGCTTTGGGAAGAAGGAAGCCACGTATTTCTAACCCTGTACAAACTTTCTAAAAGGGCATCCTGGGGCATTTATTTTTTTCAAAAACCATCTCTCTATGCAGTGGGGTATAAGGTCAGGTGGTACCCGCTGTGGAAATTGTTTTTGTCACCCCCCTCAATGATTGCATCCAGGGCGGCCTGCACCTGCACACCCCCTTCCTACACTACTACCCTGGGTCCTTTCAGAAGGCAACCACACGGCTCCCAGCTATCTCATAGAGGGAGGCGGTGCAGGACCCCCAAATATCGATCAGGACATTTAAAGGGTTAATAGCTGCATTGAGTTGCGCGGCTTATTGGAGATGTTGCGGGTGGGTGTCAGCTGCAAGAAGCAGCCGGCACCCGCATTAAAATTGAGTGGGATCGAACTTACAACCTGCAGGACGTAAATGTAAATCCTATAGAAATAAGGGGTTAAGGAGGGTGAACAAAATCACCTCTATACAAACACATGATGGCGCAGAGATATAAAAACATCCACATTACCACCATAATGTGGCTCTTTGTAAAGCAGAACTTGCGTGGAGGCAGAATTGTAAAAAACGTATATAATAGAATGGTAGGTTTGGAAGGAACCTACAGGGTCATCTAGTCCAACCTTCAGCTCAGTGTAGGATTCACTAAGTCATCCCAGACAAATATTTTTCCAGCCTTTGTTTGAACACTTCCATTGAAGGAGAACTCACCACGTCCTGTGGTAACCGGTTCCACTCATTGATCACCCTCACTGTCAGAAAGTTTTTTCTAATATCTGTGTCTCCTCCCTTTCAGTTTCATCCCATTGTTTTTAGTCTTTCCTTGTGCAAATGAGAATAGGGCTGATCCCTCTGCACTGTGACAGCCCTTTAGATATTTGAAGGCAGCTATTGGGTCTCCTCTTAGCCTTCTTTTTTGAAAACTGAACCTTTCCAGATCATTTAACTATTCCTCATAGGACATGATTTGCTGTCCACTCACCATCTTGGTAACTCTTCTCTGAACTTGCTCCAGTTTGTCTATGTCTTTTTTAAAAGTGGGGTGCCAAGAACTGGACACAGCATTCTAGATGAGGTCTGACTAAGGAAGAGTAGAAAGGGATAATTACCTAATGTGATCTAGACTCTATGCATCTCTTAATACATCCCAGAAATGTGTTTGCCTTTTTGGCTGCTGCATCATATTGTTGACTCATGATCAGTCTATAATCTATTAGTATACCCAAGTCTTTTTCACATGTGCTGCTGCTTAGCCCAGTTCCTCCCATTCTGTATTCATTTTTCATGCCCAGATGTAGGACTTTGCATTTCTCCTTGTTAAATACCATTCTGTTAGTCGCTGCCCACTGTTCAAGCTTTTCTAGATCTTTTTGAATACTCTCTCTTCTGTAGTGTTAACTATCCCTCCTAGCTTTGTCTCGACTGCAAATTTGATCAGTTTCCCATCAATTTCTTCCTCCAGATCATTTACAAAAATGTTGAACAACACTGAGCCTAGGACAGAGCCTTGTGGTACCCCACTGGATACATTCTTCCACTTGGATGTGCAGCCATGTATGACCACCCTTTGAGTACGATTACTCAGCCAGTTGTGAATCCACCTAACAGTTGCCTTGTCAATCCCATATTTGGTCATTTTTTCAATAAGTGTGGTATGAGATACTTTGTCAAATGCTTTACTAAAGTCAAGATATGCTATATCCACCACATTTCCCTGATCAACCCAGTCAGTGATTCTGTCATAGAAGGAAATTAGATTAGTCTGGCATGACTAGTCTGTCACAAATCCATGCTGGCTCTGGTTAATTACTCGATTTTTATCCAAGTACTTACATACATGCTGTTTAATAATTTGTTCAAAGATCTTTGCCGGTATAGAAGTCAGGCTCAGAGGCCTGAAGTTTCCTGGATCCACCTTCTTCCCTTTTTTGAAGATAGGGACATTTGCCCTTTTTACAATCTTTTGGGAATTTTCCTGTTCTCCAGGAATTTTCAAAGATTATGGTGAGTGGTTCAGCAATTACCTCTGCTGCTTCCTTTAGTATCCTGGGATGTAAGTCATCTGGACCTTGAGACTTGAATTCATTCAAGTTAGCTATGTGTTCCCTCACCATTTCTCTGCTTATAGATAGTCTGCATTATTTTATTCCCCCAATAGCACAGGAAAGATCAGTTGATGTTCCATCTACTTTCTGAGAGAAAACAGATACAAAATAGGAATTTACAAGTTCAGCCTTCTCAAAATCATTCTTAACCAATTCACCATTTTCATCTTGTAAGCATCCAATAGCATCTTTA
The DNA here is from genome assembly GCF_035609145.1 of Eleutherodactylus coqui. NCBI lineage: Eukaryota > Metazoa > Chordata > Amphibia > Anura > Eleutherodactylidae > Eleutherodactylus > Eleutherodactylus coqui. The sequence continues at coordinate 114,465,001 of NC_089838.1, forward strand.
ACTTTTCTGTTGCTTTTGACATACCCCCCAAGTCCTTTTGTTATTGCTTTTGGCCTCTGTTGCAAGCCTCAATTCATTATTAGCTTTAGCTTTTCTGACACTTGCCCTACAATTTCTGCAGACCGCATTATATTTTTCTTTAGATATTCCCCCTCTTTCCATTTGATGAACACATTGTTCTTCCTTTTTAACATGTGTGCAAGTTCTGTGTTCATCCATCATGGTTTCTTTGAATGCTTCCTATTTTTCCTTCTTTTAGGGATTCTTAACAATTGTGCTTTGAGAATTTCATTTCACAATATTTCTCAAACCTCTTGGACATTTCAATCCTTAAGAACATCCAGCCGTTGGATTTTTCCTACCGTCTTTCTGAGTTCACTGAAATCTGCCTTTCTGAAATCTAACCTTGAGGTCTGAGTCTTCTCAGGTTTTCCTCCCCTTTTTTCCATAATTCAAGGATAGCATGATCACTGGCTTCTAAGGTCCCATCCACCCTTACTTCCTCAACCATTTCCTCCCTGTGGAAAGAATTAGGTCCAAGATAGCAGATCCCCTTGTTTTCTCTTCTACCTTTTCGAAGATAAAGTTGTCAGCAAGAGCGAATAAGAATTTGTTGGATCCATTACTTTTACCTGAGAGAGATTCACAACAAATGTCTGGATAGTTAAAATCTCCCATAATAAGGCCGCCTGCAGACGGCCAGGTTGGATCTCCTGCGAGAAATCTTGCAGCGGGACCCAACCCGCGCCCCTGCAGGGACCAGTGCGGGTCTCACCTTCTCCCACGGCTCTGGCTCTGTGATGTGCCAGCTGCCGGCCAGCTGGCGCATGTGCAGAGCGGAGCCGGCGCGCAGGGAGTGAGACCCGAACAGAAATAGAACATGCCGCGATTTGTATTTTCACGTGGACAAATCACGGCCTTCTGCATAGGATTGCGTTTTGCAATGCAATCCTATGCAGGCGGGCAGGGGCGGAAATTCTGTGGGAAATCCTGCTGCAGAATTTCCGCCCGTGTTCAGGGTGCCTAACAATGTCATGCTTTTTTGAGAGCTTGGCCATCTGATGTAGACAGAGATCAATATCTTCTGCTTGTCCAGGTGGCCTATAGTAAATGCCTACAATGGTGTCCTTTCTGTTGTTCTCCCCTTGTATTCTTACCCAAACAGTTTCTACAGAACTACCATGCTCTGAAGCTTAAATCTCTGTTAAGATGAGTGTTTTCTTAATGTACAACGCAACACCTCCTCCCCTCTTTTAGGTCTGTTTCTTATAAATAAGTTGTATCCTTCAAGTCTTGTATTCCAATCATGTGTTTCATTCCACCAAGTTTCTGTGATGCCTATGACATCATATTTCTCTTCCTGTGTTAGGAGCTCCAATTCTCCTTGTTTGTTTCCCATGCTCTGTGCATTTTTTGTAGAAACATTTTAGTTTGTGATCAGTGTCTCTTGCTCCTCTACTTGCCTTCTGAATTTTTTGTATTTGCTCTTTCTTTCCACTTCTAATAGCGAGGTTCTCAAATGTATTAATTAGTTTTTCCTCCTGTTGTTCTTTTAGATGTTATTCACTCGGGCGTATTTGCACTCTGTATAATGCAAGTATTTTTACGCACATAATACGAACAGCATAAACCCCATTGATTTGTATTGGGGGATTCAGACTTGCGCATTTCATATGTGTGAAAAAAATCGCAGCATGTCCTATTTTGGCACATATTACAAACCAAAATTTCCCATTAAAGTCTATGGGATCACATAAATACACACGATACTCGCATGAAGGCGGCAAAATCTATGGGGCCTTCTTGCATTTCTGTTGTGTGAAAAACTCAGTGAATACACGCGCAAAAAATGCAGTCAGTACCAAATACAGGCAGTCTCGATCCGTGAAAACTCTGCATATTTCACAGAACTAAACTGTATCTGCTGGTGTGAATGACCCTCAAATTCTGCAGAACTTGATCCCCGCAGACATGGAGTCACAATCTGATTAGGAACGGTGTGAATTTTTGGGTTTTAGATCTTAGCACCAGCACAGTTTTAAGTGCACTTTCAACTTTTTTTCTAATGTTTACTTAGCATCGGCTGCATTCCTGCTATATGTAGATCGGACTTTTTACCAGCTATCTTTAAAAACAATTCCCCTGCTGTTCTGTCTCCTCAGTATTCATATTTACTAATTTTACATATCTATCATCCCTATTTCTAGTTTTCAGCATTTTAACGACTGCCAGGACTCTGCAACCTATTGCCCAACCTTCCCCACTGAAGCTCTGAGCTAAAATGGTGCTCACATGCTCCACTTCCAGCCACTGTGCAATGAAAAACATTTCCTGTCACTTGCGAGAGGAGTCAAGTGGCTCCTGGTAGGTCCTCTCTTTAGCAACTCCACTCTAATCACTTCACTGATGAGCTGACTAGAATGTATTGGCTGATGGAAGGATCTCCCAAGAACCACTACATTCTAGTCAGTGCAGTAGTTTTCGTCTAGAGTGTAGTTGTTAAAAGGAGAACCCACCAGGAGTCACTCCATTCTAGACAAAACCATCCAATCAGTGAGTGATAGGCGGGGCTAGTGAGAGGGAGCGCTGGGGAGGGTATGGCAATGCTGAAACCCGTGTTTCTGCTTCCTAGGGTGAGAATGGTGGCTGGGCCTCGGTCCCTGTCTTTCCCCCTCACCTACCCAACCCCCCTTACTTAGGCCACTGTCTCCATGTGCTGCTCTCCATATTAGGCCAGCTTCACACGAGCAGCTTTCAGTTGCTGAATTCGCAATCATCATTTGCGCGGACGATATACAATATTCCGTGCCTATTAAAAAAAATAGAACATTCGCGTGACCACTCAGATGAGCGAATAGCGAGCGGAACTAAAATCACAGCATGTTCTATTTTTTGTGTGGAATATGTGCGGATGGCCTACACTGTAGTCAGTGGAGGCTGTTCGACCTGCAGCCCATCCGCATTTGATGGGCCGTGGGTACCTGCTTCTTCCCCTAGCGACAGCGCAGGCAAAACAAATACTTTTTTAAAAATCTGCACTGCGCATGACCGACAGCGAGCGTCCATCGTCATCCACAATACTGACCATGCGGAATCCGACTCGTTCGCGTGCAGCTGGCCTTACTGTCCATATGTTCTCATAAGAATCCTACCTAGCACAGCAATCTTCACAGAAGAGTTAAGGGGGGAGCAGATAAAAGCCAGTACATTGACAGAAGGGAGGGATGGAGAGAGCATGCTTAAAGGGGTTGTCCCGCGAAAGCAAGTGGGTCTATACACTTCTGTATGGCCATATTAATGCACTTTGTAATATACATTGTGCATTAATTATGAGCCATACAGAAGTTATTCACTTACCTGTTCCGTTGCTGGCGTCCTCGTCTCCATGGTGCCGTCTAATTTTCAGCGTCTAATCGCCCGATTAGACGCACTTGCGCAGTCCGGTCTTCTTCTTTTCTCAATGGGGCCGCTCGTGCCGGAGAGCGGCTCCTCGTAGCTCCGCCCCGTCACGTGCCGATTCCAGCCAACCAGGAGGCTGGAATCGGCAATGGACCGCACAGAAGAGCTGCGGTCCACCGAGGGAGAAGATCCCGGCGGCCATCTTCACCAGGTAAGTAAGAAGTCACCGGAGTGCGGGGATTCAGGTAAGCACTGTCCGGTTTTTATTTTTAACCCCTGCATCGGGTTTGTCTCGCGCCGAACGGGGGGGCTATTAAAAAAAAAAAAAACCCGTTTTGGCGCGGTACAACCCCTTTAACAGAACATCCACTGAACTCAAAACTTGTATGCTAAGGTCTCAGTCAGACGAACGTTGTTTGCACTCCATGGATGAGCAAAATGCTCGTGACTGAAGCTCCGTGCTACTGGCACAGCTGTGCTTGTAGAAGCGCAGCTGCTCCACGAAGGTCCCAGTGTTCAGTGATGATGGAACTCTCCACAGGCATGAAAGAATCCCATGCCACAACTCTCACAGCTGTGGCAGAGGACCGTGATGCCATCCCATTGCTTTTAATGGGGCCAGTGCTTCTGCCGCCCTATTGAAAGCAATGTGATGAAGGCAACCCCTACAGCAATGATTTTTGGGGAAGGGCTTGAAATATAAGCTCTTCCCTGAAAATGATCCCTAGCTGTAGAAAAAAACAAACAAAAAACATTAACTCACCTTGAAGCGCTGTGTGGCTCTTCTCTCCGTCCCCGGCAGATGTTTTCTGTATTCTGGTGGGTGGGGATTGAAAAATCCCTGCCTCCAGAAAGCGCTGCCACTGATTGGCTGAGCGCTGTTACCAATCAGAGGCAGCGCTCAGCCATTGAATGACAACTGAGTGCTGCCTCTGATTGGTCACAGCACTCAGCCAATCAGAGGAAGTGCTCAGCCATTCATTGTATTCAATCATTGGCAGCATTCAGCTATTGGCAGCACCATACGCGCGTGAAAATCCGCTAGCGGAATCCGGAACGCTTGTGTGCAGGCGGCCTTAATTATAATTTTTTTTTCTACAGCTAGGGATGATTTTTAGGGATGGGCTTATATTTCAAGCCCTTCCCCGAAAACCATCGCCACATGGGGTTGCCTTCATCCCACTGCTTTCAATGGGGCGGCTGCAGCACCAGCCCCATTGAAAGCAATGAGATGGCATTGCGCTCCTCTGTCACAGCTGTGACAGGGAATTCCTTCATCCCTGCGGGCGGAGGAGCGCATCTGTGGTACAAGAGCGCATCTTCTCCCTATGTTTTCAATGGGGCCAGCGCTGCTGCCGTCGACCGCATTGACAACAACGCGATGTGACAGAATCCAGGGGTTTCACATCCAAGGAATTCCCTGCAGCAACTGTCACAGCCACACCATGGTATAGCGATCCACTCCCATTGCCTTCAATAGGGCAGCAGTAGCGCCAGCCCCATTGAAAGCAATGAAATAGCATCGCAGTCCTCTGCCACAACTGTGGCAGGGGATTCTTTCGTCCCCGTGGGGAGTCCCCTCATCACTGAACACTATGACAGTGCTGTCACAGTGTTCAGTGGTGAGGGGACTCCCTGTAACATCACACAATGTTACGTGCAGCACGGACCTTCCCGGCGCACGCATGTCCTATCTTTTGCAGGTGCGAGTATTTTGTGCCTGTAAAAACGGACATGTGAACACTTCATAGGGAACCAATGGTTCTAATAGACACAATTGTTTTTGCGCATATAGGCACACACAAAAAAACCCACTCATCTGACCCCTCCCTTATAAGCAGGCATGTCATAAAAAGCAGATCTTAAAAAAAAACTGAAATAATACAAAAATCAGTGGTAGTGCAACTTCAACCTGCACAGGTATACAGATACCAGCAACCACATAGCCATTTACCTCCATCAGGCAGATGTAATTGTACCATGTACGGTTTGGTGCATGCACTGTATAGGATTTGCTATCATGATTCTTTTTAACAAGCTTTTCCCTCAACAAGTTTCTGCATATTTGTGGCTATGAATATTCAGTATAGCAAATCCTTCCCATAGCCCCAGGTTCCTTCATGTGAGAGCAGGGCCGCTCACTCTGTGCCTACAGTTTGTGACAGCTCCTTTCCTGGATAAGCAGTGAGACAGGCATTTCTGGTGTGCTGGAATCAAAACTGAGAAGTGCTCTGACTTTGCTTTGACACATTTCACCTATTTCGGGAATATACCTCACAGTTTGTAAGGAAACAGGAGTTCATTATTTCTCATTGAGATGCTGGAAGGTCTGTGTGACATTTCTGAGGTACCACCTCTTTCTCCTGGGATTGATGACTCATTCTGCGCTGCTATCTCTTTGCTTATAAACAATCTGATCAGATCCAAATGTACAAATAAATAAGTGTCTATAGGTGCATGTGTCCATGTGTATGTGCGGGAGACATACTTACCAAGTTTCTGAGGAACGAGAGAAAGAAATGTGCTGTGTGCAAACTATTAACCTACTACAATGTTATAAATACCCAGGTAAATTGTGCACAAGTTACTGCATGCTGTGCCCAGCTAGTGTCAGATATCCTAGATACATATTTCATATGGCCCAATTTGTCAAGCTTTACCAAATCATGTTATACAGTGTAACAGTACCCACATAGTTTTATACTTTGTCTACATGGAGCTATATACTTCTCTGTTAGTGGCAAACAGTGACTAAAAAGTTACAATGTGCCTGACTGAAGCTAACTATTGCCCACAGTAAATAAATTAATTGTCTGACACCGACTTGTCACTTGATGTAAAGGTTGGCATAGTATTCTTTAAACCTGATCGTAATAGACTGAGTCTCCGTAAGTATCTGCCTATCGGTGGACTTAAAGGGGTTCTGTCACGAAAAAAACCCAAAACATACTCGCCTGTGCCATACGGGGCTGGTCACCGGGAGGCTGCTACTTTTCTCCTCTCCCTCTGGCAGCCGTCCGATCACAGGGCAGAAGCTGGCAAAGTGCCAGCTTCCGCCCCTGCTCCGACCGCTGCCGGACAGCAAGTTCTGCCACCCGGATCAGTGGTCGACGAGTCACAAGTGATGCATCGCCCACTGATTGGTCTAGCCGCGTCTAACCTCTACTGTCCTCGGAGAGTTGACTGCGAGTGTGCATGTGCCCCCCTTCCCGTTGCGCATGCGCAATCGCCGTCAACTCTCCGTGGACAGCAGAGGTTAGATGCGGCCAGGATGGCAGGAGTGTGTATGCACACGCAGGAGCCACTGAAGATGACCCCTCACGCGGCACCTGAGCAACGGAGGGACCAAGTGCAACGGGATTAGGTGAGTATGCTTTGTTTTTCTAACTTTTCTGTTTCCACAAGTTAGACTGTAAAATGATGCCAACAGAACCCCTTTAATCTTAAGGACAATGCTAGACTACCCATTCTGTTTAATCAAACTGGCCAGGAGATGACTGGACTGAGTGATTATCCATTTAGAAAAAATACTGCTTCGTAAAGAAGAGCTTCCATTTATTTAAAGGCGAGTCAGTCCCAGACAGCCTGTTTTGTTAGTGTCTGTGGGGTTTGCTATATATTGCCTTTCAGCCTCGGCTACCTGCTGCTCCAACAAGAGATCAGCTTGGGGGTTAGATCTTTTAATATAGGATATTGTTGATCTAAAACAACCTCTATCATAGGCTTTTAGCATATCCCATTTTAAAGCATTCCTTGTATCCCCTTTGTGTATTTGGAGGAACGTACATATTTGCTCTGGTATACAATCCTGTGATCCTATCAGCTTTAGCCAAAAGGGGTTAAGGGGTAATAATGGGTTAATCCCATTATCCCGCCACTTGGGTAGTCTTTTAAGCTTCTCTCCTCAGGTTTCTGCAGGATTATGGGATGTCTTTTGGGAGCTCAGCTCATAGACGTCCGTCCATATTGCCAGTTAGCCACGCCCCCTACAATAGCTTAACTTTATTCCAGGGTCGGTATGAATATGGCAATTCCAAATAAATAGTGTTTTTTATGTTTTAGTACTTTTTCACAATAAAGACATGTCTTTCGGAAAAAATAACTATTATTTTAGCATCAACATAGCCATATGAGGGCTTATTTTTGAGACGTGTTCAAGTTTTTTTTCGAGTACCTAAAATTAATTGTTTTTTATCATTTCTTTGGGGAGTGTTATATATTTTTCTTTATTTTGCCCTCTTGCAGCAGCATTAATAATGCTTTGAAAAAAAAATTTTTTTTAAAAACCAAGAAAATTTTGAGCAATAAGGCAAAAATACACGCATTGTTAAAAAAACGATTCGCTTTTTTGGGGGCATTGAAATATGGGGAGTTTTTGGCATCCTCAAGGATGGTTTTTCCGTAACTTTTGGTTTCAGGTGTGTTAGAACACGGGGCTTTTGTAAAAATATTTCTGAGACATACAAAAACAGATAAATGTGGTAGGGGTGTATGGATTTGTAGGCATAATAAGGCATAATAGAACAGGCTGTGTTGGGGGGATCATGCCATAGGTATGTCATGGCCTGTTGGGATTGCCGCCCAACTAGTGTGGGTGGGCATAAAAGGTATAATAAAGTTTGGTTGGTGGTTAGTAGACTGGGTTCATAAGACCAAGGCTACTGGGTATATACATTTATTTGAGATTGAGTTAATGTTAACCCCGTTTGAAAATAAATGCCGTGGCCATTAAATTCCATATGAGTGTCTGTGTCTTTATTTTTAGTATAAGTTAGGTGGTTAAATAGAGCATAGGATTTCATGCAAGTAAACGCAAAGATGAAGATTTCCTTTATCTCAAACTGCCCTAACATCTACGTTGGAACCTCCGCGTGGAGGTTCTGTCGCAAATCTACCGCAAAATACTGGAAGAAATTGTGTAGCAAGCATCACTTCTTTTTCCGTTAAAATCCTGGGCAGCTGAGTGGAAACCGAACCGACCCCATTATAGTCAATGGGGTCCTTTCAGCTTTGTCATAAAACGGATCTGTTCGGTCAGAGGATTTCTCGTTTCTGCATCCCAAACAGAGCCGGAAACCGGAAGCCCCGCGGCAGATGTGAAAGCAGCCTAACATACTCGATATCATAGTAAGAACTGTAAAGGGGTAATGTAAGCATGTTGCACTTGTTATCCAATAAAATGAAAGCACAAGTCAACTTTCATAAGACTGTAATGATAATGTTTTCCAGATTGATAAATAACTTGTCTCATATGCCATGAGAGATTTTTTTTCTGCTGTAGATGTTTTTACTATTATTCTTTGTAAAATACTTTAGTATAAACCATTGATATGAATACTTTACAGTATTATTTGTATGTGCATTGTAAATGTAAAACATGAGTTCTCTAATACTGCAAATATGCTACTAAACCATTGTGTAAGTATGTCACCTTTTATTCATTATGATGCATTTCACCGGGGATATAAATGGGATCTAGAATTGTCCATTGCCATGGTTACAAGTATTGAGCAATGTAGAATAGAAAACAAGGAAATCAACTTATCCTGGATCTTATGGAGTGCTGATAATGAAAACCCAATAAAACACAGAAATAGATAGTACATTGCCATGGAGAAGTGTTTGCACAATGTGCCGTATTATTGTATATTTCTCACATTGAATGATTCTTAACGATCTGCGTCATCACATAGCACAGTTCACAAACAATGACTGCATTTACTTATTTATTTCCATAGTCTTGACATTTATATATATTATCTAGCACTCCTATATCCAAATGGATAAGACTTGGAATACTGATGAATTGTCTCAAAGTGGCTGGCTTGAGAAAATTATTCTAAAGATGTAGAGACAACACATTGATAATTAAGGCCACCAGACTGTCAACCACAGTGCTCCCTCAGCAATAAGCACTGTATTCCAAAAGCAGTGAGTTACAGGGGTGTGCCACCAATTTAGCCCAGTACATTCCATTCAGCTAGGGGCATTTAACAACAGGGAATATGGTACACTTTATACGGGGCCCCTGGGAGCAACAGGGCTAGATTACCATTGGAGTACTTGGAGCACTAGCTTTAGGCCCTCTCTCACTGCTTCGGGGGGGGGGGGGGGGGGACCACATATACATTTGCATTTTGAGTGCTGAATGAATTTTGAGGTCCAGTGTGCGGCCTGAATTAATTTTGGGGTCTGACCAGGGGTCTAACCTTTTGCAGGTTTGGTTTCAGGCCCATCATTTTGTAGTCGTGAACCAGATTTTATATTTATCCACATCCTCAGGCACTGTTATATCTGAAGTATAGTATTTGGGGAACTTGACTGCACTGTAGGTATAGTTATGGGGAACATGGGGCAGCAGGCACAATATTGATAGTAGTATTAGGAAAGCAATATGGAAAGAGCTTACCAGGGAAGAGTGGGAAACGGCAATGGCCCCGTATACCAAGGTATCGCCAGCTGCAAATAATAAACTAACACAGTTGTACATACTCCATCAGTGCTATCTGAAACTGACTAGACTTTATAAAATGAATAGAGTACCCACCGCCCAGTGTCATCAGTGCCAGGTGCACATTTTAGTCACTTAAAGGGGTTGTCCCGCGAAAGCAAGTGGGGTTATACACTTCTGTATGGCCATATTAATGCACTTTGTAATGTACATCGTGCATTAATTATGAGCCATACAGAAGTTATTCACTTACCTGTTCCGTTGCTAGCGTCCTCGTCTCCATGGTGCCGTCTAATTTCAGCGTCTAATCGCCCGATTAGACGCGCTTGCGCAGTCCGGTCTTCTCCCTGGTGAATGGGGCCGCTCGTGCCGGAGAGCTGGTCCTCGTAGCTCCGCCCCGTCACGTGTGCCGATTCCAGCCAATCAGGAGGCTGGAATTGGCAATGGACCGCACAGAGCCCATGGTGCACCATGGGAGAAGACCCGCGGTGCATCGTGGGTGAAGATCCCGGCAGCCATCTTGCTAAGGTAAGGAAGAAGTCGCCGCAGCGCGGGGATTCGGGTAAGTACTAAACGTTTGTTTTTTTTAACACATGCATTGGGTTTGTCTCGCGCCTATTGAATAAAAAAAAAAAAACGCTTCGGCGCGGGACAACCCCTTTAATATGGAGCTGCCCTGACGTCTGTGCGTGCAGGAGGGAGGTCCGAGAATTTCTAAGTCAGCTAATAGAAATGCCAGTCCCACTCGACCCGGGCATCTGCCTGTTGGGAATTTTGAATGAGGAGCACTGTTAGTTTCATGACCAGATATTTCTCATTAAGGTGCTGTTTCTGGCTTGCAAGGTGATAGTTCTAAGGTAGATGGACAGACGCCCCCAATGCTCTCAAAGTGGCAGAACATTGTTAATTCCACCCTGCCATATGAAAAGATAGTCTATAAAAATAGAAAGTGTCCAGGGAAGTTCAACAAGGTGTGGGAAAGGTGGTGCGGCACGGCAGACGCAACTACCCCACAGGATCTGCTTCAAGGTCTAATGAATAGGGCTGCATCTAGATTTGCCCAGTAAAATGGGTGCCAATTGTCAGACCCTACTGGTATAGGAATTTAATGTAGTAGTGTACTGTAGTTATGTATCAAGTATGGATAATGTGCCTATGTAATTTCCCCCTAACTTGAAGTATTTATTGTGTATTCTCCTCATTTTTGTGTAAGTCCTCATTTATTTGTATACTGTATGATATGTTTATTGTTCAATAAAACGAGTTAAAAACTGAGGTTTCCAAGTTTATAAAAAATATAGAAAATTACCTATATGTGTCTGAATGCTCACCAGGTGATGCCACTATAGATCAGACAGAAGTAGTGAGTTTTCCTTCTTATTATCCCCAGTGTTATTATTTGTGGTCTTCACACACAACACAGATCTGATACTGAGAGAAATGAATTCCAGGACGCAAGGTTTCCCATTGCAATACATCGCACTGTATTTCTTGCTTCTCATACTGTATCCAAGTGCCATCTCTTCCACATGTAAGTAATGCTCATGCATCTGGCTATTCACCTGATGTATAAGAAAACGTGACTAATCAGACCAGGTCACCTTCTTCCCTAGCTCCATGGTCCAGTTCTGATGCTCACATGGCCATTGTAGTGCTCTCAGCTGTGAACATGAGTCAGCATGGGCACTCTGATTGATCTCTGGCTACTTAGCCCCATGCAAAAAAAGCTGCGATGTACTATGTGTTCTGACAGCTTTGATAGCCAGCATGTTCTGACTCTGTCATCCAGCCATTACAGTTTTGCTTTTGTCAAAGTTGCTCAGATCCCCACATTTGCACATTTTTAGCAGCTTTCAACACATCAACTTCAAAAACTAACTGTTCGTTGCTGACTAATATATCCCACACTTTGACAGGTGCCATTGTAATGAGATAATCAATGTTACTCATTTCACTTCCGTCAGTGGTTTTAATGTTATGGCTGATAGATGTATATTTCCATTAATCGTAATCAGCTACTTAGGTGCTACCTTTGTCCTCCTTTAGATGGCAGTCTTGACATTATACCCTCACCTGACACCCAAAAGTAGAGTCTTTGATAAAACATAATCCACATCATAATGTACTCTGGAAGTTATTTACTCATGTATTGCTAATTTTCTTCAATATTTTCCTATTACAGACGTTAACATTACCATGAAGGTTTAATTTAACTTCATTAATGAAAATGGTTATAGTTAGAGTTTTCCACTAGCCACCTAATATACAAGAGATCAAAGTTAGCTATACGCTACATTAGACCAATAATTAGAAATGTTAATGGTAATAATTCAGTGAAGCACACGCTAACAAGAGATAGAATGATGCTTATTTTCATATCTAGAAAAATGATCTTTACTTTAAAAACATTATGCCCCTAAAGTCAATTATAAGAAATATGTCCTTGAGATGGCCTCTTCGGTCTCAGAAACACTGTATCTGATACAGAGACCACCTCTTTACAGGGAACCTTTCAAGTCCTATGAGCACTATAAGCTAAGTTTTTATACTTACCTTCCTCGCAGTTCCTTTCCTTGTCTACTTGGGGCGCCATCGCTTGGTCCGTGCATTGGACTCATCTTTTTATTCCGTGCACAGGCACACACACTCTTTTCGCTATGTGAGTGCGCATTCATTAAATGCAGACATGAGTCCGATGCACAGACTAACAGAGGAGGAACAGACAGGCAGGTAAGTATAAAAGGCACACAAGGGGGCCTGCTCTATGAGCCCATGCCGAATGCATGAAAAGGCACACACCTCTTTATGTATTGAGCACATCCACGGCACCTCTGTGCACCTTGACAGAAATGTACATCTGGTTCCGACCAGACATACATTTCTGGTATAATTTACACCAGATTGTGACATAAATTATATAAAAATCTATCCAACCTGAACGGCCACGCCCCTCTAACAAGTCCCACCCACTTTTTTGAAAAGCGGCGGGGTCAGCTCAGGAGGGGAAAAAGTTGCAGAAGCGGGGCTTGCACAAAAATTTGTGACTTTTCTATGCCAGTATTCCGGCGTAACCTGTAATTGTCCCCTCAAATTTTTCTGTAACTAGTTTGTTACTACATTATAGTTTATATCCAGTGTTATTATTTAAGAAGATCCACTCTGATTCTGCAGGTTTTTTACTTTTTTAAGAACACATATCACATAAGCAGTAAATGGGAGATGTGCCTGCAATACCACTCTGGGACATTGCACTATGTACGGAGCTGTCATCTCCCTGCCCAATACAGGGTGACAGGTAGCCCAGCGTATAGGTGATCAGCCAGAGTTCCGTATGATAGACCTTTGCTAATCAGCTACTGATTAGCTATCCTATGAATAAGTCATCAGTTTTTAAAAGCTGGAAAACCCCTTTAAATGATATTTTCCTTTATTTATATTTTTACAGAATAGTAGTTTCAAGGTCAGTGTAGAAACAGACAGGTATACCATGCATAGCTGAGAGAGAATTGTCTCCGCTAGAATACATCTGCACAGTTTGGAATATAAAATAAATGTATCTGTCATGCTGAACAGGCTGCCCTACCTGCAGGGCGCATGCTGCAGAGCACATTGATGTATAGTATAAGAGAGAAAAGATTCAATATAACCTGTAATTTTCTCATTTAAATCTCTGTTCACTATAGATCTATGAGTCTGAGGGGTAATCTAACTCAGTGATTAACAGCTGTCCCTGTATGAACGAGCTCAGCCTTTCCTGCTCTAGGACAATACCTGCAGAGAGGACAGCATACCCAATATGGCAGTTTACCTGTAAAGGAAGGCAGTTGATGCACAACTGAACTATGGCACAAAATGCCTAAGGAAGCTAGAGGTAGAATAATTACATACCGTGTTACCCAGATAGTAAGACCTACCCTGATAATAAGACCTGCCCTGATTTTCAGGGGAGGCTTGAAATACAAGCTCTCCGTCTAATATAAGCCCTAGCTAGGCTACATGCTAAAAAAAAAAAAAACAATACTCACCTACCGCCGGCATTCCAGTCCTCACGCTGATCTCTGTCACTGCTGAAGGCTGCCGCATCCTCCTTCAAGCTGACAGAGAAGTGGGGCTTGAATACCCTGCCTCGAGGAAGCTAATGCTCTGATTGGTTAATCCAGTGCCTCGTCAGCCAATGAAGGCCGACGTTGGATTAACCAATCACAGCCTTTCAATGATGTCATTAAATGGCTGTGATTGGTTAATCGAGCACGGCTTTCATTGGCTGACGTGGTGCTGGATTACCAATCAGAGCATTAGTTTCCTGGAGGCGGGGTATACAAGCCCCACTTCCAGGAAGAACTGCTGTCAGCTGCGTGGACCACGAAAATTAGCCTGCTTCTGACAATATTGCGACAGGAAGTACAGGCAAGTGGATTATTTTTCCAAAGCTTTTCAACGGTGATGCTGCAGATAGTGTTTGGGATGTTTTTCTTGAGTTCATCCAGGGTATGTGGATTATTAGCGTACACTTTCTACTTTAAATTACCCCCCGGATAAAAATCACATGTGGACAAGTCTGAAGAATGTGGTGGCCATAACCCCTTGCTCACAGTTCACTCTTCCGTAAACAGTTCATGAACCCATGCCAGTGAGTTGCAGGAGGTGTGGCATGTTGCCCCATCTTGTTGGAAAAAGCAGGACATTATTTTTTCTGGTGTTAGTCGTAAAACTATTCAAACATGTCCAGGTAAACTCTAAGAGTCACAACTGATATGAAGAAAATTGGGCCCACTACTCAAATACCAATTTTCTGGCCGTTGAGTGGTGTTTAATGAGTCAAGTGAGGATTTTCAGTAGACCAGTACCTTGTATTCTGGTCATGCACAGGATTTCAGCATCCCGATGCACTTAGTGCAATCACAACACTACATCATGCTGCCTGTGGCACGTGCCCAGGTTCAGGGTGGAGTGGCGATGACAGACGGAGACAATATATATTTTATAATAAAGATATCTTTTGCTGAAAGAACAGGTTAATTAGTGCTTTTTCTCCATTGGTGTAATTAAATGTTGCATAATTAACTGGACGTCACACTTGTACCTTGCATTTCCATCTCAGTATTCCACTGCATGTGGATTAACACTTTCCAATCCACTGTCTGACATCTGAAAACATTATGACTTAACCCTTTCTAATCCACTGTCTGACGTCTTAAGACATTATGATTTAAGGCTGTACAGCTCCGAAGTTGGAAGATATCCGTCAGGGTTCTCTTACTGTATATTGCCAGCCTCTCAGCTGTTGAAGCCTATCCAATGTGTCACCTCATGCAGTACTGGCTTTAGCCAGCCTATAGCGCCGTTGTATAACTGCAGTAAAAGAGTAAGCCCCCTAGGAAAACCAGGATACAAATTGGATTGGAAAGGGTTAAGCCTGTACAGCTCCAATGTTGGAAGACGTCCGTCGGGGTTTTCTTACTGTATATTGCCAGCCTCTCTGCTGTCAGAGCCTATCCAACATGTCACCTCATGCAGTACTGGGTTCAGCCAGCAGATAGCATTGTTGTATAATGGCAGAAAAAGAGTAAGCCCCCTAGGAAAGCTAGGGTACAAATTGGATTGGAAAGAGTTAAATGCACTGTAGATGTAGGTGTACATTTTCTTCCTTCCTCGGGGCAACAGGACACTTCAATACCATCACTACTATCCATCCTCCTGGTATTGCTTCGTCATTTTCATCATACTCTGGATTACTGAAGGTCTGCGGCATTACTACCTTGCGTCCTCATGCACCGTAGGTGCCAGAGTACTTCACTAAATTTCAGCAACTCTGCATCACTGCGACCTCGCATGCACTGCAGGTGCAAATTTCATCTCACATACATTTTTGTCTCACATTACAGCATCACTGTCTTTTGTATAAGTGTGGAGCGCTATTAACCCAAAGTGTTCTGTCCTCAGTCACAGTGTTTTTGCACATCACATCATGAACCACATAACTCTCATTGTGTGAACATAACTTCCACTCTTATTATGTCACTTACTACAGCGATAACCTGGTAACTAAACACTACATCCCAATCCCTGTAAAAACTATGCAAATCCCCACAAATCTCAGTCCCTTTTAGAGAACTCATCCATCATAGTCTCTTATAGTGTGTGCACACTAATGTCGTTGGAGTGGTCTTATTATTATACCTGCAGCTTTAGTCAATTTTGGGTCCATGATGTTGTCATCTTATTTGGGGATTGCATCCCCTGCGGGAAGGATGACCCCTTCTCCTTCCATGCAGCCTGTCGTTAGTGCAACATCTTCACCCCCCTAGTCATCAAGGGCCCATCTTGTGGTCTCTCCAGTGACGCCACCCCACTAGCATGGGCACAGTACCGCTCTGCTACCCCTGAAATGACTGTCCCCATGTTCATCCAGCTGTGTCTGCCTACAGTCTCCCTCACCGCTGCTACTATCTCCTTTCTCTAGAGTCTATGTCTGTAATGCAGCTCCTTATTTTATATCTGCGCCCTGTGACACCAAAACCACTTTCCCGGGCTCTGCGGAGATGAGCGGGTTTAGTACTCTTCACTTCCCTAACCGAGGAGCCAGATCGTTATAGCAGTGACACACTAACTGCGTCACCACTAGCTCACTGGGGGAGAGAAGCCCCTCTCTTCAGCTGCTCCCGAGGCTACAATAAAATGACGCCCTGCATCTCTTGTACTTGCTCCCCTTTATGCCCAGGTCTCTGGCTGGCGTCAGTGAACAAAAAGAACTTGTCAGCACTCTTCAGACCAGCACTAGCAAGTGCTGGTCACCTGTGTTCTTGCTCCCCCTCCCCAGCCAGGTACTGGACCAGAAGGTGCCTATCCTATCGTCACAGTCATATGCTGCTTCTGTCAGCGGCTGCAGGCCACTCTAAACAGCAAGGTGAAAAGTAGGCAGTGCCCCCCCTACACACACACACACACACCTTACACTGGCATGCTATTACTTTTTAAGGGAGCACATGGGCATATTTTATAACTTACTAAGGGGCACCCAGAGGCATTTTAATATGTAAGTGAGCACTCAAGCCTTTTACTATATAAGAAGGGACTCAGGGGTATTTTACTTTATAAGGGGGCACTTGGAACAGTATTAGTTGTTCAACTGGCATGTTATATGATTTAAAAGGGCATTTTGGGCATTTTATTATTTCTTAAGGGCACACTCTGGGCATATTGTGACTTTTTAAATTGGCACTTAAGAGCATTATTATCTTCTAAAAAGGCACACAGGGACATTATTCCTTTAAGGGCAATTATTCCTGTCTAGAGGGAAATACATACAGGGAATTACTGTCTAGAGCAGTGTTCCCCAACTCCAGTCCTCAGGGACCGCCAACAGGTCATGTTTTCAGGATTTCCTCAGTGTTGCACAGGTCATGTAATTATTGTCAGTGCCTCAGACATTACCACAGGTGTTCTTACTATAGGATATCCTAAAAACATGACCTGTTGGTGGTCCCTGAGGACTGGAGTTGGGGACCCCTGGTCTAGAGGAACAAGATACATTATTCTATTGTAAGGGGCACTATTGTGGGCATTGTTACAGTGTGGGAGCACAAAGGGGGAAGTAAGCAGATAAGTATTACTATCTGGAGTACAAAGGAAAGCACTTATCAGGTGGTGTACTATTAATCTCTAGGATACTATCTGGCACTTTTATTTTTAGGAGCCCTATTGGGATAGGAACTGTGTTTAGGGATTGTAAAGGTTGCTGGAGTGCTAGTAAAGTGAGGAGCCAAACATATCTGTGTTGAAAACTGTGCATGTCGTGGCTGGAAGATGTTTTCAGGGTCTTCATAGCAATTGTGTAGAGCTGGTATCTACTACTATAGGGTCACCATATGGCAGTAATATTGGTCTTTGTATAATATGGTGGTAATATTCAATCACTGTGGTGATAACTGTATAGTATTCTTACTGGTGATATTGACCTTCATTCGGTGGCTTGTATTCAGTAGCAGTATGGTGTGGCGGTACTATTTTGGTAAGCACATTAGAGTGAATTTGCAGCACAAAAATGTTATTATAGGTAAATAAAGTGATTTTCATTTTTGCTGATTGTTACACTGGCCATCACATAGTCACAAGTTGTTTAAAAAGTCAGTGACCATTTAGGTGATATGTTGTTTGATGTCAAGCCAGAAATATTGGACAAAGTACAAACCTGATGCTGTTTTAGGAATCGATGATTTATGCGGAAAACAGCTTGACTATCTAAATAGCAACTAGTGTGAAAGATGGATACTGGCACAGTTACCAACTGTCAGTAAATTAACTGGCAAGCAATGGCTCCCTCATATACAACTCTGCTGCTGTGACACTATTACATTTTAAATAACTAGCACTAAGGTTTTCAATTTTATTGTTTGTAGGTATTATTTTTAAAATTGTACAATTTTTTGTTAATGTTTTTGAACTTGATGTGTAATTAAAACATTTCCATAAGCACAGTAGGCTAAAGCATGCGGATAATTCTACCACTGTTCGTCTAATTGCATTCCAAGACCCAGAACATTTTTTTTTTTAGTTGATATTGCCATGTGAGGTTAGTTCTGGGACAACAGAACTGTTTCAATGACTACTATATCTTCTAACATGTCTAACAAATGTCAGGTAAACTGCTGTGACATCACAAGTGAGTTTCAGTCGGATGAGCCACTATGACATCTCAATACAGTGGCTCCACAGGGCATAAATAACAATGAGAAATTCCTGAAATTCTTTACTGACTTCCCTATGTGAAGTTCATTTTATCAAAAATCAGTTTTAATTCCATATAGACACTACAGTTTTGTATTTGATTAGAATTTGTATTTCTCAGTGCATTCACAAATATATAATGTTTTTGTTGTTTTTTTGGTATTCTTATTCTATATATATAATAAGGATCATACGATTGTGAGATCCGAACTTCAAATCCGGTTGTCTGAGATTGGCCTGAAAGTACTTCATAATCCTTTTTATGCAATTACTGTCATAAACATAAAAGCGTTTTATTGTATGTGGAACCCAAATAACCTTGCTGTATTTGTAAAATTTAATGTCATCCACATAAATATCTAGCTTGTGCTGCATAAAGTTTACAATCTCTATAGCTTACAGTTCCACAGAATTCAAGCCTGTTTTGTTTAGTCCATGTATTGGAACTGCAGGTGAAGGTCTATAAGTGAACACGTGCACCTTCATGCAGTATCTAATCATTTCCTGGCTGTTATGGTTGTCTTGGTCCCGTAGAAACCTAAAATAATCCCTCTGATCTTGTACTATGATAAAATAATGCAAAATATGTTCAATGTTAGCAATAATAGCAACTGGGTCTTTTCTGAACGGCATAAAACTTCCAACAGGTTAGGACCAGTGAGGAGAACGGTGGTCAGAAATACAACATGATGGTTAGCACTTGAGTCAAATACCACCCTGATCTGTTTAGGTTTTTGCATATGATATACTCCAAAGGAAGTACATTACCTACACCCTTTGTACTCTTGCAAAGGAAAAGTTGGTTCTGCATGGACATTATGAAATATTCTATCCATAAGGGCTTATTTACAGGGGTGTATATCAGTCGGGTTTTCACGCCCTGCCGATATACGCTTCCATCTAAGCAGCTCCCCCCTTCCCTCCCCATCACTGGCTTTCTGCCTCTCTCCTCCAGTCCGGTGTTTGCAATGGGAGGGGGCGGGATGGGGGTGGAGCTGTCCATTATTTTAATAAACTCTTTAACTTCTATGGCTAAGGCCTCATGCCCACGGCCAGTTTGGATTCCAACTGCAAAATATGGCAGCGGAATCAGACCCGGTACCCTCCAGAGACCCTATACTCACCTGTCCGGTTTTGCCATGAGTGTCTTGGCATGTGCAGTGCAGCGCAGCGCATGACGCGGATTCCCGCGATACTTTTGCAGTGCTCACTGCGGAAGTATCACGGGACGGATGGCTTCAATTGATTGCGATTTTCCCTTTAAAATAGAACATGCTGCGATTCTCCTCCACGAGTGGAAATTTGCAGTTGATTTGCAGAGAGAATATTTTAACATAGCATGTCTATGGACAGACTTTGTTGCGGAATTTGCTGCGGGCGTCTGGGCGCCAATTCCGCAGCGATAATCAGTTAGTGGGCATTGGGCCTACGGCTTTTTTGTTGTCATCTTGTCTGGTGCAAAACAGTGATTTTCCTAAATCATCATCATAGGGGGTAGGGATGTGGTCAGATATGAGGTTGAGGAGCTTTTCTTTCACCTCTTAATAATGAAGGCATAGTTTAAAGTGAATAGTAGGACCATTTTTGAGCACATACAGTACCATGCAGAAGTTGTAGGTGGGTGTGGGAAATATGCTGTAAATTTAGAATGTTTTCAAAATAAGAAGTGTTAATAGTTTATTTTTGTCAGTTAACAAATTGTAAAGTTAATGAACAAAAAAATCAAATCAATATTTGGGGTGATCACCTTATATCTTCAAAGCAGTATCTGTTCTTCTAGGTATACTTGCATACAGTTTTTTAAGAAGCTCATCAAGCCAGTTGTTTCAAACATCTTTGGTATTACATTATACTATATTTTAACAGGCTTCCTATTAAAGACGTGACACAGGCACATCTTTAATAGGCAAAACATCATGAGTCTTGGGGACTTTCAGAAGTTGCCAGACTGCCATGACACCCGGATGGCACTCCTGTGATCTTATCACAGCCTGGCCTTTCAGAGAAATCTAAGTCCAGATTGGGCATTTAAATGCTGCTGTCCGAACTAACAGCGGCATTTAAAGGGTTAACAGTCGCACTCATAGTATTCTCTGACTGCGGTTGTTGCTGGTGGGTGTTGGCTGTCAGAGACAACTGTCACCCGCAATGTATGGCGTAGTTTCGGCTCCCGAGCCCACTTCATACACAGCAAATGTAGTGGACAACTATATACATGTTAACTGCATGGGGTATGTGCAGTTAAGACGTATATGGCCGTATGTATGTCACAAAGGGGTTAATTCAGTGTGAGCGGTGGGCTTGGGGGAGGGATCAAGAAATAGTATCATATTAAGAAAAATTTAAATCAAGAAGTCCTCTGTTGACAGTGTCCATCCCTACTTAGGACATTGATTCTAAATTGACATATATATATAGTTGTGTGAGATCAGTCATAATCATTTTGCCAAGCTTGGGTAGTTAATGGTGGGAATATTGGATTATTTAATTTAACTAATTCTATCAATCAATGCAAAATAACTGAAATGTTAATTTCTAGAGCTGTTCACTTTTGCAATCTGATAAATTTGTCAGTGCTTAATTATGTAAGTCTTGGCAAAACACTCCTCAGCTCAGAGACAGAAATAGGAACATTTCAAGGGAACATGCATGTTCACAGATGTAGTGTAAACCAGGGAGCAAGCAAAATGCTGGCAAAAGACAAGTATGAAGAGTAAAGAATTATCTGCCCTAATAGTCGCCTAATCATCAGGGCACACACTGGAGGTAAGATTTACAAACACAAATTAGGTTTAAAATATATCATACTACATATTTGTTAAAAGCAGGAATTAAGAGCATACAACAATGAAGGCTGGGAGGACACAGAATAACACAAACATGTGAAAGATTTACCTACCTGAAATTTTCATTTCCTGGAGTCCATAGGCAGCATACAAATGGGTTAATATAATAACCTTTCTACTGTTCGATTGGAAGAGACAATTAAACAGCTGTAAGCAATAAACCAATCAATCAACCAATAGCTCAATGACATAAATAGCTAATAGTTGTGTATAGTATGCAGCACTGGAAAAAATAATTTAATAGTGTGGGACTACTGTGCTGCCATGGAGTCCAGAAAATTAAAATTTCAGGTAAGTAAACTTTTCACATACAAATAGGACTTAAAAGCAGTACAGGAGAGCGATTAGGGTTTGAATGCACTTCTCAGCACTTTTTTTTGCAAAATACTGAAACCTCAGAGGACATGATATGAAGCCTGTAACATTTATCGAACGTTGAAGACGATAGCCAAGTAGTTGCTCTACAGATGTGCTCCAGCAGTACCTGACAGTTCTCTGCCCAGGAGGCTACATTCGAACAAGTGGCATTTGCCCTCAGGGATAAGAGGCATTCAAGCCCTTCTGGAGATTAGCAGACTTTAATAAGCTCTTTAACCCAGCTGGCTAATGTAGCATTAATGATCTTCTTGATGCTATTATGGCCATAACACTGGATGAAAAAGTGTTTCTGAGGACCTCAATGGTTAAGTTCTCTTGAGATAAGCAAAAAGGGACCTCTTAATGTTCAGTAGAGGCAACAAAGAGGAGTCAGAGATAATATTCTAAGAAAGAAGAGGCAACAGAATTTGAGGTAGAAGAAACTTTAAGAACCTTGGTAGAGTTCTTAGAACTACTGCATCTAGAAAAAATGCCAATGATACCTCTCAACAGGGCAAAGTCTGCAACTACACAACTCTTCTGCTAGACGATCTTGACAATAGGAACAAGGTCTTGTATGACAGGAGTTGTAAACCACAGTGGTTCAAGAGGAGATGTAAAAATGTGTTTAAAGATTATGGGAAGACCAAAGTAGGTACAGGAACATGGAAATAAGGTTTTAATTTCTTAATTTCCCTGAGAAATCTGAAAATCAGAAACAGAGTGGAAAAATGTACTCTGAAGATGTGGGTGATGTGCATTGACAGCAGTTAAATGGACCAAAAAAAGTTAGGCTGGAGGCCCTTTTGTTATCTGTCTGGAAGAAACTGTAAAATTGTGGAGACATGCTCACATGGTCTGTGGATGTTTAAACATCATGAGGAGAAACTTTTACGAGCATATGAGTAAGCCTTTACTGTAGGAAATCCTCTGGAGGCCAGTAATGTATTAACCACTTCATTAGACAGCCCTTTTGTAAAGGTGCACTGATCAGTCTTCATGCTGTCAGACGTAATCTATCTATGTGTAGGTGAAAGATTAAGCTATATGAGGAGGTCCCGGTGAGTTGATAGTCTTCCAAAACTGCTTCTTGAAAGATTGTACATGAGAGGAAACCAAGCCCTTTTGGACAAATAAGGAAGGATCACTATGGCTTCCAACCTCTGGAATGGATAGGAACACCTACAGAACTGATTGAAAAGATATCTGTGTTGAATGGTTGACTTTTTGAAGGAGCAGAAATTTGTGGCCATGGTATCTAGAGATAGTTCACCCATTCTTTTCATAGTCTCATGAAGTACTTCTGGTTTTAGACTCCATTTCTCTGGGTGAATTGAACTCTTCTCCTCCAATCCATCCTTGAGATCAGAGTCCTCCAAATATGCACAGCTGAAATGGAGCTCAGGTTGGCTTCTGTCCAACCATGATTATGCAGCATTCTTTCTATAAAGGAGAACTAGTGGTGGTGCCTTGCTTGTTTAAATATTAAACTTGAACATGATGCTGAAGGAGACAAGCAGGGGTCAACCACGAGGCCAAATCTTATTTGACAGTGTCATCACAGTTCAGTCCATGAACAGGGAATTCCTGTGCCAATGAGAAAGAATGTTGGTTTGTATGAGACAAATGTGAGCTTTGGCCTACAGATGGCTTCAATAGATGAAATGAGTCGGCCAAGCACTTTTATGGCATAGAAGATAGAGCAACTCTCCAGAGTCAACAGGGTTTGATTATAAAGGCCACACAAACATCTGAAGATCTTTCTAACCAGATTGGAGTGACGTTTTCAGTTTGCCCCAAACTAGAGGAATATAATGCATGGAATCATAGTTAAGATTTTTTTGATTGGTGTGCTTTTTCTTAGCAGAGTTGGACTCCTGCTTTCTTCTATAAGTTTTCTGTCATCCAGAGGAAAAAAAATTGCTAGAACTCTAGGACATCTTCTAGATCTTCACCTAAAAACTCTAGAAATAGTTTTTAGAAGACTGAGATTTTTCAAGATGAAAGGAGGTGTGAAAGTGTAAAAAAAAATAAATTTCAAAATGTATATTGGAGGAATATGGAGATAAGGGTCCCAGCAATATTGACAGGGCCCCCATCCTTCCTCCTCTGTTTTATTCTTTCTTGCACTTTTTGACATTTTGTCAAAATCTACCTCTATTGTCACTTGTCTTTTTGTTGGTTTCTTGGTCCTTTTATGTTGATTCTGCTGTTTAATTGTGTGTTCTATTCTTCCATCCAAGCAGTAGAAGGGTTAACCTATTTGTGTGTTGCACTAGAACAGTCGTTCTTAACCTGGGCTTGATCGAACCCTAGTGGTTGGGTGAGTCAGTCTCAGGGGTCCAGCAGAGGTCAGAACAACAACGCTCTCAACGTTTTGGTGTCACCAAATCGTGGTGTACCCTCTTATTGCTACGAAAGCTCTTGAGATACTCATACCGTTTGTTACAACGTATCTTTGCGAGCAATCCTTTTCAAGAATGTTAGAAATAAAAAAGAAGAAAAGGAACAGACTTTCTTGCAAAAATGATATGAGAGCAGGACTTGCCAAGGTGAAGCCGGTATTTCTGAATTTGTCTCTGAAAGCCAACAGAAAAAGTCCCATTGATTTGCAGTAAATGTTCATTGAGTTCATTGTGTACAACAGATACATGGTTAATTTTGTGCACTAATAAAATATATATTAATGTTTTGAATTTGAAAAAAAATCATATTTTATTTTTTTAATTACGAAGTGTTTGGAGAATGCACTTATGACACTTGTGGGGTTCAGTACCTTCAACAAAATTAAGAACTACTGCTATAACATGATATAGTAGCATTGCAGCAGTACAGCAACTAAAATGGCCAGTAGGGGGTAGTCTGATTTAGCATTGGCTAATTAGGCCCTTATGCTCCACCTGAGAGGGTTCGTTAAAAAGAAATGTGACCCTCAGTCCATGGCTCCTGAATGGGGAGACAGGCACTGCTAAAGCCCGTGGGTGCCAACATTTCAAAGTAAAGATGCACCTTGTGGTTTTTGAGGGTGTAGGCCTTGCTCCAGCTTATGGAGGGACAAAATATGTTTAGTTAGTAGCCCAGGATTTATTTTGAATTGTAAAGTGCTGTCTTTATTATGGAGATAGTAAAGCTAGTGGAAGCCAGAACTGAATCGAAATCCAAAGTCTCAGAGAATATTCCGTGTGTGCCAACTGTCCTACCAGAAAGATGACAATCACATCGAGCTGACATTTCCCAAACTGTCACTATATCATAAAAAATAAAGGAACACTATGATCTTCAAAGGCAGAAACGCTCCAGTAGCAGAAGTGTGTATCCTATGACCCAAATATTGCACAATGTTTACATTTTATTCATGTATGTTTTCCTTGAAATGCCAATAAAAAAAAGAATAAAAAAAATTATTAAAGGAACACTGATGTCTCCAGTGCAGCCATAGTCACCTTTATTTGCACTAAACACTGATGTTTTAGGCAGCATAACATCCGCCATGGCACTTTCAAAACTTTGTGAACCTCCTCACATCTGTGAAAAAAATGGGGCACCAATTTTGGTGTTCTCTGGTGAATGTCAATCAAACGACAGGTTGTCGGACTATGAGCATTAGTTCCACCACAGGACATTGGGCTCTTGTGCCAGCCTTATGAAATCGTTTTTGATAGTTTGATTAGAAAGATGCAGTCCAGTAGTCAGCTGGAGGTCATTTTGTAGGGCTCTGGCAGCACTCCTCCTGTTCCTCCTTGCTCAAAAGAGCAGATTCTGGTCCTGATGCTGGGTTAATGCACTTCTATAGATCTGTCCAGCTCACTTCGTGTAGTGGCCCAAGTCCTGGTATCTGATCTATGGTCTTCGGACTGTGCAGGGAGACACAGCAAATCTTCTTGCGACAGCACATATGGATGGAGAAGCAGGACTATCTATGTAACCTGACTTGGCAGTACATACCACCTCATGAAAGTGCTGCAGAATAAGTTGGAGCTATACAAATAAAGATTATTATTTATTATTCATACTACCAGAAGTGACAAGGACACCAGCAAAATGAAAAACTAGAGAAGTATCAGAAAGGATATGAAGAAGATAATTGCCTGTGGTCATCACCTATAAAACCATTCCCTTTCTAGGGGGTTGTCTTGCTGTTCCCCTCCAGGCACCTACCCTGTTTCCCTGAAAATAAGACGTGTCTTATATTAATTTTTGCTCCCAAATATGCGCTATGTCTTATTTTCAGGGGGTGTCTTATTTTGCCGCGGTAAATCCGTCTGTGGCCGCTAATCCCTCAATTGGCCAGCTTTGTGGACAAAATTTCTCAGAAATCTCGTCCACATGGGACAGCAAATCTGTCACGGCAAAGCTGGGAGAAGCTGGTGTTGTGGTGCGGATTCACCGGCCACAGAAACGGAAAAGCATGCAGCCAGGTCGCTTCAAAACAAGCGGCTGAGTGCCGTGAGTTTTGAAGCGGAGCTTTCCAGGCGGAAATCTCGCTGTTTATCGCTGTGGCCAAACTGCGAGATTTCCGCTGGAAATACGCTCTGTGAGAACCCAGCCTTAAGAATCACACACAGGTTGCCTGACTCACACACAGAGCCATAAAAAAATAAGGGCTGTAAAGTAACGTACCTGTCTGCAGACAAAAGTTCCTGTACCACTTGAAAGCAGGGATGGTATTGCAGCTTCCGGCCACCAGGGGGAGCTCATTACAGCAGACATGTACAGCAGGAACAGAACGTACAGTATGGACTTTTCCAGCCAGCAAGGGGAGCTCACAACAGCACACTCATATAGCACAGCAGGGACAGGATAACAGCAGACTGTCTGCAGATCTACCTATACATCTGGAGGTAGGAGACAACGGGGATGGCAGCAGGGGATAGGCCTCTTGACTTGCCTGCACACTTTACTATGCCTTACTATCGGGGGGTGCCTTATATTTAGGACTTCTGTAAATTTAAGGGGGTGCCTTATTTTCAGGGGTGCCTTTTTTCGGGGGAAACACGGTATAACTTTCATTTACACCAAAGCAGCTAAAATTGATTCACAATTGTTTAAGCTTCCTATCTGGACAGATTGATATTCCTGAAGTGTAAGTGACTTGGGGTTATACTTTAATTTTTTGAGCAGTAAACATGTATATAAATATTAGTATGAATTATTGTTGTTTGCCTATTCTGCAGTACTCATCTGTAATTGGGTATAAAATATTTAACAATACTTCTTAGGAACACAATTACCATTGTGATTATTCATTGGAGAGTAATGAATATTTTCCCCATAGAGTTTAACACCAGTTGCTGCCATGACTGTCCCATCTCCGCACTTCTATACCAGCAGTGTCACTCATTCATTATGTAGTAGAGGAACTGCTGCCAAGTGCTGATATATGTCACCAGTACATCAGGATAGGTTAGATAGCCATGCTCCACAGCACTATTAGGGCACGTCCACATGTGATGGCCACGCTGCAGACTGCTGGATTACTGTACAGAGTACAGAAACAGCAAGGTGGATGGGATATGAACAAGTCTCATCCGCACACAGTGGGAATTCTCCTGCAGTGCGCATTTTTAAAACCACTGTATTTCAATTTATGTAACAGATTGATCTTTCAGATGGATCGATAAAACCTATCCAAAATCCAAGAACATAGGCAGGATTTTGATATGGACATATACATGCTTGCATAACGCAAGTGTACACAAATCCATGCAAGCGTGCACAAAAACCAGTACATACATATACATTGTTGACACATACACAGTGATACATATACTCACTATGATATGCATAAACACACATATTTAGGCCAGACTCACACGGCCATAAGTGTAAAATAATGTGGGGCTCCTGCAGCGTTTTACAGCGGTGAATCCATCTATGACCCTGCGTACGGATGCGTATGGCGTCAAAATTGCACTGTGCAGTCATGCATAGTATGCCTTTTCTTTTATTTACATTTCCCACACCATTGTGGGTATATACGTGAGAATAGAGAATAACGGGCACTATAACATGCTGCATTCTATTTTGTGCTTGCGAATTATATAATTCCGATACGCTAATGTGAGCGGAACTGCGTAAGGCAATGTAATTGATTGCCTGAGAGCGACAGCGTATCACACGGGCATAAAGCGCCTACATAATACGCAATTCAGATATGGCTGTGTGAGCCTGGCCTTACCTTCTTCTACCTGAATCAGCAGGGCATGCTAATGTGAAAATTCGTAACCTATAAGATTCTGTCCCTCCCTCTTCTCTCTGACTTCATTGTTGTCTGTATGTAATAATGTCTGCCATCTGCAGGTGAAAAGTGACAACATCCCATGTAATGTGCACCTTCACCAGCAGATGGCAGGCAGCATGATATACAGACTGTTAATATACCTAAGAAGATGTAAGCAAAGATAAGGATCCAGGTTTTAACCATGTAACATCCCTCCTTGTATATGTCCCTGATTACCTACTGGTTTCATCATAGTGGTGTCAACTGGCAATTTGCATTATCAGGTGCAGGCAATCTATACCCATAAGCGAAAGTTTTAAACTTAGAAAAATGAAGCATGTGTGCATAGGTATGCCCTGCATGGAAAATTACCAAAATAACTACTTAAAATTAGTAGGGAGTGGAAAATGTACTTACCTGAAATGGATGTTGGAGAAGACTACCTGCTATGGCGCCTAATCTGTATAACACATAACTAATATTAGTTCAGTTGTAAGAGACCAAAACAAACTAGCTGTAAAAAGGTAAAAAGGAAGATAACAGCAACAGCAAAGGTCTTGAAGTGTTAAAACTTCATCTTTTAAGTTACAGTAAAATCCACAATAACATCACATGGAGAGAAATGAAACTTGATCACGCATTTCAGACTGGATTCTTACTCATAGCATACAACAGCGTGAATATTCATTCCATTTCAAACCAGACTAAGGTTCACATGCCTGAAAATAACTGATGGAAAAAGCAAAAAAAGCTTGAAAAGTAAAATAAGAAAACCTCAATAGTTCTTCCTCAAATTGATAGAATGTTATATTTTTTGTGACTTTGTACAGATTGCTAAACTGCTGGTTATTAAATACATACAGTACTGAAAAATGTCTTAATATTTAGTCCTTTGAGGATTGTTCTTTTCAAAGTAAAAATGAATATTATATCTCAAATTAAACCTTTTTTTTTTGTAATCACCTGCTCTTGTTGACTTAAAAACTTTCCCTATACCAAAAAGGGAAATAATCTACAACCTTCCCCACAAACATCGGAAAAGTGTCTAGAGATGATAGGGGTATTTACCTCATGGGAGTTAATCGCCTTCGACAGGTGGCATCTAACTCTAATCTTCAAGGCTCCTGTTGTGCAGCTTCACTTTTTTTTAAATTCATCTTATTGAGCAAAGATCAAAAATGGCATGGGGAAAATAGCATAATGAAAATGCTCAGCAAATCCAACATGGAAAAATGGTAATAAGCAAGCGCCATATATATGCTGTTAGGCACCTGTATCCCCAGAGGCCCTGCTTTAAGGGAGAGGTACTGTAAGGGTTGTGCTGTTGTACCACATAGGTTTCTAGCAGCAACCCCCCACAGGTGTGGAATAATTGAGCTGGCTGGGTGTGGTGTTCTCCTGCTAGCCAAGCACCACCGGTCCGCTTGCAGATAAATATCCGCCCTCTGTATGGTTGGTTTGGTTTTCCTGCATGCTTGCTATAGCCGATCTGTAGCCTGTCTGCCTTTCTGTCTAGGGTCTGTTTTCTGACCTTCTGTCCTGTATGAGGCTTCCTGCATATCTGCGTCTGTTCTCACATTTATTTTCTGTCACTTTCATGTCAGTTTGTCTCCGCTCTGTCCTGCATCTGTCTACTGCCAGCTCTGTCTGGTTCTTTCTGTGTGCCAGTTCTGTCTGGTTCTCTTTATTACTCATTCAGGGATAATGAGGTCCGAGGTTCCAGCGCGGGGCCGCCTTTATCGAAGAAATCGCCTTGCTTACAGGTAGGGTTCTGACATTCTACCTGCAGCTTGGGGTCAGTTGTCTTGCTAGTGTAGGGACATGCAAGACAACGAGGAGCCTTGTAGTGGCTTGTGGGCTTAAGTGACTTAGCCAATCCACAAACCAATACCTCACACTTTCATAGCTTTTCCATCTGTTATGTGTGCTGGTATGCAAGGTGAGTGTTTGGGTCCTGTTGGCAGTCCCCATCTCCGGTAATGTTCATGTGGGCCTGGTGCTCACTAGCCTACATGAACATAACACAAGATGTCATACTATACCAACAATTTACAGCTACATACAGTAGTAGCAAATATCGTATCAGGATCCCATGTCACACATTCTATAGAGAAAAGGAGAAATATTAAGAGTGCAGGGTTAGTGGAAATGCACACACCAGCCACCCCGTAAATGAGAAAGTTTATCAAGACATTTTCAGTTTTTATAAGCAATCCTTTCAAAAGAAATCACCTGATTTATTGATTTTCGAAAAGATAAGGTTGAAGGCTGGGGTCAATCCGTCGCATCGTGATATCTTTCCTGGGCAAAATAATGCTTCGATATTAAAGATGACAAATCTTCCAAGTTACCAAATATATCACGACTGCCATATTGCAATTAATGTAATTTTTAATATAGTATTCTTTATTAGTTATAAAGATGCAAAGCTCTGCTATTTCCGCACAGACATGCATGTCTTGCATTTTTGCTCTCCACACTTAAAGAAATGTACAGCAGAGAGTTAGTGTTGCTGACGTTACTGTAACCATGCAAGCTGTTCTCGATACAAGTTTTATAGCCATTGGAAAATCTTGTAGAGAGTGTCATCTTCTTACAGTAATGTTATTTTTTCAACAATATTAACAATTTTGGTGAATGGTAGACTATACATAGTGGAAAATATAATTCATTATTCTTGTATTCTTTTCTGGGCATTAAAGGGGTTCTGACACGAATAATGTTTTTATGCTTTAACAGCCATTGTTCCCTGGTCTGCCTAATGGACACAAGGAACCCAGGTTTTTTGGCGTGCTAAAGCATAAAAACCTAATACTTACCTTTTTGTTCTGTTGTTGTTGTGCAGTGGGGGTCATCTCCCAGCAGGCTTTCTGCTTCCTCCGACGAACCAGGACAGGCCGCCCCCCTCCGGGATTGCTATTGGTTTCCGCTCGCATGCATGAAGAATCACTTTTGCATTGCATACTATGGACGGTATTTGCTGGAGTCCGGAGGTGGCCGCCCACTCTGGATTCCACAATTCAAATCCGCCAGTGTACATTCATCCTTAATCAGAAAGTATTTGATTCCTATTTTAATGGCACAATTCCTTTTCACTCATGTTAAACTAGCCTTAATCTAACTTCACATGGGTGATATCGGGCCATGAATCACAGCTCAATATCGCACGCTCAATCATGTGAATTATCCGTGGATGCAAAGCGCTTTTATGTCAAAGCTGCCTCGCATCACTTCAGGGATCGCAGAGTTTCTCCCATTGTTTTCAATGGGAGACCTTGCAGTGCATTGCGTGCACCAAGCACATGGTGCAATGCTACCACCATCCTCATTGAAAACAATGGGTGGTGCACTGCATGAGCACGCACAGAGAGAGAACATGACACAATTAGTGTATGGGTATTTGTCGGCACCCAGCAGTACGCAATGCATTGTGTACTGCTGCGTGCTTACCATGCAGTATATATTGTGTGCGGTATATATTCGTGTGATATAGCGGTTAGCTTTATAAGTTTGTTATCTAAACAACTCTGCCCTCATGTGTATGCCAGATGTACCACTACATGCTATGCCTCACACGCACTCGTCATCACCATAGCATCTACAACAAACTTCATGACTCGCATCATCTACATCCACACAAGCAGTGCAAAGCTACCTCTCTTAATCAAACACACAAGCCTACATTGTTAAATGTACACTTTTTCATCAATCATCTGTTGAGGTTCTACGATGACGGTTTCACAAAATGGCAAAATCTTGATTTAACAAATTCCAAACCTAAGTCCTGTGAAATCCTGGTGCGTCCTTGAATATATAATAGGGAAGAGGAGCGCCGAGCTGCCCAAGCACAGAGTGAGACAATGAAAGGACCTCCACGCTGGTTTGACCTGGGCATATCCTGCATTCATTATAGCTGACACCTCTGCATTAGAATTATTATTCCTAAATCCACTATTCCTAACTACATATAGATAGATAGATAGATAGATAGATAGATAGATAGATAGATAGATAGATAGATAAATAGATAGATATGAGATAGTTAGATAGATAGATATGAGATAGATAGATAGATAGATAGATAGATAGATATGAGATAGTTAGATAGATAGATAGATAGATATGAGATAGTTAGATAGATAGATATGAGATAGATAGATATTAGCTAGCTAGCTAGCTAGCTAGCTAGATAGATAGATAGATAGATAGATAGATAGAT